>NW_026262712.1:85795139-88295139 GCF_021869535.1 Mytilus californianus
ATGTGACGAGTTAAACATGTTTGCGGTCGCCCAACCCTCCCCTAACCAGTAAATATAACAGTGGTGTAGCAGCACAACATAAAAACAAATTTTAAAATTCAGTTAAAAAGGGCTAAACTCATCAGATCGATACAAAGCAATAACAAAAACAATTAAACAAAACCAATTTTATGTAGCGACACAAATGTATTTCAGGCATTTTAAATATACATTGAATAGTGTAAAAAGCTGTGAAATCTAATCATAGTCTAGAATTTTACAGCTTCACCTCAAAATCAGTCCCTGAATACCCGTATTTTGTATGTATAATGTGCATGAACATTACACTAGGAGTACATATTTTTTCTGATATTCCCTATCCGCCTCAGTATCTCACAATAATAATACAAGTATATTTTGCAAAATTAACAAATTAAACAAATTTTTAACTTTAAATACAAAGTTAAACTTTTTCAGGTAATCTTGGAATTAACATACATTTAAATTGGACTATTTTCATTCATAATTATATATATGTAAATAAATGTATATTGCATATAAAAAAAAAACTAGCTTTACCTTGTAGTTTTATAAGTAATGCTTCTGTCGTTTGAGAACAAACAACACATGTTCAAAAATCGGCGACAAAATGTGATTGTTAAATGTAAATCAGCAAAATGTGTGTACAAACCTCTCCCCTCACCTAGTTAAACCATATCTTGTTTAAAGGGTAAAACGCACAATACGAAAATCTGCACATCCGAATATCACCAGGATGAGCTTTAAATCGAACAAGGAAATGAAATACTGCAAAAATTTGGACAGCAGGGTAAAAGATATGTCTATTCTAAAAGACAAGGTCACAAACTTAGTTTACAGTTGTACAATTTATATTTATCTAAACTATATAACATCGTAAGAAGTACTGTTTACGAACTAAATTATATTCATGTAGTAGTTATTACCTGCACATAGCTCCCCAGATATTTTTGCTTTCATGTAAGGTATCAAACTTAAATTCATAGTTCGAGATATCGTTCCCATTTCTTTCTAAACAGTTTTTTATCGATGAACAGTCTGTACAATATGCCTTTTTCTGAATCAAAATAACCAATAGCACTAAAAAGAAAATAATAAAAAATAATTGAAAATTAGAAACAAAATATACTTTACAGTATACAGATACAAATGTTCAATAGTTATAAGAAGATGTGGTATGAGTGCCCATGAGACAACTCTCCATCCAAGTCACAATTTGTAAAAGTAAACCATCATAGGTCAAAGTACGGCCTTCAACACGGAGCCTTTGCTCAAACCGAACAGCAAGCTATAAAAGGCCCCAAAAATGACTAGTGTAAAACCACTCAAACAGGAAAACCAACGGTCTAATCTATATAAAAAACGAGAAACGAGAAACACTTATGAACCACATCAGCAAACGACAACCACTGAACAACAGGTTCCTGACTTAGGACAGGTGCAAACAAATGCAGCGGGTTTAAACGTTTTAATAGGCGTCATCCTTCACCCTAACCTGAAACAATAGTGTTACATCACAACATAGAAAGACACACTATAAAATATCAATTGAAATGGCTTAACTCAATCAAAAGACAAGTAAACATACACTGAACGAATAATTTGATCTATGCCACAATGTAAAACAATATCAGAAAGACAACCATAACCTTGGACAAAATGCCGCCAAATAAAATAACGTACACAGTAATTTTGTTGTAAGGTATACCTGGAGTACGGAAATATTTTTGATTGTATTAATAACGCATTGTTGCTGTGTTGACCTAATGTCTTCTAATAAGTAGTGTACACTTATTTGGATAAATATTGGTATTGGATTTTCACAAGACTAGTATATTTTGTGTTCATGTTAGCTATGGCATTCGGTTGAAAGGCATTTCGGTGATTAGAAAAAAAAAAGGTTCTACGTGTAATAATGGTAAATCATAGTTTTGTTTTATCTATCAATATTAAATCCTTATTGCAAATGTTTATATATAAAAAAAGATTAGACAAGGACCGCTGGAAATATTCATTTCATTTTATAGATACAGATACCGAAATATAATAGTATCATTACTGCCTTTTTCTGTATTGCCACCGAAACTCGAAGAGTTGGGGGACCAACACAGAAAACCGGGAACCTATACCTGGGTCATTGCAGACACAGCCAGTGTCCATAAACCATTAATCAAATGATTCTAACTCTTTAATTAAACTAAGAAACTATTCGCTCAGCTAGTCCTGCAACATATATATGTCGACCTCGAGTCGGTGACGATTTTCCTGTTCGTTTTGTTTTTTTGGTAATTCTTTTTATTTATATCTGTTATTCGTTCGTTTCTATTTGCTAGTTAAACTACTAATGCCCCGACCGAGGTCATGTCGCATTAGTTATAAATCACAATAATTCAGATTACAATGTAATTACAAATAATGTGGGTTTTACGGCAAGAGACACCAAACAAACGACACAAATAACCAAAATTAATCTTGATAAAAACATACGATCTTCAACAACAGACAGGTGTCTATGCATTAAGTTTACTTTCAAAGTAGCGCAAAACTTTTGCAACTAAAATAAGTCAATAGTTTTACAAATAAAAAAGTATCTATAGATAACAATTGTAATACATATTTATTCTACAATATTCAAATGTTTAACATGTTATGTCAAAATTATGTTACTCACATGAAAGTGGAACTAAATATTTTGCCATCATTATGAAGTTCAAAACGCTGACTGGTAAGGAGGAATAACAACAACCTTAGATATACCTAACAACCATGAACATCTGTGTTTTCCTTAAATAACTACATAGGAAGTCAACTAATACTATTCATCGTTTAGTTTTTTGTTGTTTGAAATTTTTGAAAGGAAGTGTTCCCTATGCTGTCTAGTGTTAAACAATGTTAGAAGTTACGAATCATATTATTTGTGCTTCGTTAAAAAGATTATAACAAAACTGCTTAAACGCCTATTTCAATATGATATCAATAACAGATCATTAAGATGCAGGTATTTTTTTAAACAAATAAAACGTTTGGGTTTTTGCATGTCAACTGTAATTATTTCCTTGTAAATTTATAAAATTGGTATAAATTGAATCTCCTAATAAGAAAAGTAACATTGTATCTATAATTCTGTTGTCTGTACCTAACTAAATATTTTGATACAAAAGACTCATCGGTGACGCCAGAATCAAGATAGTTCAAAAGGCCAAATAAATTACAAAGTTGAAGAGCATTGAGGAACAATCATTGCCAGTTGACATGTATAGTTATCAACGATGCATGAAACGGATATATAGAGCAGTTGTTTATCCCTGATAGTGTAATCAAGCAATGTATCGAGTATTTTCAAAATTAAGATAAAATTATATGCATGTAGATAGACGCCAAATTAATTATTATAGATAAAAAAAAATCTAATAGAAAGTTAATTTTATAAACAATCAAACGTCAATTGAAAATAGATCAGCTATTTATTTTCGAAAGGTATGTGGTACAGAATGCAGAAATTTTATATAGAAACAACTTAACTACAGACTTTTGAAGTTTTAATGTATCGGTAAAATATACTGACGGACTTTAAAAACACACATTTAGGTGATTATTTTTACCAAATAATGCTTTTATTGCTGTTCTTCATCTTAAATGTACAGCGAGGCCTTACACACGGATAAAAAAAAACTCTTACCTCACTGCAAGTTTAAGACGGTCCTCAGCACCGGGTTGAGTGGAATTCTTTGCAAAAATAATTCGGATCGACTTTGTAAGATGTAACACTACCAAATCGGGCCCGGTCACAAGAAACATACTGGAAAGTAGTACATATTTAAAACAAAATAGTTCCTACGCATACACAACATGTAGGTGTAAATATCAAACTATGCAGAAAATATTTTTGTAATTTATGTATCAACTGAAAGGCGAAGGACTGATGATCCTTGTAGAACGCATTTTGAGTGATGATTTAGAATAATACAAAAATGTATGAATGAATTCTAAAATTGAGGGCATGTATTGCCTATTTCTCGGATATAAAATACCTGGTTTGGTGTATCCAAAGTTTCGGTAACCAGTATGGTCTGATGTGTATATAACGGAATATAGATCCCCCCATAAATGTTACAAAGTGAAAAATTTAACGTGGATAGGAATTGGGGCCAAGAATACATTTGTGTGGGTGGTGTGTGTCTTATTAAAATTTTAGTACAAAAACTGGCCTAAAATTGAGAGAATGAAACAACTTAACTACATAAGTGAAGTTATCTCAAGGGTAAATACACCATAGCTTTAAACATACACAAGAGCATACATGTATTCAGTAAAAAATATGGTGCATTTCAATATGCCGAGACTGAGCAATGAAATTTGAATCAGGCCATAAGAATGTTGAATCTGGAATACGTCAACGTGTTTTTGACAATTTCACGTAAGAAACTCCTCTTACATTTGTAAAACCGTTTTAAAGTTAATTCTTACTATAAGCCAAAGGAAATTCTTTGATCTTATTTGAATTTTGAAAATTCTTAGCCATAATAATTTAAATTGTATTCTCTTTTTTATATGACAATGGTCTTGTTGTTCACGTGGTAGAGGGCTCGTAAGGAATATTACAGGGAGATTATAGATTTCATCCCAAAACAATTACATTAGAATTTATGTTACTGTTTGATCGATAAGCACTTATCATCTAGGAATAAGAGCAAACACTCTGAATAGTGTGTCTGTTTGTGCGACAAGTCTATACATATGGACATGAATCTGTCTGATATAGGTGTAATGTAGACGAAACGCGCATCTGGCGTACCAAATTATAAGCATGGTATTATCTTAATGAATTTTTACATGGCGATTATTGTGCTGATGGTTGGCTGCTAGTCCCCGAGGGTATCATCATCTTATTTGTCGGGGATTATGTATTGACATGATTCATAACATACCTTTCTTAATTTCTACCATAATTTTTAAAAGAAATATTGGTTTCAACTCCCTGAAGTTGACCTCTAGGTGATTATGCTCTTCTTTATGGGCCCCTTACATATAGCTACTCGTGTAATCAAGTTAATTCATTTAACTACCCAAAAGTCTAAATCCCTTTCTTTTTATTACCTGCGTCACAAACGGTGAAAGCAGGTCTAGTAACCGCTCGATTCCGTCCATACGCCCCAAAGACCTTGGATAGAAAACTTACGTCACACTTTGGAAACTGTGAAAGGGAATGATTTCATATTTGGTCTGCAGCTTCATAATGATTAGTTGTAGCGGGTAAGCAATTTCTACGTTTGCCTTGCATCCAATTCCTGCTTGCCGATCGACAGTTTAAAATTTTACAACACTCATTGTACAAGAATTTTTTTTTTTGCCTTCTATAAAAGGGAATGATCAGTTATGCTTTAGTATACATATTACCCCAATCAATTGCATACAGCGGCACAGGCCCAGGCCCGATATTGGTCTTGTTTACTTGTTTACTTGGTTAATGTCTTTACATAAAAAGGTAGCAATAGCAATATCGGTAGAAAGCTTCTAACATTGAGTGAATATGCTATTTTAGTTAATAAATGAACCAACACGTATATCATAGAAACCGATCAACTATATTGGATTTTATTCTATGAGATGAGACATTCCTGAAAACCGAATCTGGAATTAAAACCACAAATCTGCATTATTTCTATCACTTTTAATTGCGTTTTTCACATGATTTTGATTAAAATTTTTATGATATAGCTATTTAACATTTTCTTTTTAATGGAATGAAAATATTAAGGGTCAGCAGATTCGAAAGGTCAAAACGACAAAAAAAAAAAACCGGTGGCACGCGACAAATTCGTATTTTATCATATTATTCCCCCAAATACTCATACTGAAATGACTTGTACACCAAAAACGAATCCGGTGATATATTTGTTTTTCGATTTTAAAATACAGTTCAACAAGATCTAAATGATTACAAAATTCCATATATTGGCCAATTACGCGATTCGTAGTAATTAAGCTGTCAAGTTTCACATCGCTATTAGCAACAAAAAAAAAAGAAGTTACCTGCACAAACTATATGGTATCTATTCTACATATTCGACACAAATAAGACGTTTACCCATATCTCTTTTTTTTCGTAAATAGTGTAGCTCTTGCAGATCGTTCGATACCAATAAATTAATGATGGTGAACTTTTTTAGATTTAAGATATTTATAATATCATCATCATAAATTGGAAATGCCGATGAAAGGGTATGTTCGAAAAGGCCTCGATTCGGTTTTGTAGTACCAATTTTAGAAACATCTCTCCGATTTGCTGAGGTTTTATTTTTAGACCCATTGCGCAAAATTTGTAATCGACTGTAATACTATCTTTGGAAGTATTAATATTAGATATACATTTTTTTCGATATTTAGGTGCAGTTCCAAACACGCTAAATGCACACAAAATTTCATCAAAATCCGTAATATCGACCAATTATGTGTACCTTGCACAGTATTTCAGATGTTTTAAAGCTTTCCCCAAAGTCAAGCATGACGACTCACTATCCAAGCTTAATTTCTTTTGGTTTAAAAACTAGTTGTAAAATAGATCGCAAAAGTTTGATTTAAATGAAAAGCCTTCCAGTGCCAAGTTGACTTCGACTGGAGAGCCATGAGGGTCTATTTTATGCTCTCTGTTGCTTATGATCTTCAAAAATGAAGATATTGATAGTGAAATCAATACATATTACATTGCTTAAATGGCTTATTATATTAAAATCAGTCTTAAAAAATGAATAGTTGTCTAGACAAATCAATGACGTGTTAAATTCAACGCTAACAATGCTAAAGATATTTAACTCTATAAAACAAAAACAACAAAAACACATACAAAATGTCGATTTTCGTAAACACTTGGGTATGTTTTTTTTTAAAATAATCTTTCATATGATCAGCACATTTTTAGATAGCTAAAACAACTCATCAGCGTTTAGGTTAATAAAATAACAGTCACATGTAAATAAATGTATGAAGAGATTCTTACCTAGATACTGTCTAGAATCTTTGCATAAAACAATGATAAGACATCTTTGACTATGGGGATGTTATTCTGGAAAATTAGACTAAATTTGAATCGGATATTCTTGAAAATGTCCAGAGACGTGCATCATTATAATTTAACCTCAAAAAATGTAACTCGGGTAGAGGAGCAATTTCGAAGGCAAAGGCATCGTCTCATTCTTATATTCAAAATAAAAGAAGTGAAATGCTAAACCTAACTGCAGAATACCTTCCCGCTTTTGAAAAGTAATATAGCCAATTATTATTTCAGAAGAAAAAATCATATCTTCTCAATCGACAACAACTAATTTCTCATTATCTTTCCCCCCGGCAACTATTAAAAGAGAGGCGAAAGATACCAAAGGGACATTTAAAATCACAAGACTGGAATGAATTACCTAAAGATACATGTATCAAAGCTTAAGAATCAACTTAAAGACTTTTATAGAGTTCCTACTGTTCCTAAATATTTTTTCCTGGGGACTTGAGATGGGAAAAAATATCATTCCTAATTGCGCGTAAGCTTGAATAAGCGGTTTGAATGATCATCTCTTCAAATATAATGCGATGCCTTATCGAAACTGCAATTGCTGTAATTGCTGCTTGCAAAAGTCCATTTCACACTTTTTACTTTTTGTCCCTATTATATTACCATATGCTGCATATAACAAATATTATCTTGCAAAAAGTGATGGGTTCTAATTGGCTGTGACTCGATGTTGCACTATTTCGATATATGTATTGTTTGAAGTCTTGTATATTCTGTACATCTTGTATTTTGATGAAGATAACCATCAGTAACCCTTGTGTTGTTGGCAATCCTTGTTTAAACAAATAAAGCGTTACATTAAATATAAAGAGAGATCTAACATGTAATAATGAGGGCGGGTTCTCGGATCCATTTGAATAATTTGAAGACATCACATTTGTAAAACTTGTAATTTATTTATTATAATAATCAAATGTTTAACAATATCTTGTTACGTGTACACTATTTTTGTATTTAAGATGCGATCGACATCTTACGTTTGGAAACCAAATAATTAAAAAAAAAAACGTTTTACGTCAAATACATCTTAGGTTTTCTTTTATTGACGGATTTTGAGGTTATTTGGATCGCGGCCTTTTTGAAGTCAATTTTTATATGCTTTTTGCCCAACATTGATATTTTTCCCGTTTTATGGGGATGGGATCCGGGTGCGCCGCTGTTTGAATTTTCCCCTTAGTTTTAATCATAGTTTAAATCAGTACAATAACCTAATCAGTAACTAACATACAATAAAATTGGATACATGGTACATGTACCACTGGGAACTGGTAGTCCAACACCAGCACTACTGACTCGGTGGTAGTGAATTTTGCGAAGCCAAATAGATAAACAACTCACTCAAGAGCATCGTCAAAACTTTAAAAGGCTTAACAAAAACAATCAAAAGCAATTAACGAAGAAAGTTGCAACTTTGACGTGAAACATGCTGTATATATCTATATATAAAACTTGTCAATGAGTGAAAAGGCGCAGAAACACATAAACACAAAATAACGTAGATATGTGTGCTAGTATTTTAGTTCCTGTCGAGCACATAACTGTTAGTGGAGTTGACACAAAGTCAATAGCTTTCTGGCTACATTTTCCCTGAATCGCCTCTTTCATACATTTTAATAATGGATCCTCGGAGCCGCTAAAATGAAATGTTAATCGATATTAACAACATGTTGCATGATACTATATTTAGATAAATGTGTGTATAGTCTATCCAAGTCGTATTCAAATAAGTAAATAAGACGAAGAGATAAAAGGAAAAGGTACAATGAACAACATAAAAAAATAAGGTCTAGAAATATTGGTATTACAAACATCATAAAAATACAGCTGCAAGTGAAACAGTACTCACTGATACAGTAATAACTATGGTATCAAAAATGGTTAAAAAACTATCAATGAGCTGTTTTGAGAGTTTCCATTGATTCAAGGTTTGTTATATTTGTTTATTCAGAAAAAATAGCTATACGCCACAATTGTATTTCAGCTTTCCAGTTGCAAACTTTCCATTTATATGTAGCAACATTCCAGCAGCAACTGCATGTAGAGTATTATCTCCCAGTTAACACGATATTACAGAGCTTGGATTTTCTATCATGATTTCCTAGATAGAGGGTTGCTGCTTACAAATAAGCTTTAAAACCAAGAGTTCCAAGTTGTGAAGTTGAAATCATTCCTTTAAATATTTCAGGGACGCCATCACGAGTTGGTTGACATCTTTGGAATATCTGTTTCCCAGATGACAACAATTGTTTTCCACTTGTCTTTACCACAATCACGTCTTATTTTCCTCGAATGTGACCTACCGAATTAGATTTATCACCGTTTAGTACTTACATGAGTAACTCGACGGTTGCCACATGTGGAACAGGATCTGCTTACCTTTACGGAGCACCTGAAATCCCTCCTTGTGGGCTCTCGTGTGCCTTAGACTTAAACATGTTTTCACGGTTTATAGATCAGTCGTCCGATCTGTATATTTACTGAATATGTGACATTTTGAAGTAGTCTAGATTCGTCTGTTTTGCAGGAGACGAATTAAAATTGGTACCATTGATGTTATTACTCTGTCGACGCACTAAGACTCGATTCTTTTTAGGTTCATTTGTTGCTTTACATTAGGCTAATAAAAAATAAAATTTAGTATGAATGCTACTTGACATACAATCAACGTCTTTCATTGTTTATCAACAATAATGATGGTTATGTTTTACTCACCCACAACCAGCGGAATCATACTTTTCAGGGTTGCTTAAGATCGCGTTCAGTACGCTATTGAAACAGTTTGACACACTATTTGCAACTCCAGATTTTTGAAAGCAAATAGTTAACTCAATCAAACCTATTTAAAGAAAAAACTATCTTTCAAATCTATATACAAAAAAATATACAAATATACTTAATATGTTATGCAGTTTCAAAACATATCACTTAAATTATTTAAGAATAGGTCCATACGTATTTAGGTATTTATACATCCTTGACTTTCAAATGTCAATACAGAAAAGCGCATCAGTCGCACGAAATTTTCAAAGATTTTTAATGTATTATGGTAACTATTAAGTAACGTATTCATTTGTATGTCGATTGTAGTACATATGAATTTTCATAACAACTGTAGGGTGTACATTCAGCAATCGGAAATGAACATAGCCTCATAAAACACAATCCAAAACAACAAAAAGTCAACACGCTGTTTTGAACTACATACAAAATTCTAAATCTTATATTTCAAGCGCCATCGACCGAGTCTAGATAAGTTGTGCTATTCAGACAATTGTTTTCAGGAAAATATCTGCCACCAACACATTGTTCCTTACGGATAGAATAATTTGCTACAGAGAACAACTGATCAGGCTCTTGTTTATTTTCAACAAAACATGGTTTTGTTTTGTAGTGGGTCTATCCTGGTCACATAAAATTGATCTTCCTTTTTTTTTTAAACAAGTCGTAAAAATGGTGTTAATTTGCTTCAGCATGTTATACAAGTGATATAAAGGATACAACAGACATGCATGTTTGCTTTTCAGCAGGTTTATTAAAACGTCCTCAGCTCAGTTGCGTTCATGGTTAGTCATGTTAGTCAAGGAACCTGGGCAAAATTGCAAAAACAATGTTTCTGTCATGTTTTGCTGCTGCGTATACATATCATTTCGTATATTTTTCTCCAACATGTTTTCTTTACTTTTAAATGAAGGAATACAATGTCGAAGGCTTTTTTTTTAAGAACAGCAGTTGTTTTCCGGAGTCGAGAAAACTGCGTACAACACAGACCTAATGTTCTCAGTTACTTGTATTTAAGTATTGTTCCATCGAGAAATTGTGTAAATTTTAGAAATACGAGCTGAATTTGAATTTAAAAAAATAACCTTCAAACAATTGAACAATACTAAGGGTGCATGCAATGAAATAAGTAAATTTTAACTTTATATTGCATTTCATAAAAGGAAAAAGAGTAACATCGGGATATCTCATCTGAATTCTTATATTCTGGGAACATGGCCAAATGAAATTCTACTATCAGCTATTTTGTTATTTAACGAAATATAGATGACATTTTCTAATATGTCTGTTGGTTCATATATGGTTCCTTCAAATGTTTTTAGACGCAGGTAAATGTAAGCCTATAATAACTAAAATAATCTACTTACTGTCTATTTGGGCACATGTTTGTTGATATGATCTTTTAAGTTGTACTTTTGATGGCACATACGGAATAATACCTGCTATTGAAGGACAAGTTGTAAGTGTACTCGGTTCATAGCATGCCACCAGATTGTCGACACTTCTTAAAGAGAACATAAATTTTAAAAACTTGAATGATATATACAGTTCCTTGGTGAAATAATCTGTCATTATAAAAATAAGAAGATGTGATATGATTACTAACGAGACAACTCACCACCAAAGACCAAATGGCGTAGAAGATAGCAACTAATTGTGATTGTCCGCTTACATCTTTTTACACCACGATGTCGTCAAATGAAATTGGAGACCCTACATTTATCATGCTTTTCAATAACATATGATCAAATCGCTGAAAGACCCTTTCCTAAATTATTGATAACTATCATTCTGCTTTGACAATACTATATTGGTGTAAATTAGATATAACCATTCGGGCTAACGCCCTTAAGGTGTATTTAACACTTGTTATTATGATCATAGTAAGTTTCTTTGTCGCAAAACAAATACTAGTACTAGAATGTGCAGGAATTCTGATTAACTATCTGAGAATACCGCTAAAATGGCCACTAGGTGTGTGCTTTTACTGTAATGTCAAAATAAGGAGATGTGATATTATTGTTAATGAAACAACTTCCAACAAAGTCTAAATGGCGTTGATGTATAAAACTATGAAGGACAGCCTTTAAGTATACCAGACTTTAATAAAACTATCAAAATAAAGAACATCAATAAAGCTATAGTTCTTATATAAATCCTTGTGTTTCATTATGCGTTTACAGTATACCGTGACATCAAACCTTATATCATTATTAAACATATAGAAGCAGTAAAGTCTACAGGTTTCTCATGTACTCTACACACAAAAATATAATAAAAAGTTATATATCAAATTTATAATAGCCGAAATACGAATATCAGTTACATATATGTACAACATTTTAAAGAGTGTAATTTAATAATTGCGTATTTACTTGCACTAAAACTATTTCATACCCGCAGAAAGCTTCCCAGCTTTTTCTTATGCTGTATTCTGTGCTGAACGAAATCGTTAAACCAGAAAAGTCTACACCTTTATTTTCCAAACATTGTTGCAAAAATAAACATTCGCCTGAACAAATCTGTAATTGCCCTAGCATTACGAGTATAATAATGGCTGCAAAATAAATTTATAGTTTCATAATATTCGTTAGTATAGATAAAATACGATAAAGAACTTCTAGTAAATTTACTTTCAAAAAGTAATTAGTAAAATTACGTATTGCTAAAAACAAAAGTTTAAATATAACAAATAAAACAACAAAAAATTAAAAAAAAAGATAATCTAATTTTAAACTCGTTGAGCTTTTTATGTGAAGTAGTAAGATACATGTGAAAACGTGTTACTTACATAAAACAGATGCAACATATTTGTTCAACATTTTTCAGATTTAAGCACACAAACTGATGAGTTAATCGAACAGCAGGTAAATGTGACTAGTGTCAAGCTATCCAGCAATTCTCATCCTGCAATTCTCTTTATAAAAAGCTATCCTGCAATTCGTCATCCTGCAATTGCGTTTGGAAAATTACTTGGGCGACAATTTTATTTTTCTTTAAAATCATAGTTTTTGACTTTTTTGTTCGAAAACAAGATTTATATAGAAAATCAAAGATTTTTATATCCCATAACAAAATTCTAACTTTAGTTTGAAGATTTCTAACTCATATTTACGGTTTTGTAATTACCATTTACAATAAATAAAATCATGATGACGATTCAAACAAAGTATTATCTGTTAAGTCCAGGATGTGATTCGTATTTACGCATGTTTTATCCACATTTGCAATTTTCAAAAACTCATATTAACGACTAAAAATGTAGAATTTGATATAAAATAATTTTTTCATGGTAAACCGACAATACAACTTCTATTTGAAACTTCATAACTCACGTTTGCGACCCATTGCCTCGACAGTTCTGTGGCTAGGGATTATAGAGACTGCCCTAAAAAATAGCTATTGGATAGTACTACAGCGGGAGGGTAAAGAATTTCTGGGGTAAGCATTCTTAAAGGCCGAAAATGTCGTCCGAAACATGGAAATAAAGCCAAATTCGATAAAATACGCATTGGGGAAACCCACTTTCCGACCCATTGTCTCTGTAGTTCTTTATGGCTAGGGATTATAAACGCTGTCCTAACGTAAAGCTATTGGATAGTACTACAACGTAAGGGAATGAATGTCTGGGGTAAGCATTCTTAAAGACCGAAAATTTAGTCCGTTACACGAAAAAAAAAGTCAAATTTGATAAAATACGCATTTGGGGTCATCCACTTTCTAACTCATTGCCTTGGCAGTTCTGTATGGCTAGGGATTATAGATTCTGCTCTAATAAATAGCTATTTGATAGTACTACAGCGGGAGGGTAAAGAATTTCTGGGGTAAGCATTCTTAAAGGCCGAAAATGTTGTCCGAAACATAGAAATAAAGCCAAATTCGATAAAATACGGATTGGGGAAACCCACTTTCCGACCCATTGTCTCTGTAGTTCTTTATGGCTAGGGATTATAAACGCTGTCCTAACGTAAAGCTATTGGATAGTACTACAACGTAAGGGAATGAATGTCTGGGGTAAGCATTCTTAAAGACCAAAAATTTCGTCCGTTCACGAAAAAAAAAGTCAAATTTGATAAAATACGCATTGTGGGTCATCCACTTTTAAACTCATTGCCTTGGCAGTTCTGAATGGCTAGGGATTATAGATTCTGCTCTAATAAATAGCTATTTGATAGTACTACAGCGGGAGGGTAAAGAATTTCTGGGGTAAGCATTCTTAAAGGCCGAAAATGTCGTCCGAAACATGGAAATAAAGCCAAATTCGATAAAATACGCATTGGGGAAACCCACTTTCCGACCCATTGTCTCTGTAGTTCTTTATGGCTAGGGATTATAAACGCTGCCCTAACGTATAGCTATTGTATAGAACTACAACGTGAGGGTACAGAATTTCTGGGGTAAGCATTCTTAAAGACCGAAAATTTAGTCCGTTACACGAAAAAAAAAGTCAAATTTGATAAAATACGCATTTGGGGTCATCCACTTTCTAACTCATTGCCTTGGCAGTTCTGTATGGCTAGGGATTATAGATTCTGCTCTAATAAATAGCTATTTGATAGTACTACAGCGGGAGGGTAAAGAATTTCTGGGGTAAGCATTCTTAAAGGCCGAAAATGTTGTCCGAAACATAGAAATAAAGCCAAATTCGATAAAATACGGATTGGGGAAACCCACTTTCCGACCCATTGTCTCTGTAGTTCTTTATGGCTAGGGATTATAAACGCTGTCCTAACGTAAAGCTATTGGATAGTACTACAACGTAAGGGAATGAATGTCTGGGGTAAGCATTCTTAAAGACCAAAAATTTCGTCTGTTCACGAAAAAAAAAGTCAAATTTGATAAAATACGCATTGGGGGTCATCCACTTTTAAACTCATTGCCTTGGCAGTTCTGAATGGCTAGGGATTATAGATTCTGCTCTAATAAATAGCTATTTGATAGTACTACAGCGGGAGGGTAAAGAATTTCTGGGGTAAGCATTCGTTAAGGCCGAAAATGTCGTCCGAAACATGGAAATAAAGCCAAATTCGATAAAATACGCAATTGGGAAACCCCCTTTCCGACCCATTGTCTCTGTAGTTCTTTATGGCTAGGGATTATAAACGCTACCCTAACGTACAGCCATTGGATAGTACTACAACGTGAGGGTAAAGAATTTCTGCGGTAAGCATTCTTAAAGACCGAAAATTTCGCCCGTAACACGAAAAAAAGAGTCAAATTTGATAAAATACGCATTGGGGGGTCATCCACTTTCCAACTCATTGCCTTGGCAGTTCTGCATGGCTAGGCATTATAGATTCTGCTCTAATAAATAGCTATTTGATAGTACTACAGCGGGAGGGTAAAGAATTTTCTGGGGTAAGCATTCTTAAAGGTCGAAAATGTCGTCCGAAGCATGGAAATAAAGCCAAATTCGATTAAATACGCATTGGGGAAACCCACTTTCCAACCCATTGTCTCTGTAGTTCTTTATGGCTAGGGATTATAAACGCTGTCCTAATTAGTGACCATAATTTACTCATAGAAAAGGGTAGATATCTGAAAATACATCGAGACCAAAGAACATGTCTAACTTGTAAAACCTTAGAGGACGAAAACCAATTTCTCCTCTACTGTCAAATTAATAATTTATTACGTATAAAACTTTTTCAGGACATCGCAATAAATAATCCTATATTTCCGAATCTGTCTGATACTGAAAAACTAGTAGTCCTGTTAGATCCTTCGAATACAAACCAAGTGAAAAAACAGGTTCCTTTATAAAACAGTCTTTAGGTCTGAGGACAAGGGACTCTTAGTTATTTTTGCGTGTTATATATATATATATATATATATGTGTGTGTTCAACTCAGTTATTTTTTGTTGTTGTTATTTTTTGTTTTATGTCACAAATATCATTTTACTTATATGACAATAAAAAATTATCATTATTTATATTTCAAAGAATCGAATGCTCGCATCTTAGGATGTTTACGCCAAAAAATCTATTACTAGTATATCTAAATCTAGTGTTATCTAATAACTTTTTCACGATATTCATTTTGACAGTCATACTGTGAAATGGCCGTCCATACTCTCGGCATCCTGTAAAGTAGTTCCTAACAAATAACAATATGTCTATGTTAAATGAGTTACTGATATTATCTGTATTATAGCAGATGTCTTGTGAAACAAAACTAAAAGAGTGTACTACGCATTTTTCGTGCAAGTGGCTTGCGCTTGAATATAATAAGATGGTGGGTTTATTTTTTGTAATCAATGTATGGCAAGCAAACAAAACATAAAATTAATTAGGCGTACTATCAATGGGTTTGAACAAGTGGGTGACCCCAATGCGGATTTTATCAAATTTGACTTTTTTTCCGTGATACGAGCGAAATTTTCGACCTTTAAGAATGCTTACCCCAGAAATTCTTTACCCTCACGTTGTAGTACTATCCAATAGCTATTCATTAGGGCAGCGTCTATAATCCCTAGCCATAAAGAACTACCGAGACAATGGGTCGTAAAGTGGGTGCCCCCAATGCGTATTTTATCGAATTTGGCTTTATTTCCATGTTTCGTACGAAATTTTCGGCCTTTAGGAATGCTTACCCCAGAAATTCTTTGCCCTCTCGGCGTAGAACTATCCAATAGCTATTTATTAAAGCAAAGTCTATAATCCCTAGCCATAAAGAACTGCCGAGGCAATGGGTTTGAACAAGTGGGTGACCCCAATGCGGATTTTATCAAATTTGACTTTTTTTCCGTGATACGGGCGAAATTTTCGACCTTTAAGAATGCTTACCCCAGAAATTCTTTTCCCTCACCTTGTAGTACTATCCAATAGCTATTCATTAGGGCAGCGTCTATAATCCCTAGCCATAAAGAACTACCGAGGCAATGGGTTTGAAAGTGGGTGACCCAGTTTCAAATAGAAGTTGTATTGTCGGGTATACCATGAAAAAATTATTTTACATCAAAATTCTTTATTTTTAGTCTTTAATATTAGTTTCGAAAGTCGCAAATGTGGGTTAAACATGCGTTAATACGAATCACATCCTGGACTTAACAGATAATACTTTGTTTGGATCTTCATCATAATTTTTTTATTGTAAATGCTAATTACAAAACCGTAAATATGAGTTAGAAATCTGCAAACTAACTTTAGAATTTTGTTAATTGGATATAAAAATCTTTGATTTTCTGTATAAATATTGTTTTCGAACAAAAAAGTCAAAAACTATGATTCTAAAGAAAAATAAAATTGTCGCTCAAGTAGTTTTCCAAACGCAATTGCAGGATGACGAATTGCAGGATAGCTTTTTATAAAGAGAATTGCAGGATGAGAATTGCTGGATAGCTTGACACTAGTGTAAATGTGTGCCTTTGCACTTAAGAAAGTTAACTTTAAATAATTATGTACGTGGAAAAATCCAATTCTTCATCTTTTCAAAAAATGTAAGGAAGTATTCCCTAAACTGTCATTTTGTTACAGTTTATTTGCATATTGTTTGTTTTTTGTAAAAATATATCACGATACAGGTGAAAATACGACTTTATTGCGATACAGACATTCTTTATTACAAAGACTTTGTGTTGTTTTTTTTTATACCAAGACGTATCTTTTATTTAAACTGGCGTCAACAACGCACTTCTTATATCAGAAAAACAAAAAAGTACATCTTATCTGTAACTGTCTTCTGTAACAGACAAAATCTTGTAAGATCAACTTAAAAATATGATAGCAGCTGAAAACTCATAAAAGAAACACGCACTAGCTCTACAAAACATGTGGCTGATGCATAGACTCGATATAAACACGTAGTATGATCACTGAACAATACAGAAGGGGATGTAGTTTAATGGCGATTGAGAAAACTACCAAAGATCAAACGACAATAATAAGAACTTCATATCACAACATGTCCTTTAACAATAAGCGGTCGTAATAACCACTATGTAAATGTCTATAAATTGATGCGAAATCATATTACCCGCTGACCTCAGTCGGGAAAACCACTATGCAAATGTGTATTGTGGTGCATACAATGTATCTAATGCGAATTTCTAATAACAATTCACCGCATTCAAACATAAAAGGAAGTAGTTATACATGTACAAACAATTGCCATCTATTAGTATTCCCCTTACATTGCCTTATTAATACTTTTTATTAAATGCTAAATGTGCAATTTTCTTAAAAATGGTAAGAAAAAGTAGTATTCAGTGAAAAGTTATTAGCAGAGAAATCTACTTATAGATGTCATTGACCTTAAAACATTTCAACAACTATGCACACACTAGAAGATGTTTGATTTGCTTGTATGTTTGACATTGGTTACCTGATAAATAGATAATACAGTAATTTTAAACTATTGAAGTATTAGCGGGTGGTTCTGTTATAGTGTAAGCGGACATAATTCATATATCAAGAGAATTTTTTAACTGACTATGCCCATTTGACATACACGGAATTTTCTTCCGAGTCCTTACGTAATAAACTCGCTGGTATCCGTAAATAAATCGTCACAACTTGCAGACCCTTTAATATAACACTTAGGATATGTTCCTAATGTCGTAACTACAATCCCGTACCCTTTTCCCGGATGTGACCTACCGAATTAGACTTATTACCGGGTTTGTAATAACATGAGCAACACGACGGGTGCCACATGTGGATCAGGATCTGCTTACCCTTCCGGAGCACCTGAGATCACCCCCAGGTTTGGAGGGGTTTGTGTTGCTCAGTCTTTAGTATTCTATGTTGTGTTTTGTGTACTATTGTTTGTCTGTTTGTCTGTTGGTCTTTTTTCTTTTTTAGCCATGGCGCTGTCTGTTTATTTTCGACATGATATGAGTTTGAATGTCCCTCTGGTATCTTTCACCCATCTTTTAAGGATCCTTGGAAGGAGAGGTAATTTTTCTGACATGTCAAAAATCTTCTTGCGACTTATAAGAGGTTTCTCAAAATCTTACGAACGAACGAAAATCGCCCTAACTTGACGCAACTTGCCGTAACGAAAAAAGACGGAGCGTTTATTTATTCACTAATTTTGGACTAGCGGCTGTGCACTTCCTTTAGAAATGTCTTTTACGTGAAAAAAAAAACATACATGCAGGGTTCTTTTAAACCATTCTGAGTTTTAGACATATTCTATTGACTACAAGTAGTCTCAGATCTGTACTTAGTGTATTTTTGTTGGGATGGGAGAGGCAATAAATATTTTTGAAAACTTATTTAGGGTAAAATTAAAGGTAAAAAGTCAAGCGCAAAAAAGAGGTAAAATAGATCTTGGAGTGAACGCCTCTAGGGATAAGCCGGTTTTTAATTTGAAAAAAAACATCCTCGCATCCGAGATAACTTTGTTGCCCCAAACCTCTTACAGCCGATTCCAATGAGTGTGTAGCTAAAGGTAGAATCTTTGGTTAGCTTCCTTGCTAGCTCAACCATGAACTGATTATTACCTTCAAATTGGGAGGAGCAAAGCACCAATTTATCATCCAATGAAAACATTTATATCAATGGCCTGTTTATTTTTTATAATATATGTATGTTTCATACAAAGGTTTACCATGATTACTTTGCAAATAAAATTTCATTTCTTAGTCTTTGATTAAATTAAAAAATCTTTTTTATTACAATAAATTAGAAGCGGAGTAACGTTTTTTTTTTTAAATATTTACGCCGTGAATAGGCAGTTTAGTTAATAAGTGTCTTTAGGTGCACGCAAAAAAACATTGTTATGGTCTTGGTGTCTTTTCTTCATATATATGCATAGTTTTTAGAACTAAAATCTTTTATATTCACACAGAAAAGAAAAAAATATCATACTACTTACGGTTTTCTCCGGGCACTCCGGCTTCCTCAACCAATAAAAACTGGCCGCCACGAAATAGCCAAAAAGCGGTGCTTAAAAGTGGCGTTAAAACACCAAAAATCAAATCAAATCAGGTCATATGTACTTTTGGATACCTTCCAATCTTTTTTACCTGTCCGGGTGAATTTTAAACATATGTAATAGTTATACACCGAGGGATAGGTGTGTCTGGATAAGAAACCCCGACGGCCGGACACGCTCAACATACAAAAATACAAATTGAATATTTAGGAACTCCCTTTTTGGGGCAATCCAGGAGGGGGGGGGGGGGGGTCTGGGAGTTAGAATCCCCGATTTTATTAAAGATCAATGCTTTAGAATAGAGACATATGACTGGGATCAAAAAATTTACCTTCAAGCAAAGACGTATTAAGGGAGCAACCATTTTAACTTCCAAGGGGGGGGGGGGGGAGGTATGGTTTTTTGCGAACAATTTTATTAAGTTTTTCAACGCGATCAATCAAATTAGTTTTCCCTTAAAGGATTTTTTTTCATTCAAAACAGATGCTTAATATTTTTTCGCTATTGGAATTTCCTAAAATGTGTTTTTTTAATATCTTGAAACAACTTGTAGTGAACACTATTAGTAATTTCTTATGTTAATGCTATTTAAAAAAATAATCAATTTCTATTGTAATGAATAACAATGGACTTTGTTTTTCGGGATGTAGAAGCAGGGGTTTCCAGAAACCCCGCTCGTCACATCCTGTGGTCAAAATCCATTGTTATTGGTAACAATAGATCTATTCAATTTACACTTGTTTCAGAAATTGAAACTATGAAGTATAACAATAGAACTGGGGTGTAAGTAATAGTTATACACCGAGGGATAGGTGTGTCTGGATAAGAAACCCCGACGGCCGGAGGCCGGAGGGGTTTCTTATCCAGACACGCCGTATCCCGAGGTGTATAACTAACTTACACCCAATGCTAAACCCTATATTTTTTAACATTGATTATTAAATGAAAAAGAACGGATAGCATATTTATTGACAAAATCAAACCATGATTTATAAGAAAATCATTTTTTTTTAGATGAAACCCCATAAGTAACCTTACTTTAGCTATTTTCGTTCAAACTTTGACAAGTGAGTAGATTTTACAAATGTCAAAGTTGCTGTTTTGCATATTCCCGTTAAATCCTGGTGCTAACGGATCAGCAGTTCAAGGTTGACCGTTTCGTGCATTCTTATCACAAAAAAAATACATCATGCTCCTTGTATGCAGTTGTCAATATGGACGGGTATAAGACGGAAGACATTTTGAGTCAAGCGTTGGATTAAGAAGAAGAGACTAAAGATAAAGGCAATAGTATAACCCAAAGTACTTACCTGTATCAGTTTAATGAAGGTAATCATAAATGTAATTTTTATGTAACGGCTTTATAAAAAAAAAAAGAAGCCCCCCCCCCCCCCCCCCCTCTTCTCGAGAATAAGCAGACATTCATGAGGGATAGGTGTGTCTGGATTAGAAACCCGACGACCGGACACGCTCAACATACAAAAATACAAATTGAATATTTAGGAACTCCCTTTTGGGGGCAATCCAGGAGGGGGGGTCTGGGAGTTAGAATCCCCGATTTTATTAAAGATCAATGCTTTAGAATAGAGACATATGACTGGGATCAAAAAATTTACCTTCAAGCAAAGACGTATTAAGGGAGCAACCATTTTAACTTCAAGGGGTGGGGGGGGGGGGGGAGGTATGGTTTTTTGCGAACAATTTTATTTAGTTTTTCAACGCGATCAATCAAATTAGTTTTCCCTTACAGCAGATTCCATTGAGTGTGTAGCCAAAGGTAATATCTTTGGTTAGCTTGCTTGTTAGCTGAACCGTGAAGTCATTATTAGGTCAGGTATACTACCCTCCTTTCGAAGTAGCATAGTCCAACAGACAGATCGATTGGTTTTCTGTCGGACTAGTCTATTCTTAAAGTAGGGTAGTTTACCTAACCTAACAATGACTTCACGGTTCAGCTAACAAGCAAGCTAACCAAAGATATTACCTTTGACTACACACTCAATGGAATCTGCTGTAAAGGATTTTTTTTCATTCAAAACAGATGCTTAATATTTTTTCGCTATTGGAATTTCCTAAAATGTGTTTTTTTAATATCTTGAAACAACTTGTAGTGAACACTATTAGTAATTTCTTATGTTAATGCTATTTAAAAAATAATCAATTTCTATTGTAATGAATAACAATGGACTTTGTTTTTCGGGATGTAGAAGCAGGGGTTTCCAGAAACCCCGCTCGTCACACCCTGTGGTCAAAATCCATTGTTATTGGTAACAATAGATCTATTCAATTTACACTTGTTTCAGAAATTGAAACTATGAAGTATAACAATAGAACTGGGGTGCAAGTGTGTGTGTAAAAGTGAATACGGTCAGCACTTGTCAATCATATCCAACTACATTTTATTAACTTGATGTAACAAATTCAACAGACAATTTAAATTTATTATTATTTGTAATGTCTGACGAAGAAGAAAAAAATAAGGATTTTCAGCTTTCAGTTAACTTTTCATCATTTTGGCAAATCAAACACACCTACAACATGCATGCTTGTGAATGAGCTTATAATTATCCACTAAATTTTAAATTTAGATTGAAAACTTATTTTTAAACTGACTTGTAAAACTAGTTTTACAATGTTTATATTCTGTCACTTAATTCTGATTGGTTCTCTGCTTAAATATTGACTCCACCCAAAGGCTGGATGTGCCTTACCTAATAATGATTTCATGGTTGAGCTAGCAAGGAAGCTAACCAAAGATTCTACCTTTAGCTACACACTCGTTGAATTCGGCTGTAAATCCAAATGTGCACTTCTTCGCCTTAAATGATTTATGAGCTAAATTTGCAAGAAGATAAATAAAGGGAAATGTTGAAATACATGTTTAAACAAAGCCAGTTGACTTGTAAATGATGTTCAGATATATATATTGTTTGGCCTTTGGTTTGTTTTGATTTCATGGCCATTCTTATTTCTCTTTTTGTATGATTTTATTATCGTAAAGGCGTAAACATATTAGTATTAATATATTTCTACTTGTTTTTTTGTTTATTCTTTGCGTTGAGCTTTTATGACATGTTTTTAAAATTTATTTCTGTTTTTATTTCCTATTTGTTTCTATCTATTTTAGGCAAGTAATCAAAAAAATTGTAATCGATTAATAATATTAACTATATGACTATCAGTTTTGTTGGTGCTGTATCACTCACATTTTCAATTCGAATACACAAAACTATTTATTTACGATATATCGAGTGCACCTTTATATTTCTATTACTGACACTCCCTCCCCCCCCCCCAAAAAAAAAAATTAAAAAAACATTTTAAAACAAATAAATATATAGCGGTGTTAAAACCTTTTCAGTCATTCCTGCATACAATGTAATGGACAATTTTAAACGGACCATCCTTAAATTCATAGCTGTGACTTATAGTTTACTCCGATTTTTATCTGTATACCTTTTTATGATCTTCGTCACTATCAAAGTTGTGTTCACTGACAGTATACTTAGACTGTATTCCTTTGATCATACAGAGCCCTATTGGTCTCATGCAGATATAAAGATGTCGTATTTAGAGTCCAGCGCGATGGAGATGTAAAGTCAAGCGCTGGAGGTGTTGAGTCCAGCGCAGGAGATATGTAAAAGGGACTTTAAATCTACAGCACTTGACTTTACATTTCTAGCGCTGGACTGTACATCTACAGCGGTAGACGTTAGATCTACAGCAATGGACCTTATATCTACTGCGCGGGACTTTTAAATTACATATACAGCACTTGACGTTAGATCTGCAGCACTGGACTTTACATCTCCATCTGTTGACTTTAAAAACATCAACTCTATATCTGTATGAGACCAACAGGGTTCCTTACTTTTACTATAGTATATAGATTGCACATTGCTATATCAAATTATCAGCCGCGAGCCATAAAAACAAGAAACTATTATAAAAAATTTCAAGAATAAAATTGAGAATGGAAATGGGGAATATGTTAAAGAGACAACAACCCGATCAAAGAGCAGAACACAGCCGAAGGGGTCTTCAATACAGCGAGAAAATCTCGCACCCGAATACGTGCTTCAGCTGGCCCCTAAACAAAAAAGTGTGCTAGTTAAGTGATAATGGTCGTGTTTTTTTTTTGAAACAAACATTGATACCGAAATTGGAAAAGCATATTTTTATTTGTCTCATACTTTCCGCTACTCTTACACTCTCTTGAAAATTAACATCATATATCTGTGTTTTTAATAGATGGACTAGTATTTTTATTTATATCCATCTGATGAGTTAAGCCTTTATCAATTGATTTTTATAGTTTTTTCTTATGTTGTACCGTCACACCACTGTCCCAGGTTTATAGGGGTGGGTTTGGATCCCGCTAACATGTTTAATCTCGCCACATTCTGTATATATGTACCTGTTCCAAGTGAGGAGCCTGTAATTCAGTGGTTGTCGTTTGTTGATTTGTTACCTTTTTTTTCGTTCATTTTTTGTTCATAGATTAAGCCGTTATTTTTCTCGTTTATATTGTTTTACACCTGTCAGTTCGGGGCCTTTTAAAGGTGACTATGCGGTATGGACTTTGCTCATTTTTGAAGGCCGTACGGTGACCTATAGTTGTTAATTTTTGTGTCATTTGGTCTGTTGTGGAGAGTTGCCTCATTGGCTATCATACCACATCTTCTTTGTTTTCAATTTATACAACTAAAACCTTGACTGCTTCAATCTGTGTAAACTGAACACCTAATAAATTCAAACAAATCCATCATTTTCAAACGATCCCACCATTTATTCTTATCTAAAAAGCGGACAAACAAAAACAACAAAGAGATTTTGTATTAATCAATCATACTGAAATCATTTTAAAAAGACAAAAAATTGTCCATACATTGTCGACATTTTATCTTCGAATTGTGGTACACGGTCCTGCATCTTTATATACTTTTCATACATGTACGCATCTCTTGCAAGTTCTGAAATAGGTTTCCTCTTTGGTGGGGTTGGGCCGTTATTTTGATCGTCTTGTACATTTTCATTAACCACCTGATCGTTATTCTACACCGCCTCATCATTATTCACCTGGTTGTTATTCACCACCGCTTGATCATTATTCAACACAGCCTGATCATGATTCACTCCCGCCTGATCATGATTCACCACCGCCTGATCACGATTAACCACTGCCTATTCCTGATTCACCACTGCCTGATCATTATTTACCACCGCCTGATCACGATTCACCACTGCCTGTTCCTGATTCACCACTGCCTGATCATTATTTACCACCGCCTGATCACGATTCACCACTGCCTGTTCCTGATTCACTACTGCTTGATCATTATTTACCACCGCCTGATCACGATTCACCACTGCCTGTTCCTGATTCACCACTGCCTGATCATTATTCGCCACCGCCTGATCATGATTCACCCCCGCCTGATCATTTGGCACAGCATCCATCTCATCATCTATTGGAATCGCAACTTTTCTATGATCAGCTACAAGCTCACCATTACCTTTCTGTAATAAAAAAAAAATACAGGGTCACGAGTGTTACATGTATGAACACTGTGCATGAAAACAGATAGAAAACCTATATTTATATCCGCAATTTGTAGATGTTATTGTGATCCAGCATTTGAAATGAAGGGGGGAAAAGGGGGGTAGGGGTCCGGTATGTTTCTGGAGAAAAGAAAGGGATTTGAATGTGTGTTTTTTTTTTAAATACTGGAGTAACTACGTTGCAATTTCATATTTCGAAGTTTAAAATTGAAAATAAAATGAGTAGGATTTCAGAAACTATGTTAAAATTTCAAGAAAAATTTTATCAGGAAATTTTAACAGATTTTTTTTTAATTTTCATGAAAGTTTCTTGAAATCACAGAGTACAGTTTCTTAAAATTTTAACAAAGTTTTTTGATTTTTCAGCATTTTTCCTTAAACTTTTATAACATAGTTTTTTTTTTAATTCTAAGCATACTACATGTAGTAGTTTCTTGAATTTCAACATATTTTTACCACATTTTTAAAATTTTCAACATTTCTTGAATTTTCATGATGAAACTTAAAATCAGATTGTGTTACATGTATGATCTTCTATACCATTTCTTAAAAACTTGAAACTTTAACTCATACATAGAAAATTACCTTTTGGTGTTTCGCTTTAAGGTTTATGACCCCTTCTGATGAACCATTTTGTACATATGTCAAGGGGAAACTTCGTGTAAAGCATTATTATTTATAGTTTAATTGCATTTAGTAGAAAAAGAGCATTTGGTGAAAAGAAAACCAAGATTTTTGTAGAAAATCCAGTCTTTAATACAGAGATTTTTGTTATAAAATTTGAAACACAGATTACTCACTTAATTTTCTATGATCAGCTAGCGTTTATTGTTTACAAAAAGTTGTAAACAACCTTTAAATTCCAAAACACCTCGTACTGGGTCACTAAAGTCGGGCGCACCCTAAAATGTGTACTTGAATTGGTCCATATTTATATTTGTTTTAACCAATATCTGAATTTATAAACTTGTTTTAAAGGAATTATTGCTAGCACTGCATGCAATAATCCTGTATCTATCAAGCATCTAATTGTCAAATATGAGAGTACAAGCGGAAAGGCTGTGGATTTTCTATAAAATTTCCTTATGTTTAGCATTGAATCAACACAAGAGTACATAATCCTTAAGGTTCATCATAACAAATGGGCAAATATGGCCGTATTTTCACCTCAAAAACTACTCTGTGTACAGACTTACCTGTTTAGTTTGAAAAGTTTTAAGGCCTGGCATCCACTAGATATATAAAAGTTAAATGTATTTTGCATATCAGAAAGATAAAATCTTTTTTGGATTTTAATGGGCATTTTTTTTCGTTCCTGCAGAAGGTGTAAAAATAAACTAAGTTGGGATACAACTTTGAGATGCTCCCTCTCAGGTAACAACTGGTTTGTATTGTATTGATTGTCCTTGATTGGCATATACAAAAGACAGACAATAGATATTTACACATCTATAGATGAGTTAAAGGTAGTAACTGAGTGGACAGTATCAAATGCAATTCAGGTGTTTGTTTATTTTTACACCTTCTGCAGGAAGGAAAAAAAATGCCCATCAAAATCCAAAAACGATTACATCTTTCTGAAACACAAAATGAATTTAACTTTTATATATCTAGTGGATGCCAGGCCTTAAAACTTTTCAAACTGTACAGGTAAGTCTGTACACAGAGTAGTTTTTGGGGTGAAAATACGGCCATATTTGTCCATTTGTTATGATGAACCTTAAGTCTCTTCTCGTTTGGATGGCATTTTTTGGTGTATCTCCTATCGTTTGTCTTTTTTTCAGCTATAAGCTGCCTGAGTTCTTCGTTTTGGATAGAGACTGGATCTTTCGATGACAATTTTGTTATCTGATCTGACATTCTACTTTTATTCTTCTCAAAAGGCCCATCTTTGTAGAGAGCTTGGCATTTTTCGGGCAGTCTGTCTATGGTCGTTTCACTTCTGCGTAAACAGTTGCATCTGTATTTTGCATATCCTCTAACAATAAGAAGTTGTTCCTTCACTGAAATTTCCACATGCGTTCTCTTCTTTTCAGCCATGATTCGAAGACAAGCACATGTGCACAGAACGGTCTGTTCGAATATTTGTTTTCCGTTTCGGTTTAGATAAGCTTGAAGACAACACGTAAGGGGGGGGGGGGGGGAATTGCGGGATCGAAAAAAAAAAATCGAGCTGTTGGACTTTTTAAAAGTAATAAATAGATGATTGTTTTCTTCATTTGTTTTGGGGATTATTTTTCAAGTGTGAATTTCAGTTACATTTTTAAAAAGAAATGATCTGTTACTGCTCATAATGTTCAGCGTCATGTTTGTATACAAGAGAAAAAAATCGTTTTTTACATGTTTAAAATCAGACCAAAGAATCCTTAAAAAAAGACTAACTGATTTTACTGACACTAATGGTTGAACTTTGTCATATCCTAACCTAAATATATATATGTATATAAAAAAAAACAGTAATGTCAAAAATATTCAGCATATGCGAGTTTATGCAAATGATTGAGATAATTTTGTTGATGTGTACTGAGATAAAAATAATGACTTGTTACTTGGTAGAGCGTACAAGAATGGACAGCGAAGCAAGGACATTGGAGAGAAATGGCAAATGTCGTGGGGTCCATCGATGGTACTTCTCATGAGATTCAAGTTCCAATGGTTGAACCTCAGCAGGAATTTTACAGTGGGTACCGTAATTATCATTGTATTCACACACAGATGAGATAAACGGTTACCCGTATTTAAACCATTGTGGTGACGTCAGTCTATTCATTTACCGTGGATTCTTTTTCTAGAATCAACGCTTCCTAAATCTGCCGCTGAAATAGACTCACCAAATTAAATTCAATTGTTTCTTTTGTGTGTCTAATTTCATTAAGTTTGAATTGGCTAATTTGCTGATTTCTGTTCACTAATGGAATTAATTTAAAAACTTACCTTTAATTTTTGTAATTTGTATATGCCTTCACTGGGAATCGAACCTTTCCTTGAAATCTGTTATGAATGACTGACATCAACACATCGACAAAACCTCTCGGCTACCAATGGGTTACAACTTAGATGTCTATTATATATATATATATATATAAATGAACATCGGACACACAGGGGTTGTACCTTTATATATACACAATGGGCAGTCGTATACTATAAGTTGGTAGCCGCGAGGTTAGCATGCTTAAAATCAAAGAGTTAAAAGATAGGGATTTGTCGGTATAGGTTCGAATCCCTGTATTATCTCTGTTGTCCCAATTCTGTTTTTTTTTTTCTAATTTTGCATGTTATAGTGGATATTTTTGTAATAATAGCAAGTTTTACCGTTTATTTTTTGGATTATTATTGACTATTTCACATGTTTGAAACAAAAATGATTACATTCTATTTGTCAATTTTTGTTGTATAAATATAGTATGATTTCATCTGTTTTACTACATAATTTTACAAATGTTTGTTCGCAAATTCCTATGCGAGAAAATCGTGATGTGCCTAGAGTGCTAGAAATTTCGGTAACATACTTATTATATATACTTTACATATGCTCTTTAGTCGGGTTGTTGTCTCTTTGACACATTCCCCATTTCCATTCTCAATTTTATTAGAAATAAGTTCGAATATGTCTTATTTTGTAAAAACAGATAATATTCAGATGCCTGATAATATAAAGATCTTTAAAGGTAGAAGTGTTATATTTGTATTTTGTTAACCAATTAATTGTGATCTGAGATTTATCAATGCATCGTTGGACACGATAACATGGTTATTTAAACTCACTTACAATACCTTCTAATTAAGAAAAGGCTTTAATTTTGAAAAGAAATTAACACAATAGTTTAAGTTATAGATACAATGGATAAACGTAGATTCATGAAAAACAAACCATTCGCCCTCCGGGCTCATGGTTTCTTTTTCAAGAATCCACGCTTATCCATTGTATCTATATAACATAAATAACATGAAAAGCTAAATGTACACACACCTTATTTATCAAAATAAATTTTAAAAAATCATATAGACCTTTAGGAAATCAATGTTTTTTCCATTTATCTTATTTTCATATTGTCTTTAGTGAATCACTCTCACAAGTGCCTGCTGTGTTTTCATAAACTGGAACACTGGTTTTCATTTTCATGTACCCCCCCCTTTCCCCCTTTCCTAAAAATTTCTTCGACCATAGATTTCATCCAACAATAAAAAAAAATTAAGGAAAAGGGGGGGGGGGAGGGGATTACATGTTTAGTGAACAAAATGTTCATTTTACACATTAGTTCTAAATGAATTTAACAATCAAAGAAAAAGTTAGAGACGTCATCGTTTATTTGATAATTACTCGATCTGGATTGACCCTGTTGCTTAACAATGTATACATTTAGCCTGTTGAAAAGAATATGCGAACAGATTGAAAATTGAGCCGGGCATTTGGTTGAAATCTTAAAATTGTACTATGGTTACTTTGGTATAAAAATGGTCAATTATATATAAAAGCTATTGTTTTAAAACAAAAAGTAAATACATATTTTTGATTTTTCAGGTGATAATTGACAACGAAAAGAATATTTGCTATATCCATTCTGGCTTTCTTGGACACGAAAATGACGCTCATGCGTATCAGCAACTCGGACCAAATGGACCTGGCGCACCTTTAGACTTTCCAGCAGGGTACTTTATTTTAGGAGACAGCATATACCCAAACACTCCTCCTCTAGTCGTTCCATATAAGGCTGCCGAAATTTTTCGGGCAGATGCAAGAGAAAAAAGGAGGATGAGAAAATTTAACAGACTACACAAGAGCAGGCGTGTGCATGTCATAAAAGAATTGAAAACATTTAGGGTCATTGGTTCGTTGTACCGTCACCCAAGATGGCAATTGTCATGTGTTTTAGAACTTTGTGCTGGGTTATCAAAAAGACGTGTGGATATAATAAATAAAACATACTAAAGTACTTGTCACTGAGCGTTAAACATCCAACAACCAATAAATCAAATGCACAGACAGTGACAAAAAATGCAAGTTTTTTTTTTAACAACGACATTACAAAATAATGTTCTTTTTTAATTGGGTAAAAGGGGAGCCTCGGTGGTCGAGTGGTCTAAGTAGTTACTACTGTAATCACTAGCCAGTCAACACTGAGGTTGTGAGTTCGAACCCCGCTCGTGCGGGTGCATTCGACTCCAATCTTAATTGACTAGGATTGTCAGTTTTTCCTATCGAAGGTTGGTGGTTTTCTCCGAACACTCCGGCTTCCTCCACCAATAAAAACTGGCCGCCACGAAATAGCCCAAAAGCGGTGCTTAAAAGTGGCGTTAAAACACCAAAAATCAAAAATCAAATTTAATGAGTAAGGGAGATAAATCGAACGCATATACGACATGTAAACAAACATAACTCAACGTAAGATTACGCAACATTCAACAACACAAAATCAATCAGAACACTAATCTTTAACCACAACAATAAAATGCAAGGTTGCAAAAAGAATATATAATTGTTTATTGTTGTCTTTAAACATGCTGCAATATCGTTAGAAATATTTTACTGCACAAAATGACTGCTCCCTAACGATACGTTCGTCGAGTTTCGTCCGTTCGTAAGATGTTGAGAAACCTCTATTACGAGCACTTAGCGTGTAGTTTACGAGTACTTTAAGAACAGATACGTATACTTTACATATTCTTACGTATTGTTTACCATTAGGAAAAAGGTATAAAAGCTGCAAAATCGTAAGGACTCGTAAATACTCGTAACTATTCGTAAAAACACGTAAAATGCCCGTAAGTTGCTCGTGACAACTCGTGAAAAATCGTGGAATTTTGTCATAAATACATCGTAATAACTCATATTAATCCGTAACAAACCCTAAATAGTTAGAAATAACTCATAACAACTCTTAAATCGGTCGAAAGTGGTCAAATCGTAAGGATCCGTCAATGTGTGCGGTCCGTAAGGACCCATAAGAAACATCCGTGTATGTAAAGGGGGCATTAGGTAACCGTAAATATAAAAATAAGAAGATGCGGTATGATTGCCAATGAGATAACTCTCCAACAGAGACCAAATGACATAGAAGATAACAACTACAGATCACCGTATTGCCTTCGACAATGAGCAAAACCCATACCGCATAGTCAGCTTTAAAAGGCCTCGAAATGATAAATGTAAAACAATTCCACCAAAAAAAGTATTGGCTTGATTTATGTATAAAACAATGAACGCAAAACAAATATGATACACAGCAACAAACGGCAACCATGATTTACAGGATCCTGACTTGAGACAGGCACATATAGAATGTAACGGGATTGAACTTGCTTGCTGGTGCCAAACCCTCCCCCTAACATATGATAGCGGTTTAACAGTACAACCTAAGAACAAACTAATTAGATATAAGAATATGTGGAATGAGTGCCAATGAGACAACTCTCCATCCAAGTCATAATTTGTAAAATGTAAACCATTATAGGTCAAAGTACGTCCTTCAACACAGAGCCTTGGCTCACATCGAACAGCAAGCTATAAAGGACTCCAAAATGACTAGTGTAAAACAATTCAAACAGGAAAACCAACGGTCTAATCTATACAAAAAACGAGAAACGAGAAACACTCATGAACCACATCATAAAACGACAACCACTGAACAACAGTTTCCTGACTTAGGACAGGTGCAAAGCATGTTTTATATTGAATTCTAATATTGTTTTGTTTGTTTGCTTGAATATATGTTTTTTTGAAAGCAGTTATTTTATATTTTGCCGTCCGAGGTAGCAATGCCAATTGATTTTGTAGAGGAAAATGACTGCGATTTGTCTTGCCATGTACCTTACGTTACTTTTTATGTATAATGAATATTCTAATGCCGATGTTTCGTAACACAGGCATATGCATAAAATTTAATCGTTATGTCTCTGAAAAAGAAAAAAATTCCCTCATGAATATGACTGCTCTTCAGAGAATGAGGGTATTTTGATACATCCACGAAATAAAACTGTACAGTCACTTCATCGAAAGAGAACTACAAAATGTATATAAAATGATAAACATGAGCTATTCGATCCAATTTTGACATCTTAATTTCTTGCTGACGCACTTTTAGTCTACAATTTTGTGAGTTTATAATCATTTGTCTAGCTTTGAGATGTAGGTACCTAACAACATGAGCCATATCAGCTGTGTCCGGAGCACAACATCCCAGTAATTGAACTTTCATGTTGTCTTCACTTTTTATTTTGCGCGATACTGTTTTTATCACGTGGTCGTCTTTTATCATATCTGTATGAGTTTGTTTTTTTGGATGATTCAGTGTTGATATCAGATCATTGGTAGTCTCTATTCGAACAATTCAATAATTTACTTGCTACTAAGGTTGGCTTAGGTCTGGAAACATTCTATGGACATCTGTATATTGCTGAAGAATGCAGATTGACTGTAACGTGTACGGTGTGTAATATTAAAAGTCGTGCATGTGTTCTTTTATAGAATCAATATGATGCAATGTTGTGTAGAAAAATGACAAGCAACACTTGCTTAAGAAATACTGACAAGCACTTATTCAAAAGGTGAGGTAGTCTAGTAAAAAAAGGTACATATCCGTGCAGAAAAAAAATGGTGTATTATGCATCGATCTGCTTGTCAATTTTTCTATTACGATTTCGAGACAGAAACTTTTAACAAGAAGTCTGGGACTTCTCGACAATTAAATGCATTCTAAATGGACTGCGGTCCGACTTCCATCGGCCCAGTAAATCCAACATAAGCTGTCGGACATCAGAACAATTTTAAAATGATGTCTTCATAACATCCCTAAATCATATATCCGACCTTCGGCTGATATGATATAGAAACCGCTAAGATGAAATAACAACAAAATAGGTATATGCATAAACAGGTGGGGTTCGTGATGCTCAGTCGTTGGTTTTGACTGTTGTGTTTTGTGGGCTGTTGTTTGTCGTTTTTCTGGTTTTTTTGCCACGGTTATGTCAATCTAAAATCGACTTATGAAGTTTTATTCTTCCTTTGGTATCTACCGCCTCTTTCTTTTCATCGATGGTCAAGCACCACCCATGTGACAAGATATAAATTATTTCGAGTGCAGACATGTTGTTCAGAAACTCAGCAGGACGAAGCAAATGTTATTAACACCATATTCTTAAGAAACAAAGACCACACAGTGACGGCGACAACAACTGATAAAATGTTCGACTTGTGACCTTCACATAAATATGTAGTGTAAAAGAGTAACTGCCACTCTTTTTATCCGGATCAATAGTAGGACAAGGTTAAACTCGAACTTGTAAAATCAAACATACATATGAGTTTATAATCATTTGTCTAGCTTTGAGATGATGGTAATAAACAACAGGTGCATTATCAGCTGTGTCCCGGAGCACACCATCCCAGTAATTGAACTTTCATGCTGTCTTCACTTTTATTTTGCGCGATACTGTTTTTATCACGTGGTCGTCTTTTATCATATCTGTATGAGTTTATGTTATTTTGGATGATTCAGTGTTGATATGAGATCATGATAGTCTCTATCTATCTATAAGAACAATTCAGTAATTTACTTTCTACTAAGGGTGGCTTAGATATGGTATGTGTAATTAAAAGTCGTGCATGTGTTCTTTTAAAGAATCGATATGATGCAATTATGTGTAGAAAATTGATAAGCAACACTTGCTACAGAATACCGACGATCACTTATTCAACAGGTGAGGTAGTCTAGTGAAGAAAAGGTACATATCCGTGCCAAAAAATAAAAAAAAAGAAATAAATGGTGTATTTTCGGTATGCATCTGTTTGTCAATTTATCTTTTACGATTTCTTTTTATCTTGGCGGTTTCATAAATTGTTTTGTTATAAATTAGGCCGTTAGTTTTCTCAATTGAACTGCTTCATATTTTTCTTGTCGGGGCCTTTTGTAGCCGACTATACGGTATGGGTTTTTATAGTTGTTGAAGGCCCTACGGTTGCCTATAATTGCTTAAATCCACTTCATTTGAACTTTGGTGGATAGTTGTCTCATTGGCAATCATTCCACATCTCCTTATTTTTAGAATTTTTATAATGAAAAGGACGTTTTATTGAAAAACTCCCACTTTTAAAATCAAAAATGAAAAGGAAGTTTTATTAAAAAACTCTCACTTTTATAATCAAACACGAAAAGGTCGTTTTATTGAAAATTCATATATATTGGTATTACAAGATACCAAAATGTACTAATCATTGCTAATAGAAAGCAATACTGTAAAGTACCGTATACATGTAATAGTCATTGTTCGATGATGAAATAGTTCCATTCTTTTAGAAAAAAAAGTAATATGATGATGATGAAATACATTGTAATTCCATTCTTTAGTAAAAAAAAATAATGTATAGTAAATAAATGTTCACTTCATTATGAATAATATTTTACAAAGAAAACAGTGGTAAATGAAATATTCAAAATATTGTTATTTTATTACACAATTCATTAAACGTTAAGGCATAATGTTGAAAATGAACGTGTTATAATGTTTATATCTCATTAATTTTATTACATATATACTGCATTACACTGACAACTTTACATTTTAGCTGTATTATCAACTTCATCGATCCTTCGCGAAATGACGAATTAAGGCACCAGTATACATAGGGATTAATGATATTGTTTATAATAAACATTCGACCAAGGATTGGAAATACAGCCTCGGTTTCGTCATAAACGATAAAATTTCCACGTTTTATAGCTGCATTCAATTTTATAGTCACGTATGGCAAATAGCTTAAAACGAAGCAAAAGCTTATGACAAAAGCTATTTTTGTCATATTTTTGGCGCTTGACCCTGAATGTCGAAACACTTGATGTCCAATCATCAGGTACATGACAACCAAAGCAACGATGCAGACGATGAATAAACTTTGCAGAACAGCACTGTAAGCTGTAGGAAATACGGTGTCCGTAAATCGGTCTGAAAAGCTGCAGTCATATCCGGTCAAATTACAGCCTAGATTTTCAGCACTTAGTCCGCTTAAAACTGCTTCGGGCCATGCGAAAAGGATGCTTATGACAGCTACTATACAAATACAGAAATATGCTTGTTTTGGTGAGAGTTGTTGTTTCAAAGGCTGACAGACTAAGCGAACGCGATGAGCTGACATAGACATTATAATTAGGCTGGATACAACAGTAGAATATACGCTGATAGCTCTGAACAATTTACAGACTGTATTTGAATAAAATGTTAATTGGTGAATCTGCTGGTAAATTTCAAAAGGAATGACAATTACGCACACCAAAAAATCGGTAATAGCCATAGCCCTTACAAAGGTCCAATGAGGCTTTCTTTTCGTTCGCAATGTCCCGAAGTATACAAAAATGACCAATAAATTCCCAAGTATTCCAAAAATCATTGAAATTGACAGGTATATAATAGCAGGAGTACGTTTAGCTGTTCTAATGCCATTAAAAACCTCCAATGAATAAGAACATACGTTGTTGTACACTGTGGTATTGTTGGTAATTTCTGAAAACATGACGTTTGATGTCGAGGCTCCGACTATCATAAAAGAATCTCCTACAAAATAAATAAAACGAGTGTTTCAATTATTTTTCTACATATTGTCGTAGATTATGTTATTTGGTGATTCTGATTAGTTCAGATGTTCTGTATATTCCTATGAATATGCTCTGTTTACACTATTTTTTATTCTTGATAACTACGCACATTCCTTGGTCACACGAATGTAGTGTAAAAATAAAAGAGTTATTCAAATTTTCGCAGACTTGATTGTCTTCTGTTGATATATGTTTTAGTGCTTCGGGTGTGTTTTTTATGACACGATTCATGTATATTTCTGTTCGAGTATGTGAAGCTTTTTATTCAAAGTGTTTAGTCTTTCTTGTATTTATGTTTAGAAGACGGGATATTGATACTTCTCCTTGTCAGAGACATATAATACTATATTGTATTATATGTCTCTGTCCTTGTATAAGAACGAAATTATACGCAATTCACATCTTATACAAAAATAAAATATACGTACTTACTTTTATCTCTATATGTCAAAAAACCTTTTTACATGTAAAGTTGCGTTATTGAATTTATTTATATGATTTGTTATATTATGATAATAGAATGATGAAATATTGTGTATACTTACAGTTGAAGAGTCTACCTTCTTGTCTCCATATAATGATGAAATTACTTAATATTATATATTGAATATGTGTCTAAAGCAGGTGCTATATTTTAACGGTTCCAATTGATTTGACCGATTCCGAAAGTTAAAGATAGAAAAATTATAGATCGAGGAAATGCAAAGTAAAACTTAACAACCAAAGACTTCAAATTGAATACATCAAATTAATTAATATAATTTTGTTTAATATTTCCGCCATATTCACCTGAGTTAATGATATTTCGTATTTTCATTAGAAATATTTGTAAATTGTAGTACTATAATGCTTTTTGAAATCATTTGTGAAATGAAAGGTGGTGTATTTGGAAACTACTAGTCACATGGGTCAATTTGTATGACACCTCCCCCCTTTTTTTTACACACACCCAACCCAAAAAAATAAAAATAATTGATCTTCACCAGTAAAACATACCACAAAAATGGCGACCAATCAAACAATACGATACTCAGCTTATTTGTAATGATTATTTGACTTCAAAGTTGCCTACTATAATAAATGTAATTACATGCAGATTTTGTATGACATCAAATAATTCAGCTTGGTTAACAAATTGAAATCTATTATTCAAGATTTAGGCTTATATTCTGAAACCAGTGGGATAACTGGAGTAAATAAATATTCCTAAACTTCTTTCATGCTACACTCTTGCTAAAGTGGCGCCTCCAGTTGTCTATGCGAAAAGTATTTTAAAGAAACGGTCGACCTACATGTACCTGGCAAAACCGACCAATTGTATAACATTTACGCACTATTAATGTAAAAGACTTGTTCAACTTAGGAAAATATATATTTCGAGCACTGAAGCTCAGAAATGACTGCTTTTAAGTTGATTTGTACTTCATTTGTTACATATATTTGCTATTTGGAATTATATCTATAACGTGAGGGTACCCAAATTGCACCTATTTTGACAGTTTTTTCATCTACGTTTTTTTATGATCAAGATAAAAGTTTTCATTCTGTGTTTATTTTGTAGAGATATCATTATTTAATATATAGTTACACCAATATAATTTTGAATCCGTATTGAATCATAGAAAAATGGACTTGAACCGACCTCCAAACGATCAATGATTCTGTAATGAGGAGTACCCAAATTGCATCCAGGCTTAAATTCACATCCTTAAAAATCGAATAACAGATGTTTTGTTCTATTTCTTCAAATATTTAGAACAATTTGACATTAGTCCATGCCTTATATTCATTTTTTTAGAAATGGATGCTTGTAACATATTTTGTTTGCTCAATTTTAAAAGATGACTTTTTGTGAACGTCGCATGGCGACATTTCCGTAAATTTTTCTTTTTTAGTGAATGGTTCATCTGTTGATATATACTGTGAACGTTTTGTGTATTTTAAATATATTTACCTATGTTGAAAGACGTGTATGATGTCAAATCATAAAATTACAAATTGTTTAGTCTCAAAGAAAACTTGTAAGATTTTCCCAGCTATGTTTGTTGAATAGGTGCAATTTGGGTACTCGATGCAATTTGGGTACTGTGACGTTATATATTTATTTTAATGTGCATGTATTTACTACTTCTGGATGTTTTGTCATGATCGTTTATTTTTGAAATTTATATTTAGTATATATTAATTATACCTATATGTTGTAAAACATTTGGCTAATAAAGAATTGAACATTTGTAATTTCTTATTAGTGGTCGTCCTGGATATGCATGGTGTAATTCCTACTTGACTATAAACAGGCAACAATCAATCAATCATTTTTTTATTTTGATTCTATTCTGACTATTCTACCGTCAGTTGTTGTTATGTTATTTTTTATGATCATCGGTGCACTTTTCTGTCAGCTTGTAAGTTCAGGAATGTCTATTTGTTTCCAGTATTTCCTCATTTTCATAATCTCCCTTGAAATTCATCATTTCTAATATTTTAATAAAACAAGTAGGAGAGTCTTGACTTTCTTGTTTCTGGTGCATCTCTTTTGTGTCTACTGTTCAAAATTGTATTTCTATTTGATAAGGCTACGGATGAAAATGCATATATGTATGTGAATATAAAAATAAGAAGATGTGGTATAATATATATAATTGCCAATGAGACAAATTTCCAAAAGAGACCAAATGGCATAGAAGTTAACAACTATAGGTCACCTAACGGCCTTCAACAATGAACAAACCCCATACAGTATATTCAGCTATAAAAGGCTCCGAAATGACAAATGTAAAACAATTCAAACGAGAACCACACTTCATTAGAGTCATATGAAATGAGTTTCTTGTCATTATAATTTTAATGAATTATTGAAAAAATGCATGCATATATATTAAGTATAACGGATCGTGACATTGATAAACAATCAACAAAGAATCGTGGAGCACGTTAAAAATACGTGAATTGAAAGAGCGATGTTAATATTTTTTTAATATTTTCCATGCGTTCCAATTTGTTAAATAAACTTTTCCATACCAGTTGTTAGATGATTTTGTGTATTAATTTGTTTATTAAGAATTGATTCTTATTAATTACCTTCCAGGGCATGTTTATGAACATTCTTTCAGCACGATTTTTCTCTCGCATTTGCGCTGTGCGGTGGCCGAAGTTCTAACGAAAGGTCTCGTAGCTAAGATCACTGCATACGGATAAAGATAGGCGAATTAGAGTATGGGAAGTTGATAATTGCAATAGCAGTACATTTTTGAAGATTTTGATAAGATAAAGTATATAAATTTAAACATAATCAACTATTCTTTTTAATTTGAAGTATTATATGACTTTAATATACGTAGTGAATTAAAATGAACTTATTTTCTCATGTCTTTTTCATGATGTATAGGTCTCGTAACATTCGTACGGTCATTTTATTCATCACGACAGCAACAAAGCGATCGGTTCTCAAATTCCTTGGTAAATTTTGAATTAATTAGTCCCCCCTTTAATTATCAATATAATAAGATTGATAGGGCTAGTCGAGTGTGGTTTTCAGGCTTGCATTTTTATGTTGTGTGTTGTATATTTATAAATAAATGTTTGTTGATTTTTTCATGTATAACATAGTTAATAAACTCAGCAGCGGCGCTGTTATGTAGTTTTGTACTCAAATTATGAGATTTTGTATAATTATTCATACTTTAACTTTATGTTTTTCCTTAACATGGTTTTTAAAGCAAACATCATCATGGGGTGACGTACATGAAACTTTTTTTTGTTGTAGGAAAGTTTTTTAAATACAGAATGAAGATTGTTAGGCCTAAACTAAAATATTGTTTGTTTGACCTTTACCGACCGACCCAATAAATTTGTTCCCACTGAAAATCTCTTATTTGTATTTACCGGCAATTTTTTTTCTAAATGATTTTTCGTTCCTACCGAAAATCTTATATTTGTATTTACCGCTCAAAACTTTTTTACCGGAATCCTCGGGTTTTATGTTTCCCGTATAAGGTTTAGTCCGTTTAGTATCACGGGAGCGTTTGACATGATCACTGGCATTTTGAGATTCAAAGCATTGGTTTGAATTCGACGTCGAAAGTTTGGAAAGCATGACGTACTAGCTGCGGAACCGTAGCTATTAGGTCCTAATGATATTTTTTGACTATTTGCGGACCATAGACAAATAGTCAAAAAATATCACAAGGACCTAAGAGCTACGGTTTCGCAGCTTTGACGAACGTTGCCCTGTGTGTCTCAATACTTGAAGAGCAGAGTTCATTCAAGAAAAAATATAATGTTGGCCCAAACAAAATTATCAACTTTTGTACGAATGAAATTTGGGAAGATGTTGTAGGGGCGGCTTTTGGTGATCCGTAGATCAGGATGAACATGTTAATGATGCCTTTGACAGGGGACACGTGACCGTGAAATTGTACAGGGGTGGATCACAGGAAATGTTTGAGACAGATTTTAATGATACTGTTTCCACGGTTCTCAACTTCAAAATTGTAACCATGACTGTTAAAAAACTTCCGAGAGAGAGTTTGGGGAGGAGAGGAAGGGATGGTCCTACCCGAAATCCCAGACCTAAATTTGGCATTTCCCAAGCTTAAATTTTTTTCCCCATCTTCCCCACCTCAAAATGTCTAGATCCCGAATCCATGTTTAATTATTTTACCCCTATTTCCAAAATTCCTGAACCTAAAAAGGGTCAATTCCAGAGTCCCAATAAAAGGCCTACCCTCGCCAGTCCTCCCCCTCTCCGGCCAGTCCTGTTCTCGCCAAATTTTAGTCAATTCTGTGTATATATTTCCCATAAAAGGTGATTCACAATAACTATATTTCGAATTAAATTTAAAAAGAAAAACTTACAGTAACTCGACATATTATTTATATCATGACACAAAGGCCTATAAAGTGGAGATTAATTGGCAGTAAAATCGCCAAATTTTTCAATACATGCCATTTTTAAATGTCATGTAAAATACAAGGGTTTTAGCATTTTTATATGGAACAGACCCAGGATACTTCTAAACACTCTAGAATTAACCCGCTCTCAATGGATTTAAAGAAAAATAAGATAAATGCTTAGTATCAGCTCTTCCAACTTGTTGCAAGACGATGATGGGGAATGCACTACTTGGCAGTGGTTTTATATTCTAGTCAAATATTGAGATTCTTTTGATTTCACAGATATGTCTCAGGTAATTTAAGTTCAGATTCTGTTAAAGTTGTTAGTATGTGAATAAAACATGCTTCAGTGTGTCTTTCTGTGTTGTGATGTTACGCTGTTGTTTCAGAAAAGGGGTGAGGGTTTGGTACCATTAAAACGTTTAAATCCGCTGCATTTGTTTCACCTGTCCTGGGTCAGGAGTCTGATGTTCAGTGGTTGTAGTTTGTTGATGTGGTTCATTAGTGTTTCTCGTTTCTCGTTTTTTATATAGATTGGACCGTTGGTTTTCCCGTTTGAATGGTTTTACACTAGTATTTTTTTGGGGCCCTTTATGGCTTACTGTTCGGTGTGAGCCAAGGCTCCGTGTTGAAGACCGTACTGTGACCTATAATGGTTTACTTTTATAAATTTTGACTTGGATGGAGAGTTGTCTCATTGGCACTCATACCACATCTTCTTATATCTATTCAGATATATCTTATACTTGTTTTCATTTCTGACTGGAATTGAAAAATCATTGTGTATATTATTTCAGTTTACCAATAATATAGAAAGATTATGATAAACAATAAGTTATTGAAATCTGATATATATATATATGAATTTGAAATTAATGAATCTTGCAATGCCTTTCTCTTTTCTTTTACTTCAATCATGAGCAGAATGATTCTTCAAGCCCTCTATTTGGTCTGCAGCACTAGTTAGAACCCCCAGTTTATATGTGCTTAGAGAGACTGGTTTACAAGAGAATGCTGTAGTTTGTTTAACTGTCGTCTTCGATACCTATATCTTTAACTTACCCTTTGTTTTAATGCTAGCACTTATCAATCATTCAATTACTCAATTGATTAGTCGTTATATTTCATGTTTTAATTATAGTTTGCTGACATTTGTTACGTTTTTGTGGTTCCGACGTTAGTCCTTGAAAAGCCGTGTCATCTAGATGTTCTTTTAAAAAAAATACTCTTGGATTGGTTTGGCCCTTCAACGATTTCGTTATGGCTTTTCTATATCGGAGTACTTGCATCGGACCAATCAACAGTAAACTATCGATTCAGTGAGTAGTACTAGTTCGACTAATCGAAATGATCTATCAGATCCGGGTGCTGATACTTAAACCAGTTGTCAGACCGGTGACATCCAGGCCATTGACATGTATAAAATTAACATCCGAACAGTAATTTTGTCAATGCTGACTAATTGAAAATATTTATATTCCTCCTGACAAAGCCAGAAATAATATGCGCTGAGAAGCTGACCAGCTACCAAAAACCAATCAATCACATGGTCAAGAATACTAGTACCACTCACTGTTTAAAACATATAATAAGAACAAGCCAGTCCATAGACGAAAATCAGTGGCTTTTTTTTTACTTCAGACTTACATTATCCAAAGATAAAGAAGAATATTATGTTATATCAAAACACAACAGTCTACAAAACACTACACAGACAAATAAAGACTGAGCAACACGAGCTTCATCATAAACCGAGGATTGTACTCGGGTACTCTGAGAGGATAATGATATCCTGCTCAATATGTGTCACCCGTCGTGGTGCTCATGGCAAGTACAAATTATGCGATAAGTCTCATTTGGTGAAGTCACAATCGAGGGGAAAAGGATGGTATTATGGCTACAACATTTTGAACATGTCCTTGATCGTCTGTGACACATGTATTGATATTTCCATAGGGTGGTCAACCTAATCCGCAATCTTTTGAAGGGATGACTTTTTACCACTTGATCCATTAGCCTTCTTGTAAGCAGTAAACGAAGTCATGAAAAGAAAAACAAGATCGTTTGAGTGTTATTTTCATTTTTTATCTTTGAAAAAAATGATTTAAATCGGGTATTATTAATAAATCCCTCTTACAAGGTAAAACCTGAACTTAATAAATAAACAAGGTTTTAATATCCAAATTCATTCAGGAAGTTGTACACTAAAAGTAATGGTTGAAAGTTGAAATGATCAAATATTGTTTATTGAACATCAAGCAAAGTTTGAAAAACATGACAGATGTCTGTATACGACTGATTGTTCTCCGCAATCCCCAGACGGTTCTCTGAAATTGATGTAGATCTGAATCATGACCAGATAAAGTTGGTAGAGTTTACCCATCTATGCACTACTACGACTAACAGATATTTTCAATTATATCTATTTTCTCCGATTCTATTTGAATGTCATTCTCTATTATGATATAACAATAGGTGTTATTGATCAAGCATTATGTGTATGACGATACAGAAATATTACACAAGGGAGAGTCAGGCTACGATGGCACAATATTGTTAATAATTTTAATGAAAATTATACCTTATAACACACTATAGCGGAACAAAGTACTTTATTCTTCTTTAAGTTTCAACACTTTTCATATATTAAACGTAGTGAATATACAGACATTTAATAATTATAAACTGCATGGTTTGTCTCATCTTTATGGTTTTACTTATTAATATAATTAAATTCATTAATTATTCAAACCTGTATACGTTTAGAATGTCATTTTATCAATTAGAAAATTCGCAGCATGCTACACAAACAACATGGGACATGTCTAGTTACGAAAATGATTGTTCCGTCAGTGTATGATTCTTTCTATATTATGTCCTACGGATGGATGCTTTAAAATTAGTCTCGACCATCGGAAATAATTCATCTTTTGGTCAATCTGCGTCGGACATTATACACGTAGAAGATGAAGAGGTAAGTTCCAATTAGCAAAAACATTCCTTTTAAAACATTCCCTTTTTTAATGATGTCTTCAAACATTTGATGGAAAAGAAAGGATACGGACCTTTCTTTAATTAAAATTATATAATTAATACGGGAGAAAGTATGTTATAAAAATTGGGAAATTATTAGGACTTGTGACACGAAAATAATGATTGCAAAGAATCGTACGTACTTCATAAACCTTCATTTGCCCTTACGAAACATTGAAGAAATTCTGTATATAAAGTCATCATAGATATCAGGATAAGAATTTTGTACACCAGACGCGCGTTTCGTCTACGAAAGGCCCATCAATGACGCTGGAATCCAAAAAAGTTAAAAAGGCCAAATAAATACATTACATACTGTATAAATATGAAATTTTAGAATTCAAATAGAAATATATATTTGATCCAATCACCCTTTGAGTAGCACTTCATCATTTGTTATGAATAAAATAAACAATAATTATAATAAACATACTTTTTTTTATATTGCCGCTAGCACTGTTATTACGACCCTTAACATTAGTAATAGTAGAACATTTGGTTTCATGTACCGTAACACATAACTGTTAGTAAACGTTAAATGAATTCTATACTAGTCATGATATCAAATATATTATAAAAAGAACAGTATATTTAAAGATAAAAGAACATCCTTTTTCATACTTATAATAGACAGATTTCTGCATTAATTCATTTAATATGTAAACCGAAAATTGACGATAGATACAATATTTATGTAATGTAGTTCAGTGGTTGTCGTTGTTTTATGTCTGTCATATTTGTTTTTCGTAAATTGTTTTGTTATAAATTAGGCCGTTAGTTTTCTCAATTGAATTGTTTCATATTTTTCATGTCGGGGCCTTTTACAGCCGACTACATGGTATGGGTTTTTCTCTTTGCCGAAGGCCGTTATGTTGCCTATAATCCACTTTATTGGAACTTTGGTTGATAGTTGTCTCATTGGCAATCATAACACATCTCTTTATTTTTATATTGTAATTCAAATAACGACAGTAACGAATTACAGCAACTATTTAAAAATGAGGATAAAATTAAAAGACCCTAACAAGGGTTCTGTTTAGGTTTACTAACACCAATCAATGACAAGGCATACATTTAATTGTGTAAAGCTGGATGTCGAAATTCCTACGCAATGGCACCAAAATGCACGTGCTGTCTTTGTTCTTCAATTGGTTATGAAATCTGTTTTTAAGCCACATGCATATGATTGCTGATTTATACCAAGTCCATGTTTTGTCTTTCGACGGTTACCAACCACTTTGAACCCATCCTCTTGGTACACTAAATTTTAGACTTTCACTGAAAAGTTTTTTATTTTTCAGACCCTGTCTTGACATTTATTTATTTGTCGTGTGGTAATAAACCACAAATTGAATTATTTTCAAACATTATTTTCAGTATACGAAGATTTGATATTTATTTTGAGACTCTTGATTTATGTACAGGAAGTAAACTTAAAAATCAATTGATCCTGTCCTCTGAGTTCTATTACCGCATTACACTTAAAATAACCATATCAGACACAGTTGAAGTTTATCGTAGCTTTTATCAACTAGTTTGAGTTTGATTCCCCTATACCACAGTTCTTATCTTTATAAAAAATAAGGAAATTTGGTATGATTGCCAATGAGACAACTATCCACCACAGTTCAATTGATGTGGATGTAGGCAATTAAAGGTCACCGCTCGACATTTAACAATGAGAAAAAACCATACTGTATAGTCGGCTATAAAAGGCCATGACAACAAAAATGTGAAACAATTCAAATGAGAATACTAACGACCTAATTTATAACAAAACAATTATGACAGACATGAACCAAGGACAACCATATATGTTTGTTCATATGTTAATTACCTGTTATGTGTAATATACATGACTTTTTGTACTAGTATGTACAATGTAAATTCGGAAATGTTTACGATGTTTAATTTTATTATTGCAAAAATTCGACGGGATAGGTTTGATTCTGATAACATTAATATTTGTATGCAAAATACTTGAAATCGCAATGATTAATCTCGCATTTTTACTAGTTCTTTTACATTCGCAATAATAATTGCACACAAACATTTCTGAATTAACAATACTATATATAATGTTTTGGTAGGACATACATGCTACACCAAGTTCCCGGATTTCTAGCCCAGATGATCAAAAAAGGCGGAAATGTAAGAAGATATCTGTATTGCACCCTCCTGATGGCGGGGTACCTGCATGGAAAATGGTTGGCGTTTGCTTCATTCTAAACTTTTGCAAAGAATTCCTACGAAATATAATTCAACATTCTGATGGCTTCTCGGATGACGTAGGAAAAGAACTTGCACAGGATATATACAATGTTTACAGCGGTTTTTCAAAATTTGGAGGTAAAACAAATTACTTCGTATATGGAATATTAGCAATGAAATTAAACAAAATTAATAGGTACTAAAATAAAACGTGGTTCTGATTGTTAGAGGTATGGAAATTAAAAATTTTTAGACACATGCATGTTTCATCATTAATATTATCAATATATTCATAGAATATAACAAAACAATAACAAAACAAATATGACAGACATGAACCAACGACAACCACAAACACATCAACATATTATCGTCCCGGATATGCGATGCGAAATTCACAGCTGGATGTTGAGAAGTCGCCGATAAATCAATCTTAATGCAAAAGCACACATTTTATATGTTGACAAAATCTATAAAACATTTTTTGTGAAGTGTCAAAATGATCTGTTTTGTCCTTACGCAGGTGTATTTGCGGCTGTAATATCAATTCGGTATGGATACGGAATGGTAGGTATAATAGGATGTATCACTGCAGCTTCTGGTTTGTTGTTAGCATCCCTGTGTACAGCATCTCTCCGAGGTTTGATAGCACTGCTAGTCAGCTGTGTTTCCGGTAAGTCTTTAGAACATCTCGTACAATTTTTTTAAGGGACGCAATTTGCAAATAAAGATTTTGTACAATACTCGGACAGTATGTGAATATTACAGTTTTTTATAATAAGCTCCACATTCGACGAATACCTTTCAACGGTTAAGATATGTTGTATTTGGTTATTTTGGTGTTGTTCTTAATTACAAATAGAAAAAAGTGAAAAGATCAATTAAAATAGAAGAATCCAAAATTGGCTGTTAAATGAGTGAGAAGAGACAAAGAGAGTGATGGTATTTTGTATCATTCATAAAATCCCGTTTTGCGGTTTTGTAACGGTACAACAGATTTGACCAGATGATATCAATTTGAACCGACTTTATCATGAACATATAAAAAACAAGCAAGTAAACTATGTTCTAGATCAATATGATTATATCGACACAATGTGATTTTATCGACACAATATGATTATATCGACACAATATGATTATATCGACACAATATGATTATATCGACACAATGTGATTATATCGACACAATATGATTATATCGACACAATATGATTATATCGACACAATATGATTATATCGACACAATGTGATTATATCGACACAATATGATTATATCGACACAATATGATTATATCGACACAATATGATTATATCGACACAATGTGATTTTTTAACTCGTTTGATGCTGCTCATGCGTCGAAAAAACTTTATAATTTGACTGGCAGTCGATATTTTATCATTATCTGCATGCAGAAAGTCTGATAATCCATAATTCATATATATGATTTGTATATATATTCTTGGAATCAGCCTGTTTCTTAGTTTTCATTCACGCTGTTATAAACGTATATTTTTATACATGAAGATTTCGATTGATTTACAAAATAATCATTAAATTGAACTTTAAATAATATCTGTTAGTAGCCTTTGGTTTTTTTGTGAGTCTATATCCGTATCTATTTCATAATTCATTAATCTTAATCGATACAATAGAATTAATTTCTAGAATTGCATAGTTTTGAATTACTTATACTGTCACATACATTTGTGATCATGATGATTGGTATTTGTCATGAGATATTTAGATACAAGCGTAGTTACCATTGTTCGTTAAGTGTGAATGGACACGTAAAGGAGAGTATTTCTTTTGCATTGCAATCATTGTACTAACTATTACAGAAGAAATGAAATAGTATTTGATTTGAAAAAAAAATAGATGACGATTAATAAAATCTACTAACAAGCCATTAGTTTTTCGTTTAGAATAATTCACATTTTGTCATGTCGGGGCCTTTTATAGATGATAATACGGGTTTTTGCTCATTGAAGTAGCCGTACAGTGACCTATAATTACTTACCTCCACGTTATTTTGACTCTAATGGAAGTCTATCTAATTTTAATTATACCACGTTCCCCTTATTCCTTGTGCAAACTAAAATTACCACCCTCACCAGAAAAGTTCATTCTTTCTTGCTCGGAATGTAACTTGCGTAGAACTCCATAATAAAACAACAATACTTAAACATCTATTTCAATCATCTGGTATCACTTCTGTGTTGACAGGAATTATCATTGATATGGTCATAATTCTAAATCAACTATTTACAAAACTTTGAATTTGTCAAAATATTAAAGATTTTGTACCCCAGGAATAGACTACCTAAGCTGTATTTGGCAACACCTTTCGAAATGTTAGGTCTTCAATTTCGTACTTTATTTGGCCTTTTTAACTTTTTTAATTCGAGCGTCACTGATGAGTCTTTTGTAGACGAAATGCACATCTTGCGTTCACAATTTCAATCTTGGTATCTATGATGAGAACATTATACTACACATATTACGACTAAAATTATCAGCCTCAAAGTGTGTACTATTGTGTGTCTGTTTGTCTTTTTCTTTTTTAGCCATGGCGTTGTCCGTTTATTTTCGATTTATGAGTTTGAATGTCCATCTGGTATTTTTCGTCCCTCTTTTATGATATTAAAATTGACATGTGTCAGTTAACATATCGAAAACACTGAATTCTGAAATAATAAACAATTCTAAAGATATGTTAGAGTACATAAAGTCTCTTTATACAATGATATAAAGTATATAACATTTGGCTTCTCTACCTTTTACACGAGTATTACTCTTTCAGCACTTAAAGACGAATTGTAAGAATTGGTCCAACTTGTTTCATAAATGAGAATGACAAACATGGATTAAATATCTTTTTACGAAGGGACTAATCTTATTTGATAAAACAGCTTTTATCTTAACAACAATTTATCCTAAACTGTCAACAACAAAATGTTTGATTTTTTATTTTAAAAAAATATTTGTAATGTTGGTTGACATGTTTAGCAACAGACAGTCGGCATTTATACCGAAACCAACTGCGCCCTTATTCTCGTATGAGGCATACAATGGATTTTCAAGACGAATGAAACTAATCTAGTATGATCCCTTTACTTTTCTTTCCGCTTTATAGATGATAACCTATCACTGAATACTTCACGTTTGTTGACTATATATATATGTGCTATGAAGATCGCATATATTTCATTGAACTCGAAAGTTTTTTCCCATTATGAACTTTTCATTTCTACGTAGCAACATCAAAGCGGTGCTTGCATTATATAAGTTATCTACGTTCATATCCGTAGATATGGATATTCTAACACCCTGAAGTATCCAAGTACATCCTGAGGCGAAGCCGAAGGGTGTACAGGGTACTGAAGGGTGTTAAAATATCCATATCTACGGATATGAACGTAGATAACTAATTTATCCCCGGTCTTAGTCCAAATCTTGCGATTTTTAGAGAAATTCAACCACAAAATGTAACGTGAAAGCAACGTTTTATTCATTTTTTAAAAATCTTTTATTGAAATTTGGGAATTTGACATATTTGTAACGGGGTGTAGGGTACTACCTTTGGTAGAACCCTACAGGTAGTCCAATATAAGACGTTTTTAATCCAGAGACAGAGAAACGGGAATGGGTCGAATTTGGCGCTCAATGTTGTGAGAGTTACATCATAGACGGTGTGACGTCAACGTGGGTCATTTACATAGCTAGGTCAGTAGTCCCATTCATTGACAGTGTGGCAGCCAAGTAATGCATTTACTAAAATGAGTGCAAATGATCGACATAATAAGATAACATCGTTAGTTGATTAAATATTTAATTACAGACATCATGGATAATCTACAGAATTCGATATTTCACAAGGAACAACCATGGAACTAAGGAAAACGCGCGTCATGTTCCCCGTTGTAATGGGTAGCAACGTCCGGGTATATGGATTAGCAACACCCAGGGGCTATGGGTTTTGTAACGACGTGCATTAACCAATCAAAATCCTAGAAATATACTAAGCCGGGGATTATAGACTATACATTCCAGGTGAAACGGTATTTAAGGGCTGTCGTTTCTATCTCCAAAGAAGTTTCCTGCTTTCAATGAAACTGCGGAACAAAAGGGTTCCTAATGGTAAAGTTCAAGTCATCTCTGGGAAAGTTTAACGAATGCCATCATGTTTTGGTTGACCGTTATGGAATATTTGTGTCACAGATGATCATGGGTATATTGCGCTTGTCAAAGCTCTTTCCTCGTGCATGTCATTACTGGGATCAACTTTTAAACAGATTTAACACATAGTAATAAGCAATACAACAGGTATAACCTGTAGATCTGCTTACCTATTACACCTGATTTCACAACCAGTTTTCGATGGGTTTTGTTTTTTCGTCCATTTTTCATTGGCCATATTATTGTGTGTCTTCACCTTATTGTTTTGGATTGCCTTGTTATATCTTCTTCCGCCATTTTTTTTTTATCTTACTGTTATTAAAAGATAATAGAACAATTTATTTTATTTGTGATTTTACAGGGATAGGATCAGGATTTATGGAATATGCGATTCTCGTTGTTGTTTTAGAATATTTTTCTACCAAAAGAGTGAAAGTAATAATTATTGTTAATATAGCAGCAATAGCGGTGAATGTCATATTTTCGGTACTACTGGAATTAAAAAAACATTACCACGAGTTAGTTTTACCATGGAGTTTAACTTTTCGTTACCAAGCTATAGGAATGGCAGTAGCAGTTATAGCTAGTGGTTTTATACGCACCCTTGACCTTGAACCGGAGCCGGATATTAAAAAGATCCACCGGCACCATCATCTACAATATTCAGACTTCTCACCAAAAGACTGGAATGGCTTGGTGAAGGATCTCACTTTTTACCTGTATATTGTGTTTTTCTTGTTATATGATTTTGGTAAGTATATTATACTTAAAAGTTTACTTCAACAACTGCATGCCGTCTTTACTGTTTCCCATTTTTTATCTTTCAACGAAATCAATTATAATCATTTCTTTCAAGAAAAGATATGAAACTTACTATTTGCTAACTTGTACGTAATGTGGTTTCTGGTGGAGAGTTGTTTCATTGGCAATCATACCACATCTTCTTATTTCTATATAGAGAAGTGATCAGAACAATTTCATAGGACTCTGTCCGAAACAAACCACACTATATAAAATCTTTTCGCATCTATGAACTGTCAGATGGAAATGTTTCTTTGACATCTAGAGATAAAATACAAATGTCTGTACCATATATCAAACTCTATATTGAAATAATCATAGACGAATTGTAAATAAATTTAAAAGAATCGTATTGTAATAAAATACCTATTTTAAGATTTAAACGAAAAACCACTGGCGACATTTCTTACTATATACAAAAAAAAAATTGTGGCATGGGTAAAACTAGTAGTCAGTACTCAACCCCTCTTTCCCCCTTTTTTGATGGCAGTTATAACAAAAATATACATAAAAATTCCTTCAATAATACTATCAGAAAAAGCAATGAACTCTATCATATCGGAGTTACAGACCGTAAAAACTCCTGCACAGTTAAACTATTATGAAATAATACCATATCAAAGAATGCTTACATTAATTTTACTGATTGTAAGCTCTAAAGAACTGAAGAAATCTGCCGAATTCATGTATTACACACTTATACAAGGCATGTAACTGCGGCTGTACTTGTGTATGATGTATATGTACACATTTACTTCTGCTAGGCTATTTTTTTAAAGCAAGATGGAATAGGTAAGTCAGTATTGTACGGAAGCACAAAATTTTGAGCATAACTATAACAAGAAAAGAGAACTGCACTAAAACAAGCCTTTTCAAAAATGAAGTGTTGAAATGGGTTGGACTTGGTGGCTTATAGTTAACTGTTTAGCTCGCAAGTAATTAGTTTAACTGCATACCAACACCAGATAAATTTCCTCGTGTATAATAAAAAGAGAGCTTGGGAAACTGCTATTATTAGTAATATTACTATTTATAATATATTTTTGCTAAAGGAGTGCGATACGAAAAAGTGATACGAAAACTGCGTTAATTTGATTGGCTTATCGAGCATCATCAGACGATATTACGGCATTTCCATTGGCTATTCGGTATGTCCTTGATAACTCCCAAAGACTAAGACGATGTACATTTCGTCCATGGAAACGGACATATGTAATTTCTTCAATAATATACAAAACACTTACATTCTTAACCTGGTAATCTTCCTTTTGTCAAATTTGATTACATTCTGAAGCGTACAAAAAGTTTTAAAATGTTAAAGTTTGACGACGGAAAAGGACATATGACGTCATACTGGTATGTGCAAAAGACTAGATCAACGATTCGCGGAATTTTTAATTTAACACAATGAGAGTGTTAACCATAAGAGAAATAAGTTAAACTACTTGTGAAAATTGGATATTGCTTGATATCAACAATTCTTTAGTCTGTAAAAAGACTAGCTACAACGAAGACCTATATGCACGTGTTGTAAATAAGAGTAAAAAAAAAAACTGTTATGAAACAGACACACATCTATCTATAATGTTAGATTAAACATATAAATAAAGGTCGGCCTCTGATAAGGATTTACCTGGGAATATTCCCGAAAAAATCCGAAACATTGCATATTAAATTCTAAAGAATTAAGGGCATCCGATACAGTTTCAAGGGAGTTAACTCTTGGCGCGACGTTATGCGTTTGAATTCCCGCAAAACGTCACTTTTTGCGGGACGTAATGCGTGTAATTTTCCGTAATAAGAAACGCAATGTGGATTTTCGATGCTTCAATTTCTGTTTCTCCCGCATGCTAACTTCTAAACCATTAATATTAGTGCATTTGATTCTAACAGGATAACAGTCTAATAAAATCAGAAGAAATAAAACATATTACTGTTTCTGTGAGATCTTCAACAAAGTATCGTATAGTGAGCAATCTCAAGACGACTGACCCTTTTGGTGTTACTAATATAATGCATGTCAATTATCATTTTTATTATCATTCATCATCCATGATTTGGTCCGAATCCGATTTTCTGACATTTTATTACAGCACAGAAAACCAATGATATTTTAAAACTAATACCGAAAATTTAGGGGTCACGAAGAAGTAAATTTCCTAACTGAACAATTTACTAAAATAAATAATGGTATGCCGCTAATATTAAAAATGATACAACAAAGTTCCTATTTCTTCCACGTTGCACGTATTTTATCTAACAAAAGGCAAAAGTCAACAATATTAACGCCCGAAAAATTTTGACGGAACGTAATAATGGTATACAAATGTCCGGCGTCTGTCTGTCCGTCTTTAACATAGTACAGCACAAATATCCAAATTTCATTAAACTTAACATAGTTGTTTTTTATGATGGTCAAACGATAAGTATACTTTTTGGTGAACGTTTTGAGTTACAGGACTTTGTAACTAAAACAGAGGTGTTTTTTTTCACAGTTCGCGCCGTATCTCAAAAACGAATTATGATTATTGCTTAAAACTGTACACACTTCTTAGTTATATTAATCTGAAGATCTGTGTACTTTTTGGGGATGATTCAAAATTTTATTTTACAGTTATTGAGTTTATGAAAAAAGAGGGGGTTTTCACATGTCGCGCCGTATCTCAGAAACTATTTATAATTATTGCATAAAACTTCACATACTTGTTACTTAAATTAATCTAAAGATCTGTATACTTTTTCGTGATGATTCTTTAATTCATTTTTGAGTTCTTGAATTTTTATTGAGCTTCAATTTGATATCATAGAACACATGATGTGATATATAAACTTCCTATTGAGAAAGAATAAGGAATGAGTCAGGATATACTTAGCATGAATTCCTGTACAACCCCCGTGTTATTTTAAAAACATTTATTATGGGTTTTTTTCATAAGACGATGGGCGTATCGCTCGTAGCGCAGCTGTTTATTTTGTTCTTTATTTTTTTTACAAATATATTAGAGAAATGACGGATTGACATTAAATACAATGCAATTTCCAATTTAATTAATATTTCCAAATGGCATAACTCTTTTAAAGAACAGTTGATATGCACTGATTTTCGAACGTGTCCATACGATATTAGTTTTATAAAAATTTGGCAAGAATTGTACACTTGAAAAATCTATTAACCAGAAGGACATAAAGGACAGACAGAGGAATGGGCGTGTGATATTTTATGTACCCCGCAATGCGTCGCGCTGTGGTGAAAAAATATATATAGTTATTTACCAATAAAATTACGCTATGAGAGAAGTACTAGTATTTGGATTTTAATCGCAACTTGCTACCCTCTCCCACTCTCTCCCCTCTTCCCCCTAAAAAACAGCATTAAAAACTGAAGAGAAAGTATATAATAGTACAAGATTATAAAAGTGACGTGCAGAGGCGTATTCAGGGGGGAGGCTCAGGCCCCCCTTTTGAGGAAAAATTTTGGTTGGTTATATAGAGAATCACTGAAGCGTGACGAGAGCGGGCCCCCTCTTATGCAGTCAGTGGGCCCCTACTTATGAAAATTTCTGGATCCGCCACTGACTTGCTTTGCAATCGTACTTTAAGTGGGTATAGTGTGGAAAGTTGGGAGAGGAACAGAAACAAAACCAAAGCTGGGAGTGGGTGGGGGAATAGGTAATATGTCCAGTCCTTTCGCTATTAGTTCAATCGTTTTGCCAAATCAAAAATTTCAAAATTATGGTTTAGTTTCTCTGTCTGGACAAAAGCATCCTTTGGCAAATTGAAGATTCTCCTTTATAAGATTTTGTTTTTGTTTTCTGACAACATAAAAAAAGAAGATGTGGTGTAATTGCCGATAAGACAACTCTCCACAAGAGACAAACATGACACAGAAATTAACAGCTATAGGTCATCGTACGGTCTTCAACAATGAGCAAAGCCCATACCGCATAGTCAACTATAGAAGGCCCCGAAATGACACTGTAAAACAATTCAGACGAGAAAACTAGCGGCCTAATTTATGTACAAAAAAGAAGTTCCGTTTGCAGGAAAAGACCTCATGTAAGTAACCTTTGTGCTGTGATCCAGTGGAGATAATTTTATCAAGTGAACTTTAAAACTATTCAGAAGCCTATAAATTTTATTCAATTGCAATCATTGACCGTAATAAAAGTTTTATTTTATGAATAAATGTGAAATTCTAAAAAATGATTAAAACGTGAATAAAAGGATTTTAAGGAGTATTGTAATGAAACAGCAGCCCACCAAACAAAACAAAACAAAAAACAACATCTAGAGGTCAACATATTGTAAAAAATAATACACGAGTGTCTACAGTACATGTACCTGTATGTCAAGTTCTAAATTGCCGAGTCTTTAATTCTAAAAGCCGTAAAATTATCAACAGTCCGTAATAACTTTTCTTGCGATGTTTCTCACTTAGACCACAAACAGAGACAAGTATTTATGATTCACATGATTTTATTTCCGAAAACAATTTGTCCAATTTATAGGTAGCTGTTTACAAGCAATATTTATACATCTAAAAAATGTCGCCGGTAACTTGCAGAGATAACGTCGAAATTGTCTGCCAGCGACGTCATGCATTTTAGCGCTAACGTTGAGGTTCCAAAGGGGGGGACTCAATTTTTAGGATAACTCGCGTTTATCATGGAACCCAGCACGGTGACATATATTTTTTATTTGAGATTTGGAGGAAGCATGACAAAATGCAGTTTATGTAGAAAAATGATAAAAATGACATTTTCAGAAACACTTTATTTCCCTATTTTTAGGTTAAAAAAAATACCACTTTGAGCATCTGGTCCGCAATGTCAAGCAAGGTTTGCATAATTGTATAGTCATTCGTGTAGGGATTTATTTTTTCCCTTATTGTGTCTTATCACAGCTTCAAATTGAACCCGATCTTTATAATTTACGACGAAGAATATCTGCTCCAAAAATTTTATAACATTGCCTAACTTTTTTACAAAATTGCACAAATCCCCAATTTTCAGCCTCAATTTTCTCGAAAACAAGCATGGTGACCTATGTTTTATTTTGTGTTTTATTTAATAACTCGCCAAGGCCTACAACATATTTCAAAATTATAAAAATGACATTATATCGAGAAACTGTATCGGATGCCCTTAAGCAATTAAAAGTACGTAGTGTCAGGTCAGAAATATTGATGCCATACCACGAATAAGTGGGTTTATGGTCATTTTATAACAGGTGGCTCGTTATTTAATTAAACTTGTAATAATAAACTCGCCAAAGGCTCGTTTATTATTATATTGAAATTAAATAACTCGAGTTGATATCAAGCGATATCCAATTCTCGCTCTTTATGAAACATATATATATATATCTTTTACGAGGGGAACGATATGACCAAAAGAGACTTTAATTATATGCTAAGATATGGTGGGGAGAAAAAATAACTTCTGTAAATAAATATAAGCCATGCATTCTGAATTTTGGACCAATTTTTAACATCAGCACAAATAGATCAATAATTGTCTGTTGCACTATATATTTTTTACTTGGCATAATGAATTTATCCTATATTCTCAATTAATCATATTTCTGCTGTATTTCCTATATTAGTTTACATCCAAATTGTCCCAACGGCATATAAATTGTTTTCCACAAATGAAATGATTTCAATAATATGCAAAAGTAAACTACATTATATTTTTTTATTTTGTCAAAGTACTTTACGTAAAATGTAACTTATATACAAGGGCACTCGATTTTCATTTTAAATTTCATTACAAACATGTTGCAATACCAAACTGATGAAATAGGTACAAAAATAAAATAATTTCTTGCCAGGTCACATAGTTTACGGTGATTATATATGAGGGTCATACAAGTGTACATTCGCGTGACTATCTACTAGTATCCTTGAATCTTGGCGCAGAGGCCATCCGTTACATGTGCCTATGGTCTTTGAATATCAATGACTGAAGCTAAAGAAACGGTTTAAGTTCAGAACTCTTCAAAATATTAATCAATTTATGCGCACTTACTGCGGTTTGAATATTCCAATTGGTGTAAAACAGTTGCCGAGTAATCGATGAGTTTTCCTTAAATTGTATTTTTGAGTTGATTTTGTCTCAATATTAAATTTTCAGCGATAAAAACATTTACTAGTACTATCCTTAAAAGAAAAAATAGCATCCATTTCCATTTAAAGTACTATATGATTTTTTTACAAAATTTAAATAAAAAAAGGATAACCGTTCATATCCATTATTTTTCAATGTATAGATTTAAAAAAAATAATTCACGAGTCTGTCGTGGTATTGAGATGCATATTCTGCAGCACAAGAACACATTTTATTCACTACCTGAGCAGCATATCTTGCTCGCGCTATCTAGATAAAAGTCTACAACTCGCGATCTGCTGTCTGCTATTAATTTAAGAACAGACATTTTCTTCATGACGACTTAATGAAGCATCTCACATGCTTCTATTGACTTTCTAGTGTATCAAAATTTCACAGTTTTACCCCGTAATTATGGCAAAATTTTAAGTGTATAGTCGCAAACATTACTTTCGATATAATAATATGTCTTAAATCTTGATTATTTTATCTTTTTTAACAGCTGAACATCTTCCTAATATAAAAAATATTACTGAAAATCAAAAGTGGGCGTTTGATTATGACCAGCTAATGACAGCAAAATTTGTGCCTTATATGGGATTTGCTTGTGCCTCATTATTAATGTGCGCTTGGAAGAATCAAACACTTTCCAATATATTAGCTGTACTTGGACCAATTAATTTCATCGCTGGTCTTGCTACATGTGTAATTCTGCCATACACAGACTTTGGCCTTATAGTTTTTTATGGGATATTATTTGTAGTGGCTAAACGTAAGTATGATAGGAGTAATGAAGGTAAAAATGTATTGTTTTATGGAAAAAATACAAATAAAAAAACTACTAAAAGCAATACAAGCAAAATCAAGCAAACAAAAAAAAAGAAAAGAAAATTATAAATATTAACCGAATGATTTCCATACAGTTAGTTGCTTCGGTTATGATTTGTACTTTTCAAACAGCATTTTGTTCTTTTAATCGAATTTTAATCTTGAGGCAAATAAATGCTTTTTCTGATCGATCAATGATAGTGTTTATTACTTTTTCATTTTGGTAAACATAACTCAATTTGCACATTATTCAGATGAATTACTGTTTTATCTGGTATTTTTTAGATTGTATCTTGTGGATGATGTTAGATGTGATACCAGATGAATTTGGAAGGAACAACACACGTGTATGTCTAGGCATTGTCTGTTTTGTAGCAGGTGTTTGTGAAATGGGATCGGCCTATGCCAAAGGTTAGATTAATAGTTGTGTATTCAAGACATAATCAGATGAAAGCATATTTAATTACATTAAGTATACTTTTATGCTGCTTATAAGGATGATAGAAATCGGAAAAAGAAATTAAAAAAGAAACGTTAGTCTGTCTTTATTGATTGATTGATTTTTTGTTGCTTAACGTCCAGTAGCAAATATTTCATGTAGTTTGGAGACGAAAACAAATTAATGATGAATACAATAGAAAGGTTCTGTAATAGAGGCCGTCCGGTATAAAAGTCGGGGGAATTATGATTGCCACTGGAAAATGAGGGTATATTGGATAGAGACAGAATGTGTAACAGACCACCTACAGACCCTTCAAAGAGTTGTTGCAAGGGTTCTTAACGCGCAGAGATCGTGACACTCTCGTTATACGAGACGTCTACGATTTAATGTCCCCATTCTGGCCGGACGTGGCTGCGTACTTGTACATCCCGCACAGAAAAACGGACGCCCCGCTTCGGCAAGGGTTTTATTGCCGGTATGAAGAAGACCAAAATGACCATAACTCTATTCCCCAGTCACCATAGTGGGTGAATTCCTTTTTTCAAAACAATTTTGAAAGAATATGTATACGTATAGAGGAATTTAGCAATTATTGGCAAATTTTTTAATAGGTATAAATCCAAGGACGGAAAAAAATCTAATGAAAATATTTTGTTTTATGTCGTATTATACTGTTATTTTTACGTACGCTATTGTTGAAATACACGTACTGTTAAAAGCACATACATATTACTGTTGAAAAACGCATTATTGTTGAAAAACACATAACTGTTAAAAAACAAACACACACAACTATTGAAATACACATAGTATTACACATTACTGTCGAAAAACACACTTCTGTTGAAAACCACATTACTGTTGCAAAACACATTCCTGATGGAAAACACATATGCGATACTGTTGAAAAACACATATACGATACTGTTTGAAAACGCATTACTGTTAAAAACACATACACATTACTGTTGAAAAACACATACACATTACAGTTGCAAAGCACATACACGATACTGTTGAAAAAACACACATGATACTGTTGAAAACAGATACACGTTACTGTTGAAAACATATACACGTTACTGTTGTAAACCAATGCATATTATTGTTGAAAACACATACACAATACTGTTGAAAACACATAACTGTAAGACACATACACGATACTGTTGAAAAACACATTACTGTTGAAAAATACATACACAGTACTGTTATAAACACACAAAAAAATACTGTTGAACAACATACACATTACAGTTGAAAAACACAGTTGTAAAACCCATACACATTACTGTTGAAAACACACAACTGTTGAAAAACACATAACTCCAGATGAAGATGAGCTTTATAAAATAGTGAACATTTGACAAGCTTTTGTAATTTTGTCGCTGAAGTACGTCCGAAACATAAGTGAATTTGTTGTGTTTAAGAGAAAATATAAATCCTTTTTAGTTAACTATTAATATTGTGACATTTATCAAAATTGCACTTCTCATCCATCTATAAGCATTTATATAAGTAAATACTCATGATATTAGATATTTAATTTGTTGTCAGAACCTCACGGTACGCTTATGAAGCTGTAAAAATGGAATTTGAGTAAAGTAAAGTCAAATCGATGATCATGAAGCCCCTTTAAACTGATACTGATAGGAATGTTTGCGTTCCAAAATGTCAGGTTAAAGCTTGCCGATACACACATGTTGTAACAGTTATATACGCCTGTTTTTTTTGCTTTTAACAGGTTGGGGACAGCCCTTCTAATGGGGAACTACATGTATTCCCAAAATGATTATCCCTCAATTGAGTAATCATTTGATATTGCTAAAACAAAATTAACATAGCCGAGTTTTTTTTACTTAAAATGGCACAAATTTAAAGAAAATGTAACACCTTCTTTCAAAGAACCATATTTTTATTTTGGGTTTTGAAAAAGTTCTTACTAGCCTTGAAAATTGTCATTTTTTTCTAAGTTTTCAAAGGCTTGTAACTTCTCAGTAAATCAGGTTAGGGCTATTCTTCATCTTTCGGAAAATTTGCTGCACTTTCCATGAATATACGACATATTAAATGTGTATTAAAAAATAGTTTTTATAACACTAGAAAAGTATCCCTCATTTGAATGATAGTTCGGGGAACTATTCACAATTTGGCGGGTTGTCCCCAACCTGTTAAATATCATGAAATATTATAGGCGTGACTATTAGTTTCGTTTTCACTGTAAATTGAGTTCATAGAATTAGCAAGCTAAATAAAATATTGTCTCTCGCAAAAAATCGAAAAAAACACTTACACATTACTGTTGAAAAACACATACACATTACAGTTGCAAAGCACATACACGATACTGTTGAAAAAACACACATGATACTGTTGAAAACAGATACACGTTACTGTTGAAAACATATACACGTTACTGTTGTAAACCAATGCATATTATTGTTGAAAACACATACACAATACTGTTGAAAACACATAACTGTAAGACACATACACGATACTGTTGAAAAACACATTACTGTTGAAAAATACATACACAGTACTGTTATAAACACACAAAAAAATACTGTTGAACAACATACACATTACAGTTGAAAAACACAGTTGTAAAACCCATACACATTACTGTTGAAAACACACAACTGTTGAAAAACACATAACTCCAGATGAAGATGAGCTTTATAAAATAGTGAACATTTGACAAGCTTTTGTAATTTTGTCGCTGAAGTACGTCCGAAACATAAGTGAATTTGTTGTGTTTAAGAGAAAATATAAATCCTTTTTAGTTAACTATTAATATTGTGACATTTATCAAAATTGCACTTCTCATCCATCTATAAGCATTTATATAAGTAAATACTCATGATATTAGATATTTAATTTGTTGTCAGAACCTCACGGTACGCTTATGAAGCTGTAAAAATGGAATTTGAGTAAAGTAAAGTCAAATCGATGATCATGAAGCCCCTTTAAACTGATACTGATAGGAATGCTTGCGTTCCAAAATGTCAGGTTAAAGCTTGCCGATACACACATGTTGTAACAGTTATATACGCCTGTTTTTTCTGTTTTTAACAGGTTGGGGACAACCCTTCTAATAGGGAACTACATGTATTCACAAAATGATTATCCCTCAATTGAGTAATCATTTGATATTGCTAAAACAAAATTAACATAGCCGAGTTTTTTTTACTTAAAATGGCACAAATTTAAAGAAAATGTAACACCTTCTTTCAAAGAACCATATTTTTATTTTGGGTTTTGAAAAAGTTCTTACTAGCCTTGAAAATTGTCATTTTTTTCTAAGTTTTCAAAGGCTTGTAACTTCTCAGTAAATCAGGTTAGGGCTATTCTTCATCTTCGGAAAATTTGCTGCACTTTCCATGAATATACGACATATTAAATGTGTATTAAAAATAGTTTTTATAACACTAGAAAAGTATCCCTCATTTGAATGATAGTTCGGGGAACTATTCACAATTTGGCGGGTTGTCCCCAACCTGTTAAATATCATGAAATATTATAGGCGTGACTATTAGTTTCGTTTTCACTGTAAATTGAGTTCATAGAATTAGCAAGCTAAATAAAATATTGTCTCTCGCAAAAAATCGAATTTGTAATTATATATATAATAACATGTACACAATTTTAATCGTAGCATTTGTACAATAGATTGAAAATCCAGTACGTACATGTTGTTTCCAAGTCCGTTTTATATTTATGAAAATAATGATATGATGTTGTTATTGTGTCATTACAGAATCAGCAGAAGACTACATAGATGAACCGACGGAGAAATTCAAAGCTGGCTTTATATTATCTGGTGCTTTAATCATGGCCTCTGGTTTGTTTGGTATATTTATCAGATGTTTGATTGTGCTATATAAGGATCCAGAATACCGTCGTCGCAATGGACAGTGCTAGCATAAGGGACTTCAATTTAAATTGAGGCGACAAGATGTGACTCTGTTTCGGCAATGACATACAACAAACGCACATATGCCGTCAATAGTACATTGTACTGCTTGTTTATGAGATTTACTATTTTAATGCCAAGTAGATTTGCTTCGAAAAGATGATGACCGATTTAACCCAACGCTTATATATGTATATGCCTTGACATGTGTATGAGTATGTGAGTATGCACGAGTGTTAAAATTCTGTTATTTCTGTTCTTTTTTCTTCCTCAGAGTTATGAAACTGTAACAGATTATTAAAACTTTCTTTGGGGGTAAGATGGGCCATTTTGCATTTACTGTGATCGAACCAGATCATGGAAGAGATGACTCTGAACATTAACAATAATTTGTGATAATCATTTTATTTTTTCTTGTTATTTACTTTGTGAGCGTCTTCACTATATTGCATCATTACTGAAGCCTTATGTACTGTATCAAATATCCAAGCGAAATGTTTGGTGTCATAAATAGTATTTAATAAAGCATTTTCTCTAGAATCTGTCAGTAACACGACACGCACTATGTGTACCTTTGTTATTTTGTATAATCTAACTTATCTGATTCGTTCAGAAAGAGTCACATGTTCAACTGTATCTTCAAAGGTAGACTGAAAATGGCTAACAGTGAAGTGATATATTGCAGATTTATTTTTAAAATATCTAAAAATAGAAATTTAAAACCTCATTACTTTGTAATGCAAACGTAACAAAAGTCAAATGAATTTCCGGCGCATTCACAATAATAATGTTATAATTCTAACCTTTGAATAAGATCGATACGAGGATATATTGACTAAAAGAAGTATATAGACCACTGACACCGGCCTCTGTCGATATACACTCGTAACGTACTCATATGAAGACTTTAATTGCATATGATTCCTAGTTGAACATTGCAAATCCCTCATATGTATTACCTGCAATGTACTTCTGGAATAAGACTCTTTAGGAAAACTTAGATCCATCAAGAATGATATAAACCAGATGTTAAATAAAAAACCCTGAGACAGGTAAATTAAAACCCGTTTGTAAATTAATTGAAAATCATAAAATTGTTATTATATATGTTGCTTGAACAAGTGCAACTTTATTCAATACAGGAATAAGGTAACGTTTAAAAATGTTACTTCCCATTTCTCATTTACAACGATATTTCCTTGTTAATACAAAAAATATCTTCGCGGTCGACCGATATTCAATTAAAAATTATCAAAATAAATTAATAACCCACTTTTACAATAAATCATATAAGGGAAGAAGGAAACATCAGGTATTGTCATTATTAGAATTAATCATTAACACGAAAGTATCAAAATTCGGTTAAAAAATGTGCGACATAAAAAAAAAAAGAAAATTTAATGATAACTCTATATACAATTTATATGATAATTCCCTGAGCATATGAGGATGTTCATTACCCCTTACAAATTATTTGATTGAATTTGAAGATCTAAATTATACCCCTCGCTTTCTAAAGCGGGAGTTATATAAAGGTGCGGGAGTACGTCTGTTCGTCTATGTGATGTGTCTGTCTGTCTGTCCGTGTGTTAAGTTCGTTTTTCTGTCCCACTTATCTATCCGCAACTGCAACTTACAAATTCAGGGGTTCCAATTTTATATCGACTCCTTTTCTTCCTGAAACACTTACTTCGATTTATTGACACTTACTAACAATATTAAACATAAAAGCTTTAGGGCACCTCCTATTTTGTAATCAGAATCATATGGGGGGGGGGGGGGCTTTGCAAACCATGGTCTTTGTCATAGCTTTATTGAGGGGGTACCCGTTTTGTATAAACAACTTGTCCTAAACCCCTTATTACAATTTATCAAAACTTACTCCCAATCTTAACCATATAATGATTGTGTGCACGTCTTTTTTTGTTTTTTTAAATCAGAATGATTTTGTAGGATTCCTCTAACCAATGCTTTATTTGATGACAAATTGACAACGCCATGGTAAAACACGAAAAACGACGAAAGACAAACAATAGTCTACAAAACACAACATAGAAAAAACTAAATACTGAGCAACACGAAAGCAAAACCGTGTTAAATCACAGGTACTCCGAAAGGGTAAGAAGATCGTTCTCCACATGTGGCACCAGTCGTGTTGCTCATGTAAAGGTTGAAAAGAATTAGGTTTCAAAATTCAAAGTGAGGCAAAGTTATTATATTTTTGTTTTTCATCTGTCTGGAAAGAAATGATTTTTATTTTACAATAGGAATTAAAATCATCTTCCATATATTGTAAATGCTAAACATTAACCAATATACAGAATTAATGAATCAATTAAGAATATGTTTTTCATACGATCGAAATAAATTGAGGAACGTTTTAGAAAACAAAGAGACGGACAACAGACTAACGCCATTTAAATAGTTTACAAAGGCTACGGTCTTGAAATTGTCTTTAAGAAGGATGGAGGTCTGAACTGTTTTGAATAAGACAGTATATGTTGACTTCGGGATGTTCGCTGCTATGTTTCAAAATAATTATTTTTTCAAAAGACTGTTATAAATTGGTTGTACGTAAATACCTAACTAAAAATGCAGAAAATGCAATGGTCGTGTCCTTGTTTTTCATATATAAGCCATGTAAAAATCTAGCGCTAAATTATTTTCTCTAGAATTTTCATACATTTAACACTGGCTCCTTCATTTAAAAGCTATGAAAAAATAACCAGGATTTTACCAGATTGTCAAAAATGGCTTTTAAAACTATATGTTAAAAATTATGAAAAGAAAAGTATGGATTAGCGGGCAAAATTTTAATGGCACTTGATGAATAAAAACCAAAGGTTCCGAATATCTGACAAAAAGTCAAAAACAAGATCAGCGGATATCATTACAGCTCTTTTCATAATGCTAGCAAGTTAAAGGTTTGTTTGGCTTGCTTGCTTTGTTTGTATTAATGTTTGCTCAAACATTGTAATTAAGATTGACATCTGAAAACAATATATAAAGGCGGATTTAAACTTGTATACATTATATTTAAATTTGATCGGACATTATTAAATAATCAAATTTACCTATACACAGGTTTAACTCCGCCTACTTATATTGTTTGCAGATGTCAATCTTAATTACAATGCTTTAGCAAACATTTATACAAACAAAGCAAGCAAGTCAACCAAACCTTTAAACTTGCTAGCATTATGAAAAAAAACTGTAAGATATCTACTTTCTTTGCTGTGGTATTTGATTGAAAATTCGTTGAAACATTACATCTCATGTCTCTAAAGATTAAAAAATTTGGGATTTTCTGCAAGTTTTATTTTATTCTCAATGTCTGATCATGGTTTTGTTTTCATTCTTTTCATTTACCTATATATTTTAGACATTAACTTTAAACCATGATGTAAGAAAAAAGATACAAATATCGTGATCATGAAATAATTCATATTTTAATCATAAAACAGATAAAGGAAATAAATGACAAAGGTACAAGTTACTTATCGACAACTATTTTAATGGGTGTCTTTAATCAAAATCCATGGATTGCAAATGCCACAATGAGGAGAATTTTCTACTTTATGTTACTCTTCTTGCAAGTAAATATTTTCGTTACCAACATACTAATCTCGTTTCTAAAGTTTTTGTCAAAAAATCCATAAATGAAAGGATTGGCCATGTGGTTAAAACCATAAAATCTTTCAATAACGGCTATTGCAGGGTTTTACAGTGAACATGGTGTAATTAAGTACCATCCGTTTATGTTTTCATGAATGTATAAAACTAATATTGGAAGATAGCTAATCAGGAATACTAAACTGATCAGAAATGTTATTTTTACGATTTTACGAGATGAGGCTTCCAGTACCTTACGACGACCTCTGCTTACGACGATACTCTTCTTAAATGTTCTGCCAGCTAAGTTTATCCGGAAGTTAATTTGGTTAAAAACAGTTTTGCCAATTATCACATATATCCCGATTATTATAAAATTTGTAGCGACATAAATGATTAATAGTACAACATCATATGCAACGTTTACAGGATTTTCTTCGTCATTTATCTTGCAGTCAAAGTATCCTTCATTTATGAAATCTCTGTCAATATTAACTCTACGAACGAATGTTACAGGAATAGCTAGACCAAACGCTACTGGGATTGTCATACTTATTATAATGGCTGCAATCTTTGGTGTCATCTGACTTTTTGTTGGATAGCATATTTTTCTATACTGATCAATTGACATTTCTGTAACTATTAACACAGATATATAAACAATCATATGATCCATAGTTCTTATCACACGTCCTATAATGGTAGTATAAAAACTGTATTTCATCAACATCTCAACTGAATTAATGGGCATCACAAGTCCACAAACTAATACGTCCGTTATAGCAAGACCGATAATAAATACTTGGTGTGTCGATGACTTGTATTTCCATGTTTTTATTCCTATAACTAAAACATTTCCTATTACTCCGATTACAGCAATACTGAGGCAGAAAATAATAGCGGCCACGTTATCAGGCGTTCGAATGACAGTAGGAAAACTGGAATGATTTGTTTCCAAAGAAGAAGTAGATGTTTCCGAAGTGTTTCTACTGATTGATGGAGGAAATGTGGATTCATTCATGTCTCTCTCATGTCAAACAAACGATCAAATACAAAATATTGCATGAACAATTTTAACCAGGGTTTCTCTAAAATTCAAATTCGAAGTAGGAAGTGTAATTAAAATGTAACTTTTCCCACTTTTGAAATAAGTTAGTTATAACGATTCAGTACGTTTGACATCACGTGATATTCATTTAAAAATATTTTAGATATTTGATATAGAGTGTATATATATATTGTGTACATGATATCTTTTTGTGAAAATTATAATTTGTACAAAAAATATGTACAAATTATAATTTGTATTTTGACTTTCAATAACGGCTATTGCAGGGTTTTACAGTGAACATGGTGTAATTAAGTACCATCCGTTTATGTTTTCATGAATTTTTAAAACTAATATTGGAAGATAGCTAATCAGGAATACTAAACTGATCAGAAATATAATTTTTACGATTTTACGAGATGCGGCTTCCAGTACCTTACGACGAACCCTGCTTGCGACGATACTCTTGTTTAATGTTCTACCAGCTAGGTTTATGCGGAAGTTAATTTGGTTAAAAAACAGTTTTGCCAATCATAACATATATCCATATTATTATCAAATTTGTAGCGATAAATGATTAATAGTACAACATCATATGCAGTGTTTAAAGGATTGTCTTCGACATTTATCTTGCAGTCAAAGTATCCTTCATTTATGAAATCTCTGTCAGTATTAACTCTACGAACGAATGTTACAGGAACTGCAAGACCAAACGCTACTGCATGGGACTGTCATATTTATTATTATAAACAAACGATGAATTACAAAATATTGCATAAATAATAGTTCTGTACTTTCATCAGGATCATCTGTTTCATCATTTTCTTTTTCTCGTAAATTTTCTCTAATTCTTCTTTGGTTTCAAGATTAGGCAAACATTCTTTTAGCAGAGTAGATGCAGATTACCCAATCTTTGACTCTGACCCCAAAAGAGCTGTATATGGAGATTGGTCAATAACTCTTTAAGAACGATTATTTGTTAAAACTGTCCCAAGTGCAAACCTTCAGACCATTGCGTTGTATCATTGTCGTTCATCCAGATGTTATCATCTTCTTAATGTCTGCATTTGCCTTTTCGATGGACCCTTGCCTTTATGGGTGTCTAGGACTTCCATGAACAATCACTAGCTCTGCTCGCAATGATTTAAGCTCAGTTATTGAATAAGTTGTAAACTCTTTGAAGTATACGAGGTGCTTCCAAAAGCAGAAACAATCAAGAAGTTGGTTAGCTACTCCTGTGGCCCTTTTACACTTAAGGGGTCTACAAACACTATATTTGGTGAGATGATCCTTATAGTGCATTATCCACTTATAGTCCCTAGCAGGTACAGATTAGAAATCAACTAGGTCAACCTGAACTCTAGAGATGAAGTAAGCTGAACTAATTGGTTTGGATACAAGTTTTGGTTTTAATACAATGTCCGTCCTCTTTCGTTTCCTCAACGTAATAACAATTTATTATTGTTAAAGAAATATAAAAGGCCAACATTTCTATCATATATCCTTTGTACAAATTATAAGTGAATTATTTTAGTCAAATTTGGTACAAATTGATAACTTGTACATAACATATATATCAAGAAGGAAGAAATGTCTCAAATAGAACAGAAAAGAAAATACTCAATGCTTTTTTTTTGGTGATATTATTGGCGATTGAAGAAAACTTAAATCACAGCAAAATAAATACTGTTATGTTTAATATCATTATAAATCAAACATGTTAAAGCAATTATTTTCTCTCATTGCACATCAGTAGTTATTATATATACATTTATATGTACAAATTGTAATGTTGTACAAATTATAATTTGTGCAGTATTTTTGTACAAGTTATCTGTATTTTGTGAGTCTCTTTACATAATTGGATAAAATAAGCACAGTGTCTTTGGTTAAGCTTATCACTGTTTTATTTCCACAACTACATGCTACAGTCTTGCATATAGTACTGACACAAAGTTTATATAAAAACACTAAAATATATTTTGTGGACATAGAATTTGGTATTAGTCAAAAAATAAAAATATAATCTAAACCAATCAGGTGTCCTTATTTGTAGTTTTATGACATAGAGGACAGTGCTTAATGTTAGATTGAAGTTTATAAATTTGTGAGTAAAACATCGAACTGGATAATTATTGAAGACAAACTTGTATCACCTGGTGAAAGAAGGTGTGTGTCAAAATACTGATAACTTGTACAAAAACCCTGTACAAATTATAATTTGTACTAAATTACAACTTGTACACAACATATACATATGTGTGTATGAATAATAACATGAAAACACTAAGTATAGTCAGATAAGACATTTTTTCTTTTACTTATATTCTTATATCAAACCATGTATAGGCTGACTATGCGGTATGGGCTTTGCTCATTGTTGAAGGCCGTACGGTGACCTATTGTTGTTAATTTCTGTGTCATTTGGTCTCCTGTGGAGAGTTGTCTCATTGGCAATCATACCACATCTATTTTTTTTTATATTATAAAGTTCTTGGTCTACGAGTGTAACTTTGTAATAAAGACCAAAAACTTATCCACACAACAATAATAAACAGTGTTACATCGAAGTCAATTATAATGATGCTTGTAGCAAATAATATGTAAAACTCGACTATAAAACCAGTAAATTTTTCTAGCACAAGTCTACTACTAGTATACAACTTTCTATCGAAAACTTAAAAAAGTGCCAACTATTTTGTACGTCGAATCTCTATCTATGTTCACGATCTAAACTTTAGTTTTAACAACCCACTGTATTTCGTCGTTGATAATAGGTGACTATATTAAATTAATTCGTGAATGAAAAACAATACCTGCTAAAGCTTGTGATAATGTCAGTATTAAGTGGAACCACGAATGATAATTCATTAACATTTGGTATAGCATTAAGATATCTAATTTCCGTGGGGATTGTTTAACAATGTAGCCTTCTATGTTAGTTCATTGACTTTGGATGAGTTGCCTAGTTTACAAGTTAAGTATTGTCATTTTCATTTTACCATTTCCATTATACTACCATAAAGGCGAATATTTCTGTGTCAACAGTTTATTGATAAAATATTTTGGTTTCATATTTATTCCCCCGACAAACATTGATTTTAAATCGGTGGCTGGTTGTTTAGACCATGCAGTTAGTCAAGCTATGAGGAAAAAAAAGTAAACATGAAAAATTACAAAATTGCAACAAAAACCTACCTGAGTAATTTTATGTCCAGGATACTTTCATATTTGTTAAACTAAAAGTCTTTAAAGTTAAGAGTAGAAGAAATAGATGAGTTTGGGTTAAAATCAAAGTATTTTTTTAGCATATGAAAAATCATTTAAAACTGAACAAATTTATTATATTATATTTATATTATTGATGAAGCAACGTCTTTTGTTACACTATAACTGTATTGCAAAAATGATTGTATAAGGAAACTGACAAAATTTCACGACTTAAAAAAAATATTTTGAGGCAAAAACTAAGATGTTATCATAGAATCTCGGAAAAAAGGAAACCGGATAATTTTTCCTATGTTACTCAATTTTATCATAACAAACTTGATTGTTTACGGAAACAGACATAATTTCACAACCAGAAATTACTCCGAAAACAGGAAGCCGGAAAATTTAGCAAATGTAATGCAAATTAAGATTGTTTTGTCAATATTTTCCAAATATATGCTGAAAAAGTGGAAATATTTAATATACCTCATTAAAAAATATTTGATTATATATATATCTAAGTCAAAAGCTTCCTTTTAAAAAAAAATCATCCAAATTTTAAATGTAAATATGAATATGATGATTCTGTCGAAAACTCTGTTGCCCAGACTTTTTAAGGATGTTTGCTACTCTTGTTTCTGACTTTTTGTCAGATATTCGGAATCCTCTAGTTTTATCCATGTTAGTGCCAATAAAAAATTTGCCTGCTAACCCCTATTTTTCTTTTTATAATTTTATAACATATGGTTTGAATAGCCATATTTGAAAATGCTATAAAATCCTTGTTATTTTTTCATATCTTTTTAAAGAAAAAGGGTGCCAATGTTAAATGTATGAAAAGTCTAGAGAGAATTATTTCCCGCCAAATTTTTAATGGCCTATATCTCGAAAACAAGCACACGCACCCTTAATTTTTTTCTGCTTTTTTAGTTCCTTTATTTATATACTATCAATTTATAACAGTCTTTTAAAAAGCCTGTTATTTTGAAACAGAGTAGCGAACATCCTTAAAGCTATGTATAGAACGAATAGCTAAGCATAAATTGTTCCAGAGCTTGAGAAGTAGAAGGAAGAAAGGATTGTTGAAATAGACTAAGTCGACTTATTGGAACTGTATAAATGGGCTATGACACAATTATGCTTGTAGATGGTAAATTAAGATGCAAGGGTGGCACTATAGCTGTATGATACTGTATAAAAGACCCCGACATGACAAAATGGGAAACAATTTAGACGAGAAGACCAACAATACAAGTAACGAAAAACAAATATGACAGAGAGCTTTCAACAACACCAACTGAATTACAGGCTCCTAACTTGGTACATACCCATAAAGAAAGTGGGCAATTAACCTCTCCTAACCATGGACAATGCTGTACGAATACGAATAAATAAATAAACCTATCATAGCCCTTTATGGGCATGTTACATATAAATATCATAAACAGACATATAGTAAAGAAATAATAATGATGATGCTTATGATAATATGGAGTTAACCATAGCAGTAGTTTTCTTATTGTAAAACATTTACAACAAATCAAACACACATTGCTGCATTATTCTTCATGATCAAACGAAAGAAGCCAAATAAATCTGTATCTAGAATTTAAAAAGTGTTACATATTTTTAAAACAGAATCTAACGAAACTTGTCGTTGTTGTTTGAATGCTGGACATCCAATCAGAAATGAATCTCATCTTCAATTGAATTTAAAAAAAACAAAATTTACAAATTCTTTTATTTTTGACAATCTTTATATAACAACCTTGCTCAATAGCTAATTTATGAGCACTTATTCTCATTTGTGTAATCGTCAGTGGTGTAATAGAACAACAATAGAACGAACTGTAGAAAAACAGTTGAAAATGACTGGATTCACCAGATTGGCACAAAGGAAATTGCAAATATTAGCATGATGTTCATAACAACTAAGAAGACGACACTGGAGCTATATATTGGCAGAGGCAATTGCGATTGTCATTGGACATCGATAACCATGGTTTTAATTCATTAGAAGATTAAATTTGGGCCTCTAACGGTGTGGGCTAAAGAATAAACACGTTTCCAGTCATTGGTTTTGCACTGTAGACTGTCAAATTATTATACTTTGTTTTAAACGTTTTATAGAAATATTCAACTAAATATAAACCATTAAAAATAATAAGTCAGTATTTTTATGAGTTAGATATATTTTTTTTCAAATAGTCAGCGACGGACGTTTAGAAAAATCTTGCTGTTATCATACCATGTGATAAGAGGAAACTTTTATTTCCCTGAGTCTGACTATTTTTCACACAATAAATCTGAAAGATTACGATTTCAATCTTAAAAGTTGTTTCTCTAGGTCTGGCGCGCTCCCTGCAAATAAACACACGAAATTGTGTGTAATTTAAAAGTCTTGGACTCCTGGGAATCTGTTTGTTAAGGTCAGATACGTTTCGTATTATAACTAAATATGACATTTCGAAGGTTTTCTATATCAAAAGTTTGTAAAAAGAATGAATCCAATTTTTATTCTCTAAAAACAACGTTCACTTGGTTGACACAAAAAAAAATGGTTGACAAATATTTATGTGTCTAAAATCTTTATTTAAATATTCAATATACTCTTGCAGTAATTTTACGATTATCTTAATTATGTGACAAACCTCCTCACTCTTTATCATCGAATGTCCGGAATGTGTACTTTCAATTGGATGAACGTAAAAGCTGAGTTACATAGATATAAGGTATATATAATAACGGCAATAAGTTAAATTAGGCATTCAGCTTAAATCCTTGGCAGTAATTAAGCTAACGCCTAGGCAGTAATGATGTTAGGCATTATTCATAAATCCTGCAAAATGTGTCCAGGCATTAATCTTAATGCCTAAAATGTAAATGCGAGTAAATAAAAAGACGCGTTTATTCAAAATTAAAATACATATGGTACATATCATCATGAAAAGAACTGTGGTTTAAAATGTCAACTACCTAAAATATAATCACTGTTCTAGCCACCTTAGTTTTAACTCGGATATAACCAAAGCTGTAAATTCACGACCATTGTCACATTGCAGTTTGTGGGGTGCACCAAAAATTGTGAAAACATCAATTAAATCTTAAGTCTCCTCTGAAGCCCATTTTGACGTGCGAGCTCTAATGCTAAAAATGCCATAACTATAGTAGCCGTCTTTCCTGTGGATTCTAAAAGGTAAAAGTTCAATCATTGCCAAAAGACCATTGTTCTATATGCTCCTTGTTTTCACTTATTCAAATTAAGACCGCAAAGATTCAAGAAATTTGTCACTTAAATGCTAATAATAATACAGATTATGAAGTGAAAAAGACAAGATTGGGGACAGTTAACAAAATGTTTTCACATATTCAATAAAATCAACGGAAAGATGATATGAGTAAAAATTCACATCTACACTTAACTACTTTTGACAAGACCAAAACCAGCTCGAATAGTGAAGTGCGAATTTTCCTCAAAAATTATTTTCAGATCGAATCATCAATCTTCCTCTTTTCATTAGCTACAATCAATTGTTTGAAAATATATTTTTTTGTAATACCACAAAGAAATAAAATATAATTCTGTTGTTTGGCAATAGGTTGAATAATCATCATCAGTTTCAGGAAATAAGTTTAATGCCTGAAAATTTCAGGTAATCACTTAATGCCTAGGCGTTAGCTTATTGCCTAGGATTTAAGCTTAATGCATAATTTTACTTATTGCCGCTAACATATACACTGTGTAGAACGCCACGACACGGGTTGCGGTTTTGAAGCAGAGAAAAGGCAACCAAGGTAGGTAAAAGTATCAACTTATTTTTTTACAAAACCTCTTTGTAGTTTCCCAATATCACATTTCAGATGTTATCCTCTTAGACATAAATCTGACTGTCTCCAGGAAAAGATTGATGATTCGATCTGAAAATAATTTTTGAGGAAAATTCGCACTTCACTATTCGAGCTGGTTTTGGTCTTGTCAAAAGTAGTTAGTTAATTGAAATATTTTCTAACGGAAATTTGTTTTCTTTTACCTTTTGGGTGAACGAAAAAAAATCAGTAGCAGATTATGTTCTTTGGATTTTTAATTGCTGTTTTGAAATCGTTTAAAGTAGGTGTGTCATCTTCTTCATGTCTTCTTGAAACTTTATTGCCATTTGTTATTATAGATGCCGGTAAGTATTTTTGTGATGAGAGTAAGCGGATTGATTTGTTTTGGAGTGAGTCCTTTTTGCGGCGTGCACGTGTGCTTTGTAGAGGAAACCGGTGAAGAAATATGATGAATTTTAGCTTTTGGTGGCTTCGGGCAAATCTTATACGGATGTCTTTGTTTTGGTGCATTAAGCCTTAGCCGTGACTTCTTTCTGACCATGATAATAACTGAAAAGGAATACAAATCATGTTTAGGTATAAAACTAAATACTTTCTAAAATTAAAAATGCACATTACTTAAAAAAACTAAAAATAGTTTGTAATGAGTCATCATACATGTAACACAGAAGGTGTGTTTGAATTACAAACTATCAGATCGAATCTATAGGCAAATCTATCCATGTTTTACTAAATGTCGCACCCCTTTGAGACACTTTTGGAATGTTATTATTTTTGGGTCAATTGTTTTAATAAGTTGTCAAAGATATAAATCCCGCGGTGTTTGTGAACATTCTTTTGTCGTTAACTCATTTGATGTAATAGTTTAGAACATACTCATCCCTTCTCGTCCAATGAAAAGTCAGTTTTTTCCCTTGTACTTTTCATAGTACATGGCTTTCCATGAACTATAAAATGCTATACATGAATGACTTTTCATTGTAGATTATAATTATCAAAGTGACCTCTTAATAACTTCACTAACAAAGTGTACAATCCCCTGAGGCATTTTCCTTGGAAAATAGCCTACTGATTAAAGATGAAAGAGAAAAGAATTTTAAAAAACTTTTTGAACATTGCAAATCTTTATATTAATGGTACATATATATAACAAACAAAAAATAAAATGGGGGCACAGATGTAGGTAAAATTATCTTTTATACAATTTTTATACCAGACATTCGAGTCGATTATTTTTTTCAAGAAAACAATGTCAGACTGCTGATTTATAAAGCAAATGATTTTTTTTAGAAAAAAAACCACAATACATGTACATTCATTAATAAAAAGTAAGCATCTGATGTTGAATGGTCGTAATTCAAATATTTATAGAGTAAGTTTTATAATTATCAAAAAATATTCAAATTTCATAAATCGGATTGATATAACATTGTGTGCTAAATAAAATCAAGAAATTTAAGGTATAAAAGTATCAATTTTTTACCTGAAACAGAAGAAAACTCAAATGTCTTTTTGTCCTCATAAACTATGTCAGTGCTATTTCATTCCATCCATTGTAATGGTCATTACTTACCTATGTTATAGACTCACTTCATTATAAAAAGTTAATTCTTATTTAGTTTTGAATATTACAATGGAAAAGGATAATTTTGTAAGGTCACTCGAAAGTGTGAATATGTTCTAAATTGGTCAGACAATACTTGGTCATGTTCTACGAAGATTTAAAGCCCTCGGCTACGCCTTGGGCTTTTAATCTTCATAAAACATGACCAAGTATTGTCCAACCTATAAGTAAACATGGCCAGCTTTGTTGATCAGCAGGATAAATTTGTAATAGAAATTCTGAACCTAGCAGAGAATACATTGTAATACATGAAAGCACAATCATGTGTTCACCAAAGATTTTTGGTACCACATTTGAACAGCTGTAGGAATTTTAACAGAAAATTTGTCTAGAGATCAAATTAAAGCTGTTAAAGACACACGTTAATTCGCAGCAACGGTTCGCTACGTGAAGCAGTTAAAAAACTTATAAAACTGGTGGTCAGGGGTTTCTTTCAATTAAATGCAAAGGCAGGTGCAGAACTTTTTAATATAAAAACAAGGAATTATTTGAATCTGAAATAATTTTGAAATCTGGAAATGTATGATATAAACTAACTCAAAGAACTGTTTTTGTATTTTGTAAATAAGGTTTACTGTGTGGTCATTAGATTAAAATGCTATAATGTGCATGTATCAAAGCTTTTTTTTTTTTTTTTAACAAAATCCATATTATAAACTATTGTACAAGTTAAAAGTGAATTCTAGTCAAATTTTGTACAAATTACAAATTGTAGTTTGAACAAGTACTTTTTGGACAAATTACAATTTGTACAAAGTTAAAATACAAATTATGATTTGCACATTTTTTTTGTACAAAATGATAACTTGTACGTAACATAAATATATACATTTTAATTGTTTCCCCTGATTATTCTTCAGTTTTATTTAACAATTAATACCATTCTGATCTCATATTGAAATATGACTATATTTTTTGTGTATACATTGTAAAATATTGCTTACCCCGGGTTTTTTTAATACTCCATCTTGAGTTTTTTGTACTTTATTTGTTGTCATTTTTCGGATTGGCTTTTATTTTCTCTTTTTGAAAATGGTCTTCTAATTATTGAATATTACAAACGTTGCTATCACTTTAGTTATATGTATAGTTTGAATTGTCAAGTTGATTTATTGTACGTGTTTGTATGCACGTTTTGTTAATCAACTGACCGAGAAAAGAAATGAGGAGGATTGAAGTATAACCTTGACCCATTCGAATGTGCCTGTCTAAAGTCAGAAACGTAGTCACTAGTTGTTGTATTTCATATCTTAATATATTTTTTCATTGTTTTGAAGAATCGGATTGAATGGCAGATCTTTGACAAGTTTCTGTTAAATTTATGCACAACAGTTATAGATTTAGAACTTGAAATATTGCATAGACACTGAATATCGCTAGTTGTCTTTTCGAATTCTTTGTTCGAATTATGAAGGTTGATCAAAAATAAATTTAGATTTGTTTCCACATTTGAAAGCTGTTGAAGTTTACTTAATGCGCACCAATTGAAGGGTGGGGGTCAATGTTCTCGTTTTTTTTTTACTAGTATGCAGAAAGAAAGCGAGAACTGCGTAAAATTTTGAAGTTTATACAAAGTGGCTGGGATTGTTATAGTAAATATTTTATTGTTCGACTTATGTTTTGTCTTTGTCTAACTATTTTTATTAATCAAGTCGATTTACTGTTTTTAAAGATGAAAATTTGATTGTTAGAAGCTTTACAAGCCTACGAAAAACACATATGTAAAAGTTATAAGGTAAAGCTGACGATCTACACTAACAATACTAAAACATTTGTTGTCCAGTGATTTTTTGGTATGCAAAAGGTTGACAAGCATCACCACGCTGAACTAATGTAACAAAAGTAATTTTCCTACAGCTTTATTTTTTATTGCCAAATCCTTTCCTGCAGTATCAAATCAGTTGAAGGATATACACTCTTTAAAGATATTTCAGCATTGTCTTGCCATAGCTTTTCTTGCAGTATCAAGCCAGTTAGAGGATATACACTCTTAAAATATACAGCATTGTTTTTGCCATAGCTTTTCTTGCAGTGTTAAGTCAGTTGGAGGATATACACTCTTTATAGATATCTAAGCAATGTTTTTGCAATAGCTTTTCTTGCAATATCAAGTCGGTTGGAAAATACACACTCTTCATAGATATTTCAGTATTAGTTTTTGCCATACCTTTTCTTGCAGTGTCAAGTCAGTTGGAGGATATACACTCTTTATAGATATCTCAGCATTGTTTTTGCCAAAATAGCCTTTCTTGCAGTATCAAACCAGTTGGAGAATATACACTCTATATATAGATATCTCAGCATTGTTTTTTTGCCATATCTTTTCATGCAGTATCAAGTCAGTTGGAGGATATACACTCTTTATATTAAAGATATCTAAGCATTGTGTTTGCCATAGCTTTTTTGCAGTATCAAGTCAGCTGGAGGATATACACTCTTAAAAGTTTATAGATATCTCAGCATTGTTTCGCCATAACTATTCATGCAATTTCAAGCCAGTTGGAGGATATACACCATTTATAGATATCTCAACATTGTTTTGCAATAGCTTTTCTTGTAGTATCAAGTCAGTTGGAGAATACACACTTTTTATAGATAGTCAGTATCGTGTTTTACCATCGCTTTCTTTGAAGTATCAAGTCAGTTGGAAGATATGCACTCTTTATAGATATCTCAGCATTGGTTTTTACCATAGCTTTTCTTACAATATCAAGTCCGTTGGAGGATATACACTCTTCATAGATATCACAGCATTGTTTTGCCATAGCTTTTCTTACAGTTCAAATCAGTTAGGAGAATATACACTCTTTTTAGATATCTCAGTATTTTATTTGCCATAACGTGTCTTGTAGCATCAAGTCATTTGGAGGATATACACTCTTTATAGATATGTGAGCATTGTTTTTTATGCCATAGATTTTCTTGCAGTATCAAGTCAGTAGGATGATATACAATGTACACTCTTTATAGATATCTCAGCATTGTTTTTGCCAAAGCTTTTCTTGTAGTATCAAGTCAGTTGGAGGATATACACCTTTTATAGATATCTCAGCATCAATTTTGCCATATGTTTTATTGCAGTATAAAGTCAGTTTGAGGATATACCCTTTTTATATTATAGATATCTAAGCATTGTTTTTGCCATAACTTTTCTTGCAGTATCAAGTCAGTTGGAGAATACACACTCTATATAGATAGTCAGCATCGTATTTTACCATAGCTTTCTTTGAAGTATCAAATCAGTTGGAGGATATGCACTCTTTATAGATATCTCAGCATTGGTTTTTAGCATAGCTTTTCTTGCAATATCAAGTCAGTTGGAGGATATACACTCTTTATACATATATAAGCATTGTTTTTGCCATAGATGTTCTTGTAGTATCAAGTCAGTTGGAGGATATAAACTCTTTATAGATATTTCAGCAACGTTTTTGCCATAGCTTTTTTTTACAGTATTAAGTCAGTTGGAGGATATACACTCTTTATAGATACCTCAACATTGTTTTTCCCAAAGCATTTCTTGCAGTATCAAGTCAGTTGGAGGATATGCACTCTTTATAGATATTTCAGTATCGTTTTTCCCAAAGTATTTCTTGCAGTATCAAGTCAGTTGGAGGATATACACTCTTTATGTGTACTGCTTGATATTTTAGTCTTAGATGCATGATTTTTTATATCAGTTGTTATTGGCTTTGAACTCTCAATCTGTACTTAGTGTCTTTTTGTTGTCGGGATGTAAAAGTACCCTGCCACGTCCACTCTGTGTTTTTGTTAGATGTATTTCTGATTTGTATCGATCTGATGAGTTAAGCACTTTTAACTGATGTTGATAGTTTGTTCATATGTTGTACTGTTACACCATTCTCCCATGTTAGGGGAGGGTTGGCGCGCCTTCAAACTTGTTTAACCCCGCCACATTCAGTATGTGCCCGTCCCAAGTCAGGAGCCTTCAATCCAGTGGTTGTCGTTTGTTGCTGTATATCATATTTGGTCTTCGTTCATTATTTTGTCTATAAACCAGGCCGTTAGTTTTCTCGTTTGAATTATTTTACATTTGTCATTTCGGGGCCTTTTATAGTTGACTATGCGGTATGGGTTTAACTCATTGTTGAAGGCCGTATGGTGACCTATAGTTGTTAATTTCTGTATCAATTATTCTCTTGTGGAGAGTTGTCTTATTGGCAATCAGACCACATCTTCTTATTTTTATATTTATAGATATCTCAGCATTTTTTTTTGTCATAGTTTTTTCTTGCAGTATCAAGTCAGTTGGAGGATATATTCTCTTTATAGATATCTAAGCATTGTTTTTGACATAGCTTTTCTTCTTGCATTATCAAGTCAATTGGAGGAGATACACTCTTTATAAATAATTCAGGATCGTTTTCCCCATAGGTTTTCTTGCAGTATCAAGTCAATTGGATTATATACACTCTCAATAGATATCTAAACATCGTTTTTGCCATAGCTTTTCTTGCAGTATTAAGTCAGTTGGAAAATAAACACTCTTTATAGATATTTCAGCATCGTTTTCCCATAGGTTTTCTTGCAGTATCAAGTCAGTTGGAGGATATACACTCTTTATAAATATTTCAGCATCGTTTTTACCATAGCTTTTCTTACAATATCAAGTCAGTTGGAGAATATACACTCTTTATAGATATCTCAGCATTGTTTTTGCCATAGGTTTTTGCAGTATCAAGTCATTTAGAGGATGTACAGTCTTTATAGATATCTCACGACAGCATTAGTTTTGCTATAGCTTTTCTTGCAGTATCAAGTCAATTGGAGGATATACACTCTCAATAGAAATCTTAAGATCGTTTTTGCCATATCTCTTCTTATAGTATCAAGTCAGTTGGAGGATATACACTCTTTACAAATATTTCAGCATCGTTTTTACCATAGCTTTTCTTACAGTATCAAGTCAGTTGGAGAATATACACTCTTTATAGATATCTGAGCATTGTTTTTTTCTGCCATAGATTTTCTTGCAGTAACAAGTCAGTTGGAAGATAAAAACTCTTTAAAGATATCTGAGCATTGTTTTTGCCATAGATTTTCTTGCAGTATCAAGTCAGTGGGATGATATACACTCTTTACAGATATCTTATCATTTTTTTTTTTGCTATAGATTTTCCTGCAGTATCAAGTCAGTTGGATGATATACACTCTGTATAGATATCTCAGCATTGTTTTTGCCATTGATTTTCTTTCAGTATCAAGTTAGCTTGATGATATACACTCTTTATAGATATCTCATCACTGTTTTTATCATAGCTTTTCTTGCAGTATCAGTCAGTTAGAGAATATACACTCTTTATAAATATTACAGAATCGTTTTTTCTATAGCTTTTCTTGCAGTATCAAGTCAGTTGGATGATATACACTCTTTATATTATAGATATCTAAGAATTGTTTTTGACATAGCTTTTCTTGCAATATAAAGTCAGTTGGGGGAAACACACTCTTTATGGATATCTCAGCATTGTTTTTGCCATAGCTTTTCTTGTAGTATCAAGTAAGTTGGAGGATATACACTCTTTAAAGATATCTTAGCATTGTTTTTGCCATTGCTTTTTTTAAGGTATCAAGTCAGTTTGAGGTTATACACTCTTTTAAGATATCTCAGCATTGGTTTTGTCATAGCTTTTCTGACAGTATCAAGTCAGTTAGAGGATTTACACTCTTTATATTATAGATATCTAAGGATTGTTTTTGCCATAGCTTTTCATGCAGTATCAAATCAGTTGGAGGATATACACTCTTTATAGATATCTCAGCATCGTTTTTGCCATAACGTGTCTTGTTGTATCAAGTCAGATAAAGGATATACACTGTTTATAGATATCTCGGCATTGTTTTTTCTGCCATAGATTTTCTAGCAGTATCAATTCAGTTGGAGGATATACACTCTTTATAGATACCTCAGCATTGTTTTTGCCATAACGTGTCTTGTAGTATCAAGTCAGTTGGAGGATATACACTCTTTATATATATCTCAGCATTGTTTTTGTCATCACGTGTCTTGAAGTATCAAGTCAGTTGGAGAATATACACTCTTTATAGATACTTATAATAATATAAAGAGTGTATTTTTGCCATAGATTTTCTTTTAGTATCAAGTCAGTTGGAGGATATACACTCTTTATAGATCTCTCAACGTCGTTTTTGCCATAGATGTTCTTGTAGTATCAAGTCAGTTGGAGGATATGCACTCTCCATAGATATTCGGCATTGTTTTAGAAGTTACAATGTAGATTATATGTAAGTTATGCACTTGCATATAATATAGCTTATGTCATCTTAATTTAACATTATGACAATTGTTTTAGTTGCACAGTAGATATAATCAAGTATCCTTAAGTGTTTTCTTTTAAAAGCACTTTTTTTACTTGTATCTGAAACCGAAAGAAATCTCCTTATATGGAAATATTTAATAATTTTAACAGTGAATTGGTATAAAAGAACAGATCTTTATTTTCCTTGTTTCATGTAATTCGTAAAAATGTGCATAACCATTTGTACGGTAAGTCTATGTTTTATCGTTTTCTTTTCAAATCGTCCTAAACATGCATAAACTATTTGCCACTGGACGTTAAGCAACCAACAATCAATCCCTTTTCATAAATCTGAACAGTTTAATTTGATTATAAAATAAGTACACAATGGATGATTTTCTTAAAAGTTACCTATGTTTTAGGTAGAGTAATGGGTAATTGGATCAAAGTTTTAGATAATATATAAAAGTGATTCACGATTATTTAGATTCTCAACATATCATTGTTTTTTTTTAAATATGACTTAAATGCATTATATATAACAAAGATGACATTCTATCATTAAAAAATTTCATATTATAATAAGCTATTCAAACTAGTCTTATCTTTAGGTCTCTCCTGCTATCGCTTTTGCCATAGCTTTTCTTGCAGTATCAAGTCAGTTGGAGGATATACACTCTTTATAGATATCTCAGCATCGTTTTTGCTATAGCTTTTCATGCAGTATCAAGTCAGTTGGAGGATATACACTCTTTATAGATATCTGAGCATTGTTTTTTCTGCCATAGATTTTCTTGTAGTATTAAGTCAGTTGGAAGATATAGACTCTTTATAGATATCTGAGCATTGTTTTTTGCCATATATTTTCCTGCAGTATAAAGTCAGTTGGAGGATATACACTCTTTATAGATATCTGAGCAGTGTTTTTTCTGCCATAGATTTTCTTACAGTATTAAGTCAGTTGGAAGATATACAGTCTTTATAGATATCTGAGCATCGTATTTTGCCATAGATTTTCTTGCAGTATCAAGTCAGTTGGATGATATACCCTCTTTACAGATATCTTATCATTTTTTTTTTGCTATAGATTTTCCTGCAGTATCAAGTCAGTTGGATGATATACACTCAGTAAAGATAACTCAGCATTGTTTTTGCCATAGATTTTCTTGCAGTATCAAGTCAGCTTGATGATATACACTCTTTATAGATATCTGAGCATTGTTTTTGCCATAGATTTTCTTGCAGTATCAAGTCAGTTGGATGATATACACTCTTTACAGATATCTTATCATTTTTTTTTTGCTATAGATTTTCCTGCAGTATCAAGTCAGTTGGATGATATACACTCAGTAAAGATAACTCAGCATTGTTTTTGCCATAGATTTTCTTGCAGTATCAAGTCAGCTTGATGATATACACTCTTTATAGATATCTGAGCATTGTTTTTGCCATAGATTTTCTTGCAGTATCAGTCAGTTAGAGAATATACACTCTTTATAAATATTACAGAATCGTTTTTTCTATAGCTTTTCTTGCAGTATCAAGTCAGTTGGAGAATATACACTCTTTATATTATAGATATCTAAGCATTGTTTTTGCCATAACTTTTCTTGCAGTATCAAGTCAGTTGGAGGATATACACTCTTTATAGATATCTGAGCATTGTTTTTTCTGCCATAGATTTTCTTGCAGTATTAAGTCAGTTGGAGGACATACACTCTTTATATTATAGATATCTAAGCATTGTTTTTGCCATAGCTTTTCATGCAATATCAAGTCAGTTTGGGGATATGCAGTCTTTATGGATATCTCAGCATCGCTTCTGCCATAGCTTTTCTTGCAGTATCAAGTCAGTTGGAGGATATACATTCTTTATAGATATCTGAGCATTGTTTTTTTCTGCCATAGATTTTCTTGCAGTATTAAGTCAGTTGGAGGATATACCCTCTTTATATTATAGATATCTAAGCATTGTTTTTACCATAGCTTTTCTTGCAATATCAAGTCCGTTTGGGGATATACAGTCTTTATGGATACTTCAGCATCGCTTTTGCCATAGCTTTTTTTGCAGTATCAAGTCAGTTGGAGGATATACACTCTTTATAGATATCTCAGCATCGTTTTTGCTATAGCTTTTCTTGCAGTATCAAGTCTGTTGGAGGATATACACTCCTTATAGATATCTGAGCATTGTTTTTTCTGCCAAAGATTTTCTTGCAGTATTAAGTCAGTTGGAAGATATAGACTCTTTATAGATATCTGAGCATTGTTTTTTGCCATAGATTTTCCTGCAGTATCAAGTCAGTTGGAGGATATACACTCTTTATAGACATCTCAGCATTGTTTTGCCACAGTTTTACTTGCAGTATCAAGTCTGTTGGAGAAAACTCACTGTTTATAGATATCTCAGCATCGTTTTTGCAATATGTTTTATTACAGTATAAAGTCAGTTCGAGGATATACACTCTTTATACGTATTTCAGCATCGTTTTTCCCATAGCTATTCTTGCAGTATCAAGTCTGTCGGAGAAGACTCACTGTTTATAGATATCTCAGCATCGTTTTTGCCATATGTTTTCTTGCAGTATCAATTCAGATGGAGAATATACACTCTTTATAGATATTTCAGAATCGTTTTTTTCCCATAGCTTTTCGTGCAGTATGAAGTCAGTTGGAGGATATACACTCTTTAATGATAGCTCAGAATCGTTTTTGCCATATCTTTTCTTGCAGTATCAAGTCAGTTGGAAGATATACACTCTTTATAAATATCTCAACATCATTTTGTCATAGCTTTTCTTGCAATATCAAGTCAGTTGGAAGATATACACTCTTTATATTATGGATATCTACGAATTGTTTTTGACATAGCTTTTCTTGCAATATATAGTCAGTTGGGGGAAACACACTCTTTATGGATATCTCAGCATTGTTTTTGCCATAGCTTTTCTTGCAGTATCAAGTAGGTTGGAGGATATACACTCTTTAAAGATATCTTAGAATTGTTTTTGCCATTGTTTTTCTTAAGGTATCAAGTCAGTTGGAGGTTTTACACTCTTTAAAGATATCTCAGCATTGGTTTTGTCATAGCTTTTCTGACAGTATCAAGTCAGTTGGAGGATATACACACTTTATATTATAGATATCTAAGCATTGTTTTTGCCTTAGCTTTTCATGCAGTATCAAGTCAGTTGGAGGATATACACTCTTTATAGATACCTCACTTGTTTTTGCCATAACGTGTCTTGTAGTATCAAGTCAGTTGGAGGATATACACTATTTATAGATACTTATAATAATATAAAGAATGTATTTTTGCCATAGATTTTCTTTAAGTATCAAGTCAGTTGGAGGATATACACTCTTTATAGAACTCTGAGCATCGTTTTTGCCATAGATGTTCTTGTAGTATCAAGTCAGTTGGAGGATATGCACTCTCTATAGATATCTCGGCATTGTTTTAGAAGTTACAATGTAGATTACATGTACATGTAAGTTATGTAAGTTATGCACTTGCATATAATATAGCTTATGTCATCATAATTTAACATTATGACAATTGTTTTAGTTACACAATAGATATAATCAAATATCATTATCTGATTTTTTTTAAAAGCACTTAATTTACTTGTATCTGAAACCGAAAAAAATCTCCTTATATGGAAATATTTAATAATTTTAACAGTGAATTGGTATAAAAGAACAGATCTTTTTTTTCCTTGTTTCATGTAATTCGTTAAAATGTGCATAACCATTTGTACGGTAAGTCTATGTTTTATCGTTTCCTTTTTCAAATCGTCCTAAACATGCATGAACTATTTGCCACTGGACGTTAAGTCTTAACAGTTTAATCTGATTATTAATTAAGTACACAATGGATGATTTTCATAAAAGTTATCTATATTTTAGGTAGAGTAATGGGTAATTGGATCAAAGTTTTAGCTGATATAAAAGTGATTCACGATTATCTGGATTCTCAACAGATCATTGGTTTTTGGAATATGACTTAAATGCATTATATATAACAAAGATGACATTCTATCATTTAAAAATTTCATATTATAATAAGCTATTCAAACTTGTCTTATCTTTAGGTCTCTCCTGCTTCTTAGATTAAGAATCACTGAAAAGAATAATATAGCATGCCTTTAGAAACCTTTTTGTATAAATTGCAAAATGATCTTTAAATAAAAATAAGGAGCTGTGGTATAATTGCCAATGAAACAACTATCCACCACAGCTCATATGAAGTGGATGTTAGCAATTATAAACAACAGTATGGCCTTCAACAATTAGATTCACAATAATTGGTGTTCTTCATGCATTTCACTTTAAAGATGTGTCAAAATTTTCAAAATTTTCTAACTTTTTCATTCCGATTTTTGCATATTGTATCAAGGATTAGGACGATTAAAGAGTATGAAGCTTTTTAACTCGTGAAGTGACAATTCTGAAGGTTCGAAAAACGTGTATTGTTCCAAATGTTAACAATGAACTAATTGCAATCCGATTAGCCATATTTAGTCTGCTTACGTTTTGAAGTAATTATTGCGGCTCGTACTTTTAAAATAAAATGAATGGGAATGAGGAATGTTTTGATTGTGTAGACTTTTCATTATAAAAGACCCTTCGTACAGTACAATATACATAACAAGCCCAGTTTACACTTAATTTATAAAGGGACGTAACACCACTACTAACCGTGTATGAAATAAGCCCGCCTCCCTACTAACCTAATATGGAATATACACGGTCTCCACGCGGACGCTTTTAACCAATCATATTCCGAGAAATGTATAGGAGGTAAGATAAATTAATATACTAACTCGAATTAATTCTGCGCCCACTAGCCTTTCGAACGACTGACATTATTCGGGTTAAGATTATACATTATATTCTTTTGTATGAGTACAATGAATACATCATGGTATGTTATTATATTATAAAAGATTTTATTAATTTCCGGGTTTTTTTTTCTTTCGAATTCACATATTAATGATAAATTGTATATGGTTACAATGCATGAATCTTAAAATATAGAATAAATGTGTATCCTCATGCTCCATTTCTGTTTTCTTTTTAGACATCGTTTAAATGAAATTTAAAAATTTGATCAAAAGAAAGAGTTATCATGAATGCTTCGGAATCACCAATTACTTTGGAGACTTTGAATACGGAGGAAATGATGGAGCGTATTCCGACACTCGTTTATTTATCATTGGTCATGATTATCGGGATACCTGGGAATGCTTTGGTAATTCTAATATATTTCGGATCGTTATGGAAACTCGAAGGATCACACTGGACTTTTATCCGTACCATTACTATTGTAGATTTCCTAATATGCATAATAATTATTCCTTTTGAATTTTACCAGCAGACACACCAATTAACATTTTATGCAGAAAGCGCATGCAAGTCGTTCAAAGTAATAAGTGTTCATCTATCTGCAATGGCTTCACTGTTGCTAGTAATGATGTCCGCTAATAGAATGTACAGAATTTGGTGGCCATTAAAAGTTCCGTTATCATCACGTCAAGCTTTGGTTAGTGTCATTATTCTTGGGATTTTTGTAACAGCCGTTTCCTGGCCTGAAGGTAAATTAAGTGGAATAAACCTAAAACAACGAAAACACAATATAACTGGGTATGACTGCGGTTTGGAAGACAGATATAAGCGCACAATATATCCCTTCGCTTATAGTGTTGTGTTACTTGTAGGGTTTGTTTTATGTGTCTCTTCATTAATAACGATGTATGCGATCATATGGAATAAACTCCGAAAGAAAGACTATTTCAGGTCAACAAGTTCTGCACATTCGCAAATAGAAATCCCTGTTGAGTCTAGTGTACAAACAGTTGTTTTAGAAGATGAAAGTAGTGTTTCAAATAATAAAACTGTCAGTCAGAAAATTAAAGGTAAATTTTCCGGCTCTAGTACAAAATCTCTTCAAAGACAAAGGAACACTTCGCAAAGAAATCGAGAATCCAGAAAAGTGACAAAAATTGCATTTGTTATAAGCATTGCCTTCATTTTAAGCTATTTACCATTTATAACAGTGAAAATGGTCTCTTCCCTTTCAAAAGGTCAGTACATGTCAGATAGTTTCATCGAAGCAATAATTCCTATCTTGTCCAGATGTTTTCTACTTAACAATATTATAAATCCATTTGTGTATGTTTGCTTAGATCAGACATTCCTTATACAATGTAAAAGAGTATTATTATGTAGACACAGGTGTAATTTGTATTAAAAGTTGCCAATTTTCCCCAAAGTACGATACTTGTACTTTTAATGTTTACTGAAAACGTGTAAATGTTTTCTCTTATACATCCACCACCTAAATACTTTCGCACACGTACATGTAAGGCTAACCATTATTATGTGAAACAGTACCACGAATAGTTGGACTATTTATTAGCTCTATAATTGTCAAATAGAAACTCTTTGTTGATTTTTTAGTTTATGGAATGAAGCTTTCTTAGTTCAAAATAGAGATAAAGATGTTTTTGATGAAGTTTACATTTTACTATGACTTGATATTCCAATAAGAAGCTGATGACCAAACAAGAAATATGCTATTGTCACCTAAAAAAATCACTATTCGACAATCCCAATCCACTGAGAAAACTGCAAAACAATATATATAACCTGATACTAGTACCCCAAATTCCATTTTTACAGATTACTGCGCCTCAATCAACTTTAGGCATAACACACGTCAGGTAAGTTTTAACAAAAGCCCAATGGTAAGCCGAAGAAAATAAAAAAAAACCCTGCACTGTCCAGCTACCAACATGATGACCACTAACTTGAATAAGGAAATAAAAGACGACACATATTTTAAAAAAATGAAAATAATATTTATGAATTTTGTACGCGAAACGCTTTCGATAGGTGATATTGGCAATGTACTTTCGTGCTTCATCTATAAGGGTGTAGGCGCTATGTTTTTCAGTGATTACATTTATATAAGAAAACAGGATTCATTTTGATGAACGACTTTATAAATTGGCTCTAATCAAAAATAAAGAAACCACGTCGTAAGCATATTCATCGGAGTGCGGGAGGTGGTGTCTTCGAACTTCGGCCGATCAAACCACACGAATTCTGTCATATCAACCAAACTCACTATCCAAATCAATTTAAGCTGTGACTGCATGCTTTACTTATATCATGTTTTTAGCGAACACATCGCAAATATGTAGGACATTTTTCTATCAGCTTTATGGTGATAAAATCTTGTTAAGTAATATTGTGATTGTACACCATGTACCTGAGTGGTGAATATGAAATTGATTCAACACGTATTTTGGTCCTTTAGTTTAGGTCCCCGTGTCTGTTCTCGTCCTTTGGTTTTTGAAAGATGCAATATCTACTTGGCAAATATACTATATTTCCAAACTTTGATATTTGCATTCTGACTGTCATTTAAATAGAATGAGAAGGAACCATCCACTCACTATGCTTTGAATTTGGAATAGATTTTGTAATGCAAAACGAATATAAGACTTTCGTAAAATTTTAATGTTTTACTAAAAGTGTAAATGAGTTATTTTACAATTAAATGCCAATTTATTTTTGTCATATTTCAAGCCAACTTTCATGTAATCTAATATTTCCCAGAACTTATTTAGAGAAGAACGAAGATCAAACGTTTGGACATTTTAAGGAAAATTAAAATAATCTTTCGTAAAATTTCATTACATTACAGTACATTAAACAACATTATCGATTTCAGGATATTCGTTCAGGACATTGGTAGCGCTATCATGCTTCATTCGTGATTAAAAGTTAGAAGCTATTATTCAGTTATCATTCTTGAGCCACTAAATTGCTTTTCTGTTATGCTCGAGGTGGCTGTTATAAACCTGACAAAGTCGAGAATATATTGCTTAGAAAGATGCAAATTCTGTGTGACATCATGAAAAATCTTTGAGGAAGTAAAATTAAATAACAATAAATGTCCTTAACTTCAAGTTAAATTCTAAATACTCTTTTTTCCACATTTATTTGGCTTGTTATTGAGAAATGTCATATAAATATCCTTAAGAACCTGACTTAGTACAAGCACTTTCATATCGAAGAGATGGATAGGTCTGTCCTTAAGCAAAGTCATATGGTTCATAGGTAAGATCGTGGAAGTAATATAATATTTCCATGGTAAGGTTCACCTCCCAATAAACATGTGACTAGGTGTACGAATAAAACTTCAATGTCTCAGTTCCGCTCGAACACTACACTTGGATACTTTAGGATCTGCTTACTCTTCCATAGCACCTGAATTCACCCTAGGTTTTTGGTGAGGTTTGTGTTGCTCCGTCTTTAATTTTCTATGTTGTGTTTTGTATATATTGTTGTTTGTCTTTTTGTCTTTTATTTTTTTTAGCCATGACGTTGGTAGTTTATTTTCGACTTATGAGTTTGAATATCCCTTTGATATCTTTAGCCTTTCTTTTTCTGATATCTAACCTCAATTTGCACTACAAATAGTATAAATGATTTTAAACAGGAGTAACACAAGGGATGCCACTAGTGGAACAGGGTCTGCTGTCCCTACGAAGCACCAGTTTGTTGTCTGTCTTTTCGTCGTTTACCTGTTTATCCCAGGTGTTTTTATGTTTTATCAAACATATGTTTTTTTATTGTCCCTTGGCATTTTTAATGTCTTTTTGAAAGTAAAGTTTTTTTTGTATTGACGCTGACAGTACACAATCAATGTATTTATAAAACACAACATCTCCAGAAGTCAATTCAGACAAATCCACTAGTAGGAGCAGCTAAGTTCAGATCCTGGTTCCCGGTAGTTTTGGATAAAGCGACATATTATAATTCGTGCAAGATAATCTGTTTAAGACGAACGTAATTTTTCTTTAAGATTTCTAAGGTTTAAAACCTAAAATAGCACGTTCTAAAGGTGCGTCCGATGGATTTATCTTCATCAGGAACGCTAAATTGCGAAACCTTGAAAGCCAGGGATGTATAAATACTTAAACAGGGATGTATAAATACTGAAACAGGGATATATAAATACTTAAACTGGGATGTATAAATACTTAAATACGTGAGGAGCTATATGTACAAAAGGGACCTTTAAATGAATAGCCAACTTTGACTGAGTGAGTTTGGACCTTGGTTCTATATACCAGAACATTAACAACTGAGCTGATGACACCGTGGAGACTAGAAGTCCACCATTTTACCTAAGAATATTTTGCTTTAGAATTATAGTATCAATTTTATTTTGTATTCCGAGAAGTAGCTAGCTAAATTTTTTTCGCAATATTCTCGCATTTCGAACTGTAATTTCGCGGTCATTGATATTTCAAGCAAGGGTATAGATAGTGTATATGTCGTACGGCGTTATGTATAAATTGTATACTTAACAAGCTTGCAAACCTCCCACACAAGTGTAAATAGACCTAAGACGGTTTTGGATGTCCCGTTTAGGCTAATTGGTTTGATGCTGAAAAACGTGTCGTGTTCTTAACTCCCAAAACTTTTGCTCTCGAGCGTTCAATATAAAAAAAAAAAATATCCGGAAACACGACTGCGAGTCGTCTACAGTGAACGTTTAAGTATTACAATTTTGAATATTTCTTATTTTTTGTGCGGATATGTAACCAACTAAACTGATAAATATGAAATGTCAATTTTCAACATATTAATTGTATCTAACTGTACAAAAAAGGATTTCGAAATTGGATAAAAATCACTTGTGTGTATATAAGCAGAGTATTCAATCACTGGATAATTTTATTTAATATTGTTTACTAAGGAACGAAACGTGTTTCATATTGTTGTGCAAAACAGCAATCTTCCCATGCGCAATTTATCTGAAAACACTTCTAATCACTTGGAGAGATTTTGAATGACATGGCTTTTAGCTTTCACGCGATGTCAAAGTGAATTTGACATTTAATTCCAATACCAAGCTGCAGGAAGAAATTAAATTCTGTTAAAAAGGAAAATTGTTGTGAAAAATGTATAAATTAATCATACTGTGTAATTTCACATCAATTCAACATCAATATAGGATGTTGTAACTTTGGCAGAATCACCAAAAAATTGCAAATAAAGTTCACCGATGATTGTCACAGAAGGAAAGGTCAATTTCTACCAGTAATATAAAAATAAGGAGATGAGGTATGATTGCTAATGAGACAACTAGCCACCAAAGTTCAAATAAAGTGGATGTAAGCAATTATAGGCAACCGTACGGCCTTCAACAATGAGAAAAACCAATACCGTATAGTCGGATATAAAAGGCCCCGACATGAAACAATTCAATTAAGAAAACTAACGGTCTAATTTATAACAAAACAATTAACGAAAAACAAATATGGCAGACATGAACCAACTCGGACAACCATTGAACTACAGGCTCCTGACTTGGGACAGGCACATAAAGAATGTGGCGGGGTTAATAATGAAAAAATTATGCTTATAAAAATAATTTTTAAAAGTATTAGAAAAATACCTGATCAGATTTTGTTATTTTATGCTTTATAATATGTTACAAACAACGTTATATTACCACGTCTGCTAAACGCTCCACGAAACCTCTTTCCAGTTTATCAACATCTATCTTTTAACCAATCAAAACTGCACTTCAAAGTACTGTTACTGTGTGGATAACTACCTACTCTAGGGGCGTTGTGAATCAGATGTAGATACTGAAAAAAATCCAAAATCTGCATCGGACTTCTTCATCCTATACATTCATCATGTTTAACTTTAAGACAGATTGAATTAATTAGTTCAACTTTATATCATAAAAAACACCTTCCCATTGTTGATACAAATATCTTGTTTTTGAAAGAATGAACCATACATTGTTGAAATTAAAACCACTCCGGTTCAAGCACATAACTATCTGAAACTGACATAAACAAGACGCTTTATTTACTTGTATGGACAATAAATTTGCTACGTTTGTTGGACGTGTTTTTCAACAGACAATCGGCATTTCTATGGGAACTACTGTGCTCAACTTCTATTCGGCTTGTTCCCTTACTCATAAGAAGCAGACTTCATATAGGAATTTCTCATGAAGTATCAAAAGAAGCTAGCATAATACTTTATTTTTACGTTCCGCTATATATAGATGATTTCCTCTCAGGTAAATAAGCACATGAGGTAATAAACTCTAACCACCTCACTATATTGTATAAAGATCAATATCTGGAGTGAGTAGAAGCAGTGTATTTATGTATGAACACGAACTTCAACAGCTACTTTACTAAGTTGTACGAATTCTATTCAATAATTTTGGTTACAAAAAAGAGTTACCAAGGGCACATTCAAAACTCATATATTGCTCAATTTAACCTTAAAACACAAACAATAAAATGAAACAAATCAAACGTATATTTTTGTTTTATCTCTTAGAGAATTTTATAAATGGTTAAGATATATCAATCATTAAGTATGTAAAATACACTGATGTGTCATTGGGTTACTGTCTCATTGACGTATATTCCACATATTATATTCAGACATGCTATACGCGATGGTCTGTCCTTCATTTCTGAATTCTTTAAATTTTAGGTAATTTTTCTCTGCTCCTTATATTAAGTGCCCATTATTCTCTTTCTTTATATTTTAGCACCCCAATTATTCTCCATTCTTTATTTATTGGCCCCATTTTTTTCTATACTTTATTTGATTGGTCCATTATCCTCTATTTTGTAAACCCCACCCACACCCTAAGACGCCGCCATGATACTTGATTGACGTCACTGTGAAATATGACAACCACAACTGTATTTGATTACAATAAATAATTATTTGCTCGGACTTAAATGGTACCATATAGGTCAGTTCCATAACGATCACTTGAAAGCTTTGACAGTTAATCATAGTGCTTTTATCTGATAGATTACACAGGGCAATATACTGACATATAGATTGCTCCAAATAGAAATAAATAGCTATTAATGTTTTCGTACATCTAATTTTGTCTTGATTGCGAGATTAAGGGTGCTATTTTCGGTATCGTATCGTCAACAAAAGTTTGTGATTTGGTCAGTTTAAGAGGAAAAAGTAATGTGAAGTAAGTAATATTGGTTTGCATGCAGTTGTATTAACATTGTCACATCTTATTAAAATGAAGATTGCTCCCCCATCATGATCCATTGACTTGGTAACTTTTACATAGTTTACATGTTAAAATTCGTGATTAAGCCACAATAAGGAGAAACACTAAACCAAAGATCTGGTAAATAGTTGTATAAGCATTGGTACATATGTTTATGAGTCAATTTATCTCTATAACTATTATAATTGTTTCTAGTACATTAAGTACATTTTTACAGGAAAAACCATTGTTCTAGCTAAGGTTTCGTTTATTGTACTGTCCATTCTTTTGGCTAGTGTACAGAAAGTCACACAATGTCACTTTTTACATTTTAATTTCAACATCCGTTTGCATTATACTATGCAAATTGAACGATACACATCTCTGTGCCAACTGTTTATTTCTAGGCACAATATAATAGTGCAAAGGTTCGATTAAAAAACATTAGATTAAATGAGATTATTTAAGCTGTTTTACTCTTTACATTGGTTTACTCGGCGCGGGACGTTTGCGCTTTTTGATAGGACATTTGTGCTTTTTAAATGAACATTTGTGTTTTTTAAAAAGGACATTTGAGGAATACTGACAAAAGCATTCATCTACGAAGGAACAACAAAATACAAAATGGATTAAAATGCAAGTTTAACACTTACCAGCTTTGTTATTATTTGCAAGTTGAAAGAAAAAGAAATAATGATAAGATGATGACTTGTGCAAACAATATGTTTTACAAAATAAATAATAATAACAGGATAAGAGGAATTATTATCAAAAAGCCTGAAATACAATTTCTGGTTTTGAATTACATGTATATTTTTCGTTGTTGTTCACGTTGTCATTAGATTGACACAAAAAATAATTCGATAATTAACTGAAAGTAACTATATGAAATACATGAAAATTGACAAAACGAACAGATTCTACATTCCAATCCTGATAAACATTGTTGTGTTCTTTTTCATTTGTCCCTTTTTACTATAGTTCAGTGTCATGGTCCTGGGATCTCTATTTTTAGTATATTATTTAGAGGTATTGACCGTCTCTGTGTTCTTTTTCTTAAGGTATAACGGAAAGAGATGTGGGGTATATCAAACTCAGATATGTATTCTTAATTAAAGGCGATTGAAGGCTATCAAATAGGAAATTAAAAGAAAACGCCACCAGACACATTGCAATATAAGATCTAACTTTTTTTTTGACATTTAGCCCCATTTGCTTCCTTGTTAACATGGTCATCTTGGGAACGGAATGAAGAGCACTTAGATTATTTTTATCGGGAAAAAAATAAATTGAAAAAGGAAACCGGAAAACTTTTCTGACGGAGTTTAGCACAATTACACAAATTTCATGAATTCTAAATTTACAGAAAAACATGTTGCAATCAAAAGAGAGGCGAAAGATACCAGAGGGATAATCAAACTCATAAGTTGAAAACGAGCTGACAATGCCATGGCAAAAAAAACAGATAACGATCAATAGATAAACAACAGTATAAAAAACACAACATAGAAAACTAAATACTGAGTAGCACGAACCCCACACAAACCGGGGATGATAGCAGGTGTTTCGGAAAGGTTAGCAGATCCTGCTTCACATGTGACACACGTCGTAAATCATGGAAATAACAAATAATCTGATAAGTTCCTCAACAAATTTGTTACCAAATCACACTCGACGCAAACATTTACTTGTTTACGTTTGGGTGAGAATTTTCCTTCAATAGAAAAAAATGCGAATAACGCTTAAATATTCATTTCTGGACATTAAAATACCCAGGAATTACACGTCATGTTTTAATAAGTTCTTCAATGACATAAAATACTTCATACGAAGATAACTTCATGACATGGTGCATAATTAAAATCCAAACCGTCCTCTTCAAGAAGATTACATAAATATTCTTCACGCAGTTGTTCTTTGTGACAACATAGATAGGGGTCACAGTAAAGGCAAACTTGTAGAAAGTTCCAAGAGATTCCAAACTTGCATCATTTTCAATGATTGTGTGATTGTTAAATATACCAAAATACAGATCTTGTAATGTCTGGCTCAAATATAGTTTTGTTAAAACAAAGTGTTAAAAGAATGGAAACAATTAGAGTATCTGAGTTTTCTATACAGAAACCACATAACAAATAAACTCATAAACTAAACTGTCAAAGAAAAAACTAAAGAATACAATTATTTTCTTCATTTGTAGCAGTTATATTTCTAGCTTTACTATTGATTTTGGTTTAATAATTAATGAGACATATATCACTGAGAAATTTATGTAGACATACATGCACTTATAGGAAGTGAAAATGTGTCATGCGAATTGAACGATTTCTCTTACTTTAAATAATATTCTGAACACCACGATAAATTTGAACTAAAGATAGAATAACAGCAATAATTGACAAACAGAAGAAGGAATTAATGAATGCATATGGGTTCGTGCTTCCGGGAATGGTAGAACTTTTATAAGAACGTTTAATGTATAACTTTATAGTGTTGTAACATTCATTGATATGAAAAATGCAATGGATTCACATGCTACAACTATCACATGAAGTATACATCAAGACGTATAAAGTCCTTTAAGTTCGTCACATTAATTATTTTTTACTTAATATTTAAAACAATCTTTCACAATATTTATTTAATTTTTAGGTAAATGTTTTCATAGAAGTAATATAAAAATAAGGAGATTTGGTATGATTGTCAATGAGACAAGACCAATTCGGCCTTTTTTAGTAAAATAATATGAAGGGTTTGTAATTAACGTCTACAAAGAATGTACAGAACATAGAGGAGAAGACAGGAGGCATGATATAATGTCACAATTACCTCACTTTTGAAAATGAGCCACTTTCAGAAAACATCGAGCAGCTTGGACATATTTTTTTTTGAGAAGATGTATTGTCTCAACTAACACATTTTCTTCTAAAATGTAGTTGTTTCTTGGGTGTGCTCATTTTTTTTCTATATGATAACTATTTAAAAACATATAAAAAAAAAGAGAAAGGTTCAAAATGTGCGTTTTTCATCACTGATTGTTGAATGGTTATTCACGGTAAGTGATATTATTCGCAATTTCTCAGTAACGATAAAAAAATGTGGTAAAAAAGAGATTTTTTTGGATGTTTAGATTGTATTTTTACATTCCTGAAAGTGTACATGGTGTGAATGTAAATGTTTTGTTAATTTCCCAAATAAAAATTAACGTAATTTTTTTATTAGGTTTGTCATCTTGTTTGTAGACTTAATTCTAAGTTTTGTAAAATATTTTAAATTAAATAAAGGCTTTAATGGCCCTACTCCTTTATCGGTGGAGTATTTATCAAAATGCAACAAAAATATCAAAATGGTAAAACACTGGCTTCTTGGCGGATGAAATCCTTGAGAATAACGACACTAAATGATCACCAGCAATTACATTTATCTTCTGTCGAAAAAAACCCAAAATGTACAGAATTTGGCAAATTATACCTATAATCGATGAAATATACACTCCGAATTGTATCCTTTACCCTATAGCTAATATTCCGATATTTTATATAATTTATAATTCCTCAGCTCAAATGACAGAGGAGAAAGCAATAGCTTTACAGCTATCTCCATTCTTTTAAAATGATTTTTATTTGCTACAAATAGGTAAAAAAGACAAGTTATTTTACACGTGATTACATTATCAATATATATTAAGGTTGTCCAAAGAATGAAATAAACTGTCGAAAATATAGTTGGAATGTATTTCTGGACTGCATGAAAGACTTAAAAGTTCGTTGAGTTTCATTACATGGCGTTATATACACCCTTTTATCACTGTTTGACACTTTAAAAACGACATTTCTAGAAATCTACGATGATTCGAGAAGTTTAGTTTATCCAATATGCGAGCTCAGTACTGGATTTCCTACAATGAAAGCTTGTTCAACCTTTCAATTTAACATGACATGAACATCGATCTTTTCTTGTTTACATGACTTTGGAATCAATAAGACTTTATAATTCTTTTAAATTCATGTTGAAATTACAAGAAAAATCATTCAACAAATGAATTAAAGAATCTAAAACCTTTCAACTGATAGCTATATATTAGTTTTAAGTGATTTTTATAGAGTTTGTCCAAAAATCAACACTAACCTTCGAAATCTTTTATATTAATATCATAATTATGGAAGTTGCACATATTATGTGCAAATCCTTTTGGGATGAAATAATTTTTTTCATGGAGTTAAAAGCGCATTTGTTTCTAATCTAAACGATGTAAACGATTACGCCCGTAGTCGTTAAATCCAGTTAATTGTTTCTTACATTTTTTTGACATCGTTCATATAAACGATGTACGCACAACATAGTCGCGTATTTGTTGATTTTTTATCGTTGAGACGTACAAACTATGAATTTGTTTCTGCATCTGTCGTTTAACTAATTACGAGCACGTGTTGTTTTCGCTAAGTCCCTTTTCCGTACTTTTGCCCTTTTATTTCAAACAATAATATGATATGTTATTGGTATTATATATTAGAAAGCTTATATCACATTACAATTAAGAATGTAAATGGGGAATATGTCAAAGAGACAACAACCCGACCAAAGAGCAGAAAACAGCCGAAGGCCACCAATGGGTCTTCAACACAGCGAGAAAATCCTTTAACTTGATTTCATCAGTGTCGATTGACTATCATATGGTAAATTGATTTTCCAAAAGAAATCGTTGATTGACACAGAGTTAAAAATACAAACTGGCTTTTGATATGTATTCATATTGAACATTATGAAATATCGAAAAAGAGAGGCAAAAGATACCAAAGGGCTATTCAAACAAATAAGTAGAAAACAAACTGGCAATGCCATGGCAAAAAAATTAAAAGCGATTAAAAGACACACAGTATATGAACACAACATAAAAAGCTAAAGACTGAGCAACACTAACCCAACCAAAAACCGAACTTGACCATTCTTTCCTAAAAAATTTAAACGGATGTATGAAAATGACTTATAAACTGTTCTATTCGCTGCATAATTGAACGCAATGCTGCATTTTAAGTAAATAAAATGGATTCAATAATGGCAGAAAAGCTGATCATTCGTGTAATTATCACTATACCACACCAAAAAGAAGCGTTATGTGTATAAGGCATTCGCCAATAATTGTAGATATATTTAGTGATTTATTATCACCGGTTTAAGACACTTCAGGTCATGATGCGGGGAAATTGTCAATGAAAGAAAGACAGAATTGACAAAAAACAAACTGAATAATCCTGACAAAAATACGATCTCAGCTGCTCCGGGGTATCAACAAACATCAGGACAATTATGGTAATAATGCCGCGATAATAAAACAAAGAAAGTCCCTGATGTGAATACTGGAGTAGTCTCATCATCATCATCATCATCATCATCCTTAAAAAAATACTTCCAACCGACCTGACTGTATCATGTTTGCTTATGCGCTTTGTCTATAGAATGTCTTAATGCTATTTTGGTTTTTTTTATGACATAGTTGTCTGTTTTTATAGTGATTAAAATTATAACACAATGTTGACTGCTGTACCGCGATTTTTGACATTTTAATCTTTTTTGTCTGTTTTGCTCACACATTGTTGTCAATATAATGGAATTCTATGCGACTGTCATACAAGTGAGAAGTTTAGCTAGCTATAAAACCAGGTTTAATGCACTATTTTCTACATAAGGAAATGTCTGTACCAAGTCAGGAATATGACAGTTGTTTTCCATTCGTTTGATGTGTTTGAGCTTTTGATTTTGCTATTTGATAAGGGACTTTCCGTTTTGAATTTTCCTTGGAGTTCTGTATTTTTGTTATTTTACTTTTGTTTTATGCTAGGACATATCTAACGTTTTATCAGTGGCATATACTATATAGACGACAACTTGCAATTCAGACAGGCGTGACTTAGAAGATGAAATTAAAAAACTAAATCATGAAACAGCTGCTTTTACAAGCTTTGTATCGGAAATAAACACATTTATTCTAAAACCAGTTGTTGGCATGATACAGGTTATGTTCTTCTCATATATTTTATGATGGTATGATACTAAACCCCTAACGGGAGGGATTGTACTTGATTTTCAGATGATGAAGACAGACAATCTTTCAATCAGTTTAATTGAGGTCTGGAGCTTGCATGTCAGTAACTGCTAGTAGCCCTTTGTTAATTTATGTATCATTGTCATTTTGCTTAGTTTCTTCTGTTACCTATTCTGACATCGGACTCTGACTTCTTTTAAACTGAATTTTACTGTGCGTATTGCTGTGTGTGTTTTTTTTAATTCTACATTGGCTAGAGGTATAGGGCGAGGGTTGAGATCTCACAAAACATGTTTAACCCCGCCGCATTTTTGCGCCTGTCCCATGCCAGGAGCCTCTGGCCTTTGTTATTCTTGTATGTTTTTTTAATTTTAGTTCATTTATATGTTTCGGAGTTTAGTGTGACGTCCATTTTTACTGAACTAGTAAACAATTTTGTTAAGGGGCCGGCTGAAGCCCGCCTCCGGTTGCGGCATTTTCTCGCTGTGTTGAAGACCTATGGGTGGCCTTGGGCTGTTTTCTGCTGTTTGGTCGGGTTGTTGTCTCTTTGATACATTCCCCATTTCCATTCTCAATTTTATTTTATACTTAATTATACACAATTGCAAGTAAAAAGAAATTTAAACTGAAAGTATCAACCGAACCTAAATAGCTAAACAATATTTTATGTCCTGTTCAGTCTTGTTCGACAAGTTTCTTTATTTTTTCCATTTGTTTTAGCATATGGACAGATAAAACCTGATGCCGCTGATGGTAATTTTATAAAAAGTTGGTACTGAACACCATTTTTGTTTAAATCAAATATTATAAAAAAAATTCATCAAAGATACCAGGAGACTGATTTTCTAAAGTATCTTATGACTAAGACATGTCTAACGATTGTCTTAGGACTTGTCATAGTTGTAAGATATGTTTTCGAAAGTGTCCAAAGTTACGACATGTCATAACTTTTATCGTTAACTTATGACACCTCGCGAAATGACTTATGATGGTCTTATGATTATCATAAAAGTTACGACATCTTATAAAAATATTGCTGCTGTTTAGAGACACATTCTATGTCGAGATGAAAATGTACGCCGAAACAGGGTCTTCCGAGACAGAAATAACCCACCAGATTATATGGATGATGAACAAGTTATATGTAGATATAGACTTTCATGCCAACGGAGACATGAATTATGTAGAATGTATCAAAATTACTTAACAAGACCAACAGCACGATCTCGTGCTTAGTCAGTATAATTTCAAATCATGGTAGCACTCAGGTTTTATACCACTGAAAGCTTTCAGATGGTTAATGCTTTTTATTATAACGTATCTAGGCCAAGTGTATCCAAAATAACACGTGATGTTACTTCATATTTATAGAAGGTTTCAATAATTATATAAAGATGCCAACTGACCAATAATATGAGAGGCTTTCATGAAAATACAAACTTTCCAAATGTAGTCGATGCCATAGGCGGTACACACATTCGCATAATAGCCCCAATTGAGGAGGAACACCTATGTAAATAGAAAAAACCCATTATATTACCGTTCAAGCAGTTTGTGATTCAAATAAGAAGTTTTTGAACATTGTCCCAAATACTCTGATGCAACTCATGATTCTTTCATTCTCACTAATTCATATCTTTATCAATTATTTAATTCTATAGTCACAAGCATTGGCTGGCTTTTAGGGGGTAGTGGCTATCCGTTACGGCCATGGTTGATGTCCCCAGTTCTAAATGCAAGTACCAAAACCGAGGAACGGTACAAAGGGGACATATGAGGGCAAGAAGTGTTGTCGAAAGGAGCTTTGGATTGTGGAAGTCTAGGTTCAGATGCATCGACAATAGTGCTGAAACACGTCTGTACGGAGTTCTGCAAAACTGTGACATTAACTATGACATTCCAATACATCCAGATGAAAAGTAATGTGACCGTGGACATATAGCAAGGCAACAGTACTGTGATCATCTAAACGATGGTGCAACTGTACGCAGAAGACTTTTAAATGGTCGCTTTCTCAATAAAATACATTTTCTATAATAGTTTATGGGGTTTCAATTTGTATTGTTTTGCATTTATATAAAACTTACTCTTTAATTATAGAAATATCAATAAATCCTTCAAATAGTTTGAACTGTAATTCATGTCGTCGGGTTGAACATTTCAAGGATAGTGCAGACAAATCTAAATTTTCAAATTAGCATCTAGCCACAGTTGACAAAACTTCTTCAAAGAAATATTGTCAATGGATGTCAAGCAAACGATCATCAATCTATTAATCTGTACATTTTGGTGTTATTCCTTTTAAATCACACAACGCAAAGAAGAATTGGATACATTTTATACACATAATAACAAGAAGTTTAAACAAAATTAAAAACACACATCTACAAAAATTAAGAGTCACAGCTGCTTTCTGATTAATTGCTAGACATACACGGATTAGGCATACAACTTAGAATACAACCAGACCTATTGATGTCAAAATTATCATTTATTTTCTCATATTTGATATGAAATAATATGTGATCAAAATATGATTAAATTGAGGCAAATATTTTAATAAATATTGAAGCTATTTTCTGCCCAATGATTTTATTTGCTATAATACATTCCAGCTGACATCCTAAAACTAATTCTTGATCTTATCCTTATTTATAATGAGGCTTGTTCAATTCGGATCAATAAGCTTATAATAATTTAAACTTCTACAATATTTACACTTTGCAAAATTGGCATAAAACCGTAAAAAAAGATATGTTTGTTTTAATGGCATATAACAATGAGTTGTGGTAGAATTACGTCCTTAGTAAAAGCTCTTTTCTCTATAATGGCCTACGCTATATGCATAACTTTTTTATTTAAAGAAAAAGATTTGTTCCTATGAACACAAACAACAGATAGCATGTATAAACCATAATTATAAATTATACGATTAACAACGACGATCAGTATTGAGTTAATAACACATTGTTCTTTTTGGACAAGGCATTATTTAAGTTGTCAATTTACTCCAGGAAATAAGCGGACATGTCAACGGAACTTCCTTGGTAATTTATAAGTATCGTTAATCATTAGGAAAGAAATCAATAACAATGGAAGAACTATAACTGTTACAAATTAAGCAAATATGTTTTTACTGCAAAATGGAAAATATTTTTATTTGTTTCTTTTGGTCTTCATGACTCTTAATTTAGTATCGATGGATAAAAATAGGAGGATACCAAGGGCATTGTAAGTAAAGTGTCCGACTGGTATCGTGTGTTTTCGAGTGATGTGATCGGGTTTTTTTTCCATGTGCGACCATGTTTTTTTCGAGTGAGTATGATATAAAAAATGTAAACAAACAGACACCCATTCTGGTAAGACGTAAAAAGGTGCTAGAACCTAATATACAAGATCATACAAGGTGGATAAGTATTTGCGATAAAAATCGTATTGTTTTACAAACGTTTGATTTAGCCATTAAATGCTTTATTTCAAATTATAGATTAAAGCTATTTTTATACACATACATTTGTACCACTGCAAATGTCAAAGGAAATGCATACATGGAATCTAAATATACTTAGATATAAACTCTACAAAAACTCTTGTTATTCCATTTATAAGGACATTTAAAGAGTGAATGCATTTGTATATGTCCGTGTTTTTTTTCGAGAGCAGATTGTGTTTGTTCGAGTGCGCAGCATAGATAGAACAAACATGTCTGCGCCCAAGTAAAGACTGTTCACATCATGAACGTCCACTGTATTCAAGCCACAGAGGTTTACGTATGTTTAGATCGATCCAACATGTCCACACCAATGAAAACATGGCAACGCCCAGGTATCAATTCACACATGCTGTACGTATACCGATGTCGATTCTTTACAGTAAATTTACGTGATGTGAACAATGTTTGTGTAAGTGTACAGATACGGATTTTATATACACTCTTTATGTGAACCAATACAATTGTTGGATTGAGACGTATGCATATTATAGTGTGTGAAGCTGGTAAATCGGCGTTTTTTTTAACAGAAAATACAACCTAAATGTTTCATTTACTATTTGCTTTGATGGTAATATGTTTTATCGTTCTAGAAATGGAAAACAAGAACAATGTTCAAATGCTCCTACTGTGAAGAGGAGTCTGATCAAGCGTATTTTATGCTTGGTAACACAGAAATAAAGCACTCTCATAGCTTCCTTACCATCAGAAATTAAAAGAATGGAAATAGATAATATAGACCCATTGGTGGCCTTCGGCTGTTGTCTGCTCTTTGATCGGGTTTTTGTATCTTTGACATATTCCCCATTTCCATTCTCAATTTTATTGTGAGTTGTAGGCACATTATATACATATTTCGTTTTTTTTTATTATTTCAAAAATCTTTATAGATTATTTATTTCTACATTGGATAACTCACTGAGATTATCATCAGCTCAGAAGTCAGTTCTGACATGATTTATAACCAACCTTTCTAAAGTTTACCTCCAAGGGGAACCTGGGAATAGAAATATGGTCACTTAGGTCCTCTTCCGACCGGTAGTAAAACCCTTGACTTAGTGAGGTGTTCGTTTGGCTGTGCGGAATGTACAAGTACACAGCCACATCCGGTCAGAATCAGCCGTGTAGAGAGAGTATGTCACGCTCTCAGCACGTTATGAAGCATTACAAAAACTCTTTCAGGGGTCTGTAGGTGGTCTGTTGCAAAGCTATCCAATATACACACTATTTCAGTGACAGTCTTAATTTCCAGACTTTCATCCCGAACGGCCTCTATTACAAGACCTACCTATTGTATTTATTGTTAATTTGTTCTCGTCCTAAACAATCATGAAATATTTGTCACTGGACATTAAGCAACCAAAAATTAATCATCTAAAATTGTCAGTTTATAAATTTCAAAACATTTTCTAAGTTGAACCTTACATGTTGTAGATGGATTAACTGTCAGATCTGTGCTTTGTGTATTTTAGTCGTTAGGGATACCCTGACATGTTCGGTCTGTGTTTTTGTTAGATGTGTTTCTGATTTGTTTCGATCTGACGAGTTAAAAATAAATAACAAAAATACCAAACTCGAAGGAAAATTCAAAACAGAAAGACCTTTATCAAATGGCAAAATCAAAAGCTCAAACACATCAAACAAATGGAAAACAACTGTCATATTCTTGAATTGGTACAATCATTTCCTTATGTAGAAAATGGTGGATTAAACCTGGTTTTATAGCTAGCTTAACCTCTCACTTGTATGACAGTCGCATAGAATTCCATTATATTGACAACAATGTGTGAGCAAAGCAAAAAGACGTAATAGGTACAAATGTCAAAAATTGGGGTACAACAGTCAAGATTGTGTTATAATCTTAATCACTATAAAAACAAAAAAAAATAGTTCAACAAAGAAAAACAAAATGGCATATAGACACTATATATACAATGCACATAAGCAAAAATGAAAGACAAGAATAAAAAAAAAGCCCATAGCACAATAACACAATGGCGGGATGTATAAATACCGAGCTACGCCAAGAGTATATTACCAAAAATATTATATCAAGCCCTTTTCAACTGATTTTTATAGTTTATTCTGATGTTTTACTGTTACACCACTGTCCAGGGTTAGGGAAGGGCTGGTGCCTTCAAACTTTCTAAAAATTTTCTAAAATCCTGAAACTTTGATAAAAATTAATTATTTCCAAAGAATTGTTATACAAATTTAGAGCAAACTTATGTAAAGAATATTTTCCAAATGTTTTTACAAAAATCCGCTTGAGTTTATCTTTTGAAACAAAAAAGTTAGGTATGTCTATCCAAAGAATAGAAATGTCCAAACAACCGAAATTTTGAGTAAATGTCTCAAATTTCGACCCCATTTAAAAAAGCACATGAAGGTTTATTTTTTATTACATAATTGAACTGCTTCGGTGAAAAATAGCTTGTTTGCAAATTTTCGTCAAAAATTCACCGTGGGATCGAATACTTACGTGAAAATCAAAGAACGTGTGCGAAGTTTGTGCTCAAAATATTAATAGTACTCAGAATAAGATCAACAGTCATGAAAAGAACTATTATATTTGCGAAATAGCAGTACATCGATCTGATCGCATGTAATATCATTTGAAAAAAGTGGACCGATTATCTCGAAAAAATACGATCTCACCCGGCCACTATACATACCGTGAAGGGTATAACAAAAAATCACCAATCAACGAAAGACAAATGATCCAATGATCAAACGAAGAAAAGAAAAAACGAAAAGACAAATACCAAGCCCAAAACACTTCACATAAATCTGTAGATTAAGCAACACGAACTGAATTCGGATGAAAGATTACAGAAGTGTTGGCAATTGTTACTCCACAAGTGGCACCGGTCAAAACACGAAAAGTCGCATTCGGTGATGTGGACACCATTGTGCTTAAGATAAATGGAACATTATTTAATTTTATGTGACACAGATATTTAAAAGCGAGCAATCAATTTATGCATAGTCCGTAAACCTTTCGAAGACATGACCAACTTTACCAATAAGAACCCATAGCTTAAAATATTCCTTGTAAGCAGCAACTTTCCATCAAAGAAACAATGACAGAAACCCCAGCTCTGGAATACATTGTCATCTCAAATGTACTCTTATGTATTCCATATACATGTGATACTGTAATGTTGCTACATGGACATGTTCAACCCATCTGTCGAAAAGATTAGTTCTCCACAGACCCTCAGCAAAGTCAGTTAACAAAAGTTCTTCAAAAATAATTTGAAAGCAATCCAAGTAATGAATTAAACTGGTGCTTTGACAATGGTATTGAAACTATTATATTGCAAATTGATCCATACTTAAATTAAAAAAAACAGTGTGGTTGCTTTAATTTTCTTGGATCATTAACAATGAAAAACCGAAAAAAAACATCAGTAAAGAGTTAAAATTGACGGTACTAAAATACTGCATTGGAATGCTTATTTGTCTCGTCAATAGTTAAAACTACTTTTTGTGTTAGCTTGGCATTGGATCTGTTAACTGATATCTCAAACTCTAAAGATGTTAATAGAAAAGGGATGCAGAAATATATGTTCACTAAGCTGAGCTGGAGCTATAAGTATATAGTTTTGTCCGTTGGCTGTGTGGTGTGTATATATACGTTCATTGATTGTGCAGCACCAATTTATGCGTCCGTTTACTGTGCCGTATACATTTCATATGTATACGTCCGCTGGCTGCGTAGTTTGTATTTATTCGTCCGTTGACTCTGTGGTTCTTCATTTACACGGCCGTTAACGTTGGCTATGCTGTATGCATTTATATTTTCATTGGTTGTGAGGTATTTATTTATACATCCGATTGGAAACTATTTATAGTTGCTAAGCTCTTCAATGACAGTCATAAAAAGGACAACTTCGATGTAAAACCTGGTTGATAACACCACTTTCATTGGAGACCGCATTGACAATGTCAGGAATATGATGAGCCAATCGCCAATTGTTCCCACGAGGTTTGGTTGAAGAGAATAATAGAACAAGGTAGCAAATATTTAATAGTGTTTCAATATACCTCGAAAAAAATGAAAACAACACGTTATAAATTTCATGCGTCTATAACTCTTTGTTACTTTCTAGACAGTTGTTTTCCATTCGTTTGATGTGTTTGAGCTTTTGATTTTGGCGTTTTATAAAGGACTTTTCATTTTAAATTGTGCTTGGAGTTCGGTTGTTTTGTTATTTTACATTATTCAGAGTCAAAAACAGATTCTTATTTTGGATTAATGGATATAAGACTTAATGGGAGTCGAACTATCATATTTCCTCTTCTTCGTTTCTATTTTGTAAGATAACTTTCTGCTAAACCAGTAATTGGATAAAAATGAAACTGTAAATACAATCTAGAATTTAGCTTTCCTTCTTTTTACTCAGATTGCGTTTAAGAATAGCTCTTCTCTATGTTTCGATGAAAAGGCATCCACAGGCTATCTTGCTTGGATACAAAGCATTCAGAGGTTTTCCCGATTCCGATAGTCCATTTCGTCTATAGATTATCTTGATTTCTGATGAGAACATCATCCGAAATCTTTAAAAATTGGGGAACCCCTTACAACAATTCCTGATTGTGTGCCTCTTTGAGGTAGTACGTGTATTGCGATTGTGGTGGATGTTTATGAAGTTAAACATTTCACAAAAACTCCGTACAGACAGTTTATAAAACAATGCATATGCTTGTATGGAATGGTAAATATATACATGAGATCATGTTGCCAGTTTTGAAAACTAAGATAAAAGAAGACAAACAAATTTCATCATTCTGAGAGTTGTAATTTCTTCCCTCTTTTGCTCAACGAGTGGTTAACTACTGGGACGCATGGGTTTTTATTAAGCTTATTTTGAATGATATTTCCTTAAAATAAATACACACAAATAAAAGTAAAAACGAATTGACAATGAGGGTCGGTTGAGAACGAAACTTTACGACAAAAGAGAGATCTCAGCTTCCCAATTGTGAACTTTCCATTTCTATGTAACAACATTCCAGTAGCGCCTACATATAGGGTATATTAATACGATATTCCAGGGCTTGCAATTTTCTACATAAGGAAAGGCCTGTACCAAGTCGGGAATATGACAGTTGGTTTCCATTCGTTTGATGTGTTTTAGCTTTTGATTTTGTCATTTGATAAGAGACTATCTGTTTTGAATTTTCCTTGGTGTTCGGTATTTTTGTAATTTTACTTTTTCATACCATAATTTCCTTGATAAAGGGTTGCTGCTCTCAAGAAAGCTATTAAACCAAGAGTTCCAAGAGATGAAGTTGAAATCATCCTTTCGAACATTTTACGGACGCTATCACGTGTTGGTTGGCCGTTATGAAATATCTGTTTCACAGATGACGAAGGATATGTTCCTATTGTCGTTACCACAATCCCTTCCTCTTTTCCTCGATTTTGACCTACTGAATTAGACTTATCACCGGGTTTGTACTTACATGAGCAACACAACGGGTGCTACATGTGAAGCAGGATCTGCTTACGGTTTTTGCTGGTGTTTGTGTTGCTCAGCCTTTAGTTTTCTTTGTTGTGTTTTGTAAACTGTTGCTTGTCTTTGCTATTTATCGTTTTTTCCATGGCTTTGTCAGTTTATTTTCGACTAATGAGTTTGAGTGTCCTTTTTGGTATCTTTTGACTTTCTTTTACCAGATGCAAACGAAATATAATTCTCTCCTTCAAAAAGGATATTCTAAGCTATTTCATTCTAATGGTATACTTTATCATAGCACATTTTTGTCTCGTTTTAGAAAGTGTGATTTAATTGTAAAAGACAGCTTCCTTTACATCTCTGAAACATTAATTTCAATATAGCTGCATTTCATCTTTGCTCAACAGAAAATGCTCTTTTAATATTGAAAAATCTCTTAGAAAATTGTTTTTACAGATGTTTTTCTTCAATATTAGTATGATGGATACAGTCTCATGGAATAATTATATTTTGAAATTATTGTTAAGACTATGGTTTAATAAATACGCTGGAAGAATGCATTTGATTTGTACAAATAAATATTAATCAGATATGCAGAAAACAAAAAATCTATTTTTCTATTCCAAACGAAAAGTCTTTGAATTAAACTTAAACATGATATAATATAGCACTAGCGGCTTTGAGCAGCATGTATCCCTTTGATTCCATCTATATGCATAGTATGGACTCATTATGAATACCTGTAATGTAAAAAAATGTTTTAGTACAATTTGAATTGGTTTAGTTAATAGAAAAGAAATGATATAAAAATTCCATCCATGACACGAAATCAGTACATGCACAGCAAAACACACAAAAAGCAAACGAATAGTGCTTTTATTGATGTTCTTCATCTGAAAGTTGGGCCTTCAACCCAGAGGAAAAATTCTCACCTCGCAGCAAGTATAAGACGGCCCATAGCACCGGTTTGAGCGGAATTCTTTGCAAACTGACGACACAACTTTGAATTGAAGAACAAAGCTATGGAGTAATATCAATAAAATAAATCTGGCAAAGAAATCAAACATTTACTGTCGACGTCATAATTAAGCTAGACAATCACACTGAAGTGTGCAAAAACAATCCAAACACTTAGACAACCAGGGGGCACAAAGAGATATATGTTGAATAGTTACATGTTTCCCACTGGAAATTATTTAAGGGAACGGGTACTTTCTTATAAAGTTTCAGACACAGACGTTCTACAGCAGATGCTACATTATAATTTGAGGATGGAATGGTCATTGACGATCAACAATATAAACAACATTGTTCCGTAAAATAGTTTTATTAATCTAATGATTCAAAATTTTAAAAGCTGTCATATCATTTAATACTGAGAAATTAACAAAATTTATGACTTTTACAAACAAATTTATATCCAATGGTCTGTTTGTATCAATGACGGTATTAGTTGATCGACTAGATTTTCTGATAGAATTATTCAGGTCTACTTTCAACTTGAACAATGGCTTCAAACAAAACGTTGAAGAAGAAGGCAAAGTATCATGGCCTTCAAATATTGAGGTAATATCACTAATGATATATACAAACTGAAGTCATGATGTGATACATCTATTTTTTCAGGTTTTATGGACTTCCACTTTGGAAATTACCTCGGAGTTCTTTTTTTTTTAATATCTTTTTTAAAATTGCTAGCAAATTCATATATTTATTTTTGTAATTATAATACATTTATAGGGCTAACACATTAGGGAAATTTTATGACTTAATCTTATCATTAGCTACATTTCTTAATGGTAGAATTGATTAACTATTGGCGGTTAATCATTGGCTACATGTCTTACTGGTAGAATTGATCAACTATTGGCGATTAGAGTAAAAAAGACCAAAAGACACACAGAAAGAAGCCAGTAAACGTATCTGAGAATGATGAAGTGGTTTTTCCATTGAAAATAATTATATTTACCCTTTTGTAATTTCAGATTCCAGGAGCTAATAACAGAAAATCAGTTCACGATTTGGTTGTCTTCTATAGAATTCTCAGTTCACTTATACTAGATAACTTTGGTCATATGTCTCAATTAAACCATCGATCCTGAAAATTAGCTTACAGAAAACGGACATTTATATGTTATCAATTAAGCGGAAGGTTTAGGTGAAGATCATTATTTGCTCTTATCAAGTAGAGTCTGTCAAATAGAACAACGACCACGTGATGCATACATTCATAATCATATCAAAAATTAATTTAAACTTGTACGATTGTCATCGAAAAATATAAAAGAGAAATTTCAATGTTATACACACACTTTTTAATATCTAAATCATACCATCATCCTAGCATTAAATTTACATGATGATGTATATTCGAGAAACACTAGTTATGCTATAGTCTAGCATGTATCGGTCGATGATAGTGATAATCAAAACAATATATGACGAACTTCCACACAGTTAACATTGGGTCTGAACAAAATGATTTGCTTGTGGACCGATATCCTGAATATTTTGTAAGACGAGGTGCACTGTGTCCGATCATTAAGAAACAGAAGGAGAACATGCAGAGTTATTTTCAGTGCATAAACATACAATGTTATACAAGAAAAGGATATACTAATAATACTTATAAAATTGTGGGATACAATCTTTTATTTTATATTTAAGTGGGCCAGAAACCGCCGTTTGTTCAATCAAAAACGAAATAATCAAATGCCTTCACTTTGTTGGAAAGCTAGAGAAGTAAAATGGTAGCACCGGAAAAAAAATTCTTCTTAAAAATACTAAATATTAGATATAAGATAACAAGTAAGTACCTAATCGAAATAGATTACAATAGCATCAATAACGGACAAAAAGCTAAATACAAATTGTGGAAAATCAAAAGCCAGGACAATGAGTTATTTTTCTTCAAAATATTTTACATAATTTATTGGTGAATACGAAACTCAGTGCACTTGAAGCAGCCATAAACTACACATTCGTAGTTACAAGGATCCAGTAGGTTACCTGTCGGAGAGCTTATTTTTGTTTATATATCTTGTCAAAATAGTTTGAATACTTGTATTTTGATTTTCGTGTTCTCTGTTGCCAACAATACCCAAGGAGAAGGTTCACAAAGGGCTAAAATTGGCCCAAATATTTGTTTATGTTTTTTTTTCAATCGGGCCAAAATACGACAATTTTCAAACAGGATTACTTGTGATATAAATATATATACAAAACAAGTTCTTTTATGCCCCTCACATGTGGTCGCTTTCTTTCATCTTAGGTTTTCGTTTTTTGATCTGTACATAAAATAGGTCGCTTTTTTGTGTTTTTTTTTAGTGTGTTTAAATTGATAAATAATAAAGACAGGAAAATTAAATTTATCATAATCATAAAGTTGGTTGTGTTTAACGTCCTACTGAACACCGTTTATGCTTTAGTCAGGACAGGATGTTTCATCATAAGCTTCTTTATTCCGTATCAGAAATTAACATTTAGATCATGTAGAATTCTGTAATATAGAGCACACATATTGACGTCAGGCATTTTTTTCAACCGTAACGTTATTTGAAAAAAAAAATGCATAACATAAATGCGGTTTATTGCAGTTAGATGTGCAATGGCCATTCAGCATGGATGAGTATTCCATGAAATGAAGTTGGAGGGTAACTATCCAAACTGTGTTCATAACTTTATGTACCCCCAATTAGTTGTTCGAATCCAAGCGTGCTCATCTCTCCTCATCCGATAGAAAAAAATAAGAAAGACAAAAGTAGTATACCGCTGTTCAATAGTCATAAATCGATTAAGCGAAAACAAATCCGGGTCAAAAACCAAAACTGAGGGAAACACATCAACTATAAGATGAAAACAACGGAACAACAGAAACACTGAACTGCAACAAAAACAATCGCCAATATACATAGAAACGGATTATTTGGTAACAACTGCCATATTCCTGACTTGGTACAGGACATTTTAAGAAAAAATGGTGGGTTGAACCTGGTTTTATGGCTGGCCAAACCTCCCGCTTATATGGCAGTGTTAAAAATACCGCTAAAATGACAACATTACGTAACAGGAATAGAGTACAAATAAACACAAGAACACTCAGGACAGAGAAACACATAAATAAATAATATAATAGTACATTACAAACTAGAAAACTGTCATCGAGGCAGACGTGTATGAGCCTGAATCCACCTCTCGTTCCCCGGTGGCTGTCATGACGTTTCTTCAACTACAAGCTCTGCTATAACAAAGTGTGTATTAACAGTAGATGCTGTCCATAAAAACATGTAAATTCCACCCTAGGGAGCAAATACTCCATCGTTCTTGTTTTAATGATCTCCTTCGTTGATGATTACAGTCTCAAATACAATTGTAGAATGTTTATTCAAAGTGAAATCTCTCTTTACAACTGTTGCATAGAATAAAATTGATGAGTTCTTCCCAAAAGGTGAATAGAGTAAAATGAAAAAAAATGTCAACCCTGACATTCTTAATAAAAATGTACAATTTCGCAACCAAACAAGATTTTATTCTATAATGAACTGCAATTTAATGTGTAATTTTAATGCCAATATTTCAACCATAATTATAATGATTATCTACGTGTTCATTTTATTCAATTTACAAAAAAACAATTGCATTTATATATAGCAACAACATCTCAAGTTTTAAGGAATATCTATAATGGATTGGCTTGGGGGGAAATATTTTTAATGATAGATCACCGTTCATTGCATGCAAATATTAATCTATTTCCAGTATGTTTATTTCATAATATTTCAGAAAATAACAGCGAATGGTGTATATTTTTTTCGATTCTAATCTCAGTCCTTTTCTTAAACACGCGGAAGTCGTATGGAAAATCTAACAGAATCATTTATATCATCCCTTTAATTGTAACCTACTAGTAACATTTATATAAATGTGTAACACTTTCTAGAATAAAATAAGATCTATATGGACCAAACTTTTGGAAGCCTAGTACACTAAAACATTTCATATCAAAAGCAAAAAGCGTATACAGAACGAAATCACAGAAATATAATAGAACAGTATTTATTTCCATTCCAATGAAATTTCTCTCCCATTTATTACATATGACTGTATTTGTAAGCCGTAACAAAACGATTTATAACATTAATTTTTCAGTTATGCAGATATTCACCTAAACAGGCCGACATATGAAGAATTTAAATGAATTAAGAAGTGTAAAAAGCCAATGAGAGAGCAATTACCAAACAACACAAAATAAAACAACAACAAAAAACATCAATATATATATATATGTAAGTTTGAACGTTGTTTTCAATTTAAACTTGTTTATATATGTTAGTATATATTTTCTAATATATGTATGTTAGTATATATTTTCTAATATATGTATATTAGTATATATTTTCTAATGTATACATACTATTGTCAAACAGATCAGCAAATTTGTTTTCAGTTTTGTTCTAAATGTCACTAAATTTTAAGTTCTTTTCCACAGTGCATTCAATTGAAATTTCGTTTCCTCGTGCAGTTTCTCAATTTCTATATAATTGAATTGTTTAATCAGTTAAATTGAAAATTGGTTGTTTTTGGAGAATACTGCTGCTGTGATACTGTTTTTATTTTTAAGAGCTTTGTTTAAAAAAATAGATTAAGAAGAACTACAGTAGCTTACTTTATCCTCTAGAGCTTCAATATATCTCTCCATCCTCTCAACTCGACTTTCCATAGTTTCTTCGTTGATATACGTTACATTTTAAATGTCCTTGTTAAATGCTGTATCATGTTCTAACAGCGTTTGAAGTTCCGCAAACATATATTAACCAGCCTTGTTGGTTTAAAGTTTACTATTATGTTTGCTGTGCTCTTTCTTACTGGTAACCTTTAGAAGAAAAAAAAATGAAGAATAAATGCCTTTATGACATTATACTGTTTGAATAGTCATTTGGTGTTTCTGATGCAAAAAGCTTTTTATTATTAATAAAATCCATTTTAAAGATTTGAAAATTAAGTTTGATGTTATATAATGCAAAACTTAAAAATTATGATACCGATTTCAAAGAAGATCGACATTTTCTGAGGGGAAGAAGATATTTTTTACAAAGGTACGGCTGAAAGACATTGCTTTTGTACCCAAAATACGAATAAATCAAGAAAAATGTTATTAAATATATAATGAAAGCATGTCGGGTATATACGCATAAATAACAGTGTGGGAAATACTAAATGTCCGAACTGCAAGGTTGACCATGTATTTAAACGACTAAGTTAGGTATTCTTCTTTTTCTGGAAATGTTATTTTTTTAATCCCTTAATGAATTTGAAAAAAATGAAAACATGTTATATATTTCATGCGTCTGGATTTATTTTCATCAGGAACGCTCAAAGCCGAATATTTGATAGCCAAGGAAGTATAAGAAACTAAACAGTTGAAGAGCTATACGACCAAATAGGACATAAAAATAGCCAAATCCATCTAAGGTCAACTTTGCCTGAGGGAGTTGAAACCTTAGTTTCTAATAATTTCGAAATTTATTAACGGACAAATTTTAAAAGGTTTGTTATAAATCGTGTCAGTACCGAAGTACTGACTACTGAGCTGATGATACGAAGAATTTCCAATTACAGCTCTTCTATAAAAGCATGCAAAGCAAACATTTGATCAACTTTCACTATGTTTGCTTGGATGTTTGCAAACAATAGGTAGGCGGAGTTTCAGTCTGTTTTATATATATTGGGATTTGATTGGACAATAAAAATTGACATGCAATGAAGTTAATGTTTATTGTCCAATCAAATTCCATTATATAGTAAACAGACTGAAACAGACTACCTACCTTTTGTTTACAAACATCCAAACAAACATAGCAAGCAAGTTGATCAAAGGTTTGCTTTGCATGCTTTTATAGAAGAGATGTAACGGTTGTATTTTTTGAAAATTTTATCAGGAATTAAAGAAAAGAATCAAGCTTAATTATAAGTAATATAAATGATAGAATTTTTCATTATTATTTATCATGAATAGACATCATATATGAACATTATGTAGTACTTTTCCTTGCAATAAGCTAGAAAGTGGACCACTTAGCTGCTCATTAGCAACCGCCATTTTAAACTACAAAAAGAATGTAAAGTACGCTTTGTTAAGCAAGCATATGAAATCACAAAGGTACTCGATCTAAAGTCCAAATTTATACAATTATACAGTAAACACTATTCAATACTTATTTAACACATAGTATTATGGAATGTTAAGCAAACATCAAGCAATCAATCATAGTATTAGCACATACCAATACAAGGAGATGTGGGTCACACTTCAATGACACAACAATCCAACGACACAAAAAGCCAAAAGTCATCTAGAGGTCAATATACAATGTACGATCTACGTTGTTGTTGCTGAAGCCTTTGGATGCGGAATTTTTTCGCAGCGTTGAAGACCCATTGTGGACTTGGGCCGTTTTCTTCTCTTTGGTCGGGTTGTTGTCTCTTTGACACGTTCCCCGTTTCCATTCTCAATTCTATTCAACAATAGACAGGTGCCTATACCATATTTCAAGCCTTAAATATCTCCGAATGTTAATACGTTAATTAAATAAATGTCTATCAGTCTTAAATGTAATATTATGTGATGAGAAATATACCTTATTTACAAATTATCAGTTCCCAAGTAGACAATGAACGCAATAGGATCATTACTTGATAAAGTGAACAATCCAGTCAAGTTAAATTGTCTTAAATGATATCACAGTCGGAGTTAATTATTGTTTAGCAAGTAATAATTGGTCACAGCAAATATAAAAGCTAAACTAAATTGTCTTGTCACGCAAGAAAGTAATTTAGACCTAGATTGAAACATGGAATACCCTACAATCAAGACACGCACTTTCTGTAGAACTAACATTCCTCACTGAATCTGTTCAATTACCGTTGTCCAAAAATAGTCATTGTCATTTACTTAGGAAATAACAAAATAATCAAAAATTCAAATTCACTGGCAAAAGTGAGAAATCGTATTTTGGCATTTCTTTAATTTGACATGGAATCCAATTTGTGTGATTTTAAGAAGACATATTTGATTTTGAGTGGATTTTTTTCCTTCTTTATATTTTGTGTTTCAACCATTGCACATAGAAGTACGTTCTTAATCAATATGAATTTTGCTTATTCTTTTTTTTTGTTGAATGTGTATTATGAATGAAAAGTACACACTTCCGTATACCAGCACCACAAAATAGTGTAAAATATACTTCTGAATAAAAGTATATATATAGGAAGTACAACCGATTTCGCTTGCAAAACATGATTAAGGGGCTTGGGTTAATTTACAGTCTTTATCGAAAAATTAGTTCGTTCTATTTATTGTTGCTGAAAAAATTTCTTTAAAAATCATCAAATTTAATGTGTCTTAATCAGATAAACATGGAACGGAGCTATCTTTATTTTCTACCTTAAATCTGAAAAATAAATGAAAAGTGTTTTTTCTTGAAAATTTCGTGTGATACAACTGTTATTCTGTAGAACGTGTACATTCATAATATGTGAATGATCTAGGCAGCTCTTCTTGTAATTAAGTTGATTTATTGATTGCTCAATAATTAAAAGCTAATTTGATATACTAGCAGGTTGTTTGTCTGTCTCCATAATATAATTTTACGTTTCCATAGAAATAATTTTAATTTGTTGATGTACTGAGTATGAGTATTGTGTTAAGGATTTCGTGCATGGTTCATATGACTACCGCTTTTTAAAATCTGATCATCAGATGACATTATTAAACTTGAAAGTGGCGTTCAACTTCAACAACTTATTCTTCCAGAGCACCTGCGATAACTCCTTGGTATCTTTCGCCTCTCTTTTCTAAGTAGTCTTGATCATGCTTTTACATTTTTATTTTCATCTGTTTTAATAAGACAGCTTCGTTGCGGTATACAATTATTGAATGTAAGATCTTTTTAACAGATGATCGGAATTGATACAAGGAAGATTTTTGAACCAAATATAGCACGCTTTAGCCAACCACTTTGAAGGTTACATTAATGCTATCTTTTTGTTTCCTATAGTTAGCTGTTGGTATGTCGTTTTGTGTATTTTGTTGTGGAGTTCAAATAATGGTGGTGTTTCCATATTTTCACGTATAGTTGTTATCATACATGTACATTTCATGTATTACAGGACTAATTTCGATGTACAAATTAAGTCGTATACGCATCAATAATAAATAAATAAATAATATATAAGCTTTATTTGGAGTCGGAAAGGTATACAAACAGAGACAACATAAGCTCTAATGAGCTTTTAACCGACATACAAGACATTTATAACAATACAACACGTAATATACATGCAATAAATTACACAGCACAAAATGAAGCACTAAAAAGCATGATGGTAATAAGCAGAATACAAGCATAAGCTAGGTATTAAAGCTAAAAGCATATAAGTGTAAACTAGGCATAAAAGCTGGTAAAATGCATAGCATAAAATGTTTTAAAGAAAATAAGGGGGTATGATCTAAATGGTAAATAATTTTAGCATAATATATTAACTAAAAATCTGCACAAACTGTGCACTTACAGTCATTTCCATTCCATGACTTTAAAATATTTTTGAACTGACTAAAATTAGCAATTTTTCTAAAATCATCAGGTAGATCATTCCATAAAACAGCAGCTGTGTATTTAAAAGAGTTCTAACCATAGGTTGATGTTCGGACCCTAGGAATATCTACAATATTAGAATATCTAAAATTATATTTACAATCTTTCAATACAACTAAATCATGTAAACATAGTGGTGACAATTTATATAAAATTTTAAAACATTCAATAGCCATGTTACGCATACGTCTTATTTTCAGTGAAGGAACCTTTGCTCGTAAAAGTAGTTCATCATATGAACTAGCATAGTCTTCATATATGAATCGTACAGCCCTTTCCTGAATTTTTTCTAATTTAGTGGTGTTATTTTTGTTGCAAAAATGCCATGCCAAAGGACAAAAATTAAAATTAGATAAAATAAATGTGTGGAAAAATGGTCAATTTATTTAATTTAGTAAGGTAGAAGCCAATGCGCTTTAAAACATTCAGTTGTTGAGATGCTTTACGACAAATATTTTTAATGTGGCGATTAAAATTAAGTTGATAGTCAATATCACGGATCCTCAGAATTACATAGATCAGTGTAACTGGTAGATGAAATATTGGCACATTTAATGTGCCACCAGTAGTTGCAAGCCTCGCATAATACTGCACGGTGGTTTTTCGCAACTGCTTTATAGCAGTGACCGCATAGATGTTTAGCTGGTCCTTGGTTGAGTGAAATATCACCGCTTAGGACAAGAAGTATAAGAAGTCTGTGATGTCGTTGCTTAAACTCAACTGGGATGGATGGTTGGCATCGTCTGCTGTGTTTTATGTGGTAAAAAATCATGAAGTGAAATTCAATACCTAGGTCGTTTGCTAGGGTCATGTTGTACGTGCCTGTCGAGTTTTGACAGTGTAATATGTCAGAAGTACTGTTAAAATGTGGCACTACATTAAAATTGTTACACATGTGCTGCTCTGTTTGCTGATGTAATGATACAGTTAGTATAAAAACACATACTTGGTAAAACATCATCTTGAAAAGTAAAAATGGAATAAGTTGGTCCTCAGTGTTTATGTTTATATACACCGGAAGTGTATCTCATGGCGTCAATGAAACAGCATCCCGATGATTTATAAACCAAACTACGTATAGTGGTCATCAAAGCATGTATCTAGAGGTCGACTTCAACAAAAGACAAGTGTCTATACAATGATATGTCGAGCTCTACATCAGTCCGAATTTACTAAAAGGGTGAACAAAGGATCTGTCATCAACATTAAATTCCCTTATACCACTTGACGTTAGACAAGTAAATACTTATCAATATTTTAAATGCTATGACCATAAGCAGGTAAAAAATAATCAAATTCCCTAATGCCACTGGACGTTAAAAAGATAAAAATTAATTAAATTTCATAATGCCACTGGACCTTAAGCAGGCAAAAATCAATCAAATTTCCTAATGTTACTGGACGTAAAGCAAGTAAAACTTAATCAAATTTCCTAATGCCACTGGACCTTGAGCAGTTAAAAATCAATCAAATTTACCTAATGTTATTGGACGTTAAGCAAGTAAAAATTAGTCAAAATTAAGCCATAAAGAGCAAAGCCATTAAGGTTTAGCTAAGGACCACCACGGACAAGCTTCCAGACCTTTTCCAGGCACATGAACATGTGACGGAGAATAACCATATTCAGTTTTTTTTCCCCGTTTGGGTGTATGATCTAACATGTCTGTCTATTACTCGGTTCTAGGATAGTTTTAAAGTTATTTCCCTAGTCAATTAAGTGACTGCGTTATAGTAAACTGACACTCGCAGATCAATCTATGTCGATTCGAATTCTTGTTATTTGTTGATTAATTCAATTCTTGGCTTCTAAATTACGTTTTGATACACATCCACAGAAATTAATCTCTAGCTGTAATGAAACAGATTACAGCTGACGGATTCTATTGTCAACACTACCAAAGCTCAATTTATTTCATCGCGGTAGAAATGACCGATTTGATAACACAGACGTATAGATAATTGTTTTAATTGATCAAAGTGCTGGACGATGGCAAATGACGATCAATCGATTTTGCAGATGCTATATCAAAATTTGCTCCTGTAATGTTTTACAACGAAGAAGATAGATTAATTAAAAACCACGATGTATCAATTATTTGTCTTTCTAATTAAGCAAAAAGAGATTCAATCGAATATGAAGTTAAGAATATGAAAACACGCGACACTATAATCATTGATATGTATTTTTCTATACCTTCAGTTTTCTCTAGTGAAATTTCGTTTGTTTAGAATACTACTAATATACTATACTTAATATTACTAAATTGTTGCAAAGAATTGTCGTTAAATTTGTGTTAAAACTAAAAATCACTGTAAACTACCTAGTAGAATGAAATATGTGTGTTTATCAAAATACATGCATTTTTATATGATGATAATAGTAGCTTGCTATGCAGTATGGGTTTTTGATAATTGTTGAAGGCCGTACGGTGAGATGCTAACTTCTACGTCATTTGTATCTGGTGGAAAGTTGTCTCTCTGGCATTTATACCACATTTTCTTATTTTTATATTTGTTATTACAGAGAACTCTATCAACCATATGAAAACAGTTCGGGAAAAGCAAACTAAGTTACATGCCTCAACGGCACCAATTAAATCACATTTTCCCCTTTTGAATAATCCATCGGCTATTAACTATTTAATCAATAACCACAAGTGTTTTCGTGTTGTTGGGTTGCGGTCTCATTGACACAATGCTTATCTTAGTTTATAAATAATTTCATACTTATGTAAATCTGTATTAAATTCAAAAACTATAATACGAGTACTACGTATAATTTTGATAATCAATAAAAGGAGTTGTGGTTAATGTGTCATAATGAGAGCAACCCAACAAGACAAATAATGAAAAGACATACATATAGAGGTCAAGATACCTCAACTATCTTTTCATATTTGTGATAGTGAAAAAAGCAAGAATGATATTTTGAATATTTAAATTCTTATACCTAGTATTCTAGAAGAAAAGACCTTACTGTTGTAGTTTAACAATCTACAATTTTACAAGGTCTTAAGTTGGGAGTGTATTTTCTTTTATACCAAATGACACATGATGCTGTATACCAATATACGTTTGCAGTGCCGATAGCATCCCAACAACAACAATAAAAAAACACATAATACTGAGGCAACCTTACTCGACAGATTTGATAAGTTACATACTATTGAACCAATTCACAATGTACAGCTAACAATGTATTTCCTGTTAAAAAATGATCAACACTTCACCGTCTAGCCTGGCATCCTGACCCAATCTAATACTTCGTCGATAGGGCCAGGCGTAATACAATCCACGTGACCAACTATCAGCGCTGAACAGGACTGAATTACTGCGCATGTGCGTATTTTAAAATCAAGGAATATATCGCCTGGCTCTACTGTCAAGCAGTTGGCCAGGATCCTAGGCTATTTACCGTCTACCTATATTTCATGCTAAAGCTCTATGATGGTTCAATAGTACATGAACTCAAATTATAATTTAATTAGAATTAAGAATGGAAACGAGGAATGTGTCAAAGAGACAACAATCCGACCAAAGAGCAGAAAACAGCCCAACGCAACTAATGGGTCTTCAACGCAGCGCGAAAATACCGCACCCTGAGGCGGGCTATATATTGTAATCCTACTACCACATGTATGCACCAAATGCTGATAATTAAGCCAAACAGAAAATCCCGAAAATTTTATGCTATCAGTATGCTTAATGGCGCCATCTTTTGTCTCCATCTATAGCTCTCCTTTCGTGCAGAATTTCGTTATAGACAATACAAAAATGGTCCTAAGTATTTCTTGAAAAATAAAACAAATATATTGAGGTTCTGAATAAGCTTTCAAAAATCATCCTGTTATATGCAAATAAAGATGTACGAACCTATCACCTTAAACACTATTGTGGACATTAAATTTAGTTCAAACCAGATTGAATCACTTTTAAATTGGTGTATATAAATCCTTTTTAAAACTTATTTGTAACTGTTCGCCAGTGAAAATGTCCAAAACAATCTATAAATGCACACAACAGTATGAGATTGCATGAGACATATTGAGAATTGCAATTACGAAGAAAGACGTATTATGTAAATATTTATTGCATCTAATATTATCTAATACCAAGAAATTGATAACAGATTTATTCAAACCTATTGCCACTGAAGAAACGCGATAGTTTTGTCGCCATCAAAAGTCAATTCGTCTTTTTCAAATGCGAAATACGATTAATATATTCTACCAGAATTTGCCTAAATAAGTAATCGATAATCATTAAAAATCTTCTTAACTGTGATTTCTGGTCAAAAACAAAGTGCCGGCTTCTCGGTTTGTTGTGGTCTTTTCAGTATTCTATTCGCGCGATATAATATTCTTTCCATTTGCTCATAATTTTTAGAAAGATTGTCAGGAAAAGTGATCTATCAATTTGTACATACTTCATCCTTAAATAAGGTAAAATTCAGACCTCTATTCTAAATTCTCGAAAGCTATCAATTTGTATTAACGATAATATCATGGAGTAAATAAGATATACGTATACCCCGTCGGGTTAACTCCCTCAGTGGTATATCTATATCTATACATATAAACATGCTGTGTTGCTGTAATGTACGAAAGACAGGTAGGGTATTTTCTCATTTCCCCCTCAAAATCTATCAGATAGTTAACAATGATATATTAAGGAATACTGTTTTAGATATAAAGTTCATATTTAGATTAATAATAGAAAAAATAATGTATTAATGACAATATAAACTAACGGATTTATAAATATATACTTGAAGATACCCTGGTCTTTAGGTACTAATATACAGGGATCTCCACTGAAATAGCTGTACCAGTGAAGAAATTTGTTAACAGCATGTACAATATTGTTGTTGAATAAAATAAATAAAAAAAAAAATTCTCATTTCAAACTTAACATTTTTTAGTTCCAAGTAGACTTTATCACATCCCAGGTGGGGCTTAAAAATCACAAGTTTGAAATATTTCAGTAACAATGCATTTATATACATGTAAGTATATGTATAGACGGGATATAATATTCCGTTTCGTATTTTTTCGTTTGGTCGTGATACAATTATAGTGCAATGCCTTCAGTTTCTTGATAAATACATATTTTCTAATACTGCTCATATACATGAATAAAAATTATAATGTTTTCAAAAGAATTTACATTCCCCGTTTAAATCGGAATACTATTTTGATAAGATATTCGGTATAAAAAACTTCGGCCAAATATTGATATTTTATTAAGAAAATATATAATACAAAATGTAATTTGCATCGATGGATTGTACTTTTAGAAATATTTCAGATCCTGACCGCCGGTTACTAGTTCCTTTATTGAAAATTGACAATCTGATCAGTTAGTATATTATCTAGATGACTGAGGACAGACCAGTAGCACATATTGTGTTCTGAGTATAATAATTGCCATCGTCTGTGCTCTAAGAATTAATTATCAAAATACTTTTATGTGCAGATTAATGTCAATAGTTAATAGAATCTTCTGGTGTGAGCAGACCATTGTTACGGAATTAATCTGATGTGTTGCGTCATCGGACAAATGTGCTAAAATAGTATGAAGTTTTGGATAATAAACCTTACCAGTAAGTTATCAATGTTTTTACAATGCATTCACAGAAAAATCATTTATACGATCGTACACTTGTTTTTTCTGTCAAAGCTTTATCTGTAGAGGGAATATAAGACAATGCTAATCTTCCCATTTGTAATTTTTAAGTGTATGCCAAGGCTTTCAAGTTGGTCTAATTTATTCATTTCCACGAGATCATGAGTAAACATTATATACAAAAGCAAAAATTTTTTTTTATGCTTTAGTTTTAATTTTGCAATCTAAATTTCTTACTTCTGACATTGCCTTACTCCTATTAAGTATATTTATCAATTGTATTTTGATAGTAGGTCGTTAGCATTTGCTTTATTGTACAAAACGTTTCTAATATAGATCTAAAATACATTTACAAAAATACTAGTCTTAAGCCTATAAAAATATTAGTGGGGGAAAAATGCCAGTTTAATATAAATAAGATGTAATACAACGAAACTTTATGAAAATAATACAATAATAATGATAATAAAAGATCGATTGAATAACAAAGTTTCAGAAAAAACGATCTGCATCAATAAAATAGTTTCTAACTCAATATTACTAATCAAAAGATACACATTTAACATTCAATTTGGCTGTTATTCACCGTACTTTTAAACCTGGTATTTTTTTAAATCATTTTACAACCACTGGTGCTATGTTGATGATGATGACTTTTTAAACATCCAGCGGCAAATTAAGTTATAGTTATTGACCAAGCAAGTCGTTATATGTTATTTAATCTTCAAGGCTCGGGTGACCCTACTTGACCCGAACGACGTAAGAGTGACGATCAAATAAAATCAAATAAATTTTCATATTTTATAGTTATTGCATGACCAAGCAAGTCGGTATATGTTATTTAATGTACACGGCTCGGTGACCCTACTTGACCCGAACGACGTATACGTAGGAGTGACGATCAAATAAAATCAAATAAATTTTCTTTTAAATCGGAAAGTTAAATAACAATACAACATACGCTCTGGATGAGCTTTTGAACTGACAAAAACGATTTAGAACTTGATATATTGTCTAGTGCTGAACACTAAATGTCGCCCTCTAGATGTTCTTGGGTGATTTTTGTCGTTTGATTGCCGTCTTATTTGCTAAAAACCCACATCTCTTACAGTTTTAGTTCCGTTTGATGTACTTTTAAATCGGTAAATGACAAATCATAAATGAAAAGGTTATTGAGTTTAGATTAATTGCTGTTTTCCCCTCAAGAATACGCTCAGAGGAAGATTAATCGAAGAGAGATAAACTTAAATATATAGTGCGAAGTAAACACACAAAAAAGTTTCACTTTTCAATCTTTAACTCACCGCTCCCCCATAATTTTTCAACTTTATTCACTCTGAAGACATGCATGTCCCATCTAAACAAAGTCCGATTGATCTCCAACTTACTAGTATTTTTTTTCTGTTTTGACACATACCAGAATATAAACATCATTAGATTGGATCCCAAAATAGTCACTTCAAAGGAATTAATATTTAAAAAAAGCCTTAATAAATTCCATTGAGAATAAAACTAATCCAAATCAAGTTTCAGCTATTTGGATATTTTAAGAAATTACAAAGAAGAAAATATTATCTCGTTTGACTTTGAAACGCTGATTAAAGATTTAAAGTGTACACACAATATCATTAAGTGTTCTAAGGAATGAGAAGAACTTTCTATTTCTTAATTTGAAACGACAAATTGTGTACGAAATTGTTAATTGATCAACTATGCCGTAATTGCTAGGGTCAGTGGCGGATTCAAAGGGACAGAGAGCTTACACCCCCTTTGATTGGAAAATTTATAATGTTTAATCCTAAAATCGTCAATTTTTTTTATATATAGTTACGCCCGTATGCCTTTGAAAAATCCTGGATCCGCCTCTAAAGATGAGAGTACATTTGAACTGTGCAGTATATCTGAGGTAGTTAATGCACACCTTAGCTGTGCATTATCCAGATTATAGCACAGTTAGAACAAAGAGATTTTGCATATGTCATTCGTTAAAGGTATATTCAAAACGAGAAAATACTAATGCGATATGAATACGAACCCTGCTTTTGTGCTAGACCGACACACTGAACCGAATTTTAAGCTAGTTCAGAAAGAAAATGTAGCAGTCCGCATGAAGAGCTGTCACCTAACGGGACAAATAATTCTGATTCTGGGCCAACCAGTCTTTGCTAGTACCCCTTAATGCCACGTGATACGAGAGAAACAGCAAATAACAACTTAAAAGTCGTTGGTTTGAGCTGGTCATGAATCGAACACACTACCTCTTGAACTCGATGTGAACACGCTACCACGAGACTACCGAGACGGTTACCACTTTGTCGATGCCACGGCTGGTAGACATTTCCACCCGAAGATATAACCAGCCCAGTAGTGATCTTCGTAAACACGAAACTTCATTTTTGCGGTTATTTTCTGTTCTGCACTGTTCATAAAAGGAATAAAAGGTTAAAATTATTTTAAAAAGACTAAGGAACCCGATGTTCAGTGGTTGTCGTTTGTTGATGTGGTTCATAAGTGTTTCTCGTTTCTCGTTTTTTATATAGATTAGACCGTTGGTTATCCTGTTTGAATGGTTTTACACTAGTCATTTTTGCGTCCTTTATAGCTCACTGTTCGGTGTGAGCCAAGGCTCCGTGTTGAAGGCCGTACTTTGACATATAATGGTTTACTTTTTACAAATTGTGGCTTGGATAGAGAGTTGTCTCATTGGCACTCATACCACATCTTCTTATATCTAAGTATTTTCTTCCCCCAGGCTTAGCCGGAATAAGTAAAACCTTATCTAAATTTTGGGTTTTCATTGTATTTTAACTTCGTAATTGATTATGGTTTTTCATTTCAGTGTTTTGGTGCAAGCGCCACTATTATAAGTCTTGTGAAAACATACAACACTATGAGCTGATATTTATAATGAGTTTCTAAATGTCTTGAACTTAATAACTTAATGTTATTTATTTATTACGAAGACTGGTCTAGATTAATTTGGCTAGAGATAGATGTATTACTTTGTCATGTTCAACAAAAAGAAATCTTACACTATGCAAGCAAAAAAGAATAAAAGAATTTAAAAGAATGCCTGCAATTATCAACATTTTAGTCAAAAGAGGACTACACTTTAAACATATCGAAAGTAAGGATGTCGAAGTAGTCGCGCGCTTTAAGTTACAGACGGAACCCTATTGAGGAACTTTTCGTAAGATGTTTATGTGCTTTACTATGCAACTTTTTTGTAAAGCAAACTGTTTGACATCCTTCAGTAGGCCTATTTTGGAGTGGTATTGACAATTCTTTATCAAGAAAACCAAATTTAGTTGTGTTTTTTTTTTATATTCTTGAAAATTATTATTCTAGTAAACCGAAATTCAGTTCATTTTCATGTTCTGTTAAATCTTTCAATTGAAAACAAGATTTGGGCTGTATTTAAAAACCACATTGAGTTCTTTTGTGTGGTGTATCCCGGACTTTGATTTGATGAAGTGTAAAAAAAATATTTTACATCAAAGGTCAAGGTCTATATCAATTGCAGGAAATACATATGAAGGTACATGTGTTATACACAGAAGTTTGTTCCATAATCCCTCGTCACTGTAAATAACATGATAAAAGAGAACATTCAAATTCACACAATTCAGGGGACCAGGGGAACCGACAGATGTACTTATTCTGCCATTCGGAATCACACAATTCAGGGGACCCGGGGAAACGACAGATGTACTTATCCTGCCATTCGGAATCACACAATTCAGGGGACCAGAGGAACCGACAGATGTACTTATCCTGCCATTCGGAATCACACAATTCAGGGGACCAGAGGAACCGACAGATGTACTTATCCTGCCATTCGGAATCACACAATTCAGGGGACCAGAGGAACCGACAGATGTACTTATCCTGCCATTCGGAATCACACAATTCAGGGGACCAGAGGAACCGACAGATGTACTTATCCTGCTATGCACGCATTATCCTTCACATGTAACCAGTAAGAGTGTGTCAAAAACAATATCACTACGAAACTTGTAATAATGTCAGATGACTTGCATGACCAGATGAAGAGCAATAAAAACCAAAATCAAATTCAAAATGGACGTACAAAAAGTATATGGAATAAAAAAAAAATAACAATTATAAATAAATGTAAATAGCAATTTCAAAATACTTTACTCTCGATTTCCCGTACTCGTTTTATTAAGTAAGGATATTCAATGTTGTTGTTGACATAGCTGGTAAGATTATTCATGCCGGGTTTTGACACATCAGAGTTGTAAATTATCAGAGCCAATTTGAAAGTCACCATCCGCTCTGTTAGACGTCTCAATCATCTTTTATAGCAAGTTTTTTGTCAATACCTTATAATATATTCTGATTTGTACGTGTCAGTGGTATATTGTCGAAGATTTAATCCGATCTGATAGGAAACACTGCATCATTCTATAATTGAGAATCTCTTGGAAATATGTTTCTGTCATAGCGATCTTGTATCCGATTTATTGAATAATCCATTGGGAGTTACTAGTTTTATATTGCCAACAAATGCATTCTTGAATAAAATGAAATAGGTATAATTTGAATCGATTATATCATGCTTATCAGGAAATGGTCTATATGGTATCTTTATTCGACAATGTTTCCTGTGTCTACGTGGGAATGCTTAAAACATACATTATTACTTTCAGACAGGATATAGGACCATAATTTAAGGATTTTTGTTTCTGATGTTCATTAGATGACGTCAGAGTTTTAATTCAAAGTTTTATATTTTCAGATGCTTGTATTTTAATTTTAAGTGGCGGAATGGATTGTAGATTTCCTTATTCAATATGGATTGTTATTACCTTGTATTTTGGGAGGATTTATGCTGACACCGAAAATAAGCTTACAGAAATAGTTATCGCAGGATTATTTCCAACGTCGCATGATATTGATGCAGGAAAAATTGGTCGCGGAGTTAGACCTGCCGTAAAGCTGGCACTAGACATGGTAAATAATAATACAGAAATACTTCCTGGGTATGATTTGCAGATGACTTGGAATGACACACAGGTACTTATAATAATTTACTTCAAACAGAGCTCCAGAAATCAATTTAATTCAATCAAAATTCCATATAATTTTCAGTCCAATTTTACTTGGATTTAGGTAGGCCTATATGAGTTCAAAAGAGAAGATTCGTAAACTCTACATGTATTTAGATTTCAAGAACTAAATGGCCATTGTAACAATGTTAGGTAAATTGATCTTTTTAGAAAATTAAATTTTCTAAATTTACCTACATGTAACAGGTTCTTTTAATGACATCAGAAACAGCCTACATTTCAACTTTTCCATTAAATCCATCTTCTAATGGTTTCTAGGAATGGCAACATAGAACCATTGTATCGAAAACACATTTTTAACATTGTGTTTATAACATTGCATCTATTATAACATATAAACACAGTTCATTATTCTATTGTGCTGTATTTATGTTCTGTCGTTAATTAACTTTAGGTGTTCGTTGTAATTCTGTGATTTACATGTTGAAATGGACTATTGTATTATTTATTTATGTATTTCTCTGTCCTGAATGTTCTTGCATTTATTTGTACTTTATTCCTGTCACGTAATGTTGTCATTTTAGCGGTATTTATAACATTGCTATATAAGCGGGAGGTTTGGCTAGCCATAAAACCAGGTTCAACCCACCATTTTTTCTTAAAATGTCCTGTACCAAGTCAGGAATATGGCAATTCTTATCACATAGTCCGTTTTTATGAATGTTGGCGTTTGTTTTTGTAGCAGTTCAGCGTTTTTGTTGTTCCTTTTTGTTTCCTCTTGTAGTTGATGTGTTTCCCTCAGTTTTGGTTTGTGACCCGGATTTGTTTCAGGTAAATCGATTTATGACTATTGAACAGCGGTATACTACTACTGCCTTAATATATAATCTACTGAATTGATTATTAAGTATATCGAAATTATCCTAAATGTTGTTGAAATCCAGCAGATTTTGTAGACTCAGTCTGTCACTATAGTTGGCTTATTTTAGGGCGTGGATGTCAATTATTTATTGGAAAAGCTCAGCAAAAATAGTTCATTTCCCTATCTGGCATGTTTATGCATCAGCTTGTAACAACTTTCAATCTTGAAATAACTGACTTATATGGGGGCTAATAACGGTTCGTTCTGCTCCTTTTAAAACATCAGTTTTATTCAATTTAGGTTCGATACATCTTACCAGTTCTACATGAAGGTCCTTTTCAATAATAAGGTCCTTGGAACTAACTTAAAATTATTCTATTTTCAACAATACTCTGGCCATCAGTTTTATTAAAACAGAATTTCGGACACCACACAATTAGTCAAGATGACTTTTAGCGCAAATTTGTTTGGCCATTTTTTACTATTGAATTAACTTAATAACATGTTATCAATGGAAAATAGAAAAATAAACTAAAATCGGTTTTCATTAGAGTAAAACTTATGTCCTAAGTTACTACTGCTTACTGTCAATCAAGAACAAATTGTACGAACATTACCTTATAGGCGATATGTTACATACAATGTTAAAACTTTATTGAAATATTTGGCATAACACATATTTAGTAAAATTCAAAGTACAATATCTTCATTAAAGTACAAGTTAGGCCTTCATTTCTAGAATCCCCATTTTTGAAAATCCTGAATCCGCTACTGAGATGTACAGTCATACAGAAAGACATAAAATTTACAAGTAGGCTGAAATTAAATGATTCTTCCACATTACATTTCAAATATTCCGCTCCTGTCCCGTAAACTTTCACTTAATTACCTTGGAAAATTCTATAAGTCAGTTGATTTTAGCTTGCATCATGAATATTCAGGGATTATGACATCCAAACCTTTATCAACAACCAAATATGACATCACAAACTATGATGTAGCGGTTTTAGTGTTTATTGGATCTATATTCCAAGAGTCCCCTTTACACTGTCTAGTGATATATATAAGCCGTTTAACGAAGTGTGAAGACCCTTTCACACTGTTTAGTGCTATATATATAAACCACCAAACGAAGTTGATCGCCCTTTCACACTGTCTAGTGCTATATATAAACTTCTAACGAAGTTGGAAGATTCTTTTACACTGTCTAGTGCTATACAAAAACCGCCAAACGAAGTTGGAAGACCCTTTTACACTGTCTAGTGCTATATATAGGAAGATCCTTTTACACTGTCTAGTGCTATACAAAAACCGCCAAACGAAGTTGAAAGACCCTTTTACACTGTCTAGTGCTATATCGAAGATAATATGCTGTGGCATAATCTCATATAATTTCTAAATTAGATTGGCGCAATTAAAACGACAGACAGAAATTAACAAAAGAGCCTGTCTATAAGGAAAACTTTAATATTCTATGTTCCTTTGTAATAATTTTAAAAAAAAAATCTTTTGTGTTTTATACATTACAAACCTTATAATTTGTTTGATAAATGTAATTTTTTTTCTTTTAACTATTTTAGAAAACAATGTTTCTTATATTTTTATTATTATATTTTCAAAAGAAAGAAACATAGACAAATATATTCTCATCGTTTTATAAAATGAAAGGTTACTCCCGTTGAAAGTAAAACTGACCGTTTTCACACTCTAACAGTGCACTGAATCCTAACTTAATTTACATAAACGCTGGTGACAAATTATATTTCAGTTATATTAAAGCTTTTAATGCAGTCACGCGGGTAACAGAAGCAAAGCTAATTGTGTTTGCAGTTTCTGTGTTGAAATTCGATTTGATTATTTTCACATTAGACATCAAATGTTACGACACAGAGAGTATTCAAACAGCCAATGCAATTCTCTTTCTATAAAATGATACAGTGATTTCAGTATCACGGTTAATGCAGACTCTTGCTTTGAAATTTGAACTAAGTGATTGTACTTTCTATATCGTATTAATATTCTATTCCTACTAACCACGAAGCAGCAAAGAAGTTTCTTATATAGTGTAGCGTCCCTCATTCAGGGACTAAACTTATTGATAAAAGTGTTATTCATACTGTTGTTAAGATATTGAGTCAGAAACAAAATTTAAATGATATATATATATATTTATGTTTTGAAACAGTTCTCTTTTTTCTCTCCATTGAAATTCTGTACAAGTATACTTGTGACATTCCAAAATATCTGGCCATCCTGCACCGTTTTTGACATTATAGTTCGACATTACACAGAAGTACAGCTGCCTATTTATTAGTATGAATATTGTTATTATTTTTTTTAAAGCAAGCAACACTGTATTAGCAGAGTAAGTACTTTAGCTTGCTCCAGTACTGCGAGATTTCGAAGATATGGTATCATTTATTATTGTTTTACTTACCTGTATGTACTGAAGATATGGTATCATTTATAATTGTTTTACTTACCTGTATTTTTGTTGTCTATTGTCGTCCGCGTATTATAGTTTGAAGTGCGTTTCTATGCACCTTTTGTATTACCACTGATCGAGGTTGGAACAGGGAGAGTTTTCTGTTGAAAAAAGAAGTGTTACTCACAGCATGTTCATTGTTGAAATCTGTATGGTGACCTGTGGTTGTTTACATCTTTCTCTTTTTGTCTTTGGTGGATAGTTGACTTATTGGCAATCATACCACATCTCCTGGATTTCATATGACTTGTATGGAGTGCTTTTACTATTGCAAATCACTGATTACTGGTAAAATGTAAGATCTAATTAAAGTGATTGCAAAATATTTTGTGATGGAAATTTACAACTGGAATTATAAATGTGATTTCTTATTATTGCCAACCTGATACTGTTTCAATTTTCGTATTGATAAATACATCGCAATAACAATATCTTGGTGTAAGTATTAGATACACCCATTTGGGCAAGCGACCTCATAGATGTATCTAATACTTACAGTATCTTAATACCTACCTCTAATTTCTGAATCTGTTCGAGGTCAACAACCTCGTCTGTGTCAGCTGTTGTCCTTGGTCATATCTAAGACTTAATGTTTTAATGATTTGCTAAATATCTTATCTATCATGGTAATCTCTATTAAATTAATTCACGACATTTCTAAACTCTGGGAGATTAAGACATAGATACATATATATATTGTATAACTTGTTGTTTAACACCGTTTATTTACATCTAAATGTCTGTTGGTGCTGTCTCATCACTTGTTGTTTAACACCGTTTATTTACATCTAAATGTCTGTTGGTGCTGTCTCATCACTTGTTGTTTAACACCGTTTATTCACATCTAAATGTCTGTTGGTGCTGTCTCATCATTTGTTGTTTAACACCGTTTATTCACATCTAAATGTCTGCTGGTGCTGTCTCATCACTTGTTGTTTAACACCGTTTATTCACATCTAAATGCCTGTTGGTGCTGTCTCATCATTTGTTGTTTAACACCGTTTATTTACATCTAAATGTCTGTTGGTGCTGTCTCATCATTTGTTGTTTAACACCGTTTATTCACATCTAAATGTCTGTTGGTGCTGTCTCATTGACTTTTATCAAACATCTGTTTTATTCATACTAAAAAAGCCATATGAGAAGATTGACCATGCGATTGAATAATATTCCGATATGCACGTTCCATCGTTCAATGATTCATAGAGTCGGTACAATCGTGATTGTTTCACTGTAAACCATTGGTTTATAAATTATGAAATGAACAACTAGTACTGTAAAAACTGCGTACGGAAACGGTATCGTATGTTTTTGTCAGCAAATCCCCGGACAAAATTAATCTTAAACAAGTGACTTGGTGAAGATTATTTTTAGAAACACGTTTCATAGATATAAGAAGATGTGGTATGAGTGCCAATGAGACAACTCTCCATCCAAGTCACAATTTATAAAAGTAAACCATTATAGGTCAAAGTACGGTCTTCAACACGGAGCCTTGGCTCACACCGAACAGCAAGCTATAAAGGGTCCCAAAAATGACTAGTGTAAAACCATTCAAACGAGAAAACCAACGGTCTAATCATGCACATTACTATCTTTATTATAGTAATACTCTTAAATATTTGAACAATCGGTTAACTTTGTAACTCCTAGTTCTGATATCGAAATATACATACTATTGTCGGTTATCATGGTTATGTCAATTTATTCATACGTTATATGTGTTTAATGGTGCATTATGAACTGATTTGCCAGATAGAGACAAAAAAGATAAACAAGAACGTGTTTACCCTTTTTATATCAGGTTTGGGTATTTGTCGAACTCATTTTACTGTCTGTTGTCTGTAAGTGCACATACCGTTAGTACTATTATAATTCCTCATTTATATTGTATTTCAAATAACGTAGCAGTAATTTTGTTACTCGGCAAAGTCTCTTTCTAGTTTATTGAATCAACAAGAATTGAAATTGGAATTGAAACACATTTGGCAGATGTTCATACAGTAATACATCAAAAGCGTAACAACTTATCAGAACTAAATATATAAGCTAAATGTATCTATAAAATAAGTAATATATTAACAAGATTTATAGACTACCGTCATTATTTTTGCAGTAAACATATAGTTAGAAAGTGTAAAATTAAAGCAGATTTTTGGAACCACTTACACTCACATCATTAATATTATAGGAATTGAAGATACGTAGGAAACAATCAGAAGTCATGAGTCGTGGAAGGAAAAATATACAACCACTGTGTTCCAAGTGCTAATCAATTAAATGTTCGTCTGGTAGTTCCAATCTGTGGCCACGTTAACAATCGTTCTGCATACAAAAAAAAAGGAGAAAAAAGTATAAACTGAAAAAAACATTAATCCAATATATTACATAAAAGAGTACTCTTGAAATCAAGAATATAACACACTCTACTTCACTAGTAACAACAACAAAAAAAAAACAAAAACAAACAAACCAAACAAATTAAACAACACAAACAACAACTTAAAAATTGAACAGGTCTAACAAATTCTAACAAACAACTCCCCTCTCCGTATAGATATGGCAAAATACAAATATTGGTACATAAGCTATAAATTCATTCGCACGAAAAATAAAATTGAAACTGCAAGATTCTTGGAAATCCAGTATGGAGTACTGCGGATACAACGATTACTATATCCTCGGTCAGGTGAGCAGTTGTACAAAAAGATATTTTAAGGTGCCCTGGGGAAAAAAAAACCAAAATGATTCTTTAAATTAAAACAAAATAAAACGATTAAAAAAGATAGATATTATAAAAGATGATAAATAGAATAAGTGATGCAATGTATTTTTTCAGTGTGACATGGCTAAAGCAACAAGGATATTTTTCGACATGATGCATGAAAATACAACAAAAGTGATGTTATTTGGAGACGCCTGTCCTAACGTCACTGGTCCTTTAGCCCAAATATCAAAGTGGTGGAATATGTCTCAAGTAAGTAGTCAGATTTATGTATTGACCTGTTTTTGTAACGTAAAGGCATGTATTTAACGCGCTGATATGTTTGATAACATTTGGAACTACTTAAATTAATTTGTTTAAAGGGGCACTAGCTGTCAAATTCATGTTTACCGATTTGATTTATAACAATGTAAAACATTTATCCAAATTATAAAAAGTCTAAAATAAACAACTTACAGGACATGAGCTCAATAATATTTAGCTTCGTTTCGTGTATATTTTAGTCTAGGTGCCATCTAATTAACTATCGAGTTGACCTCCGATGGCCATATAAGGGATATAAACATAAATATAGATATAAATAGATATCGAAACTCGTGCAATTGGATTTTTCTAGGTCAGTTTAATTTCATATTATAGATTAAAAATATATTTTAATCATCGTTTTTACCGGTATAAGAATGATTTTTTGTGGATCGAATCAGTCATTCCAATGATTTACCTTTGTTTCACTTTCAATGTTGACATTCTTTTCCTTTAAATAACTTAACCCGCACAAATCATGCGCTATTCATCTTTAGCTAAGGGGTTAAATTGAAGTTCACATGAATACGGTTTCAATGAGGTCGAATTATTCACTTGCATCAATGTTTCTTAGCTTATTATGACAAAATTGAACCATACCGGCTGCTAAAAGCGAATTATTATTTCACTATTTCACTTTCATTAATGATTGAACAAAAACAATCATAAATTAGATTTTTTTTATATATCTCGTAGCTAGTGCCCTTTTAATACATAAAAACAGACGAAAAACAATGCATTCTCAAAACACATAACCTATAAAATGAAGCAATATTTAGTTAAGGAGTCTCCCTTGTCAATTATATGTATTTCCCATAAAATTGCATATATATATAGAAATTAAAGAGAACAGACGTTAATATCGATATTTCATCATTTACAGTTGTCATATGCCGACACTGATCCAAAACTGTCAGACAGATCAACATATTCTAATTTCTTTCGGACAGTTCCAAGTGATAAAGATTTTAACCCGGCTAAAGTGGCATTTCTAAAGCGATATAATTGGACAAGAGTGGCAACCTTATTTCAGGATGCATCGATTGAATCTGACAGATACGGTATTGTACGTTATATTCCAATTGAGAGCTAGTTACATATGACCGTCATTATTGAATTAAAACAAACTTAGTTAATTCTTTGAACGATGGGCAGATCCATGTTAATGTAAAATGTTTACTTATATTTCAAACGCATACAAGCAGATTCTATTTTTTTTAGATAACTTCAAACTGACCATATGAATAGTTGCGCGACACAATTTACAAATAATATCGATAATCTGTAACTGTGCATTATTCAGTTTGCCATGCAATATGATTTTATCTTTTTGCGACTTTCACCATGTTATAGCTACACTGCATGTGCAGATTTTTCTATGTATTTTTTTTGTATCATGACACACGGTGTACAAATGCAAGAAAGGACAGGGGGAATTCGCAAGTAAAACTAGTGTAACACACCACGGTATGAACGATAGGTGAACTATGGGCAGTTCGTTGTTGTTCGTCTTTGTTTGAAAATCTATTATTTCAAAGAAGAAGGGTATTGATAGTCCATGATAAATAAATATCAACATTCCCTGCCTTCTTTTGGTCTTTCTCATGGTACACTTCATTTGAACCTCAAGTTTTGCAATCACATCAATGAGGTCTTTGCTAGTATTGTTTAATTATGCCACTCTTTATCAGTTTCCCTCAACGTTTCTTTAATCAAAGTACTGAAGTACTGAACATCGGATGACCGCAGGTTCTTGTGTATGGTCAAAAGCACATGTCACAGAAACAGATCACTTCTCTATACCTGAAACTGAGGTTAATTTACAGAGATCTTTTTTTCTGATACAAGTTCCTGCTTGGATGATGAATAAATGACAGGAAATTCAACCTCACCGTAATAACTATTATATTGTAGTGATACAAATCAGTATACCTTAGACTATTATACTAATATAATAATAGTTCCAGAGAATACACTGGTTTGTTGTTATATATTATATTAATATTACGGTTCCATGTATATATAATTTTCATCTATTTGTATATCATTCTATTCTACTATTATTATAGTGCAGTGCAAGTGCATGGTGGACACTCTTCTGTAAAAAAAATCAAAGCCTTAAAGGCTGTAAAAGCAATTGCTGCCATGTTAATGCTTTGTGGACTTTTATTTTTCATCCATATATATAAGAATTAAACCTGACAGGACAGGAGTGTTGACTAGTGAGAAGCAAGACGGTTTTAACTTTATATCAATAAAAGACTTTAGCAGGAAATCATTTTAAATATGTTTTATATTTCACAAGGAGACAACAAGTTTACCAGGCTAAAGTTGGGGTTAATTATACATGTGCTGAAACATATAACTAAAAAAAAAATCGATATGGATTGTCCCCTGGTAGTGTTTGTAACTGGGCAATAATTTCCTTTATTGATTTAATTTTAATAATTTTCATAATTAATTTAAATTAACCATTCAGTTAAAACATTTCAACTTTCCAGACGCAAATGTTGAAAAACGGGCAAGAAATAAAATATCTTACAAGCCATAAACATGTAAAAAATAAATATATATTTCAGCTTACTAAAAATATTTTCATAATGTTACTTTGACATCATTTCTTAAAACTAAGTCCCAAACATAATTGCTCAGTTGATATGTGTCATCCTCATGCGATACGAGATAACTATAATTCTGATGCAATCCCGAAAAGGGGGGTCATCACAAACAAACATGACATTAAATTGTCATTATACGAACTAGAACAAACAGCTCTATGTTGCTTTGATATTTATCAATTTTCAGGAAACATGTGAAATAAATTTCAGGTCCATTTCATTATAGTGCCTAACAAGATTGTGTGAGGTAGACGAAATTGACCTTAAAACGATCGTATTGTCTTTTGATGTCCAAAAATAGGCAGACCGGACATATAAGGACTTTATCTAATGACTACATAAATTTGGGATTTATTATTATTATAATATTCTAATGAAACTGAAAATTGTATTTTTTTGTTAGGATAAACAACAATTTTACCTGGTGTAGCCGTGCATAAAATGTTTTTCTGCGAAAAATGGCGTATTTAATGGAATAGAACGTTAATACAGTAAACTTTCTCTTTTTTCTCCGCAATAGGCTATCAAAAATAATTTATCTAATGTGTATGTGGAAAATTATGTGAAAAGATAAAAAGTGGCAATTGTTACCTTTCATACCTTAAGTTTCATTCATATGCCGCTATTATTGTTGTTGTTACCAATTATGTAAATCAATTGTATCTGATTTTATGCCCTTTATGGGCCCTGTAATTTGGAAAATACAAAAAAAAATCTATTCATTGATAAAACGTAATATGGACTGGTCCAGTGTCCAGTTTGCAGGTCATTTAATTTACTGTACACATTCGTGCACGCTCTGATTTAATCGATATACTCGTACGAAAAAGCATGAACAGTTTGAAGGTAATCTAATAATAACTTAATCCAATCAAATTGCATAAGATTCAATAACAATGTCCAATCCACATCATAATGAGTAATAGGGGTAAACTTGGTAGGGAGAAAATGACAGATATTTCAAGTTAATATTTATGCAATAACGAATTAAAACTTGTCAACCAAAAGTTTTGCTACAATTTCAAAAACATGTCGTTCTGTATGGGTATATTTTTCGGATCTTTCATTAGCGTATTTAAGGCTATATAAAGTTTGGGCTTCAAAAGTTCACACAATTATTGACTTTATACAGAAAATTCGTCCTTGTAAAACATTTAATAGTTCACAAATGATACGCGATTTTAAAGTAAAATTCTTTCTTAAAACACTGCAAAAAGTTTCATTCATATTGATAAAGTGGTATCGTCATAAAGTGCGTTGAAATGAACAGTGGTATAACAAACATCGAATTTCCTCACAAAATGTTATCACACACTATAGTAAGGGGAGTCAGTTAAGTTTGTTTATTTTTAGATTACAGGGAATCATTGGACATTACGTATACAACCTGTGTGACCTGTGTAGTGATTTTGATTTTACGATAAATTCATGAATGAATGAACGATAATTTTATGAATGAACATGAGCACCTGACCTCTTTCTTAAACACCAATTAAACATATAAAACCGTATTTAAAAGGAGATAATTCAGTCAAATTTTCAGTACTAAATCAACAACTGAAATGATTCCATTTTTTATGAAACATCGTACGAACGGAAAACGGAATCGCAGGTATAGAAATGCACTTTTTTCCCTTGTAATGACCGCGGATCTATAATTTTTATAGATCGGTTGAAATCCCAAAACTAATTTGCATAATGGAAATTTAGGCGATAGCAATACATCGGAATGACCTGAAGGTCATCCTCTGTAAAAAGGATGAAGTTCAGGCATTAAGAATCAAATATTGGCTAATGGCGTTTAGGAGGCTTGTTCGTGCTTTTATATTCAATTTGGTTTTATAATCCTGTTGACTTGACTGTTTATCGTCACAGCAAAAAAAAAAAAAAAAAAAAAGAAGAAGAAAACTGGAATCAAAACGAATTATTATAAATAATGTATATGTTACATTGTTTTTAATGTAAATTTTGCCGAATGATAGCAATTTATGTAAGGTATAAGCGGGATTTCTACTATACCTCAACTCTCAGTTTTTTTTGTCAATATCAGTTTAAATTTGAATAGAAAAAAAAATGGTTACATATCTTTTTTCTCAAATATATTCATAGAAAAACCTTTCCATACATTGAGTCAGAATTGTCAAGTTTTACTATGTATCAGTTTGATCCGTAATAAATTGTATTTACTTGTAGTATTTGTGCTATAATGAAATCTAGGTTTAATCAAAGGTCCATTGATTTAATTTCCCTATGCAGTTATAATGTCTCTTTGATTTGTTGACTTTTCTTTACAATATCTCGCACAACGACATGAATTCTGTTTTACTAGCTCTTTATGTCCATACATTTATAGAATTAAGGCTCTTACTGAACGATGCATAATCTTAGGTTTCTTAATCGGCAGCAACAGGAATAATACAGAGCAGTTTTAATGCAAAGCTGACATTGGAGTTTTTCTTTAGTGACTTTAGATTTAATTTGTTTAATAGTGTCCTAACCTTTTTCCCAAAACGAAATTATGATACAAAATAGGTTTTCGTATTAATTGCATCCTGTATATGCTGAAAGCAAGCTATGTCATTTGAACAACAGAACCCTGATGCATTGACACTTTTATTTGATGATATTTTGCTCAGTTGTCTCATTCACTTTAATGAATATTGAACATCGGTGATTCATACGTATTTACAAATTAAACAAAATTTGCTCTTTTGCGTCTCGAATATTCTTCCATAATGATCTGCAAGTTTTAATTTCATCTAAGTACAGTAAACATATACCACAACAACTCCTTTTATCATGATGGGACATTTTAGCGCATACAACGTGTGTTTTTGGAAGAAAAAAAAACTTCATTCGGAACGCTGCTGCATAAAAAAAAAATTGTATAAGCACCATACCTAAGAGGACATAAACAGGACAGCAATGAGTATCACTTTAAGGCTTCTTTAATCCATTAATGTTAATTTATCGAAGAGAAATACAATTGGAAACTTGTTTTTAATGAGCAAACTTATATAAGATATGTAGGTAAACCTCTAACTTACATTGATCCCGATCAATGTTGATTAGCTATGATAGCTCGAAGCCCAGAGATACTGAACATTACATTCACAAATGGAGAGATGAATAAAAAATAATTCAGTTTCCTACAAATTAAGATTACAAAAAAGTCAAATATTTAGCCATAATCAGCTCACTGACTATTTAGATAACAGGTTTTGCATTTGAAAGCTGAAGATTATCGATATATTTTTTAGTTTGAATGATCACCAATGCGTAACGTCCAATGGAAAATATTTCAACAATGTTCAAGACGATAACATGTAATTTTCATATTGATATACCCTGCTTTGTTCTAGACCAACACGCCGATATACATTTAGTAGGATTGTATTTTAATATTCCATATTACTTAATACTTACTAACAACAGGAAGACATATATTTATCACTTATATAGTAGAAAAATAAAGAATGTAATATTTAACAACCATTCAGGATAAATTTCAAAATAATATCATTTTTTTTATTAAGAATTATGACTTTATATTTATACATGATTTGTTTTCTCTCTTTGGTCGGGTTGTTGTGTCTTTGAAACATTCCACGTTTCCATTCTCAATTTTATTTTGGTTAATTATTAAGAAACAAATTGACTATTTTGCCATTGAGACAGATAGGGTACAATTGACGGAAGAAGCAAAAAGCAACAGTTACTGCTTAAGCACTTTTACTTGTAACGTGCCATTTTTTTTAATAGGCACACAACAAGTTTATACAAGTTCTTGATGATGCCAATATAGAAGTATTAAAAGTGGAGAGTTTTCTCGATGATCCGAGTTCAGCTGTAGAAAATATAAAGGTAAACACTTATGTTTTAGCGATCAAAATTATACCTGACTGACAACACTGGATAATTTTCCTCAAAGTTCATGCAAATTGTCTGCACTTCTGATTAGGTCAAAACTAATCAAACATACCAGGCTGATAATTATGTACGCTAGACGACATCAGACTCATCAGTGGCGCTCGAATCAAAACAGTAGAAATTCCAATTCAAAAACGAAATTGAAGAGCATTAAGACCGAAAATTACGAAAAGTAGTGCTCAATACGGCTAAGACAATTTATGCCCTGGGATAGAAAAACCGTAGTGTTTTGCTTAATTCAACATTTTATCAACTTTAAATTTACAGAAAATAAACTTATCACTGATATTTCCTGTCAACATAAAAGTGATGGGTAAAATCTAGAATGAATCATAAGTAGGAACAGGTCAGGTAACACTAGTATTTTTTCAATTCATATATATTTCATCATCATCTGCAAATAGTTAAATATATAAAACAAAGTGAAGAAGATACCACGTGGAATACAAAAAACACAACTTGAAAAAGACAAAAGACAACACTATGGAAAAGAATAAAAAAGAGATACGAAGAAGCAACACTCGATAAACCAAAGATTCAGTAACAAGAATACAACATAAACCCGGTGTAAATGAACTCAGGTGTTCCGAATAGTTAAGAAGTTCGTGCTTCGCTAGTGGCAAACGACATGGTGACTGAAGGTTACATGAATGGGTAGAAAGTGCAAACCGATATAATGGTTGCTTGGTGTTATTTTTTAACCAATATAACGGGTTACTTTAATAAAAACCTATCAACCGGTCTACCGATTTGCAATGAACAACAATCACACATTTCGTCGATCGTACTTTCCATACATTTTAAATGTTGAAAGTAGGATACTCATTCTACTTTTTTTTAATATCGATTTGAAATACACTTATATTTTTTTCTTATCGTGATGATCAAAGCTTTTATCTTAATTCAAGTAAAACATAAGCAGTGGCACATTACCATGTTACGGGATTATAAAGCATTCTCGTACCCAACGATATGGACAACGGTATGTCACATTTTATATTAAGAGTTCGATAATATGAAATGTCATTATAATAATGAGTAAGTTTTATAAATTTGGTGTTATATTTTAAGTTGAATTGCTTTTAAACATGCTGGGCAATCAATATCTGTTCCGCATTCCAACTAGCGATCCCAGAAATAACAATTTGAGTATTGCACCAAATTCTAAATGCTGCTCATTTTAATATAAAGATAATTATTGAAATATGTAATGCAATAAAAAGACTAAATCTAGTCAGAACATTTCAAAATCCACTTTGAATACAAATATTCCTATGTTTCTGCATAATTCCCCATATTATGGTGTAGTATGATTTATATACACTAGAGTATTTTTTTACAGAAACTTGATGCCAGAATCATTGTTGGTTTCTTCAACGAAACGATGGCAAGGAAAATATTTTGTAGTGTAAGTAAGTATTAGAATAAGAGAATACTTCAAAATCCATCTGTTATCTTTGAATGTCTTCCATGGGAAATGGATCACACCTTTGTCATAATTATAACATGTGTAATGCCTTCCATGTGAATTGGATTACAACTTTATCATACATCGCCGTTGATGAATTTATGAATTATTTAAAAATAGGTTCCAACTTCCTCAGGCAAAGTTGACCAAGGATGGACTAGCTATTATTTTAAGGTTACTTTTGGTAATAATCTCCTCGCGTATTCAAGATGTTATGCATCTTTTTCTTTCAAGTTTTTTTTATGTTGATCGTTCCTGATAAAGCTTAAGGTAAATCCCTTCTGTCACACCAAATGAGTAAAGTATTATTTTAATTAACAACGATATAATTATTATCAGAATTGCAAGTTATACAGAGATCTAAAATTTATAATAAGCTAGAGGTTTTTAAAGGCTTGTAGGCTTAATAACATTAACAGTACCAATTTTAGTGCACCCGATGTGCATTGCTCGAGGCCAAAATATTTGAAAATCCAATTATTTCGGTTCTTATAAAAAGTGTTGAAGATCTAGAGCTGATCAAACTAAAAAAGACCTTAAGTATAGCTAAATCTGGACAAGTAATCGGACCTTTGCATGGGGGAAATATACTCCTCAATTTAAAATGATTTCCAAAATTTTATAACAGCATATGTCAATCCAACCATGTCCGTATTTTCATGCCAGTACCTGAATACTACTACTGGTCTGGTGATAACCTCAGGGACTAACAGTCCACTAACTGTATCGAATATGAATTAATCTAAGGAGAAGTTGAGTAAACTTTAGTGAGACCGTTACTCAACAACACACATTTCTTTATCCAAGAAAACCTAAGTCTATCTTCTGAAATTAAACTTTGATGTTTTTTTATGATTTATATTTTAACGTCATATAATATTCATAATATTCTATCTATTAATTTATTTATCGACTTTATTCGAACTCCATGCAGTGTATCTTTTCAACAACATAACCAAAACGTACTAGGAAAAATGGAAAAAAAACTTTATGTTTGCAATCTGGAAGGCTTTTTGGAATGTATGTAATTGTAATTAGCGTCATATCTTACCAATAACTATCCTGCAACTTGAAATTTTGTTAAGTGTAACACTGTTCTTTAATCAAATTAAGCAATGTTGCATGTATACTACAGGCATTCCAGCAAAGTATGTATGGCAAAAAATATCATTATACTACAGGCATTCCAGCAAAGTATGTATGGCAAAAAATATCAATGGATTTTAGTAGGGGGTTATTCAAAGAAATGGTTTAGTACCAAAGATAAATCTGTCCCGTGTAGAAAACATGAAATTTTACAAGCTGCTGAAGGATATCTAATGATGGAATCATTAATGCTGACACACAGCAATGAACGTACAACATCAGGTTTGGTATGTTTTATCTTTTAGATGCATTTATTTTAGTGTATTACAATTAAAATTAGTTGTCTGCACTTGCTCCTCATTTTCGTTCGGTTGTTTATATGTCGCGCGTTATATTGAGTGTATTATATATTTGTTTATAAATCCCTGAATTTCATTTGAAATCATTAACAAATAAAAAAAAGAAGGGGATTAATAAAAATCACATATCGAGGGAAGGACAACAGCATAATGATGATAATCATCATCATCATCGAAATTGTTTACTCACAGAAAATATCACTGGAAAATAAGGATACAGCTAGCTTTCAGAATATACATACATTACTAGCAGTTAGCAAACTGCGACATAAACTCCAAGACACGACTAATATAAGATACCAAACTTATAATTTAGTACAAACTTCTCAAAGACAACAGGCTTATAATTTGATTAGTACGAGATTAGTACACAAGGCGCACATTTCGTCTAGTATTAAGCTTAATCGGTAACAATTTTGGCATGTACGTACTTTATTAAGGTTAATCCATAAAAGCGCTTCGGACATACCAAATTTGTAAAGTGTTATTTTCAGACACCTAAAGAATACAAGAAACAATATAATGATGTCCGTGACGGAGAGTTTAGTGTTTTCCATGGTTATGCATTTGATGGAATATGGGTGATAGCTAAAGCTTTAGATACAATCCTTAGAAACAAAAGATATCCTACCAAAGTGAAAGAACATTTTTTCAGAGGTGACGCAATGGCACTTGCGTTGAACGAAACAGATTTTATCGGAGTTACAGTAAGTAATTTGATCGAATCAGAGTTTTTTTTCGAAGAAAAAAAACATTTCAGTTTTCTATTTAAGAAAATTTTAAACTGAGGCGTAGCCAGGCAGAAGCTTGGAAGCTAAAGCTTCCATATTATTTTGACAAAAAAATTATGAATGGATAAATTAAAATATTAATAAGTGTTAATTAAATAACAGCTGATATATGAATTAAACAAAAATGTATGTTGGTATTATGGATCAAATATATATACATGTACCAATGACTTTGTCATGTTCCAGCTATGTCTTCTGTCAAAAGTTTATTTTTTGTATTTTTTTATTTACATAGATTCTTCCCGTTTTTTCGTTATTTCTGATTTTGACTTTTAACGGATTTGGTTTTGCCGGCTTTGATCCCTGGGCAATATTATGGGTGTCGTATGCGGAGCAGGATATGCTTACCCTTCCGAAATACCTGTTATCACTCTCGGTATTTATGGGAGTTCATACTGCCTAAGTTATTGTCGTTTTTGTATGTGTCCGTTGTCTTGATTTTGTGTGCTTTGAGTACGTCAGTCTTGTTTGAGTTTCGGTTCACTAGGTCTTGTACTAAATCTTTTGATTTTTGATATCTGACTATGTTTCTGTCGCTTTGGTAATCTTTGGACGTTTTTTTTCTTATCAATGAATATAACAGATCAGTTACTTCAATTCTTTTAAAATTTAATAACTATATCGATCTTAATGGTGGGATAGGTACAGATATACAGCTTCTTGTATAGTGGCCCACCTGGACCTCTCCGGTCCAATACAAATGAAGTATGACCCATTCTTATCACAGTGATAAGACGAGATATTTTTATATATGTATAAAATACTCAAACTTCTTTGAGTGAATATATAAAACATTTAGTCTTGTACATGTCTTGCTTAGCTGTTGAGGGTGGGTGGGGGCGTTCGTTTGGTTTTTCAGAAATTATAAATACACAGACTAGTCAAAATAAAATTTCTAAGTCTACTGATCATACATTCACTTCCCAATTGCAGTCACATATTCCGCCCTTCAGCGCGATCGAACCCTTATAGTAGTAGTAGTACAGAAATGCAGCTACTTGTATTGGCTTACCTGGACTACTTCAGTCCGGCAGTGAGACCCTTGCTGACTGTTTGGCTGTCGGGGTTGTACAAATACGGAGTCGCGTCCGGTCAGATTGCCATGGTTTTTTCACATGCAAGAACCTTTTCAACAACTCTTCATGCGGGGTCCGTAGGTGGCCTGTTGCAAGGCACAATTTTCGTCCCTACCCATTTTACCTTTTTTTCTAGCGGCAGTCGAAATTGCCCGCCATCAATCCCTATCATTATACTTATTACCAGATTTGATTCAATTTCAACTTGTTGTTGAATATGCATGAAATATTTTGCACTGGATGTTAAACTTTCAACAATCAATCAATCATTGTGATCGATCCAGTTTTTAAACATATCAAATTATAGTCATTGTTAGCTTGTTCTCGTCCTATATATATTCATTTAGTATTTGCCACTGTTTATGACTTAAAAATACTTGTCCCATCCAAATCTATAATACTAAAACTCGGTCTAATAATATTGAAACCTAAATGTATTATAGGTAAAATGAAAGTAAGGCCATTAAATACTTTTAATCGGGGTATTTCCGAAATAACATTTTAAAAGCTGAAATATTTTTGTAGTGAATATTTTCAATAAGCAAATATGTATAAAAAAGAAAAAGTTGTATGATTGCCAATGAGACAACTCTCCACAAGAGACCAAATGACACAGAAATTAACAGCTTTAGGTCACCGTACGGCCTTCAACAATGAGCAAAGCCCATTCCACAAGTCGGCTATAAAAGGCCCCGAAATGACAAATGTAAAACAATTCAAACGAGAAAACTAACGGCATAATTTATGTACAAAATAATGAACGATAAACAAATATGATATACAGCAACAAACGACAACCACTGAATTACAGGCTCCTGACTTGGGACAGTCACATACAGAATGTGGCGGGGTTAAACTAGTTTGAAGGCGCCAACCCTCCCCTAACCTGGGACAGTGGTGTAATAGTACAACATAAGAACAAACTATAAAAATCAGTTGAAAAAGGCTTGACTCATCAGATGGATACAAATAGAAATACATCTAACAAAAACACAGAGTGGACGTGGACGGGTACTTGTACAACCAAACAACAAAAAGACATTAAGTACAGATATGAGAGTACTCGCAGTTACTGACAGCTAGTACAAAGCCAATAACAACTAATAAAAAAAATCATGCAAAAATCATGCATCTAAGACTAAATTATCAATCAGTACACATCCAACATCCAATGGATTGAGCAATGTACTTGTATTGGATAAAACCTACATATAATCATTCTTTATTAGGGACGTGTACACTTTGACGGACCCGATAGGATTGGTTTGGTATCAATTAAACAACTACAAGGTATGTTAACATTTCTAGATCAATAAAACCAAGTGTCCGGTAGATATTTAAATTAAAAAAAAAACAGCATAAACAGACAGTGTTGTCCGTCTCAAATGGTTATACTGGAATTTCTTTAAAAAAATTGCCTGTATTGCACATGTCTGTTTCTGACAGAATCAATCTTTGAACACATATTATCACCAGTCATGCATATATCTATTTAACTGTCAACATAATTCTGCCTGAAAAAAAATGTGCTACAATCGAAAAACATAATGTATGGTAGTAATGTCCCACCAACACAATGCAGAGCAACTTTAGTGAAACAATTGTATTGGTACTGCAGATTGCTTTTATCATTTATTTAATTTCAACGATTAACAGTAATGACTGTGTCAAAGTAAAACAAAACAGGCATTTTCTACATAGTAATACCTATCATAATTATCTTGATAGAGCGTGGTCAACTCCATATCGCAAAGAATTGCTGAGTACGATGGTATTTTTATTTACATTTAACTATCAAAAAGAGTAAAATTATTGCTGTTGACCTATAGCTAGAGTATACAAAAGGTTATGGGATGTACTTGGATAACACACGTTAAATAATTGTAGTGTTTGCTGGTAAATTATTCATCGCGTTTCCCTTGTTTAATTCTAAATTGTAAATGCATGCTTGCATAACCATTTGTACCCTCTTTTGAAGATAGCTTAATTGTGGACTCGTCACCAGTAATAGAGGGAGATCGTAGGTTAGATCAACGATCGAATCAAACCGACGACTTCAGAACTGAGACTTGCTCATGCGACATGCTTAATATCCATATCACATTAACATGCAGGCATCCTGAATATATATGTCAGTTATATATAGCAAAAGACCAAATTCAAGATTCTAAACTTCTAATCTTGTGCTTTTATCTCAGTTCAAATTCCTATCAATTTTCTACACGCCTGTAGCAAACAGCAAAAAGAAATTCAAATACAATATATACTATGCCAAAAACGTTCTGCAACTTCGGTCAAACGGTATGTTTTCCATAAATAAAAACAATTTGTTAACTTAAGTTAGTTATTCAGGAAGAAAAGTTTTTGTATCTTTATTTTTATACAGAAAATGACTAAAACCGCTAGGTTAATATATACTAACTTAAGGTTATCAACAGTAAATCAGACGTGCAAGGACATTACATCAAATTGTTCAATAATGCTAAATGCATTAAGCAGTAACTTAATGACTCGTAGGAATTCTCTAATCATCGGAATGGATATTGTATGCGCTTTGACACGATGGTAAATTGAGCGATTATAGATCCTATAGAGCAGTTTTATAACCTGTCACATACACTTTAGTTTGCATTTGTATTTAATGCCAGAAAAATAAGCAGAGGCATTTCATCTAGAAAATAGGAACGGTATTAACAAGAAATTTCAATTCTATGGAACAAGAGAAATTACAACGCATTATCAAACATTGAGGGCATCTTTGTACGTAGTATCCTTTGATATATATAAGATATGCCAGCATGGGCATAATCTTATATATGATATGTGCTGCTGTTGATAAAAATTTTAATTTGCGCTGTTGCCGTTTTTTGATGCAGCCGGCTTTTTTTTTCTATTCATTTTAAAAACACACGCTTCTATTACTTCTTTTATACAACTCGTATAATTCTATACACATGCATTTCTAGATAAGAAATTAAAAGAAATTGGTTCATATGACAGATCAACGGATGAACTTGTAATAACGGATAAAATACAGTGGACAGGTACTAAATTTTACAGGTTCTTTGTATATACAAGTGACATCTGCAATTGTCACTGAAAAAGGTATGTTATCGGAATATCAGAATCCGCGCTTGTACTGAACGTGTAATGAACGTCATGCGGAAATATTCCAGAACGTTATTAGTAATCATCGATGATTTTAAATAAAATACGTTATGAGATACAATACGAAGTTTATCTTTTATTTTATAATAAAAGTTATTTGCATAATTAAAAAAAAAGGAAGCTGCGTTATTTTGGAAGGCAGAAAGTTTTTCTAAGCATTTGCAAAACTTCTTTATGAGGGTGCTTGGACTTTATTTACTTTACCCAAAATGCACTTGCTCTTTAGAGAAATAATTCATTCATTCATTTCATCTATTTTTTTAATTAGTTCCTATTTCATATATGCATGAACTATTAGATATTTGATGTTAAACTGTGAAGATTCAATGAATCAATCATTCATAAGAATTTATTCAAATAAGGAAGTTTTAAAGATATAAGGAATTGTCAATATATTATAGATAATTGCAAACATCACCACTTATCAATACACTAATTCTCCACGAAAGAAAATATAAAGTATTTTATCGCCCTTTTTATCGTACTAAAAGATAAAACATTCACAATAAACCTACAAACAAGATGACATTACATTAAACAAACATAAAATGAATTAGACAGTAGAATTTTTCTAATATAACCTGTGATATGTTTTCAAGATTTCTAGAATAACCTGCATTAGGTGCGCTCGAAACCAAAATTTCGGAATCTGAAATTTGTTAAACATTTGTCAACATAAAACCAAAAATGGCTTAATGAACAGCAAAAATCGTCTAAGCTCAACTTTGCCACGGGCAGTTTAAATTTCAACCTTCATTATATAATAATTGTATAAACATGGAACGGGGAAAATAGGTACTCATCATTTTAGAAAGGATAACGTCTTAGTATTTAAGAATGAATATGTTATGCAAGGGAAGTTTACTTCACATCCCGATTTATGTGTTAATTCTTTGTCATATCCACTACTAATAACAAATGTAAATTGTAGTTCTATCGCCTACTAATTTCAAATGTAAATTGTAGTTCTGTCAGCTAACACATTCTGTGGAACTAGTAAATTTACGTTAGGAAATATTATCGAATTATTTCAAGACATTTATTTTTAGGAAACGGGCCTCCAATGGACAGAAATTTAGTACGAACAGAGATGTTAAGAGTGTCAGCAGTAATATATTCTGGAATAAGTGTCTTGGCTAGCATTGGAATTATTATTGCAGTAGTATTCCTCGTTATCAACATTCTATTCCGACACCACAGGTACTTAAAGATGTGTAATCATTTTGTATAAGTGATTTTGAAAAAAATATTTAGACCTAAAATCGAACATAATAAGTATATCAAAACAACTATTATATTATATTGATGTTCCTTATGAGACATAACTACAAGTTTATCGTTTCTGAAGGAGCGGCGTATCTCCCAGAAGTGTCTGTTCAACACAAAACACAGTCAATGATTGTCAAACAATGTGAGAAAACTTATGCAATTAACAAGTACATGCTGCAAAGTCATTGAATCTTCAAAATACTATATTGGTCATGGCATGCAAGATTATGTCAAAGAAATTTAAATTGAAAGAATCATTACAAGTGAGATGGCGATTTTATTTGAACTTATGATAAAACCTTTTTTTTATTTAACAGGTACATAAAGATGTCGAGTCCAAATATGAACAATATAATAATAATTGGATGCATGGTGTCTTATGCCAGTGTTTATCTTCTTGGATCAGAAGGAGGTGCAATGAAAAGGGTTCACTCGTCCTCATTATGTGTAGTAAGCAGAGACCAACCGATTGAAAATAAATTGACAAAAAAAGAATCAAATATAAAAAAAAATATTAAAAAATGGATAAAACTCTGTTTAGCTTAAATCTTTTATGGAACATCGATATTTGTCAAGACACACATTGAAAAAACAGTCTTGAACGAAAATACTATTTTAAATAAAACTTAAAACGTTTTACAATTAATGAATACATAAACCAGCTGTCTATAATAAATACAAATGTTATGGTATTTATTACTACACATGTATATACACTAGGAGCATAAGCATTCATTGTATAGTGTTAAGTGTCGGCACGACATGCATTTGATATATGCAAGGGCTTATGGTAATTTTTTTACTCAACCAACAATAACAGTAAAAGTTCAAGTTCAAAATGGGTCGTACCTTTAACTCGGAGCTAATATTCCTGAGAGTCCTCGCCTACATCGAACTTGTTTTTTTAACATCACTTGCAGATTGCATTTGCAAACTGTATAAGATAAACATGATATTTATCCAAGGTATTAACACGATTAACATCGCCTTGACATCACTACATATATTTTCTTCATTGTAGATTCGTTCATGGTTCTTGGCCGTTGGCTTTTCGTTATCATTTGGGGCCATGTTCACCAAAACATGGCGTGTTCACGCAATTTTTACCAACATAAAATTAAACAAAAAGGTGAGAGTTTTTTTTCTATTTAGTTTTCTTGTAATAACATTGTTATATATATCCGCCACTATCATATTTTGCTAATTTTTATCTTAAATGTAGATTTGCTATGAATTGGGCCGTCAGTTTTCTCGTTTGAATTGTTTGACATTTTTCGTGTCGGAGCTTTTTATAGCTGAATATACGATATCTGGGTTTTTTTCATTGTTGAAGGCCAAACGGTACCTTTCTCTTCATCATTTTAATTCTGCTGGATAGTTGTTTCATTGACAATCATACCACACACCCTTATTTCTATATTGAAGAAAAATGATATGTATGGAAACAATCCTATATTACCGCGTCCAATCGGTGAAACATTTGAGAAATATCAGTAAAATGGCCAAATAATTAAGACTTAACATGATTCAGAAACCATGATATTCAATGGCATACGTCACCATATTTGGTTGATGTTGGTTTGTTTCTTCTTATTCATGTTAGATTTCTTCTGCCAGACAAAGTAAAATGCGTCGTCATTTTCTGTTTAGTTCTTTGTCTTGAACTTACACCTTTTTATCCGAATTTCAAAACCTTAAACTATTTGTGTAAGCATGACACGAAAGGAAGAGAACTTGAAGTAGAAAAATATAACCAGTAAAATATTTCTTGAAACGCTTTGGATATGAATCTACCTCGTAACTAATTATTTAAATTTTCGGAAATAAATCAGTTTAACAATACTAAATCGGCTACAACGACATTTGTAACTTTGATTTTGTCTTTCAGATAATTCATGATTACAAACTATTTTGTATGGTATTCACTCTGGTTTTGCTAGATGCCATTATATTGACCACGTGGCAAATCATGGACCCGCTGTATAAAGATACTAGGAATCTCAGTTCCTATGTAAGACTATATAAAAGAGCATAACCACATAATACTATCACAGTACATTATAACGTTAAAATGTCAATATGATATTTTTCGTTTAAAATAGCTTACACCAGTCAGTTAATTTTATAAGGGAGTTGTGGCATTTTCCGGGCTCGTGGTAACTTAGTAACAAAAAAAAAACATGATTTACCGTGTACACAGTACGTGATTCTGAAGTAAACTCGAGACCAAAATTTTTAACGCCAATTATATAAATTATTTTAGAGCATAAAAACTAAAGGGTAAAACAAGAAAATCCGAAATCGTCTAAGGTCGACTTTGCCGGAGGGGTTACAGCATTATTTTCAACACAGTTCCATAACTTCATTAACAGTATCAAAACTCTTGTTATGGGGTGGGGTGTAATAGATGAATGGCACCTGTCAGTGTGATATCGAGTTGATTTTCAGATATTATTTTTAAATCTAAGCCAAACTATAGTTGATATCATTGTTTGATTCTACCATTCGCTAAATAGTTGGTACCAGTGCTCTATTTTCATATATTTAGACATACACTTTTTACTTAAGATAAAGTTTCAACTCGGTCAGACAGAATAACCCTTTTAAAACTTTTAAAGTTTTATCTTTTCAAGCATGTGTCTTCTACCTTTTGACCTTTTCATTATGTGGACGCTAAGATAATATTTTAGGCTTTTTTTTATAATATCGCATATATCTTTATTCCGGAGATAATATACAATTATAGCCTTTGTATGAGGTCGATACAAGGATATATTGACCTGAAAGAAGTATATTGACTGAGGACGAAGTCCGAGGTCGATATACTTCTTTGGGTCGATATATCCTGTATTGACCTCATAAATAGGCTATAATTGTTATATTATTAATTTTCCGACCATATTTGTATCAAAATAGTCATTTGATTTAGTTGGAATTTTATAGATATCATATTGTCTCCTAGAAAATACAACATATTAGTTGTTATTTCATTTACTGTTTTTTTTTTACATCTTATGTATTTGAAGATTTTTTTCTTCAAATAATCGATCATAGATATTTTTTTATAAAACTTTTAACAATATCATGAAATTCATTTCATGACGTCACCAAGTATATCGGTTTTTAGATATTCTAAAAATAACCGTGCAATATGCTTTTTGCTGTGCAATATGCTTTTTGCTATCCGCCGTTTTCTATCTACCTTCGAAAATATAGTTTAACATGTGACTATCCCTAAACGAATCAAATTAGTTAAAATATACGAATTAATAATATTATACAATATTATGTTCTATAAAAACTTGACCTCTCTCACACTTGAGTGATATTGTTTTACCAATTAGATCATGGGTGATTACGAGGTAATACCTATAATGGAATACTGCACTAGCAGCTATATTCCGATATGGATGGGAATCATATATGCCTACAAAGGACTTTTGTTAGTGAGTATTAAAGACTACTATATTTTATATGTAAGATTGATGATTAGTTGTAAAGTTTTAATTATATGAGGTTGTTGACTTTAGTGTATCAATGAATATGTCAGAAATATGATGGAAGGATTTTGGTGAAGATTTTGCTACGTAAATACTTGGTTAGTCTGCATTCCTTCACTAAATTTTTGATTGGATATTTTTACTTTAAAGATTCTTTTCTCTGTCCTATAAAAAGGTACATAGTAAAAATTCAAACTTTGAATAAAACATTTTGAATAGCGAGAAATGTATTACATTAAGCTACGAAAACGTGATTTTTCCTACGTAAGAGCAAGTACTCAGTAGGAAACTCTGACACTGCATACACAGAATAATATATACAGATTGATGTTTCATTTGAACTTATAACTATACTTACCAATTCTGATGCCTAAACCAGACATTCTGACATAAACCGTCCTTTCATAGATGTTGGAGACCAAAATATTTAAGAATTTGAAAGTTCACTAAATCATTGATTGTCGAAATGCACAGCTGGTGCAGTAAAATCGGTTCAGTTAATGTTATTACTTCAAATGTTGAAGAGCTCATAAAACCAACAACAACAGACTGATTCAGTTTTACCCTCTACTGTAACAATAATATTTCAATTGCAAAGCTCATAATGATAAATATTAACAAAGATGTAAGTACTGCCTCAGTCTATGAAATAGTAATATATAAGCTATCTCTAAAACGAACATCGATAGGTCACAATACGGCCTTCAAAATGAGCATTCAATATACAACAATACATTTTCGGAGTCTTTTGTTGTGAAAGAATTCAACTCAAACAACCAGATATCTGAAAAGGAAACCGGATTTATGTCATCAATAGAAAGATGATGTGTATCCTTCAGTTTTATGTTTGGTAAAATTCTCCATTTGTTTTTATTTCCAGGTATTTGGTTGTTTTCTCGCATGGGATACAAGACATGTAACGATTTCAGCACTAAATGATTCAAAATACATTGGAATGAGTGTCTACAATGTTGTCATGATGTGTTTGTCCGGAGCAGCTATTTCGTTTGTAATAAATGACAAACCTAATCCCGAATTTATCATCATAAGTCTGCTGATAATTTTCTGTACAACCATAACTTTGTGCCTTGTCTTTGTACCAAAGGTATTGTTATTCCTAATGAGGTTTTATCTAAATGTTGTAAAAATAAGAATTATTAGTATATAAAGAGACAGGAGGATTTTTTTCTCATTTTGTCAGCTAAGCATGTTGACAAATTATTTGTATTGTCACATAATTTTTGTATTGTATCTAAAACTCACAGTTTTACATCTTTACTGTGCTCTAACAATTTAAAATAATATGCATCATTCAGAATGATTTTAAATCGTGTTTTTCGAACATTAAAAAAATGTAATTTCATTAAAATTGTCTTGGACAGCAATATTTATGACTGCATGGTCTTTTGATTTTTACAAAAATGTTAAAAAGTCTTTTTATGTGTATTACTTAAAACTTTTGAATTTCCTCTTGTTTTAATCAACAATCAGTTCCCGACTTTGTGAATAAAGCAAATACATTTCTTAAATATTTGCAGACTCGCGATTTTTCGTTTCCAAATGTTTCATCCTGTCTTGAAATCATCAATTTTACATTCTTAGTTACTAAAATTAAAGCCGAAATTTTAATAATTGTTATTTTGTTCGAAAATTTGATTGTTTCATAGAAAGTTTATAGTAAAAAAACTGTAATTTATCTAAAATCACATGCCATTGTTCGGTTTCTCTTACATGCTAATTTCCTGTGTTAAAGAAAACGAAATGAGTAAGAATAATTTTTTCGATTGAATAGTTTGTAAGAAGACATTAGATCTCGTATCTTAGTGGGTTTATCGTTCATACATATCAGTTTCTGTTTTCCTTCCTTTCATATTGATCAATAGTAGTCCCCCCCCCTCCCCCCGCCTTTGGTACCTTTCCACCAATGTAAGTATGCTTCCGCTGTTGCTGGGTCTAAAAAATCATGTTTGTATCTATATTTCAAAATATTTTATCGTTATACGATGATAATACAAAAAATCTAAGGAAAACTAATCAGACTTAATTTCGAGTTTGACCTACGACGGTCTTTAGCTGTCTTACAAGGTTCTTTTTCCATTTCAGAGCTGCAGAAATTATTTATGAATAAAAACATTGCATAAAGGGAAATTAGATATAAAACCGACGACTCAAGTGAAAACAAATTAGATGTTAATATGAATACGGTCTTCGTTGATAGATAATTGCCCGCAACATATTTGTTGTATCGAATGTACACGCGTTAAACTTGAGAGCTGAACTTCATTTTTTGATATTGAAGTTTTAAATATAAACGTTTCTGCAAATTTCATTACGCTAACAGAATAAGATGTTTTTCAGAAATGAAATCTATTGTATATTTTCCTTTGTTATTCCGTATTTCACTGATGGAAATTTAAAAAGGGGGAGGGTTGAGTGTAATACAGAGTAGTCTTACCTGCTTCCCGTTTATTGGTCAGTTCTAAGTCAGGAACATAGTCAGTGGTTGTATTTATCGGGAATATGATATCTAATTATTCAAATTTTTGGAGATTTTGGCAATTTAGAGCTTGAAATATTACACAGGTTTGAATAGAAGGAGCTTGACGATGTGGGTTATTAGACTATGTCAAAAAAAAAAGAAAATTAACAATAGGGAACGAAAAATCGTCTCTTTCGTCGTAAAATGCAGTGTAGATTTTCCTTTGTGAAATAGATACATGCAAATTGATAAAATGACAATTGTTGCTGTTCATATTAGCATTAAGAAGAGTTAGTTTCCTGGTGACTAATTTCTGTTCAGTTAGAGAATTCTTTAAATATGTACCTGTTTTAACTTTGCACATTTTAGATTATGTTAACTTTATGATTGGTGGAGAACTGGACATGACAATTGAACTTCATATCATTTGGCGCTTATAAACATGAACCGTTTATATTTTGTAGATAGTTGAATTAAAAATTGATCCAAGAGGCGACGATAGAAGAATACGAGCTACGCTTAAAAGGAAGGGAAAGAAAAAAGAAGAAAATGGTCCATTGTTTAAAAAAGATATTAAAGATGTCGAAGAACTTAACAAACAGTACAAAGAAATAATTAAACAGGTAATATAAAAATAAGGAGAAGGAGATGTGGTATGATTGACAACAATACGACAACTCTACACCAAAGACCAACAGAAAAGCATACAACAACAGGTCACCGTGTGGTCTTCAACACGGACGGAAACCCATAAAGTAGGCTTTAAAAGGCCCCGGGGTAACGAAATCCATGACATAATTTTCCAGCTATACATAAATAATGTTCATTGTAATCTAAAACGTCACTACTGACATCTGCGAACGAGAATAGGCCAAATGAATATCACCGTCGATAAAAGGAAAATTCAAAATATTGAACAAAGCATTGTCTCTTTTGTCATAAATACTCGAAAGTTTCCCATTCGAAACTGAACTATTAAAATAATGAAAAGGACAAATATGTTCATATTAGATTCATTTAATGTCAGTAAGATAATTCTTGATTATTTAAAGAAAATTACCATCTAAGCAACTGTAAGAGTAATTACAATTTTCTGTTAAACGAAATTAAGACGGGTATTTTTTTTCTGATTTTGACTTTAAACTGTGGTTTGAAAATCAGTAACAGGTGTCTACTATTAAAGGGTCGACACAATTGCTTCCCATGGGAAAACTGACGAACTGTCGATAAATAAATTATTCTAAAGATTAACTTAAAATTTGTTGATAAAATCAATTTTCCTTTTAATTTAAACACACAAAGTATGAAAAACCTAAAGGTACACAGAAACGAAACATACAATGTAAAAAATGCAGACATCATAAATATTAATACAAATTTTCAGTACACCTGTGTTCTTTTTTTAATCGAAAACTGTTTTTAAATCAATCTAATACATGTGTTTGTATTCGCGGCTGGGTGACTGTTGGTATCATAAGCCCAGTAGTTGATACTTAAGAAAATCTCGCTCAGGGAAAGTTGACTTTGGACCGTTTTTGGCTCTTTGCTTTGAGTTCCTTTTGATCATATAAATCCACAAGTATTTATAAATCCTTGGCTTTCACATTTTCTATCCTTTTTTTCCGGATGAAGGTAATTCTATAAAAGCGCTTCGGAGGCACTAGATTTATAAAATGAAAATATCACTTTTTAAATTTCGTGTATTCGTAGTGTTTTCTGGATTTCTTTGGACTATGAGGTGTACTTTTTATTTACTAGCACCGCTGCTTATAGACTGGCCATTCTTTTATGGTCTCGTCCTGAATAATCATGCAATTTTGGCAGAGGACGTTAAGCAAGTAACACTCAATCAATCAATAATTTTTTAAGGTCGATTTTGGTCATATGGCTACTAGTATAAATTTTATATTAATCCAGAAAAGCGCATAAAACAACCAACTTTATAAAGTTTTATTTCAAATTGTCGATAGAAACGTGCAGAAATCAGAAATCTACTGGAACAACTTGGAGAAGACCCCGACTCCTTCCTTTACAAAGGAAAATACACACTGGGCGATACACCACGAAAAACAGTTGTTGGATTGAAAGTTTCTGATTCACCAACTAAAGTTTCTAGAGGTAAAAATTAATATTTTTGCTAATCTTTTTAAACATTAGAGTATCATTTAGAAATTCAAGAATAATATTGACTCTAAAAATAAGAAGATGTGGTATGATTGCTAATGAGACAACTCTCCACCAGAGACCAAATGGCACAGAAGTTAACAACTATAGGTCACCGTACGGCCTTCAACAATGGGCAAAACCCAAACCGCATAGTTTGCTATAAAAGGCCCCGAAATGACAAATTTAAAATAATTAAAACGAGAAAACTAATGACCTGATTGATGTACAAAACAATGAACGAAAAGATATGATAAACAGCAACAAACGACAACCACAGAATTTCTAGATTTTTTCTCGGCATTCTTGCTAAGACGTTGAATACCATTTTAATTTTTATTAAAGCAGTGTCAATCAAGCTCTGTAAAGAAACGTTTTATTTTTTAGTATCTTCAACACTTGAGGGAGAAGACTTGTCAATGTGTTCAGAATACACAAACACGTGGTCAGTTGATACATCTCAAGTACGGAAACGACTGTTGTTAATGTCAACAAAGTCTGTTACAAGTTCCGAAACAACAAATACTGACAGCATAGAACTTACAGATTTAAGGTATATCAAAATTACATATACATGTATATGTAAAAAATGAAAACAACACTTTTTAAGCATTTTTCGTCCGAAGCGCTGTTCTGGATTTACCTCCATCAGGAATTGTAATTGAAGAAGTAGAATTAAATTGTGTGCAAACTTGATATAAAATAAGTCTAGTACCGTTCTCCTAAATAATCATCAGTATAAAATAACGAAATATGTTATGATTGCCAAATTGGACAGCTTTTCACGTAGGTCTTAGCAACTATAGGTCTCCGTATAGCCTTCAACAATGAACAAAACCCCCACTGCATAGAAAGCTATGTATAAAAGGTCACGAAAGTCTGTTTAATGGTTTCTGGTTTCACTGTGTTTAACCTTATGTTATGTCGGGTTCACCTTATCTTACCTTCAGGTGTTTTCTTTTCATGTTAACGGGACATTAGCTACGAGATATAAATAGAAAAATTAATATTTGATATATTTTTGTTCAATGATAAACGAAAGTGAAATAGTGAAATAATAATTCGCTTTTAGCAGCCAGTTTGGATAAATTTTTCAAAATAAGTTAAGAAACATCGCTGAAGAATATTTCACTTGCAAGTGAATAATTCGACCTCATTGAATCAATATTCATATGACCTTCAGTTAACCCATTAGCTGCAGATGGGTTACGCATGTATTCAGCTATTATATGGAAAAGAATGTCAACATTGAAAGTGAAATAAGGATGAACCATTTTTGGTTGACTGATTCGATCTACAAAAAAAAATCACTCTCATACAGGTAAAAACGATGATACACATACTTTTTAACCTGCAGTATGAAATCAAATAGGCCTAGAAAAATCCAATTACACGTGGTCACTATCTATTTATATTTATATTTATGTTTATATCGGGTTATATGACCGTCGGCAGTTTACGGAGGTCATCTCGATAGTTAATTTGATGACGTCTAGACAAAAGTACACACGACATGCTGATACATATTATCGAGTCCATGTATTGTTGATTGTTTATTTTAGACTTTTTGTAATTTGGATATACGTAGTAGTATGTTGTAATTAAATATGAGAATTTGAGTCAAATCGGTGAACATGAATTTGACAGCTAATGCCACTTTAAGTTAAAGCACATTAATTTCGTTTTAACATCTCAGCTCTCATACCGTTAAACATGGTTAGCAATTGGACGTGGTTCGTGTGAGATGCATGTCATACTCGTAGATTTATACGATAACGACGGATGTATTCTAATTGTCGTAACCATAATCCCGTCCTCTTTTCATTGAGTATGACCTACCGATTTAGAATTACCACCAGGTTTGTGCTTACATGAGTAATACGACGGGCGCCACATATGGAGCAGGATTTGATTTCCTTTAGGGAGCACCAGAGATCATTCCTATTTTAGAGGGTTTCTTGTTGCATTAGTTTTCTATATTGTGTTTTGTAGACTGTTGTTTGTCTTTTTGTCATTTTTTGTTTTTAGCCATGTCATTGTCATGTCGTTTTTGAATTATGAGTATCTTTCGCCTCTCTTTTTTAATAATAAAACATGTTATGACTTTAATGCAATTTGTTTACAAACAAGTGTTTAGTATTTTCGTGTCTCTTTGTGTTGTTTTCCTCATGCTCTTTTTATTTACACATGTTCTACTATTTATATCCTTGAACGTTGTTGTTCATTCGGCATTACATTGTACTTAAATTTTTGTTCCCAATATATCCATATAAGATTGTATTTGTCTTTAAGAAATATCGGAGATGATATGATATAAATCATGATATGCATGTAGAAAACTTATTGAAAACGGTATTTCACATCCTAAATTTTACGGTAATTAAAGAAAGAGACCGATTTCATTCAGCCGCAACTCCTCTGAAACCACACAAAGTCGGGAAATATTTGTGATATGACGTATAAATGTAGTGTTTTGTACTTTCTAATCCTGTCTTTGAAACAATCTTTTTTCCAGAAAACAACCAATTTTTGAGAAAATATCCAAATTCGGAAACCGTTATCGATCCGTGTCTTATACGCTTTCGCGCATGCTCAGTCGAGTTTTTTTTCCATTGTGTCACTCATTTTGATTCCTTTCGGTAATGTCAACGGATTTTACGTAGCTCATACGGTTATTGAGGTAAAAGGGTAAAAACTACTGAAAATCAAACTTTGCCACACTTTAATTTCTTATTAAGTATTTAATATTTTTATTTTTCAACCGAGATGAATCTTTTGCATTATGTTCCTCATTTTCATCTCCTTAAATAAATAGAATTAAATGCATTAACCAAAACCTTACTGTGTCCACCTTATTACTGTGTCCCACTCTGTTTCAACACTTGCCCAATTGTACCGCGATTTCGCGGGCATCTTCTAGTTGTACTAAAAGCGCGGAAATCACTATGTGATCCGTGTAAACTCATCGAACCTTCAAACAAACTTATTAGTAAAGGTTATCTTACCAATGTTGTAATTCGATCTTTGAATATAGTTTACATTGGCACATATATCGATTTTGTCATTAGCAAATTAAAACATAACTAAATTTGTATTCTTTTCAAACGGTTTTTTGGGATGTATAAATACACATCCACGTTCATTTTCTATATAGAGATTAGTATTCATATGATGAAGACATAATCTTTCAATCAGTTTAATTGAGGTCTGGAGCTGGCATGTCAGTAACTGCTAGTAGTCTGTTGTTATTTATGTATTATTGTCATTTTGTTTATTTTTTTTTGTTTTCTATTCTGACATCGGACTCGGACTTCTCTTAAACTGAGTTTTACTGTGCGTACTGTTGTACTTTTGTTTTTTCTACATTGGCTAGAGGTATAGGGGGAGGGTTGAGATGTCAAAAAACATGTTTAACCCCGCCGCATTTTTGCGCCTGTCCCAAGTAAGGAGCCTCTGGCCTTTGTTAGTCTTGTATCATTTTTAATTTTAGTTTCTTGTGTATAATTTGGAGCTTAGTATGACGTCCATTACTAGTATCACTGAACTAGTATACATATTTGTTTAGGGGCCAGCTGAAGGACGCCTCCGGGTGCGGGAGTTTCTCGCTGCATTGAAGACCCATTGGTGGCCTTCGGCTGTTGTCTGCTCTATGGTCGGGTTGTTGTCTCTTTGACACATTCCCCATTTCCATTCTCAATTTTATTACTTTCTCTATATATTACATTATACATATTTATTAACAGGTTAACTCCTAACTATCCTACTGCCTGTCGATAATTTTATTTTAGCATTGCACAAATTAAAACACTTAATCCCTGGGATGTGTTTTAGTTGATTTTAGTCTCTGATGCATGAGTTTTTATTATTAATTGTTTTTTTGGCTTTTAACTAGCTTTCAGTAACTGCGAGTACTCTCAAATCGTACTTTCGTGTTAATTTGTAATGTATTTTTGTTATTTAATGTTTACTTATTCAGTGTTATTTCTAGTCTGACCATTTTTTAATATATACCACCTTTGATGAGTGGTTAGTATGACGATAAATTTTCACTTTTGTTCTCGTACTAGGAATAACAAAATTATTTCCATACTCCATGTATACCTTACAACAAAATTATTTTTATTTACCTGTGTACGTTGTTTTATTTGGCGGCATTTTGTCCAAGGTTATGGTTGTCTTTCTGATACTGTTTTACATCTAACCCCCTTGTTTTATTAATTTTGTATTTACATTGTGTCATAGATCAAATTTATTCGTTCAGTGTATGTTCACTTGTTTTTGTTAATATATCTTTTGATTGAGTTAAACCATTTCAATTGATATTTTATAGTGTGTCTTTCTATGTTGTGATGTTACACTATTGATTTAGGTAGGGTGAAGGTTGGCGCCTATTAAAACGTTTCAACCCGCTACATTTGTTTACACCTGTCCTAAGTCAGGAACCTGATGTTCAGTGTTTGTCGTTTGATAATGTGGTTCATAAGTGTTTCTCGTTTCTCGTTCTTTATATAGATTAGACCGTTGATCTTCCTGTTTGAATGGTTTTACACTAGTCATTTTTGGGGCCCTTTATAGCTTGCTGTTCGGTGTGAGCCAAGGCTCCGTGTTGAAGGCCGTACTTTGACCTATAATGGTTTACTTTTACAAATTGTGACTTGGATGGAGAGTTGTCTCATTGGCACTCATAACACATCTTCTTATATCTATGTATATTCTACAGAAAAGGTCAGAATATCCGAATGGCTAATATGAGACAATCATCGTACGACGAGCAAGAGGAATTCGGAGGAGTTTACCTTGGTCCACCAGAGTGCAGTAAAACACATAAATGTATTGGAAATGCTAATGACAGGTATGGCATGAGATATATGCTAATGACAGGTATGATGTGAGATATATGCTAATGACAAGTATGACATGAGATATATGCTAATGACTGGTATGATGTGAGATATTATATGCTAATGACAGGTATGACATGAGATATATGCTAATGACAGGTATGATGTGAGATATTAAAAAACTCACAAAAAACAAGGAAAGTTCCCACATAGTTGATAAATATATATATAAAACCAATTTAGAATTAAATATTTGGACTGTGATTAACGATTATGGTTTAGTTGATGATGTTGACAGATAGATGTTTAACGTCAGGTGGTAAATGCATATTCAGGACGAGCTAGCTTGTGTGATGTGATTATGACAGTTGCTTAGTACTGGACCGGATTTTTAACGTTTTGGTCATAAGGTTATAGTCCGCAGGAAGATATGCCATCCTATCAGGACACATTATTCTAACTCCGAGCCGACTATTCTTTGCTCTGGTTCCAAAATCCCGCGTGGTTAGAGGAGAGGCAGAAAACACAAATATTCAAGTCTGTCTTCGTTTGGCACAGACTATATCGAATCCGAACTTGAAGCGAGCACGCTACCACGAGAATACCGAGGCGGTTAATTTTGGCATTGACGTGTAAATTGCTTATTTTTCAAAAACGCATTCACTTGCATCGCATACTTTCCTTTAATTCCTAAATTGTGTACATTGAAGATATAAATACAATGCGCTTCTTTTTATATATGTATGTGTTAAAAAAATAAAAGGTAAAGTTGCAAATGAATAAATAAATAAACAGGACATATTCGATAAGAAAGAATTAAGCCCTGCAATACCATCAAATAAAACAACAAATTTATATAGTATGTATTTAATCAAAAATATTTCCATCGTGTTATCTTTTTACAGAAACCATGTGATTCCAAACAATAAGATTAACGAGGAAGTTCGATTAACTGATCTAAATTTGACAGTAAAATATAATGCTATCTCAGATGTTGATAGTTTGTCAAGTTTTCCAGGTATTGCATTAATCAGTCTTCAATAATATATATAATAAGTACGTGTTTCGAGTGTTGGTGATCATATTTTCAAAAAACAAGATTTATTCCTCTTTATTTTGTACATATACATATCATATTCTCAGTATATGAATGTAAACATTTTCTTTTTCTTTATTATTCCATTTTAATCACGCTGTTTTTCACTTTTGGAATTTACTATTGGATCACTTTCAGTGCGCAAGTCACTTATTTAATTAACTGAAGTATATAAATTCGAATACTCCAGAACTTCAGTTTAAATACTTCACACACTTCAGCTTAAATACCCCAGCGCTCCAACTTAAATATGAATTGTTGAGGTATTACATGTATAATTAAAGAGCGCAATTTCCGTACGGAAAACCGCCGTCTAATAACCTACAGTCAAATTTAAACTGGAGTGCTGGAGTATTTAAGCTGAAGTGCTGGAGTATTTGAATTGAAGTGATGGAGTATTTAAATTGAAGTGATGGAGTATTCGAATTGCAGTCCTGAAGTATTTTTCAGGTATGCTTGAAAACAAAAAACTCTGCAATTAGAAAGCAAAATACATAAAAGTTTAAAAGTATCAAAATCAAAAAGGACTTAAGCAGATCAGTCAAAACCACTTACGGTTAACTTGACCTAATAGAGGTCAACTGTAATCTAAATCTTTTATACAGCTATATATTTATAAACTGTACGTTTATATACAACATGCATCATTTTGAACATGTCAGTCTAGACATAACAGTTACATGGCGGATAATAAACGCTGACTCCATTGAAACATTTGAAAATACATAAATTCAACTCTGAAAGCAGTAATATAATTCAACACTTACACATGTATGATACCAATGTCAATGCATACACTCTGGATTTTTTTTCGAAAAAAAAATCATCAGGTACGCTCGAGACTTTATCAATAATATATATATGCCTGGAAAGCCAGATACTTGAATACACAAACTATAAAAAGCGACACTAAGAAACAAACATAGAAGATGTCCAGGTTGCATCATTAAGGAAAATAATGTTTAATTTCATAGTTGTACTTTGTTTTTTTCAGACGAAGAGTTGACATATCTGTAGACAGATTTTGTTTTTACTATATGACGTGTACTTATGTGTCTTTCTAGAGCATTTTGTACATTTTCAACTACTGGGGGAAATCATGTGATACTATTGAAGAATTGTAAATAAACAAAAATGAATGTTTGGATTGAAATTTCTCAATTATGCATGTTGGAATATTGCCATGATTTCAATTTTAAGGATGATAAATCTTACAATGCTGTTAAACAATTTTAAGGATGATTTATTTTACACTGTAGTTGAACAGTTTTCTGACTTTTAGATATAAATTTATGGTACCATTTTAAGTGGACATGACACGTGATAATTTCTAAAACTTACGCATCATTATTTGCAAAATTATAACGTACTAACATCTACCGTAGTTGCTGAACATACAACTTATGCTTTCATGCTCAAGTCAAAGAAATTGTTTAATGAAACAGCGTATATTATGACTTACGATGACCACACATTCAGCTGAAAGACCGACAAGTTATGTTGGTTATATTTGTCGTTGAGTATCTGTTTCATTGACATATACACCACATCTCCTTTTATCAAGGAGCAAACGAAATAAAGCAAACTATAAATATTAACTCAAACTACTGCATCACAAGCATGACAACACTGAGGTTGTGAGTCGGATTCCCGCACGTGGCAGGTGCGCTCGACTCTAATCTTAATGGACTCGGATTGTTAGTTTTCCTACCGAAGATCGGATGTTCTCTCCTGGCAATCCGGCTTCCTCAACCAATAAAAACCGACCGCCACGAAATAGCACAATAGTGTTGAAAGTGGTGTTAAATACCAATCAATTTAAATCAATCAATCAATCAATTAGATAAATATTAACAGTGAAGGAAGTCATATTATAGCAGATAGATGGTGCATCCTTGTGTATCGGAATGACAAGTAGAATTCACTGAATATGTTGCCAACACTCGTATGTAAAAAAAACCCTCATAAATATCAAGTACAAAAAGGGTAGAAGATAGCAAGGGGTAAAAATAAATCATTAGTCGAAAAATAATGGCCAACACCATAGCTAAAAGAAACAAGACGAACGGACAAACAACTTTTAACAAAACACTTCACAAAATGAATAAATTACAATTCTGGAATGGCATATATCCACATAGATAAAACTGATAATAGGAAACTATCAATGAGCCACCTAAACACACTCGTCTATAGATAAAGAGTTTATATTAATCTTAAAAGTCTTTTTATATGTCTTGTTAAGTTGCTATTTCATTAACGTATATTACACGTTTCCTTGTTTTCTATGTATATTTATTCTTTGAGAGAAGATGTGTTCAAAAAAGATGTTAAGCATTCGAGCGGAGCAAAATAATTTAAGAAATTGCACAATAAAATGAATAAAAAATAAGAAGGTCATGTTAAGATGAAAGACCGGGATGGAGACGCAAAATGTAGACTTACAGCGGAAATGCTGAATAGATGCAAAAATGTATAGATCTCTCAAAGAATTTTGCAAGGACTCCAGAACGTGCAGAGAATGAATATGACTGCGTATTTACATATCCTGCACAGGCAAACGGACGACCCCTCAGCATGCTTTTCACTGCCAGGCAATATTAGGCAAGGTAATTCTATACTATCGTAACCTTTTTTTTTTATAATTTGTCGGTTATGACCACGCGACGTCTACCGAAAATCAAGGGTTATACATATACGTTGCATGTATGAAAACAAACTGACAATTGTAGAATGAATCCTATACTAAGTCTTAATCAATACGTGTTTCCCTTGTACAACGATTAGAATGATTGGTTAAAGACAACAACAAACTTGTCTTCCGCATCTTACCGTTAATTACTTTAGAACCAATTGCACAGTGTAGTTTGTATTTTCCTCATCGTGGTTCCCGAAATGTATTTGTTAATTAGAAGTCTTACATCGGAAACTAAAATACTTAATCCAGTATTTTAGTGGTATAATGACAAAATCCTCTCTAAAACTCATAATTTACAATTCGTCAGACATAAAATGTAGTGATATATATTTTATCCTTATATTTAAGATAATAATTTAAATAATTAGATAATTAAATAATTAGATAATTAAGGGGATTTTCGTATTGAAGGTGCATGTAAGTACATGTATATATTTTTTTTGGAAAGTACAGTGAATAAACTTTTTCACTTGCGTACGGATATATATAAGTACTATATGTAGTATGGGTTGTTTCATTATGAAACGTTCTTCGTGATAATTTTTCAATTTTTGTTTTTTCAAGCAATTTTCATTCAGAATTTATGAGGGCGATACAGTAATCAGTGCTACAGCAGATAATGATTAATGAAATAAATAGATAAATAATTTAATTTAATATTAATGAACATTACAACAAAACACCAGACACAAGGGTAAATATATTGAAGGCATTTGCTATATTCAAAAATAAAATGAGATAGTTTGAAGTACGAGAATGAAAGAGTGAAATATAAAATTTAATCAAGATAATTTGTTTTTAAAATGAGCTATTAGATTATTGTATTTCTGTCTTTTGTATTTTAGAGAAAATTTGTAAACTATGATTAATTGGTTGAGAACCATTGATATGTTGAATAAAGAGGAAAACACGTCGTATTCCTGTAATGGTGTACTTGTTTTGGTCATTGGGACAGTTGGAAATACGCTCGTAATTATTGTTTATTTCGGATCTCTATGGGCACTGAAAGGAGCACATTGGATATTCATCCGAGCTATTGCTGTAACAGATGCTTTAGTGTGTATACTAATAATTCCATATGAGTTTTACCAAAGGACAAATCAATTGACATTTTATTCCGAATGGACATGTAAATGTGTCCGAACAACCAGCGTTCACATAACAATAATTTCGTGCCTTTTACTCGTTATAATGTCCGTAAATCGTCTATATAAAGTTTGTAGGCCAACGAACGCTCAGTTAAGTTCCCGCCAAGCTTGAGTTAGTATTTTTATTCTTGAAATGATTGCTGCACTTCTGTCCTGGCCTCAGGTAGTAAACAGTGGAATAAATCTTGTACACCTGCAAAATAATATCACTGGTTATGATTGTAGTTTTGCCACAAGATCAAATGACATGAAACACGCCACTATATACAGCGCAGTTTTATTTCTAGGGTTCATATTATTATGTGCATTGATAACCATTTACGTCATTATTGGACAAATACTTCGAAAGAAGGATCAATTCAAATCTAAATGCATCTCAGTCTATCGGGTGACAAGATCTGTAGTTTCTGTAACAACACCAGAATCAGCTGAATTAGGGGATGTAACAAGTGACAGCATAAAATATGGGAGAAGTAAATGAAGTTATGAAAACGAATATAAGCAATTCAACTACTCAATATACAACAACCTCGTGTAAGAAACAAGGATCTCGAAAGTTAACTAAGATGGCATTTTCAATAAGTCTTTGTTTTGTTCTTAGTTACTTTCCGTCACTTGTGGTGACTATAACTTCTGCAATATCAAAGGATCAAAATGTAACAAACAACTGGACTCCAGCAGTAATACCAATTTTATCACGTTTGTTCCTCATCAATAATATAATAAATGCCTGGTCATATTATTGGCTAGATAAAACTTTTCGATCAAAAGTTAAAAAAATATCATCGAAATTATTAATCTAAGAGGAGAAAAGTAGAATTATAAAAGATCTGCTTCTGCGAAATTGCCTTATATTAGTTAAAACAATTCAAACAAATATGCCTTTATTGGTTTTTTCCATATCATCTATAGTGCATTACAATATATAAGAAATAATGAGACATTAGAAATAAAATGACAAAACATTCAGAGTTGCCTTTCTTTTTACATAATAAACATCGTTAGGTTTGACTCCGCCGATCATTTTTGTACATTGTAGGCGTATATTCTATTTATTATTTAAGAACATTTTCATAATGATCGGACGCCTTCGTAATAAGAATCGCCGACTATTATTCGAATGATGCATGTATATAAATATTGTCCTATGATCAAAGGAAATTTGAGGATAGTAATTTGACATGAGAATCTATATAAAAAAATCAGAAACCTACATTTATCTCATTATGGATTCTGTTGAAGAATATGTCACAACATTTCAAAACAAAATTAAAAGATCAAACTATAAACTTTATCCGAACGTGGTAAGTTCCTAAAAATATAAGTCTATCCCGTTTTTTGCAAACTAAAACACTGTATAAACGCTATACATCAATCAGTCATCAATAACAAAGATGCATGCTTATCATTACTTTATGATAAATTCTTGCTTGTCTCTGCAGACAAGGCATCCAACAATATTAAATGGCATGCACAGTGTATAACTATCAAGATGAGGTGGAAGACACTGAGAGGATATTCAAAACTCATTTGTTGAGAGAAACTGACAATGCCGTGACAAAAAAAAAACAAAAAAAACGAAAGATGACGAATAGACAAACGAGTTCACAAAACACCACATAGAAAACTTAAGACTGAGCAACACGAACCAATTCAAACGGGCACGTCAGGAGGGTAAACAGTTCCTACTTCACTAGTTCAGGAGAGTAAGCAGTTCCTACTTCACTAGTTCAGGAGAGTTAGCAGTTCCTACTTAACTAGTTCAGGAGAGTAAGCAGTTCCTACTTCACCAGGTCAGGAGGGTAAGCAGTTCCTACTTCACTAGTTAAGGAGAGTAAGCAGTTCCTACTTCACTAGTGGCACCCGTCGTGTTGCCCATGGTATGTACAAATTCGGATATTGGTCTTACATGAAAATGTCTAGTCTAAGAAATGTAAATTGGCCTGCGAGGAAGCTACCAACTCTGACAAACTGACAAAGGTTATATGTTAGCTACATTGTAATCATAAGGTACTGATGAATTCTTTAAATGTACACATGTGCAAACATAACTTTGACCTCTCTTGCCTGTTTTAGATTGATACAAAACTACACAATGTTTCATTTACACTGTCAGTAGCATTCGTGCTTCATCTACTTGTTCTACTAAAGGCCAGTAAGATGTCCAGAATATTGATTCTAAAAAACTCTGAAGAGCTTTACTATAGTGTGTGATATAACTATAATGTTTGCTTTATTTAGCGATTTTTTGAAGTTCTCGTCTTGTTAAAAACAGAAAATGGTATTACAATGTGAAACTATATCGTATCATGACTTAATTTAGAAAAAAAATCATAAAACGTTGTCAGATACAATACTTGTTTTATCATTACTGTACATTACATTATCTTACACAATGATGTTTGTTGGTATGTGGTTTTAAGGAAATCGGTTGTGTCCTATATTTTATAAGAATGTGTGGTATTTTTACTCTGATTCTCTATTTGTTTTCCCTTACGTACATGTATCACAAATAATGTTGCGTGTTCCGAAACTTTAACATTCTAGCAAACGAAAGATCGACTCATTCTCTTTGTGAAAAATTAGATCTTTAAACAAAGTTGCATGTAAATATTAGTTTAACCAATATGTTTTGCATTACCATTACCGAAAATTGAATTCATTACATCATATCCTTCCCACGTGAAGAAATTATTCCATGCTTAAAAATTGTTTGTATTAAAATGTCAAATAACTTGACAAAAAAATCAAATATATATTTAATACGGGAAATTTAAGAACTTGGAAAACTGCTATTTCTTCTTTGAAATGTTTTTTTTTTTGGATGAATGTTGATTCTTATGCATATAAAAACAGGTCGACCAGTAGGGATGCATCATGAGTACCAACTGGAATATCTACTGTTTGTTGAAATATCGTTTTGGAATCAAAATAGTTATTCTTTTTCGTAACCTAAAACAGGAAATGTATATCTCTGATTCAATTTTTTTTTAGACAAAGTACTGTTTAAATGGAAGATGTAGTCTCTATTTCAATTGAGCTTAAGGAATATATGTACATTGTAGTGGTGCAGTTTGGGTATGCAATTTAAAGAAAGAAGATTTTCTTAGTCTTTTTTATGTTTGTTTTTGTTGCACTTCAGTGTTCTTGTTGTTCCTTTGTTTTCCTCTTATAGTTGATGTGTTTCCCTCGGTTTTAGTTTACAACCCGGATTTGTTTTCTCTCAATCGATTTATGACTTTTGAACACCGGTATACTACTGTTGCCTTTATTTATGCTAACTCCTAAAGGAGATACGGAAGGATTTGTGATTTTTTTCTACATCTCTTTCGTGAATTAAATGATGTAGGTGTATAATTGATATTTTCAGATTTTCTGTGAATTCATAGTTCTGTCGTTAGCCAATCCAAATAATGATTGTTTTCAGTACATGTTAAGGAAAATTGTGGTTGAGACTTTCTCTGCTAAAACAAAATAGATATAAGAAGATGTGGTATGAGTGCCAATGAGACAACTCTCCATCCAAGTCAAAATTTATAAAAGTAAACCATTATAGGTCAAAGTACGGTCTTCAACACGGAGCCTTGGCCCACACCGAACAGCAAGCTATAAAGGGCTCCAAAAATTACTAGTGTAAAACCATTCAAACGGGAAAACCAACGGTCTAATCTATATAAAAAACGAGAAACGAGAAACGCTTATGAACCACATCAACAAACGACAACTACTGAACATCAGATTCCTTGCAAACAATTGCAGCGGGTTTAAACGTTTTAATGGAACCAAACCTTCACCCTTATCTGAAAAAATAGTGTAACATCACAACATAGAAAGACACACTATAAAATATCAATTGAAATGGCTTAACTCAATCAAAAGACATATTAACACCAGAGAACATACACTGAACAAATAAATTTGATCTATGACACAATGTAAATACAAAATAAATAAACTAAGGGAAGAATAATTAAACTAACATGTTATACCGCTGTGAAATGTTAAACAATTTAAGAAAAACTATATGATTGAACAAAAATATCAATCATTTGCAATAACTTTAAACACAGGTAAATGAAAATATATATAAATTTGTTGTTAGGTATACGTGTACAGTTCAAATAGAGAAAGGAAATAGTTTTACAAAATAAATAATTAGGGCCCCGCCGAATGGCGGACGCCCTATAGTGATCAGTCTGTCCGTCCGTCCGTAACAAATTGTGTCCGCTCTATATCTAGAGAATAATTATGATTTCAAAGTTAATACTTGGCATGTATATTAACCAACACCAGAGGGTGTGTCATAATGTATGTACAACTTCCTAGGTCAAAGGTCAAGGTCAAAAACTTTGGTTTTAGATGACAACACCATGTCCTATGGTAAAGATCGTGTCCGCTCTATATCTTGAGATCCGTTATGATTTCAAAGTTTATACTTGACATGTATATAAACCAACACCAGAGGATGTGTCATAATGTATGTACAACTTCCTAGGTCAAAGGTCAAGGTCAAAAACTGGTTTTAGTTGACAACCCCATGTCCTATGGTAAAGATCGTGTCCGCTCTATATCTTGAGAACCGTTATGATTTCAAAGTTTATACTTGACATGTATATAAAGCAACACCAGAGGGTGTGTCATAATTTATGTACAACTTCCTAGGTCAAAGGTCAAGGTCATAAACTTCGGTTTTAGTTGACAACACCATGCCTAATGATAAAGATACAAATCTTTTACCACACATTATTCACAGCGGGGCCCACAGAGATGGCTCCCATCTCAATGATATCTAGTTTTGATGTTCATAGTACGAAGAAGTGAAAATTTATAGTAATACCAAACACTTATCAAAGCTGGTATATAGACCAGATATAACCCTGAATAACATTAAATAACAAAAAAACATTACAATTAGTATCAACAGGTCAAATAAACAAGAAAGTACGATTTGAGAGTACTCGCAGTTACTGACAGCTAGTTAAAAGCCAAAAACAATTAATAATAAAAAATCATGCATCAGAGACTAAAATCAACTAAAACACATCCCAGGATTTAGTATTTTAACGTCATGGACAGTCAAAGAAGACATGACTTGTGCAATGCCAAAAATAAATGTATCGACAGGCAGTAGGATAGTTAGATGTTAACCTCTTTATGGATCAAAATGAACGTGGATGTGTCTTTATACATCCCGTTTTAATTTGCTGATGACAAAATCGATATTATTGCCAATGTAAACTATATTCAAAGATCTAATTACAACATTGGTAAGATAACCATTACTAATAAGTTTGTTTAAAGGTTCGATGAGTTTACACGGATCACATAGTGATTTCCGCGCTTTAAGTACAATAAAGCACATTTAAGTACAATAAAGCACATTTATCGTTTAGACCGGATATTTATTACATTCACATCTTCAGGTTTCTTCAAAGTAACCTTCGATAGAGATACAAACTTGCATAATATACTAATCCTTATACAAACACGGCGGGTGCAACATGTGGAAAAGGATCTGCTCATGTGTCTATATATACTATATAGAATTTAATCAAACTTATCAAAGTAGACATGTTGCGGCTAAACAAACTGTCTATAGATAATGAGTTTATATTGATCTTAAAAAGACTTTTTTTGTGTATTGTTAAGTTGCTGTTTCATTAACGTCTGTCGTACGTTTCCTTGTTTTCTATATATATTTTTTTATTGAGATAACGTGTGTTCAAAGAAGATGTTAAGCATTCGATTGCAACAAATTTACGAAACTACACAATAGAGTGAATGAAAAATCAGTAGGTAAGTGGAAACACCAGGATGGAGAGTGAAAAATTTTGACTTACATTGGAAATAGGAAATGCTCATGAATAGATGCAAAAATGTAAGAACTTCTCAGAGGTTTTGCAAGGACTCCATGCAGAGAGTGTGGCATTTTTCAACACCGGGAATCGGATTTAACTTCCCAATTCCATTTCGACATGACTGCGTATTTACATATCCTGTACAGGCAAACGGACGACCCCTACGCATGCTTTTTACTGCCAGGTAATATTAGACAAGGTATTTCTATACCACAGTAACCGTTAGTTTTATTATTTGTCTGTTATGACCACGTCTACAGAAAAATAAAGGATTATACGTTGCATGTATGAAAACAAACTAACAGTTGTTAAATGAATCCCGTTTATAATCAATACGTATTTTCCTTGTACAACGATTAGAATGATTGGTTAAAGACAACAACAAACTTGTCTTTCCGCAATTTACGGGTTAATTATAATAAATTGAACCAATTGCATCATGTAGACTCTATTTTCCTCATCGTGGTTTCCGAAATGTATTTGTTAGTTAAGTCTTACATCGGAAACTGAAACAATAATCCAGTATATTAGTTGTATATAATGACAAAATCCTCTCTTAAACTCATAATTTACAAATCGTCAGACACCAAGTGCTATTTATTTTATCTTTATATTTAAGGTAATATGTTAAATAATTTAATAATTAAGGGTATTTTCGTATTGAAGGTGCATATAAATACATTTTTGATTTTATTGGAAGGTACAGTGAATAAATTATACGGATATATACATGTATGTAGGACTCACATCCATGGCGGGTTCCAGATCTATGGCAGATTTCCTATCTATGGTAAATATGACGTCATGCCATTCCAAATCTATGGCAGACATTTTTAAATCCAAATCTATGGCAAATTTTCTAGTTTCCAAATCTATGGCATGATATGAATGTGGCACCCGTCGCAATGTCCAAAGGTTACGAACAAACCGGTAGTAAGTCAAAGTCAGTATTAGAAAAAACGGATTAGGTGTACGACAACGGGAGCTTGTCCATAACCATTTGTGAAATGGACCGTCCATATTGGTCAACCAAATCGTGATGGCGACCATAATATTTCCTAAGTGAGGAAGTGATATACACTGAAACAAACTTAGGAGAGAAATTATGTGCCCTGAGAGAATAAGCATTTCCTACTCTGTGCATGGTACTTGTTTGACCAAGTAATTTAACCAACAATGTATCCTTTCATTGCCGACTAAACTGCATGGGTTTTTCTCATTGTTGAAGGCCATACGATTGCCTGTAATTGCTTATATCAACTTTATTTGATCTTTGATGGATAGTTGTCTCATTGGCAATCATACCACATCTCCTTATTTTTATAGTCAAAATGAAAGTCCATTAACAAACCAACATGCAGTATGAATAAAAATATCTAAACAAATTGCCTTTTTACATAACATTTATATGTGCCTTAATAAACCTTTTAAAATTGATAACGATTTAAGTCAAAGTGGTATCTGTGATTACATCCCTCACTTTAATTACTTTGCCAGCCGTAGATACTATAATATTAACTATAATTCCTTTCCTGAGATATTCGCTTCTAAAAACAGCGTTGCCTTTATTCATCGAGGGATTAGAACGGTACAGCATATATTGTCCCTCCTCCTGTAAACCATCAAGAGGGAAAGTTGAAATTGTTTCCCTGTGTATTTGTTGGAAATAATCTGTGAGTCCCGGGTAATATGACGTTATTTAATTGTGACGCTATAGTTTACTCTTTTCCCCGGACAATTACGCAATTTCCAAATCTGACATAGATTTGGAGAAAACAAAAAAAATGTCATAGATTTATGATTTGTATGGCGTTTGTGACGTCATACTTGCCATAGATTTGAAATCTGACATAGATCTGGAAACCACCATAGATTTGAGTCCTACATATATAAGTACTAGTATGGGTTGCTTCATTATGAAACTTTCTTCGTGATAATTTTTCAATTTTTGTTTTTTCAAGCAATTTTCATTCAGAAATTATGAGGGCTCTACAGTCATCAGTGCTACAGCAGCGACTGATTAATTAAATAAATAGTTTAATGTATTAATAAAAATCACAACAAAACACCAGACACAAGGGTAAATGTATTGAATGCAGTTGCTATATTAAAAAAGAATGACAAAGTTTACAGTACGGTAATTTAAAGACTAAAATAGCAATTTAATTTAGATAGAACAAAAAATGAAGAAAAAAAAAATGAACTATTAGATAATTGCATTTCTGTATTTTTGGATGTAAGAGAAAGAAAAGTGGTCAACTATGAGTAATTGGTCGAGAACCATTGATATTTTGAATAAAGAGGAAACAACACGTCGTATTCCTGTAATGGTGTACTTATCAATTGTTTTGGTCATTGGAACAGTTGGAAATGCGCTCGTAATTATTGTTTATTTCGGATCTTTATGGAAACTGAAAGGAGCACATTGGACATTTATCAGAGCTATTGCAGTAACAGATACTTTAGCGTGTATACTAATAATTCCATATGAGTTTTACAAACAGACACATCAATTGACTTTTTTATTCCGAATGGACATGCAAATGTTTCAGAACAACCAGAGTTCACATAGTAATAACGTCGTGCCTTTTACTCGTAATAATGTCAGTAAATCGTCTGTATAAAGTTTGTTGGCCAACGAAAGCTCAGTTAAGTCCCCGCCATGCTTATGTTAGTGTTTTTATTCTTGAAATGATTGCTGCACTTCTCTCCTGGCCTCAGGTAGTAACCAGTGGAATAAATCTTGTACAGCTGGAAAATAATATCACTGGTTATGATTGTAGTTTTGCCTTAACATCTCAGAACAAGAAACACGCCACTATATACAGCGGAGTTTTATTACTAGTGTTCTTAGTATGTATAAGTGCGTTGATAACCGTTTACGGACTCATTGGACACAAACTTCAAAAGAGGAATAAATTCAAATCTAAACGCATCTCAGTCTATAGGGTGACAAGATCTGTAGTTTCTGTAACAACACACGAATCAACTGAATTAGGAGATGAAACAAGTGACAGCGAAAACGATATGGGAGAAGTAAACAATTCAACTACTCAATATAAAACAACCTCGTGTAAGAAACAAGAATCTCGAAAGTTAACAAAGATTGCATTTTCAATAAGTATTTGTTTTGTTCTTAGTTACTTGCCGTCACTTGTGGTGACTTTAACTTCTGTAATTTCAAAGGATCAAACTGTAACAAACAATTGGACTCAAGCAGTTATATCTATTTTATCACGTTTGTTCCTCATCAATAATATAATAAATGCATGGTTATATTACTGGTTAGATAAAACTTTTCGATCCAAAGTTAAAAAAATATCATCGAAATTATTAATCTAAGTGGAGAAAAGTAGAATTATAAAAGCTTTGCTTCTGTGAAATTGCATAATATTAAACAAATCAAACAAATATGCAATTTATTGGGTTTTTTTCATATCATCTGTAGTGCATTACAATATATAAGAAACAATGAGACATTAGAAATAAAATGACAAAACATTCAGAGTTGCCTTTCTTTTTACATAATAAATATCGTTAGGTTTGACTCCGCCGAACATTTTTGTACATTGCAAGCGTATATTCTTTTTATTATTTAAGAAAGTTTACATAATGATCGGACACCTGCGAAGGAAGAATCGCCGACTATTATTCGTGTGATACATCTTTACTAGTATATTGTTCCATGATCAAAGGAAATTTGTGGATAGTAATTTAACATGAGAATCTATATAAAAAAATCACAAACCTAAATTTATATCATTATGGATTCTGTTGAAGAATATGTCAACAAAAAATAATTAAAAGATCAAACTATAAACGTTATCCGAATGTGGTAAGTTCCTAAACATATAAGTCAATCCCGTAGTTGCAACCTAAAACCATGTATAAACGCTATACATCAATCAGTCATCAATAACAAAGATACATGCTTATCATTACTTCACGATAAATTCTTACTTGTCTCTGCAGACAAGGCATCCAACAATATTAAATGAAATGCACAGTATAACTATCAAAATGAGGCAGAAGATACATTGTACAGAGAGGATATTCAAAACTCATTTGTTGAGAGAAACTGACAATGCCGTGATCCAAAAAAAAAACAAACAAAAGACGACGAATAGACAAACGAGTTCACAAAACACCACACAGAAAACTTAAGACTGAGCAACACGAACCCATGCAAAACAGGCACTTCAGGAGGGTAAGCAGTTCCTACTTCACTAGTGGCACCCGTCGTGTTGCCCATGGTATGTACAAATTCGGAGATTTGTCTTACATGAAAATGTCAAGTCTTAGAAATGTAAATTGGTCTGCGAGGAAGCTACCAACGCTGACAAAGGTAATATGTCGGCTACACTGTAATCATAAAATACTAATGAATTCTTTGAATGTTTCCATGTGCTATAACTTTGACCTACGTGCCTGTTTTAGAGTGATTCTAAAACTACACAATGTTTCATTTAAACTGTCAGTAACATTGCTGCTACATCTACTTGTTCTACTAAAAGGCAAGTAAGTTGTCTAGAATATTGATTCTAAAAAACTCTGAAGAGCTTTTAAATTACTACATCGTGTGATATGACGATAATCTATGCTTTATTTAGCAAATTTTGAAGTTCTTGTCTTGTTAAAAGAAAATGAAAACGGTATTACTATGTGAAACTATATCGTGTTATGACTTAATTTAGAAAAAAAATCTTAAAACGTTGTCAGATACAATACTTGTTTTATCATTATTGTACATTGCATTATCTTACGCAATGATGTTTGTTGTTAGGTGGTTTTAAGGATATTGGACGTGTCCTAAATTTTATAAGAATGTGTGATATATTTGTTAGACTCAGATCGACGTCCGGTCTCTAATCGATGTGCGTTCCTCAAATAGACGTCCAATGTGTCATCACGTTCTCAAATCAGTGTCCAATATTTTTACCGACGTCATGAATCACCAAAACGACATCCAATCTACCAGAGGCTCCTCTCATCCCGATTTATAAATTTTTAATATCATTGAATCATTTATTTTCTAAATTGATCTTTGTTTATATCATCTGTATCGTTTTGTCTTTTTGTGAAGTAGCTTACAGAAACTATAACTTTTTTTCTTATATTGTTATCAAAATAAATGGACAAACATCAGACAATGACAATCACCGACATCATATTTGTATTACATATACATGCAAATTATTATTTTGGTGAAAGACGTTCATATTCTCGACCTACGTTGTCGTTTTCCTTTCTTTTTCGTATAAATAAATGACATGTGGGTATACCTTGTACGACAATGATAATCGAAATACATCTAGAGGGCAGTATATAGACTAAAACAATGGAAATAAAATAATAAAAACGTTTAGCCAATTGTTGAATAGTATTATTATTTGGACTATTTTTCAACAACTTTTTGAGTTTTAGGTTCAACCCACCCTTTGATAAAGTTATGATTTCATGGCAACAAGTCCGTAAAAGGACTTTGATTAGAAAAGCCAAAAATTGGACTTAAATTTGAGAATAACAAAAAAAGACGTCGAATAGAGGGAAATATAATTGGCCGTCGATTTGTAATCTTATTTTATTATGACGTCAGATTTGAACATCGTTTGAGGAACAGACATCGATTAGAGACCGGACGTCGATCTGAGTCTTACATATTTACTCTGAGTTTCTATTTGTTTTCCCTTTAGAACATGTATCACAAATAATGTTGCGTGTCCCGAATTCGAAACCTTAACATTGTAGCAAACGAAAGATCGTCTTATTCTCTTTATGAAAAGTTAGAACTTTAAACAAAGTTGCTTGTTAATTTTAGTTTAATCAATATGTTTTGCATTTGTATAACGGAAAATTGAACTCATTCATCATATACTCCCCACGTGAAGAAATTATTCCATGCCTAAAAATCGTTTGTATTAATATGTCAAATAACTTGACAAAACAAATCAAATATTTTTTGGTATTTCTATAATACACAAGTCTTTAATGCTATAATAGAATGGGAAACTGGAAGTAATTCTTTGCGTTATTAATTTTTCATTATATTCACACTTCCTACTTTGCACTTAAGGCAAGTTTTTGTTTTACTTTGACAGATCAGAAATATCTCACTTTCCTTTTCAGAAGACTCCGGTAGTGTTTTGAGGAAGAATGTTTTTTTTAATCAAGCCTGAATGCCTGATCATAATTTTGGACGATTTCGAATAAAACTGAAACTTTTACTCCTACATACATGCCGAAGATTACAAACTACCGGGAAGTCCTTTTTGATGAGATCTGTATCTACGCCTTGTTCAGTGGGAGTCAGATGAAACACATCCTCATTGATTATATATGGTATATTCGTGACTCATTTATTTTTAGACTGGTCAACAAAAGAAACAATACAAAACAATGTATTTCTGTATGTAGTAGTGGAATTGGACGCACATCACCTAGCTAAAATGTTGACCAATTGATTACAGAGTGTTGCACATGTTTTGTCATCAAAATCTTTGACACGCACAAAAAATGAGAACATCATATATTTGCAAATTTATCTCTTTTGTTTACCCCAAATGTAAAAAAAGTCGATATTCCATCTTAAAACTTGAATTCTAAACATGGGCTGACTAAAAATATTGATATACAGCGCAGATATTTGAATACTTAAATATCATCTTTGAAACTGGGTGGCTATTTTTATCATCACTTCGCACAAAATAAACTTTGACCCCTTTTTTGATAACACGGTATTTTCTCATTTTCATTCTTGTCATATGCACTGGCATCGCAAACAAATGTTTTTCATTTAATAATTCAAAAGTTTTTCCTGTTAATTATATTTTATGATAACTTTGATTTCAAACGTGTGTATCCTTTCTTTCGTTGCCTAGTATATTTTGATGAACTCTAATTTGACGTATTTGGTTTGCCTTAAGTTTCCTTTTCTGTTTTACGCCTGTTTCGCAAGTGTGGGTGCATTTATCTTTGTTTTCCCAGAAAAATCATATTTAAAAATAAAAGATATGTCTGGGAAAATTTACAAGTTTTTTTTTATAAGGGTCTATTTGAGAGAAAAACGAGAACATATTACAAATATCTGCAAGGTCTGTCAAAGTTTAAATGTTCGTTTTGATATAGAATTACCATATCATTATGATCATTACATATGTCGTAGCAACATGCTATATGCATGCATATTTAAAATTTCGTTATTTATATTATCTGCTACTGTTTTGGGATATGGATGATACATATGGGCATACATGTATGTGTGCATGTTTATTTATTTATACTGGGGATCGTACTCAGTATTTTGTTTCTTGTTATTCGTGTTTCAACTGAGTTGATTTATAAGTGTGCATCTTCATTGGCAAGAATGCCAATATGCTATCATTGTGATTACTTGAGATAATCTATATTAAAACTAACTTATTTTTGGCCACTACTTTTTCTGTTTTTCTATAGAGAAGTCCGCCATTTTTGTTTGAGGTATGATCCGAGTTCGCCACTAATGCATACACTAGAACTTCCACCTAAATGTAACAACGGTTTCGCTAATAATCAAACCGATTTTAGTGAGACCTTCGATATAAAAATGGCATTCTCTGGCAAATTTGAATGACTATTCAGGCTTTTTCATCATTTAATCCGTAGAAGAATATTTAACTCAGTCCCGGATACTCAATTTAATTAAGTGATGCTTGACATGCAGCAACGTTCACGTTTTAAAGCTCATAACACATTAATACTACGTGTTATACCAAGTACAGGGACCAAAAAATCATACGGCAATTGTTCATACAAACGGATTGAAACGATTTATTCAAGGTAATATGCAAAGGTAGTACCGACCCGAGGAAGTACTGCTCTGAAAACCATTAGTACACTCAAACTTAATTTACTGCACGACCAGATATCTTATTTTACATTACACAATTTGTAAAACAAATCCTTTATTTTACAATTGTTTTCCAACAGCTATCTGGTTGATAAACGTGTATCTTTTAATATGTTCCTTTTAATATGTTACCTATAGTTGTGTATAAATTGTAGATTTTGATATTTGCTGTGTAAATTCCAGAATTTATACGAATCAGAATCATCGATGGGCAAATTGTGTGACATACATGTACGTCGCTAATGCTTATGTTTTACCTGTAATTCACAAATACATTTTTTTTATCTATTTATTATTATTTTTGTACATATGACAGTCATTTCTATTATCAAAAGTTGATAGATATATTGTTTATTACTTGGTGACCTGTGCTGTTATATATGAACATTAGTCTCTGTCTGTACCATAGTCAACATACACTTTCACTGGAATGTGAAAAATTACCCTGGGATGCGACATCAACACCCAGAACCTGGGCATGAAGTATCAACTGTTTGATCTGTCTGTGCAAGAAAACAAGATGATTCATCGACTCCATTGCATTGAAGACGGTCTATTTTAACCTTAATCATGAACTTACAGAGTACCAGCCTTTCGATCTTTCAACGAAGAAAGGTCACACCGCGACTACCTCGGTAGATACGAGTCATGTGGTAGATTATTCGAAGCTGACTGGTGTTTGAAAGCTGAAGTCAGTAGAAGTAGGATTCTTAAGGAATTATAAGGACTTGTGTTAAGACACACTTTTATTTTTCGCTGGTGTCCCATCGTCCCATATTTCTCTCATACTTCAAGAAAAAGTTGAAGTTTTGTTGGAAAACCGGAAGTATAGTATCCGAGGTCGACCGATACCTGGGTCAAAATCAATCCCCGGGAGTGAGAATTATTGGCAAGGAAGAAGGTTGTTACTTGAATCAGTCTGTTTGGATTCCATCAATAACTAATCAGTGCAAAGAAGAACTTACTTGTCATCAGTGTAATGATTTAAAAAAGAATATAAAAAATAGGTCAAATAAAATTGAGAATGGAAATGGGGAATGTGTCAAAGAGACAACAACCCGACCATAGAACAGACAACAGCAGAAGGTCACCAACAGGTCTTCAATGCAGCGAGAAATTCCCGCACCCGGAGGCGTCCTTCAGCTGGCCCCTAAACAAATATATATACTAGTTCAGTGATAATGAACGCCATACTAAACTCCAAATTGTACACAAGAAACTAAAATTAAAAATAATACAAGACTAACAAAGGCTAGAGGCTATTCAAGCACACTGTTTATCATTGACAGCTTGATTCGATTTACGCATAACGGCAAATATTATTACATGTACATACATATACAAATTGAGAACACATTAGAATGTGCATAGTAAACTCATCGAACCTTTAAACAAACTTATTAGTAAAGGTTATCTTATTAATGTTGTAATAAGATCTTTGAATATTGTTTACATTGGCACAACTATCGATTTTGTCATCAACAAATTAAAACTCAGCTAAACTTGTATTCTTTTCGAATGGTTTTTTGGATTTTATAAATACACATCCACGTTCATTTTCTTTATAGAGATTGCTTTATCTATATATAACATTATGCGTATTTATTATAAGGTTAAATCCAAACTATCCTACTGCCTGTCGATACTTTTATTTTTTGTTTTTGGCTTTTAACTAGCTTTCAGTAACTGCGAGTACTCTCAAATCGAACTTTCGTGTTAATTTGACCTGTTACACAATTAGTAATGCATTATTGTTATTCAATGTTACTTATTTTGTGTTATATCTCGTCTCACAATTTTTAATATGTACCACCTTTGATATTTAGTATTTAGTATGACGATAAATTTCACTGCTGCTCTCGTACTATGAACAACAAATTTATTTATTTTGTAAAAAATATCTCCGTACTCCTTACAACAAAATTATTATATTTAAATTTACCTGTGTACGTTACATTGTTTGTATTTCATTTAACGCCATTTTGTCCAAGGTTATAGTTGTCTTTTTGACATTGTGTCATAGATCAAATTTATTCCTTCAGTGTATGTTTACTTATTTTTGTTTTAAAATATGTCTTTTTGATTCAGTTAAGCCATTTCTATTGATATTTTATAGTGTGTCTACTATGTTGTAATGTTACACTACTATTTCAGGTTAGGGTGAAGGTTGGCGCCTATTAAAATGTTTAAACCCGCTGCATTGGTTTGCACGTGTCCTAAGTCAAGAACCTGTTTCAGTGGTTGTCGTTTGTTGATGTGGATCTTAAGTGTTTCTCGTTTCTCGTATTTTATATAGATTAGACCGTTGGTTTTCCTGTTTGAATTGTTTTACACTAGTCACTAGGCCCTTTGTAGCTTGATGTTCGGTGTGAGTCAAGGCTCCGTTTTGAAGACCGTACTTTGACTATAATTGTTTACTTTTTACACATTGTGACTTGGATGGAGAGTTGTCTCATTGACACTCATACCACGTCTTCTTATTCTATATATTATATAACCAATCACGTGTACGGATAGATACAAATTGCAAGTTGCATCCTTCTTTATTTCTTGTACAATTAAGGGCAAATGTTGTAATTTGTAGGCAATTCGTTATTTGTAGCTCCGTTGTCTTATCCGATCATTTGGTTTTACACGGGAAAGACTGAAAAATATAATCTACTAGTACAATAAAAATTGGCATAGGTCCGATTCTTTAAAAAAAAAAGTTGACAATAATTAATTGATTATTAAACATATTCAAGGAATGAGCTTTTAGTGTTACTAAACCTGTTTCTAAATAAAAAATACATGTACAAAGAATTTTAGCAACTCTTTGTATGTTTGTCGAGACCTGAAGCATGAAGGTTGCAGTAACACTGCAGACAAAGGGTAAAATATTTCACGGGGAAAGTGTGGTTAAATAACATTGAAACCATCGTGCATTAAAATTTAGCTGTTAAACGTGCGTTTGTCATTTCTACTTTGAAATGCCGCTATGCGAAGATCGGGCCATGTTACAGGCCGTCTTTGTTTCGACATTTTCAAACAGAGGTCACGCGACAAATCAACGTTCACCAAAACACAATTGCATGCCTTGGGGAAAGATAAATTTACACTGGACCAGCTCAAGTGGTATCACTAATCCAACCCAAGATACGTATATCCTGGTGTTACAATAACGTAATCAAACAGTCACTGACACGACCATTACTACTGATATCCCAGGTTTGCGTAGATATTTTTGCCAGCCATCCGTAACAGACTTTTCCGACGCAAAATTCGACCAAGTGGAATTTATATTGGATCAGTTTTCCTGAAGGTACACAAAATGCAAGTATTCGTTGGTATTATACATAAATGGATGTGCATTTAGTAATTGGTGCCGACATTGGGTCAGCAATGAGTCACTTTTTACCTCTCAAAGGTTTGATGGCCGAACCAGCGTATACAGGTGTCGCAATAAGCGTTTCGCCTGCTGCCCTCGTACAGTATGTTTACAGATTTGCCAATAGTAGTGTCAATATGTTTGCAATAGTCTACATCAGCAGAATAAACCTTGGAGTACCCAAGGAAATTAAACTGCACGAACATATTTTTCAGCCATATGATCAACATTATTGGGCGACAAAGAAAGATGTTTCGATAAGATAATGCCTGGCCCTATTCAACACAGATAACCATGGATGTTTTTTGTTTTAACTCAGAACAACATTGATGTTTCGATAAGATAATGCCTGGCCCTATTCAACACAGATAACCATGGATGTTTTTTGTTTTAACTCAGAACAACATTAATGTATTGACACGGCCCCTACGAGTCACCGGATTGAACCCCCTAGAACATCTTTTGGACGAACTTGATAGACGGGTCCATCAACACCAACCCCATCTTAATATTGGACCAAATCAGCGAAGGATACCACTGGTCCTTATTCAAGATTTGATTCGATCCATGCCAAGAAGATGTAGTACAATATTAAAATGTTAGCCCCACATTGTGGTCACAATAATTACTGATTTTGTCACCTGAAATTGACCAAATATATCATATGTGACTGTTTTAATCAATTCTTTGTTCAATATTTATTATATTTAAATGCATTTCTTTTTTGTATAGTCTATTAGGAGAAAAAAAAACTTCTGCTTCCTCATAGGCTACATGTTTGTACTATATTGTTTCACTTTCGATAGTTATGATTCAAATTTATTTTAAAATATACTCGCATATTTAAAATCTAAATTAATTTTAACTATCTCAAGTGGACAAATATCGTAACTCATTGGTAACAGAGGGAGAATCTACATGTAAATGATCTTGAATAAGGGACGGAATATGTTTACTGTCACTGGAAAACAAAGGCACACTTCAGAGCTTTCCAACAATCTATGGACTATATTAGAAGGGTTGATGCGAGGGTCGTTAAACGTGGATTTATGAAATAACAGATTCTTATTCACTGTTGTTTGTCAATTGAAATTGCTTTGTTGATAAATTGGTTATTATCATATTTGCGGTTAAAAAAACTTGATATAATATCATAAATGCATTGTTAAAGGTTCGAATGAGTTAACACATGCAGTCTTATTAACTAAAAGTAGAGAACAAAAAGGAACTGGTACTTCAATTTACCTACGAACATAACTACTTATTATCGTACGCTTCATTTAACGTGCAACCATGCAAAGACTGTCAGATGAAAGTAAGCAGAAAGAGATAAAAAAGACAATAGTTAGGTACACAATTATGTAATGTAATATATTGTACTAGCATTTGAAGACAATAATAAAAGACAGATAATTTATTTGGCTCTCCATGGAGTTACCACAAATGACCTCTTAAAAGCAGAAAGAAAATTCAATTCGTACACAAAAAATTACAAGATCATATTTATTATGAATTTATAATTGATGTAAAACAAGAGGATACATTTAGCCACTTTTATTGTATAATTGCATGAGATATATTGCAAAACAAAATTATTTCGATAAATTATTAACTCCGTTTGATAAGGTGTAAAGTTTATTTCACGAAAATTGTTTAACTTTACTTCATTGTGCAGAAAATTAAATATAATGTGATGTACATCTGTAATTTCAAACTCATATGTCAATTTATTCCACTAAGTGCTAAATTACAGTGTAATACAGTGACTAATTTAATAATTACTGATAGATGTATGATGAATATTGACATAAAAGTAACAGTCCTTAAAACTGAATTGAATTGTGGAATGTAGAAAGAAATACGTACAGAGAAGTTCAAATGCTTTCCTCAATGATATATGACATCTTAGGTAATCGTATTTGAAGAGTTGTCTCATTGGCAATCATACCACATCTTCCTATTTTAATTTTTCACATCGATATTATACTAGAAGCGACTCATCGTAGTTTCATTGCAATACCGTCGACATGATAGTCAGTGTCAGTAATTTGGACCTGAACTAGAGATTAATAAACGTTTATAATTCTTTATAAATCATGAATCATTTATGGAAATTTACAAAATTCAAGTAGATGTACAAATGTAGGAGGAATGTTAGTAATGGATTTCCGTTCAGATTACACATGTTTTTTTTTAAACATATGTCACTTCACCCTTCTTCAAATAATGCTCCCGTCGGACCGGCACTATCAAGAATAAACTTATATATTGCAGATACTTTTTTTATTTATCTTAAGCAGTTGAAGTTACATTATAAGATGGGTGTTGCTACTCTTTAATGTCTAGTTAACATATACGTATCTTCATTTATTCTGTCGTTCGCTGTTTTATTTTGGGTATTTTGGCTAGAATTGAACGCAGAGAAGCTCTTTGATAACCCAAAATAAGTCGAAATTTCTACTGATGAACTAATAGTCCTTAATGCTATCATTTATCTAGTGCTTTGATACTTACAAGAGTAGATCTAATTTTTGAGGAATTAGTTCATGATTATGTACTTTTACAAGAACTTATTTTCTTACTCTTACAAACTATGTAGATGGTTTTAAGGGCAAAAAAAACCTTTTCCAGAGGCGAACATTTCGAAATTAACATCACATCTTTATATTTTAAAAACTAGGTCGAAATAGCTGCTAGTAGACTGTCAGTCGCTACTGTACCATTTGCCAATAGTAGCCAGGTCTACGGTTCTGGTCTGATTTAAGACATACTGTGTGTCGCCTAACACGCTGTAGCCACTTTTTAAACATGACGAACCATTCTATTGAATGACTTTGTCATTATCTTTTATGGTACAAATTCCTTGCTTTTGCTGATGGCAGAAATATTTTATCCAAGCACCATTCATATAGCTGTCCTCTCATTGAAGTTTAGTGACCTTTCATTTAATTTGAGATTATGTATAGCTGAAATTATTATTTAGCTGAAACTTATATATGTATAAAAGTATGTAAAATGCGTTTTGTCGAAATATACTATAAATTTTCACTATTTGGTTTTTGGAAAATGTTGTTTGTGCTGTATTTAGACCCCTCTACCAAGAAATTTGTTTTGCATGCACACGTATAAAAATTGCGGTTTTTATCCAACGCAATCATAGGTTTGAACGTTGCTTTCAATTTAGACTTGTTTATAAAAGTATGTATATATATATATATATATATATATAAAGTTTTCTTCAGTAATGCACAGAATTATATATTTAAAATGTTTATTTTATTCCAATATATATATATGCAGGAGTTCGAATCCCGGCTTCCGCAAATTTGCAGATTTAACATTGTTGTGCTGATATTTAGAGTTATTATATATATATCGGGATCTTTTATAGTTTACTATACATGTACGATATGAGTTTTACTCATTGATGAAGGCCGTAAGTTATGATGACATTGTGCTGTTGGTTACATACTTGTTCTATGGTCGTTGTGGCAATTGTGCCACGTCTCCTTATTATTTTGCGTATGTATTGTTATATGGCAATCAAATTGTGACATTTAAAAAAAGATTGTCATTTATTTATCATTATCATCAGTATGTTTTTTCCTGTCAATGCACGATTTTTGCGTTTCCTATTATGACTTCCTTGATAGGGGTTGCTGTTTACAAGGAAGATATTGAACCATGGTCTAAACAGACATATTTAGGTTAATGATGACCACGGATATACCATGGAAGTAGTATACATGGAAGTAATATCATAGTTATGTTCTTTGACGCCTTTCTTTCTTTTTTAAAACATTTCACCGAATAAGACTTATGTCCGGGTTTTTACTGTCAATAACTACTAGACGGGTTTAACTAATGCTGTGCTTGAAACTGACTAGAAGTTGAATTTTGAAACAAACAAAAAAATCTAAATGATGAAGTTTACTGGCGTTAATGTTATTATGAGGATATTAATAGCTTAAACAAATTTTAAAAAATTGAACAATAGCAAAGCAATCCCTTTAAAAAAAAAGTTTGAAATTAAACATAACCTTAATATTAAATAAAGCTAATACGCTTCCCAAAACTCAAATTACTGGATCCGAAGTTTGCAAGAATAGTAATTTGCAATATATGATTAAAAAAAAAACAGGAATTTAATTTAACTTTAGAATAAATAGCATTTTATTTTAACATTAAGTTTTAGTATATTACCTCACATACATGTAATGAAGTAGTATTTGATGTAAAGAGCTGGACTAAAATATTGGCTGTGAAATAAGATTTTTAGATATTGAATTTATTGATTTGAACTGTAAATAAACAAAAAAGATAGTTCCTCACTAAAATATTACATGATTTCTATTCATACTCACAATTAGGAAACATACAATTTCTACCATCTCATGGTTCAGTTGTGTCATCTAATCTATAAAACATAATTTATTATTATTTCCAAAATTATAAGAAAGTCCTTACAATCACCAAAAAAGGAAGTCATGCATTAATTATAAACATTGAACTGACAATGAAACAAATTCTTGAAAACCATCAATCAAGAGATCACTTGAGCCTTGAGCTCTTTACAATATTCTAAGATTGTAAGAGAATGAAAGTCCCTTTCTTCATGATAATTACTCGCTAACGCTGATACTCAACCATGGAAAAAGGGATTAGCATTCTCCTACTTATACATATGCGTTAAAAGTACTTGCTATATCTTAACTTCGTTGTTAAATGAAGGAATCAGAAAACAAATTCAGCCTTATTAACTAGAAATAGAGTAGAAAAAGGAACTGGTACATCAATTTACCATCTAACATAACTAGTTATAATCTTACGCGTCGTTTAACGTACAACCATACAGTGACTGTTAGTTGAAAGTACGTAGAAAGTTGAGAGAGAAAAAAAAAACAACAGTACATTTATTGTCGAAGTATGCATCTGGTGTAGTAACATTGGTACCATTAATATTATAAGGTATAACCTTATGTACTACCGATTGTAAGGGGGTAATAAAAGACAGAATTTATTTGACTGTCCATGCATGTAATTACCAAAGAAGATACATCTTTTAATTCAACAAGATCATTCCATTTGCAAACAAAAATCACAAGAACATATTATTATTGAAGATATAATTAATTCTAAACAACATAATACATGCAATAACAACTTGTAATATGAAATTAAATGCACTATTTTCCGTTTACCATTGTATTAGGTTTATTTCACAAGACACGTTTTACAGTTTTTCGTTGTTGTACAGAAAATCAAATATAATGTGATGTATATCTGTAACTTCAAACTCAAATGTCAACCTATTTCAGAAAATTGCACTGTGAAACAGTGACTAATTTTATAACATTAGATACATGTATGATGAAAATGACATCAAAGTAAGAGTACTTGAAACTGAATTGAATTGTAGAATATAGGAATATATACTTACAGAGTAATTCAAGTGCTTTCTCAATGATATATGACATCTTATATAATTGTACTCTCTTTATTGTAATACCATCAACATGAAAGTAAGTAATCAGGACTTCGACTTTATAAATTAATGAAATTGCTAAATTTTTTTAATCATGATTCATTTATTGAAATTAGCAAAATTCAAGTACGTGCACTGTACTACCGTAGAAGGAATGTTAGAACTGGAATTCCGTTCGTATTACACATTGCTTTGTTTTATATACTTCATGTATAAGTATGATGTTTTCTCACAAACCAAAATATTACATTTAATATTGATTATGGCCCGAAAGTATATAATTTTTTTTCATTTTGTAATTGTCAAGCACACCATGACCACAGTAATGAATAAATTGAAAAGGTTGAAGAAAAATAACGAATTTAATTTACTTCATTTTTGACAAACAAAAGCATGTCTTGGGTTCTAAAAATGGAAGATTCTAGGGGCCGTCTTAAACTTGCACTTAAGTGAGAGTGTGTTTAGTTTTGTTCTGTGTTGAAAGCCTCTCTGTGACTTTGAGATGAAAAACAGCAATACAAGCGCTGTTCCTGTGCTTTTTGTGTGTTTTGTGCTGTGCATGTACTGCTTTAGTGTCATGGATGGTTACCCCATATTTTTCTCTTTTTTTCTAATGACTGTGGCTACTCTTTAAAAAATGAAAACAGAAAAAAAAAAAACGTTAAATAATTTCATTCGTCCGAAGCGCCTTTATGGATTTACCTTCATCAGGAACACTCATTGCCGAATATTTGAAAGCCGAGGATGTACAAGAACCGAAACAGTTGAAGAGCTATATGACAAAAAAATACCTAAACAATAGCCAAATCCGTCTAAGGTCAACTTTGCCTGAAGGAGTTGAAACCTTAGTTTCTTTATAAACGGACAATTTTAGAAAGGTTTGTTATATAAATCATGTCAGTACCGAAGTACTGACTACTGAGCTGATGGGTCATGTTTACCTATACATATCTTCACGCCTTTCTACAGCTTCGGCCGTTCAATGTTTTAGAATGTTGTCTTAAATTGAACGCAGAGAAGCTCTTTGTAAACTAACTAAATTGAATCTAGTACTGATGAAGTGATAGTCTTTGAGGTTATCATTAGTGCTTCGGTACTGGCAAAAGTGATTACGTGCATTGTCTTTGAGGAATTAGTTCATATGTTACCATGCTACAATGATACGCAGTTTAAATTATGTCTTCATACTTATACACGTATCTTTCTAAGACTATAACTTTGCAAGTCACCAGAAAATACCATGCATCCTGTCTTGGATTTTCCAAATTACATGTACTATAGTGTGTCGGTAAGTTTAACGCATTATCTTGCAATTGGTCATGGTGTAAATGGTGTATTTCGGTTGTAAAGTACCATTGTATAAATTGTGTGATTGTACTAATCCTAAGCATGTACTAAGTAAGTCTCTTATGAATACTGACCTGTCGACTTTGTCTATGTTGTTCAGTCCGATGTCGCTCTCAAACGTATTATGAAGACGGTTTTAGGACGGAAAATCTATTCTTGAAGCGTACGTGACGAAATTGGCATCACAGATGTATACTTTTAACAACTCGGTCGGTACAGCTGCTAGGACTACGGTTATGTCATGATTTCAGTGATACTTTTTGTGTCGCCTGACAACGATACTGTAGCTAATTTTATACACGACGAACCATTCTATCGAATGACTGTTTATCATAAACTTATATAGTACAAATTCCGTGTCTTTGGCGATCGCCGAGTATTTTTGGTTATGCATCAATCACATTGTCATAACTATCCTCTCATTGAAGTTTGGTGACCTATTCCATTGAAGTTAAAATAAGGCATACCACATTTATACAGTTATGTCTGATACACTTCTTGGCTTACAACGTGAAATTGATAGTACGCGTCGTTTGAGAACTAAACTTTACCAAATAAATGTTCAATTTTCTCAATGTGAACTTTTCATTTTTATTTGGCAACCTTCCAGCAGCACCTCCATATGTAGACACACGTATTGATGACACCAGAAAATCATATGCAATTTGGATTTGAAAAACATCTGCGGGCGATTGATGTATTCTTATGTGCGACTATAAAGTCGTTGGAGCTGGAATGTACTTTATGCAGTTATAAACAATATGAATTACGTTACAATAAAAACTGCTATCATTATGCAAATAACTACATCGGTTTTCATCTGCATTTGCTAACGTCACAGTACCCAAATTGCACCTATTCAACAAAAATAGCTGCGGAAATCTTACAAGTTTTCTTTGAGGCTAAATAATTTGTATTTTCATGATTTGACATTATACACGTCTTTCAACATAGGTAAATATATTTAAATATACACAAAAGGTTCACAGTATATATCAACAGATGAAGCATTCACTAGAAAAAGTAAAATCTACGGAAACGTCGCCATGCGACGTTCACAAAAAGTCATCTCTTAAAAATGAGCAAATAAAATATGTTACCAGCATCCATTTCTTTAAAAAATGAATACTAAGCATGGATTAATGTCAAATTGTTCTAAATATTTGAAGAAATAAAACAAAACGTCTGTTATTCAATTTTTAAGGATGTGGATTTAAGCATGGATGCAATTTGGGTACACCTCATTACAGAATCATGGATCGTTTGGAGGTCAGTTCAAACCCATTTTTCTATGATTCACTATCATGGATTCAAAATTGAATTGATGTAACTATATAGTAAATAAGGATACATCTACAAAATAAACACAGAATGGAAACTTTTATCTGGATCATTAAAAAAAACGTAGGTGAACAAACTGTCAAAATATGTGCAATTTGGGTACCCTCACGTTACATGTAATATATATACACGACTTGTTAATTGTTTTGTTTTTTTATATTTCGTAATCTTTTAAATTAGTTTTAATGTTTATGTGAGATACCTTTTTATTCGGTTGGCATTGGAAAATTCTGAGAAATCTTTAGTGCTGGATGTTAAATGTTTTAGTTAAATATTAATTTCGGCTATACACAGATTTCAATTTGTTTACATGCTCATTTGAGAATATGTATTTTTGTGATAAATATAAAGGATGTCAGTGTTTGATGTCAAACTTTGGTTGGATAATTTTTCCAAGGTAGGTTTTATCCCGGAGTCTTGTATATCTTTCTATACGATATGATTTTTGCTCATTGATGAAGGCCGTAAGTTATGGTGATATTTTGCTGTTGTTAACATCCTTATTCTTCAGTCTGTTCATCATACCATGATTCCTTATTTTTATATTGTGTATCGGTTGTTATATGGCAATCAATATGTGACACTTTAACGAATTTTATCATTTATTCTTTATTATCATATATAAGTATGTTTCTTCCTGTCGATGATTAAAACTTGAGTTTCCTTTCGTGATTTCCTTGATTAGAGTGTTGCTGTTTAAAAGGAAGCTATTGAACCAGAGGTGAGTTATCGTCAAGTTGAAGTCTTCTCGAAACAGACATTATCATGTTTTGGTTGGCCTTTATGGATTATCTATGTCAAGGATATGTACAATTGATCGCAACCACAATCACGTCCTTCTTTCTTTACTTATTGCATCGCCAAATGCGATTTATTATCGGGTTTTGACTTGCCATTCAACTAAAACGGGTACAACTAAATGTAGTGGAGCAGGATATTGCCTCCTGAGTTCACCCTGTTGTTTTTGGAGGAGTTCGATTACTTTTGCTTAAGGAGGCATTCTTCGGAGGTTTCAGTCTCGTTGAAATCTCGTTCGGAAATTATTTCCAAAACATGTTTTTCAAATGGAAAATATCAATGAATATAAAAAAATATTATAATCAAACTAAACTTTGTGAAACAATTGTGTACTTACAAGAAGTAGTTTTTGAATAATAAAATTTTCAAATTGTATAACCGATCTGGTAAGTGTCATCAGCCAAACTGCTGAGAAAATAGGTGAGGGTACAAAAAAATGCTTTTACCAAAGATATGTGCATCCATATCAATGTTTTCTTTTCAAAATTCTTAGATATGTATTTTTTTCAATCATTTATTACAAAGAAGTTGAAATAACATGCTTTTGTTCTAAAAAAAAGAAAGAGAAAAAGCCCAAATTTACAAAATTGACAGCATTTTCAATTTGACACGAAAAAGCAACAAAATTTTATAAAACTTTCTAATATTTACACTAACCAATAGTTTTTTTTAGTTAAATTTATTCAGATTGGTCCACTTCATCTTTAGTGAAAGTATGAAAAAAAGTTTGATTGTGAAATTGTGATTTTTTTCATGATAATAGCCCAAAAATGTGTAAAAATTGATGAAAAATTAAAAAAAATGATAAAAAAGGGTACTTTCAAATGGCCGTAGCAAAAAAAAACAAGAGGTGCATCACCATGTGATTTTTTTTTCATCAGTTACTTTCTTACAGTCATATAAACCCAAACATCAGGTTAAGAAAAAAAATTTAATTCTAGAAATTTTTGGCTCCTCAGAGGTGTACATACTTAAGTTTTCTGTTTTTATTTTCAATGTCTGTGTTATTTATGTTTGTCCAAACAAACTTGCATTTACACTTCAACTTCCACATTCGAGTCATGTTTTAGGGTTAAAGAATTTACACGCACTAAAGGTAATATGTTTTTGTATTTTGTAAGGTTAGACGAAATATCTACAAATCCACGTCAATGACTGTAACTATTGGGTTTTAACATTGGCAACGCGACGGATATCACTAGAAGGGCGAGAAGACTAGTAACTAGTCCGCAGCACCTCAATTTGCCCCCGGGTTTTGGTATGACATTGGTTAAAGTTGAACATTTTAAAGTTTTCTGTGTAGTGTTTGTCTTTTCCTCTTTTTTCCATTAGTCAAGATGGTATTTGATTTTGTCTTCGCCTCGTGGTTTTTGATTGCCTCCTTGAGATCTTCTTACTCTTTTTCTTCAGCGGATACGACCGAATGTGTGCGTATGAAAAAATGCCATTGAAAACAAGTAATAAAGACGCACTATGACCAATGCAACATGTTAAAATATTAGTAACCAAAATTAATCAATGAAAATAAACGTACAAACGTATTATTTTATTATAAATTAGGTCGTTAGTAATATTGCATTGTATCATATTTGTTTTTGGGGCCTATTATAGCCAACTATACGGTATGGATTTTTCTTATTGTTGAAGGTCATACGGTTGCCTATAATTGCTTACATCCACTTCACTTGAATTGTGGTGGATAGTTGTCTTATTGGCAATCCTACCAAACCTCCTTATTTTTATATAGCAAGTGTGCGGTTAAAAAAAGATCCTGAAGTTTTCGTAGGGTGACAGTTATAGTATTTGTTACGCTTGTAATACCTGGATGTAAATTTCAAGTTGTTAATGTCTTGCCTTGTCATTATGGTCGAATTGCTGACCACATTAAAACTGTGACAACCTTACATTTTATTTAACATATTGTCGATCGTATAGGTTCATATGATTTACAATGCATAAAAACCTCCCAGACAGATTTTCTTTTGACCTTCAGATGTACCTATAATAGTAACAGCGATAAAACAATTATTGTATACAAAAACTCTTCCGTGGTAGTTTTCATTGCGCTAAAGAAAAGGTAGATAAGTTTGCACAGTTATCAATATAAAGGTTATAATAAGTATGGTTTCCTTATTATTGATGGAAATCCAACAGAAGGACAAATGACTAGCAATGTAAGTAGAAATGAATGAATGTTTCTATTCTTTTATTTGCTTTTGGATCTGAACAATATGGCAAACAAACTAATTTGATTTTACAATTTACATATATTATTTCATAAATGACCCCCTTCTTAAAGTATAGAAAGCTATTATTTTGCATTTACTTTAATATTATGGTGTACATTAGATATCTTCTATCGGGCTTATGCCAATGGGGTATACGTAGTATTTGTTCCGGTCTTTAAAGTTTATTTGCGGTGAGGATTTTCGAATTCTGATGCTGTTCAAATTTCTTTCTTCGGTAAGCTGTTAACATATTTGTGAAGCAAGTGCAATTTTATTCAGTTCATTGAATCTAGTACCATTTTCCGTACGTACATTTAGATCGCAATCACAAAAATTACAAATGATTACACTGGTATGTATTTCACTTTGTTACGAAATATCCATAGATGTTCAGAGGAGTTCCGTTTTCATAATTAAATGAAATCAAGATACTATCTGGCGATAATTTTTTAATCTCAAATACAAAAAAAGAAATTTCATTACATGTGGGTTTAAAGACATTTGGTATTATAACGATTTATGAGTAAACTACAGGCGTCACTTGTCCAGTAGGAGATACTTAACTTCATGAATAATTTTTGAGTTCCACACCAGCACAGGGCTTTATTTTGGTTCGTTTGCTCATCTTTTTACTTTTCTGTGTATTTGTGATGTACAGTTTTTGTTTGTCTTTGTTCATTTTCCTTTCGTCATGGTTTTGTCTGTCCTTCTTGGAGCCTCGGTGACCGGGTGATCTAATTACTTGAACTACTGTATCATTAGCCTGTCAACACTGAGGTCGTGAGTTCGCATCCCGCACGTTGAAGGTGCGCTCGACTCTAATCTTTATTGACTAGGACTGCCAGTTCTCCTAACGTCTTTGGTTCTCTCCGGGCATTCCGGCTTCCTCCACCAATAAAAACTGACCGTCTCGAAGTAGAATTAAACACCAATCAATCAATCGATCAATCAGTCCTTATATTCGACGTATTTTCCTTCTTTTTATCTACGTACTTTTGTTTATCTGACATTCAACTATCAATACATAATTTCTTTGCACTTCCTGTTGATTTATTCCTGTTATTCTGATAAACAGATAGTATTACACCATTTAAAGGGTGCTATATCTTATTGACAAGACAAGACAAGACAAGACAATTTATTTACAACTTAGGCACACGTATGGTGCTACAAGAGGATAACAATTATACATTAACAATTACATATATACTTATACATTTACAAGCAAGACACACAATAAATAAATAAGTGATATCATACAATAAAAACTGAAATATACCATATTTGGTTGATTTGTTTGCAAAATTCTTAATTGCAACGTGGATATGAAGTTATTGTAACATGCTATGAATTATGAAAATATTTTTTCAATATGTCTTAGAAACATGCACATATTTGTTAGCACTGGCACGTTACAGTGTGATAATAGACCAGTAAATTTCAATTGGGAAGGATTTTTTGTGTAATATGTAGGTATATACCTTTCTCTTAAAGACATAATTTGTTCATTGGAACATACAAAAAAATAATGATATTCGTCACCAAAATTCTGAGAAATCTTTTGGGCTGGATGTTAAATGTTTTAGTTAAATATTAATTTCGGCTATACATAGATTTCAATTTTTTTTACGTGCTCATTTGAGAATATGTATTTTTGTGATAAATATAAAGGATGTCAGTGTTTGATGTCAAACTTTGGTTGGATAATTTTTCTAAGGTAGGTATTATCCCGGAGTCTTGTATATCTTTCTATACGATATGATTTTTGCTCATTGATGAAGGCCGTAAGTTATGGTGATATTTTGATGTTGTTTACATCCTTGTTCATCAGTCTGTTCATCATACCATGATTTCTTATTTTTTTATTGTGTATTGGTTGTTATATGGCAATCAATATGTGACACTTTAACGAATGTTATCATTTATTCTTTATTGTCATATATAAGTATGTTTCTTCCTGTCGATGACTAAAACTTGAGTTTCCTTTCGTGATTTCCTTGATTAGAGTGTTGCTGTTTAAAAGGAAGCTATTGAACCAGAGGTGAGTTATCGTCAAGTTAAAGTCTTCTCGAAACAGACATTATCATGTTTTTGTTGGCCTTTATGGATTATCTATGTCAAGGATATGTACAATTGATCGCAACCACAATCACGTCCTTCTTTCTTTACTTATTGCATCGCCAAATGCGATTTATTATCGGGTTTTGACTTGCCATTAAACTAAAACGGGTACAACTAAATGTAGTGGAGCAGGATATTGCCTCCTGAGTTCACCCTGTAGTTTTTAGAGGGGTTCGTTTTACTTTTGCTTAAGGATGTATTCTTCTGAGGTTTCAGTCGCGTTGAAATCTTGTTCGGGAATTATTTCCAAAACGTGTTATTCAAATGGAAAATATCAATGAATATAAAAAAATATTATAATCAAACTAAACTTTGTGAAACAATTGTGTACTTACAAGAAGTAGTTTTTGAATAATAAAATTTTCAAATTGTATAACCGATCTGGTAAGTGTCATCAGCCACAATGCTGAGAAAATAGGTAAGGGTAAAAAAAAATGATTTTACCAAAGATATGTGCATCCATATCAATGTTTTCTTTTCAAAATTCTTAGATATGTATTTTTTCAATCATTTATAACAAAGAAGTTGAAATAACATGCTTTTGTTCTAAAAAAAAAAAAAGAGAAAAAGCATAAATTTACAAAATTGACAGCATGGTCAATTTGACACGAAAAAGCAACAAAACTTTATAAAACTTTCTAATATTTACACCAACCTATAGTTTTTTTTTATTTAAATTTATTCAGATTGGTCCACTTCATCTTTAGTGAAAGTATGAAAAAAAGTTTGATTGTGAAATTGTGATTTTTTTCATGATAATAGCCCAAAAATGGGTAAAATTGATGAAAAATGAAAAAAAAATGATAAAAAAGGGTACTTTCAAATAGCCGTAGCAAGAAAAAAAAAAAAGAAGTGTACATCCATAGGATTTTTTCTTCATCAGTTCCTTTCTTACAGTCATGAAAAAAAAAACATCAGGTTAAGAAAAAAAAGTTTAATTCTAGAAATTTTTGGCTCCTCAGAGGTGTACATACTTAAGTTTTCTGTAGTACTTTCTTTTTATTTTCAATGTCTGTGTTATTTATGTTCGTCCAAAGAAACTGTTGCATTTACACTTCAACTTCCACATTCCAGTTATGTTTTAGGGTTAGAGAATTTACACGCACTAAAGGTAATATGTTTTTGTATTTTGTAAGGTTAGACGAAATATCTACAAATCCACGTCAATGACTGTAACTATTGGGTTTTAAGGTTGGCAACGCGACGGATATCACTAGAACGGCGAGAGGACTGGTAACTAGTCCTCAGCACCTCAATTTGCCCCCGGGTTTTGGTATGACGTTGGTTAAAGTTGAACATTTTATAGGTTTCTGTGTAGTGTTTGTCTTTTCCTTTTTTTTTCCATTAGTCAAGATGGTATTTGATTTTGTCTTCGTCTCATGGTTTTTGATTGCCTCCTTAATATTTTCTTACTCTTTTTACTTCAGCGGATACGACCGAATGTGTGCGTATGAAAAATGCCATTGATAACAAGTAAATGTTAAAATACTAGTAACCAAAATTAATCAATGAAAATAAACGTACAAACGTATTATTTTGTTATAAATTAGGTCGTTAGAAATATTGCATTGTTTCATACATTTGTTTTTGGGGCCTATAAAAGCCGACTATACGGTATGGATTTTTCTCATTGTTGAAGGTCATACGGTTGCCTATAATTGCTTACATCCATTTCATTTGAATTGTGGTGGATAGTTGTCTCATTGGCAATCCTACCACACCTCCTTATTTTTATATAGCAAGTGTGAGGTTAAAAAAAGATCCTGAAGTTTTCGTAGGGTGACAGTTATAGTATTTATTACGCTTGTGATGCGTGGATGTAAATTTCAAGTTGTTAATGTCTTGCCTTGTCATTATGGTCGAATTGCTGACCACATTAAAACTGTGACAACCTTACATTTTATTTAACATATTGTCGATCGTATAGGTTCATATGATTTACAATGCATAAAAACCTCCCAGACAGATTTTCTTTTGACCTTCAGATGTACCTATAATAGTAACAGCGATAAAACAATTATTGTATACAAAAACTCTTCCGTGGTAGTTTTCAGTGCGCTAAAGAAAAGATAGATAAGTTTGCACAGTTATCAATATAAAGGTTATAATAAGTATGGTTTCCTTATTATTGATGGAAATCCAACAGGAGGACAAATGACTAGCATTGTAAGTAGAAATGAATGAATGTTTCTATTCTTTTATTTGCAGTTTTTTATTACTTTTAATGTTATTAAATAATTTATTATTTGATTTTAAATGACTTTTCCTTCCTTTGTTAAAAGCTTATTGCATTTTCCATAATCGTAGCGGAATCGGTTTAATACTTGCTTTTGGATCTGAACAATATGGCAAACAAACTAATTTGATTTTACAATTTACATATATTATTTCATAAATGACCCCCTTCTTAAAGTATAGAAAGCTATTAATTTGCATTTACTTTAATATTATGATGTACATTAGATATCTTCTATCGGGCTTATGCCCACGGGGTATACGTAGTATTTGTTCCGGTCTTTAAAGTTTATTTGCGGTGAGGATTTTCGAATTCTGATGCTGTTCAAATTTCTTTCTTCGGTAAGCTGTTAACATATTTGTGAAGCAAGTGCAATTTTATTCAGTTCATTGAATCCATTACCATTTTCCGTACGTAGATCGCAATCACAAAAATTACTAATGATTACACTGGTATGTATTTCACTTTGTTACGGAAATATCCATAGATGTTCAGAGGAATTAGTTCCGTTTTCATAATTAAATGAAATCAAGATACTATCTGGCGAACATTTTTTAATCTCAAATACAAAAAAAAAGAAATTTCATTACATGTGGGTTTAAAGACATTTGGTATTTCAACGATTTATGAGTAAACTACAGGCGTCACTTGTCCAGTAGGAGAAACATAACTTCATGAATAATTTTTGAGTTCCACACCAGCACAGGGCTTTATTTTGGTTCCTTTGCTCATCTTTTTATTTTTCTGTGTATTTGTGATGTACAGTTTTTGTTTGTCTTTTGTTCATTTTCCTTTCGTCATGGTTTTGTCTGTCCTTCTTGGGGCCTCGGTGACCGGGTGATCTAATTACTTGAACTACTGTATCACGAGCCTGTCAACACTGAGGTTGTGAGTTCGCATCCCGCACGTGGAAGGTGCGCACGACTCTAATCTTTATTGACTAGGACTGTCAGTTCTCCTAACGTCTTTGGTTCTCTCCGGGCATTCCGGCTTCCTCCACCAATAAAAACTGACCGTCTCGAAGTAGAATTAAACACCAATCAATCAATCGATCAATCAGTCCTTATATTCGACGTATTTTCCTTCTTTTTATCTACGTATTTTTGTTTATTTCAACTATCAATACATATTTTCTATGTACTTCCTGTTGATTTATTCCTGTTATTCTGATAAACATATATTATTACACCATTTAAAGGGTGCTATATCTTATTGACAGATACAGGATTGTATAGTGATCACCTTGTTTTACATCCTTCAAAAAAACATTATTTCAAAAAATGTCTACAAAGTGAAATGTTTGAATATGTATTATCTCATGATTTTTTTTAACATATTTGTATTTAAAGTTTTTCATAATTTAAAGTTAGAATTCTTAATGCAAAAAAAAACTTTTTTTTTAATTCTTGTGAGGTTATTGTTCTAAATAATGGTGTCTGACTAAATGAAGCTTCACTAAAGCAGTGCATATCTTACATATCCTATATCACGTTATACATGTAGTTGCTACTTTAGACCATGCTTGATAATAAACTTTACAAGTACGATGTTTTATCTTTACAATTGATATTTCCGATTGAATTGTTTCAAGTGATCTATTAGATCTCCCTTTTATAGTAATTCAGTTATAATTGCTTACATCGGATAAAATACTAGATGTATTTATATTTACTGATATTGCTGTAGGTGGAAACATTAAAAGTTTAAACCAGACTGAGTATTATTTTACTTTCAAATACAAACCATTTAATAAAAACAAAAGAATAAAATCTACATTTGTCGGAACATTTTTCTATGATGTGTCAAACTCATTCACTTAAATGTCAGCTGTGTTATAATAGCTAGCTTCCTCCCTCTCTCTCCTACATGTAATCAACCTAACTATTTTATGCAGGCACTTAACATTTCATTCAAAGTACTGTGGTTTTGTATACAATTTCAATTATACTATAAGTAATTCGAAGAGACATTCCGCAGGGACCATTTATAGAAGCCATTTTCAGGTAAGAGAAGAACTCCATTATTTTGTTGTATTATATATAAATCATATTGGTTATGACTTCTGGTAGGGATGGTGTGTAGGACCCCCTCCCCTAAAATTAAATATCGGAATGCACGTGTGGCATTTCGTTTTCATGAAATATAGCCAACTGTATATGCAAAAAACTGTTTTTTAATTCCATGAATGTTCCTGAAATTTCTCAATGACGTTTAAAGATCTCCTCTTTACGTTTAAATTCATTTGTAATGACGGGAGATGTTTCCATGATAGATCACTATTGTAATGTAGAAAGCTTCATGTTCATAACGTCTACATCGATTTCATATTTTGTAGTCCGTGTTACATATGTGAATTGATGTCTAGGTGACCAGTGTTATAAATGTACTATATCAAAGCTAAGGATACCGAATACAGAAAACCACCCTATATGACTAAATATCTGAGTGCATGAACACTCATGTCAGGACACACCTTGCTCGTTTTTTGGAGGCAAATAAGTAACAAGTAGAAAGATTCCAATCAAAATGCAATGTATTAAAACGACGATCAAATATTATTTACAACAGGGGTGTAAATCTTACAAAGGGTAACATTTAAATGCCCCTGATTTAACTCCCTTGATAAAAAGCCAGCCTAAAAAAAAAGGTGGAGTTCACAAAAGATTTAATTTTATAGCTTCTGTTCTAAGGTTACTGTCGACGAACCTAGTTGCAGACATGTCTTCCTATGAGTTTAAGTAAATTTTGTCCCTAAACAATATAAGAGACCGGCCAGGATCAATCACGTGTTGCATTTTGTGTTTTTCAATGTGACAAAAGTTTAACATTTGCTTAATACTACAATTATTTTTGGGAACTATTGGGATAGCAATTTTACACTATTTAATGTCGAGTTTTGTTGTAAATATTCTTTGTATATGAACTGATATAATTTGTTTCGGTTTTCAACAAATAGTGATTCCAAAGATTTTTTTAAATAGAAACTGCTGGAGAAGCGACATCATTTATACTTTTCTTAAGAATCGACATAAATGTAATGATTGTGTAATGGGCGGCGGTTTGAGTTATTTATCAGATCTTTTTCCGGTATACAGGAGTTAACCAAATTTGGAGCATAATTATAAAAGCATTAATGTTGTGTTTACTTACGCTATAGTTTCGCTTCTTTTGACCTTATAGTCAGCCATCCCCCAACTCTGGGGCTCTTTTCACAAAATTTCTTACGACAAATACTGATCGTAAGTTATACTTAAATGTTCATGACTAACGAGAATTTTTGCTCGTAAGATTTTTTTGTGAAACGAGTCGCAGGACTGACGCTCATTCGCGTATAGTGACAGATGATCGTCCCCCTCCACAAGAAAACGTTGTCACTGTTAAGGATGTTCGCTACTCTGTTTCAAAATAACAAGCTTTTTAAAAGATTGTTATAAATTGATAGTATATAAATGAAGGAACTGAAAAAGCAGAAAAAAATGAAGGGTCCGTGGGCTTGTTTTCTAGATATAAACCATTTAAAATTTGGCGGGAAATGATTCTCTCTAGATTTTTCATACACTTAACATTGGCACCTTTTTTCTTTCAAAAACAATGAAAAAATAAAAAGGATTTAATAAGATTTTCAAATATGGCTTTTTAAAATATATGTAATAAAATAATGAAAAGAAAAGTAGGGGTTAGCGGGCAAAATTTTTAATGGCATTACATGGATAAAATCAGAGGATTCCGAATATCTGGCAAAAAATCAAAAACAAGAGGAGCGAACATCCTAAATAGACATATTTTTTTATTAAATTACGCCATATTGTCGTGTCCCAACCCCCCTCTGGACCCAGTCGGAACAATCGTCCATTGTGTCAATGTTTTTCAATTCAAATTTCTTGAAATTAACGATCCGATTTATGCTAAAAACGGTTAACGAAATTTAATTGCATTTTGCCAGTATGAGTAAAACGAAATTCTAATTTTGTGATGGGAATTTCCATGTGTTTTTATTGATATAGATAGAACACTAGCTACATGTACACGTATTTTCAAAACGACCGCAATGTTGAAAACTGAAAAAACTAAAAAAAAAACCCAAAAAACATGAAAAGACACACAAATATTCTTTCAATAGTTACTTTTATTCATCACATAAAGTACAGAAATTTGACATATATCAGGGTCGGAATAAAGTGAGGTCAAGCATTAAGTATATTACTACCATTCCATATCATAAATATAACCTGCTCTTAATTATGATTTGTAATTGGTGAATGAAAGGTATGACTGATTATTTATACATTATGTCGGTTTCATCAAGTCAAGAATGTCTCGTCAAACATTTCTTTGCTGTAATCTTGCTGTTATAAATATTAACGTACACCCCCGAATTCATCCGCACGTAAATTTTATATACTAGTGTGTAGGTCTATTTTCAATATTTGCATGTCAACTGAGTAAGTATAATTACTAGTTATTGTGGGGTTAAATGGATTTGATTGCTACGGGAATGACATAGCAATTCTCAATGAATTTAAAATTTCCATTTGTTACCTCCCCACTCCATCAAAGCACGCCGTTTAAAGCGAGGTAACAGACAACTCGAATTGAAGCCAGATTAATGTGTCCGAGTATGGTGACATGTCTTCTTTCGGACTGTTACCTTGTGACTAAGCACGTTAAAAAAAGGTCTATCGGTTTAGTTCAAAGCATGGTATCATCAAATCACGTTATCGTCCTGAATATGCATGCGTTGTTTGCCTTTGTAAGTTATGTAGCCATCATTCAATCAATCGTGTCATTCTTCTCAACCTTTATTTAGTTTGAAAGCGTATCAGCTTTTTTATGAAGACTTTGCATGATTTACTAAAATTAAAGTACTTGTTTCGCAGTATGACCGTATAGAAAATTTTGGTTGTCTTTGGTCAAATTTTATTTGTATTAGGTACTTGAACCTTCATGTGCATATTGTTTTGAATTTTTTTTTCTTTTAAGTCAAATCTTATTATAATTTATAAAGATGTATGTTTGTAAAGAGCCGACGTCAAAAGCGGAGCCCGAAAAAAACTTCTATGTCTTTTCTGGTTTTATTAAATTTTTAGTTAGTTGATGTTAAATAGCCTTTATTATGGAAAAACGAGATAATAACAAAAGAATATTACATTACTATACTGTAACATATAAGTCAAATATGGGATTCGGAAACAAGTTTTGAAAAACTTTTATAAATCCGTCTCCCGAAAAATTATACATATATAGAGACCAATATGACGTGCCAACAGTATTTACAGTTAAAGTCTGATTGATTGATGTTTGTTTTGCGCCGCATCAGATTACATAATAATATAATAAATTTCACTATATATTTATTTAAAAAAAAACTACGAAAACTACGAAACAGTCACTAAATCCGTACAAAATGTTTGGTGGTTTGTGTAATCTTCTTAGTGTAAAGCAATTTGAGAATTATACTTTTTGTAAGCTATGTAAAACCTCAAAATTGTCGACAGTAGTAAAGCTACTGAATCCAAGACTGAAAATGACATTTTGAGGTACAAGCAACAGAGAAATAAAGTAAATAATATGAAAAAAATAGCCAAAGAAAAGTTTGAAACAAATTTGGACAGTATTATACTAGAAAATTCCCCGAACTCAAAAACGTATTGGAAACTTATGAAAATGTTGATTAAATCAAATAAAAATTCGGACAACATACCCCCTCTCCAAAATATTATAAATGATAATGGACTAAACGATGTCGTATATGAAGATGAGGAAAAATGCAGCTTATTAAACAAATATTTTAGTATGATTTCAAAACTTGATGAAGAACATGTAAATTTACCCGAATTTAAAACAAAAACTGATAGTAAATTTTCGGAAATCAAAATAAATACACAAGAAATCATAGATATTATCCAGATATTAGATCCAAACAAGGCATCAGGCCCAGATGTGATCAGCCATAAAATGCTTAAGTTATGTCCGGAAAAGGTTGCAGTTCCGCTAAACATTATATTCAATAAATCTTTAAGAGAAGGCAAATATCCAACCAGTTGGAAGATAGCTAATTTAATACCTATTTTCAAAAAGGGGGATTCATCCTTGCCTTAAAATTACAGACCAATTTCTCTTATTAGTTGTGTTGGAAAAGTAATGTAAAGAGTTGTTTTTAAGCACTTGTATAACCATCTACACGCTAACAAATTAATTTATGAATATCAATCCGGATTTCTTCCCAAAAATTCAACTGTCCATCAACTTTTAGAAATATACAACTGCATCTTAAACTCTTTGGAAAAAAAAGAAATAAACTGTTTTGTATTCTGTTATTTCTCTAAAGCGTTTGACAAAGTTTGGCATAGAGGTCTTATTCACAAACTGAAAGCCTATGGTATTGATGGAACCTTATTACAGTGGTTTGAAGATTATCTGCATGACAGGAAACAAAGAGTAGTACTGAATAATTCGTCCCCCCCTTTTTGTAATGTGTCAGCAGGTGTACCCCAGGGATCTGTTTTGGGCCCTCTTCTCTTTGTTTTATATATTAATGATATTGCTGATAAGCTTACATCGCTGTGTAGGCTATTTGCAGACGACACTTCATTCAGTTATTCCGGTAGCGATGGTGAACATATTAAATCTGTGATCGACCGCGACCTGAAAGAGCTGAATGTTTGGTCAACTAAATGGCTTATGTCATTTAATCCTGATAAAACAGAAATTATGATATTTTCAAATATTGAGATACCAGATCTCAACTTTTCCCTAAATGATAAAACTATCCCTATAAATACATCGCATAAGCACCTGGGAGTTACCTTTAGTTGTGACGCAAAATGGAACAATCATATTTAAAGTATAATTACAAGTGTAAAGAAACACCTTAATGTTCTGCGTAAACTTAAATATCGACTGTCTCGTAATAATTTAGAAAAAACTTTATGTAGTTTTTATTAGACCCATTTTTGAATATGCCACGGAAGTGTGGGATAATTGTGGGATATGTTATTCAAATAAATTAGAAAATTTGCAATTGGAAGCCGCAAGAATTGTAACAGGTCTACCAATCTTCACTAAAACTGATACTCTGTACTCTGAGGTTGGCTGGGAATCTTTAAAAGAAAGACGAAGAAGAAGAAAATTACAGATGTTTTATAATGTAAATAAAAAAACATGCACCTGAGTACCTGTGTAATCTTGTCCCCCAATGTATACAAAGCACAACCAAATATCCGTTGCGAAACGGTCAAAATATCATTGTTCCATTTTGTAGATTTTCCCTTACCACTGAATCTTTTATTCCATCCACAATACGAGAATGGAATAAGCTTGACTTAAAAATTCGAAACACCGACTCTATATCTAAATTTAGAAAGAATTGAAAAATGAAAGTGTTCAGAGTAGAGTTGCGCCGTATTATATGTACGGTCCGAGGAAACTGAATATTATTTTAACTCAATTGCGATGTTCCGCTTCATTTTTGAAACTCTGACCTTTTCAAAGCTAACATTATACTGGATCCTTCGTGTCAGTGTGGGTCTGATATTGAGGATGTTCATCATTTTCTTTTAGTTTACCCAAAATACACTACATGTAGAGAAATTTTACTTAACAATCTTAATTGGCTTACTGAAAACTTTATTATTGATACTAAACTATTAACTTGCGGAGATCTTGAACTTTCGAATGAACAAAAATCTCCTAATTTTCAAACATGTTCAAGATTTTATTAAAAGGTCTAACAGATTTCTAGTACCTTCATAAAATATTATTGCTACTGGCACGGATGATCATCACCATCAAACCTAAGTCAACATCACAGAAAATATAATTTGCTTCTTTTTCTTTTCCTCCTTTTCCATTCTTCTTGTTCTTTTTTTCTTTTTATTTATAGTTCGTATAATATTTAATGAATTTGTTAGCTTTACATGCATGCTCATAATGTTATTATAATTGTATATATACTTGTATTGTAATATGGAGAAGACTTTATAAGTATGATTTACTTGTGTCTCATCCATTTTGCTGATATTTAGCAAATACAATATGTTTAAACTAAACTACTGAATCCTCAATATTTATAATATAATGGTGTAGTACAGTCCTTGCATCCCGTATAATAATAATGTCATAGCAGTTTCATAACTTATATTGAAATCGTCCGGTCAATGGGATTTTTCGAATAAAGATCATATTGACGGTTAAGAAGTACGATGACGTTATTTTCTATAGTTTTGCACACTTAGACCTTAAAAATCATAAATCTTGGTTACACCACAGGTTGATAACAAATTCAAAGACGTGCAAATCTTAATTGAGGAAATTATTATCTTGTACCTGCAGAATGAGTCCTTCATCACCTTTGAAGATTCTATTGATATACTTAATGCACTGTTCATTTAGTAACTCAACAAGTCTTTATCTCATTGTATTCGTTTTGCACCTTCGTTCTTTCGTGGTTCTACCTTTTGGTATTCTGATTCATTACATAGATTTTTGGCAACGCTTATCTTTTAGTCTTTCATTCTGGACATTTCAGCACCTTTATCAGTTCTACGTATATGCCAATCGTTAGTGTCCGTGCGAGGACATTGCTGTTTCTTATTATGAATCTTAATATTAAAGATACCGTAACATGTTTCTTAAATATCTATATTTTACATTCATTCTATTCATATCTTTATATGTGGACTAATTATTAAGGTGAACTTAGTACAGTAGGTGTACACATGTCATGTCATTATGAATTTTTTTTGTGTTGTTTTTGATAAAAACAATAATGCAAAGAAACCTTAAAGAATATGCAATACTAAATTCTATAGATGTTTTAAGAAGGGTCTTTAATGTGAATCCATGTTCATATATCTTACGAAAGAGTCAACGCGGTATATTTATAAGACAATAATATATCCATTGTTATGTTTTTTGATGACATGTACTACATATCGCCAGTGCAAATTTTATTCTGTACCGCAGTAAACTGTATTTTTTACTATTTGCAAAAAAAAAAGAAAAAAAGAAGAAGTGTCATATACATCGATGCTATTTTTGTTGTGAAAATGTGCATGGTAGGTTGGGGTTTAACGAGAAATTTATATATGTTTATCAAATTCTTAAAATTATCAAATTTAATAAGTTCGCATGAACACAAGGAAATGTTTGTTTTAAAAGAATGTAGTTTAAACAACAAGATGAGCTTTGACACAGAAATGCTTTTAAAATGTTCTACTAAACATTTCATTGTCGTTGAATTTTAAAAATCTTTACTATTTATATAAAGCATTCAACCGAATTTAAAATATATATAAAATTATAAATCATTTGTTGTGTCATATAGACTATTAACTGAATCATTATATATTGATAATTACGTGAATGAGATGAATGAAATAGAGACTATAAATCATTCGTATGTTACCATAACGGTTTAAAGTATACAGTATTTAAACTATTTAAAAATACCAAACATTGAAAGGAAAGTCAATCACAGTGACTTCTACCATAATTGTTGACTAGAAAAAAAGGTATGTACACAAGATTGTATGCATTTATTTTACCAGTTCATTTGCTCGGTCAAATGTTATAGATGTACAGGGATGGTTTCTACATATACATCATTTTGTTATCAGTAAATTAAAATCAAACTAATTTATTATTTTTATATACATATACACATTGATGGCTCTACAATCTGTCGAATCCTGTATCTTGGCAAGGTCATGTTTTTCTCTGACTATTAATGACGTCTTTACACTAAATCCATTAGATGTTGGATGTGTACTGATTGATATTTTAGTCTTATATGCATAATTTTTGTTACTAGTTGTTATTGGCTTTGGACTACCTGTCAGTAACTGCGAGTACTCTCAGATATGTACTTAGTGTCTTTTTGTTATGGGGATGTATAAGTACCCTGCCACGTCTACTCTGTGTTTTTGTTGTATGTATTTCTGCTTTTTATATATCTGATGAGTTAAGCCCTTTTCAACTGATTTTTATAGTTTGTTCTTATGTTGTATTGTTACACCACTGTCCCAGGTTAGGGGATGATTGGTGCCTTCAAACTAGTTTAAACCCCCCACATTCTTTATGCGCCTGTCTCAAGTCAGGAGCCTGTAATTGAGTGGTTGTTGTTCTTAATCATATTTATATGTCGTTTATTGTTTTGTATATAGCGTGTTCTTGTTTTGTGCTGTTGCACCACTGTCCCAAGTTAGGTGGAGGGTTTGGCGGCTTATAACTAGTTTAACCCCGCCACATTCTGTAGGTGCCTGTCCCTAGTCAAGAGCTTGTAATTCAGTGGTTGCCGTTTGTTGCTGTATATCTTATTTGTTTTTCATTCATTTCTTTGTACATAAATCAGGCCGTTAGTTTTCTCGTTTGAATTTTTTTACATTTGTCATTTCGACTATGCGGTATCGGTTTTACTCATTGTTGAAGGCTGTACGGTTACCTATAGTTGTTAATTTCTGTGTCATTTTAGTCTCTTGTGGCGAGTTGTCTCATTGGCAATCATACTACATCATCTTATTATACGACCGCAAACAAATTTTTGCGGTCGTATATTGGTATGACTTTGGCGTCGTCGTCGTCGTCCAAAGACACATTGGTTTTCGCACAATACCTTTAGTTTAAGTGAATGGATCTCTATGAAATTTTACCATAAGGTTCAATACCACAAAAGGAAGGTTGGGATTGATTTTGGGGATTATGGTACCAACAGTTAAGGAATTAGGGGCCAAAAATAAGCATTTTTCTAGTTTCCAGACAATAACTTGTGGAACGGTGTATGGATCTCTCTGAAATTATACCACAAGTTTCCATACCACAAAGGGATGATTAGGATTTGCTTTGGGGGGTTATGGCTCAAACCGTTTAGGAATGAGGGGAAAAAAAGGAGGAAAAACAAGGGTGTCCTGGTTAATGGACAAATACTTTAGTACAAAACATAATTTAAAGCAGTGTAAGGGAGGTAATCCAAATAAAACGTTTAGATTACCTCCCTTACACTGCTTTTAAATTATGTTTAAAGAAATGCATATTTATAAAGGAAGACCAGTAAAAATATCTGCAAATGTTGCATCTTTTTTTTTTGTAAATACATATGGAAGATTTGACACCATATTTTAAATTCTATTATGAAATAGATTAAGTTAGTACATGGTAAATTTAAATGGGTAATTATGGTTGCAAACTCAATTTTTCTCATTTCAGATTTCAGAAATTAAAAAGAAAAATCAAATATTATTTTTTTTGCAAAAAAAAAAGTGTGTGTAAAGGGGGGGGGGGGGGGTTAATACGCAACAGCATAGTGTATTGCACAAAAGAAAAAAAAAGGGGGGTAATTTTTAATTTTTTTTTGTGGCGGGAAAAGGGGGGGGGGGGGTCAATTCGCAACAGCAAACAATTCGCAACAGCAAAGTGTATTGCACAAAAGCAAAAAAATGAATATAAATTCAAATCATATAACCAATTCTAAGTTCTTTGACTACAGTTATTCTGTCAGAAACATTTTATGTGTCAAATATTTAATTACAATACAAATTCAGACCTGTATCAAGCGCGAATATTGCGTCCATTTTTACCAAAACTGTTCAGGGTTGGACCTCTGCGGTCGTACCCAGCTGCGCTCGGCAAAGCAATTTATTTTTATATGTAATTATACAAGGATAGATTTTCATTTACAAAGCGATGACTTCGAAGTGACAGGAACGGCTACATTCATTTCAATTATTGATTGATTGATTGTTTGCGTGACGTCTAGTGGCAAATATTTCATCACATTCAGGACGAGAACAATTAAATTGAACAATGATATTAAATAATTCAAGCATTATATATGTAGGACTCTAAAGTGCGATGGTACTCTAATGTGCGATGGTCACGCTAAAGTGCGACGGTCTACGCTAAAGTACGATGGTGTCTCACGCTAAAGTGCGATGGTTGTTTGTTTGCTGAAGTACGATGGTATATCACGCTTAAGTGCAATGGACCAATAGAGTAAGCTTCGAGGGATTAAAACGTTAATGTACATGGATTTTGAAAATAGCCTTTTTGCAAAAGCTGGTATGCTAAGGTATAACATACGTGATAGGCTTTATAATTTACCGGGAGGCTTGAGTGATCCTTTCTTAATTCAGAAGACCGACCACGTAATAATTGCTGAAAAGGTAATTTAGGTGTAACAAAATACTGTATTTCCTGTTAAGTAATTTTTACCAATTCGGGCGTATTAAATATTTGAATAATTGGTGTAGCTTGCCGTTCACACAGTTTATCAATAATCTGAACACCCCCCCCCCCCCCCCCTCCTTTTTGTACATTCGTCATTGTAAATAACAAATACAAAATGCGTTCATTGTCGGAATAAGTTACTTTATTTGTACAAGCTTTAATATAAATGCGAGAAAAATGCGATATTCACCGAGCTTTCTCCTTTTTCGTAGCGAGTACAAATACATGTTTTATTTTCCTACAATGTACAAACTATGTTTTAGCCGACAGTTTATAATTTACGCTTAAAAACATGTACCTAGGTATCCTGTATCCAATAGGAGCAGGATACAGGATACCTATGAGTATACTTTTTTGTATCTATATAGTAAAATGGTCGACTGCAGGACACAAGTCCTTCTTCCAGCAGCCGAAAAAAAACACATTTGCTTCAGCCGACAAAGCACTGTTGAGTCTGAAATTAAGTCATGGACATTTATCTTCTAGCACATTCATTTTTGGTTTGTATAAACGATTGCTAACGTCATAATCCAACTACGTTTCTTACGTCTATATACTTTCGCGGACCATCGCACTTTAGCGTATGGAGGCATCGCACTTTAGCGCAGACCATCGCACTTTAGCGTGACCATCGTACTTTAGCGTCCCCATCGCACTTTAGAGTCCTACATATATGTCATATTTGTACATTATGCAGTTGCTGAAAGCGTTAAAGATTACTCCTTTAGAATTAGAAAAAACAGTTAAATACTTGCAAAACTATATTGTAGTAATTCAAATATGAATCTAAAAAAAAAAAAGACAAAAACAAAACAATAGAACACTTCTGTATGGTAAAGTACTTGCAAAAATAAAAACATAAAAAAGAGTCCTAATGTTAGAATAAGGTTTCACCTTCATAATGATATCAACTTATTTGTTTTGCCTATCATGGTTGTCGAGCCTTTAGAGAAAAAAATCAAAACTCTCTGATTTTTGTTTTTGTAATCCGGATGAAACTCTCGCAAATTTGACAACCGAGGTCTTTTTTAATCAGACTTTTTATTCAAAGTTTATTGCAAACATAGATCGAAAAGGCATTAAAAGGATACATAAGGCCTTATCTTTTACATGGAAGAGTAGTTTAAAATTATACTTGTCTTGGTTTTTATCCTCCTTCTCGAGCACTGATGATCCAGTGAATTTAGATGACCGATATATATGATTTATAACAGGAAATGGACATCCGTCATGATTTTTTATATTATTTATCATACTTCCGACCGAAAAAGACAATCGATTCCGAGCCGCTTTCCATTCCTTTTAAAAATACAATTCCTTGGCTAAATAAACTGGAAAAAAAACTTGCTTTACATTTTTTGCACATAATGTATGTATGTATATGTTAAAAACTTTTAATTGTACACCATGTGCTGTATGTATTACTACAATGTACATATCCCAAAGGCAGTATGTTAAAGAGAGTTGATATTTATCAATAAAGGCAGTCTTGTCAATTTGATATGTTTCAATAAATTTATTCTCAAATTTTTAAGTAATGTAAAATTGAAGATTTTCAAATAAATGACATTTTCTTTGTCCCAACATTCAAATAGTTACATTTTAATTACCTCTGTTATTGAAAGGTTAAATTGAATTTTCTTTTAATAGCCATGTTATGTATTATACTTGTGTCTTGTCAGATAACATCTGTTCAGTTCCTCTTCACATGTTAGTACGGAAATATAATACATAGTGGGTTATAATTCGACATTTTTCTTTCCTATGAAATACAAGGTAAATCTAATTAAAATATTATATACTTTATAAAATTTTAAATACACATGTAGCTAATAACATACCAATTATGTGTACCGAATGCATATAGTGTCAATGGTAATAATCATAGTGATATATATATAAGTTGTTTTCGGTTTAATTTATGAAGCTATAATTAACATGTAATGTATTACTTTAAGCAGAGACAAATATATATGTCTCTGCTTGAAGTAGAGCTAGACTTTATCTATTCAGGTAGAAGGATATGTTTTATATTTGGGGTTTCTACTTGGAACAGAATGACATTATTTCCTGCGATACATTTCTTAATGCTAATTATAATCTTACGGAATTATGAACTCAATTTTGAATTATCATTTTGCATTAGATATGCATCAAGTTGAAAATATGCTTGATTTATGCGTATGTAGCTGAGACTCGTACAACACGAATAGAATGCCAATTAATAACTAAGTTTAATCGTGTTTGACTATATTGTGTTGGAATATCATATTATTTAATTTAAAAAAAAGTGAAAGGACTGTGTTCATTTTTGAGGTCTAAAAATAGGTGAAAGGACTGTGTTCATTTTTGAGGTCTAAAAAAAAGTGAAAGGACTGTGTTCATTTTTGAGGTAAATCACGATTGTCTTCTTTATAAATATGTCGAATGTTCGAAGCTGATATTGCTAAAATGCTTGAAAGTTAATGATTATATACAATAAGATTGTTCAACTTTCTAACATTTACAGTATGTACGATTTTGCATTAAAAATATTTTACTTGCACGACAACGTGTATTTGTTCGGTGTGATTTTCAGCACCGTTTTTTAAATACTTGTAGTTTCATTTGAAAGACATTGATTATTTTAATGTGTTGTTAGCATACGTGCGTTTCATGTTATAAAAAGTGTGTGACGATTAGACAATGCTCCAGGGACTGCAGTTTTTGCGGTTTTTTTAACATTATTTAGGACTGCATTGTTCAAAATATTAAACTTGTTTACCCTTATACTATTGTTTGAGTCGTACAGAAACATATCATGAATCCTTACCTGAGGATACATGTAATAATATAATATTGTTTAAGGATGTTCACTCTTCTTGTTTTTGTTTTTTTGCCAGATATTCGGAATCCTCTGGTTTTATCCATGTAGTGCCATTAAAAATTTTGCCCGCTAACCCCTTCTTTTCTTTTCATAATTTTGTTACATCTAGTTTAAAAAGCCTGAAAATCTTATAAAATTCTTGTTATTTGTTCATTGTTTTTGAAAGAAAGAAGGTGCCAATGTTAAATGTATGAAAAATCTAGAGAGAATCATTTCCCGCCAAATTTTCAATGGTTTACATCTCGAAAACAAGCACGCGGACCCTTCATTTTTTTCTGCCTTTTTAGTTTCTTCATTTATAAAAGTCTTTTAAAAAGCTTGTTATTTTGAATCAGAGTAGCGAACATACTTAAGGCTATCAGAGTAAAGATTTCTGCTTTACTAGTACTAGTATTTAGCGTTCTTATGAAGTAATGACAATGCATCATCAGTATTTGGTTATTACAATCTAGCCAATTTTATTTGAAAAAAAACAACATATGCGTAACCCCTTAGTAAAAGTAATCTTCCAAAAGAGTAATTTCGAGTAAGAATGGGATAATCATGTAACAGATGCAATAAAATTTATGATATATTCTAAAACGGCACTGTCGAGATATACATTTACTAGTATGAATTCTAGTTCATTATGTTCCGCACAGGCAAACGAACACTTAGTCTACACAATAAGAGTAGCTACAAGGGCTTTGTACATCCAGAGAGCCTGGCATAATCCCGCAGATTGCACGTACTTAGGTTTACGTCCCAATCACAGCTGTTAATAGAGACATTAATATAGTCGCCTTTTCTAACACACTGTACTTTGTTCTATGGTATTATGTCCTTCATTTAAACTTTGATCAAAATGTGTATCTATTAAAATTTGCGAGATATTCACGTCTACATGTAGTAACGTGTTGTACACAATCATATTCTTAACTATAGAAAGTGAAATGAAAGAGGTTTAAACATATTTTCCTCGGATTTCATTTTGGTTCAAAGATTTCCATATTAAATTAAAATGTTATAGTGTTAAATTTATTACCTTGCATAAACTGTTGACGTTTGACATAATTTCTTATGATTTATTCCAAAAATGAGATACTTTATTAGAAAGTGTCTTATAAATTATTTCCTTGTTGTATTGCTATTTGCTGGATTATTTACCATCTTATACATATAATTATCTGTCATTTAATCGTCTTAAATGCAACAGGTGCGTGTAGATGATTTAAGAATTAAGTTCCCATGATCTTTTGCTATATTATTTAGAATAATCAAATATATGTTAATCGTTATAATTAACATAATCAGTTTCTGAATATGTTTGCAGAACAGACCTAGTATATTTAATGATAATAGTTCCTCATCCTGAATATGCATGAAATACTTGCAACTGGACATTAAATAAGCAACACCAATAAATCAATTTAAACATTTTGGAGACAATGTATTTTGTCACAGATCTCATATGTTAAATATCTGATATTGTTCTAACCTTGGATATTACAGATGTTTACGCATGACTGGTAATGCATGTCTAGCAGGAAATACCTTACAGTACTTGACACACTTTGGTGTTTTTTGAGTTCATAATATATATTCTAAATTTTTTGCTATCTTGTTTGTCTTTTTAAATAAATGATTGGATTTAGAATTTTTACCGAAGGTTTTATGCTTCTTTTGTGGTTTCTAAATTGTTGATGAATCTAAATATAGTGTGTTCATTGGTTGGAATGTCTTTCGGAGATATGTGTGATCTACGTTGATATAGAAGAGAGAGACAAAACCTTACTAAATGTCATATTTTTCGTCATATTTAAAGATTTAAGCAATTATTTGCGGAAAAAATGAATGGAACTCTACATTTACCGAAAGGAGATTTTATTTCGATAGATAAGCTCTAACATCATTCTTAACTTTCTTGAAATCGGCCGTTCTAGTATACCTAAAAAAAAAAAATGCAAAAAGCATACCAGAAAGGAAAGGTGCATTGTCGTTTCTCTCTACAGCGATAGCAGGTATCAATTACATAAATTTCAGGGTAGTGATTTTTTTGGATATATTAGAAACATGCTTTTGAAAATTTTAAGAGGCTTTCACTTAATGTTAAACAGGAATGCTAACAATATAAATGTTGTATTCCAAAAACTCACAAACACGTATATCTAACATGTAGTATATCACACATACGTGTTATCCTTTCATCAATGACAGTTATATATTTCCGGTCATAACGTATTTATCTATCATAATGTTATAGTCGTAGTAAACATTTATACGCATTGTGTAGATATAGGTAGCTTACAATAATATGTACACAAGCTCCAAAGGTTTGCATATCACACTAACTTATGGAAATATTTCAAAAGATAACAATCGGCATTTAGAACACCGGTGATAATGACATGTTTTGGTATTCTTTTTATTGTTTTAATTACTCTTAATTACTATTACAGAGTTTGCTACTGGAATGATATGAAACAGGAAGGAAGTTATTTTGAGACAGGGATTGTTTTATCCTATGTTTTATAAATACTAAATACGCAAAAAGGAACAAAGATCGTGGAGGATTTTGCTATTTTGGATTGATATTAATATATTGTGGACAATAATTCTAATCAACAAAAAGGAGAAAGTTTTGAGGTATAAAATTCCTGTTGTGCAAACCTTCAAAAAACTTATCGCAAAATGGCGGGAAACTATACAAATAGTGATATGACATTAGACGATTTTAATGATAAGGAAACAGCAAAAAGAACATCTGCAATCGTTTATTTATCAGTTGTTATGGCCTTGGGTATTCCAGGAAATTTATTAGTGATTATAGTGTACTTTGGATCACTCCGGCGAAGAGATGGCACTCACTGGATGTACATCCGGGCTTTAGCCATTACCGATTTACTGGTGTGCACGGTCGCAATACCATTTGAATTGTTCCAACAAACGCACCAGTTGACATTTTATTCTGCAGCAGGGTGTAGTGTCTTCAGATCAATAAGCGTACATTTATCCTTGACATCATCTCTTCTTTTAATTGCCATGTCAGGTAATCGTCTAAGACGGGTATGCCAACCACTTAAAAAACAACTAACTACGAATCAAGGTTATGTGACAATTGCAATCGTAGTCGGAATTGCCTTGTTATTTTGTTGGCCGGAAGGAGCGCTGAGTGGAATAAGCTTAGAAAAGTTAGATAACAATTTGACAGGATATGATTGCAGCTTTTCAGACAGATTTAGCGGGAAAGATTACACTACGATATACAGTACTCTCCTGTTAACAGTCTACATTTCGTGTATGCTTGCACTTGTTATTATGTATTCAATAGTTGGACGGCAAGTGCTTAAACGAACCAAATTCCAAAACTCTCATCGAGCAAGTTGTTCAATACCACCAACCTCTGGTGCTACAGAGGTAACCTCATATGAACACCATAGCACCGACACAATTGATGATAAAAGTGAATATGTAGACGATAAAAGAATCACCATTCAGATAATTAAACATCCAGGAATAACTGAAAATATCGATCATAAGAAACATAAAGGAAAGTGCAAGACAAAAAAGAAAACATCGAAAAAGGTTACACGGATTGCATTTGCCATTAGTTTCTGTTTTATACTGAGTTACTTGCCATATGTAGCAGTAAAACTAAATGCATCTGTTGTAAAAGGTCGGTTTACACAAACACCGCTTACGAAAGCCATATTTCCTATCCTAGCCAGAACGTTTATCATCAATAATATCATAAATCCTGTCATATACGGCTTTCTCGATCCTACGTTTTTACAGCATTGCAAAATGACAATTAGATATATCCTATGCACCAAATGTCAAAACTAAAGGTATTTTATTTGAAATATGATGTGAACATAAATCATACAAACATTTTGATATAATTGTTTAGAATGTACTTAGTTCACTGTTGTTAGATCAACCCAATATATTGATTGCTGACTATGATTAACCAGCTATTAAATATAAAGGATGAATGACTAACGCGCAACAGCAAATATTACATGTACATTCAGAACTATAACATTTTAAATTTCATATGACTATAACATTTCAATTTCATATGATTATAATATCTTTCATTTTTCCTTAAAGTTAATTTGTTAACGTTATATCTCACTGGGTCGATACCACTGCTGGAGGACTTTTAATCAATAACCCGTGCTTCGGTACTTATATGATTTACAACATACCCCTTTGAGAATAAAAATAATATTAAGAAAGTAAGTTTCCTGTACCATCAGGCAATTTGACCTTAGATAAATGTGACTATTCTTTTTAGTGCCCGTTCACTTAGCTTCTAACGTTTCTACATATTTATACTTTCCTTACTTTTCTATTGTTTAGGTTTTAGAGTTTTTGAAAACTTTAGAAAAGCGTTTCTGACGCACTAAATGTATGAAGTGTTATTTTTCATATAACAGTTTACAAGAAGACAAGTCGCTCTTCCCGTATAAATTATTCCTTGTGAGCCAACTAGTCGTTTCAATATCAAACGATTTCAGAAGTTGAATTAATGCGATAAGAAAACAGAAATTAAAGTTTTATCCAACTTAAATAGGCTCAGTAGCAGTGAGTGCATCAATTGTTAAAAGTTTACACATATATTATTGGCAAAGATCTGCGTTGACAAACCGTACATGCTAGCTGTACAACAACATGGTGCATGTGATTTAATGTAACTGCCACTTTTAGTATGATTTCAGCTGAAGTTGACTATTAGTAATAATATTTAGTCAAGCTACAAAGCCATAGTTATTTCTAATTTCACACGAAATTATATAATCTAACCAATCCGTTAGATCTATCTTTTGGCGGGGTTCGTGATGATCAGTCTTTAGTTTTTCTATGTTGTGTTCTATGTACTGTTGTTTGGCTTTAGGTCGTTTTTCGTATTTTGCCATGACATTTGTTTATTTTCGACTTATGAGTTTGAATATCCCTTTGGTCATTAGCCTTCTTTTACTGAGTATGTTTATTCTTCTTCTAAGGCATTACAAGAAGTGAACTCAGTGTTGACTTGGTTTACTATGTCACTACAATGCGTCCTAGGCCGGATACCAAGGTATCAATTTAGTATCAGATACCTGTTAATCTATGAATTCATACCAACATAAAATGTCATTGTTACCTCAGTGATGCATAGTTCTTTAATACAGTGCACTTGGAAGTTTTGAATTTCTGTTTAATTCATAACGCAAACAGCTATACTTCACCCATATAATAATAAAATTAAATTCTTTGTATACAATATAAACGAACAGATAGTCTGTCTGGTATGACAGATTGGCTTATAAACCTATAGCAACTTATCATTACTAGTATTTGATTATCAGATAAATGCAAATTGTTTATATACAGTTATTGTTATTGTGATATCTGTAACAATCTTCCTAACGTCAATCCGCTGAATCGGAATCCTGCAGTTATGTTTATTTATCTCTGCTCCGATTCTGTTCATTAAGTAAACATATTTCTATATTTTCGCCCACCAACGTACGAAAGAAAACGCACCTTTTCACTAAACGCTGGTTTATATCGTCGTATCAGATACATTTTGTACTACCTCTGTTTTTTGCAATAATTTTTTTCTTTTCCGTGTGTATAAAATGATAATTCATAAAGAGAAAGATAAAACATATTTTCCAATAAGGACTCATGACGGGCAAAATCAGTACACTGATTAGATACATTCAAGTAAAAATTATTATTAATTGAGATACTCAAAAATCTGGAAAACAACATGAGTTAACATACATATAAAATATACCATAATTTTGAGTATTCTATAATTGACCATATACATGTATCAGAAACAGCATCATATGATATGCGAGGGAAAAAAAAGAAATGCTACAATATGGTATGGGAGTGATTGTCTCATAAAACATATTCCCGTGATTAGGCATGGGGTGTTCCTCAGTGGACACTTCACCAAATTATAATAAAGTCAGAATATTACCAATTTTTAATCCAATGCAGATGGAATATTTTCATTTTGAGACAGATATATTTTGAGATCCCATGTAAAAGAGGGACGAAAGATACCAGAGGGACAGTCAAACTCATAAATCGAAAACAAACTGACAACGCCATGGCCAAAAATAAAAAGACAAACAGACAAATGATAGTACAGATGACACAACATAGAAAACTAAAGACTAAGTTGTTGACTGGGATACTAGATTTTGTTATAATTTTACTATGAAATATATCCTTACTGAAGTGGGTGTCAGTTGAAATATCCAATTACATCATATCCACTTTTTAACACATCCTTCCCTAGAAAATTCAATAGTTATCTGAAATTAAAAAAGGAAGACATAATGATTTTTACATCACCAGAGAATTGACATGGTATATAAAATGGCAATTTGTCAACATTGTCCATGTGACCTAAACCGAGATTTCATATTGGTCATGGAGACATTATAAAGCCGAGTACAAGACTTGAGTTAAAACAGTTAAATACTGAAAATAAGGATAACAAAGGAGGTGATGCTATATATAAGGCATCATACAGACAGAACATAGCTCAATAATACTGTGTGCTTGAGATAGGAAAAAGTACAGTATAATTCTCATGCGACGAGTTGGTAAGTAGGGATAAATTCGTCACATGTGAAAGATGGGCGGCGAGATTATATTCATTTCAGTTCATCTTTTTATAGTGTTAATCGTTTTTGTTTAATTTCAGAAATCATAATTTAAATATAAAAATTCTACGATTTTTTTTTTAAATTTTCATATTTTAATAATCCGCGCAAACGTAGTAACTTTCCAGGACTGGGGTTGTGTCCCTTGAAAGAAGGCTGTGTTGAAAAAAGTCTCTGTAAGTTTTTGTAAATTATCGAATAAATACACAGTGATAAAGTTCAAGATTCGACATAGTAGCATAATTTGTACTTAGCTCGCGAGGAATGTTTTTCATTATAGTACTAATAGTAAATTTCGAACAGTTTTTGATGACTTTAATGTTGACATTATAAATTGTATACTGTGAATAGAGCTCAAAATTACAACAGTCCGACAATGAGTGATATGGGTGATAACGATTCTCTAACGGATCATAATGATATTGACTTGTTTAATGATCCGAGTCAAAATATACAAAATGATGTTACAGACAGCCAGTTTAATGATGAAGATATGTTCAATTTAATTAAAACGGAATTTGGTCAACTGGATAGAAAAACATTTAAACATGATTTATTGCAACACACAGATTTAAATGATCTTAAACCAATACGAACTTCACTGTTTGATCTGGTAAGAAAACGAGATAATACATTAACAGACACAAAACTTGTTGAGCGAACAAACAGGGATAATGGTCAGTCAGCTGGAGACAAGATGGCAGAAGATATATTCGTTATTTTTCAATATCTTGAAGGGGCTAATAATATGTCCGAATTACGACAGTGTATATCTAGGAGTAGAAGACTTACGACTGTTCCAGATGAAAATGATGGACTCCTTACCGATATCTTTAATAAACTATCAAACAAAGCCAGATACACAAGTCAAGGAACTGGCAACTCGGTCGTGATTTCTATGTTAATGGAGGTGAAACAGATGATAAACGACGGACTTAAACCAATTACGGCGAAGGTTGATAAACTTTCTTGTAACTTTGAAAACGATATCAAACTATTGAAAAATTCTCTTCGTAATAAGGACAACGAAATTATCAATTTACAGACACAGATTTCTGAATACAAACAGCGAATAACACAGTTACAAGCAGATGTTAAGTTGAAGACCCAAGAGTTAAAAGAGCGCGATGATGAACTTGATCGTGGTAAAGTACAGAAGAAAATCACGGACAAAATTGCAAGTAGATTGGATGCTCTCGATAACAGACTAAAAAGTCAAACAGTTCAGAAGAAAACGTTGTACAGCGATGTAGTAGCAGAAGATCTGACGGTGGAGCCTAGAAATATTCCGGTTATTGATACGCATACTTTTAGAGACTCAATAAACACCGATAAAATGGATTTCCCGACAAATGTGCACAGTTCGTCTAGGCATAATTACATTGACTTTATGACCTTAAATAATAATACCAATACACATTCAGCTAATACTGATGACCAACAAGCGCGTCCAATTGAGCCGTTGGTTAGTGAAAACGATATGTCGGTTTTCCGAGGAGTTGTGCGTAGACGTACAAAACGGATAGTATTGTACAATGTACTTGCCGATAGGCCATATGAACTAGTAAATAACGCAGTTAAGTTGTATGCTGAACAAAAAGGTGTCCATGTAACGTTCACTAAGCTGTTAAAGCGACGCGAAAACAGAGGAAGTCCAACATTTATTATGCGTGTTAATATGAATGAAGATGACTACAAAGACAAAATAGAGAATACTGAAAACTTTTGGCCGAATGGCGTTTACTGTAGAGATTACATACCTTATAACAATCACCAATCAGAATCATAATGGGTAGAGTGACAGTATTTCAACTTCTTATATTTAATTTATTGATTTTAATGATACGTTTTTGTACATGGAACATGAGAGGTGCAATGTATGGCACCTCATATTTTCAATCAATATTAGAAAAGTCTGATATTTGTCTTTTAACAGAACATTGGTTAAATAAAACCAATATTTCTTTTTTAGAAAATTTTGATAGCAGATTTGATACTGTATATAGTATCGGTATGAATTGTAGTAGTTATACAAAAGGTTCTGGTGGAACGGCAATACTTGTTAGAAAATCACCCGGTTATAAGACATATAATTTGAATTTAAAAAATGATAGAATCTGTGGTATAAAATTGTGCTCAAATGAGTATCAAGATATTTGTGTTTTATGTGTACTTTTACCATCCACAAACTACACCCAAGAAGTGTATTTAAAATATTTAGATGATTTATGTAAATATTATGATATGTATTGTGAAGACAATGTTATACTAATAGGTGGAGATTTTAACATAGATATTACTAATCCAAACACCAGTGGTAAAGCGGTAAATTATATTGATTTTTTGAAAGATAGAAATTTATGCCCCGCTCCATTAAAACAAGGTTGCCTTGGCCCTTTGTACACCTTTAGGTCGAAAGATGATAGTATAAGAACTTTATTAGATTATGTATGTATACCTGAATTTATTTCTAATGACATTCCTTTTTTAAAAGTGAGTTCAGACTGCCCTTATAGTGTTTCAGACCATTTTCCTGTTTTTGTGCATATAAACCTAGACTTACTAAGCACATCATCAGAAAAGTATAAATTTTGTAGACATATGTTGAAATGGTCACATGCGGATGCTTTTGAAAAAAGAATGTACGAAACTGAACTGTGCAAACTTCTGAGTTTTGAAATAAAGTCCGAAAACCTAAGTAACAATGATGTTGAATTTTATACGACTGTTTTAGTGAATGCATGTCATATGGCATCCAAATTATGTATACCAACTGGTCAATTTCGACCATATTTAAAACCATACTGGAAAAATAAAAACTTGAAAGAATATCATTTTAAACAGAGAGAGGCGCGTCGAAAGTGGATTTACAATGATCGACCAAGAGTCAAAAGTGATCCGAGTTATCATAACTATAAACTTCATAAACGCGAATTCCGCAAACATAAACGTCAAGCCGAAAAACAATGGCAAGAGGAAAGATATGAGGAAATCAAGTCTGCTGCCGAATTAGATATTGAGCAATTTTATAAACGTGTAAGGCGAATGAGAAAACCGAGTTCCTCCATAAATAAATTAGTCTATAATGGAAACGTTGCAACAGACGATGTAAATGTATGCGAAATGTGGAGTGACTACTTTCATGATTTATATTCCGATAACGGTGACTCTGATAACCTTTTTGATACAAGTTTCTTTATGAAAATAAAGGATATTATTCAAACATATATTGATAGTAATGATGATTGTGTGATACCATATCTTGAACGAAAGATCACGATCGATGAAGTTAGTGAACAATTACGTAGCCTAAAATGTGGTAAAGCACCAGGTCCGGATTATTTATGCAATGAACATTTACTTTATGGTGGAAAGGCTATCTTAACATATGTATGCAAACTCTATGATATTATTCTTAAAACCGAATATTTACCCTTATGTTTTCGTCATGGAATTATTATAACTCTATATAAAGGCAATAACAAAGATAAATCATTACCGAACAATTACCGTGCAGTGACATTAACTTCGGTTTTGAGTAAACTATTGGAAAAGATTATTTTGTGTCGTGTTCAAGCTCTTTTAGAACAAATGGGAACAGTTATGCCTCATCCCCTACAATTTGGATTTGTCAAAGAACATGGTTCCATTCCTGCGATTTATACTTTAAAGGAATCGATAAACTTTTATAATGAACACAATTCACCAGTTTTTGCGATATTTTTAGATAATGAAAAGGCTTTTGACCGAATATGGCAGGATGGTCTATTATACAAACTTATGAATATTGGAATAAAAGGGAAAATGTGGAGAATTATATATTTGTGGTACAAAACTGCAACGGCTCATGTTCAGTACAAAACAATTACTAGCAAGGGGTTTAAGATCGAACAAGGAGTCGGTCAAGGCCGTGTAATGTCTGCTTGGCTTTTTTCACTTTTTATTAACGATTTGATTTACCAGCTTATAGAATCTAAGAGTGGATTGATCATTGAACATTTACATATTCCATGCGTCCTTTTAGCAGATGACACTACCTTGTTGAGTAGCTCAAAAAACGGGTTACAAATACTTTTAAATATTGTTCATGAATATGCACAAAGATGGAGACTTAAATATAATGCTTTGAAAAGTAAATTTTTACTGTTCAGTCCCAAAAAGTATATGCAAAAACCTGATTACGTGTTTTCATTCGGTGATGCTACAATTTTGATGAATGCTACAGTTATTTATGCTGGAACTCTGCTAGACTGTTCGAGAAGAACTTTCGGAAGGACAGATATGGCTTGTAAGAAATTAAAGCGAAATTTGCATTCGCTGTATAATATTGGTGTGAATCCAAATGGCATGTCTCCGGTCGCAAATACCGTTATATGGAAAAGAGTTATCCTTCCTTGTGCACTTTATGCCTGTGAACTTTGGGGACATTTAAATTCAACGGAGATTGGAATGTTAGAACAAGCTCAGAGATATTTCACACGATTTATCCTATGTTTTGATAAAAGGTCACCAAATGACTCTTGTATAAGTAATTTAGGTCTTTGGACAATAGAAGGTCTAATTGACAAATTTAAGATTTTATTTCTGGGTAGATTATGTAGAGCGTCTGTTACTACTACTCATAAGCAACTGTTTAATTTACGACTTGGTCAAATACTCAGTGAAGACTTGGCGAAATCAGCAATAACTTATGATCTTATACAAACTTTAGCGAAATATGATATGTTATCATTCCTTGAAAGTTATATAGAGGAGGCATATATTCCAGATAAACGACTCTGGTCCAAAATAGTTAGTCAGTCAATAACAATTTTTGAAGAAAATAGATGGATACTGTCTGTTCAACGTCGACCGGAACTCAACCGTTATTTTAAAATACATTCTTGTCTTACAGATCATAGACTTGTCAGACTTTCAGCTACGGACCCTTTTTTCAAAAGAGGTCTTTTACTACTTATTCGTTTAGGTTCCGTTGCCATTAAGAGTGGACAATGTACTATGTGTAACCATTATACTGATGATATTGTAAAACACTTGATTCTAAACTGTGAACATGTTGTTGATATTCGAAATGAAATGTTCTATGCAATAGTCAACTTATTGTCGGTACAAGATTCTGTAAAACTATTTCAGCAGGACGAAGACGAAATGCTTGTGACATTACTTGGTGGAGTAAATGATTATGTAAAACAACTGAACTCTGATGTGTGGAAACAACTGATGCTGTGCTTAGCGGGTCATATGTTGAAATTGTACAATCACTTCAAAAGTGTTTTATTTTACCATAATTTTAATTTTGGTCACTAAATAGGCAAAGTTGTATGTGCATTTGTTCTCTCTTTTTTGTATTTATTATGTGTTGGACATTATAAACATCATGTAGTGTAATGAATTTATTGTCATATTGTGTTCATAATATGTTGTATATAGCTTGTTAATTTCCATTTGTATGTATTAACTATATGTCAATCTTCATATATTGGAGGAAATAAAGACAATCAATCAATCAATCAATCAATCAACATACGGATTACAATTTGATCGTTTCATTTTTTGGGGAACCCTTTAATACTCGAGTTTACCAGATTGTGGCTTGTAGGATGATTATACAACCTAATGTAATGATACTTAAGAGTTTTAATATCATAAGATAAATTTAAGTAAACCATTATAAAATAGCCCATAGAGCTAATAAACGAAAAATAAAAAAATAAAAAAAATAAATTTATTTTTAAAGATGAGCAATACTATATAATTATGATATCCCAAATTATTGTAGTTGAAGTATTAAAGAATAAAAAAAAAAATAAACAAAATAATATAAAAAAAATAGATAAATAAATGAATAAAAATGATACACAAAAAACTGTCGGGATTTGTTCCTACTAGGTAGAACTGTCAGAATCAGTTCTATGGCAACACTGTTTTAGTGATAAAACTATCAGAATCTGTTCAAGATATAACTGTCCAAAACTGTTCTAGGTTCGAAATGTCTTTAAATAATTAAAAATAGCAGCCATATAATTTATTATAAAAGACGCGCATTTTGTCTACACCAGGCTCATTAGTGACGCTCGAATCACGATAGTTGAAAGATCAAATCAAATACGACGTTGAAGTCCATTGAAATAAAAAAAAAATGCGAAATGTAGTAGACCAAGTAATGTAGAACTGCTTATGTTAGAAACTGTCCTCAAGGTGTCAATAGAACTGTTCTAGGAATTGTTCTAGAACAGTTCTCATGACAGTCCATGCCAGATTTTAAAATAGGTTAGAACTGATCCCAACTGTATGTCTCTTGTTTGTTTGTGTTTCGGGTAACTAGTAGGTTCACAGACCAACAAAAGCTGTATTTGTGATCTGTTCCTGCACACTTTTTTTGCATAAATTAGATATGCTGAGCCCGTAAATCAATGTTTAATGCTGGCAGCCATCCGTTAAATATTTCTCAGTTGATACTCCATAGATCCTTTTATTTGTATGAGAGCGAATTTGAATAATAATCGATCATTAAATTCTCTTTTATTTTTTTTTGTATAATTTTTTAAGATAACTCGATATATTTTACGAAATATAAAGACCTCAATATAGAAATGAGGAGATGTTGTACGAATACGAATATGTTGTATGATTGTCATAAAGACAACTACATGTATACATGACTAGAGACCAAAAGAAGGGGATGTTAACAACTATGGGTCGCCGTATGTATCGTTTTTTAACAATGGACAAAGCCAATACCGTATAGTAAGTTATACATATCCCCGGCATAACGAAATGTAAAACAGTTCAACAAACAAACAGCCTGATTATTGCTGGAAAAAATAAACGAAAATTAATGTACTTGCATTTTGCCAGTATAAGTAAAGCGAGATATGAAAAATTCTGATTCTGATATGGAAATTCCAATGTTTTCATTGAAATAGATGCACTAACTATTGTCATAACGACAGTACTATTGAAGACAAAAAAGTAAAAAAAAATCATACAAACAGAAACCAATAACAAAAAACAACCACACACATATTCTTTCGATAACATCTTTTTACCTTTAAATAGTATAGAAACTTTAAGTAGGGTCAAGCATGAAGTATATTATCAATCTATATGATAAATATAACCTGCAATTATTTAATTTGTTATTGGTGAATGAAAGGTATTACTGGATAAATATATATTATGCGAGTTTAATCAAGCCAAAAATGTCTCGCCAAGCATTTCTTTGCTGTAATCATAAACATTATCGAACACCATCGAAATTGCTTGCACTTAAATTCGATATTCTAGTAGTTGTGTGTATTTTGTTTTAATTTTCGCACGCAACTGAGTAAGTAGTGTCATTAACGATTGAAAATAATATGACGAACGGCTTCGTCAAGTATAATTGGCTTTTGTTTCGTTACCCTTAGATTCCCATGAATTCGTGGCATCCTAAACCACTCTGTGGGCTCATGCTACATTCGCATACAATGCGCGAATTTGATTGGCTTTAAAATTGGTATTTGCTGCTTCTCCTGCCCCAGACGCGATATTTTAGAGTATGTGAAATGAAAAGCGGCTCTGCGGCAGAATAATTGGTCCGAGTAAGATAACATGGCTCCCTCAGACTGTTACTTTTCCTGATAGTCTGTTGGTCTTGATTCAAACAGATCTGATCCCATTAGTACAACAGTCTTCCTTAATATTAATTTAATATTTGCGTTAAGCAGCCATCAATCAAATCCTCGTGTGATATCCTACCCAACCTTGCTTTGATTTGAAAATGAAGCGGTTTGTTACTTTTCTATTTAGTGAAATTAAAGTACTTGTTGTGTAGTTTGTAACATGACTTTCTTGTAGTGCCTTGTTAACGTTCTATAGAATTTTTATTTAGATTTAGTCCAATATTTTAAAATTTCATTTAGGTATATGAATATAAATGTGTATTGGTGTTTATTACTTCTTGAGGTTAATGTCAATGTTTTTTATAATTAATGTCAATGTTTATTATAATTAATATAAACGAATTATTATAAGGTGTCGAATTCAAAAACACGATTCGATATGTTGTTTCTGGTTTTATTATGTTTTTGTGGATTGTGTAATTTCCTTAGTTCAATGCAACCTGACAATTATAATTAGATGAGTATTTTTTTCGTTAGCCGTGTTAAGCATCGAAATCGTCTAGAGTAGTAATGCTACTTCATCCTCAATATTTCTACACATAATTACAGTCCTTGCATTCCGTACATTTTCCATATATATTGGGCGATTTGATTTGGTTAATTGTGTCAGCTTGTTTTGTGAACATCTCTATTTCTGACAATTTATGTCACATATGCTACAGTAAATGTTTGTTTTTCTTTACATCTTTGATAACCAAAGGCTAATCTCATACTGATATCGTCCAGTTAATAGGGTTTCCGAATAAAGATCCTCTTGTTTTTGATTTTTTGTCAGATATTCGGAATCCTCTGGTTTTATACACGTAGAACCATGAATAATTTTGGCCGCTAACCCCGACTTTTTTTCATAATTTTATTAAATATAGCTTAAAAAGCCATACTTGAAAATCATATAAAATCCTTGTTATTTTTTCATAGTTTTTGAAAGAAAATGGTGCCAATGTTAAATGTATGAAAAATCTAGAGAGAATCATTTCCCGTCAATTTTTCAATGGCTTATATCTCGAAAACAAGGATACGGACCCTTAGTTTTTTCTGCTTTTTAAATTCCGTCATTTAAATAGTACTATCAATTTATAACTGTCTTTTAAAAAGCTTGTTACTTTGAAACAGAGTAGCGAACATCCTTAACTTACCTTCATTTAGTTCTATTTTTAAACATAATATCTTAAATATCTTTTGGTTACACAACAGGTTGATAAAAAAATTAGAAGAAATATAAATTTTGATTTGTCATTGAAGAGATTATATATGTTTTTAACCTGCAGAATTAGTTCTTCAACTACTTCGAGTATTCCATTGAAATCATCTTCATTTTGTTGTGTTTGTATTGTACGTGTACCTTTGTGTTTATTCCTTTTGGCATTTTGATACATCAAATATATTTAGACAATCCTACATGAATATACTGTTTCAATCTTGACTTTTAAGCCTCTACATTAGTTCTCTGTTCCACTCATCTTTGACGACAATGCAAAGGGAATCCGCTGTTTCTTATTTATAATAAGAATATTATCGAAACATGATTCCCATACCATCGTATTTTTACCTTTATATGGACACTAATTTAATAAGTTATCCAAGTACATGTAGATTTGATAATTTCACGAACAAAAGTGTAAGTATGATAAAAAAAAGCAAGAAAAAGTATATATTTTGGAAAATTGACAAAATATATTTGCGTTACATTTGACAAATGTTCCTGTTTCCTGTTTTCGAATTTTCATGATAAACCTCATAGTTTATTTACTCAAAATAATAATTTTTGGTCATGAAATTTTGTCAGTTTTCGTACAAAATCAAGTTTGTCGTATTTAATAAATTGTTACAATTGATAAATGTTCCGGTTTCCTATCTTCGGAGATTGTACATGTGTATGATAAAATCTTAGTTTTTGCCTCGGACTTCCAATTTCTGGTCATGATATTTTTTCAGTTTTCTAATACAGCCATGTTTATGATGTTTGAAAAAGAGTTATATTGGAGCAAAAGGTGATGCTTCTTCAATAACATATATATTATTAAAATTTATCAGTTTTCGTTGTCGTTTATAAAAACAAAAGCAATGTTTTTAACAAAACCTCGTGTATTTTCACCGCTAATTATTTGGTTGACTTTTAGTATATAAAATATGATGACATTCAGGACACACAAACACTCGGGTAGAGTCTGTTGCAATTTTGTTGATGTTTAAGCCTTTCTGCATACAATGACTAGACTTAAAATTTCAGAAGATCACAATCGCATTTAGAACACCGGTGATTTTGTTATTGTTTAAATTACTTTTAATTGATATTGTAGAGTTGGCTACTGAAACAACATGAAGTTGGAAGGAAGTTCTTTTGAGATAGGATTGTTGTTTTTACTGTGATTTATTTATACTTAATGTGTACACAGAACCTCCAGAATTTTTCTATTTTGAGTTGATATTGATATCTACTCAACACGAATTCTAATTTAACAACAAGGAGAAACAAAGATATAACATTCTTGTTCCTTCAAATATCTGATTGCAAAAATGGCGGGAAATTATACAAATGATGAAATGTCGCTAGACGACTTTAATAATAAGGAAACAACGAAAAGAACATCGGCAATCGTTTATTTATCAGTTGTTATGGCCCTGGGTATTCCTGGAAATTTATTAGTGATCATAGTATACTTTGGGTCACTCGGGCGACGAGACGGGACACATTGGATGTACATCCGGGCTTTAGCTGTTACCGACTTAATGGTGTGTATGGTTGCAATACCGTTTGAATTGTTCCAACAAACGCATCAGTTGACATTTTATTCTGCAGCAGGATGTAAGATCTTCAGATCAATAAGCGTACATTTATCCTTGACATCGTCTCTTCTTTTAATTGCCATGTCAGGAAATCGTCTTAGACGGGTATGTCAACCACTAAAAAGACAACTAACTATGAATCAAGGTTATGTGACAATTGCAATCGTAGTTGGAATTGCCTTGTTATTTTGTTGGCCGGAAGGAGCGTTGAGTGGGATAAGCTTGGAAAAATTAGATAACAATTTGACAGGATATGATTGCAGCTTTTCAGACCGATTTAGCGGGGAAAATTACACAATGATATACAGTACTGTTCTGTTAACAGTCTATATTTCCTGTATGCTTGCACTTGTTATTATGTATTCAATAGTTGGACGAAAAGTGATCGAACGAACCAAATTTCAAAAATCTCTTCGAAGAAAATATTCAATATCACCGTCATCTGCTGCCACAGAGGCAACCGCAAGTAACAACCATACCACCGACACAATGGACTATAAAAGTGAATGTGAGGACGAGAAAAGCATCGCTATTGAGATAATTAAACATCCAGGAACAACGGAAAATAATGACAATAAGAAACATAAAGGAAAGCGGAAGACAGTTTCAGAAAAGAAACCATCGAAAAAGGTTACACGGATTGCATTCGTCATTAGTTTCTGCTTTATACTGAGTTACTTGCCATACGTAGCAGTTAAACTGAATGCATCTGTCATAAAAGGTCGCTTTATAAGAACACCGCTTACGAAAGCCATATTTCCTATCCTAGCCAGAACGTATATAATTAATAATACGGATTTCTCGATCCGACGTTTTTACAAAATTGCAAAATGACAATAAAACAAATCCTATGCATGAAATCTCAAAACTGAAAGTATTTTATTTTTAAATATGATATGTATATAAATAAAACAAAAACTTTGATATTACATGAAGTATTTAGATCACTGTATTTGTTGTTAGAACAAACTAACGCATTGATTGCTGAGAATGTTCAACTGTCATATGAAGATAGATTGATTAACTATGGATGCCCAACACATCCAGCAGCATTTTTCACATGCATCTTTCGGACGATAACATTTAAGTTTCATACGAAAATAACCTTCATTTTCTTAATAACTACTCTGAGTAAATTTTGTTATTATACTTTATGCAAATTTCTTATATCATTGATTCATCTCATTGGACACGCGGCATTTGTTAATTTTCACTAACCTTTCATAAGCCCCGCCCACCCATAACAACAAGTGATAATATTAGCAACGGGTGTAAATACCTAAAATATACACCCGCCTGAGCCCGAGGTTTCCCAGTTCGGAACAATTGACACCCGCTACGGCCGAGGTTACCGATTCTTATTTCTACATCATTTCCGTCGTTTTGTTGTTGTTATTGAAATAACTTAGACAACAAAAAATGACAGTGGAACGTATATTAGAATCTATATAAGAAAACATAACATAAAAGTAACCAAGGATGTAACGTTACATACGAAACAATAAAGTATAACGCTACGTTACACGTAATTAAAGTCATTACAGTTATTAGTAAATGATCTTAATTTATAACTTTATATTTTTACAATTGTCCTTCTAATAACATAATGCACACTTGAATTATAAGGCATTCTGTATAATAAAATTTTAGAAATGTATGTTGTAAATGATCATGTACCGAAGTGCTGATTATTTGGCTGATGATACCTCGGGGAATAACACCCTCGGTGAAAAAATTATCACCCGCGACTTCGTCTTGGGTGATAATTTTTTCTCTCGTGTGTTTATCTACCCTAACACCTTCATCCAAGGGCAGTATGTTTATATTAACGTAATAACTCTCAGGGTCGATACCACTGCTGGTGGGCTGTTATTCCCCGAGGTATCATCAGCCCAACAACTGTCATATTCCTGACTTGGTACAGGCATTTTCGTATGTAGAAAATTGTGGATTAAACCTGGTTTTATAGCTAGCTAAACCTCTCACTTGTGTGACAGTCGCATAGAATTCCATTATATTGACAACATTGTGTGAGCAAAACAAACAGACATAACAGGTAAAATTGTCAAAAATTGGGGTACAGCAGTAAACATTGTGTTATAATCGTAATCACTATAATAACAAATAACTATTTCAACAAAGAAAAAAAATGGCATATAGACACTCTATAGACAAAGTACATAAGCAAAACATTAAGACAAGAATACAAAAAATAAATATAGCACAATAACACAATGGCGGGATGTATAAATACCGAGCCACGCCAAAAGTGTATTACCGAAAAAAGACTAAACATTAAAGGTTTTAAATATACAAAGACAAATAAAAAGAACACTATAACACGTAATTAAGATGATAAACAACGTCAGTACCTAGAATCTATACTTCAAGACCATCATGTATTCTTTGTGAAGTTGATACGGAATATTTATCAACAAGGTCTTGGTATCTTCCGATAAACTTTTTTTTAGAAAACGGACATCAACAAGGTCTTGGTCTCTTCCGATGAATTTTTTTAGAAAAAGGACGAGACATTCTTTGATATAACCCTGGTTCATCAATTTTCTGCTCAGACACTGGTGGCGTCTTATAAAGTCTGAGTAGCAGCTGTAAGCTGTTGAACACAGAATGCGTTGGGAAATGTATATCCCATATGCAGGTGAAGTTGTTATTATGCTGCTAAGGTGGGAGAAATTTGTAATTTGAATTTAAAAATCGTTGTAGGAGTCTATTGTTAAAGGTTTCCACATATATTTATGGCAAAGCCTGTGTTGAAAATGTACATTTTAGCTGTCTATAACATGTTGCACGTGATATAATGTAACTGACACATTTAGCATGGTTACAGCTCAAGATAGTGACTAATGATAATATTTATTAAAGCTCCAAAGTCACAGTTGTATCGTAATCTATACATTAATTTCATTTTAAGACCCACCAATTGATTCAATCGTCACTAAGTGTGAGCATATTTATTTAAGGTCATTTCCAAGGTTGATTGCGTTTACGATGCTGTAATGTGTAATTGAAGGTACCAAGATATTATAACACTTTTTTTGTACTTGATACATGTGTTTATCTATGAATTCATATTTTAAAAAGTGTCAATGTTATCTCGGTTATGAATAATTCCTTTATGGATAATTTGTTAATACAGTTAACGTACATACACTGCACCTGGCAGTTTTAAAATTCTATTGAATTCATTGAGGAAGCAGTTATAAAGTTCACCCATATAATAAACATATTTATTTCTTTTTGTATATAATAAAAATGAACACAGTCGGTCTGATATAACAGATTGGTGAATAAACCTATGGCAACCTAAACGTATCATTTTTTGGTTAATAAGGTAATTGTAAATCGTTAATATACAATTAATTATGTCAGTGGTATCTGTAATATTCTTCATAACTTCAATTCGCTTAATCGAGATCCTGCAGTTATATCTATTTTTATTTGCTTCTGATAGTTCAGTACTTTTACTATACTTTGGTTTCTCCCACCAACAAACTAAAAAACCGCGCCTTTTCAAAAAATCCCCATACCGTTGGGATTTTAAATCTCGAATGATAAAAATGCTGCTTTATATCGTGGTATAAGATAAAGACCTTTGGTTTTTGCAATAATTTTCCCTTATTGTCGTGTGTTTAAGCACAAAATTATCAGGAAAACGAGTACCAATTGGTTCCAATGAGAACCCTTGACGGGTAATATATGTACAATGATTAGATACATAGAGTCTTTAGTTTTCTATGTTGTGTTTTGTATGATGTTGTTTGTCTTTTGTTTTTTTTCTATTTTTGCCATGGCGCTGTCAGTTTATTTTCGACTTATGAGTTTGAATGTCCCTTTGGTATCTTTCGCCTCTCGTATACATATAAGTAGCAGTTATTAATTAAAATAGCTTAAAAATCTTGAAAACAATATAAGTTACCAAGTGGTGAAGTTGAAATTTTACGGACGCCATCATTAGTTAGTTGACCATTATGGAATATCTGTTTCACAGAAGAGGACAGATATTTTCCAATTTTCCATACCACAATCCCGAATCGAAAGTAACTTACTGAGTTAACGTTGGACTTATCACCGGGTTTGTCCTTACATGAGCAACACGACGTATGCCACATGTAAAGCAGGATCTACTTATCCTTCCGGCGCACCTGAGATTTGGCCATGTCATTATCAGTTTGTTTTCGACGTATGAGTTTGAAAATCCCATTGATATCTTTCGCCTTTCTTTTAATAAACGTATAAAATATACCATAATTTTAGTGTTCTACAGTTGAACAAATGCATGAATCAGAAGCAAGGTCATATCTTATGCGAGAAAAAGTAAGAAATGCTACAATATGGTATGAGAGTGATTGTTCCATAAAACATATTCTAGTGATAAGGTTATCAGGAGCATGGGATAATTTGCTCAAATATTGCTACTAGCTTATGGTTCATATGGACCCTTCGGCTAAAACGGCTGCTTTTTCACCTCAAAATTTACTCTGAGTACAGACAAACCTGTGCATCTGGAAAAGTTTTAAGGCATAGCATGCCCTTGATAAATAAAATTCAAATGCATTGTATTTTTTAGAAAATTTAAAACTTATCTGGATTTTGCAGTGCACTTTTTTTCGTCCCTGCAGAAGATGATAAAATTAACAAACAGTTGAGTTTCACTTGATATGGTCCACTAAGGTACAAAGTTTAAATCACCAATTATTGTCAGGTATCTATTGTCCATCTTTGTCCATGTCAATCAATACAGTTCACTTCAATTATTAACTGTGGGGAAGTTCTCAAACTTCTTTCACAACTTAGTTTATTTTGGCACCTTTTGGAGGAATGAAAAAAGTGCACTGCAAAATCTTGTTAAGTTTTTAATTTTCTAAAACATAAAATATATGTGAATTTTATCTTTCTAGGGCGTGCTATATCTTAAAACTTTTCAAGATACAGATATTTGTCTGTACTCAGAGTAAATTTTGAGGTAGGAATGCAGCCATTTTAGTCAAAGGGTCCACATGAACCTTAATCAAGGGTATATAGACGAAGAAAGCTACTTGGTAGATAGAGCAAATGAACACATATTGCAGATCTCTAGATGCGAGAGTCACCAAGGGCATATGCTATAAGTATACGTAAACAAATATATATATATATATACATTTACAGTCAGACCTGCCTCAACGTTCACCTAGTTTCAGCGTGCTCTTGCCTCAACGTTCACCTCGTTTTAGCTTTCACCTGCCTCTGACGGTCACTTTCAGACCCTCCAAAATGTTTTCTCTATATTTTAACTCTTTTCAGCGGTCAATCTGATTTTCGCACGAAATCGTCATTTCAACTTTAAAAAACGACCATTTTTATGTTTTTAACAGCCAAACTATAATCATGACGAAAATATATGTGTTCAGTATCGAGGTCAAAATGAGAATCGGAACCAAGAGCTAGCAATTATAGGTGCTCAAAGTTTTATATACATATATGAATTTGTAGCAATTAAGTGCAAAAAAAGAATTGCTTCGTGCTAATTTAATGAGTCTAGCCATGTCGAACTGATGTTTTACAGTTTAATCTTATATTGTGCTGTTCTTCTCTGTCCCGTGTCATGAAGAGGGTTCAGCACTCACAAACACATTTAATCCCGCCATATAATATATGTGCCTTTCCAAAGAAAGAAGCCTGTAATTCAGCGGTTGTTGTCGTTGCTGTCTATCATATTTGTTTTTCCATTATTATTTTACCATAAATCACGCTGTTGTTTTTTTTTCGTATGGAGTTATTGCCATTTTCTCATGTCGGGATATTCTCTAGCCGTCGTGTATAAAACTACAGTTTATGTTTTGCTCATTATAGAGATGATGTTCTCTCATTCAATAATTCAAGCTTTGGTGACTATGTTGATCGCATCTATCCCATCGAACTTTCTATAAAGGATACAACATATATAGTTAATTCTGCCTCATATCTTGACTTACCTCTAGAAATTGACAATGAGGGTCGGTTGAAAACAATACTTTACGACAAAAGAGATAATTTCAGCTTCCTAATTGTGAACTTTCCTTTTCTATGTAGCAACATTCCAGCAGCGCCTGCATATGGAATATATATCTCCCAGTTGATACGATATTCCAGGGCTTGTATTTCCTATCATGATTTCTTAAGGATTGCTGCTCACAAGGAAGCTATTAAACCAAGAATTCCAATTTGTGAAGTTGATATCATCCCTTCGTAAATTTTACGGACGCCATCACGAGTTGTTTGACTGTTATGGAATATCCGTTTCACAGATGACAACGGATATGTTTCAATTGTCGTCTCCTGTTCCCCGAATGTGAACTACCGAATTAGACTTATCACCGGGTATGTACTACCATGAGCAACACGACGAGTGCCACATGTAGAGTAGGATCTGCTTACCCTTCCGGAGCACCTGGGAGCACCCCAGGTTTTGATAAGGTTCGTGTTGCTCAGTCTTGAGTTTTCTATGTTGTGTTTTGTGTACTGTTCTTTGTCTGTTGGTAATTTTTTTTTTGCCATAGCGTTGTCAGTTTTAGATTTATGAGTTTGAATGTCCCTTTGGTATCTTTCGCCTCTCTTTTATGCATAGTTCAAATGAGAAAACTCATCAAGGATATCAGGCTTATAATTTTGTACCTTTTCAATCGAACTTGAGATAAAGGATACAACAGATATAGTTAATAGATATAAGAAGATGTGGTATGAGTGCCAATGAGACAACTTTCCATCCAAGTCAAAATTTATAAAAGTAAACCATTATAGGTCAAAGTACGGTCTTCAACACGGAGCCTTGGCTCACACCGAACAGCAAGGTATAAAGAGCCCCAAAAATTACTATTGTAAAACCATTCAAACGGGAAAACCAACGATCTAATCTATGTAAAAATCGAGAAACGAGAAACACTTATGAACCACATCAACAAACGACAACTACTGAACATCATCTTCCTGACTTAGAACAGGTGCAAACAATTGCAGCGGGTTTAAACGTTTTATTGGTACCAAACATTCACCGTTATCTGAAACAATAGTGTAACATCACAACATAGAAAGACACACTATAAAATATCAATTGAAATGGCTTAACTCAATCAAAAGATATATTAACACCAGTGAACATACACTGAACAAGTCTGTCTCATATCTTGACTTACATCTAGAAATTGACAATGAGGGTCGGTTGAAAACAAAACTTTACCATAAAAGAAATGATTTCAGCCTTCGCCTCTCTTAGATATCGTTTCGGCAATACAATGTACCGGCAGGTAAGGTTTACAATTGGGTCACTTTTAATAGCATATGTATTCTTGCATTCTAATGAATCACAGTTTATGACCAAACTCAACATAAGATTAGTCTCAATTCCGTGAAATAGAAATGAAATTATCGTTTCCTCAATTATATTGTTGCTGTAAATAGTCCAGAATTTCTTATTATACTCCGTAGTTTAGCCCAAGGAACTGATAAAAATAAACTAATAAAAAAAGCAGTAATTGCCCTTTCTTTGAATTGAATATTTCTGTTTCACAAGGGGAACTCTATACTAAAAGTTACGATTAAAGATACGGTCTTTTTTCGCTCTACTGTTATTTTTTCCTTTTTTAAACGGTGATGTTTCTTTGGTCTCTTCATACGGTAATGTCTTTACCAACTAGTTCGGTATGCTCATGTCTGTTTTGAATTTAATTGAGCGATATATATGTATAACTAGTAATTTCAGTCATGATTTTGTTACCACAGTTTACTAAAATTCGTTTCTAAACTCTTTCACAGATACAAATATTTGGGTAAGAAGTTTCGCTGTATCTGTAGAAATCTGATTACAAACGGGATATAACATCCTTGCATTTACGGTGATGTTGGTTTTAAAGCTCGTAAATTAATATTCGATCCATGGAAAACTATTGGTCCTTTGAATAAAGTCATTGTTAAAAGTTGTCTATTTAACATTGTAGTAAGATCTTTAAATATCACTTTGACCAACTGTGAATACTTTAGGATTTGTACTGTTTTGTTATTTTTCATACTTTTTTTTTTAATAATTATTCTAATAAATCAACTGTTAAAAAACGGAATACTTTCTATATGTTTATGAAAGAATGAACATCTCCTTATTATGCAAAATTATATGTGTGTGTCGTCTTACATGTAGTACTGTTCGAGCATTCGATACGAGTTAGACATTCCAAGTGTGCTTACTCTTAGCAAACACTAGGTACCACCCAAGTATCTATAGTTGTTCGAATTGTTAAAGTTTGTAAATAAAAAGATATGTTAGTAACGACATGACAGTAACTAATATTAAGGAAACCCAGCAGTCGAGATTCAATATCGGAAGGGTAAAATTCGAAATTCGGAATTCAATATCAAAATAGGCAATTAGTATGGAAGCTTTTATTGAATCTCGAATGATTTTTCTAAGCATTCGTAGATTTTGGTTTTGTCTGTTTTATATATAGGCATATATCTTGTGCTATTATTTGCTAGTCTTTCACCTATTTCGGAAATGCGTCTAGTTCAGTCATGAATTTCCGTGTGTAAACACATTACATCCTTGAGTTGAATTGAATTTAAAGAGATAGGGGTCGAATATCTAAAAGACGGCATCAAAACAACTCTATAATGGTTACCATTACGAACACAAGATCACATCGAAGTTATCGTACTGCCTTCACTAATGAGCAGTGCTAATGAAATACTGCAGGTTTCCATCTTCCTAGGTTTTATTTAGTTTTACATAAACTCATTTTCACCAAGATATTATGGTTCATAATAAATGAAAAGTTATAATAACTTAGGAGGGATTATTTTATGGACCAACATGATAAATGCAGGATGTCAAGTTGGTACATTTAATGACAGCTTGGTGTATATGATTAAACAGGGACTTTCTAAAAATTTGAAACAAACACTTAGGTTATCAACAACAAATATAGGGTTATGGGGAAAGAATTGAAAATCCTTATGAATTATAAAAAAAATTTCAATGAATTAACTTTTCTTTATTCCCATCTGTTTAAACGATGATCTGTCGGTAACTTCTCATTAATATAGGTTTCAAACAGGACAGAAATCACTGGAAGTACATCTATACAGATATTTAAAATACATTTTTTGTTTAAAAGTTTTCAAGAGGCAATTATACATAAGTACCGGAAAATTCTGTGGTTAAAATGGTTTTGGATGTTATCTCTTTCTTTCTACACAAAATGTACTTCTTTATCTTTCAATAAACAGTATTTTTTGATACAATGGTTGCCTCGAGTTTTAAAACAATCTGATATATTTCAGTAATAGGCGAATAATGTTTTTGAATGTTTATTCCTAAGTTTAATTGTAAATTGCTTACATCACAATTGTACAAACAAATCCACCAATGACGTTAACAAACAACCTGCAGGGTAACATATTCTGATTTGTATGTTTTAATGGTTTAGCTATAAGTTTATTATTCTTTGTAGGAATTTTAAATGTTCGACCACCAATGATCTATTTAATCATTTAGTTTTCTGCAGGCATGCCCAATTTCAAGTGCAAGTTTAAAGTTAAAATGTGGATGTAGAAACATGTATTAATACAGCTTTCAATTATATGATTTTTGATAGGATTTAGATAAAATCTTGAAAGGTATAGAACATTGAACGGAAAACATTGCATGGATAGAACAATGAACAATCAGTGCTTATCGATTGGTCTTTAAATACACATGCCAATATTGTAGAAGATATGATCCAAACAACCATCTGAGTACAAGTCTAATATGCTAACAAATTACCTACATTAGCACAAATATATAACTGAGACAGTGACTGATCGTCTGTTTAGGTTTGAATTAATTATATATTTGCGTCTGTTTTCTCAATTTCAGGGGACTTTTCTGTCTTGGGGAAGGAATCCAAATTTATGTATTATAAATGTCAATATATCAATTCATATCATTTTTGTTTTTGTATAAACTTGATCGCATTTTATATTTGGAAGATACAATTTTAAATTACTGGCACAAAAAATACATTAAAAAGGCTTTCTTTTTTCTAAAATCTTAATGTCTAAAGATTTGGAAATTTTGAACGGTCAAATTCCATAAAGGTTAGTTATATAAGAGGTATATAATCAATAATTGTTTAAGCACTATTTTGACAAATTTTCGACATTTTAATTAATTTTCAACCATTATATAAATTACTATTCAAGCAATAGATATTACCATGCTGTTTTAGATCTACTTTAAAAAATGTATTTCTACCACGCAATTTAAATAGTCATGACTATTTATATTGAAAATTGAGAACACGTGCAAAAAAAGACAGCAATGTATGCCTTCTAGTGTTTTCAACAGTGATTTTAAGGGCACCCTATAGTGGTTTGAATATAGTTTTCCAATTTTTGTGCTTAAATTCCTGGTTTTCTTTTGGTAACTTTTTGTTATTGACGAAAACTTACCTGTGTAAGAGGGTTAAACTCTCGTTTTCATTGTAGTTACAAACTTTAATGAGTAGGGGTCCATGCATGATCTGTCAGAGTATTTTGAAACTTAACGTTGCAATATATTGTAGGGTATATTGAATATGACCAGTTTTTTATTACCCTTTAATAAAAGTTATCAAAAGCAAACCAGGAATTTAAGCAAAGATTGGAAAACTATATTGATCAAGTTAATTTCTTCCCAGAATACCCAGTTGTCAGCACTGTTGTGTTAACATGAATTATCATTGATATAGTCATAGTTACCAAATAAAAAATTAAAACAACATTTTAAAAATATCATGTGTCTATAAATTTTACAAAACTTAGAATTTTTCGAAATACTTTAAATTTTCTTCCCCAGGAATATATTACCTTAGCTTTATTAGGCAAAACCTTTCGAAATCGTAGGTCATCACTTTGTACTTTATTTGGCCTTTTTAACCTTTTTCATTCGAGTGTCACCGATGAGATTTAGAAGACGAAACGCGAGTCTGGCGTACAATATTTAAATCGTATTATCTGTTATGAGTTTATTTACATACTCTTTTTTATAATTGTTTCACGACATATATGTAATTTCTAGTCGACATTATTTTATTCTATGGTATAACGGGATCCGGATATTCTATGCAAAGCAAACATTAGAAAACTAAATTTTTCAAGTAGATTTAAATAAGATTCCATAATTTTCCTACTCGGTATCATCACATGCCCTACATAAAGTTAATACGAAAGACTAAATGTTGAAATAATAATTTTGCCTTTCATGCATGGTAAAACTTCAACATAATAATGCAACAAAAACAGATGATTCAGTGAAGTTTAAATTTCCGATAAGGTTTGTTTTCAGGAGCTCTCCGGGTTACCACTGTTGGTGGACGTTTCGTTCTCGAGGGTATCATCAGCCCTGTATTCAGAACTTTAGCTGGCATGAGGTATCATTGATTCGTCATTTTCTGTAAACCTGTTGCTTTTAAAATGAATTAATTGAAGCACTGAGATATTTTAACACCCAGGCATGCATAGCCTTGGAAAGTTTGGTACAACTTTTCGGTTTTTAATGTTTTTTAACTTCATTATTGATTTCGTCTTTCAACTGGTATGATTCGAGTCCACTGATGAGTCTTAGTAGACAAAACGACCATCTTACGTACTAAATGATAAGCCTGGAATCTTTAATGCGTTTGTATATAAAAAAAGATGTGTTATGATTGCCAATGAGACAACTATCCACCAAAGTTCAAATGATGTGGATGTAAGCAATCATAGGCAACCATACGGCCTTCAACAATGAGAAAAACCCATACCGTTTAGTTTGCTATAAAAAGCCTCGACATGAAAAATATGAAACAATTCAATTGAGAAATTAACGACCTAATTTATAACAAAACAGTTTACGAAAAACAAATATGACAGACATGAACCAAACCACTGAACTACATGTTCCTGACTTGGGACAGGCACAAAGAATGTGGCAGGGTTAAACATGTTGTGAGTGCTCAACCGTCCCCCAAATCTATAAAAATCAGTAGAAAAAGGCTTTACTCATCAGATCGATACAAAGCAGAAAAACATCAAACATCAAACAAAAACACAGACCGGACGTGGCAGGGTATTTATCCATCCCTTATCCCTAACAACGAAAATGATACTAAGTACAGATCTGAGAGTACTCCCAATTACTGACATCTAGTTCAAAGCCAATAACAACTAATAAAACTTCATGTATCAAAGACTTAAATAGCAATCAGTACACATCCAACATCCAATGGTTTTAATGTAAAGTTGTCATTAAAAGTCAGAGAAAACATGACCTTGTGCAATGCCACTTTTCAGAATCTGAAACTAGTTTATTGTTTAAATTGTCCTGGTCCTTATAACAATTATATTTCCATTTTGTGTTGAGAAACAGTTATAAATTAGACTGATTTTCATAATTATGTGTTTGACAGATTCTTATAATTTTTCAAAACAAATCTCTTTAATAAAAGTCACACTATCACACATTAAACTATGCAATATTTTTCTACTAATACATATCCCAAACTACATATATTTGATTGTCATATTAAAAATATACTGAAAAACTTTAACAAAAAGAAAGTAGATGTTCTACAGAGCCTGTGTCGCATACCTAGGTCTATAATCATCAACAATGGACCCTTTCCACAATTGTGGATTTAAGGGCAATCACTCCTATCAACTGTCCACAAACGATTTGGGTAAAATTTGACTGAATTTGAATTTGTAGATCTTGTCTTGCTGTTCCTTTTTTGCTACTTGAAGTGTCTATCTATCTTTTATACTTTTTTCAGATAATAATAAAAAAATGATAAAATATTGTCATCAAAGAAGTCTAATAAGGAGTCGATTAACGGTCATGTTAACTTTTTGTAGATCTTATCTTGCTGATCATTCTCGCTATTTAAAGTGTCTATCTATCTATTATAGTTTTAAAGATAATAGGCAAAAAACTCTTACAATGGGTACAAATTGTCATTAAGGAGCAATTACTCCAATAAAGAGTCGACGGAATGTGTGATCTATTACAGTCTATTTATTGAACGCCAAATAAATGGTAAAAATGGTCATTTTAGGGCAATAACTCAAATAAGAAGTCGTTAGACGAGTTTGGCTATTTCAGCTTATTTGTAGATACGTTTTGTTGAACATTTTTGCCGTTTAAAGTGTTTGTTTATCTACTATAGTTTTCAAGAGAAAAGGCAAAAACACTAAAAATGGGTACGAATCGTCATCAAAGAACAATAACTCAAATAAGGAGTCGTCGAATGATTTCAACCGTTTTGACTTATTTGAAGATATTTTTTCACTGATCATTTTTGCTAATATAAGTTTCCATTTATCTATTACTGTTTTTAAGACATTATACAAAAAAGCAAAAAATGGGTGAACACTGTTATTAAAAGGCAATAACTCTAATATAGAGTCGCCATACAACATGGAACCTTATTTGTAGATCTTGCTGATAATTTTTTATTTTAAAATTGCTCTCTATCTATCATTGTTTTTAAGATAATAGGCAAAATTGAAAAACAATGGTACAATTCTATCATTTAAGGTCAATAACTCCTATAAGAAGCTTAAGTCGTCTGACAGTGTTCATGTAAATAGACAATATGTAGATCTCATCATTTTGAACATTTCTATCCATGTCAGATTTTCTCTGTTCACAACAGTTTTCAAGATAATAGATAAAAATTTCATTTTACCCCTATGTTTTATTTTTAGCCATGTCAGACATATTTGTTGACAAGCAGGGTCAACGGACACATTTTTCAACCCTAATAATGATTGTGCCGAAGTTTGGTTAAATTTGTCCAGGTAGTTTCAGATGAGATTTTTGTAAACAGTAAACAGTCGACGACGACGGATGCCAAGTAATGAGAAAAGCTCACTTGGCCCTGTCTTGCCTGTGAGCTAAAAAGAATCGAGAACAAACTTGCAAAAGGTTGAATAAGAGAAGAGACTTTATAGAGACCATGAAGGAGAGAAGAGACTTCTATGAGCCTGAGTTACTCATTGGGATATATATTTATCAAATAGCAAATACAGGCGCTACGTAAAGAACCCAAGAAATTAAATATGGTGAATACCTCCTCAAGAAGTGTTGTGTATGGTTTGTATTAATTTCTTTTAACAATGAAAACAACATTTATAAATTGCATGCGTCCAAAGCGCTTTTGTGGATCTGTTCTTGAAAAGAAATATATAAAAAATCATGTTAATTTTAATTCTACTGAGTATTTTCAAATATGAAATTAACAATCATTTTGACGGACCTTCATTTGAACAGCCCTATTAACTTTCATTTTAAACTGGGTCTTTGGTTTTTAAATGATGTCTTTTTTGAAAATAAGAATACTGGACCCATTTGTAGTCATCCATTCATTTTGGACGTTTTATCAGGAAAAACGTAACAGCATACGGAGACCATCTCTGCATGGCTTGCCTTTCTTTCACTTCATTTGATTTTAAAAAGAAAATCAAGTGTATTTTCTCTTGGGGTTTCAATGTAACCTTTGGAGACATATTAAATTTCGAATGAAAGAAAAAATATTTCTTAGAGATCTGCACATAAAAATATTTGGAAAGTGTGGTTTCAATTGTCTCCGTACTTCTTTCTTTGAGTAGATCTTTCAGTTTCTGGTTAATTAGACCACCCTTTCTGTCCCTTAAAGTCATTTTGAACTTTCTTTCAGTACCAATTTTCCTCGAATGTGACCTATTAAATTAGACGTATCGACCGGTTTGTACATACATGAGCAACACGACAAGTGCCGCCTGTGGGGTAGGATCTGCTTACCCTTCCGGAGCACCTTAGATCACCTCATGGTTGAGTAAGCACTCGTGTTGCTTTGTCTTTATTTTTTTATGTTGTGTTTTGTGTTTTGTATTTTGGTCTTTCTTTTTTTGCCATATCGTTGTCAGTTTAATTTCGACTTATATATTTGAATGTCCATTTGGTATCTTTCGCATCTCTTTTACTGAACTTCACTGCATCCATTTTTGAAAACAAAAAGAATGTAAATTGACGATATGATTTCAATGTAAACGTTGACCTCCGCATGCGTTAATTTTGAATTTCCGATAGCCAAAACAAAAAATGAATATTTTCAAAGGAACATAGCTGTGAAGTTTTGTACCATTTGGTTCAGAGATTTTCCTAAGTTACCCAAGCAGAAATTAGAAAATGTCATGAAGACCACGTTTTTGGGGCGAATAAACACCAGTCATACCATTCAGATATGATCTTGTGAAGAACATCTATCCCCAGTTAAGGTTCATTCTGCACAGTGGCTCTCAAGAAGATGTTCAAAAGGTGAAAATCGGACTAAATGACACCAAGTGACGACCAAAGCTTAAGTGGCCTTTGGGCAAGTGTCCTTAAAATATAAAATTTTAAATAATACATGACTTCAAATTTGTAAGTCTTGATTATCTGTATAGAACTTTAGAACCGCTTAAAGATATTCAATAGTTAAAGGTTGCAAGCGAAATCCTAAACAAACGACAAACCTCAAGACTCTGATGCACTACTGAAGAACTTGGCATCACAAGCTGATGAGAGATAAAATGCATACATGTTAACACGTCAATAACACAACAAAAGCAGATCGTTGAGTGTCCTTGAATTTTACTTATCAACCTGTATGAATTTGTATGTTTTAAGAAAGACCATGGATTAATTTTTTGTATGATTAGGCAATAATATATCAGATTACTAGTAGAACATCAGTGTCTAGTCTCTTAGTCATGAATGAACCTTTGTTTTCTAGAAGTACTCTCCTATATCCGATTAACGAAATGTTTAGAATCGCCGATTGAAATATGGTTCAACTCGTGTTCGTCCTTATCATGACTTTTATTTGATTTGAGCGTCATTGAAGAGTCTTTTGAATTCGAAACGCCCGTCTGGCGTACACAATTTTAATCCTGGTTTCTGTGATGAGTTTAATTTATTTATATACGGATAAAAGGAGATGTGGGGTATACTTTTATGAAACAACAGTACAACAGCAGATAATTTCAAAGCATGTTAAAACAATAAGTTTACTTTATGACATATGATGGTGCATGAGGAATTAATATGCAGGGGCTGATTTCTAGAGAATTTAATGTATTCCCCTTTATTAGATAATAAGTTATAATATATTTGTACTATTGCAGTTTTCTTCATCTAAATCTTTCCTTGGATGATTAAAAATTTAACGATAGGCGGGAAACATCTTCAAGGTAGTAAGTATAAAGAAAAGGAGATGTGTAATTGCCATTGAGACGGCTATCCACCAGAGATCGTATAACGATCGTATGACAAGGAAGAAAACAAATGAAGGGCACTGTACGTCCTTCAACATTGGAGTAACTGATTGTATGTATACAAGCATAACCCTAAAAGAATGTACATCTTCAGAGGATGACACAGTTTCACTGTGTATTCATTTAAAATTGACCGTGTAAATAATTAAATTTTATGGTGTTGTAGGTATAACGTTTAACCACAATTTGATACATATAGAGTTTGTCAAGTTTCTGGCCGTGCCAATTTCTACTGGTTATGATTCGGTTCAATTGTTGGATTATGCAGGAAGTAGGACACATTTATACATCGATTTCCGTAATAATTTCCTTTTGTTGTCACTATACGGTAGATAATTTATAATCGTATAATTATCTACAATTTTATTTGCCGTAAATGCAACACGTGCAGTGTAGATAATTTTAATTCCGTACGGGGAATTTCCTTTTCAATGACCAACATCAATTTGTTAATCACTACAGTGTCTCAAATTCAAGTGTATGTTTATAAAATTTACTTCGTATTAAGTCCAACATGTTCACTATCATCCAGTTAATATAAATATCGGGTTTGTCAAGTTTCTGGTCGTGCCAATTTTTACTGGTTATGATTCGGTTCAAATCACATGTATATCAAGATATGATTTCATTGTAAACTCTCCAGGTCTTGTTCATTTACATTTCTTGAAATGTCAGCTGTTCTTACTCTCATGATTGTCTAGACTTACGATATTCTAACTGACTATAAAGATAAAGATACGTGGTAGGGTTGCCATTGAGACAAATATCCAAAGTAGTCTATATATATATATTTTTTTTAATTTTTATATTGTTGATAAATAAAAAGTTAAATATGTAATGGTTATTATCCTTCAGAGCCCTGAATATGGCAAGGTAATATATATAAATATAAAATTGAGGGAGTTAATTTGATGAAATTAAATTTTTGTTATTATATTTTACAGCTTGAAGTATGAATACTAGTCGACATTTAGTAAATATAACATTAAAATTTCGTTTATGTCAGTAAGTTAAACATTGAATTTCATTGGAAATTTACCCTACCGGGGAAAAAATAACAAAAAAACAAAGCTATTGTTTAAAAAAGGGTGCATTGGCGTTTTATTCTGCACCAATATATTTGGGAATACAGACTTCTATACCTAAATCCTTGATGATTTAAATTTAACATACAAGAAACTCGATGAAAAATTCAGAAGCGTTTTTATTTTTGTGTTCATTTGATCGAAACAATACGAATGATATAAACCATAACACAGAAAAAAACGTATATCTAACATGTTGTACATCACATTCACATTTACTTATTATCTTTTCATTAATGACAGTTACGTATTTCTATCATGATGCCTATTATAATATATTAAAAATAATTGTAGTAGTTACTGTAGATCTACGAACACTGGACACTTTTAATTTGCAAAACACTCATTTGCAAATCCGCCGCCGCCTCTCCTTAGACCTACAGTGTCGTGTAAATAACCAAAATGTGCGGAATTACATGGGATTCAATTATTTCATTGCTTTTCTGCTGTTATTATTATATATATTTTGTAATTTGATTTTGAAAAACATGGGATTTTCAATATCCCATGGGATAGGGCAAATCCCATGGGATTGACCATTATCCCATGGGATTTTGGTTAAATCCCATAGGATTTTTTTGGGTCCCATGGGATAATTGTAGTCCCATGGGATATTTGTTGTCCCATGGGACAAAAAAAATCCCATGGGACTATAATTATCCCATGGGATTTTTAATATCCCATGGGACAAAATAAAATCCTATGGAATTCAAATTATAAATATACAGTAATGTGTATGTTACAATGAATTCTGATTGGTAGTAAAAAGTTTATAATATATATATGAGTGTATTTTGGTTTTTTTCATTTTGTCACAAACATGTTTTGAATTTGTTTATATGACAATAAAGATTATTATTATTTTGGAAATATAATAATATTTAAAGTAAAAAAATAAAATCCTTTAACTGAAATAAAATGATGACGTCTTAATAAAAGAAAAAAATATTGATTTGAAATCTTTGTCTTCTTTGTTTTATTATGAAAAATAGAACTGAAAAAAATATTTCATATTCTGACTGAATAAATTGACAAAGCACAGTTAATAGTTTACTCTTTTCATGAGGTAAAGTTTTCTTTGTTATAGTTCCATTGCAATACATGAATATGCAAACGATTTGAATCTTATTCCTTTGTGGTGTTCATTATATTACATTTATATTTGTAAATTTATAAAATAAACATTTTTCCTGTTAATTTTTAGTTTTCTTGTTTCAGCTTGCTATGAACAATTATTCAGTCCACTAAATAAGAGTCAAGTAAATAAATTATTTCATCCACTAGAATACTCCTACAATTCTTAGACAAAACATTTTTGCAATCTGTTCTTCAAAAATCTTCCTCCGTACATCTTTATTGGATGGAGCGATTTAAATGAGTGGACAAAGCAAGTTCATTTGGACAACAAAATACTAATATATTTTTTCATTCCTCCTTTCTTTCAATTGATAATTACGTTGTTGCATTTACATGATTAAGTTCTTGAGCATCTATGATCATGATGATATGACTCCTTTTTGTTTATAGTCATTATGTTGAAATTTCCTCTTTCTTATGTAGGAAAAAAAACACATTCCATTTCAAATTAATAAAAAAGTCACACTTTGTAGAAAAATATCAACTTTAAGTTTGCTGTTCAGTATTGACCTGTTGAATGATGATCATGAAAATCAAGATGTCTGACCTACAAATACACAAAACTCAAAAATTATAAATGAAGAGAAATACAGCAATAAAATGGCTATTTTATCATGTTTATGTACATTTTGATAAAAATTTCATTTGAATATTTAAATTTGTAAGAACTCTTATTTCAGTGCTTTGTGTCTATGGTTTTCATATTACCGGTAGTTGTTTTTTGTGCCTTGTTGCAGTCTTTTGAGTTAAGCCAATTGCAACAAACAGTTTGTTCAAATGTTGTGCTGTTATTAAAACCACTGTCCCAGGTTAGGGGTGGGTTGGGTGCTCACTAAATGTTTATTTTATTAGTTGATATTTGCTTTGAATTAGCTGTCAGTAACTGTGAGTACTAATAGATCTGTATGTTGAGTTTTTTGTTAAAGGGAAAGAATAAATTTCCAGCCACATCCGGTCTGTGTTTTTGGTAACTGTTTTTCTGCTTTGTTGCATTCTAATGAGTTAATAAAATTGAGAATGAAAACGGGAATGTATCAAAATAACCTGACCCAAGAGCAGAAAAAAACCCTTTTCAAGTGATTTTATAGTGAACTGACACTTACACCACTGTCCTTAATTAGAGGAGGATTTGGCACCAGCAAACATGTTAAACCTTGCCACATTTTGTAAGTGTCTGTCCCAAGTCAGGGGTCTATTATTCAGTGGTTGTCAATTGTTGCTATATATCATATTTGTTTTTTGTTTATTGTTTTGTGCAAAAATCAGGCACTTAGCTTTCACCTTTGTGGTGTTTCCCCCAAGCATGTTTAGCATGGATAGACACCATGCCCTTTTTAAATGACTTTATTGAATTGTTTTCCATTTGTTATTTCATGGCCTTTTATGGATTACTATGCAGTATAGGGTTTGCTCATTGTCGAAGGCTGTACAGTGAACTAATTTTGTTAAATATAATGTCATTTGATCTCTATTGGAGAAAAGTCTCATTGGCAATCGTACCGCTTCTTATTTTTATATCAACCCTGCCATATTTTGCCTGTCATTATTTACAGGTCATCATTGGCCTCTAATAAGTAATTGCATTGCTTACATCCACTTATTTTCATAATAATCATTATTCAAGGGCAATAACTTTTATAGAAGTGGACTTACCATTTAGGCTTTGTTGACGTCTGTAAATCTATTTTTGTTGATAATTTCTTTTGTTTATAGTTTCCCTTTATCTTTAATGTTCTTGCCCTACACATAAAAGGGTAAACATTATCATTTAATGACAATAACTACTATTATATAATGAGTAGGCAACTGACAATTTTGGATCATTTGTATCTTGTCTTGCTCATCATTTTTGCTTGATATTATCAATATTCTATGAAAATGAGGTCACAGTAATATTAAACTTGGCAGACAGACATCTTCTTATTTTTATATGACACCTTGCAGTCATGCCATACACCAACAAATAGACATATGCTTATAATATCTGATAAAATGCTCCGCTTGGTGCAGCTTGATACGACCGTAGAGGTAAAACCCTGAATAGTTGGGGCAAGTATGGACACAACATTCAAGCTTGATACAGCACTGAATTTGGATTGTGATTAAATATTTGACACAGCATAGGTTTCTGACACAGAATGAATGTGGTCTAAGAACTTAAAAAATTTTAATTTACCTATTCAAACCATATCATTATTATTTGCTTTTATATATAAATCAGAAATAACCAATTTAAAATGGAAAATTTTAAAGAAAAAAAAAAGGAAAAAAAGGGAAAAAAAAATCTCCCCCCTCAAATATTTTGAACCCCCTTATGATTCATCACCCCAAACTCAATCCCAGCCTTCCCTTTGTGGTATGGTACCTTGCAGTACAATTTCAGAGAGATCCATACACTTATACACAAGTTATTGTCTGGAAACAGAAAAATGCTTGTTTTTTTTTTTTGCCCCTTTTTGGCCCCAAATTCCTAAACGTTTAGGGCAATTACCCCCAAACTCAAACCCAGCTTTTCCTTTGTGATATGGAACCTTGTAGTACAATTTAATAAAGATCCATTCACTTACACACAAGTTATTGTCCTGAAACTAGAAAAATGCTTGTTTTTTGCCCCTTTTTGGCCCCTTATTCCTTAAATTTTGATTTTTTACCCCCAAAATCAATCCCAGCCTTCCCTTAGTGGTATGGTACCTTGCAGTACAATTTCAGAGAGATCCATACACTTGAACACAAGTTATTGTCTGGAAACTAGAAAAATGCTTATTTTTGGCCCCTTTTTGTTAAATATTTTGGGCAATTACCCCCAAACTCAATTCCAGCTTTCCCTTTGTGATATGGAACCTTGTAGTACAATTTTAGAAAGATCCATACACTTACACACAAGTTATTGTCATGAAACTAGAAAAATTCTTGTTTTTTGCCCCTTTTTTGGCCCCTAATTCCTAAAATTTTAAAGCAATTGCCCCCAAAATCAATCCCAGCCTTCCCTTTGTGACATGGTACCTTGCAGTACAATTTCAGAGAGATCCTTAAACTTGAACACACGTTATTGTCTGGAAACTAGAAAAATGCTTATTTTTGGCCCCTTTTTGGCTCCTTATTCCTAAACGTTTTGGGCAATTACCCCCAAACTCAATTCCAGCTTTCCTTTTGTAATATGGAACCTTGTAGTACAATTTTAGAAAGATCCATACACTTACACACAAGTTATTGTCATGAAACTAGAAAAATGCTTGTTTTTTGCCCCTTTTTTTGCCCCTAATTCCTAATATTTTGAGGCAATTACCCCCCAAAATCAATCCCAGCATTCCCTGTGTGATATGAAACCTTGTGGTACAATGTCAGAGAGATCCATACACTAACACACAAGTTATGTCTGGAAGTTACAAAAATGCTTATTTTTGGCCCCTTTTTGGCCCCTAATTCCTTAACTGTTGCTACCATAACCCCCAAAATCAATCCTTATGGTAAAATTTCATAGAGATCCATTCACTTAAACTAAAGTTAGAGTGCGAAAACCAATGTGTATTGGGACGACGACAATGCCAACGTCATACCAATATATGACCGCAAAAATTTTTTGCGGTCGTATAAAAAACCAAGAATACTTAGCATTGACCAAAGAACCATAAAATGCGATCATGGTTATATGAATCTGCCAGACAGACATGCACACCTTACAATCGTTACATCTGCCAAATATAATTTACCTGTTGCTTAAAGCATATGATAAACTGACAAAACAATGCAAACTTTTCATTGACCAATGAACCATGAAAATGAGGTCAAGGTCATATAAAACATGCCAGACAGACATGTGCATCTCACAATCATTCCATTCACCAAATATAGGGGCCTTATTCATGTTATTGCTTACAGTATCCGAAAAAAACCACAAAAACTAAACATTGTCCAATGTACTATGAAAATAAAGTCAAGGTAAGATGAAACTTTTCAGTCAGACATATGCACCTTACAATCATTCCATACACCAAATATAGTTGACCTATTGCTAATTTGAAAATAAGAAAATAGAAAAACTGACCAAAAAACAAAAAAATAACATTGAGCAATGAACCATAAAAATGAGGTCAAGGTCGAATAAAACATGCCAGACTAACATGTACATCCTTAAAAATTTTCATACACCAAATATACTTGACATGTTGCATACAGTATTAGAAAAACTGGACATTTTTACCTAGGAATAGTGATGTCATGGACTAGGAAAATTAGGCTGGGGACATAAATTACTGACATCGGACTAAATATACTAGTAAATTCTGTATCCATGGACTTTTTATACTAGCTATATTTGTCTGACCAGACAATTTATCTCTTACACTAGTTCTCAGAGAGACATGTCACCTTACCTTGACACAATATTCTGGCTCTGAACAAACCAGTATTTGCTCTTACTCCTTAATAATACTGCGTGCTTAGGGGAGAAGCAGCAAATACCAACTTTAAAGTCTTTGGTTTTACCCGGTTGGGTTCAAAATAAACAACCTTCTGCACGTGAGGTGAACACGCTACCATGAGACCAGGCAGTATAATATAAGGAGTTTACCCAAGATTTAAAGTTTCCAAGTTTTTGCAAAAACTGGATCAAAATCATCATTGAAAAGCAATAACTTTTTAATAAGATTTAAGTTTCTCTTTAATTATTACAGTTTTCGAGATAAAAAGGCAAATTCAAGAAATATGAAGAAAAAAAAAAAAAATGGTGAAAATCTGTATTTAAGGCAACAACTCCTATGAGTCAGCTGCCAGTTTTGATGCAAATGGACAGTACATTTTTTTTTTCAACATTCTGAACATTTCTACCCTTGTCAGATATTGTCTATCTATTTTAGCCTTTTGTAGCTTATAACGCAGTTTGGCTTTTTAGCCCATTGTTGAAATCTGTACGGTGACCTATATAGTTGTTAACTTCTACGTTTTTAGTTTCTGTTGAAGAGCCGTCACATTGGCAGTGATACCATATTTGTATATGTTTTTGTCATGTAGGTGTAAGGAGACAACCTTTTGATTTTCTGGGGGGATAAAGGGGGAGACAGATTTTTTATCACCTGGCCTGGTAAGTTTTTCAGGGTTCGTAAGGATAGAAAACCCGGCAAATTGTAACAAACCCCTGTGGTACGACCATATTTGCCAAAAGATTAGTCCAAATAATTAAGACGTCTTGCAAGGCTATTTTAACTTTTTTCTGGGCACGTAATAGGCAAAGTTGTGACTGAGTGCGGAAATATGAAGATAGATAGATAGAAAAATTATAAAGGGACATAACTGAAGAACGGTAAAAGTGACGCTACCCAAATTTGAACTTGATCTGAGTTTTGTGGTAATAAGCATTGTGTGCAAGTCTCATAATATTTGGTTGAGGCTAACTTAAGTAGAGAACAGAAACTAAAAATTCAGCAATTTTTCTATTTGTAAACACGCATAACTCTATAGCTAGAACGGTTGTGTATAAGTTTTATAACATTTGGTTGAGACAAACTAAAGTTAGAGAACTGAAACGAAAAATTCAGCAATTTTTATGTTTATAAAGGGACATTACTCAAGAATTGTAAAAGTGTCGCCACCAAATTTCGTACTTAATCTGTATTATGTAGCAATAAGCATTGTGTATAAGTTTCATAACATTTGGTTGAGGCAAACTAAAGTTAGAAAACGGAAACAAAAAATTTGTACTTGATCTTAGTTTTGTGGTAATGAATATTGGGTATAGGTTTCATAATGTTTGGTTGGGGCAAACTTAAGTAACAGAATGGAAACTAAAAATTTGCAATCATTCAATTTATAAAGGGGCATAACTCAATAATGGTTAAAGTGACACTACCCAAATTCAACTTGATCTGTGTTTTATCAGTGGAAGTCAAAATTAAACATTGCATTGTATAAAGCATTGATTGTAGTTGATTCAACTATAATAATGGACAAAGGAAGATAATTCCAATTTTAAAAATTACTTGATATTTAGAAGAAAATAAAAATTTTGCAATTTTTCCATTTATAAAGGGGCATAACTCTAGAACGGTTAAAGTGACGCCACCAAAATTCAAACTTGATCTGTTTTTTGTGGTAATAAGCATTGTGTATAAGTTTTATAACATTTGGTTGAGGCAAACTCAAGTTAGAGAATGGAAACTAAAAATTTTGCAATTTTTCCATTTATAAAGGGGCATAACTCTAGAACGGTTAAAGTGACGCCACCAAAATTCAAACTTGATCTGTTTTTTGTGGTAATAAGCATTGTGTATAAGTTTTATAACATTTGGTTGAGGCAAACTCAAGTTAGAGAATGGAAACTAAAAATTTTGCAATTTTTCCATTTATAAAGGGGCATAACTCTAGAACGGTTAAAGTGACGCCACCAAAATTCAAATTTGATCTGTGTTTTGTGGTAATAAGCATTGTGTATAAGTTTTTACTTTAACATTTGGTTGAGGCAAACTCAAGTTAGAGAACGGAAACCAATTTTGGGACGTACGGACGTATGTACGTACAGACGGACAAGGGTAAAACTTAATGCCCCCACCGCTACGGCGGGGGCATAAAAAAAATAAAATAGCCTTGCTAGACGCTGAGACTACTATAACACATAGTTATAGTAGTCTCAGCTAGACGTCATAATTATTTGGACTACCAAAAGATGTAAGGGGACGACCATTTGATATTCTGGGGGGGGCCAGGAGGATTTGTTTTGGATCGGTTATTTATTTTTGTAAACTAAGAGGACAGATTATCTATTTTCTGCACTATTGAAGCAAGATTTTTCATTTTCATTAAAGCAAGGGACTGCATGATTATTTATTTTCACAACTATATTTTTATATTCGAAAACATACAATTTTTAAATTATTTGTTTATTATAAATAATTCATGTATAGCCAAGTCATTATGTACCATTTAATCAGAATTAATTATTATCCTCTGCAGAAATGAATCTCCTATATTCCCCAATGCATATACATGTATTGCATACATACACAGTATTAAAATTTGTTTGTAACTAAGGCTCTTTTAAAAGTATTGGCAAACATGTTTTGCCGAGCAGAGCGAGGCAAAATTTTTTTGAAGGGTTTTTGAACTGCTGAAGGCCCAAGAAGCTATAGAACAAATGATGCAAAATCATGCCTTCTGGGTGTTCCCCAGACCCTTTCTTAAACTGAAAATGCAAGTTCTGTTTTAATAATTTTATGACAATATTTTGGTCTCAAAGCAAAATCACGTTATAGATTCAGTGTAAGACTTAAGTTTCTAGGAACAACATCAAAAGACAAATATGCATGATAAAGCAAAAATGTAATTCACATAGTTAAGTCTGTGGCTGCTGTGTTTTTTTAAACTCATGATCAAGTTAATAATAAAATTACTAAATTACAAAATGAATGCAACACTAACAGAATACAGAAGGGCAATCAATGAACAAAAGACAAATAAATAAGAAACATTGATCCCGATAAGTCAGGGGCTACATCTGAGGGAGAACAGAACTTGCTTCTTGCAAGGCACTCACGGTGAACACAATTTGATATGGAGACAAGCGTTTGGTTTTGAAATTTCCTACATGAGGCATTTGTCTCAATGTAGTTACGGCCCTGATTTAATAAAAGTGAGGTAAGTGTTCCTGAGACAATTAACCTCAAGTTAAATGAAACCAATTTTCTGACATTTCAATAGATATAAGAAGATGTGGTATGAATGCCAATGAGACAACTCTCCATCCAAGTCAAAATTTATAAAAGTAAACCATTATAGGTCACAGCAAGTATATTTAAATAATATTTATACTTTTATTATTAATTTAAAAGATATGGGAAGTGTTTCTCGATTTTTTTTTTGGAAAAAAGATGAATTTATGAAGAATCTGGTGCCATCTCATACTTTCGATTAGACCTGCTGAGTTATTTATTTTCAATAAATTGCAAGTCAGGTAATTTATTTTCAAACTACCACAGAACAAACCATTTATTTTTGTGATTATCAAGGCTGAGTTATTTATTTTCAAAATCCTCCTGGCCCCCCCCAGAATATCAAATGGTCGTCCCCTAACCTAATTCTTACTTGTTTGGGGAAGAGGGGATTAACCGAACCAATATTATTCAATCTAAATCAGTGAACTGAATTATTGTCTTCTGCAGTAGTCCGAGTTGACATCTGTAACTAATCATGCAAATTGATAGTCAACAGTATACCTTTTTCAGAATGTCAGTTCACAAAGAATCACTGGTGATAGGGGAGTGTAACCGATAAATTGATCCTGAATCAGATAAGATTTTCCAAGGACGTATAACTAACACAATACGTCCTTGGATTTTCCCAGTAACGGAGAACCCCTTTCTTTGAGTGAATATAAATAGTGACGGGGGTCTCACAAATAAATTTAAATCTGAATTACAGGAACATCGATTAACAAAGTAAACTTACATATTAATCTCGAAGTTATTTACGGTAAAGACAGACTGTGCTCCTGAATTAAAGTATTATACATTTGTGTATTTTACTCGGGTGGGGGTGGGGGGCACTTCCTATATACAAGGTGATAGGACGTGCCGCTGGAATATGTCACTTTTCCCAGCTTGAAAATATGGGAATAGGTGGGGAAAACTATCAGAAATAAATGATAAGGTCCAATTACTTGTATATGAAAAGCCCTGTCATTTTTTCAAAGCCGAAAGTCTCGCCGTAAGTAAACATTACATACAGAATCTTAGCCTTAAATATTCCACTTTTCCAACACACCCCACGAAAACCAACCAATATGGGAAAAGGTTACAATTTTACCCATGCAATATATGAAAAGGTATACATTTTTAAGATCTAAATTATATGAATAGGGTGGGGTAACAGAACCCCAACGACATCCCCTACCTAGCACCTATTGAAGTGCCCTTCCCCCACCGGAGGTATTTTACTGCTACAAGATACGATTTGATTTGCTAATCACGCACCCGTTGATGAGCAGAGAACCATACTTTCAAGCCAGGGGCAGTCTATACTAACAGTTAGTATAGACAGTCCCTGTAAAAAGGCAGGCAAATCCTAACAGTACTGTAACTTAATGATACATGTATATCAAGTTACAGCACCTCACCCAGCACAGTTAGCACACTGGTGTGTGTCAGTCTTATAATATAAAACTGCATAGGTTCATATCGTTTGATTCAACGTTTTTTCGGATATTTTTTAGGACCGTTGTCAACTTGACATTGTCAAATCCGACCTGCCACTTTGCAACCTGACCTGCAAAAACATAATTCGATTAAAAACAATGCCAGTCAAAATTGCTTTTTGAGACTGGGCGACTGAAAAAGTTTTAAAATGTGACCTTGTGACCCTACTTGGAATTCTTCATTCATCGGCGTGTGTCGGTTTGGCTAAAAAGGGGGCATTGGGTTTTTTTCTTGGGACAAAAAATTGTTTCTATCTTTATTAAAAAAAAAAAATTAAGACCAATCATAAACTTTTTTTTCAAAACTCAGTGTCGTATTTTATTGTTTTCCCAACAATTTTTAATAAAAGCTTAAAATGTTTGTTTCACTTCCCTCTGACTTCTCTCCTGATTTTTTTTCTCAAGAAATTATAGAATCAGTAAATGGATATATATATATGTCTGTGTTCACAGTCATGCAGTTAGATAAGAAATTCCAGCATGCATCATCAAATAATTCATGTGTATTTGTGACATCAACATAACTGAAACATTATATTATTTCCCAGTAATTAGTAAATCATTTTGATTTACAATTATATATGTCTGGGACTTATGCATGTATATATCTCACAGGCACTTGTCTCAGAAAAAAAAATCCTATATACTTTAATAAAAGTATATAGGAAAAAATTCTGAGACAAGTGCCTGTGATATATCTGTCAGTCCCAGAATAATAAATATAATTGTATCTTAATCTTTGGAAAATTCCGATTATTAAATTGTTAAATTCTTTTACGTCATAATTATATCAAAGTATACTTTTTAAAGTTTTAAATTTTAAAGTTAAAATGAATATTCCGTTTTGATCTGAGGAAAAACTTTTTAAACTGTAATGACATGGTCAGTCAGCGTGGCATGGCTGATTACAGGTAATTAAAGCATGCAGTAATTTTCCATTACGACAGTGCGTGTACCCTGGGGTGTGTATAACGTATTAGAAATATCATAGTTTTCTAGAGAACATCCTGTCTATGTGTAATACAGATTAATGACATTACACAAAATTTCTTTCGTTAAATGTAGTTAAGTATCTGTGTCCATTCCCTATTGCAACACTACAATTCTTTCGAAGATAAAATGTTAAAATTAAAAAAAAAAATCATTTATATAAAATAAAGAGGAAAAAAGTAGCAAATAAACATATGTAACTACGCATTGAGTAAACATAATTTCACTTTACATGTACAAACCCTTGAGAAAACGTATATATAGATGTGTTTAAAAAGGCCAATTCCCAGTGGATTTATTTCACACTAGGACCACAGGCACTTGTCTCAGAATTTTGTTTCCTATATACCTTAATACATGCAGGGACTTTCTATACTAACTTAGTATAAAAAGTCCCTGCTTAATATAACATTAAAAGTATATAGGAATTTTTTTTCTGAGACAAGTGCCTGTGACTAGAAACTAAGATAACTAGAACTAAGTTCATTGGAAAGTCTTTTTGTCTGATACAAGTACATAATTAAGAACAGCTTCAAATATATGGCTATAAATTAATGGTACGTCTAAAAACCGCTCAGGACCTCCTGAGTGCAGACAGGACATAAAAAGTCACTCAGGACATGTATATATGTTTTAGTGAGCGTTGAGGGTATACATTCGATAGATAATTTAATATTTGATCTTATTATTTTGGTTTTGATAAAATCAAACCAACATTAAAGAAGTTATTTGGGATACGTCATGCATGACCGATGATCATATTCAATACCAATCATCATTTTGATTACGACGTTTGATCTTTAATAATTAGGACTGATTGATGATGGTTATAAACACATACAAGTAAACTTTGCAAAAAAAAAAAAAAAAAAAACGTTTCCTTGGAAAAATTATAAAAAATACATGAAATATTGTTTTTACAAAAGAAGTTAAATAAATTTTTCGTTTTGTATGTAATAATTGAAGCCATTTAGAAATATAAGAAATCTTCACATAGTCGGGAAATTTTCAATTCAAGTTATTTCATTTGAAAACGTTAACAAATATAGATCTTATTCGATGTAAAATGTGGCGACTTGGAGATCAAAACCCCGTTTAAATAGGGTTTGTCTACTTTCGTCTATTGCCGAACATTCTATAATCAAGGATTTTTACAAATCCTTGCTATAATATAATGAATCGCGTCGCCAATATCACCACAATTACATAAAGTACAAATACAATCTTCTCCTAAATATCTAGCATCTAACAATTACAATAGGAAATTTTGAGTCGAAACTGAAGTACCAAATCTACAAAAAGAATCACTATTTTTTGTAGTAGTAGGCGTTGAAAACTAAACTGTTTATAATCTTTTTTTCTCCTAAATTAATTGAAACTCCTGAAATAATTTAACATTATCTATAGACAGCTTACATATGCAAATCTTTTTAGAAGTATGTGAGTGTTTAGTAATTATTTGTTCATTAACCCCCCTTTTTCCTTCTATAAAATTACATTGTAATCGATTTTATTTCCAAATTTGTGTTTGCTAGGATTGACACTTAGAACGTACAACAAAAAGTAACAAGTAAAAAGTCACAATTCAGTTTTCGGATATTTTTTTTCTTTGAATAAACTTAATTTTAAAAACGTTTCAGTATTTTTCTGAAACATTTTTAAAAGGAAACGGACTTGTAAACAAAATTTATTTTTGAATATTAATATGAACAATGATTGTTAAGAAAACAATCTGCCAAAGTGGTTTGGTAATTAACTGAAGTCATGCTGTCAAAAATGTCTCCTTTTTATAAGTTATTGATAAAAAAAAACTATTTGAAGGCGAATTAATCATTTCCTCAACTAAATACATTTATCTATAAATAAAGTCAATTCGTCAAGAACTTTCTCTCATATATTTAAACAATTGTACAATAATTAATTTAAACCTTTGTCCTGCGACTTTCTGTCCGTTTACCAATACTTATTCCTTGTTAAGTTATTTCATATCCATTTACGAATACTTATTACGTGATAATTAATTTTTCCGGATGCTTTTTATCCTATTTTCATATCAAACAACCATGTTACCCGTAGAATGGAGTTAAGTACAAATTTAGGAATTTAGTACTTAAAATTTTCAACAACAAAATTTTACACTTTCATTTACCTGGATTTTTTTCTACGCTTCGAAGCCGCCACCCTGTATCAAACTTATCCAACACCTCGCATGGCGTATTCACGATGTGGAGGGATTGACAATATACAATCAAAGTTAGCAATATACAGCAAGTAAGTAATTGGGTGTTGAATGCCAGTAGATCTGAATTTGTAAATTTTTAAATTGAATTTAACCTTTTTAGAACGCGATTGTTGAATTGTGCAATAAAATTACACACATAATCTGGGCTGATATGCATACAACCACTTTAAGTTCAAGGTATCAATAAAACTGGGTCTGCATGAAAAAATGACTTATCACATAATACCAGAACCTATGTTTAGCCTACTGTTACACGATAAGAAAATATAGCTGTAGGCCTAGTTGAAAATCTTTACAAATTGTTTATTCTTTTAATTTCTGTTCGACTGTCTGGGTGCTTCTTATGTGTTTTAAATGCTATAGTCAAGTTTTATAGTCTGTTGGAGGGATTGACAATATACAATCAAAGTTAGCAATATACAGCAAGTAAGTAATTGGGTGTTGAATGCCAGTAGATCTGAATTTGTAAATTTTTAAATTGAATTTAACCTGTTTAGAACGTGTATTGTTGAATTGTGCAATAAAATTACACACATAATCTGGGCTGATATGCATATAACCACTTTAAGTTCAAGGTATCAATAAAACTGGGTCTGCATGAAAAAATGACTTATCACATAATACCAGAACCTATGTTTAGCCTACTGTTACACGATAAGAAAATATAGCTGTAGGCCTAGTTGAAAATCTTTACAAATTGTTTATTCTTTTAATTTCTGTTCGACTGTCTGGGTGCTTCTTATGTGTTTTAAATGCTATAGTCAAGTTTTATAGTCTGTTGTACGTCATTTGGTCGTTTTTAAGTTTTTGCCATGGCGTTTGTCAGTATATATGTCTTCGACTTATAAGTTTTATCAAGGATTTGTATAGTGAGATTGGTTTTATATAATCTGCATCTCTTGTGCTGTATTTTAAAATGTATTACAATTGCTGCATCTTTACACATTCAACAATACACCAAAAAATATGAATAAAGCTTTCGTATATATATAAATAAGGAGATGTGGTACGATTGGTAATGAAACAACTATCCGCCAGTTCAATTCAAAAACCTGATATAAGCAAATGTGACTTACTTACTTACTTTAGTCAGAGAGATCTTGAATCTGAAGTCAAGGATACGAGGTGGGAAGGGTTTAGAGGTGGATTAAGGTGAGGGCATGGGGGCCCGCCCCTTTTTTGGAAAAAAATTGGTTGATTATTTAGAGAATTACTGAAGCGGGCCCCCTCTTTATGCATGACAGTTAGTGCCTCCTTATGACATTTTTTGGTACCGCAACTGGTGAGGACTTCATAAAAAAATATTTAGTATGTTTTTGTTTTGTGATAAATAATGTATTTAGACAGAAATAGGATAAAATAAACTACCGAAAGCTTAAGTCCACATAACAGGGTATGGATGGGGGTTTACACAATAGAGAATAATGGGCAAACAATAAAGATTAAAGAATAATGAAATGCTGAAATAGAGAGTAATGAGCAAAAAGTGTAAGTTTGTAGAAATATATAAAAAAAATTAAATAAAGAACACAGAAAAAGAAGACCCCCCTGCCGGGATATTTTTAGACAAAGTGCACGTATACTATTAGTAGTCAGCCGAAACCACTAAGCGTTTTGCATCCTTACGGTTTTTTTTCGGGATACTGACTGCATAGTAAACTATCAATGTACTAGTTAATGTTCTCGAGGGATGACCCTATTACAGAGACATATATACACATATGTGTAAATATGTCTCTGCCCTATTACAGTAACCTATGTCAGTAACCTCCTCGACACGGTTCATTTTTTTACGGCGGCTCAGTTTTGTGTTAAGAATAAACATAATTGATAAGTTTCTTTCCCCTGCATTTCTCGATCGCACTTGTAAATAGCACATTGGTCTCAAGACATTGGTTACAACACTTGCCGTCAGTACTCAAAATTGGAAAAATATTAAATAAGAAGGTATAGAAAATTAAATCAATGCACACACACTATTATCAACCACAGACATGATGTTTTTCTCAATTTGCCTAAATCGTTATTCCGCAATACAACGTCAACGAGGGTGAAAACCCACCACTTTGAACACAGTCACAGGCACCGGCATGCTGTGAACTTGTAAGTTTCCAAAATGAGTAACTATCCATTACTTTTCTAGTGTAAAGTTCATAGGCTGATCCGGGGGGGAGGGGGGGGGGGGGGGGGGCTTTCTTGGGAAAAATTTGGTTGATTATATAGGGATCACTGAAGCATGACTGGAGCCGGCCCTCCCTTATGAAAATTTCTGGATCTGCCACTGTATATTCATAAAATAAACCAACAAATTATCCAAAAGATGAATAATACTTAATACTTACGACTAAGATTGATTATAAGTATACTTGAGTCGGTTTTACAAAAAAAAAAACTTACAATTATCGTAAGTATACTGTATTGTACATGACTTAGGGGACGACCATTTGATATTCTGGGGGGGGCCAGGAGGATTTGTTTTGGATCGGTTATTTATTTTTGTAAACTAAGAGGACAGATTATCTATTTTCTGCACTATTGAAGCAAGATTTTTCATTTTCATTAAAGCAAGGGACTGCATGATTATTTATTTTCACAACTATATTTTTATATTCGAAAACATACAATTTTTAAATTATTTGTTTATTATAAATAATTCATGTATAGCCAAGTCATTATGTACCATTTAATCAGAATTAATTATTATCCTCTGCAGAAATGAATCTCCTATATTCCCCAATGCATATACATGTATTGCATACATACACAGTATTAAAATTTGTTTGTAACTAAGGCTCTTTTAAAAGTATTGGCAAACATGTTTTGCCGAGCAGAGCGAGGCAAAATTTTTTTGAAGGGTTTTTGAACTGCTGAAGGCCCAAGAAGCTATAGAACAAATGATGCAAAATCATGCCTTCTGGGTGTTCCCCAGACCCTTTCTTAAACTGAAAATGCAAGTTCTGTTTTAATAATTTTATGACAATATTTTGGTCTCAAAGCAAAATCACGTTATAGATTCAGTGTAAGACTTAAGTTTCTAGGAACAACATCAAAAGACAAATATGCATGATAAAGCAAAAATGTAATTCACATAGTTAAGTCTGTGGCTGCTGTGTTTTTTTAAACTCATGATCAAGTTAATAATAAAATTACTAAATTACAAAATGAATGCAACACTAACAGAATACAGAAGGGCAATCAATGAACAAAAGACAAATAAATAAGAAACATTGATCCCGATAAGTCAGGGGCTACATCTGAGGGAGAACAGAACTTGCTTCTTGCAAGGCACTCACGGTGAACACAATTTGATATGGAGACAAGCGTTTGGTTTTGAAATTTCCTACATGAGGCATTTGTCTCAATGTAGTTACGGCCCTGATTTAATAAAAGTGAGGTAAGTGTTCCTGAGACAATTAACCTCAAGTTAAATGAAACCAATTTTCTGACATTTCAATAGATATAAGAAGATGTGGTATGAATGCCAATGAGACAACTCTCCATCCAAGTCAAAATTTATAAAAGTAAACCATTATAGGTCACAGCAAGTATATTTAAATAATATTTATACTTTTATTATTAATTTAAAAGATATGGGAAGTGTTTCTCGATTTTTTTTTTGGAAAAAAGATGAATTTATGAAGAATCTGGTGCCATCTCATACTTTCGATTAGACCTGCTGAGTTATTTATTTTCAATAAATTGCAAGTCAGGTAATTTATTTTCAAACTACCACAGAACAAACCATTTATTTTTGTGATTATCAAGGCTGAGTTATTTATTTTCAAAATCCTCCTGGCCCCCCCCAGAATATCAAATGGTCGTCCCCTTAATTACTATCAATATTATTTGTAAGTTTTTTTGTGAAACTGACTGCTGAATTGTTTTTCCATGCTTATGGTACATCTAAGTCGTATGATTTTTTTAAAACCACCTCCAGGGTATAATGTCTGCTAGCCCATAGAATCTGTTTGTAGATATAGGAAGATGTGGTATGAGTGTCAATGAGACAACTCTCCATCCAAGTCACACAATTTATAAAAGTAAACCATTATAGGTCAAGGTATGGTCTTCAACACAGAGCCTAGTTTTTATCAAAAATGAAATATATTGATATTAATAGTCATGATAGTAGGACAGGTTAAATAATTTATTCATACATTTTTAAATGACTGACTAGAATTATCATATTTATTGAGGAATTTAAACCATTCTTATTTTTCAAAAGGGACAAAAATAAAATTTATATATAATAACAGGGTGATACAAATGAGAAAAACTCAAGAAATTGTTTTCAATTAAGATAAATACATGGTTTTCAGTTGTTTTTTAAAGCAGAGGCAGATTTAGTTTAAAGTAACGTTGGAAAAAATTGTTTGTACCTACAAAAATAAATACACAAAGTTAATCCAGAATTATGTGTTTATCATTTTTTTTTTATGTTTAGGTTGCCAGCAAGATGAAAAGAACAATGCATTTCAAAAGTCAAAATGTGGATAAGCTGCGGTACAAGGTCCTACTTTTGCAGATTTTCATATTTTGCATGAATGAATTTGAAGTTTATATCATGGAGGGCAGAGAAAGAAAAGAAACACTTCAGTTTTCCTGCTTCTGAAGGATAAATGTAAAACATCTTGTTTGGTAAGTTTTATGCTCTGTTATGATAGTGTTTGTGCATCCATCTGTCTTTCTCTAAATTGTATTCACTTAAAGTTTTTGGTTACAGTTCACCATGAACTTCAGTTAGTAACTTGTGGTTTTACATGTATATACTCAAAATTTAGTACTTGAAAATGTTCATGTATTTTTGTCAAGCCTGCAACTTTTGTCGCAGAAAGCTCGACATAGGGATAGTGATCCGGTGGCGGCTACGGCGGTGGCGTTAGCACGGGGGGGGGGGGTTCTCTTCCTATATTAAGGTATATACATATGTGGCGCTGGAATGGGTCCCTTTTTTGATGCATCAAATATATCAATGGGGTGCAATTTTACCAAGGAAATATATCAATGGGTCATAATTTTTCAGTTTGTTGTGCAACGATCTTCACTTAATGGGTTATGATTTCGCTGTGAAATATATGTATAGGTAGGGATTTCACAATTATTCAGTATATGAATGGGGGGTGTTTTTTAAATTCCAGCTGCACAACTGTACCCAAAATCCCATGTTGAGACCCCCCCGTGGGCGTTAGCTAACTTCCTAAAAGCTTTATATTTTAGAAGGTGGAGGACCTGGATGCTTCATACTTTGTATATAGATGCCTCATGATACGAATTCTGTCTGAAACATGTCCATTGTCCTTGACCTCATTTTCATGGTTCAGTGACTACTTGAAAAAAAAGTTCAGATTTTTTGTAATGTTAATTTCTCTCATATTATGAGTAATAGGATAACTATATTTGGTATGTGCGTACCTTGCAAGGTCCTCATGCTCGTCAGAGAGTTTTCACTTGACCTAGACCTCATTTCATAGATCAGTGAACAAAAACTTAGTCTTAGATGCATGATTTTTTTTTATTAGTTGTTAGTGGCTTTGTACTAGCTGTCAGTAACTGCGAGTACTCTCAGATCTGTACTTAGTGTCTTTTTGTTGATTGGATGTACAAGTACCCGGCCACTTTTTGTTGTTTGGATGTACAAGTACCCGGCCACGTCCACTTGTATTTGTAGTATTTGTATTTTTATCCATCTGATGAGTTAAGCCTCTTTCAACTGATTTTTATACGACCGCGGTTGTATATTGGTATGACGTTGGCGTCGTCATCGTCGTCGTCCGAAGACACATTGGTTTTCGCACTCTAACTTTAGTTTAAGTGAATGGATCTCTATGAAATTTTACCATAAGGTTCAATACCACAAAAGAAAGGTTGGGATTGATTTTGGGGGTTATGGTACCAACAGTTAAGGAATTAGGGGCCAAAAAGGGGCCAAAAATAAGCATTTTTGTAACTTCCAGACATAACTTGTGTGTTAGTGTATGGATCTCTCTGACATTGTACCACAAGGTTCCTTATCACAAAGGGAATGCTGGGATTGATTTTGGGGGGGTTTTAGGAATTAGGGGCCAAAACTTAAAGGGGCAAAAAACAAGAATTTTTCTAGTTTCATGACAATAACTTGTGTGTAAGTGTATGGATCTTTCTGAAATTGCACTACAAGGTTCCATATCACAAAGAGAAAGCTGGAATTGAGTTTGGGGGTAATTGCCCAAAACGTTTAGGAAAAAGGGGCAAAAAACAAGAATTTTTCTAGTTTCATGACAATAACTTGTGTGTAAGTGTATGGATCTCTCTGAAATTGTACTGCAAGGTACCATACCACTAAGGGAAGGCTGGGAATGAGTTTGGGGGGTAATTGCCTCAAAATTTTAGGAATTAGGGGCCAAAAAGGGGCAAAAAACAAGCATTTTTCTAGTTTCAGGACAATAACTTGTGTGTAAGTGTATGGATCTTTATGAAATTGTACTACAAGGTTCCATATCACAAAGGGAAAGCTGGGTTTGAGTTTGGGGGTAATTGCCCTAAACGTTTAGGAATTTGGGGCCAAAAAGGGACCAAAAAACAAGCATTTTTCTAGTTTCCAGACAATAACTTGTGTTCAAGTGTATGAATCTCTCTGAAATTGTACTGCAAGGTACCATACCACAAAGGGAAGGCTGTTATTGAGTTTTGGGGTGATAAATCATAAGGGGGTTCAAAAAATTTGGGGGGGGGATTTTTTTTTCCTTTTTTTTTCTTTAAAATTTTCCATTTTAAATTGGTTATTTCTGATTTATATATAAAAGCAAATAATAATGATATGGTTTGAATAGGTAAATTAAAATTTTTTAAGGTCTTAGACCACATTCATTCTGTGTCAGAAACCTATGCTGTGTCAAATATTTAATTACAATCCAAATTCAGAGCTGTATCAAGCTTGAATGTTGTGTCCATACTTGCCCCAACTGTTCAGGGTTCGACCTCTGTGGTCGTATCAAGCTGCGCCCCAGCGGAGCATTTTATTATTGTTCGTTCTTATGTTGTACTGTTTCACCACTGTCCCAGGTTAGGGGGAGGGTTTGGATCCTGCTAACATGTTTAACCCCGCCACATTCTGTATGTATGTGCCTGTCCCAAGTCAGGAGCCTGTTATTCAGTGGTTGTCGTTTGTTTATGTGTTACATATTTGTTTTTCGTTCATTTTTTGTACATAAATTAGGCCGTTAGTTTTTCGTTTGAATTGTTTTACATTGTCATTTCGGGGCCTTTTATAGCTGACTGTGCGGTATGGGCTTTGCTCATTGTTGAAGGCCGTAAGGTGACCTATAGTTGTTAATTTCTGTGTCATTTGGTCTCTTGTGGAGAGTTGTTGTCTCATTGGCAATCATACCACATCTTCTTTTTTTATATTTAAGGTTAAGTTTTGGTAGTCAGGTCCATATCTCAGATACTATAAGCAATAGGTCTAGTATATTCGGTGTATGGAAGGACTGTAAGGTGTACATGACCAACTGGCAGGTGTCATCTGACCTTGACCTCATTTTCATGGTTCAGTAGTCAAAGTTAAATTTTTGAGTTTTGGTCTTTTTTTCTTATACTGTATGCAATAGGTCTACTATATTTGGTGTATGGAATGATTGTAAGGTGTACATGTCTAGCTGGCAGGTGTCATCTAACCATGACCTCATTTTCATGGTTCAGTAGTCAAAGTTAAATTTTTGAAATTTGGTCTTTTTTTCTAATACTAAATGCAATAGGTCAACTATATTTGGTATTGAAACATTTTATGATGTACATGTCAGTCCCGCAGGTTTAATTTGACCTTGACCTTATTTTCACGGTTCATTGCTCAGTGTTAAGTTTTTGTGTTTTGGTCTGTTTTTCTTAATCTATAAGCAATAGGTCAACTATATGTGTTGTATGGAAGGATTGTAAGCTGTACATGTCTGCCTGGCATGGTTCATCTGATCTTCACCTCATTTCCATGGTTCATTGGTCAGTGTTTAGTTTTCTTGGTTAAGTCTGCTTCTTAGAAACTATAAGCAATACCGGTAGGTCAACTGTATTTAGTAATTTGAATGATTGTAAGGTGTACATATATTTCTTGTCAGGTTTATATGACCTTGAATTCATTTTCTTGGATCATGTTGAGTTTATGTGATAGTTGCAGTAAAGCTTTATATTTAGGACTATCAACATGATATCATTGATTAGTAAAGAAGGCGCAACATTTCAGCGTGTGCACTCTTGTGTATACATTAAACACCACATTTACTGTTTTTACCCTGATTTTATGGATTACTGAACATAGAAATGTCATAATGTGAAATTATAGTACATTCTTAGGTTAAAGTTTTAGGTTAAGGTACATAGCTTACCATGAAGTTGAATTTCATACACATGTTCATTATGTGGTGAATTTTTAAATTCAGTGCCAAACTAAGATTTTGAGCCTGATTACATGATTGACTAGACATTGACACATGCTAGTGTTTGCCAGGCATTGTGTCCTGTACTAGGAATTTGTCCTGTACTAAGAACTTTAATAGTACTCGCTGAGTATGGAGTTTTTGTGAAAGTTTAATATTAGTGAGATTTTTGCATGACATCCTGTCAACTGCTTGTTGATCATGTTTATACATGTCTTAAAATTAATATCTGACACATTGGTGTTTTGTGAACTTGGAAATAAGTTATTTGATAGAATAATAATGTTTTGAGATTATCAAAATAAAAAATATTTCATTTTTACTACATTGTGTATTAATGATTAAGTATATAAAAAAGAAGATTTAGGGTATATGTATAACCATATATAAAAATGAGACAGCAACCGAACAACACAAAAATAAGAAAAAAAAACCAATATAATTTTTTGCATCAATGTTATAATTTCCAACATGTCCAAAGAGTTCCCAATGTATTTTCTAATTGAAATAAAACACAAGTGGAACTCTTTCAGAACTTCAGAAGCTTAAAGTAGTGCTGTTTCTATTGTTGGCTTTCTGTATAATACATTGCAAATTCTTGTGAAAAATGGAATTTTATTGTAATTGCCTAAAGTTTTAACATTGATCTATATATATATAACTGGGGAAAATACCCAATTGTTATAAAGAAGAATACATAAATTGATTGTTATATAATATTAGAATAGGAAGATGTGGTATATTGCTAATTTGACAACTCTCCATCAGAGACCAAAGGATGTAGGAGGTTAGCAACTGATGACACTGGACAACCTTCAACAATCAGTAAAATCCATACCACATAGCTATTTTCATTGAAAATCATATGTTCTTGCTACATGTATGCAAACAATTTTTTATTATCCATAACTTCGGATTTTATTGGTTCTTTTTCAGAAGGATTGAAATTCATCACTGAGAATAAAAGGAGAAAACACAGAAACATGACCAAAATAAATTCAAAGACAAAAGTCAGATCAGTTATTATTTTCATCACTCAGCCAATGAATTGAAGTTCTATTAAATATCTAAAGATATTAAAACCACAATAATGACAATGTTCTGTGCTGAATGGCAAAAAAGTGGACTATACATTACGATCACACAATGCTGGATGATAAGAAACTATTAATTTTTTGGGTGGAGGGATATCCTGAAAAAAAAATAGATTTATGTAAAAAGTGTTGTTAAGCCTATTAATAGAGTTTTCATTGATTTCAAATGGGAAAAAATTGTGTTTCAAAAAAGTATTCTAGAATTCATAAATAAACATATATTGATACTTACATTATCTGCTTTGTTGTTTAAAAGTTTAGTTTTGAACAGTTATAGAACAATATAATTGCATTAACATTTCCAAGGAAAAAAAAGATATTCAACTAAAAAGATTCATCTTAAAACAATTTACTACCAAACAGAATTCATTGTAACATACACATTTATTTACTGTATATTTATAATTTGAATCATAGGATTTTGTTTTGTCCTATGGGATATTAAAAATCCCATGGGATAATTATAGTCCCATGGGATTTTTTTTGTCCCATGGGACAACAAATATCCCATGGGACTACAATTATCCCATGGGACCCAAAAAAATCCTATGGGATTTAACCAAAATCCCATGGGATAATGGTCAATCCCATGGGATTTGCCCTATCCCATGGGATATTGAAAATCCCATGTTTTTCTAAATCAAATTACAAAATAGATATAATAATAACAGCAGAAAAGCAATGAATTTATTGAATCCCATGTAATTCCGCACATTTTGGTTATATACACGACACTGTAGCTCTAAGGAGAGGCGGCGGCGGATTTGCAAATGAGTGTTTTGCAAATTAAAAGTGTCCAGTGTTTACGCACTGTGTAGTTGGTGCACCAGAACTTCAAAGGTTTGCATGTCACGTTAACATATGGAAGGATAGTAATCTGCTTTTTTTATACTGTTGTAATAACATCGATTGTTTTGTTATTTAACCTGTTTCCGTGTTATAATTACTCTTAATTATTATTACAGAATTTTCGTTAGGATAATATACAATAGGAAGGAAGTTATTGAGATAAGTATTGTTTTATCCTGTGAGTTGTACAAACGAACATGTAAAATGAATCAAAATCATGCCGGATTTTGTATATTTGCGACTGATATTCATACAATATGATGAGAACACTAAATCTAATGTAAACTACTAAAAGGAAAACATTTTGCGGAACGTATAAAATACCTGTTGTTGCAGCTGTCAAGTAGAATATTGCAAAATGGCAGGAAATCATACAAGTGTTGAGATGACATTAGAAGACTTTAATAACATAGAAATAGCAAAAAGAACATCTGCAATCGTTTATTTATCTGTTGTAATGATTTTGGGAATTCCTGGAAACTTATTAGTGATAATAGTGTACTTTGGATCCCTCTGGCGAAGGGATGGTACACACTGGATGTACATCCGGGCTTTAGCCGTCACCGACTTACTGGTGTGCACGGTTGCAATACCATTTGAAATATTCCAACAAACGCACCAGTTGACATTTGATTCTGAAGTAGGATGTAAGATCTTCAGAGCAATAAGTGTACATTTATCTTTGACATCGTCTCTACTTTTGATTGCCATGTCAGGAAATCGTCTCAGACTGGTATGTCAACCACTGAACAAACAATTAACTCCGAATCAAGGTTTGGTAACAATTGCAATAACAGTAGGAATTGCCGTGTTATTTTGTTGGCCGGAAGGAGCTTTAAGTGGGATAAGTTTAGAAAAGTTAGATTATAACTTGACAGGGTATGATTGCAGTTTTTCAGACCGATATAGCATGAAAGATTACGGTACGATATATAGTACTCTCCTGTTAACAGTCTACCTTTCATGCATGGTTGCACTTGTGATTATGTATTCAATTGTTGGATTGCGATTGCTTGAACGAGCAAAATATCAAAATTCAAATCGAACAAGGTATGCAATATCAACGACATCTGTTGCTACTGAATTAACCTCATGTGAACATCACAGCACCAACCTCATTAAAAATCAGAGTGAAACATTGGACGAGAAAAGCATCGCTATTAAAACAATTGCAACACCAGGAACCCCTAAAAATAATGATCAGAAGAAATCCAACGGAAATTCTAAGAGAGCTTCAAAAATGAAAACATCCAAAAAGGTTACACGGATTGCATTCGTCGTTAGCTTCTGCTTTATTTTGAGCTACTTGCCATATATAGCAGTAAAATTAAATGCATCTGTTGTAAAAGGTCAGTTTACAGAAACACCGCTAACCAAGGCCATATTTCCTATCCTTGCCAGAACGTTTATCATCAATAATATCATAAATCCTGTTATATATGGATTTCTGGATCCGACGTTTTTAAAGCATTGCAAAATGACAATTAAATATATTCTATGCATGAAATCTGAAAACTATTCTTTGTAAATATCCTGTGTATATCAGTCTTATAAACATTTTAAAATAGCGAATATAAATTTGTGTTTATGTAACTAACTAACGAATTGTATTCAGTATAAAATCCAGTACAAAAGTATCATCGCCAAAATACGTATAAATATTCAACAATAGCAATTTTGAGACATAACAAATAACATAAAACCCATAGCAATTAGTCATGTCTATTATTTCCACAGACGCATTTTTGATTATGGTTTCACCAACATTGTGTATATAGAAGAATTCTGTAGACAACATCAGTCTCGGTACAATTCATTAAATATTTTAATTGATCAACACTATCAAAATTACATAAAATATTATATTATGTCAACAAAGTCGTTATATTTACTTTTCTAATATCTTAATAAAGATTGAATTCGCATAAGAAATGAAATTCATCTTCAATTTTATTATAAGTACAGTATAAACATACTGTTTGACTCAATGATGTACCATTATATTTGACGTTTTCAATTTGTGAATTGTGATAAGTAATAAGTGATTCGTTATCTGTAGAACTGTCTAACATACTGTTTCGAGACATTTAATTTTGTCTCAGGTTTATACTCTTCCCTGCTATATGAACGTAGTTTGTTTTGGTCATATCCTGATTAACAAGTTGAAATACATTGTTCGTATCATTATTGTGGTTTTTTTTTACAGCAGATAACGTTGATATTGATATTGTACCTTTGTTATTCCAGACATGGTCAAAACCAATAAATTTTAGAAACTGAAAAAATGTGGTGTCACATGTAGAGCAAATCTAATTACCCTTTAGAGGCACCCGAGATAACCCCGATATTTTCATTGGGTTTGTGTTACTCAGTCTTTAGTTTGCTATGTTGTGTTTTGTATTGTTTGTCTTTTCGTCTTTTTCAGATTTTGCCATGACGTTGTCAGTTTGTCTTCAACTTATGAGCGAATATCCCTTTGGTATCTCCCGCCCTTCTTTTAAAGGCACATGGATAGGTACTATCGATAACTTCAATTAACCTGTATATAGAATTTGAAAGATTCGAAAAAAGATTATCGGGTATTCAATTGACTGCAATATAACAAATATAAAGTTGGGTAGCGACCAAGTTTTGCCGTACTGGTCAGGTTAGACAAAATATTTAGTGACATCAAGTACACATTTACAATATCGAATAAGATTCTTTAAACAAAAAAAAATCTTTTCTATAGCATTATTTGCATCTGATACAAATGTTTGGTCCTGGGAAAGAATGTACGGAACCCACAATTCACTTCCATATAAAAGTACAAGTTTAACGCAGGATTTCAGAAGGTTTTAACAGCAATCATGTATCATTATATTTACAGTGGTATTTACGTTTAATAATTAAAAAAAAATACGTTGAGAGCTTTTTTATTGAGATCTTCAATTGCAGTACTAAAGGAAACTGGTGCTCTCATTACAATACCTAGGTAATTGTACTCTTGTACAGTTTTAATAGGATGCTGACCGTAATAAAAGTAAGAGTCTTTCAACAATTTACCAGATTTATTAACCACTATTATTTGGGTTTTTCCATATTCAAGGTAAGTTTTATCTTTTATAATAAAGATCAAATGAGGATAGACAGTTGGGTAACCTCCATTTGGTTTGTGACATCAAAATTATGGAATCTGCATACAACAAACTACTTAGGGGACGACCATTTGATATTCTGGGGGGGGCCAGGAGGATTTTGAAAATAAATAACTCAGCCTTGATAATCACAAAAATAAATGGTTTGTTCTGTGGTAGTTTGAAAATAAATTACCTGACTTGCAATTTATTGAAAATAAATAACTCAGCAGGTCTAATCGAAAGTATGAGATGGCACCAGATTCTTCATAAATTCATCTTTTTTCCAAAAAAAAAATCGAGAAACACTTCCCATATCTTTTAAATTAATAATAAAAGTATAAATATTATTTAAATATACTTGCTGTGACCTATAATGGTTTACTTTTATAAATTTTGACTTGGATGGAGAGTTGTCTCATTGGCATTCATACCACATCTTCTTATATCTATTGAAATGTCAGAAAATTGGTTTCATTTAACTTGAGGTTAATTGTCTCAGGAACACTTACCTCACTTTTATTAAATCAGGGCCGTAACTACATTGAGACAAATGCCTCATGTAGGAAATTTCAAAACCAAACGCTTGTCTCCATATCAAATTGTGTTCACCGTGAGTGCCTTGCAAGAAGCAAGTTCTGTTCTCCCTCAGATGTAGCCCCTGACTTATCGGGATCAATGTTTCTTATTTATTTGTCTTTTGTTCATTGATTGCCCTTCTGTATTCTGTTAGTGTTGCATTCATTTTGTAATTTAGTAATTTTATTATTAACTTGATCATGAGTTTAAAAAAACACAGCAGCCACAGACTTAACTATGTGAATTACATTTTTGCTTTATCATGCATATTTGTCTTTTGATGTTGTTCCTAGAAACTTAAGTCTTACACTGAATCTATAACGTGATTTTGCTTTGAGACCAAAATATTGTCATAAAATTATTAAAACAGAACTTGCATTTTCAGTTTAAGAAAGGGTCTGGGGAACACCCAGAAGGCATGATTTTGCATCATTTGTTCTATAGCTTCTTGGGCCTTCAGCAGTTCAAAAACCCTTCAAAAAAATTTTGCCTCGCTCTGCTCGGCAAAACATGTTTGCCAATACTTTTAAAAGAGCCTTAGTTACAAACAAATTTTAATACTGTGTATGTATGCAATACATGTATATGCATTGGGGAATATAGGAGATTCATTTCTGCAGAGGATAATAATTAATTCTGATTAAATGGTACATAATGACTTGGCTATACATGAATTATTTATAATAAACAAATAATTTAAAAATTGTATGTTTTCGAATATAAAAATATAGTTGTGAAAATAAATAATCATGCAGTCCCTTGCTTTAATGAAAATGAAAAATCTTGCTTCAATAGTGCAGAAAATAGATAATCTGTCCTCTTAGTTTACAAAAATAAATAACCGATCCAAAACAAATCCTCCTGGCCCCCCCCAGAATATCAAATGGTCGTCCCCTTAAAGATGACTTTGTCCCTATATCTACTGGATCACATTTATCGTGAAAGTGCCCGGGAAAGTAATCTATGGCCATATTGAATAAAGGGAATCAGTATACATACTTGTATATGTTCCGGACCATACGAGTATTCTTAGCATACGCGTATGGTCATGACTACATACGTATACTCATATGCTCTCACCATACAAGAATAGTCGGACCATATAAGTATATACTCGTTTGTTTGTTAACTAGCCAGACTATATGAGTATTTAGGCCATTTATTAACTTTCGAATACAAAAATATAATTTCCTTCGCAGGAACGTACAGCTCGTTCTCCGAACCGAAATCGACACAAGTTTCTAACTGAAATCCTCTATCTTTGACATATTGTCTGAATCTTGGTGTAATCCCCAGAGTCAATTTAAAGTGCCTTTATCCTGTCGACTTTATCGTTCGTAAGTGAAACGTTATGCGTTTTGGGCATGGCCTTTTTTATTTGGTTTCCCCGTTGTTTATATAAGTTTTTTTTTTAGAGAAAATAATTCTTCTTATTTCTTCTTACTTTGCAATTGCACTTGATTGAGGTGTTATTGTTCATATTCATGCGATCTTCCAATAACATTAGTTTAAAGTGCTGCCCCTATATTTTTATTTGCAACATAAGAACAGAGGAACAGCATGTATACACTGCTGTTATTGTAAGATCGTATGAATTGGAGCATGAACTCATTAAATAACTAAATTTGAAATATTTAAGAAATTTTAATTTACTAAAAATAAATTAATACCGAAATAAAAAAGATGAAAAGGACAAAAAGAGGTTTCAATGCATCAAGTACCTGTGAGTTAAACAGTTGATTTCCTGAATTGTTTTACGATTTATTTAGATATTTCTTGAATTTATTTTTTATGTAAAAAATGCTTTTACAATTATTTAAACTTGCAAGTAAAATTCAAATTATTTCATTAATCATGTAAATGATTACAATGTGATTAAAGAAGTCAACATTTCATTTTTAGAAACTCTCTTAATTTACAACACATTGAAAGTACATCATACTTTATGCAGTTAACAGTAAAAGTAGCTATTCATATGATGAAGACATAATCTTTCAATCAGTTTAATTGAGGTCCGGAGCTGGCATGTCAGTAACTGCTAGTATTCTGTTGTTATTTATGTATTATTGTCATTTTGTTTATTTTCTTTTGTTTCCTATTCTGACATCGGACTCGGACTTCTCTTAAACTGAGTTTTACTGTGCGTACTGTTGTACGTTTGTTTTTTCTACATTGGCTAGAGGTATAGGGGGAGGGTTGAGATCTCAAAAAACATGTTTAACCCCGCAGCATTTTTGCGCCTGTCCCAAGTCAGGAGCCTCTGGCCTTCGTTAGTCTTGTATCATTTTTAATTTTAGTTTCTTGTGTATAATTTGGAGTTTAGTATGACGTCCATTATCAATGAACTAGTATACATATTTGTTTAGGGGCCAGCTGAAGGACACCTCCGGGTGCGGGAGTTTCTCGCTGCATTGAAGACCCATTGGTGGCCTTCGGCTGTTGTCTGCTCTATGGTCGGGTTGTTGTCTCTTTGACACATTCCCCATTTCCATTCTCAATTTTATTCAACATATTACTTTTATATATGGTCCGGAAAATATACACCAACATTAATTTTGAAAGTCTTTTAGTCCGTTATCTACTTGATTTGAATATTTAGCGCAGGTATACATGTCTTACATGGGACATTTTACCGCTAATACCTTGTTTGAAGAAGACAAATATTTCCCCATGCTGTATCGAAAGCCATTACAACATTATTAATATATTTTTGCTCTTTATGTTTCATTCACAATGGATTTTAAAGTCTTTAACCTGATCGTTTTGTTAGCTTTTCATAAGCTTATTTGGTTGTTACATATTATTTTGTTCTCAGTTACAAATAAATCTAATTTATTGCATACGATTTTTAAAAAAAAAACTTACTTAGACAAGAAGAGATTGCAGCATTATGTATGTTGTTAGACCCACAGAACCCGTGCACTGTTGACGGTGAAAGTCTAACAGCAGTGCAACTAAGTAGAAGTAGATGTATGGATGTTGCTCTAAACTCATGCACTGTTTACGATGTACAACAGTGTAATAATGATTGATACTATTAAAAGAGGCCTATCATCCAGCAGCCAATATTACACTCATACATGTATTGTTTTACGATAACAAGTGAAACTTCATATAAATTAACCCCGTTTACATTACAATGTTATACTGTATATATGTAGTTATAAAAATAAAAAGACAACTCTCCACCAGAGACCACATGACGGAGAATTTAACAACAATAGGTCACCGTACGGCCTGCAACAATGAGCAACACCCATACCCGATAGTAAGCTATATACAGCCCCGAAATGACACATGTAAAACAATTCAAAAGAGAAAACTTACGGTCTGATTCAAGTACAGAACAATAAACGAAAAACAAATATGATATACAACAACAAACGTCAACCACTGATTTAAAAGCTGCTGGCATTGGACAGGCACATATAGCTACCTATTTATGATGCAAAAAAACACATGTAACATGAGTTCACCTCAAGCTGAAGTAAACAAAAATGACTAGTAACTATGCTAGCTTAAGAGTCAAAACTATGTTCAGTCTTTTATCATATCAAACCCACCAGTTTATTATATTGTTAATTCATGCACGTATCCTCAATCATTTCAATATGTTATCTCCATTTGAACAGAGTTTGACTATGATATAATGCGGCATCTGTCTCACACCACGATATTATACACTTTTCATCAAATCCCTTTTAATATATGAATTCCTACTTTCGACATTGTTATCTCTGCGATGCAACATACTTTAAAATAGTTTACATACCATTCAATGGGCATGGCAGTTTAAAATTGATGAGGAATTTATTAAGCAGACCGTCATATACCTGATGAATATTATAAGTTTCTTTGCATTATTGAACAATAAACACAGCCACTCTCTGAAAGATAACTTATCATTATATGATAATAAGATAATTATGAATTGTTTATATACAATTAATATAACAGTGATATCTAAATTACGACAATTCGGATCCTGTCGTAGTATTTATATTTATGTTTGCTCGTCTTCATTCTGGTACAGTTCCTAATTTGTTGCCGCCCACCAACGTACAGAAGAAACTGTAAACATAAATTCCTCAGCGTTGGAATGCTTTATCTGACATATTACTGCGGTATTAAGTTATGGTACTGGCAGTTTTTTTCTTAATTTCGTGAGTATATAGGACGATCAGTTGAATTCAGTCATGAACTGTACGTACTTTTAGATCGGTACTTTGTGTTTTATGTCTACGTGCCGTCTGATGAGCCAAATGCTTTTAACAGGTTGTTATAATGTTGTACTTTTACACTACTGTCCAAGGTTATAGGTGAGGGCCTTTGGTTTTCTCTTTTGAAATGTTTTGTCAGGCAACGGCAACCTTTTTCAGCTTATTATACGGTATGGGTTTTGCTCTTTGTTAAAGGTCGTACGATGACCTACGGTTGTTATTTTTCTCAACCGTTGGTCTTTGGTGCATAGTTTTGTCATTTGCAATCATACTGTATCTTCTTATTGCTTTTATAAAGACGAAGATATACAGTGAAGTTCCATTGTCACCATCTTATGGTGTTTATATATCTCAACTTGTTCGATTCGCTCCTGTATGTAACAACGTATTTGATTTTAACGAAAGAAATCTCTGTATTACTGAAAATTATAACACCAGGGTTTTTGATATCATAAACTAGTCAAAACATTTACTAAACTTTATCATCGGTACAAGGACATCATTCGTAAATATAAATCAACATGCAGACATCTTATACGTTCAGGTATTTTACATGCATCCAATCTGTTATGGTAATATTCTATACAAAGCACAAAAATGTCGTCATTCACCTCAAAAGCTAATCAATCTTTAAACAGACTTATTCAGAAGGGATATAGTTACGATCCTTTTTTCAGGTCATTGAGGATGGCATATTTTGAAACTAATATTGATTCACTCATATGGTCTTTGCATTGGAAATAAACACATTTATTCTAAAACCAGTTGCTGGCATGATACGCGTTATGTTCTTCTCATATATTTTATGATGATCTGATACTAAACCCCTAACGGGAGGTATTTTGCTTGATTTTCAAATGATAAAACATCATCTTTCAATCAGTTAAATTGAGGTCTGGAGCTGGCATGTCAGTAACTGCTAGTAGTCCTTTGTTAATTAATGTATCATTGTCATTTTGCTTAGTTTCTTCTGTTACCTATTCTGAAATCGGACTCGGACTTCTTTTAAACTGAGTTTTACTGTGAGTATTGCTGTGTGTTTGTTTATTCAACATTGGCTAGAGGTATAGGGAGAGGGTTGAGATCTCACAAAACATGTTCAACTCCGCCACATTTTTGCGCCTGTCCCAAGTCAGGAGCCTCTGGCCTTTGTTATTCTTGTATGTTTTTTTAATTTTAGTTCATTTATATGTTTCGGAGTTAAGTGTGGCGTCCATTTTCACTGAACTAGTACACATTTTTGTTTAGGGGCCAGCTGAAGCACGCCTCCGGGTGTGGGATTTTCTCGCTGTGTTGAAGATCCATTGGTGGCCTTGGGCTGTTTTATGCTCTTTGGTCGGGTTGTTGTCTCTTTGACGCATTCCCCATTTCCATTCTCAATTTTATTTGTTTCAATAGTGAATCCGTGACGCGTAAAATCCGTACAACAAATTACAAATTATTTACAAACAAGAGTAAATGAATATGTTTATACAAAATATATCATTTTTTGCAGTGTACCAGAAGGGGAACCATATTCTATACGAGGAAAAAAGAGAGATAAAAGAAGTTAATATAGTATGAGAGTGATTGTCCTACAAAAACTATTCCATGTATGCAAGTGATTAAGTTAACAGGAATGCCCAGTGATTATTTCAAAATGTGCACAAATTAATTAAGTTTATCAGAATTAGAAGTCCTATCCATACAGAATTTCCTGCCAAGTTATCTAACATAAAGTTTGATGAGTCTCGTAATTGTTTCAATGCTTGTATTGTTTCTGAGTTATACAGTGAGATTAACGAACAGTTTATGACAATATTAATTTTGTTAGATATATTTGCCACCTATAATGTATAATTTGTTGATACAACCCGGCATCTGTAATCTACCATGAACAGCTGTAGTTTGATCGAAATCTAGCCTAGCAAGTCATTCCTATCAAACCGATGCTAGGGGCCATCCTGAACTTGAACTTATTTGAGTTGTTACTCTATGACGAAAGTCTCACTATAACTTTGAGATGAAAAACAACAATAAAAGGGCTGTTTTTTTAATTTTGATTTTCCTTTTTGTTCGTAAGTATTTGAATTGTTTAATTATGAGGACTTTTCTTTTATTTTTAAAAATCTACGTGGTTCCATTAAGATATCTTTATTTTCGTTATTCGTTATCCATATAAACTGATACCTAGACTAAGTAGTCACCTAGTCAAAATTACTACACAACTTAGTAGCACACAGTACTAGTTTAATTCTCCCCTTTATCTTTGTATGTTTCATTAAATAATTGCTACCTTCTTTTTGTGTAAGATTCGAAGTTAATTAGTGTCGTTTTAGTATTCTTACAACGATAGCCGGGATTTTATTAGTATGCTTATCCGTGCAAAGCACCTGGTATCATCCCGGTGTCGATGGTACTTCTTATGGTAAAAGTTTATAAATAAATGGATATGTGGAACATACATGTACATCGATGAAACGGCAAACAAACGAAACAAACAAAAAACAACTGACACCATGATGTCTACATACGATCTGTTAGTTAAGCAGAAAAAAAGCTTTAAATTTATAAAATCACGAATGATCTCTGATCTTGCGTTGATTTGAGTGTTGTCTGAACATGTCTTTGTGATTGCATCCTTATTTTGCACCTAATTGTGAAAGGAATATTGTTCGGTCTTGAATTGCAATTATATGTATATGACACAATTTTGAATTGGATAAAAGGCGATAGGTAGCGATACAACAAATCACCGTCATCAACACAAGAACACATTAATGTCATTATACCACCTGAACAACAGCGCTAATGACTCCTGCAGGTTTGAATCACTGGAGGCTCAATTAATGATTAAACTACAGATCTGTATAGCAACATGTAGTCAACACAGGCTTTCTAAAAATATGAATAAATCAAAGTTAGTTTATTAACATACAAAAATATGGCAGCATGAGGTAAGGATTCCTAATCTCTTGGAAATGCACATTAGTAATGATATTAGGGTCTTTCATAGATTAAATGTCGTTTATGCAAAAAAGAATGATATCGTTTCACACAAGACAGACCCTACTGGAAAAACACTTCTACAAAATATTCTCTGTTTTAAAGTTTCCATTAGGCAAACTCAATTGAAGTATCTGAAAAGGTACTTCGTGTGTTTGCTGATCAGTGGTTAAAATGTTATCTTGTTTTATATACAAATATATCTCTAAAACTAAACAGTGTTTGTCTGATACAATGGTTGATTATGTTTACAGACTGCAGTGAAAGATATATTATATATAATTGTTTTTAACCCCCAATTTTATAGTAAATTGTTAACATTTAAATAGTTCGTAGAGATCCATCAATGACGTTAACAAGCAACCTGCAGAGTAACATATTCTGATTTGTAGGTTTTAATGTTTCAGCTACAAGTTTATTATTCTTTGTTAAGACTTTTAGGTGTTCGACCACCAATGATCTATTTAATCATAGATTTGCTTGCAGTCATTCTAAATTTCACATGTCAAGTTTAAAGTAAAAAATGCTAATGCAGCATATTATAAAAGCAGAATCATTTGGAGTCCAGCTCTAAATAAAAGTGTACATGCAGCTCATATAAAAGTTTGTAATCGTATATTGACTATAGTGTTAACATATTTTAATAAAAATTCGTAATGCACGGGGAATGATAGTACATGCAATGTTATATAAGTGTTTAACACATACTTAACTAGAATATGACCCATTTTGTATAGGTAATACAGCCGGAAATAAGGAGCCAATATCAGCATAACTGTGATGATAAGTGTTTATATCAAGTGTTCGGTGTGCGCCCCGGACTGATAACCCTTAAACGGGAGTCTCTCGTGATTCCATTTAGCCCTACTTCCTTTCGTATGATAATATGTTCAATTAATAAACAAGATAATTAAAGAGGGAGTATCTACGGTTTTTACCGAAAATAGTTTGGCAATTTTCAAGGACATAATACATTTTTGTATATAAATACGAATGCAAGGTATTTTGGTGTTCTTTGCACGATAATTTCCTTTTCTTATTAAAAAGTTGAGTGTTTATCAGAACGACAAAAAAACCTTTGAAAATCCGGCCCTTATTAATAAAATATAGAAATAAGAAGATGTGGTATAATTGTAAATGAGACAACTCTCCACCAGAGACCAAACGACGTGGATGTAAGCAACTATAGTTCACCGTACGGCCTTTAACAATGTGCAAAAAAGAAAAAAAAAATACCGCATAGCAAGCTGTAAAAGGCCACAAAATGACAAATGTAAAACAAATCAAACGAACAAATCAAGGGCCTAAATTATGTACAAAATTAAGCAATCAACGAAAAACAAATATTATGATATACAGCAACAAACAACAGCCGCTGAATTACATCATCCTGACTTGGGACAGACTTATATACACAGAATGTGGCGGTGTTAAACATGTTTTAGGGCGTCTAATCCTCCCCTTACCTGGGACAGTGGTGTAACAGGGAAACATAAGAACAAACTAAAAATCAATTGCATTTGGCATAGCACAAAATCAACTAACATGAAAATAATAGACACAAAGTACCGATATAAGATTACTCGCAGTTACTGAAATCTATTTTAAAGCCAATTACAACTAATAAATAAATATTTTCTCCCAGATTAAAGTATCAATCAGTACACATCCAACGGATTTGTTGTAAAGACGTCTGAGAAACGCATGACCTTTTGCAATGCCAAACTATAAGTAAACAGTACCCACAGGATGAAGGAACAAGAGTTCTCATAACTGTATATAATTATGCCATATATATTTACCTACAGAATTAGCCTTATCACCGCGTTTGTACTTACATGAGCTACACGACGGGTGCCACATGTGAAACAGGATCTGCTTACCCTTCCGGAGCACCTGAGATCATCCTCGGTTTTTTGGTTGGGTTCACGCTGCTCAGTCTTTGATTTTCTATGTTGTGTTTTCTGTACTATTGTTTGTCTTTTTGTCTTTTTCTTTTTTAGCCATGGCATTGTCAGTTTATTTTCGACTTATGAGTTTGAATGTCCCTTTGGTATCTTTCGCCTCTCTTTTAATTATGTTTTAATTCTTCAAAAACAAAATCAATGTTGGTACCGATAAAGACAATATTAAAAGATTTTACTACAGTAACTGTGTTAAACTGATAAATTTTAAGAATAAGTTTATTCAAAGGATCAATGAGTTTTCTTGGATCTTATCTAAATTTAAGGGCCCTATAAACAACATCACCTTAAAAATAGGATGCAATATCCCATTTTCAATAAGAAATCTACAGGTACAGCCAAACTTCCTAACCGAATCTTTATATCTTTGAAAATTTTTAACGATTTAAAAGTAATTTGAGGATTAACATTATAAATGCACAGGTGTACAAAGTTCTATTGAATTATACAACCTGTTTACTAAAACAACATTGAGTCATAGTAGACCGACAATTTTGACGAATACGCATAAAAAAATCGTACCGAAGTTTTAGTGAGACATGCCAGGCCCACAATAAATATAGGGAAACAGTGTCACTGGTAATTAAACTCCTCAATGAACTTAGATAGGTAACGATTTTACGAGAGAAGATTTACCTATAGTAGTATATTAAACAAATAATTACATTGCATGTATGTTTCATTTAAATCCATAGTGTTGATTTGCTGACAACACTCGTGAGGTACTCTAAAGCCATATTTGGTTCCTTATAAAATACAGCTATGACTGCACGTGCTATCCGTGACAATGTTAAAATAATGTATTGAAAAATATACGAAAAGCTTGATTTAACTCTTAATGTCATTGTTGTAGCAGAAAAATGTAATTATAAGAATTGAATGTTTCTTTTTAACATTTTATATGGTTGTAAAAGCGTTGACCGTGCGCACATAAATGATATAAAGCGATTCCAACCTTCATACAAAATGTGCTTCGGTCAACACTTTTACACCCCAATGAAATTATATAAAGAAGCATAATTGAATTCTTAAATATTGTAGGCCGAGAGACTCAATCGGACGTTAAGCACGGTAATCTGTCTTTTTCATTTCACCAGTTCTTGATGAATAAGTAGGATTAAAAGAAATTAATTCTACACATTACTAAACGATAAACTGGTACATCCTTTGCATAGAAATCAATGAAAACGGGTTTTAGTACATTCTACAATATGTTTTTTTTATAATTTAGCGATGATGCCGTGTGCATAATGCCGTTTTTATCGCATAAGACGTAACAACCAGAACCAATCGTCAAAATCAAAACGAAGAAAGAGAGAAAAAAAACTGTTGAATATATTTCGCTTAAGAGAGAAATAATATGGTCCTAGTCATGACGTAAACTGGTGAAGTTAAGAGTCTATAAAAGTCTATCGGCAATTTACGAAATTCCGTAATACTGTAAGATTTGAAAATTCGAAGACAAAAATATATCAGCCAGCAGTTCGACATTGTAATATTTTCATAAAAATAATAGAACAGGTGTGTCGCCTCAGTACTATAATAGTCTAGGATAGTTCAAATTTGTGACAGACACAAAAACCATTAAAACAAATGTTATTTCCGAAATGTGATTGTTTTAAACCTTCATTTAAGCCTTCAGTTTCCGGGAATTCCTCAATTATATTATTCATTAATTTCCATCAAGTACTCTGTGTCGCCCGAAACTGTTACCAAAAAGTCAAAAATGAACGTTTTTGCACGGAACGTCAATATAAAGTTATAATTTCAATTACATTGACCAAAAGTTTTGCATGTATGTAACTTTTGCATTTGACACGTTCTGCATAATAATATAATTTTGTGAGAATACTTTTTTTGTGATAATTTCTTCAAAAAGTAATAAATCAAATACATAATAACAATCTTTAAAACGTTTAAAATTGTCGGATAAAACCCAAATAATATAATGCGAAAGTTTTTTAAATTTTTTATGCAAATAAAATGTGTTGTTCGGCGTATAGGTCGGTAGTCATCTCTTGAAAGCAGTCGCACACGTAATCTCGTGAACAAAAATTATGAAATTTAGATTCGTTAGTTTACGCACTGCTTTGCACCAAACACACCTTGTGAGATATGAAGGCGTAAAATACATGTGATTATGTCTTGAAAATTGTATGTAGCACAAGCTTTTATAAAACCGGTTTTTCGGAGCCTAGTACTACAGACCTTCTAAAATTCAAACTGACCACACGCACGATACACGCACGCACGATACACGCACGGTGAATGCACGATACACGCACGGTGAATGCACGATACACGATACACGCACGATGAGCGATGAGCGTTACACGGAGGATTAACGAAAAATGAATGATGAATGATGAACGCACGATACACGCACGATGCACGATGAATGATGAACACACGATACACGCACGATACACGCACGGTGAATGATTCATTGACGAATGAACGATAAGCGCTTAATACACGGTTCTCAAAGCCATTTTATTTGGAATTTCATTTAAAATTGATGTATGATAATGAAAACCTATAAGGGTATACAAATTTTAGATATCTCGCTTTCTGTGTTGATTGGTCGACAGTTTTACTAAACACTCCATGTATTAAATAAATTAATTGTAGTATAGTATTTCCAATATCAATGAGTGTTGTCAAATTATAAAACTGATCGATTTTATAATTCTACTTAATATAAATAATTCATAAATTGCTACGTTTTAAAGAGTGGCGATTCCAGCCATTTTTAAAAAGAGGGTTCTCAACCCAGGATAAAAGGGGTGGTTTTAACCATTTGTCCCCATTCAAATGCATTGACCCCCCCTCCCCACCCCTTCTTTTTATCTGCCTAAATTTGTAACCTTAACTTATTAATTATCATATGTTTACGTTCCGAAATTTAGGAAATATTTGTATGTTTCGAAGTTTAGTATGATGTCCATTATCACTGAACTAAAATTCATTTTTGTTTAGGGACCAGCTGAAAAACGCCTTCGGTGCGGGATTTTCTACCCACTGGTGGCCTTCGACTGTTTTCTGCCTGTACGTCTAAACACTACTAAGGACTTATAATATGCCACTAAGGACTAGAAAGGACGTGTTACTTGTACTCTGTTTTCATACTATGGTAGAGATAGATAGATTTTTATTACATAAATTCCAATTTTTAAAGAAAAAGAATCACCATTATATATAAATGAGTAGTTAAACAATATTTGGAAGGTGCCGGTTTTTCCTTGATATTGCCGGAAATCAGTGATCCGACTGACACGAGCGAACTTACATAACAACTGATTAAACAATCATAATCTCTTTTTTTTTTACTTAAGTTACAATGTTCCTTATATTATCAGAATCGTATGAGTTAATTTAGAGCAAAATATATAATTTGTCAGAAAAATCTGATTCGTACAAATTAATTAGAAATAGCTAAGAAATGAAATTTACCAAATAATGAGAAAATTTAAACATTTGTAATACCAAATACTTCATAATATACTTCTGAAACGACTTTTCGTCCTGAATATGCATGAAATTTTTGCCACTGGACGTTTAAACAACCACTGAATAATCAATCAATCAAATTTTGCTCTCAGTAAAAATGAATTAAACAATATAAGCCACAATTGTATCCATCACTTGGTGTCTGTTGTTTGTTTTTACAGATAACATACTGAATCTTTTTATATTCCTTATACAATTTCAAGTTTGAAATAAAATTCATACATATTTTCAAACATCCTGGCACTTCAAATTTCTAGGAGGTGAGATTCTCGGGGTTTTACCTGAAACTCTTTAGTAAATGCAGTTTTTAATTCCAATTCCAATTCCAAACTGTAAAAGATATCCCAAGGTTTTTTAAAATGCATTTCTAATTTGATAAGGAGATTTGAAAAAAAAACGATCTCAATGGTAGTTGAAATTATTCAGTGCAATCATTTTGTGTCCGCCGTTGTCTTTCATACATATCAATTGGTGTATCCACTGTTTGCTGTTCGTTATCTGTTGTTTATGGCAGTCAGGCCTCGCGATCGGTCTCCAAATTTAAGCCCCCACTTAGGTAAATTAATGATCATTTATAGGGGGGGGGGAGGGGGCTTTTTCCTCGGGACAAACATTATTTTCCTTCCTTAAAAACAACTTAACAATTTTCTATATTTTTCATTTAATCATAAAACGATGAATATTAAATGATTTTTAAAAAATAAAAAAAATATTTTTATTCTAATATATCTAAATATCTGGGTTATTTTCTTATCCAAATAATTATTTTTTCATTTTTTTAAGGAAAAAGTGTTATCAGTTATGGCCCCCTCATTTTAGACATGACATTTTTCTTGATACTGTATGAAGATTATTCGTTGCAACTTTTATGAAGAAATTACCGACTTTTTTTTAACTAGATAAATATACAACAAAAATACCGTTTTTTCTTCTTGTATCAATTTCTTTTCACAAAAAATAAATATTAACAAAGAATTGTTACACAAATGTAGAGCCCAATTTTATAACGAAGATATTCCTAATCTCTTTACCGAAATCCGCATATCTTTATCTTTTGAAACCAAAAAGTTAAGGATGTCTGTTCAAAGGACAAACATGTCCAAGAAACCGAAATGTTATAAGTAAAATTTTTTAATGTCGAATGATTCAAACCCATTTGTCTTTTAAATTTAGCACATGAAGATATAATTTTTATTACATATACAAATTGATTTTGTAAAAATTAGCTTGTATATATGTGAACTTTTGTAAAAAAAAATCACTGTGGTTCTAAAACTGTATCACATGCCCATAATTGTCCTAAAGCTAAATGTCATCGTCAGATTATGAGGGTCTGAATGGGGACTCATTATTTCTGTATTCTATCATTTTAGGCAATTTTTTCTAATCGTTATACCTTTTTTCGATCATTCTTTATTCCATATATTCTAGTACCTCATCATTTTCTTTTCTATATATTTGTCTGGTTATTTTTTGTATTCTTTATTTTTTGGTCAATAATTTTCTATTCTATAAACCCCCATCCACACCCTCATGTATAATGGAAGACGATAAACATTTTAGTATACATACCACCCGTTGTCAGTTTCACCTGACATACAAACCACAAATTGTTATTTTTACCTGGACACGGGACTTATATAATTACGTAATAATAACGGATATAATAAATTCAGTAGAATATAACCTGTATCAACGCACTGGCTTGTTAAATGAATATTGATCTGACAACTGTTTATCATATTTTCAGTTATTTTAAAATTTAGAATGGAAATGATGAATATGTCAAAGAGACAACAACCCGAGAAGAGAAGATGACAGCCGAAGGCCACCATATTTGATAAGGTTTTAGTTTCTAATGAGACAGTAACCATCGTATTTTCAGAAAATCTCTAAACGGATAATGACAGTTTAGCGACCTTGACTGGCTATACAGCCCAAGCACGGTCGGTCTCTAAAAGTTGCCGAATTAAGAGCCTATATCAAGAGATAGGCTTTACCTAGCTTTAGGTGTTTAAAAAATATCCATTTACGAACCAAATGTGGCTTCTTTATATTTATACCAAAATTGTGTTCAAAGCAGTATTTTGTCGAAGAGTACAATTACACAAAGTGCAACATGCGAGAAGAGGTTTCATTTCCCTTATTTATTTTTTATTGAAGTGAGTAATCTTTTAAGATTACTTCACGGAAATATATTTTAAATGAAAAGGTGCAACTAGATGCATCCCTAAAAACAAATTTAAATATATATATATTACCTGAAGATCTGTAAAAGCAGTGAAAGCGCTAGTAAAAGTGATGAATTGAAACCGTTATTATCTTTTATTAATTTTCTTATATGTTACCAGCATACGGATTCTACTTAACTTTTCTTTATATATATATATATATATATATATATATATAATTTAAATTTGTTTGTTATATATATATATATATAAAATGACGGATATTCGTCAATCAGACAGCAATCCAACATAAACACGAGTAAGTTACCTGACATCTAGAATAAGAGGTTTAAGCATACCCCGCGCTGGTCAACTTTCTGAGTTGTGGGTAAAATTCAATATACATGTAGGACTGTGAAACGGGAAATATACGAAAGATTTGGTTTAACGTACGATGAAGTGTCATTCCCTCAATACATACGGGTCCACCGTGAAACTATTCTTATGATTATATAACGGTAAATGATGATCTCATTAGAGGAACAAATTAAGTAAAGATACATGTTGAAGCAAGAATAATTTCCACATGCAAAACATCAAATAGGACGATCTCTAAATTAGTACGCGGCAACTTTAACTATTACATTCATAGACAATAACACTAGTAAATGCTTTATATACTGACATTGAAACAAATATACTGCTCATAATAATTGCACATTTGTAGACTTTAATCTAGGTATCCCGCGTTATATAAACCATCGCAAACCATCGAACAGCTCATCGCACTTCGGCGCAGACCAGCGCACTTCACGCGTGGCCATCAAACTTTATGATCTCCATTGCACCTCCGAGTCATACACAGATATATATTCCGATTTTCTAATAATGGTTTTTAATATTTTAATTCCCGTATGTATTGCCCAAAGACATAGGGTTTATTTAAGGGTTGACACATCTTCATAGCTAAAATATTTTGATACTTATATCACGAACAGATATCTATGACAAACATTAGATTTTTTTTAAGAAACGTAGATTTCAGCTACAGCAGACTAAATTTGCTTTTGATGGACTGAAGGCTTATGTAAAAATAAGAAAATGTGGTATAAATGCTAGTGAGTCAACTATTCAAGAAAGTTCAAATCAAGAGGAATGCTAGCAGTTATATCTATACGACCTTCAATAATGAAAAAATACGGGAATTGTAAAGTCGGTTATTAAAGGCCCCGCCCCGACATGAAAAAAATATGAAACAATTCAATTGAGCAAACTAACGGCCTTCTTTATTTCAAAGCTACATGTATCTTGCCACAAAAAAAGCCCAAATACATGTATATAACAGAATTGATGTTACGAAAACCACTGAACTACGTGCTTTTGACTTTGGACAGACACATAAATACACAGAATGTTGTGAATGTGTATAGACCCTTTATTGGCCATATAGCTCTACACTCCTATCTATTTTATACATTCTTTGGCTTTCAAATATTTAGCATTGAGCGTTCCTAGTGAAAGTAAATCCAGAAAAGCGTTATAGATGCATGAAATTTATAAAGTGTTGTTTTGTGAGGGGATCAAAACGTAGGGATCGATGTTAATGTCTGTTTTATATGTGCAATAATATCGGCCTTCTAACTTTAGTGAAACTCTGCAGTTGTTCAGTGACGGATCCAGGGGGAGGGTTCAGGGGGTTGGAACCCCCCTTTTTTTGGACGATCAATGCATTTGAATGGGGACATATAGTTGGAACCCCCCCCCCTTTTTGCCCTGGGTTGGGAACCCCCTTTTTAAAATGGCTGGATCCGCCCCTGTTGTTTCATGTATTTGATATGCAAATTATCACAAAACTAAAAGGATAAGATGGATGAATTAATAGTTGATCGTTTTAAACGTCCAGTGGCATATATTATAGATTCATTATTAGGGGGAGTACAATAATTATGATATAATGATGAACATTGGCAATCATACCGCAACTTCTTTTTTATAAGAACGTACATGTGTAGATTTTCGTCTTTTACTGTAAACGACAGTGTCCCCGGGAGTCAAAGCCGAAATCAAACTTGTGTAAATTTCTGAAACATACATTTCATTATTTAACCCAATGTAAAGCAAAACAAATGATACCGTTTTGAGCTATAAAACCAAGGCAATCCTTTATACTAGTCAAAAGTTGCTGGATCGTGATAGATGCATACGAAACTTCAATTAATTGTTTGTATTTTTCAATCTTTTATATCCGATAAAGATGAACACAAAATCTATCGGATAAAAACTACCGATTTTTCTATAGGATAAAATTTATCCTTATTGGAGTCAAATTTGTCATATGGATTCATTAAGGACAAAAAAATGTCCTCAGTAACGGAACAAAAAATACCCCCATGGTAAAATAATCCGTCATTCTTTAATACAAAGTACTATTGTGAATTATTTTTTCGGATATTAATCTTTTAGACATACATTAAAAACGGTGTCCTTAATTGATATGCAACCATGAACACAATGAAAAGTGAATCTGTGAAAGTGTTCCATGTTTATTCCATTTAAATAAAGACTTGTTATGATAATACAATATATTTAACTATTTTATCAAAAAATTTAAATAAAAAAGAATATCTTAAACTCGTAAACACAATTTCAAGTTTAAAAAGTTCCTCAATTTAAAATCCTTCTTAAGGAATACGGGATATATTTGCGTGATCTTATACTTGTTTAATTAAAAAAATGCCTTCAAATACATATGTTTATTTGTCTTCAATTTTCCACAAAACATATTTAGCTTATTTTAAATGAAAATAAAGAACAGAGAATAAAAACACTGTTGAAGAGAAAAAACATATTCGTGTTAAATTCGCCTCAGTTTAATTTGTTAAATCAAGTTTGACATCTAAAATCTTAATCCGCAATCCACATTTACCCGACAATCTTGTATATTGTATTTTCTCAATGGAATAACCTTACCTGCACGTGACCATCAGAAACGAAGACAAAAATTATATTTGTAATGGTATTTATCAAAACTTAAATGTTTGAATATTTAGTAGAATATGAATTTGCCAAATAAACGAAGAATTATAATCTTGCATTGTTCAACATTGGAGAAATGACTCAAGTTGAACATTAATCATGTTAATACTGATTCAATATTTTATTATAGTCTCACCACATACAAACATAAAATGAGAATCACAGAAATAAACATAAAACATTAAAACATTTGCAATGTATGTACCAATCTTAAAAAGAATAATGAGAGACTTTTAAGACACAATATATTTACTCATTTACATTTAAAATTTACAGTGTCCACCTGTACTATATGAAAATAAAACATTTTTTTCTTTGAGAACTAGGAAATAAAATGCCGTTTCTTTTCAATGAAATATTGTTGATGTTTTTGGCAGCTATAGCAGCAACATTGCCGTTATTAAATAAAAATATAAATTTTTCGCTATCTGATAATTAAAGGTTAAAATGTTTATTAAAATGTTTAGCTTAATGTATCATAATTTGTCTTAAATCTACATATAACGGGCATTTTAAAATGACATGAAGTTCATCTTCAATAGTAGAGCTACAACACATGTCATCTCGCGAACTTCTTTTCTTTCATACTTTCCAGTTTCTATTTTTAGTGGAGCTACCCCACATCTAAATTTTGCAAAAGCACTGTTGTTTTTAATTGGCGGAATATTTTTTAAAAAATAACAGTTGGCCAACAGTATATTTTTAAGCCCATTTCGCTCAGTTGAATTGAAATTCCAATTTTAAATGTTCTGTCGTAGAAATGTCATCATGTTATTGTTTGTACGTAGAACATGTATCATTATATTAAAATGTGTCAGTCCCAGCCAAGATTCACTGAATAACCACGAAATGTTTACAGATGATAAATAAATGTTACACAAAAATTCATGAATCTGTTGAACGTTATGTACGATGAAGTTAATTAAGTGTTCACAAGAAAGTAAGTATGAATGTAAATTTTATTTAAAGTCGGAACATATATATACACTTTATTCGTGAGATAAAATATAAGCTTTGATGAGCTCTATAACCGACTATCATATAAAAACCGCAATGAATGAACGTTACCCGATTAGAGATGAACGTTTGACAAATGCACGTTATCTGATGTACACAGTTACATACACGATTGACGAACGCACGATACACGGTTAAGAATGAATGATTGATGAACGCACGATACACGCACGATACACGCACCATACACGATTAAGAATACACGATGCACGCACGTTACACGGAAAATACACGGAACGATGAATGATGAGCGCACGATTGATACACGCACGATACACGCACGATACACGCACGCAACACGCACGATACACGATGAACGCACGGAATAATGGTCAGTTTGAATTTTAGAAGGTCTGTACATGTAGATACACGTTTCTGCTAGAACGAGTGTTTTTATTTTACACATACAGGCATTCCCATGCAGCCGACATAAAGACGCGTATGAAAAATATTCAGATTTCAAGGACTCTAAATCATTTAAGATAGTTTAACATGAACACATCAACACTGTTTACATTCCAAAAAGTTACATAACTGAAAGTCTATTTTAATTGGAAAACTTAATATTGGTTTAAACAATATTGTATTCGATAAGTCAAGTCATGCTATATAATATAATACAGTATAAACAATGGGATCCAGAAACACGCAACATTGCTTATTTTAATCTGTCTCCAAACGAATATTGACATACAATATAATGAATACTTGGAGCATGCTCTGCCAATTGAAATATATTAAGAATAGTAAATACAAAATAAGATTGCTTATATAGTTTGAGAAAAAAGGGAGAAAAAACAAACAAAAAACAAGTGAATGAAATGAGCTAAATGAAATGCAAGGAAAACATATAAATGAAGCTTTCATATTATGGTGTGAATCTTTTACTTTTCCATATATATTTCTGTACCAATACAAAAAGAGTACAATTTTCTTCATCAGTTAAACAATCTGACCCAGAAAGCAAAATATTTACATCAATACGGAAAATCAGCAAGAGAATTCAGTAGCACTTATGTTATGTATAGTAACGACACGTTCATAAAAAAAAAATGAGAGCTTGTTTCTATAGCACCACAACGACAATTTGGCGATTCCACTAAATTACGTAAAAATAAATTGGAGTTTAAAGAACTAGAGTTCATTCGCAAGCGTGCATGGAGACTGCACTTTGCAATTGCAATATTAATGTTTGAAGGTCATTGGCTAATAACATTTAAAATTTGAAGCGCAAAACAGCTTTGGTTCCGTCTGTTTCCAAGCGATATGTATGCCAAGACATAGACATTTGTGCTGGCAGAATATTGACCATGCCAGAGGATACACAACATATACAATGATGAAGTTGCATGTATGGTGATGCCAGGTGCCGGGCTTGCGGGGAAAAGTGGGTACACGTCTTGTAAAATCAACTCCTCTAACAGTTTTTAACCCAGATTCCTGAAACTTCACATGAAGATTGCACATATATAAGTTGTGCACATGCTATTATGGAATTGTTTGAGGAATTTTATCTCATTTTTCCAGACTTGGAAACTTGGTCATTTTTGAAATATTTAAATGTTCAGCATCCTCCATTGTTTAAGAAGCATCCTGCACAACCCGCCCTTTTGAGCCTTTAGTCTATTTTTTAAATAAATAATTAAAAGTCAGAAAGGAATCTCAGTAAAATGTGCAAAGTTCTGACATTCCGGATAGAAGTTGATCAAATGAACGAAAACGACGTCGCTTGAAGTTACTTTTGCTAAACCGAACACCGTGCTTAACGTCTGACGGATATCGCAACGGAATAAAACGTAGAAATGACAAGACAACATAAGATAAAAATAAGAAACTGCCATAACGGGCATATAAAATGTAATGAATATAAAATGTATCAAACTAAATATTTTTAGATTAAGAATACATTATTTTATCCACCTATCGATGGCTTTTCTGTCGATACATGTAATATTCAAACATTTCGAGAATATTCAAATTGTTCTCTTAGATCGGTACTTTGTATCTTTTAGCTTTTTGTGAGTTGTTTATTTTGTGCTTCTTGTAGAACTGAAAAGTCAAGCCATTTCAAACGGATTTTTACAGTTTACTTTTGTTATACTGTTACACCAAGTCAGGAGCCTGCTAATCAGCGTTTGTCGTTTGTTGATGTCAGCCATATTAATTTTTGTTTTTTATTTATCACAAATCAGGCCGTTGTTTTTTGTCGTTTGAATTGTGTGACATTTGTGCCTTTTATAACTTACTATACTATATAGATTTTACTCGTTGTTCAAGTCCATACGGTAACCTGTAGTTGTTTTTACATCCACTTCAATCAATCATACAACATAACCTTATAAAATTATATATATATTGACAATGACAAAAATTGATTTTATTATGATTTTTTACACAAATAACAGACGCACCCAGTAGTTATATATGAGTTGATGCCAATAAATGTCAAACATGACACATAAATAGCAAAAAAAAAAAACACAAAAAAAAATACAAATCGTTTGTTAAAATCGTAAACAAAACATTTCATATCAATATCGAACAACAAAATTGGCGAGCTGTGCATGTTTTATCTCGTGATTACATATGTTAATTAACGGAATACATGTTGAAACAATATACAACATTGATATTGTTGGCAGAGACTGACGAATGAAAAGCTTTAGATAGACGTGTATTTGTAAATTTTATAACAAGGTGAGGTCATTAATAGTTTAGTATTGATAAAAGATTTGTTCTAAAGAGAACCCGTCCAGAGATTACAAAAGGAAGCCTTTAATTCGCTTCATTTTGCTTAAATAACTTTTTATTGCACTGTTACAAAAAGTAAGAGGATTTCTAGGGCAATCAAAAACCATTAGTTGAAAAAAGAGACAATATCATGATCAAAAATATAAAAACAAAAAACGGACCACAAAACACTACACATACCCCAAAAAACTGAAGTTTAAGAAAATAAAGCATGCCAAAAACCTGGGTTAAACACAGATTCCTGCTCCACCAGTGGCACCCAATGGCAACCGTCGTATTGCTATCGACAAGCAAAACTAAGGTGACAAGCTAAGTCGCTTTCGGTGATACCGTGAAAAAGGAGTACAGATTACAACAAAGGAACATATCCGTTGTCAACTGAATCAAAAACGTCAAAAGAAATCGTAAAACGATAGATGAGATGATATATCAACTTTAACAATGAAAAGTTGACAATGGGAAAATTGAATTGTCGAAAGTTTATTCTGATTACTATGTTATTGTAAAAAAAATCGGAATAAATCAAGTAAATCGTATCGTTTCTTACAGTCGATAACCTCTTCTGGAATATTTTATTCAGGAACCTTCAGAATCAATGGTTGGGGCAGCAAAAAAATGATAAACCCGCTCAGGAATGAACACACACGAAAAATAAACAAAAGATACATGCATGACACTTGAATTTTCAGTATTTGTCAACACAAATGGATCTTTAATTTTTTTTGATATTTGTAATTCCCATGAAAAACTTCAATGGCAAACGAATTATGTGATGATTATTCTGATAACTTTCCTAAATTCAATATAAACATTTTATTGTTTTTTACAGGGAAATTGTTCATGGAAACTCCTTGCAAAGTCATTATTCCTTGAACATATATTAAAATAATTAGGCCAGGAATATCCATTAAATCCTGTTTATTCCAAGAACTTCTCTTACATAGTTATTGTTCTTTGAAATTCTGTGACACCATAAGTATTCCAGAAACTTCTCTTACATAAAATTATCCTGTAATTTCTATTACATAATTAATATTCCAGGAAGTTCTCTTAGTACATAAAATTATCCTGGAATTTCTACTACACAATAAATATCCCATAATGATATTTGTTTCAAAGAGTTGTATCATGTAACACGAGTACCGAAAGGAACTTTTATTATATAATATGTTATCCAGTTTGTTGAAAATGTTCCTACTGCAATTGATAAAATAATATACAAAGAAAGATCCTACATTATTAGTATATCAATTTGAAATGGCTACTTGATTTGTCATATGCCTTACTTTGCAACGTACATGCATTATGGGATGTTCTTTGAAATTATGTTACTGAGGTAGCGCATGCACTTTGTGTCGATCTCGCGAGTCATTTAAAACTGAATTTTACAATTTGTGCTGTTACACCACTGTCACAGGGTAGCTGGATGTTTGAGCGCTTACAAAAATGACTTTGTGCTACCCTGCCACATTCTGTATGTACCTGTTCCAAGTACGGAGCCTGTAATTCAGTGGTTGTCGTTCCTCAACGTCTATCATATTTGTGTTTCATTTATTGTTTTGTACACGAATTTAGCTGTTGGTTTTCTCGTTTGAATTGTTTAACATTTTTTCATGTCGGGCCTTCTAAAGCTTACTGACTTTATGGTCTGTGTTTTGCTCATTGTTGTATGTCGTACGGTGACCTTACTACTATGCTAGTTGGTCTCTGGTGGATAGTTTTTTCACTGTCATTCATACTACATATACTTATACAATAGGAGATGGTTACTTTGTCGACACACCGGGTATCAATCAAATTCGTAATTGATTGTAGCTAATTTATTCTTACTCCTATATTTTTGTTTGTTCTAAAGTTGGACTAAAACTTTCATATAAAACGAAGGGACGATTTTAATCTTTTGTATTATTTGACGATAAAATGTAATAGAGGCTAATGTTCTAAAAGTAAATGTGTAAAACACAATCTATTTTCTTTTAAAAAATAATGAAAACAGATCTGTTGATATTTCTTTACATTGTCTCCGAAAAGCTATATCCATACGCATGAAAATGACAAAATTGACAACGTTATTGATGAAATGGCTCCGATAAAGTAACGGCATAACTGCAGAAGCAACATCGCTATGGGAAATGATATCCCCCTCCGTTGTAGCATCCAGAACACCGATAACTATATATGGAAAATATACAAATATAAAACACAGGCTTACTGTAAATGCATTCCTTGTTATTTTTGTTGGGGAACTTTTTCTTGTTGACGACGGTGGTCGTCTTATGTATTTGTAAGCATTAGCAGAATGAACTACCTGATCAGATTGTCTGTTAATTCCGGCAATACAAGTGGCTGTAGACATTGACGTCCTGTTTCGCCTCTTAGAAAAGAATAACCTTGTAAGTCTAAACTGATCTCGAAATTTTAAATGCTGTAAAATTTGCCGTCCAATAAGAAAACACATAACTATTAAAGACACCATACAGATTATATACAGAATGAGTTGTACGGTGCTGTAAACCAGTAGATAAATAGTGTTGATATATTCCTTCGAGAGTGAACAGTCATGACCAATCAAATTGTGTTCTAGATCGTGTATTCTAATTCCAGCTAATAACAATTCCGCTGAAGAGAACAAAACAGCAAATAAAAACATATATCCGATACATTTCAGCGTTTGTTGATATGTCAGTTGTTTCTTTAGAGGCTGACAAATGCGATGAAAACGATTCATAGAAAGTGCGACTAGAATCAATGCAGATATTAGCGTTAGTAATGTTTTTGCTGTGCGACCAAACTTGCAAATAACCTCCGAGTAAAATATATACTCGTGTGCCATTTGAACAATTTCAAATGGAATCGCAACACTACACACAAGAAGATCCACGAAAGCAAGTGCTGTAACAAATATTCTATGAACAGCTTTTTTCTGAAATTTTGCCAGATATATGTATATTATTAAAAGGTTTCCAGGAACTCCAATGACTGTTAGAATGGTCAAATACATAATTGGTACGATTCTACGTATAATTTCTTCGTCGTTTAATTCATGCAGCGTTTTGCTTGTCAATGATATATTTAGGATCGTTGCGTCTTTGTTAAACATTGAGACTTCAATACTTGAAGTATTCTCCATTTAAAAGTTATGTCTATTTCTATTGAAATATGAAAAAAAATATTCACACATATTATTGCTTCTGTAGACTAAATATAACTTTTGTACTCTTTGCCTACACGTATATAGAATTCAATTTCTACGCCCGATTTAGGTTTGTCTACGTATTGTTCTAAATAACAATATAACTTGATCCATCTCCGTTCATTATAAATCCAATATTTTTTTTCAATGAAAGCTCGCAGAACTGTCCAGCGTTCGTTAATTAGGTAACCGATAATTGTTTATTGACCATCACTTAGCTATTGCAATATTGTGTCAGCTATACCTGTAAATCAGGCCTCTCAGTCTAAATACAATAAACAGTCATTAACCATACTGTTATAATTACTTCGGGTTGTTACGAAGAATACTTGTACCCTCAAGAGTCTGAATGCAAAAATGTAACTTGTATGCATCTGTATTAGTCGGTATAAGTTGCCCCCCCCCCCCCCCACGTATCTCCTATATCGGCTTTAATTTTAAATTGGACAGTATACAGCATATTAGGTAGGATAATTCTCCCACACTTTTCAATTAATCAGTTAGCCCTGATAATGTACATGCACTCATACCACATTTTCTGATTTTTATATAGTATAATAAATCCGCTTCTGCAATATAAATGATGACCAACAGATAGGACAACACGCTCAGAAGAACGGTGTTGCCCGTTATCTAAGACATTATGGTTTTTGACAGTCTCTGCTTTTTGACAGAATTGACAATTGATAAACCCTATTAAAAATGATGTTACAAACCTACCAAAAAACATGGCATATATCTCCCATTTAGACTCCTAAGGGCTTCATGTTTTACTAGTAGTTTCTCTGAAACTGTGCGGCCAACGTTTATCAAACATCAGTGGAATAATGTAAGAAGTTCCTCATTTTGTTCTAATTTAAACATTATCCGTCTGAGGCATTCTGGGATACTGCTTTGAAAATTTTGAGGCGAGGCCAAAGATTTAAAACTATGATTGGGTGGTGGATGATATGTTGACACCTTTTTTAAGAACACTTATCTAATTTTGATTAGCTGGCAAATGAGGTGGCCACAGTGGTCATGGTTACCACTGAAACGCTATAGGAAGTCACACATTTTCATTAAAACTATTTACTAGCTAATCACCGAGCTTCGAAATATTTGCATGAAAGCTCCTCTAAATACTTTACGGATTAAACACATGACCATAAAGGGATCCTTTAATTATAATTGTCCCGTTTTTCAAAGTATAAACGTACTGTAACTACCAAATGTTTCGAAACCCCATTGCATTCACAAATAGTAGACTCTTTACACACAATCGTCATGTTAGATGTCAATCAAGTAGCAAGCATTTTGACAATTGTCACATAGAATTACCACTCAAAACTAAAAGCAAATCACATTTTTAACTTTTATTTCTGAAACTGCTAGACAAATGTACCATAACTTGGCAGGGTAATGCATACCAGATTCTCTACATGAATACTGTCAAAAAGAAACGACATCATTCAAAGCTTAGTTTGTCAGGTGTCATCTCTTAAACATTTAAGAAACAAATTTGCCAGCTGGCCGATTCAAGCCTCTATGCACCTCTAGTTGTATATTAGAACGATCATTTTCAAATGTAACTTGAAAAGGTTAATAGTTCAATAAGAACCCTCTGTTACTTTTCATTATATAAGATAACATGTGTTTCATCTTAAGCAATTATCATTAGCAATAATATGTTATTCAAATGATTCCTGTTAATTTAATCACTTGGCCAAAATGAATTGATTATACGTTGTATATGTTTCCATTTATAATTCTTGCTAATCTATAAGAGGTGCATCTTTTCACTACATAATTTTTTTAAAAATATTATATTAATTCAAAACGACCAGGATCAGCCATACATACATGTACCCCTTTTGAACAATTCACCAATTTGGAGTTTAAATTTACAATTCACTGCATGAAATTTGAACGAAAATTGTCATATCCAATTTGAACAATTCACCAATTTGGAGTTTAAATTTACAATTCACTGCATGAAATATGAACGAAAATTGTCATATCCAATTTATTTCATAAAGAAAATGGAATTGAGAATTGAAACGGGGAGAGTGTCAAATCAAAGAGACAACAACCCGACCAAAGAACATAAAACAGTTCAAAGCCACCAATGGGGTTTCAACTATACTAATCTTCTTTGAAATTCTAAGGATATATATATTTTAGCAATTTTCTCAGAGACAGGTTTTGTTATTTTTGTTTCGGATAATGTCAGGTGATGTCAAAATTCCTTACCGACCTCAGTATTATCTATTTTCTTTAAACTAAATCAAAAATAAAATCAATTGGGTACTATCAGTGTATATGCATGTACCATATACACTACACTAACAATACCCATGTATTTTAAGCACTGCAATATGGCATTTTGATATTTTTTGCGATAAAATAATGATATCCATTTATTTAAGTTTTATATTTGTTTGTTTACAAGCTATTATAAATGCTACCATTTTGTGTTTGTTCGTTATTTGTGCCGATTTAGATTTGTATTACAATATGTGAAAAGGGAAATAACTCAACTGAATACAGGAAAACATTTTTAACAGAGGGATTCACAAAGAAAATTTGCTTGCCACGACTATATTAAATTAAGGATGACTCTTTTATAATTCACTGCAATTGAACATAACTAGTTTTCTGACTAAATTAGTCCCATATTCAATTATACAATAGTAAATACAAAGGTTTTATATACTGGTCCCCTTTATTTTGACTAGGCTATAGAAGTATGGTCAGACCTTGGTCTTTTTCCAACTGGCTTTAAAACCCTTGTAAAAGTTGGGCGTCTGTTTAGTTATGCGGAGTGCAAAAATTCGCAGCCACGTTCGGACTGAACGGGGTCGTATAATCCCATGCCTGTTATAGTGAGAATGATTTTATAGATAGTGCCACTCAGCATGCACCAACTCTGTGAGGGGTCCGTTTATGGCGTGATAATAAGATGAATCTCTGTTCCTATCCAATATACCCTCATTTTCCATTGAAATTCCAAACGTTCCCACCCATTATCTCCTTCGACCCTCATTGCAGGACCTACCTATTGTATGTGTTGTTAATTTGTGCTTGTCCTACACATACATGAAATATTGTTCACTGGATATTGAGCGAACAACAGTCAATCATTCATAATTATACTTAATACACAATCATAATATGTATACAAGGATAGAATTAAACACATATTTCAAGATATCGTGATGTGTATATTATATCAGAATACCACACCCCACACCCACACACAATATAAATACACACTTTTCTTGCATTTTTTTCCGTTTTATACCCTCTCTTTCTCTTTCTGTCGTTTTTCGTTTCTCAACTCAGAATTATGTATTTTTTGTTTCAATTTAAATTCATTTTATATGAATGAATGCTCTGACGTAACTATTCAGTAGAAGACTTCATAAGTAAGATGTATTTTTGTCTGATCCATATTGTTATTTTTAATAAGTAGAATATGTATAAATAAGGCGATATTCCTCCATGAAAATGATCAGAACCTTAACTCAAACATCGTGTCCAAATCTTTAAAAGTAGACGACCAATTCGTGTTTTTGACAGTTTCTATACGTTGACTAACGATGTTTTTATATTTGTCAAAGATATAGTACATGTTATAAAGATTTGTTTACATTTATCGTTGATTGGTGTTTGCTGAACGCCCAGTGGCAAATACTGCATTCATATTCAGATCGAGAAAATACATTCAAAAGATAGGTTCTTGAAAGTTAGTCGACCGGAATGAAGGGCAGGAAATTTGGACTGCCTCTGGAGCTCTTTGGATAGGCAGGTGTTCCCCCTGTGAGACGACACTCGTGGACAAAGGTTTTATATACTGTCAACCCAAGGTTTGACTGGGCTATAGAAATATGGTCATTCTTGGTCTTTTGATAACTGGCTTTGAAACCCCCCTTGCAAAAGGTTGGCGTCCGTTTGATTATGCAGGGTGTATAAATTGCAGCCACGTCCGGTCTGAACGGGTAGTATAATCCCATGTCTCTTATAGAGAGAATACATTTTAAAGAGAGAGTGCCACTCTGCATGTTATTATTCTATGCACCAACTCTCTGAGGGGTCCGTATATGGCGTGATGATAAGATGAATCGTTGTTCCTATCCAATATACTAGTACCCTCATTTTCCAGTGAAATTCCAAAACGTCCCGCCCATTATCTTGATCGACCTTCATTATAGGACCTTCCTATTGTATGTATTGCTAATTTGTACTTGTCCTGAACATACATGAAATATTTATGACTAAAAGAGGCCACTCGTGGACCCCTCAAAGAGTTGTTACAAAAAACGTGAGACATTCACTTAACGATACTTCAGATTTAAGATCCCCATTTAGACTGGATGTTAACGTTGTTGTGTATTTATACATCCTGCACACCTAAAAAGATCGAGGAAAAGGGAATGACAAGGAAATATGTATATATATATATATATATACTCAGACGTGACGAGTGCATTACGATGGTTATCGTTCTTTGATCCAGAAGATGAAGATAGGTCGTGATTCAATATTGATTTTACAAAAGGTACCACTAGGGGGTGTTTACCGACCTTAACTACCTATGAGGGGCTCGCAAAGTCGGAAAAAAGTAAACCAACCTTGACCTTTTTGAATTCGGATACAGTTTCGGATTTCCTAAATAAATTTATATCAGGCTTTGGGCATAGGACATGATACTAAAAACTGCAAAAACACACAAAACAAAACACGCATTAGTTTATAAAATAAAATTAATTCATTATTCAATAATAAAACTTTTTTTCTTTTTTATTTGGTAATCATGTTTCGGGGGGGGGGGGGGGTATGTTTAAAAAATGTATGCAGCTTAATACGAGAAATTTTAAGTGCATAAACAATAAATACCATTACGTGTTAAAGTATATATAAAAAAAGAAAAAATCGCTTCAGATATTAATATTACGGATAACGGCCTAATGTTAAGTAATGTAAAACATTAAGAGAAATTTTTTTAACATCCTCTAATAGTTACTAAAGGTATTATGGCAAATCATGTTACGATATTTTAAAATAAATCAAAACTTGTATCTTGAGTGCATTCTGAATGTATGGTCGATTGCAACATGTTGTCGTGTTATTCTGTATTTTTTAATAAATCATCTGACTTTTGAGGCTTACCATTGGACATAACTACTAGGAATATTTCTCTGATTTAAGAAAGTTGAAGATGGATAAATATTTGAAGAATAAAATAGCTGTTATTCATTAGTATTGCTTTATTTGGGACAAGCATAGAAATCAAATGAAACATATATGTCTGCATGTTGTTAACACTTTATGTTTTTTTTTCTTAATTGCATGTATCAAACATTATGTTCTGTCAGTATATATCTTCTTGATTTGATATATTGTGTTTTGCTAAATACAATATATCAAATCAAGAATGTATCAAACATTATGTTCTGTCAGTATATATCTTCTTGATTTGATATATTGTGTTTTGCTAAATACAAAAACAATAATACTGATTAATTAATATATAAATCACTTATGTATATCATATAACTTTAAAAAAAAGGCAATGTTGGATAGACGTTTATGCTAAAACATGCTTACGTTCAGTGGCAAATATTTCATACATGTTTAGGATGAGAACAAATTTATAATAAATGCAATATGTATGTCGACTGGGTTGAAAGGCGGGAAATTGAGAATTCAAATGGACAATGAGGGTGAGTTGGATGGGGTAGAAATTATGCCTTCCAACAGGCAACCTATAGCTACGGATGGCTGTTGCAAGGGTTTTTTGACGAGCAAACAGCGTAAAGCACACCCTACACCGGGCATTGGATTTAACGCCCCCGCTCCATCGGAACGTCGATGTATATTTATATATTCCGCACTGCCAAATTGACACCCATCTTAGCAATTGTTTTACTCCGGGACGGGAGATTTCCAGGAGCGACCTTTTGTCTATATACCTATCAATTCTTGGGGTTTGACGTTTTTGGGACAGCCACCCAAATATGTAGAATCATATGCACTTGCACGAGTTTTTGAACTTGTTAGGAAGAAACTCGGGAAACATTTTGTTAGTACGCCAAATGCACGACTTCAAAGTAGTGTATCATCACAAGACAATGCTTTTTATGATAATATTGTTATTGAAGAAAAGCTATTACACATCAGAATATTTTCATCCTATTTTGTAATAGCTTTTCTTAAAAATAATAACAGTATTATTAAATGATCTGAAATATTTATGGCTAAAAGCATGTTGTGCCTCCTGATGAAGCTTTTACCGATTTCCCGTCTTGATTATTGTACTGATAATGTTATTTTAAATCTTGCAATTGTGTTTCTTTTTGCATTAAACTTTCTATATAGCTTTTAATCAATACGACTGACTGATACAATAGAACTTATTTTTACCTCGTCCATAGAAATACTTTTTTTTCTTTTGCTGTTTTTCCTACAGGAATCCTAAGCTCTCCAACAATCAGTTCAAAACATAGCTGCTTTTTAGCTCACCTGGCCCGAAGGGCCAAGTGAGCTTTTCTCATCACTTGGCGTCCGTCGTCCGTCGTCGTCGTTAACTTTTTACATTTTTAACTTCTAGAGAACCACTGAATAGAATGAAACCAAATATGGCATGAATGTTCCTTATGAGGTGCTGACCAAGTGTTGTTACTTTGTAGATGATCCATCATCCAAGATGGCCGTCAGCGGGGGACTTCGTTTAACATAGGACCCTATGGACAATACATACAAATATCTTTTTCTAGAGAACCACTAAATGGAATGAAACCAAACATGGCATGAATGTTCCTTATGAGGTGCTGACCAAGTGTTCTTACTTTAAGCCGATCCATCATCCAAGATGGCTGCCAGAGGGGGACTTAGTTTAACGTAGGACCCTATGGGAAATACATACAAATGTCTTCTTTTAGAGAACCACTAAATGGAATGAAAAAAAAAAAACATGACATGATTGTTCCACATGAGGTGCTGACCAAGTGTTGTAACTTTGTAGGCGATCCATCATCCAAAATGGCCGCCAGCGGGGAACTTCGTTTAACATAAGACCCTATGAGAAATACACACAAATGTCTTCTTTTAGAGAACCACTAAATGGAATGAAATAAAACATAGCATGAATGTTCCTTATGAGGTGCTGACCAAGTGTTGTAACTTTGTAGGCGATCCATCATCCAGGATGGCCGCCAGCGGGGGACTTCGTTTAACATAGGACCCTATGGACAATACATACAAATATCTTTTTTTAGAGAACAACTGAATGAAATGAAACCAAACATGGCATACATGTTCCTTATGAGGTGCTGACCACGTGTTGTTACTTTGAAGCCGATCCATCATCCAAGATGGCCGCCAGAGAGGGACTTGGTTCAACATAGGACCATATGAGAAATACATACAAATGTCTTCTTTTAGAGAACCACTAAATGGAATGAAACAAAACATGGCATGAATGTTCCTTATGAGGTTCTGACCAAGTGTTGTAACTTTGCAGGCGATCAATCATCCAAGATGGCCGCCAGCGGGGATTTAGTTTAACATAGGACCCTATGAGAAATACATACAAATGTCTTCTTTTAGAGAACCACTGAATGGAATGAAACCAAACATGGCATGAATCTTCCTAATGATGTGCTGGCCAAGTATTGTTACTTTGTAGCCAATCAATCATCCAAGATGGCTGCCAGCGGAGAACTCAGTTTAACAAAGGACCCTATGTGAAATACATACAAAAGTCTTCTTTTGAAAAACCACTGAATGGAATGAAACCAAACATGGCATGAATGTTCCTTATGAGGTAATGACCAAGTGTTGTTACTTTGTAGCAAATCCATCAACCAAGATGGCTGCCATCGGGGGACTTAATTTAACAAAGGACACTATGGGAAATATATACAAATGTCTTTTTCTAGAAAACCGCTTAATGGATTGAAACCAAACATGGTATGAATGTTTCTTTTGTGGTGCTGACCAAGTGTTGTTACTTTGTAGCTGATTTGTCATTGTCCTTATAAAGTAATTTTCTACAATTTCAATGAATTTATTGGTAATTTCTGTAAACTTTACAAAAGTCTTCTGCTTTTGATTAAATTACGGGGCCAATATTGAACCCAATTTGGCTTCAATCATTATAAGGATATCTGTTTTGATTTTAATCTATTTTTACATGATTTCCAAAACTAAAGTAGAATCATGCAGATGAGTGACACAGGCTCTTGTGAGCCTCTAGTTTATATGTGGATCACATGTTACAAAATGTAGCTACTTGATTGACTGATTGTTGGTTTTATTAACGTCCAGTTGCTGATATTTCATGCATTTTCAAGACGATTAGCTTCTTGAAAAAAGGAGTAGTCTTAAATGCATATTAATCAAGAGTAATAATGTCGAGCTTTTTTTTAAAGTAGATACTGCATTAACATTACTTATTAAATAAAAGTCAGGTACAAATACAATTAACATTGCAACTTGGTATTACAAACTTGTTATATATGCCGATTAACATGTGTTTCAGTTGAAAGTAGTAAGAAAAACTTTTTGCAACTGCAATATAAACAGAAACAAATTATAACTTAGTGGTTTTTTCATTGTATCGCCTCGACGAAGTCGAAAAAGCGAGACTTGGGCGTGTTGTTTCCAGTGTCAACAATTACTGTATTAGATTGTGATTGGATCAGTTGAAGGGGAATCATTATAGTGGTTTATCAATAACATTTGGCATGCCCTTTCTTGGAGATTGTTTGGACTCACCCCTCAGTCATAGTCTATTGACTTTGAAACTTTTGCTTAGTTTACATGTTGAAGTTTGTGTTAGGTAGTTTGAGGGGAACCACTAGTATTAGGTTATTTATATTTGGTATGCAGTTTAGCCATGGGCCCATCTCATTTCCATGGAAATTATTTGGTCTCATCCCCGCAGTCATGTTCTATTTACTTTTACAGTGTGTGCATAGTTTACATGTGAAAGTTTGTGATCAGGTCAGTTTAGGGGAATCATTAATGGTTAGTCATTGGTAATTGGTTTGGAGTTGCATTAGTATTTGCACGTCTAATTTCCATGGAGATTATATAGCCCAGCCCCTCATAATGGACCATTGACTTTGAAACTTTTGCAAAAGTGTGTGTGTATGACAGTTTAAAGGAACAACAGTGTGTATGACAGTTTAAAGGGAAAAACGGTGTGTATGACAGTTTAAAGGGAACAACAGTGTGTATGCCAGTTTAAAGGGAACAACTGTGTGTATGACAGTTTAAAGGGAACAACTGTGTGTATGACAGTTTAAAGGGAACAACGGTGTGTATGACAGTTTAAAGGGAACAACTGCGTGTATGACAGTTTAAAGGGAACAACTGCGTGTATGACAGTTTAAAGGGAACAACTGCGTGTATGACAGTTTAAAGGGAACAACTGCGTGTATGTCTGTTTAAATGGAACAGCTGTGTGTATGGTAGTTTAAAGGGAACAGTTGTGTGTATGTCAGTTTAAAGGGAACAATTGTGTGTATGACAGTTTAAAGGGAACAACGGTGTGTATGACAGTTTAAAGGGAACAACTGTGTGTATGTCTGTTTAAATGGAACAGCTGTGTGTATGATAGTTTAAAGGGAACAGTTGTGTGTATGTCAGTTTAAAGGGAACAACGTAGGATAAATTAATGTTTTTGGTAAACAGTTGTATAAATATTTGCATTTTTTTTTATTTCAAAGGAGTTTATTTTGCCCTGCACCTTCAGTCATGGATCACTGACTTTGAATGGTTTTGCATCAGGGGCATGGGACGAATTACATTGAAATGTAATGCATTATATTATAATTACTTTGACAAAACCATGCATTAAATTACAATTACAATTACATGCATTTATCAAAGTAATGCATTAAATTACAATTACTTTTCAAAGTAATGCATTGAATTACACATTACATTTGTAAATTTTTTTATCAAGTGAAAAAAATCGAACATTTTGAAAAACAACATGAAGTCACAAAAGATTCTAGCATACGCAGTAACTGTTCCATGTATTGAATTTAAGTATTCATGTAAAAAGCATTCAAAGTTGATTGCTCACTATCTTTGGTTTTAATGTTACAATGTATAATACTATCTGTGCTTTCTCTAAAAACAAATTACAGAGATGAAGTTTAATACTTATTATAACTTAATGCTAACTTTACTTTTATAAATATATACAATTGGTTTTTTTTTTTTAATTTCAATCAAAATATTTACTCAGAATTTTTTTCCTAAATTAGTCTAATTATATAATAAACATAGAGCTTAATTTACGAACAAGAGTCAAAATGGTGAAAATATTAATTGTAAAATAAACTAATTAGTGTTTTGTGACAATGTTCAATTATCTGTTATTAAATTACAACATATCCATTGATCTTTTGACAAAAATGGAACACTTTTACAAAAAACTTTTCAAATATCTTTATATGCAGGAAAATGTATATAATAATAAAATGAAATAAAAAAAAAGAACTCAATCTGATATACAGTGTTGTGTTATTCATTTAGAATTATAATTTGGTTATTCTAGTATTAATACCACTTTATTTTTTTCAAGTTCTACCTGGGGTAAGGCTTAATCTTCAAATTCCAAAATAAAAGTGATTTATGTAAAGTGTGAAAAATAAATATTAAATTGAAAATCAATTTGCAAATGACAATGTTCTTAGTTAATCAAGAAATCTTAAAATCTGCTTTAGTTAACCTCCATCAATCTGTTAAAGATAAATAGTATGTGAAAAAAGTAATGCCATGTAATGCAATGTAATGCATGAAATTACACAACTTCTTGCGAAAGTTATGCATTAAATTACAATTACATGTAATGTAAAAATTGCTGGATTACACATTACATGCAATTAGTTGGAAAAATGTAATGCATTACCATGCATTACAATTACAAATTTGCATTACCCCATGCCTGTTATAAATTTGCATATGTTAAGGCGGGGATGAGACCAACTAATTTTCATGGTTTTGGTGGGGTTCGCGTTGCTCAGTCTTTAGTTTTTTATGTTGTGTTTTATGTAGTATTGTTTGTCTGTTCGTCTATTTCTTTTTTAGCCATGGCGTTGTCGATTTATTTTCGACTTATGAGTTTGAATGTCCCTCTGGTATCTTTTGCCTCTCTTTTACATGTTAAAGTATTGTCATTTTACTTCCAACATTTGCATTATAGCTATCAAATTACACAAAGGCGAGACATATCTCTGTGTTAAAAGTTTACTTTAACCGGGCCTCTCCACTAATTTATAAAAGTTAGATATATTTTCTTTTGAAATTAAACAAGATGTAAAAGCAGGGTTAGGTAACGAATAGCTACAAGTAGATAAGATGAGAGTGGATAACACCCTAATGCTTTGTGGGGATTAAAGTGCATTTAATAACAAAACAATGATACAAGTAAGGATTTACGGTGAAACGGATCACGAAACTGATGAAATGACGACCTAAACATAATTATCTTCTATTTCATTGCTCAGCAAATATAGTTGATTAAAATAACGCTTGTAACGTTTATATTTCGGTGTAGTCAATGCAAATATGTATTATGTAAATTATAGAAAATTATCTTCCATTATGTACAAATTAATGTATTAATAATATGATTAAATTTTCTGTTCAAAATTCAGATGGGTTGCTTTTATGAAACTTATCGTAGATAATTGCGGCTTGACCTTTGATGAAGTTATTATAGATATCAGTATGTCTTACAGCTATATAGAAATATTACTATGTCTAAAAAAGCTAATTATTGTAGTCTCCATCATTAAAAGTGCTTTCCTGCTGCATTCTTCTATTTGTTTCGTTATCTGCATTATTTGTCTGTTATCTTTTTAGATTCATTCTTGCTTAAGCATAGAATTCATACACAAAAATAGATGTTATGCTTATATATAACCTCCTATACACCGATATCGTTAGATGCTAATAAAGAATCTTGTATTGTCTTTTACGGAAATGGAAATTCTCTCTCCTGATCAAACACGTCATGAAACAACGTAGATGACTTGTGGCAAGGTCAAATGTATGTTCTTATCCAACATGCTATAATCTTCAAGTTAAATTATACAACACTCGTTTTCATCCTTGTCTTTAACTTTGTAGAATCTTCATTTACCTTTAAGATTTATTGTGTATTTGATCTCGTCTTGAATATGAATGAAATACTTTGCACTGGCCGTTAAGGAAACAACATTCAAATGAGATTTTTTATTTGATTACCTATAATATTTATTGTGAATTTGTTCTCGTTTTGAAATATGGATGAAATGCTTTCCACTGGCCGTCAAGCAAACGAAAAGTCAAATGAGATTTTTATTCAATTACCTATAATATTTGTTGTGAATTTGTTCTCGTCTTGAATATGAATGAAATGCTTTCCACTGGCCGTTAAGGAAAAGAAATTCAAATGAGATTTTTTATTTAATTACCTATAATATTAATTGTGAATTTGTTCTCGACTTGAAATAAGGAATAAATGCTTTCCACTGGCCGTCAAGCAAACGAAAATTCAAATGAGATTGATTATTAATTACCTATAAGATTTATTGTGAATTTGTTCTCGTCTTGAATATGAATGAAGTGCTTTCCACTGGCCGTTAAGGAAATAAAATTCAAATGAGATTTTTTTTTTAATTACCTATAAAATTTAGAGTGTATTTGTTCTCGTCTTGAATATTAAGGAAATGCTTTCCAATGGCCGTTAAGCAAACAAAAATCGATTAAGATTTATTTTTAAAAAGACGAAATAAATAAAAAATATCGAAAAAATAGATCGTGAAATTCAATAGAAATTACTTTTGATCATGTCAAGATGAACATAAACTATTATTATATAGTTAATATACGGCCTAACATTGCATGTAATGGCATATGCATTTTCTGATCCCAAGACTATTGAATAAAACAGCTATGCAAATATATATTCAAAGAAGTAATACAAATTCTAAACCGTATACTATAAGCTCGCGAAAGTATGTTTATCAGTCAGTATTATGTGGAACCTCATTGACAATGATTTTATTTTACGTCATATAACCTAATAGTTGTAGACATAAATCGTACAGGCATCACTTCACAAAATTTCCATAAATAATTCCAAGTTAATAAAAGTCTTATGTAATTTCTTTATCGCAGATTACTCCTACATCATTCCCGCAATTCGTCTGAACATTGTCCAAATATAAGATTTTTACATTGAAAAAAATATATAATATCCCACACACAGTGGAAAAATGAGCGGAGAAACAACTTTGAACATTAGTTTTCATTGTACAAGTATTCTTGTCTGAATTAAATAACAACTTAGATTAAATAATTCTAAATTCATTTGTTTAATGAGTTTGAGTTTTTGATTTTGTCATTTGTTAGGGGACTTTCAGTTTTGAATTTTCCTTGGAGTTCGATATTATCGTTATTTTACTTTTTTCATTGAGAACTTGTTTTATTAAAACATTCTACGCTTTGCTTGTAAGATGCACTATTGTTTTCTCGATTATACGGTGTAAACATTCAACTTAATGATCACTGACAAAGCTGATTGGCATAAAATTATTATTTACCGCGTACTTCAAAGTAAGCAGCTACATAATGGTCGAAAGTGAACCTTGAGTATCCTTTTGCTTTAAGATGTTCCAGATAAACTGACTAAAGTCATTAAGCACATGGATCCACTTATACTGAAATGACCACAGTAGCTGAAAGGTTACCCTACAAGCTATATAATTATTGTTCACAAATGTATCGCCAATTACAAATAACTACAAACAGAAAACTTAATTATGACAATGTGGAATATGCTAATTGTACGTACTAACGATCACTACGATCGAAGTTGATTTATGCTAAACATTATATTAGGGACGTACTAGTACTATTACTTGGAATAAAATTAGTACTTAAAATTGTTTGGGAAAAAAACTATTTGTTCAACTCGAAATTTAAATTTATTTCTCTTCTATTGGAATATAGAAATGAAAATCGTATACATTTTTTGATGATATATCTATTAACTTATGATATTAAAGAAACATGATAAGTATGCAGGTAACTAATGAATGAAATAAATACACCTTTCATGCATATCAATGGTACAGCATTCAGTCACAATAACTGTGATGCATAAGACGGAGATTTATTCGAAACTTAAGAGCTACGAAATATTAGCAGAGTATAATAGAAAAGAATAAAAAAAAAGCTTACTTTGTTGTGGATTAAAATGGAAAATTCAGATGTAAGTGCATCGTCAATCAGTTTTAATAATTCTTCGAATACATCGGACATTACTTTGGAATATTTAAACGATGTAGAAACTGAAAGGAGAATTGTTCCAATAGTATACCTAACACTATTGTGTATCCTTGGGACCATTGGAAATATTCTGATCATGTACGTTTATTTGATCAAATTCAGGAAAAAAGCAACACATCGTACGTTCATTGTTGCCCTAGCTATTGCAGATTTCCTTGTATGTAGTGTTGCCATACCTTTTGAAATATTCCAAATGACAAGGGAGTACACGTTTAATGCCGAATGGATTTGTAAGTTTTTCCGAATGTTTAAAAATAGTTTTACGTTATCGTCTGCATTAATTTTGATCGGACTGTCAGTTAATAGATACCGGTCAATTTGTTATCCTCTCCGAACTCAACTTTCATATTGTCAAGCTTTAAAATGTATAGTATGTCTAGTTTGCTTTGCTTTAGCATTTGCTTCTCCAGAAATAATTTTGACCGGAATAAAAATTCATAAACTGGAAAACAATTTAGTTGGTAAGGATTGCTCGGATGCTGCAGAGTATGAACATACAATGTATCCTATGATATACGGTATGACGCAAATGGTATTATACGTCCTGTGTACAATATCCTTATTAGTCATGTGTCTTTTGATTGGACGACAGATAATGCGACATGTGACGTTTCGTGAACAATTCAGAATGTCAAAATTATTTAAAACAACATCAAAGGAAACTTCAATGTCAACGTCAACGATGGCTGGAACAGAAAAGGTTTTAAATACAAAGAAACATGTGATAGAAAGATTGTTCAGTCACAAAAAACACAAAACATCGTCACATAAAAGGGCAAATTCACCAACAAAAGTAACACGTACAGCTCTTGTTGTTAGTATATGTTTCGTTATCCTATATCTACCCTATATTACTATGAAAATACTTTCTGCTGTCACAGAGGGACAAATTATGCCACCTAGTAAACTGGCATCTATTATAATGCCTACTCTTTCGAGGACACATTTTATGAACAATGTGGTTAATTTTATTATATATTTAAACATGGATTTATCGTTCCGTAGACAATGTAAGGAATTATTGATAACATTCATTTCAATATTTGTCAAAAAGGTTATAATTCAGTAAAAAAATATAATCAAACGTTAGAAAGGTAACCCTTAATTTCCCCAATAAACATTTGATATTAAAGATGGTACTTCTTACACAAAATATGTTTTTATTTTAGGAATTGTAGTCAGCAATATGTGGTAATATTTTTCATAACATCATTACGTCTTTTTCCAATATGCATAACCATATATATGGAATATGTTAATTTATTCCAACGTGATACTGGTAATTTATTTCAGTTTCGCCGTGTTGGTAATGGACATTGCAATATATCGGTTATTAACTTATTAAAGATTGAAACACTACAAATGAGCATGCAAATAATTAGAAGAGTAAATATGTAGTAAACGGTCGTTTTTGTCTGTTCATTGTTACAAAAGTGTTTTAAAAAATTGGAGGATTTTGCACTCAGGGTCCCTTTTGGCTTAGAAATTCGATGTTTTGAAAACAAATGCAACGGTCCAAAACGCATAGATTTTATTTTTCTACAAAATGTGATGTAAAAACTGCTTATTTTGATTTTATAATTTACAAAAATTTGTGAGTGGGACATACTGAATACATATAAGTACTTCAAAAATAACAGAAAAACAGCATTGTTATTTATGTGATTGGTACTTGCAAGCGTACTATATATGAGGGTCCAAAAATTCTTATATCAAAAAGTTTCATTGGCTTGGCAACAAAAACAAGCAAATAGGACAGAGAGAAAAAAGAAAGCTGCTGACTTAGAACGTTAAAATCTTTTTGACTGTTTAATGAAATAACGAACTTTATCAAAAATTTTAGAGCTAGTTTCGTAATTATATGCATCTTTTCCAAACAATAGCGTTTCAATATCAATGTGTATGTTCATATGTATAAGATCATTAACCAGAGATATTCTTTGGTTATGATATAATTGGCATTCTAGAAAGTAATGGATGGCATCTTCAACAGGAGAACCGAAGGAGCATTTAGAATCATTGCATGTAACATTTTTAAATTTATTTAAAAATTTTAATAAAAAAATGTAATTAAAAATACAATACTGATATTTGTTTTACAAATAAGAGTAACATTATATTTTATAACTCAGAAATTTTATATTATTTCATCAAAAGTGCTTTAATGTGATGATTTAAAAGATCATATTTTAATTCTTGTTTATTTAGTAAAACAAACAACAACTACCTTTTTTATTTAAGAACATTTTACATAATAAAATAATGTGGGACAATCAGAACTTTTCATGTGGGACAATCAGAACTCTAAAATTTTAAAAAGTGTGACAATCGGGAATAAACCGGCCAAATACAATGTAAGACCCTTTAGCACTGTGTCTTAATATATAAAAAAGCCCCTCCCCCTTTTCCATGTCTGTACTCAGGTAGTCGGTCAGTTATAATTATAATGTGTTTGAATTTTGGCACGTAAAATCACTTCATGATTAAAGATGTAGATTTTCCTACGGGTATTTTGTTAGAAACGTATGTTGAATTAGAGTTGTCATGTATAACTGTTTATTTTATATATTTTTTTATAAAAACAAAACTGTTCAAGAGATAATATTTCAGATGAAATACAGTGTAGCATAACATTTTTTAATGGAATTAGATGTAGAGTTAGGCACACACGTATTTTCCCTCTAACCAACAAAAGAAATCAAAATAAATATGTTACAAGTATATACGTGTATATTTATTTCTACATATTCTGATAAAAATATTAAACTTTATAAGTTCATGTTATCATAATTTTCAAACCACAGCCATATCTTTACATTTTTCCATTTCAAATGACCAAAAATTGATTTTGGAGAAAATGATACCCCTTTTTCTGAAAATCAAATATTTCCTTCCTGCTCTGTATAGAAAAAATGGAATGAAATGTTCCTCTAAATCATTTCTAAAACCCTATAATCCTTTTTTTTTTAACTATTATTATATGTTTATCGTTCTACAGAAAATTATTCTATGACTGAAATGAGAAATGGGATATATCTGAATGAGACAGCAATCAAAGGACACAAATACCACAGAGAAATCAAGAGGTCAAAATACGGTGTTATACAATTAACAAGTGTCCATACAATATGTCGCCGAGTGTAAAAAAAGTTGCGCATAAATTCAACACCGACTATCAAAAATCGGCCATCAATAACGATTTCCCTAAATGACATAAGCCATTACAATATGAACAAAAGACAATCGCTTACGAAGACAAGCACGTGAACATGAACATTACAAGCATTTTTATTTGGATCCTAATCCTCCAGCTTTTAAACAGTGGAGGAATAACAAAAGGTACATAAACACGGACTATACAACTGAGTACTGGAAACGGTTTTTAACTTCAATACCGGTATAATGTATAAGAAAAACACAAAAACAAGCAAATAAAAAAAAAATGCGGTATTAAAGATTGCCTGCTGTCAATGAAGACAAGCTAAAAGTACTCTCTGTCTACCTGCTAATATGAAATTATGCCGTTCTAAACTAATATATATCGGTTGCTATAATTCGGAGTTGATTACATACGAACGTTGTATAAAGTACAGAGAAACACGACCATGTGCAATTACCTAAATAAATTTGTACAGAATATCAATGCAGCAAAAAAAAAAAAAAAAAAAAAACACCAAAAAATACAACATTTCTCTTTTGCTTAGAAAATAATAACATTATTTAATGGTACCGAAATACTGATGTTCCTCGCATCAAGAACACCCCGAAAATCTGTTTATCGTTCTATAACTAGTCTATCTCCTCTCCCTTAGAAATGTAAGCTTGATAACGTCTCCTCACACATTGTGATGTCGCTGATTACTTCACCTTAGACATTGTGACGTCGCTGATAATGTCTGCTCATGTCTGAAAGCCTTGATACGAGAATTACGGAACGGAATGACTGAGCAGGATAAGGAAAGGACGATAATTATAAATATCGATTAAACAGAAAGGTAAAACTATTTATACTTTTTTCAAAAGAATCAAACGTGAAAAAATACTACTTAAACCATTTAACGGTAAAGTTGAAGGAATCGCTTCACAATTGATAAATTCGCCAAAATGAGTTCATTAACCGTTAATGGTATTTGTGTCACATGTCCATGCGTATTTTTCATTTGCCAGATTAACAATTAGTTCCTCCTATAGTTGAAATATAACAAAATTCTCTCGACCAATGAAAGGATGGGATTTGATGTTTCTTAATTGTGGAGAATGAATGTAATCATGTTCTTGTTAAGAGGTTATCCTATTATTTAGGTCTATTTACAGTCAAAACAATGAGTTTCTATAAATGAGTTACAACTACCCGAAGCACAGTTATCAACTTGAAAGGAGTTGTGATTGATACTATTTAAAGTTGAATTGTGAAACAAACAAAAAAAAAAATCAAAATAAGTTGAAGTTTACTAGTGCAGTAAAAATTGGTACCTTTAATGTTATTTCTAAGATATTAAAAACTTCAAATTACTAAAATATTTAACAATCCCAAAGCAATGCAAAAAAAGAAAAAAAAACGTTTAAATTAAATTTAACCTTAACTTTTATCTAAAGCGCTTACCGCAACTCAGATTACTGGATCAGCCGTTGGGAAGAATTGTAAATTCCATTATTAAACAGGAATTTATTTTAAGTTTGAATACATTTAAAAGTTTAAAGGCATTTCATTTGAACATTTCCCTGACATAATGAAGTAGTATTTGATATAAAGAGACAAACCAAAATATTAGCTGTGAAATAAAATTTGGTTGTAACTCAAATGAATTTATTGATTTAAACTGTAAATAAAAAAAAGATAATTTCTCACTTAAATATCACATGATTTCCATATATACTAACAATCAGGAAACATATACCATTCCTACCATTTACCACCTAATGTCTAAAAAACTGTTTTTTAAATTTCCAAAATTATAATATCACTAAAACTAATCCATAAATGAAATGCCTAAAAAGGATGTCATGCATTAATTATAAACATTGCACTGACAAGGAAACTAGTTCTTGAATACAAGAAATTAAAAAATCATTTTATAAAATTCCATCAAAGGTAGAAAAGATAATTTTATAAGATAAAGAAGGCTCATTTCTCGTATTCATATTTGAGAATCATTAAATGAATATTTTTCCAGTTACATCCAGTATTGTCATTTTCAGACGGTTGGAATAAAATTGACTTTATACAAAACGTTACAACAGTGCATTATGCATTTTGTTAGAAATTAACTGTAAAAGACATTTACAGTACAGTTACTAAAATGAAAGCTTTATTTCAGAAACAGTAAAATCATATTTTGTGTTAAATTCATCTGCTAAAACAGTTTTCGTCCGTTAAAGTAACTGTGTATTTATTACTATTGTCTTTATATATTTTCTAATGTTTTCTATTTCATTCGTAATTAATATATCCAATATAAATAACTTATTTAGGTCATGAAAGCACATGGTAGCGTGCAGATAGAGTTTTTCTTAAGTAGTTTAATTCAAACTATATATGTTTTGGTGTGCACTTTAACAAACCAAAAAAGCTAAATATCTCGTTAATTACACCGATTGAATGTCGATCGACGTTGTTTTAACGTATATTTGATCACATTAGCCTGCTGATAACCAGATGCACAATGTCATAATTATATGTATTTATATGTTTTCCATTGCCCTAATCATGTTGACCAGACAAAAATTAATACAAACCAAACTTTTATCAGAAACCAGATAATTATACAGTACAAGATTGCTATTTAAACGAGAAGCTTCAAAGAATTATATTTTGATCTTCGTACATCTTTATAGAAGGCTTTACATCCTAATCATCTTTAATGCCAGGGATTCATTGAGAAAAAAAAAGACCCTCCACAACTCTTAATAATTAATACGCAAAAACCCGATTCAAACGCACATTTTAGAAGAGTTGATGAAAAATTCAGTTTCATTTTTCTTAACAAGAAGTAATCTGTTTTAAAATGATAGCTATCAAGATCCAATTTATTAAACGTTTAAATAAATCATGATAAGACCGTAAGTTCTAGAATACCGTATCGACTGCACGAGTATATTTAATATAAGCGAGTTCTGCTTGAATGTTGCTATATATAAACGGAAAGTTCACATCGGGAAAACTTAAAGTTGGAAAAATAAGAAACATATTTATTTTTTGCGCTTATTTGGGAAATCGTATCCTTTTCCCTGGCATTCTAAATCAAGTGTTCAAACAATTTTGTAAAATAATGTCTTACCCTTTTCAACGGATATTAACGAAAGCATATACTAACTAGACAATGTTTTCTATCCGTTACTGTTAGTAAATCTTCTTAATGGTAAAAGTCCATACTTTTCAGGACAACATAATGACTTTGCATACCGTTTATGAAATTTATGTCAAATAACTATGAGTATGTTTCTTTTGTTGAGCAGCAATCAGTAATGATTTGTTTCTTCTGTCCTTCTTCATTATTTATCATCGAATTTGATTTATTACTTGATATTTACTCATCATAAGCAATACTAGTGAAGTAATATACCTAAGCTCATCCCGGTTCGTAAAAATAGGTTCTTTTTGCTAAACTTTTCTATGTAGTGTTTTGGTTGATATTATTAATCTTAATTATTTAGCCCCAAAACTTACATTATCCTTCAGATTTTCCCCCAGTTCCATATTTCCAAATGCATACTGAGCAAAGGTAAACTTGCATACATATGAATTAGACTGTACTTTTGTCATATTGACTAGCATTTTAGATGTGTATATATCTTTTGTTTTGTCTATCAGGACATGTAAACCATGTCGATGCATCTAGTATCACTCCGTTTGGAGTTCAATGAAACGCAATTCTGATTATGTTCAGTCCAATAATTATTCATACCTGACCTTTTTCTTCTTCTTAATATAGTAATCAGTAGATGAGCTAAACCAATAGAATAGACTCGTTACTGGTTTCTCGTATTCTTGTTTTAGAACCTTTAATATTGGTTTTCTATCATAAACTGTCATTTCCAGTCGACTTTAAAAGACAGGCGGAAGATACAAAATGGATATTCAAACTTATAAACCGTAGACAAACTTACAGCGTAATAGAAATGAAAAGGAAAAACGACAAAAAGACAACCAGCAGTCTACAAAACGCAAAATAGAAACTAAAGACTGAATAACACCATCCCTACCAAAAAGTTCTGGTAATCTTTATGTTTGTATTTAAGAACCATTTATATGTATCAACTGAACAAACCGGACTTTTTACACAACTTATTGAGATAGAATTACATTGTGCTAGGTATAAAAAATGTACGTACAATTGTTTTTTTTTGTGATCTTTGGTTGCTATCTAATTGACATAAATTTCTTATCTTCTTTTATTCATATGTTTTCCTTTCTGATATTGTTAAATATACTTTAGTTTCTTATCCACCGTTAACTTAAGTGTAGTCAATAATTAATTAGAGCAGGATCTGCTTACCCTTCAAAAGTATTTAAGATCACCACTAGTTTTGTTTAAAGTGGGTCGTTTTACTCTTGCTATAGATTTAAGTTTTAGTTTTTGTGCGTTTTAATTTTCAATGTTTGTGTTGTTTTTACCAGGAACAGTCTCGTCTTACCTTTGTCATGAAAAACGTGGTTCAATTTCAAAGTTTCAAGATTAGAAAAATTTACCTGACCGATGGGTTAAGAATTTGCATTTGTGTTAGATAAGAGTCAATTACAAATCAGAAAATTGTTCATTAAATAAAGATATATTAGTCCAAACATAAGACATAGTTGAGAATGTTGTCCCTCTTTTTTCTGCAAATTGGAAAAATACATTTTTGATATTAACCATACTTCTGTGGTATAACAAGGATTAATAAGAAGAATGTATATATCCATCGGCAGGACAACTTGCTAAACTGGTTTAAATATGCATATAAAGTGAGATTTCGGAATTCTTATATGAGTATATACCAATAGCCTAAATCATAAAATGCTACCATAAGAAAACCAATAAAAATCATAGGAATATTGGACCAAGAGCTATTTTTTTTACCAATAAACAAATCATAATATACATGTTTCATTGATTTCACTCTAAAATAATGCAAAGATTGGACCTTTAGTTTAAGTCTTAACTGTATGCATGTAATATGACCAAAAATGGCTAAAATATCTGATTATGGCAACTTCAGAGCTGAAATTTCCCATAAAAATAATTATTCATCCGAAAAAAGTTGATTAAACATGATTACTTATATCAAAAATGAGCAATTTTCATCGAAAAAAGTACAACTGCTAAAAATATAATTTCTGATGATTTTATGTAAAAGGAAGAATACCACTAGTTCATCACCCCATTGTTTTCTATGTTGAATTACAAAATTTCAAGCAGTCATAGCTCTTTTGTCTTTAAGTTCAAGTAAAGTGACATTCATTGTATGTCAAAGCAACACCTTTAAGTGTCATCTACTGAAAAAATCAGCATACCTTTGAATGCAAATAAGAGTGTACTGGTTCCGAGGACTTCGGAAGTACCAAAACAGGTACTTCAGATCTGAGAAACAGGCAACATGTATCCGGTTTTTTAAAAATTTTATACTCTTCTTTATTATTAAAATAATAAGTCAAAAGGTGTACTACAATGATCACAGTTATTCATCTTTCATTTGATACCCAAAAAATAAAAATTATTCTACGTATTTAGAAAGCTACACCCAAGCGTAAGAACTATTTTGTTTTAAACATGTATTACTTTCTGGTACGTTCTTTCAGACCAGGCACGAAATAGTGGTCTTACACCTAAAGCAAATGTGTAAGACAAAATTATAAAACAAGATAGAAAATACACCCTTATCTGACCGACAAATGTTTGGTTGAAATCTAAAGAACGGCATTCCTTTGATGAAAATTACTTTTTGATTCTATCATGCAAGTTGTCTTATCACACCTTCTCTATACATAGGTTGTATAGGCCATACTTGTTTATGAGCTATAATAGATTGTAAAATTATAATGAAGACTACACACATAGGAGCAAACCGAGAGAAAGATCACCAGGAACGAATGTGAAAAAAGGTTAAATAGATAGTTTTAATTATATGATTTTGAATTTTTCTAACAAACAAAGAATTTATTTTACCAAAGTTTGGACTACAAATTAACAAAAGGAGATCTTTAAACTATGGACAATTTGATAGGTAACTTTTTGCTGTTTGTTTATTAATTCTGGACACGGAGCTGTATTTTCATTGATGAATCAAATATGAAAATCGAATCATTTAGATATTCTTTAAGACATTTAAATTGCTGAAAGATGGCAGCTCGAGTATCTGTAAAATTGATAAATGAAGCCATATATATCAAGAGATGCATCTTTATATATCAAGAAAGCAAAATATCTTATAAATTGTGCCGATTTAACGTATATTTAATAACATTAGCCTATTGATAGCCAGATGTACAATATCGTAATTATATGTATTTATATGTTTTCATTTGACCTTATCATGTTGACCACACTGTAAATAATACAAATGAAACGCTTTCAAGATAAATATACATGCTAATAATAATAGCTTCAAATAACTGTTTACATCTTTAAGTTAGGCTTTATATTCCAATACCTAATTACATATATATTTCATAACAATACATTATTTTGATTGGCTAACATAATCTCGCGTCATTTTAAAATTAACCTTCATTTCAAAATGAAATGTAACATTCATGATGACACGAGCTTCCACAATAAAGTGCACATGTAATTAAAAGAAAAAAACTTGATAGGAATCGTGTTTTCATGATCTTAGCAAAAAAATGTAATTATAAGTATTGAATGCTTCTTTTAGTATTTTTATAGGGTTGTAAAAGCGTTGACCGTGTGCACATTATTAGAATGAAGCGCTTTCGCGCTTCATACAAAATGTACTTCGGTCAACGCTTTTACACCCCAATTTACAAAAAGAAGCATTCAATTCTTAAATCTTTGTTAATGCCAGATACTAAGTGAACACATGAACAAAACAACTCATAATAATGAATACGTTCATATTTGATTTAAAGAGAAAAACGACAAGTCAACGAATTGTTCACATAACACTACACAGAAAAGTAAAAATTATGCAAACAAACCCCAACAAAACTGAAAATGAACCCTGGAAGATAATTTGATATTAGAGCTAATTTGGTTTTGTATTGTATCCTTTTTTCAAGCATTCATTTGAAATCAATGTTAAAACAAATTGTAAATTATTTTTACAATTTTCAGCTGAGTGAAACGTGAACAGATTTGACGTTTAATATAAATCAAATATATTTAGATCCAGTGGCAGACTCAGAAGGGAGCGTATAGGGCGAACGTTCCCTTATTTGATTGAACTTTTTAGCACAACATCGTTCAAAAAAAATGTTTTGTATATATTCACTATTCAGGAATTACGATCTTTTAGAAATTCCTGGATCTGCTCCTGTTGATATGCACTTTTAACAAACCAAAATATCCAAATTGCCTGTAAATTACGCCGATTCAATGTCGATCGACGTTGTTTTAACGTTTTTTTTTTTATCACGTTAGCCTGCTGATAGCTAGATGCTCAATGTCGTAATTATATGTATTTATATGTTAATGGATTGCTTAAAAATAATCACAAGTATGTTTCATTTGTCAGAAGAACAATTGATTCCTCCTTTCCGTGTTTATGTGTTTTCACCGAATACACTGTTACTTACCAAAACAACACGATGGAAGCCACTAGTGGAGTTATGTACATATGCTCTTTCCATTTAAATTCTGCTCATCTTGCTCAGCTTTAAGTTTTCTGTGTATTGTTTTGGGTGATATTATTAGTTTATCGTCTATCATGCTCTAGCTTGTTTTTTTATATATATTGTATAGTCAATTTAGCTCCAAATCGTCCAATATCATTCAGATCTTTCTCCATTTGATCGAAATCTAATGAAGTATCTAAAACTATATTCAGTAACGTTAAACGTTCTTGATATATAAGATTTAGACTGTACTTTTGTCATAGTTACTAGTATTCTAGACTACAGAATATTTCTTCTGGTCATGTTGTGTTATGTCTATCAGGAAGTGTTAACCCTGTCGACGTCTCACTCCGTTTGGAGTTAAATGTAATATGATTCCGATTATTGTTAGCTTCATAAATGTTTCTAGCTGAAGTTATGATATTGTAACAGACACTGGTATACGACATACTTTCGATCAATTTTTTAAATTTTTATATAGTATACAAAGGATATGGGGTATCCATGCATGACACAAAATCAGTGCATTCACAGCGAAAAACACACAAAAAGAAAAGGAATATGTACTTTTTCCCCTTTCAATTTAGCAAAAAGGTAGAGGAGCTAGACCAATGGCATAAACATTGTAGGCTAGTTTCTGGTTTGTCGTATTCATATTTGAGAATCTTTAAATTTTCTTTTCCTATCATAGACTGTCAATTTCCCCCGGTTCTAAAAGAGAGGTAGAAGAAACAAAAGTAATATTCAAACTATTATGTCGTTGACAAACTGACAACACCGTAAAAAAACGAGAAAAAGACAAATAACATTTGTTTTAGACAAACAACTGTCTTAAAAACACAACATAGAAAACTATAGACTGAGCAACACTATCCTGCCCCTCCAACCACCGGGGGGTAATCTCAATGTTCGAACCTAAGGACCATTTGTATATATCAGCCGAACAAACTTTACTTTTTACATAACTATATGCGTTAGAAGTGGATTTTGTTCAGGTATCGAAATTGTACGTACAACTGTCTTTTGATTTAGTTTTTTTGTGTTCTTGGGTTTTATCTATTGACACACTTCTCATATCTCCTTTTATTCTTACTTTGTAAGTTGACTCTTTCTGGTATTTTTCAATAATCTATTATCTGCAAATTAAAAGATATAAAAAAGCGACCCTTATTGCAATCAATTCCGTGCAGAATCTCAAATTGATTTCACTAGGTCATAAATTTATGTCCATTGAATAGCTTAACGTGATAATTTAATCATATGAAACATGAACACAATTACTGAAAAAAAAGATAACATAAACATAATTGCAGCAATTGTTACTAATTTGATTTTGTACAAATACTCTCCTTTTCATGCATTTTCTTATTGGTTAAGGAAGACCTCTAATCTGAAAAATCCTCGATTACTGCGCTAAAGCTCCTGAACTGCTAGCAGTTCTCTCTGATATGAATATGTGGGATATTGTCAATAAGGCAGCAAGTGTATATACCTCCATCAAAACGTCTAAACAAAACAAATACCAACTTGCTATTTCAATGACGTTTACACCACATCTTGCATACACATATACTTTCTGATTTCTGACTGACTAATGTCTTTGTTAACATTTAAATAAATTTATTTGATTGATTTATAATACTTTTGATTCTATCATTCATAGGGACAAAAAAGGGGTCTTATCACACCGCTTCTTTACCAAAAAAAAACTGAAATAAATAGCACTGAGGAACATGAGGAAGACAACACACATTTGAACAAACAGAGAGACAGACCACCGGACATAAATGTGAAAAGGTATAGCAAAGTAGGCTGTAACTATGTTTTTAGATTGTTCTAACAAACAAAGATAATATTTAAAAAACAATTGGTATTACAAATTGAATCCATTACCATATTAACATGCTTTAGATTACTTTGTATATTATACCACCAACTAATTTCCATCGGTAAAAGTAAACATATATTGTGTGACCAAATTTCATTTCTGTTGATATCAATAAATCAATAGAAATGTCTCATATTTATTTTTTGTATCTTAGCAATTGATATACAATATGGTTACTTAAGTTATAGAGAAAGTCCTAATAACTGTTCATTCCTTGGAAATGGCTTTCTTTTCATTTACCCCGTGTTGTACCCAATAATCCGCAGTCAAAATTTAAGATCAAACCGACCATCTACTCACTTAATGAAGTATTCATGAACAGTAGAAAAATTACTATAAAAAGATCTTGAATAAAGTTCATCCAGATTTATGTTTTAAGTTCTTTCTTCTAATGGGATTGAAAGGATATTTATTTGTGTTTCGGGTAGGAGAAAGGTTGATAATTATTTATATATGTTAATAAATTATGTGTGTTTTTCGTATGATAAATACTATATTGGATGAAGAATCGTCTAAGAAAAATTAAATGGTACTAGAAAAAAAATCCAGGTATGTAACATTTAGTCTAGGTTATTCAACTAATAAGGGTGTACTCGATTATAAGTCATTTCGGAAACAAAATGTGATTCTATATTTGAAACCATTCTATTAGAAGTAATAAAATTAAACAAGAAAACAGTGTTTCGGGCTTAACCAAACATTTTTCTTCCCCTTTGCTCATTACAAAAAAACACAAATTTATATATTTTTTAGATGAGTCTTAAAAAGCAATCCAAGCAAACTTAAAATATGTTTCATTCTTCCCTGTTACCAGATAGGAATCAAAAAGGTTTTGAAAAAAATCCACAAGATTAAAAACATTTCTGGATTCCGTTTTGTATGTTTTTAACTAAAGTGGAAAACTACACCATTTGCAATGTCGATATATCTGTTATATTTTCCATTGGACATATAACAAGTTACAACAGTGAAATAATTTTATTATGTTACGCGTTACTGTCGAAAATTGAATAAAAACCGCGCCCAATATTTAATAGAATATATAAAATAAAAAAATGTGGTATGATCGCCGATACGACAACTCTCCACTAGAGACCAAATGACATAGAAGTTAACAACTATAGAACACCGTACGGCCTTCAACAATGAGCAAAAGCCATACCGCATAGTCAGATATAAAAGGCCCCGACATATTATTGTCAGTAAAACAATTCAAACGACAAAACTAAGTGTCTGATTTATGTACAAAATAATGAACGAAAAAACAAATATGATATCCATACCCTCTCAAATTCTATAATCATTGGTACTATATTCAAATTATATATAACAACGAACATTTAAATAACAAACCGAATACTCCATTCTGATCATTTCAGTTTCTTGAAATATTTATTCTAAATGCAACAGTAGTATACCGCTGTTCAAAAGTCATAAATCGATTGAGAGAAAACTAATCCGGGTTACAAACTAAAACCAAGGGAAACACATCAACTATAAGAAGAAAACAAAGGAACAACAAGAACACTGAAGAGCAACAAACACAAACGCCAACATACATAGAAACGAACTATTTGATAACAACTGCCATATTCCTGACTTGGTACAGGCCATTTTAAGAAAAAAATGGTGGGTTGAACCTGGTTTTATGGCTAGCCAAACCTCCCGCTTACATAGCAATGTTAAAAAATATATCACTAAAATGACAACACTACGTGACAGAAATACAACACAATCACTCATCACAGAGAAACGCACAAACAAATAATATAATAGTCGACACAACATGCAAACCACAGAACAACAGCGAACATCTTCCAACAACGACAGACACCACAGGACATCACAAACAGTGACGCACTTTCGTAACGAACATGCAATCTCGAACTTTATACAATTATTTTCACTATACCAGTCCAAACAATTTTCATGACAATGATGGTATTAAAAGGCTATTTTATAATTATTTGGACTACAAACGATAAGACAAAACACATTATCCAGCCGAAACCATATCAGAAACATAAAAAATAAATACATGAATGTTGGATGTACAAAATACCGAGACACGTCGTATAGCAATGCAAATTCACCACAATATTAATCCAAAAACTATCAGAGTAACTCTTCCGTTTTAATGTGTATATTAAAATGCAACAAACGATTTTTGCTGTACAAGATCAAAATACAACATTTTAAATTTCATGTAGATGGATTTTTAAACGATTAAATTAAAAGGAAATCAGTGAAATATAGTTTTTCTCTAACTTTCAATATTGAATAATGTTAATGGGTTCAATATTACAAAACAGTTTAACTGAGTAAACCCAGGTAATATTTTGTAGATGCACAGGAGAGGAATGGCACGCAATGGATAATATTCGTTTTAACCCGCTGGGACACTATCTGTGACAGAAATTCAGACAAGATTTGCATCGGAAAAACAAACTGCGGATATTATTGTTTGATTTTAGTGAATTCGATACTATATTTTATACGATGTAATTACGACTCGCAAATAAAAGGTGTTTATTAATAATGAGATATTAAGTGTTCATTGTATTACTACAATCCCACCTTGAAAAAAAAAACAATTTCAGCCGTTTTACTAAGTTTTCATTTTCATTCAATATCGCATTACGTCCTTTAGAATTATTTCCATGGGTGAACACTTTTTAAGAAAATGCCCATGGCAATATCCAAAGGGCAAAACGTCCGGATGAATGAAGATGAACAATAGAAAATAAACAAAAGATGTACGTCACTGGAGTATTTTAATATTTAATCTAATTCCAAAAGTATTTGAATTCTAGCGAAATGTTTTCAACTATTGTCGTAATTTCACGGAATCACTACTTTTGTTAAGGTGTCAGACCACCAAATTCAAAATCCCTCTCTTTTCAACTATTTTTTGTTAATTTTCACAGCTTTCTAAATATTTTACCTTAAGTTTAACTTCATAAAAACCAGGTATATCCTGAATTGTACATGTATCAACTTTCTACATGCTAATTTTAAAACAACGTTTACACTCTTGTAATGAAACACAACCGTTTGGAAGGCAACTACTACTAAAAATAACCCTCGATTTACTGGAAATCTTAAATAAGTATACTATGGTGCGCATTATTTCTCACTTTTTAATGCAAACTCGTGGAAATGTACATTTTGGCTGAAAATTTTCTAAATATATTTCTCTTTCATCAAAAGTTTAATATCTGCAAATTTGTTGGTAAGTGTAAGTCAACAATGACATCAAAAGCACTACTTGTGGTCAGGGAAGGGCTTTTTTTACATATGTTCTAAATTGGGGTGGGTGAATTGGTGGTCTGACACCTTTATCATAAATAAATAAAAACACGGATGAATTGCCGGCACGTCAGGCTAGATATAGCAATCGTAACATATAATTTCATTTTTTCGATATGATTATATTCATCATGAAACATCAGAACTAAAGCTTATCCGTAGTTTCAGTTCTGCTCATTTGGCTCTTATCTGTGATTTTAGGTACCAAATTATTCAACACCAGATTATATCAAAGAATGAATGTGATGTGAGATTCCCATTAAGTCTTGTTAGCTTAATTGATACTTGATTATCGAAAAAAATATTTATGTCATAATTATTTTTCCGACATTAAAAAATATAATAGAAGAAAGTTTTTGAATTTATTGTTCCTTCAGCTATAAATATTTTTTTGTTTTACGATTAAAGCTTTGTTAGCTTCGTTTTGTAAAAAATGTGCAATAATACAGAAAATCTTTAATTTTATTTCAGATTATTTTGTTGCTTTAGATATTAATTAATTTCTTTACACATTAAAGTTTTTTTTAGCTTCGTTTTATAGAAATATGCCATTAGAAGACTTGACGATATATTATGAGACAGAAAAGCATAGTTGAAACAGTACCTCTGACTTTAGTGAATCTATCAGGTCAATGTCAAAAAACAAATAAAATTCATTATGATATTAGTAAAGCAAGGTAAATGGCATAAAACGCTTTGCTGCAACATAGTACACGTAATTTATATCACATTTGCCTGTTAAACATCTCACCCCTGCGAAGAAGAAATATAACTTCGATAATTCTGTAACAGCAAGTTCAAAATGATAGGAACATCTTTATATTAAGCCAAATGATTGATGTAATAAACATGCAAAGCAAATCTAAGGTGAAAAGGCAAACATTTCTGATCCTAACAAGTCATCAATCAGAGCTTATTCTGCATGGACATGGACAATGACATCGATTATGTGCACTTTATACGTCATACACAACAATGTAAGGATATTGATGTTTAATCATACTAGTATATTCTGTATCCTTTTTTTAAACTCTTAAGTTATTCTTTTACTTTTTCTCTTATTTGGCTTACCAGAACTTCTTTTGTTTAAATCTACGGACTTAATGTCCGGGGATTTTTTTATTTAAATAGGATAGAGTCAGGTCAAGTCAGTTCATGAGTTTGTCTATATATCACTTTAAAAAAAAATTAAATGCGATATAACAGAATATAACTTAGTAATTTGTTACTACCAATTTAAACTGCACATAAGTAAAATATTTCACAATTTTGTAGCGAGATATGTGTAGACCAAAATAATTTGTGTTAAATAGATCTAATTCATCATGATTTCAATACACACATAGGAATTCGTTTTTGGTTCATTTTCTTTAAAAGTAACATTTTCAAAAGTGATTTTTTTTCCCAATAAATAACGTATTATATACATCAAAATTATGGAAAACAAAATGAGGCTCACGTACATCTTTTCTGGAAACTAATAGAAAGACGTACCTTTAAAACAAATAGAGCGGGAAAAAGATATCTTGGGATTTTTCATATGAAATATATTGGGAGAAATAAAACATTATTCTGGCTGGGAGAAAGGAATCACTATTATGGCTAACTAAATGATTACCAAATTTTATGGTATCTTACCAGAAGTATAATATGAAAGTAATTGAGCAAAAATCTTAATGGATTGACCAGGGAAGAACCACAGGGGTTGTGAAATATTAGAAAGTTGATGTGTTAAAAAAAACAAACCTAATGCGAAATAGAATACAAATAACATAACGATAATGAATCGATGAATGTGTTGATAATCATGCATACATAGAATGGGTTCAACACATACAATGTCGTACAATGTATGTGTGGTCATTTTTAATGTAGCTGTCCAATACAAAACAGAAACCGTCTAAAGGGAATAAAACTGCATTCCAAGGTGAAAATACATGTAAATGTAGAAGTCTTAGACAGAAACATGTAATACTTGTATTATATATCTCTGTCTGGTATAGCGAATCGAAACCTTTAATTAATAAACACAGTTCCTGTAGATACCAGTGATATACTCTTTTTATTGTTTTTACCTCAATACACTATTACTTTCGTCGGGATATGAAGTTATTATCTATGTTTTAAATTGCCATCTTTATATTCCGTAAAAAGATATAATTACCAATCGTAATATATGTTATCTGATATATTATTGATTATTTACATCGCATTGATGTATATTTTGGTGGTGTTTTTCCCTCAAGCAAGATCACGAAGTAATACTAATACTAAATAAAAGTAAAATATTGTTTATGTCATACAATGAATATATTGTAGTATTATCAAGCTGATAACAGCAGGACTAGCATAGCTAGGTAGCTTATCGTAGTATGGCATGATTCTCATCACAAGGACCATATTATCTTCGTTTTATTCTGGAATAAACGGCAACAGAATAATGAGAATTTTTTCAAGGATATCCTAGTGACGCCGATATTGGTTAAGTGGTTTCAACTTTTCCTGCAAATGGATTCTCATGGTTCAGAAATGTATACTAGTCGAATTCCTAAAACGACTGGAAGTAGTTTGGATCTGTTCAAAGTCTTTTAAAATAGTCAAGAACTGTCAAGAGAACTGTTCTAGAATGTACTTTATCAATAAATTTAGATTAATCACTACATAGACGACTCTGTTATATTCTATTTATCGTAGCCGCATTCCAGTTAGATCTCCGTTCTTTGTTCACAAAATACGTCTTATCACTTTATGTATTCATGTCATGCATGACCAACACAAATTGAGTACCATAACCCCAGTTTGTAGTAGTTTCTGTGTAATGTTTTGGGACTATTGTTTGTCATTTGTATTATGATTGTGTCTGTATACTTCTCAGATTCTTATTTGTTATCCGAGTGGTCTAAGTAGTTACTACTGTAATCACTAGCCAGTCAACACTGAGGTTGTGGGTTTGAACCCCGCTCGTGCGGGTGCACTCGACTTCAATCTTAATTGACTAGGATTGTCAGTTATCCTATCGAAGGCCGGTGGTTTTCTCCGGGCACTCCGGCTTCCTCCACCAAAAAAAAACTGGCCGCCACGAAATAGCCAAAAAAGCGGTGCTTAAAAGTGGCGTTAAAACACCAAAAAATTAAAAAAAATCAAATCAATCTTATTTGTTATTGTTATTTTGGCATCTTTCAAATTAAATTTTGTTTTTCTTAAATTGTATAAAAATAATGATTGGACTGAGTAGGTTAGAATTATTAACTATTTATGTTCGATAATAGTACAGAGAATAGGATGTTGAATGTTTCTCTTGTGGATGAATATCAGTAGATGTGGGGGTTTACATCGATGAGAAAGCAAAACTACAAATAACCAATTGACATCTACATATTAAGATACAGCCATCAACAAGGTGATTTTACAAATTCTAAATCGCTTTAGTCAACAAAAGTTGTGAACAATGAACACCAGATTTTCAAAATGACAAAAAGAAAACATCATTTCCTTAAGATAAAATGACATAAGGTAAACCACTGACGAAGTTCCTTACTTGAAACTTGAGTATATAGCTGGGTTAAACTAGTTTTCTATATCGCAACCCTCGTCCCCTTTCAAATCACGAGTTGATTTTTGTAATCGTAATCACTGCAGTGAGAGCAGCAATAAAACATCCCGAAATGATGCACAGGACTAATGGAAAAAGAATATATGTAAAAATCATAATGTAAAAGTGAAAGTAGAATTTTCTTTTTTATTTATATATCTTTTTTATTTATATATCTATTCAAATTTTATGCAAATAGAAAAAAAACTAAATTGGAGTTGGTAGCAATCTTTAACATTTTTGCTGTTATTTTATAACTTTAGGATAGCGCAAATTGTAAAGTAAGTTTAAGAGCCATGACTACAAGGAAACTACCGCGGACAATATAATTTTACTAGACATGTTACGAAATGGTATATACTTGACATTAAGGTTGACAAATTTGACTTTAAATGTGGATATCGTATCAAAACACAAAAAGTGATTTCAAGATTCAAATTACCTGTCTATCAATTGAATCGTATATTTAAACTGCATATAGGACTGATGTCAACGTATAGGTGTTCCTTATAACAGATGTCCGTTTGGAAACTTTATTATAGACAATTTCATTATGAATATTCCTTATGGGACGAGTTTTCAATAACATTTATTCCGTTAGTAATAAATATTGTGAATTCCACAGTATTTCTTCCATTTGCAACACTTACAGGGACAAGTGTATGAAAGGCCAATCATTTCAAAAACCCGATAAAGTAACGCGTTAACATTTAACGCGATAAAATCATATTTGACGCGATAAATACAGATTTAACGCGTTAAAATAATTTTAAACGCGTTATTTGATTATTTAACGCGTTAAGCACTTAACTACAAACAATGACCGAAAAAACTTTCTACTTTCGACTTAACTACGTTTTAAGGCGTCAGGTTTTACTCGAAACTTACTAAATGAAATGGCCGCATGTGTCATATCTTTGTCAATTAACGCGATATTGTTTACAGATTTTCAGCACATTGAAATATTATTGTCATTAATTACTTATTGTAATGGAAAACCGTTTAATCATATAATATGATGCTTGCAGCCAGGCGGTGAGCGGGTTGATGAGCAGGCGAGGTGTAAATAAGGGTACCCATGTTGTGTAGTAAACTCCTCTCACAGTTTTTAACCTAAGAGCTTTCACATTTGCACAATGCACCTGCACCAGATGCGCATTTCGACAAGAAATGTCTCTTCAGTAATACTGGAGGCCAAAATATTTGAATATCCAAAGCTTATTAAAAAGATGAACAGCTTTACATTTAACAGGACAAAAAAGTATAGCAAAGCCAGGCAAGCAACCAAAGTTTTGCATGAGGGAGATATATTCCTTAATTAAAAATAATTTTCAAAATGTATATAGGTCATCTCAGTATCTGGTAGCGTCCAGATCTTGTTTCTGTCAAGTAGTTTAATTAAAACCTTCTTTATTTAGATGTGCACTCTAACAAACAAAAATAGCAAAATATTCTAGACATTATGCCGATTTAATGTTGATCGACGTTGTTTTAACGTATATTTGATCACATTAGCCTGCTGATAACCAGATGAACAATGTTGTAATTATATGTATTTATATGTTTTCCTTTGTCCTAATTATGTTGACCAAACACTAAATAACGCAAACCAAACAATACACTACATAATTAACATTGCTATTTAAACGAGTAGCTTCAATGAATCATATTTTGATCATCGTACATCTTCAATGAAGCCAGAAGGTTTTATAATGGCAAATTTGATGAAGGAAACAAATCTCTTTTTAATGATAAAAAAGAAGTGATCTTTTCATAATTTTTAAAGGAAGCCGCAAAAAGAAACTTTATAAACCGTCAATGAAATTATTTAGAATAATCATATTTGCCGGAGTAACACTTAATTCCTCCTTTCCTGTTTCATTGTTTTCACAAAATACGACTGATTACTCTATACATGTATTTACTTATCACAAGCATCACGACGGAAGTCATTACTGGAGAAGTGTACCAAATCTCATTACCGTTTAAATTGGATTCCTTTTTCCAACTTCTAGTTTTTTATGTAATATTCTCACTGGTTACTTTGTTAATCTGGTCATCTGTCATCCTCTAACGTGGTGTCATCTAGATGTTAAGCCAATTGGGTTTCAAAATCTTACGTTATCCCTAAGATTTTACCCTAAAATGATTGACATTTATCAAATTTTAAACCTAAATTTAGTACTGTTCATTGTGCATACAAGAAATCATGCTGTTCTGTTGTTATACTCTAGACTATTATTCTGTATTTTTATCATATCAAAAATAATCGAAAAGCAATCTTTATTGCAAACTCATTCGTGGAAAATCTCAAATTGAATTTATTAGCTCATGATTGTTAGAGCCATTAAATGGCTAAACGTGATAGTTTATTTATCTGAAGCATGAACATCATTTTACTAAAACAAATAATTGAAACAATCGATACTGATCATGTATATTAAACTAATAGATGTGCCAAGGTACTTCAGGTTAAAATGGGTCCCATGTTTTAAATGGTGAAAGAAAGTATAGCATGGATAATATCACCAAACTTTTGCATTTGATGATTCTTTGACTTTTTTCAAATTACTACATCAAGGGAGTAAAAGCATTGAGTAAATATATGTTAGACATTTATGTATTTGATTTATTAATAATTTACAGATGGACAATTAAAATGTACAATTTTTGTTATCAATTTAAAATGTAAATTGTTTAGAAAAGGGTAAATTGAATAATCTAAAAGTTTAGTTTTTCAACAACATTTAGTTTGTAACCCTCAGGAAATTAGAACTTTCATGGATGTACACTTTGTACAGTCAATAATGATAATAAAACTATAAACAACCCTATAATTGATAGGGGCATTGACTATACATTTCTGAACTTCGATTATCCACTCGCAGGAAAAGATAAGACCACTTAAGCAATATCGTATGTCACTAGGTTATTTCTTAACACAATTAGTTCTTGTTATTCTGTTGCCATTTGTTTCCAGATTTAAAGGAAAAAAAATATAGTACTAATGATGAGAATCATGCCATAGTATGATACGCTAGCTAGCTATGTTAGTTCTGACGCTACCAGCTTGATATATTTGATACGCAATACTACAACATATTCATTGTATGATATGTACAATATTTTGCTTTGATTTAGAATGAAGAAGAAAAAAAACCACAACAAAACTATACATAAATGCAATGTAAATAACTAATAGTATTAGGACTCGTACATTCGATGATTACATTTTGTAATCATATAGTCTTAGATTCAAGATTTTTATTAGTTGTTATTGGCTTTAAACTAGCTTTCAGTAACTGTTAGTACTCTCAGATCTGAACATTGTGTCTTTTGTGTTTTCGTTAGTTTACTTTTTGTTGCTTTGTATCAATCTGATGAGTTGATCCCTTTTCAACTAATTTTTATAGTCTATTCTTGTGTTGTGTTCTTATATTACACCATTGTCCCAGGATAGGGAAGGGTTTGGCGCCCGCCAACATGTTTAACTCCTTTACATTCTATATGTGCCTGTTCCAAGTCAGAAGCCTGCAATTCAGTGATTGTTTGTTGCTGTTTATCATAATTGTTTTTCGTTTATTGTTTTGTAGAGTTTGTTCTTGTGTTGTGTGGTTGCACCCCTGTCTTAAGTTAGGGGTATGTTGGGCACCCGCTAACATGTTTAACCCCGAAAGTCATGAGCCTGAAGATTAGCGGTTGTCTATGTTGAACGAATCTATCCCATCGAACTAGAGATAAAGGATACTACAGATACAGTTAAGTCTGCCTCATATCTTGACTTACATCTCGAAAGTGACAATGAGGGTCGATTGAAAACAAAACTTTACGACAAAAGAGATTATTTCAGCTTCCCAATTGTGAACTTTCCATTTCTATGTAGCAACATTCCAGCAGCGCCTGCATAAGGAGTATATATCTCCCAATTGATACGATATTCCCGGGCTTGTATTTTCTATCATGATTCCCTTGATAAAGGATTGCTGCTCACAAGGAAGCTATTAAACTAAGGGTTCCAAATGGTGAAGTTTAAATCATCCCTTCGTAAATTTTACGGACGCCATCACGAGTTGGTTGACCGTTATGGAATAATCGTTTCAGAGATGATATCGGATATGTTCCTTATGTCGTAACTACAATACCTTTCCCTTTTCACTAATGAGACCTACCGAATTAGACAATTTACCGGATTTGTAATAACATAAGTAACACGACGGGTGCCACATGTGAAGCAGGATCTGCTTACCCTTCCGGAGTACTTGAGATCACCCCCAGTTTTTTTGGTGGGGCTCGTGTTGCTTAGTCTTAAGTTTTCTATGTTGTGTCATCTGTACTATTATTTGTCTGTTTGTCTTTTTATTTTTGGCCATGGCGTTGTCGGTTTGTTTTCGATCTGTTTGTTTGACTGTCCCTCTGGTATCTTTCGTCCCTCTTTTGTCGTTTGTTGCTGTTTATCATGTTTGGTTTTCGTTTATTGTTTTGTATATAAATCAGGCCATTAGTTTTCTCGTTTGAATTGTTTTACATTTGTCATTTTGGGGCCTTTTATATATTGATATGCGGTATTGGTTTTGCTCATTGTTGAAGGCTTCACAATGACCTATAGTTGCTAGCTTCTACGTCATTTGGTCTCAGGTAGAGTGTTATTTCATTGGCAATCCTGCCAAATCTTCTTGTTTTTATATTTAGAGGGACCTCGGTGACCGAGTGGTCTTAAGTAGTTCAACTACTGTACCACTAGCCTGTCAACACTGAGGTTGGGAGGTCCATCTCCGCCTAATACAGGTGGGTTTGACTCTAATCTTTATTGACTTTGATTACAAGTTTTCCTGCCGAAAGTCGGTCGTTCTCTCCGGGCACTCAGCTCCCTCCGCCAATAAAAACTGACCCAAACGAAATAGCCAATAGTGCTGAATGTGGCGTTAAACACTATAAAACAGTAAATCAATGTTTTTATATTAAGATAAGTGCACAAAAAAAAAATCTCAAAAATAATATGGTATTTGTAGGAGCTCCGTATTTTATATTAGCATCGATATGCTATACCAGAGATTATTAAATGATATGAGCAAATCAGCCCTAATACGGATAAATCAGCATGTGCAATACTGGTGACGTTGTCCGGTCGATATAAATCCGGAGTTGATATAGGTTTTCGGACAGGGCCAATACGGAAAAAAGCCGTATTGAACCCCGCATAAGCCCATGGGCTAATACGGGACGTTCATTTTCGGTTTTAATTTTCTTACGCCTAAGCTTACTTAACAGTTAACTTTGGACGTAGCATTATGCAAAAAATACATTTGTATTCATATATTTGAACTTTATATCATAAAAGAGTTTAAATGATGTTCAGTGTTCAGTAACGTCTTGAACGGTAACGTCTTGAAACGGAAATATTTCTCAGCCTTTTCGAGTACGACTTCCGATTATTTTTACTGTTTCATTTCCGTTGATCAGTACGCAGACGATTCTAGAGCAAGAAAAGTTAAACGGTCTGATTAATTCTTCCCAGCTACTTAATATTTGCTAGATAAAATAATTTGTAATAGCATAAGATTAAGTACTTGGACGAGAAATCAGAAATTACATCTGACAATGTTGACAAAAAATTCATCGTGAATGCGAAAAGAAAGGTTCAGATATGAATTTCTGTATCTTCTTCCACTTTAAGGTAAGTTGCTTATTAATTGAAGAATTAAAATAATTTAATAAAAGTGTTATGAACTGGCTGTTTCTGTATTGGCCCTGTTATAGATTCTCGATCAGCTCTATTGGCCCTCGACTCTTCGAGTCTCGGGTCCAATACAGCTAACCTCGAATCTATAACAGGGCCAATACAGAAACAGCCAGTTAATAACACTATATTATATGTCACTGTCTACACTAAGGTTTCTAGATTTACGTGGGATTTTAACATGGAATGCGGTGATTCATATTCCCTTTAGATAATTTCATTTTTGTATTGAACAGATAAAATTAAAAATGACTACACATACATTTTACGACATTGTATATGTTGAACCCATTCTAATATTGCATTATTACCAAAACATAAATCGCATTATTTTCGTAAATAAATGTTATTAGTATAGGTATTTTTTTTACACATCAACTTTCTTATATTTCACAACGGTTCTTTCCTGGTCAATTCATTAAGAGTTTTGTTCAGTGACTTCCACATTATACTTCTGGTATGGTACCTTCAAATTTGGTTATTTATTTAGTTACCCATTATAATGATTCATTTCTTCCAATGTATTTTATGTAAAAAATTCCCAGATATCTTTTTCCTACACTATATTATACTTTCTCAAATGTTTGTATCCCCCAAAAAAAGTACAAAAGCTTATTATTTGTTTTCCATAAATTTGATGTATAATACATCATCAATTGAAACAATTTCATCTATGAAAATTTCGTCTCTTTAAATTTTATTAGCAAGCATATTTTATATGTTTATTGGAATCATTACTATTTATATTGATTATTATACACTAATCATTTTACTTTGCGGTTTAGTGCATAAATTTATCTATAAAACAAAATTGTGAAATTGCAATTGTGGCATTTCAAACTTACTTAAAAGTCTTAATCGTTAGTAAGAAAAAACTGGAATTCATTACTGTATTATAGCATTTTAATGTTTTAAAAGTTTCCAGACTAACTTATGAATTGACTTGACCTGACTGTATCCTACTTAAATAAAAAATCAGCGAAAAATAGTCCGTAGATTAAAACATAGAGCGTTCTGGCAAATCAGATAAGAGAAAAACTAAAAGAATACATTTTAGAATTAAAAAAAAAGTAATCGGAATATAATATTATTTAAAAGTATGATTTACCATCATGATCCTTACATTTTTGTGTATGACGTACAAAGTGCACATAGTTGATGTCAGTTCCATGTCCAGGCAGAATAAGATCTGACTGATGGCTTGTTAGAGTCAGAAATGTTTTGCTTATCACATGAGATTTGCTTTGTATGTTTATAACATCAATCATTTGGCTTAATATAAAGATGTTCCTATCATTATGAACTTGCTGATACAGAATTATCTAAGTTATATTACTTCTTAGCAGGGGTGAGATGTTTAACAGGTAAATGTGATATAAATTACGTGCACTATGTTGCAGCAAAGCGTTTTATGTCATTTACCTTGCTTTACTAATATCATAATGAATTTTATTTGTTTTTTGACATTGACCTGATAGATTCGTTAAATTCGGAAGTACTGTTTCAGCTATGCTTTTCTGTCTACAATTATATCGCGAAGGCTGTCTCATTACATATGTCCACAAAATGACGGTAGAAAACATTTAATTGTTTAAAAAAAAACAAAAAAAAAAACATAAATTTATGGAAAACAAATATTTTGATATGAAATTAAAATGATTTTATTTCATAATTTTTTTATTTCTTAGAAATATAAAGTAAAATTATGACAAGTTTCACTGAGTATACATTTTTTTTCAATATTTAAGTACAATGTATCAATTTAGCTAACAATAATTAAGGGGAGTTACTGTTATCATGCATATACTCATTTCATGTTTTATACACTCCGGTGATGAAATCTAAAAAATTGTAATTTCTTCAATTCGTATAAATTATTACTGTCTTTTATATTAGGTCTTAAAAGTCGGTGTTCGTTATTAAACTTTCTATTCAAATCGTTAAACACCAGTTTAATCCCCAACGTGCGTCTAATAACCTTGTCTTATATAATGAGCAACACAAACTGCATACTCATCTTGATCACTTTATTCCACAAGTTTGTGGTAGTTTTCTGTAAAATGTTTTTATACTATTGCTTGTCTTTTTAATATGGTTTAATCCACCATTTTTTACATAAGGAAATGCCTGTACCAAGTCAGGAATATGACAGTTGTTTTCCATTCGTTTGATGTGTTTGAGCTTTTGATTTTGCCATTTGATAAGGGACTTTCCGTTTGAATTTTCCTTGGAGTTCGGTATTTGTGTTATTTTACTTTTTATGTACTTCTCCAGATTCTTATTTTTTATTGCTATCTTGGCAAATATCATTTATATTTTCTTTTTCTTTAATTGTTTAAAAATAATGCTTGGACTAAGTAGGTTAGAAATTTTAAAGCCATATGAAACTTCAAATTTGAAAAAAAAAAGTTGAATATGCTGGAGTGTGGAGAGTGTACCAAAACATTTAATAGCAAACACACTTTTAAATTATACACCAAATATAGTTAACTTTTTACTTATAGTACTTGAAAAACAGACAAAACACAAAAACTTTACATTGACCAATGAACCATGAAAATGAGGTCAAAGTCAGATGAAACCCACCAGACTTGACTTTATAAACTTAAATGGCTAAAAAACAAGTGTACGTAGAAAATCCTTTATATTATCAAAATCTTCATAAATGTACTGGTATTGAATTATTGTCTACCCGTACACTAATCCGCCGATATTTTCCCGTATGCATTGATCTTAACTACGAGACCACTTGTTAGAAGTTCGGCCACGGCACAGCGCAGGTGCGAGGGTAAAACCGTGGTGAAATAATGTAGATAAACGTACACTGGAAGGTAAATAGTAACTACTGATTCTTAAAGAACATATTTAATGCAACAAATCATTTAACAACTGTTAAGGGAAAGTTTAATTAACAAATGGGAACGCATGGAAAATCTAAAAAAAATCATGGCTCTATTATTTCACTTATTTGTCACGTGCTCCACGTGCTATGTGTTGATTGTTTATCAATGTCACGATCCGGTAAACTTCGGCAACATACTCGAAAGTTAATTAATTAGCTTGCAATCAACAATCACTGAATGAAATATTATTTGTTGATAATACGTTATAGATTCGCAATACACATTAAAAAAAAACGTGCATACAGGACTTAGTTGGTTCAATTATTTTGGTAACATTTAAATTACTAGAAACTCGTTTTTATATGACTTTTAACTATGATTAATGTTTACACCCCAGTTCTATTGTTATACTTCATAGTTTCAATTTCTGAAACATGTGTAAATCGAATAGATCTATTGTTACGAATAACAATGGATTTTGACCACAGGGTGTGACGAGCGGGGTTTCTGGAAACCCCTGCTTCATCCCGCAAACAAAGTCCATTGTTATTCGTAACAATAGAAATTGATTATTTTTTAAATAACATGAACATAAGAAATTACTAATAGTGTTCACTACAAATTGTTTCATGATATTAAAAATAAACACATTTTATAGGAAATTCCAATAAGCATCTATATGGAACTCTTACCAAATAATCCTTTAAATACTCTTTTGCTTGAAGGTAATTTTTCTTATCCCAGTCATATGTCTTTATTCTAAAGTTTTGATCTTGGGGAACCCCCGGGATCAGCCCCTCATTGCCCCCAAAAAGGTAGTTCCTCTATATTTAATATTGTATGTGTTGTGTCTGGTAGTCGGGTTTTTCATGCAGACACACCTATCCCTTTGCATGTTCGAATATGAATGTTTGTTTATTCTCGAGAAGAAGGGGGGCTTTTGTTAATTTTTGGTAAAATCGTAAGATATAAAATACAGTTATGATAACCTTTATTAAACTGATACAGATAAGTAGTTTGGTTTATAATATTGCCTTTATCTTTAGTCTCTTCTACCAAATCCAACTCTAGCCACAAAATGTCGTCCGTCTTATACCTGTCCATGTTGACAACTGTATACCAGGAGCATGATGTAATTTTTGTTTGTAATAAGAATACACGAAACAGTCAACCTTGACCTGCTAATCCATATTAGCACATGGATTTAACGGGAATATGCAAAACAACTTTGACATTTGCAAAATATACTCACTTGTCAAAGTTTGAACAAAGATACTCTAAGAAAGGTTACTATAGGGGTTTCATGTAATAAAAAAAATATTTTTATAAATCATGGTTTGATATTGTCAATAAATATGCTATCGTTTTTTTTTTTTCATTTAATAATCAATGTTAACAAATATAGGGTTTAGAATGGGGTGTAAGTTAGTTATACACCTCGGGATACGGCGTGTCTGGATAAGAAACCCCTCCGGCCTCCGGCCGACGGGGTTTCTTATCCAGACACACCTATCCCTCGGTGTATAACTATTACTGAAATTCGATAGTAGTAAATAATATGATGTTGAATGTCTCTCTTTTGAAAGAACATAAATGGATGCGGGTAATACGTCAATGAGAAAGCAAAAATACTAATAACCAAATGCCATCTAGATATTAATATACTGTCACCAACAAAGTGTCTAAAAAATATTGCAGACTCTAAATCGTTTCTGTCTCAAAAAGTCTGGGTTAAATTAGTTTTATGATATTTTAACCCCCGCCCCTTTTTTAATCTTGATTTGATTTTTAAAGTCATTACTTTGGTATTTGTTACTGTAAAATCAGCAATAATACATCCCGAAATGATTAATACATAGGCAGCATGGAGTAAGAATATACATGATTCTAAACCCCTAACGGGAGGGATTGTGCTTGATTTTCATATGATTAAAATTTAATCTTTCAATCAGTTTAATTGAGGTTTGGAGCTGGCATGTCAGTAACTGCTAGTAGTTCTTTGTTAATTTATGTTACACTGTCATTTTGGTAAGTTTTTTCTGTTACCTATTCTGACATCGTACTCGGACTTCTTTCAAACTGAGTTTTACTGTGCCTATTGCTGTATGTTTGTTTATTCTACATTGGCTAGAGGTATAGGGGGAGGGTTGAGATCTCACAAAAAATGTTTAACCCCGCTGCATTTATGCGCCTGTCCTAAGTCAGGAGCCCTGTCCCAAGTCAGGAGCCTCTGGCCTTTGTTAGTATATTTTTTTAAATTTTGGTTCATTTATATGTTTGGGAGTTTAGTGTGACGTCCATTTTTGCTGAAATATATAAATTAGAAGATGTGGTATGAGTGCCAATGAGACAACTTTCCATCCAAGTCACAATGTATACAAGGTTAACAATTATAGGTCAAAGTACGGCATTCAACACGGAGCCTTGGCTCACAACGAATAGCAAGCAACAAAGGGCCCCAAAATGACTAATGTAAAACAATTCAAACAGGAAAACCAACGGTCTAATTGACACACATTTTTGTTTAGGGGCCAGCTGAAGCCCGCATCCGGGTGCGGGATTTTCTCGCTGTGTTGAAGATCCTTTGATGACCTTGGGCTGTTTTTTTTTTGCTCTTTGGTCGGGTTGGTGTCTCTCTGACACATTCCCCGTTTCCATTCTCAATTATATATATAATAAGACTTATAATAAAATATGGTTGGTAGCAATCTACTACATTTTTGGTCGTTATTTTATAAGATTGTACAGTAGCTATATACTTAAAGTAATTTAATAATATCGTTTCATATGATTTGCATTGTATTTTGACAAAGCGCAAATTATGAATTAAGCAATAGAGCCAGGACTACACGGAAGCCACCGAGAACAATATAGTTGCTATGGTACAAGTGCATGAATTTTTCAAATAGACCTACAAAATGTAATATAGATCCTTAAACAAATGTTACCGACGGCGAAAAAATGTAGTAAACGTACATGTACACTCTTTTATGTTTTAGATAACTTTGTGACAAGGACAACTGTTATCATGCAATTTAACAAATCCGTAATAATTAAGTTTGCATTTTTTCAAGATAGCAAAATGCTGTAAAATTCTGATAGAAATGAAACTATACAGCAATTTTCACGAATACTTTTTTTTTCTCTGAACCTTTTATGAAACCAATTCAAATGTTATGCAAATACAAAAAATGTAATTAGTATACAGCACTCCCTTGCATACTTTTTTGGTCGTTATTTGTAGACCTTTAAGATTGTACAGTAGCTTTTTACATGTAACTTATTGTATTGGTTTTTAAGATTTCAGTACACCAAAGGTTGAGGGCACGCATCAGTATATCGATCAGAACTATATGGTTTCAGTACTTTAAAGTACAAGTAAACTGTTATAATAAACTGTGCAAACTCTTGTCAGAAATGTGTTTCAACTTGAATAACAGATGTGCGGGAAATGGTTCTAAGAGAAACATTTAAACTTTAATTACATTGTGTTTGTAAAAGATATGTACCGGTAGTAAGTAGTAATCTTCGCAAGAAAGGCATTCAGACATACATGAACACAGAATTTTAAATACAAACTTTATCAAGGAATGAGCTGTCATACTGAGTTTTCTGTATTTTGAAAGGCGCTTTCAGGCTTTTTCACCTGCCACATTGAATTTCTATGCCTATTTTCAAATCTATCAAGGACTATAACTTCTGAACGGCAAAAGAGAAAATCGTCAATATCAAACTTGACCACCAGTTTGTCATTAGTAACAACATATAAAATTTCAAGAGCATTGGATGAATTACACGGAAACAACACAGTTTTTCGATCAATATAGAACCATAACTCTTTGACGACAGAAGAGAAAATCATCAATATCGAACTTGACCCCCATGTTTTCATCAGTAACAACATGTTAAAATTTTAAAAGCATTGGTCAAATGGTTCACAAGTAATTGCACGGAAACAACATTTAGTGCCTTTTTTCCAATAGATCAAGGACCATAACTCCTGAACGGTAATAGTGAAAATTGTCAATATTGAACTTGACCTCCATTTTGTCATCAGTAACAACATATTATAATTTGAAAACCATTGGTGAAAGGGTTTATTCGATATTGAAGGGAAACGACATAAAGTGTCACTTCCCCAGATATTAAGGACCATAACTGTCCACAATTGTCATTAGTATCAACATATCAAAAATTGAAAAGCATCGGTTGAATAGTTCATAAGTTATTGCACGGAAACTGTTGGCAGGTGCCCGCCTGACCGCCCACCGGCCGTACTTCACCAATTTAATTACTATACTTTTTTTCTTTCGGAAAACCAAGATAAAAATGTATAAACATGTAAAGGATGTTCGCCACTCTTGTTTTTGACTTTTGTCGGATATTCGGAATCCTGTAGTTTTATCCATGTAGTGCCAATGAAAATATTGCCAGCTTACCCCTACTTTCTTTTTTCTATAATTTTATTACCTATTATATTTTAAAAAAAAACATTCTTGAAAATCTCATAAATTCTTTTAATAGCTTTTGAAAGAAAAAAATGTGCAAATTTTAAATGTATAAAAAATCTAGAGATAATCTTTTCCCGCCTAAGTTTCAATTGATTATAATAACTCAAAACAAGGACAGTCATGGACCTTTCCGTTTTCCCCCTACTTTTTAAGTTCTGTTATTATACTATCAATTTATAACAGTCTTTTAAAAAGCTTGTTATTTTGAAACAGAAGATCCTTATATATCGAATGAATAAGATTTCTTTGTATAATGACCACGCCAACCGACTAACAATGAATTTGGTTTGAAAGTTTGCCGGACCTCAAGCACCTGATTACAAACGGGATGTTTACGGTAATATTGTTTCTCTAATTCTTTGAAAATTTATACCTTTCTGCACTCATTGTATAAAAAAATTTAATCAACGTGTGGTTGCCGTTGATCTCAGAAGATGATTGGATGAATTTAAGGGTCATAACCTTTATCAGCTCAAAATATGCTAACAGGTGTCAATGAAATTGACAACTTTGTGAAATGTGGAAGGCACTCGAAGGGGGTTTTGGTTTAACAAAAAATGAAAATGTATTTTTTAATCATTAGAGAAAAAGATTCTTACATAGTTACTCGTGGATTATCGGATTTATCCAATCTGATAATTTAACTATCTCGATTGGATAAATCCGACAATCCACTGGTATCAATGTAAGAATCTATATTTATATAAAATAGAGAATGGTAAAGTTATAGTCCTTTATATACGATCTTTACAAACTTATTGATCCTTTGTATAAACCTTTAATTAAAAGTAATCAATTCAGGTTAACACTATTATATATAGATCTTTACGGTTCATCATAATCTTTTCGCAAATATGGCTGTATTTACACCACAAATAAAACTTGTGCACCTAGAATAGTTTTAGAGCATGGCTGGACCTAGATAAATAAAATTTAAATGTATTTTAAGTTTCAGAATATTAAAAACTTTACTGGACTTTGCTATTCATTTTTTTTTCATTCCTGCAGAATGTTGCAAAATAAACTAAGTTAGAAAAGAGCTTAGAAGCTCCCCTCATATAATACATTTTGTGAGCTATATTGATTTATTTGGACAATAGATGGACAATAGACGGACAATAGACATCTCCAAACAATAGGTGTGTAACTGAGTGGACCGTATCAAATAATTGCTATCTTCTGCAAACTGAAAAAAAAATGCACATCAAATCCAGGTCTGCTTTGAAACATAAACTACATAATTATAACTTTTATATATCTAGGTCCAGCCAGGCCTTAAAACTTTCCTAGATGCATCGGTTTATCTGTACACAGAGTAGATTTTGTGGTGTAAACACGGCCATATTTTTCAATTCCTTTTGGCTAATATGGCCGCATTTACACCACACATTTTACTCTGAGTACAGACAAACCTGTGCAACTGGAAAAGTTTTAAGGCATTGCAGGAACTAGATAATTAAATTTTAAATGCATTTTATTTTTTAGAAAATTATAAACTTTTCTGGATTTTGCTATTCATTTTTTTTTTTATTCCTGCAGAAGGTGCCAAGATAAACTATGTTGGGAAAGAAGTTTGAGAAGCTCCCGTCATAATACATGTTGTGAGTAGTATTGATTTAAATGGACAATAGATGGACAATAGACGTCTGCAAACAATAGGTGATTTAAACTGTGTAACTGAGGGGACCGTACCAAATGAAACTCATGTGTTTGTTTATTTTGCTATCTTCTGCAGACTGGGAAAAAATGCACATCAAAATCCAGGTAAGTGTTTAATTTTCTGAAATAAAGACTACATATAACTTTTATATATCTAGGTCCTGCCATGCCCTTAATCTTTTCTAGATGCATCAGTTTGTCTGTACTCATAGTAGATTCTGTGATGTAGACATGCCATATTTTTCAATTCCTTAAAGAGGCATTAGCTGTCAAATTCATGATCACCAATTGGACTCAAATATTCATATTTGATTTATAACATACTTAAACGTATATTCAAATTATAAAAAAGTCTAAAATAAACAATTTACGATGCATGTACTCGAAAATATGTATCAGCATTCAATATGTTTCACTTTCAATGTTTACATTCTTTTCCTTTTATAGCTGAACACGCCTAGTTTATGCATAACCTAACTTTAGCCAAGGGGTTAAATTGAAGGTCACATGAATATACGGATTCAACGAGGTCGAATTATTCACTTGCAATGATGATTCTTAGCTTATTTTGACAAAATTGAACCAAACTGGTTGCTAAAAGCGAACTAATATTTCACTATTTCACTTTCATTAATGATTGAACCAAAAAAAATCATATTTTGTTTTACATCTCGTAGCTAATGCCTCTTTAAATGTTGTCTTTATCAGTACTAACATTGATTTTGAACTTCATAAATTAAAACATAGCTTAACACGTATTGCTTTACAGTTATGGAAACTTTTAGTTCTACACCCTGTTGATATTTATATTTTGGCACAAGGTCATGAATGCTTTTCTCAGACTGTTTATGATAACACTAAATTCTGGGAAACATGATTGATTTATGCATTAGTTGTAATCGGCCTTGAACTAGCTTTTAGTAACGGCAAGTACTCTGAGATCGGTAATTGAACTTTTACTTTTTGTAAATTGTTTTTCGTGTGCTTCGAATAATATACCGATCTAATGAGTTTAACATTATCCAACTGATTTGTAAAGTGTGTTATAACACCAATGTCACCGGTTATGAGAGTGTTGAGCGATCATGTTTAACCCCGCCACATTCTGTATGTGCCTGTCCCAAGTCAAGAGCCTGTAATTCAGCAGTTGTCGTTGGTTTGCTGTCTGTCATATTTGTCTTTTCGTTTATTGTTTTAGCACGAATGATGTCGTTGGTGATCCACATTTTGTCATGCTTGGGCTTTTTATAGCTAACTATACGGTATGGGTTTTGCTCATTGGTAAAGTCCGTACGGTGACCTGTATTAGTTGCCTACATCAACGGTCTTCGGTCCCTGGTGGATAGTTGTCTCAATGGCAATCGTATCAGATCTTTTTATTATTCTATTTTTATGATTCAGCAAACAAGGAATCACTAAATATAAAAAGTAGAGAGGCGATCTAGTGATCACATAAACCCCCAGCTGCTGTAACTAAGATAATGATTTGGTTTCTGTAGCAGAATACCGAGAAATTTTTTAAGATGTTGTAATATTTTTGCCATAGTTCAAATGCAGTATATAATCATAATGAAAACAGTGGAGTGCATAGATAACCATAGAAACAGACCTTGCCTGAATGTTGTCTTTTCTCTATTTCAATTCGAGGCAGTTACTTACCTGGATGCTGATGTTTATGAAAAAAAACGCATATGTCTATTTCAACTTTGCAAGAAATGAATAAGTAAATTCATATAGTAAAGGGGTATTATACTCTGGTTAAATTTTAAAAAAGTTTTTGTGGAAAAATGCTTCTGTCTATTGGTCCAAAACATTTCATTTAAATTTCAATCACTTTCAAAAAGTCGTTTTCCTTTTATCATCCATAAACCTCAAAATTCTCTATTATTTGGAAGCCAACAAATTATGATTTTTTCCACCAATCAAGTACCATAACTCTGGAACGGTAACCTTAAGCGACGAAAATCGAATTTACCTGTTATGTTGACTTAAAACTTTCCATTGAACTTTCAATTGATTTTAAAAAGTGATTCTGAATTTATCTTTTGGAAACCAACGTGTGTGACGGACGGAAAGACGGACATAAGGATTCATATATACCCACGACTCTATCGAACGGGTATGTAGAAAATATTTAATACACGTTTTAACCGCATCTGCAAGATTTATTTCGAAATAAATTTGATTACTTTTAATCTTCGATTCTGCCCATTTCTGTTTCTACTAATTTGGGTATTATTTTAATGTCACCAGGTATCCTCGTCATCGTAAAAGAAGAATAAAAAAAAAAGAAAATAAAGAAAAAAAATGTTAATTTATTATTTTATTCAAGATTGGATATGGTTAATTTAGTAATTATCTCAATGACAATGTTAGAAATATATTGTTTAAGGACATATGGTCGAATTAATAGTAAACTTGTTTATTCTTTACGATTGCAAACGATTGAAAAGACTGCATCACAGACTATATCAACCCTTTGTATCATTTATTCGCCTCTCCTCTGTAATGCAGAGTGTCACTCCACATTTATAGCAAGTGATTGACGTCTTGTAAATAGGAAGTTCATGCACAATAACAAATTACGTTTAATTTGTACACTATGTATTCATATTATCATGTGATAATGTTGGATGTTTTATTTTGTAAACACGAAGCTCCTTAGACCCTGTATAGCTTAACTTGGCAATAATTGAAGAAACTATCAAATGAACTTAACTAGACTGTACGAAATCAGCGGCAAATATGAGAGATCCAGATTTAAGTAACAAGTAAAATGTAACTCTATGTTCTCGCCTTGCATTTGGTGCAGAATAAATACTCCATAAAACCAGCTGTTTTAGGCAACAGTAAACTTTACGCTTTTAAGACAGTCATTTATACCTCAAAACTATCGATGCGAAAGTTCAAACTACACGCATATCTGTAATACTGAATGAGGAGACCTGTTCTAGATAGACGGGTGTGAAAATTCCATATTAAAAATGTTTGTTTTTAAACACTAACCAGGCTTGTTTAAAGTGTCCTAGTTCTCGCAATACTTCTTGTGTAAAATAAATCTTAAAACTGTAAAATAAAACAGACCACTAAAATGCTTCCCCAGTGGAACAGTCAAACTTGAAAAATTCGATGCGACCTGTTCATTTTTATAGGATAAGCCAAAATGAAGAACGAACGGAAAGAGAAAAATGTTAAAATTTCAATGTATTAACAAACAATGATTCTGGTCTCACGTGAAAAGCTAAATATAGTGCAAGGTCAGCTTTACTCGAAGGGACTGAAATCTTAGTTAACATTTCAAAATAAAAGTTAACTAAAATATTGTAACAATGTATATAGTTTTCTCGTTTAAATTTTTTACATTTGTTTCGGGGCCTTTTATAGCTTACTGTGTGGTATGGGTTTTGCTCATTGTTGAAGGCCGTACAGTGATCTATAGTTGTCAACTTCTACATCATTTGGTCTCTAGTGTAAAGTTGTCCCATTATATCACATTTTCGAATTGTTATATATAATAAATTGGACCAATTAACTAGAAGTGTCGAGACAACCCACATTCCCTCGCCTGCAGCGCAATAAGAGCCTTTATTGTGTGAAAGTTTGTCGTCGAATAGAAAAGCGTGCTCGATCTTTAACTCGTTATTACACAGTAAGATACCACAATCCAGCCAAACATTTTCTACGGGCATAAGGAAAAAAGCAAAGGACAAAGTGTCATATTTCAAAATAACGGACGGACAGAGAGTTGGATATTGCTATCACTATATCACCCGGCCACTGAGGAGCGGGAGCATACAAATCAAATTGCTAAAATAACCCGAAAGAACTGAATGGCAGAGACTACGACCGACAGCGATACCAATTATCATCATATACCAGTACATTTTGTATTTTTTACGAAAACAATGATTTAAATCAGATCACAAACCCAGAATTGGCATAGTCATATTTCTGAACGGAGCAAATAATGGATATTTTGCACTTTTTCAAAGACGTCATAAGCGTTATAAACAATAATGGAAGGCAAGGGAGATGCCTTTTTTTTGTCGACGATTAGCAAAAGAGCGGAATTTATTAAACAAATAAAGAACACTCACACTAAAAGAAACGTTTACATACACATTATTAAATATTCACTTAAGCATTTGATTTGGGGACCTATTAGGGAGCTTAGATGTAATGAAAATTTTGCTTTGGAGGAAAATTTTGAGGTTTCTAGCACATTCATTATGCTAGAGACTTCCAAAATGTTCCACCTTTTTAAGCATTTGTTTTATAATAATTGTTAAATAGGTTATGAAACGTCCTTTTACATTTCGATCAAGGTATCGTACCTTGACCTATACACGAGGCCTTTGATTGCGACTTCGGCTGATATGGGGATCTTTGGATAATACAAGGGATGGAAAAGAACATATTATAATCGAGAAATGGCATGTAATTCGTAGAACTATTTTTTTTATTATTTCGTCTTTTTTTTTATTCAAATATAAGTTTTCAGACCAAGATTCGTTTGTAAATGTAGGAGGAGATCATAATGCATTTAGAGGGTTTTATATAAACTATATGACTTTTGCATATATATCTAAATGTTTGTCAATGAAGTTATTACATGCAATTCCGGAATAGCGCTGTGTAAAGTCATGAAGAGGTAAACGGGTATTTGAACATCAAATCTTTTAGAGTATCATATCATGGAAGAAAGCATGTCATTGTAAAAGAAATATGGGCCCCGTTTTATACAAGGTCCAGATACTTAGCAAGATTTTCAACGTGTGTTTCTTCATCTGAATGGTAATTCATGAACATAAAAGACATTTCTATATATTGCCGTTTGCTAATTGCAGTAGAAATATATCATCAATTCGAGCCCTAGATGTCGTCACAATTTAATTAGCTTATTTTTTCTTCAGCACTATAATGCCAATGGACATGCCTCTCGTTCTCAGGCAAGTATCCCCTTCCCTCCTTTTGCAATCTAATGTACAGTGCTCAATAGACAAAGCATTTTTTTTTTAATTCTCCATGTTGATAGTAGTGAAATACATCTCTCGTTCCCAACACGTGCTTGTTATTTAACCACGAGAATCACATAGGTTAACATTGCATAACGTTGTTCCTTTGACAGAAATTAAAAAAATATATATTCACCTGTCATTACATCAGTAATGGTACCAACTTGGAACAGTATGTGATCCAAAGAAAAAAAACACTATTATCAGAAGTGAAGGGTTTATTATTACTTTTAAGACATCTATCTTGTACTTTTATCATTAAAATGCCAGCATGTTTTTATAAAGTTATCCAAATAGCTATATCATGTGGTCTGTCTTTTTTTTTTAAGAAAACAGATAACTTTTTCAGACTTGGAATTTGAAAGAACATTCAACATATTTCAAATATAAATTCCACAAGGAATTTTGTATGACATTGTTGATCTAAAATTCGTCAAACACCAAATTAAGCTTCGCTAACTTTGCAAGATTTGTAATCAGTTTCAAAGGCAATTTTTTGGATATTTATAAAAAGCTGGTCACGACTGTAGTAAGATACTGTAAATTGATAGTATATGTAGTACACTCAGACAAGATAAGTAACCCTATCCACAAACAAAGATGAAAAATTGATGTATATACCGTATTCATAATAAAAATAAGAAGATGTGGTATGATTGTCAATCAGACAACTCTCCACTAGAGACCAAATGACATACAAGTTTCCAACTATAGGTCACCGTACTGTTTTCAACAATGAGCAAAACCCATATGCTTACTCATTCTGTAACTTACCTATAAATCGTATCTCTGGTAAATCATAATTATTCATTTGATAAAAATTTAAATAAATACTGAGCAGCATTCCAACTAAAACAGGACAAGGATTTGTATGTTTTAGAGAGCTTAGTTATTTCATGTCAGTACAATGACTAGTCGGAAGGAATCGATTTTAGTTTCATTTACACCTTCCAATATTCCTTTCTTTATTTCAGCACACAAACTATGGATAATATGCAGGGTTACCAATGATGTTTGCCAAAAAAGCAGTTTAAGAAGAAAATAAATCAACAGTTGAATATACTTTGTCGACTTTTAGTAACTTTAAGATTTACTGCAACGGTGGTGTACCAAAAAAGACAAGAGCTTTATTTAAAATTAAGGAATGTATCTCCCTCATGCAAAGCTCTGATTCCTTGCCCGGCTTTGGCTATACTTTTTTTGTCCTTTTTGGTTTATAGCGCTTCATCTTTTAAATAAGCTTTGGATTTTCAAATATTTTGGCCTCGAGCATCACTGAAGAGACATTGATTGTCGAAATGCGCATGTGGTGCAGAAACAAATGATACCGTTTATGTTATTACTACCACTGGGTCGATGCCTCTGCTGGTGGACTGATAGTCCCTTGAGGGTATCACCAGCCCAATAGCCAGTATTTCGGTTCTGGCATGAAAACACGGATTTTGTGTTATTAAAATTTGCTGTTACAAAATTTTGGAAATTATTTAAAATTAAGGAATGTATCTCCCTCATGCAAAGCTCTGATTCCTTGCCCGGCTTTGGCTATACTTTTTTGTTCTTTTTGGTTTGTAGCTCTTCATCTTTCTAATAAGCTTTGGATTTTCAAATATTTTGGCCTCAAACATCACTGAAGAGACATTGATTATCGAAATGCGCATCTGGTGCAGAAAAAATGGTACCGTTTATGTTATTATCTTCTTTATGGCATCACCATTAAATTATCAAATTATTGTCGCCTCTTGATTACAGCAATTTTGTTGATTACCTTTTGTTAATATGTTTTACGAGATGGATTAATTGATTGAATTTGAGTGTTTAACGCCACTTTCAGAGCTATGTCGTGGCGGTCAGTTTTTATTTCCGAAGAAAGCTGGAGTACCCGGAGATAACCACCGATCTTAGACAGGAAAATTTACAATCCTCGAAAATTGAGATTGAAGTAAAACCCATCTTCCAACTGCGATGTTCGAACTCACAACCTCAGTGTTGACAGGCTAGTAATACTGTATATAAACTATTTAGAACATTTGGCCACCGAGGCCTATCATAATTCGACTAAATATTCTAATTAATTCTAAGCATTATATTTATCTCTTCTGCAAATTGCTAATTGTTGAGACAAAATGTTGTTTTGTGTGGTAAGTGAAAGATTCGATAAGAATTTCGAAAAAACAGTTCAAAAGAAACGAAACAAAACAAAACCGGAAGAGATCTTAAATATTTTTTAAGGTTTGGAGCCAATACTTTTTTTCAATCTGTTCAATAGGAAAGAAAACGAGCATTGCAAAATATATATCATTTTCATATCTCTTATCGTGTCATTCTCTGTACTTTAGATTTCATTGCATTGGTTTCAAGGAATGAAAGTATTGCATTGTATTGTTTTCTTCTGTAACAATTATATTGTAGTGAATTGTATTGTTACCAGTCACGCAGTGAATGTAAACAGAATGATATTGATAAATCAGACGTCAGGCGGTTCCCACTTCTCTTCATTTAACGAAGTAGTACAAATTAAACATGATATATAATTATGTCTGACAAATATATAAACAATGCATACATAAAAATGCATATAGATACAGTGTAGAATGTTGGCATATTATAATTCGATTACCAACGATTAACATGACCAATGGTCAATATATCAATGTCATATTTTCGGTTACTTGCCAACAGTGTCATTTTGTTATCTTGTTCTATATGAGATCAAGTTAACAATGTTTTGACTGTTGCATTGACGTCGATCTATAACTAGAATGGATCCTTGCTGTGTTCTGTGATTTTTAGTTATAGGTTGCCTTGAGATGCAAACGTAATATGACCTTGATACAACCAAATATTCTTGTATAATATTGACAGTGTGCTTTTTATAAATGAATGAATTTGTAAAATATTTTGAGGAGATTCTTTATTATCATCATTTTGTAAAAAAAAGGATCAAACAAATCACTTAACTTTAGAAAATCTACATTAGGTATAGGGGGTATACTTCAATGAGACAGCAAACCAGCGACATTAAAACCAAAAGACAACTAGAGGTCAACATACATATTTTTTTAAGATTGTAATCATTTTTAAATGTAAACTAAAAAAAAAGAATATGTTTCAATTGATGTAGCCACAATCGTGTCTTCTATTCCTCGATTTTCCACCGAATAAAACTTATCATTGAATTTGTACTTGTTTCGAGCAACACGACGAATGTCCCATATGGAACAGGATCTGTCTACCCTTCCGGAGGACTTGAGATCCCCAAATAATGCAGTCTTACAATCTTATATCGGCTTGTACTTCGGAGTTGATTTCGTACAACAACTTCATAACCAGTAAATGAATATTTCGCATAATAAACTTGTAAAGTTGCAATACTGAAAAAATAAAATAAACATCTTAGTCAGATTTTAAACTATAGGTTAGGAAATTGATTTTAATCCTTAAGTATACCAGACGCAATGATAGAACAGTATACATATAACCTTTGTCATTCAGTCTGTTCAGGCAAAAACAAAAATATCTATAAGAATAGGACGATCTAAAATACTATCTAAAGCGTTTGCTCTATATTGTACCATAAAACCTTGTAAAATACCACTCTTTAATAAATTTTGCATCATCCTCCCAACATAAATTCTTTTATTAATGATAAAAAGTTTGGCATTTTCTGGCATCTCAACTGCACATTTCTGAGTATTAAACCTTGTTTTTTTTTTATTGAAGATGAATGAGGCGGAAGCATGTTATTTCTGATGCAGTGTGTCAAACGTGACATCTTTGAATGGGATAGTAGAGTATGTTTTGTATATTTAGACTAGCCTGAGCGACCCGACTTCGAATAGTTACTGGCGTTGATACCTTAAAATTATATTTTATCCGTTAAATCATGTGACCTAAGAATTATGATGATATTGAAGAATTCATGGTCAGGTCGTGCAAAGTGAAGTCACTGAATACTATTTCCTGTACAGATAATAACACAGACATTAAATTTAACATAAAAGGATAAAATAAATCACTATCTGCTAGGACATTACAACAGATGTCACACATCAGCACCCTACTTCTCCGAGAATAAACCCATGACGGACAAACAAAGACAAACGACAACGAACAACACATGGTCCAAATTCAACAATAAGGAGATGTGATATGCATGCCAATGAGACATCTATCAACGAGGGACTGAAAAACTGAAATATATACCCAATCATATGGCACTATACGGCCTTCAACAATGAGCAAAATCCGTACAGTATATCCAGCTACAATGTATACCAACATGATAAAATGTGAAACAATTCAAACGCAAAAACCAAACATGTGATTTATACGAAAAACAATAAGCGAAAAATAAATCAGGCAAAAAACAACCAGCGACAACCATTGCGTTACAGACTCCTGACTTGTGGCAGGCGTTATATGTTTGTGAGCGCTTAACCCTCTACCTCACTAGTGGTGTTACAGCACAACATAAGAACAAACTATACAAATCAGTACGAAAAGACTTGACTTATCAGATTGGAATTTAATACTCAAATATTGATATCCCTACCTGGCACGAAATGAGTCATTTTGCCTTTGTATTCTTCGACTTAGTCATTTAGATTTTAATTTCAAGACACTTTGGTTACTTCTTATCTTTTAATGTAAAATATTATGTATCTTACATAAAAATAAACTGTACGAAACAATTAGAAATATAAGTTATAGGAAAATTGGTTAAATAAATCTATTCTAAAATAAAAAAATATCACCTTATTACTTTATTTTTGAATATCTATGATAATGCTCATACATGAAAGAAATATCCATAGATTTATTCTTGTTAACTGTTAACATAATTTTTTACAAGGTTGTGGAAAGTAACGTACAACTCCAACACACATTTTGTCAAATACAACAGCATACACTACAAAAGTCTAAAAGTCTGAAAAGACCAGTTTTTGTCTTAATTTGCACGAACTTTTACTCGACATTCTCCAAAAGTATGACTTGTGTCTTAATTTTTCTTGACAAATTCTCATTTATATTAAATTTGTATGAAATTTACTCGACATATTCTCGACATTCTGAATATGGTCTTAAAATTTACTTGACAAATTCTTGACATTTGAATACTGTCTTGAAATTTCTCGACATATTCTCGACATTCTTATTTTTTCTCAGTATGGCTTGACATATTCTGAACATTTTTAATCGTGTCTTAAATTTACTTGACAGTTCTGAGTTTTACAAATCATGACCAATATTCATGATATAACTTTAATCTTTATTTCTCTTTATATGATATACTGTTGTTTCAAGTTACACTTCTTTACAACAAAAATAAAAGTTGGGCATGTAAAATAATTGAAAATTTGGGTATATAAATATTTTTACAAATGAAATTTGGCTATGAAATCTAAAGTATAAAATAATTCAAATGTGGGTGTGTTGATATAAAACAATTTCAATGTGGGTTTTTAAATAATTACAAATTTTGATTCCTAAATCTTATAAATTAAATGATTCAAACCAATCAATTTTCATACTGTAGACATATTTCATTCTACATTCATAATATTCAATGTTGATATGGTAAATAATTATTATACCAAAATGTGGTTTATATAAATAGCAAATTATGATGATGTACAAATCATTCATTTAACAGAAGAAAAATTTGTGTAATGTCATCTGTTGGAATATATTAAGTATTACACATGGACAGGATGTTCCCCATAAAATTAAGGTATTCCATACCCCAGAGTACACCCAACTGTCAAATAGAAGTTATTGCTTTACCTGTAATCAGCCATACAACTTATCAATTGACCGACCATGCCACTACAATTTAAAAAGTTTGTTGATAGATGAAAATGAAAATCATCATTTTGATGAAAAAAAATTAAATTGAAATTGATTTTCTTCATCAAAATTATGAAGTTAATTATTTTAACATAAAAACAAATTGAATAATTCCCAAAGATTAAAAGAAAATTATTATCTACTCCAGGAATAATAAAAAAAATGTATTTATAATGGGTCCCATCAATGATTTCTATAGAAATCATCGGTCTTATGAAATGGTTCTCAAGCAGACATGCATAATATAGATCTAAACATTTTTTTTTTCAGGAAGGAGTTATCACAAATATTCATTTTTGATAAAAAATTATAAAATTCAACTCTCAAATTTGAATAAAAAATGTTTTTTGGTTGTTCTAAAAAATGAATAAGGTTTTTGAATCAAGATGGGAACAAATTCTTTGACCTAAACGAAAGCCCCCCCCCCTCTTTTTTTTAGCCACACACACCCAAAAGATGAATTGTGGGGTCCAAAAGAGATACAAGACACCTATTTTAGTAAAGCAAATTTGACTGGCAGTTTTGCGAACGGCAAAAATCTAAATGCTGTTTGTCAATACCTTCGACTTATATTCCAAGTGAAATGAAAATAAATCAAAATTAAACTACATGGGGGATTATTCAGGGTATTCCAACTTAGTTGCACCAAAAGGGTATCTTACTATACCAAATTAATCCTTGATTCTTCAAAGTTTAGTTTAGCCATAATAAAAAGGAGTATACAACAGCAATAGAATGTCATAAACAGTGCAGAATAAGTCTGTTCACATTTCAGGCGAATTTTATACTGTTGAGATAGTGTCGAAACATATTTAAGACTGTCAAGAATGTGTCGAGACATATTCAGACATTATTTAGAATGTCAAGAATATGTCGAGACATATTCAGACATTATTAAGAATGTCAAGAATATGTCAAGACAGATCGAGACAAATTTAAGACAGTCAAGAATTGGTCGAGACTAATCCAGACTCTTATCAGATGATACAGGAAGTGTCGAGAAATTTTAAGACAAAGTTCATACTGTCAAGACACTTGTCAAGAAAAATCAAGAACATTATTAGACAAATTCATACTATGTCAAGAATTTTTAAAAATTATTCAGACAAATTAAGAATGTCGAGTAAAAATTCATGCAAATTCAGACAAAAACTGGTCTTTTCAGACTTTTTGACTTTTGTAGTGATACTATCAACGTGGTAATATATATGTACTTTTAGTGTTATAAATTATATATAGAACTATTTTGGACGCAATTTCTTTTCATAGACCATATGCCCTGGCCCGATAATATTCCATACGTGAACAGACGTGGTTCATCTCACTACGTGATATACAAAGAGGGATAATTCTTCTCGCCTTAAAATATAAATAGCGTGTACAATAAGATTGAACTAAATACCAACTTACATTTATACTTAACTACACACCTATATAATATTATTAATTGCATCGAATTTCATCAATTTTTATATTTGTATGACTGACCTTCCTCACTTTGGAGCAATTTGTACTACTCTTACTTTGGTAGCCAGTTTACATGTTTAAAAGCAAATAGAGTTATTCCCCTTTGTATGTTAGTCCATTTCACTGGTACAAAGGTAGTTTGAAGAACGAATTTGTTGGTTAATAAAACAGACTTTTATCGATTATTATCATTTCTTATCTAATCAAAATATATATCTACATGTTACATTGGTTTGCTAGATTAGACATTAATTATGTTACCGAAACAATGTAATAAGTCTCCACTTATGAAAATTCGGGAGGATTCTTTATTTAGTCAGTCGCAGGTAAGAAAATTTTTATGTTCCTGCGTAGTACACTTAACAATACACAACAATGACAATAAAAAATTCAGTAGACTAACTTTAATTAGAAAAGAATGCATAATACAATTAGATGTTCTATCTGTCTAAACTTTTAATGACCACTTCATAAAGCCAAAAAATCACTCTCAAAGAGTATATATACCCTTAAGATGTAGGATTAATTATTTTTTACTTTATTTTTTCTCTTTGATAACGAGAATGCACTTCACTCATTTATATACAAACTATGGAAAAACAACAAAAAAACAAAGAAACAAAGAAGAACGACAAAATCTTCAAAACAATGACTCCCGCCTCCTAAACAATTTAATAAATAAAAACAGTTATGATAATTAAATATACCTATTTCATTGAAAACAAGTGTCATTGAATCAGCAGATTTTGTTTTTTTTTTACAAATGTTACTGCCACACCGGAGCTTAAATGTGTACAGCAGAATGTGTTAACTTGAGTTGAATCTCCGCAGTCGAACATTGACCCAAAAAATATAACCTCAAGAAGTATTTTAACGTCATAACAATAAGTTCAGATGATTTGAATGTCAAATTTTGTTTGATCTTCTGCAACTTTCTTCTCACGCTTCTCGACATTATATAGATCCGTTAATTTATGGAAAACACGGAAATGAAAAAAGAAAAACACAAGTAACTTCTACGATATATTTTCAGATTACTTACTATGTCTGTAACTTAAAAATTATCGTTAACCCCAAATTTCTGACATAACTTCTTTGTAGAGACAAGATTCCCGTGTAAGTTCTTTCTTTCAATCTTCCTACTGCTGTTTCTATTACGGAACATCTGAAATATTCGATATTTTTTTATCTCGAATCTTGCGATTATTAAGTTCCACTTTATTAATTTGTTATTTAATAATACTTTAAACAACGATAAGGTGGTAAATATTTAGTAAAACAAGAAATTTCATTTTGAGATTAGATAATGTTTGCAAGTCATCTAAACGGTAAGTTTCCATTTTGAATAATGAACTCTGTCCGAGGTGTATAAATCAACCTGCCGCGACAGTACTCAAATATAATATATTTAGTTAACCGTACCATGAGTGTACGAAATGGAGAGCTGATTTTCGGTCGCATCTGATAAACATTTTATCATGATTTTCAAAATTCTTCAGTTCTTATAGTCCAAAGAGGTTCCCTCTTTTGTACTACACCTTGCTGTTATGTCTGTTTCATTAAGAGATGTGAATAGCAATGCTGCCTTATCAAACGGTCATTCTAAAACCAGGTTTAACCCACCATTTCCTGTATCAAGTCAAGAATGTGAGAGTTATTTTCCATTCGTTCCGTTGGTTGATATAGCCGAGCGTTTGATTTTGTCAGGTTTTTATGGACTTTCCACTTTTTTTTAATTTACCTTGGAGTTAAGTATTTTTGTTTATGCTTTTTTCTAGATAGCCATAGGGTAAAATAACTATAACAGTTACTTTTCCTAAATGATGTTTACGGTTTAACGAGTTTCCAATACACATCATATTCACAGGTCTTATTTTTTGTTAGTATAGTAGATTTTTCTTTATATAATCTAATCGATTTCTATCTTTCATGGATTTCCTTATCTGATTTTAAATTCTGCTCTGCTTTATATTTTGCCTTTGCGTTCGTGACTTCAAGTGTGTATGCATATGCAATCATGACATACTATGGAAAAAGACAAGTTTCCTGTCTTTACCTCAGTCTTGATTTGACCATCTGGCTAATAGTGCGAGTGGGTTCAACAGAAGAGACTATAAAGTTTTTTTTCAAATTTAGATATAAAAAATCTGAGCAAATTGCATTCAATGAATACGGGATGTGCATCTATAAACGGTGTAGAATTAATTCTTGTTTCACAAAACAGATGGCTGTATTATCGGATTCTGACTTTCACTGCGTCAAGCAATGGTTACCTGTATTTCCCTGAGAAACAATTGCAACATACAGGCAATACAAACACAAACTGATCACAGGGTTATCTTGTATTTCAAGAACATTGATAACTTATGTTTTAAAAATGATACATTATTTGTTTTGGTTCTTTTTATTCTGGAAAGCTTTTATCAAGAAAACAAATAAAATAGTAAATAGAAAGAAGATAGTACAGATAGTTACATCAGAACCGGTGTAATCAGGTACATGACTATGAGCTACTAGTGTTGCATGAACCTTTTTTGCTGAAATATTGGATTTTACTGTAAATTAACAGTTAATGAATAATGTCATTGCACTAAAACCTTCAAGCGAGGCCCCTTTGGTTTTCACAAACCGTTGGTAAAAAGTTGGTTATTCAATAGTCGCATGTTGTACACTGAAATCAGCATCAATTGTTTCAATTACAGTGTATTAATTTGTTGTCATCAACTTATTGTGGTGAATAATTATCTTTATCTCTTGAGAACAATAGATTTGAAGCCCAACATCCAAATCTTAGCAGCTCTGGCTCTATACTTTAGAAGCATAACCCCTATCGGTATGAGACCAAAAGGCGAACAGTGCTCCGTACAGTATACCTACGTTTACATCGCGATAAGTAGTTTTTTTGACCATTTTTGAAAACAAAAATGTTATCTCCCCCGATTATCAAATCGGACAAGATAATAAAGAAAGAGGAAATATAAAACAAATTAAGAGGAAATTATTATTCGTTAAGGATGGAATTATATACTTATGATTTAAAGAAGTGAACGTCAATGAAACAGCAACCAAGGTACACACACAACAAATATCTGTATGTCAACATACGGTCATTGTTTTTCTATTTCATTTGTTTATATATGTTTTAAACTTCAATGGTAGTCATGCACTTTCTTTGTTCTTTTTCAGAAGCAATGCATACATACAGCTAACAATCAACATTTATATAAAACAGAGTCACAAAAAACCAAGGGGACATTCAAAACTGATAACCATGCATTCAGATATGACTTTTTTGATAAGCAGTTTTCTGGTTGGCTTAATCATGTAATTCATTACCCTATTTTTTTAGAATCTAAGACAGAAATTTTAGCTAAAAATTTAGACGACATGCGAAAAAAAACCGATGCAATTACTGGCAGATTTTTGTCATTAATACTACTAAACACGTACATATTTGTCTACGGAAACATATTATGGACTTTTTGTATTTTCAATGTCGACTTAAATCTTGATATTATCAACAGTAATCTCGGAATTATCGGCTTTAATGTTGGAAATGCCGACTTTTGGTTCTCATAGCAATTTTTAGGATTCTAATATGTTTACCGAAAGGCCTTTAGATAAATCACAATTTATGATTCAAAGGGGTTATTGTATAACCCCTCTAATCCCAACTATGATTTAAAGGGGGCATAACAACCCCAACTCTACCTCTAGGACGACATAGGATAGGTCTTTTCATATAAAAAAAGAATATATATTGATATGGTGTTCGTAATACTGCAATACGTTTGTCTCATTCTTGTCTCATTACGTTTGAGTATATATCTCCAATTTGAGACGATATTCCAGTGCTTGCGTTTTCTACCAAGATTTTCTTGATAGAGAGTTGTTGCTCAGAAGGAAGTATTAAACCAAGAATTCTAAGTGGTAAAATTGAAATCATCCCTTCGAACATTTTAATGACGCCATCACGAGTTGGTTGACCGTTACGGAATATCTGTTTCATATCTGTTTAACCACAATCCAGTCCTCCTTTCCTCGATTGTGATCTACCGAATGAGACTTATCACCGAGTTTGAACTTACATGAGCAACACGACGGGTGCCACATATGAAGCAGGATATGCTTACCCTTCCGGAGCAAATGAGATCACCCCCGGTTTTTGGTGGGGTTCGTGTTTTCAGTCTTTAGTTTTCGATGTTGTGTTTTGTATATTGTTATTTGTCTTTGGTCCTTTTCATTTTTTGCCATGGCGTTGTCAGTTTATTTATGACTTATGAGTTTGAATGTCCCTTTGGTATCTTTCGCCCCTCTTTGTCCACACTGGGTTTGATGCGCAAATTGGTCCAGTTTTGTAAATTCAAGGAGGTCCTCCGCCATAGATCCAATGTTGGGATAAGGCATGACTACCCTCTCTTGAATTAAAAAGAAAGGGATTATGATCTGGTACCTTAAATCATAAATTATGAAATATGTTGATACTAGTAAAACTTTAATAGAAATTATAAAGAACTAAGGTTTCATCTCCCTCAGGCAAAGTTGACATTAAATGAATTAGGCTATTGTTTTAATTCCTTTTTGATCATAAAGCTCTTCAACTGTTTCGGTTCTTATACATCCTCGGCTTTGACATATTTGGCTTTGAGCGTTCTCGATGAAGGTAAATCTATAAAGTGCTTCGGTCGCATCAAAATTAATAAAGTGTTGTTTTCATTGTAATAAGAGGTTTATAAGAAGTATATTGAACAATGCCTAATTATACGAAATTAAAAAAAAAATAGCAGTTACCTTTTTTTTATTTATCAAGAAAATGAAAAAAATATGTAGGCCTTTTGTTTCAGATTCAGAAATGTTATATTAACAACATTAAACCTATCTTAAAACACAGTATCCAGTCTTGGTACAGAGATGTTACACTCTAAAATCACGATGTTATAAGTTTCTAAATAATTTACGGTGTGTGTATCCTATACACGATCGTTTTATACTTTAAGATATTGTCAGCACAGACTGCATTGTGCTCTAAAGGAAATAATTGTACTTTTTATCAACGCGATCGTCTGTATTGGAAAAGATGCATTTTAATTTGCATCTACGATTCTGTGTGTATGATAATACAAAAAAAACTTTATTAAGCACAAATTACACCCATAAGAGGGTCAAAGGCACCTTAACACTTACATTTACATTAGCAACAATATGATAGATTAATGGTCGATTAATATGCGGCAAACACAGAACACGGAACAGCTGTTAATAAAAAAATGGAAAAAAGAAAAACAGGATGAAGGTGCTGTTACAGAAGCACACCACGTATCCTAAAAAGAACAATTGATCAAAAAGACAAAGTTTACCTCCGACTGTCACGTTAGCGGTTTGTGACGATGACTCTGTGTTAAAGCAAAAATTAAGAAATGGCAGGTAAACGTTTTATTAGTAAAACCGTCTTAACAAACGTCTACAAAAATGGTTCTAAAGAAAGTGAATGTGTAAATGAACGACATGGCTGTCAATATTTCAATGCATTCAGTCATTTTTTGTAAATTAAATCGTTTAGACTATGAGGGTTAACAAAGGCCTTGCTAATTTTTAAGATCAAAGAACAGTAAATATGCTTTATCACAAATTTTGTTAAAATTTTGCATACAACTTTTACACGTTAAGCACTAATTGAAAACCGAAACATTGTCAATTTTAAAATGTTTTTGTTTTTTAATCCTTAGAACAGTTTAACAAATATATCTAAAATGCACATATAATCTATCTACAAGTATTTCAAAATAATCTTTAATAGGTCCTTTCTCTTAATCTGGTTCTAATTTTTTAACGATATTGTTAACGTTGCTTGATAAATGTTTAAGCGTGTTCAAAATTCGACCAGTTGTACCGATAACACCGAACTCCATGGAAAATTCATAACGAAAAGACCTTTATCAAATGTGTCTGATAGATCTGAAAAGCACTCACACGTTACAATTCATTTTTTTTTAATTCAAATTTTACTATTATCTCATAATCTTGTTTTGATTTTGAAATTTGAAAGAAACTTAAACCACGTAAGACAATAATTTAAAACTGAAGTGCGAAGTCCTCATCTATTATTCTTTTGTAGGGAAAAATCTTTAAACTGCTTGGTGATAGCAGATTTTCTTCTTTTAAAATGAGGTATGTAATTGCATACTCAATCATTTTTTACCTTCCCATTCTCAAGCATCACCATTGTTAAACGTTACTAGATGTCGCCAGTCCAGAAATCCGTGATTCCAATTTATATTGGATTTTAGGTGTAGCAGGTAAGAAAATGACATCGCACATAGAACTATTATACAATTAAAGTCTTTTGTATTGCAGGGTTTGATATCTAAACCTATGAAATTATCTAAAGAAAAGGACAATTTAATCATGTAATTACATGTAATAGCAAATCGATCGATTAATATACACAGTGAAATCACATTATCTTTTATCGAATATACTATTTATTTTCGTTCATTTCTTTACCAGAATCTTCAATCAATCCAGTTCGATTCTTCGTCAGTTAAAGTTGTGCTAAAACATAGAAGTGCTAAGTCTGTTAAAATTCCCCAGAGTAAAATAATGCTTGATCATTTCTATATCTCTTTTAGTTTATTATATAATAGATGTAATGGAAATTTTATTAAGTATATTGTTTATCAAGACATAAGTTTGCATACACAAAAAAAAACATAGTTGAAGAAACCTATATTAACCGATGAATAAATTTGAATAATTGTTTTCGCAATCAAGATGGCATTCCGATTGATATTAAACACGCATCGATATCGATAAGATTTCAAATCATATGGGTACTTCTTCGTTTATCGTTTTTTAGAAATTATAATCGCCTATTTGGTCTTTCGGTAGCGGGCTTAGTTCAAATGCAGGAGTTCATGGATTATCCTTTAACCAAACGACATTTAAATTAGAATTCTCCACTAAATGTATAGTGGTAAAGTTTTGTATTAAGTTAGAGCATCCACAAGTCAACTGAATCGGATGCCTACAGAGTTAGCTTGTCATTTCCTTGATTCTTTAGTTCAACCAATATTGACCTTTAAAACTGAAATTTGGTACATGGATATATACATATACTATCAGTCCTTCTACAATATTCTTATCGCTCTGTACAGAACAGAATTACTTAAAAGGGGATTTTTAAATGTTTTCGATACAATCATGTTTGATAAAGGAGTAGGCCCAGTAAGACCCCTTTTTGGCCCCAAAATATAGCAGTTTTACAAAATTGTTAAAATGTAAATTTTTAGCTATTTATTGGAAAGAAGAATACTTCTGTTACATAAATATGGGCTGTTTTTGACAATACAATGCACATGTATCGGGTACTAGCATCATTAAGTCATGCTAAATTACTGAAATCTTCGAAATTTTAGCATTTTGGTTAATTTTTAGACGGTTTCCGTCTAAAATGGAAGAGGCCGCATTTGTGTTCATTCTTAATATTTAAATGTAAGTTGTATTTGATGATAATACATAACATATATAAAGGTTGAGAATGAACACGGATGCGGCCACTTTCATTTTTGACAAAAACCATCTGAAAAGTGACATATTATGGCATATTTGATAGATTTTTCATATTTAAGCTTGAATTTGAGCGTCTTTAATGACTAAATCAGTTCAAATCTTTCACATAAACTAATTGAATCGACTGAAGTAGACACTTAAGTATTTACAAAGTGTCTAAAATCTTTCATCACATGAACCTCAATTTTGAGGCCAAAATCGTTCCTTACCGGACCTACTCCTTTCATTCAAAGTTTTGCATTTTACCCTTGGTGTAAAAATGTGCAAGTAACATTGCTACTAAATCAGACTTAGGCCGATATTCGATGAAAATCTACAAACAAACTCGTTTCTCGTTTTTTATATAAATTAGACCGTTGGTTTTTCTGTTTGAATTGTTTTACATTAGTCATTTTGGAGCCCTTTATAGCTTGCTGTTCGGTGTAAGCCAAGGCTACGTGTTGAAGGCCGTACGTTGACCCATAATTGTTAACTTTTTATACATTGTGACTTGGATGGAGAGTTGTCTCATTGGCACTCTTATCACATCTTATTTATATCAAAATTTTATTCTATATGAAGATAACAACACTTAAAAATTTAGTACGTCCGAAGCGCTTTGTTGGATTTATCTTCATCAGGAACACTCATACCTGAACATTTGAAAGCCGCGGGTGTATGATTACATTGAAACGTTAGGAGCTAAATGACCAAAAGTGTAATAGGGAATTGCTGACATTATGAAAGAATGTTATAATATATCAAAAAACAGTTGATTCCAAAGGTATTTTTCGTGGTATATATACTGTCAATCATATCCGAAATCAATTACAAATACATACTCTAAAAAGTTTTTATAACAAAATTAAACAAAATTTAATAAAATGTCTAACAGCAATGAGATTCACAAATTCAGGCAGGATAAATTCCTTTGTCATCAGCATGTGTCGAACTGACCATGCATGTACTATTTGTCACTAAATATTAATCAATCTATCAATTGAAAATGTTTAATGAGTGCATACTTTGTTGAGGCAAATACTTTCGGAAGTTAAAACACACTATTTGTCAGGAAAACTATGATTAAAAGATATACATTAAGTTGTTTCCATATATACAAATTGCTTCATTGAGACTACTCTTTCTAATTCAATCGTTGATGGGGATCGTTGTTCCATTTTTTAACTTCAATATTATAAATTCTGACAGGAGTCGTCATACATATTATAACAAATGGGATGATTTTTCCTCTTCCAATGTTAATTTTCCCTTCCTTGTTGGTGATGTTCTGTTGGTTCCTTGTTCATTTGTGAGTTGTTTTGATGCGTCTGTTTACATGACGTCTTCTTTTAATCAAGATATAATTTTATTAATGAGACGTATAAATGGCAAAGATATAGATATCTATATGTAACTAATAAACATGATAAAGGTAGCACTTCTAAGTCATAAAAAAAGATATATATGCAATGGAAATTAAGTGGTATTGTTCTTTGTATGCTTATTTGATCATCTCTAGAAAAAAGCTTCATATTTGATTTCAGCTGATATTCTAGAATATGATTTCATAGGTTTTTTTGTGATAAACAGTTGAATTGTTCATAATTGTTTAGGCTGTGTAAAGCAATAACTGCGTACACGTGTGCAATCATAACACACTAAGACTATTCTTTTCAATTTTTCCCTTTTGATTTTCTTTGACAGTTTTCACCAAACATACATATATCCTTTTATGTAATTTACTAACCTTTTATGTGTTCCCATTACACATATTACTCTCAAACATGACGCTTCGTCGACGACCTTTTACACGACCAAACATGTTTTTTATGTCCCGTTATTTCCTGCTAGCAGCAGGTGACAACTCTAAATCATGTACATTCTATCACCCATAAATTCTGAAATCCGCTTTTCAAAGGATGACTTTGCCTCGATGAACCCCACTAGAGCATTTTCCTTTGATAAATTGTACCAAATGGATGAGGGCATTTAATATCTTTCTAGTTTATCATTTTTATATTGAACATATTCAATTAACATTTGAGATACAACATATTTAAGCTTTAAAAAAAAACGGCTTTTTTGAAATTGATTGGGAACAATTTTCAATTTCAATGCAGATTTTATTAAAATTTCTGTTGCATATGCATGACATTTCGAATGCCCCTCTCAGTAAGGCTTTTTGATGTAGCACATCAATTTTGAGTTAAACCTACCCAATGAGCACACACGGATAAAAAGTACATGGTAAAAACTAAACTTAACATTTTTGTTTCTTACTTGAGTAACTGTTGACACAGAGATATCTCTTTCCTTCTTTTAATTTTGATAGCATAATACATATGATGACATTATAATTGCAATATTTAAACATGTAAACTGTGTAAAACATTCAAAGTCAATAAATCATGACAATGAAGGTGCAGGGCCAAATAACCTTCATGGCAACGATAAATGCCAATGCTTAAAAAACTGCATACCAAATACCGTTGACTTGTCATTAGTGGTCCCCTTAAAACTAAACACAACGGTATACTTATAAACTATGCAAAAGTTTCAGAGTCAATGAATCTTGAAGAGGGACTAAGCCCAATAATCTTCATCGAAATGAGATGTGTAAACCCTTATACATCTGCATATAAATATCATTGACCTACCAATTTAACTGAACTTATCACAAAACTATAAATGTAAACTAAAAGGTGTAATACCACCATTGTTTTCCCCTATTCCTATTAGTCTTTGCTAAATTTGCACTTTTCAAAAAACTGTGCAGAATTTATCTTTGTTGCAAATAAAGAAATACTTGACATGAGTAAATTTTTATCCTGTCCAGTACTACAGAAAAAAATCCTCATAACATTTCATTGCATATAAGATAATAACCATCACTGGAAGTTAACCAATCACCCTTTTTTCCTGTGTACAAGCTTTAGTAACCATGTAACCTCAAGTTTCCAAAATATTCTATAGAAACATCAAATAAAAAAAGAATGGTATTTTGAAACACCCAAGATATATGTTTATGACTCAGAATTATTCCTACAACTGTAAAATTCAAGGGAATATTTTTGTCGACCCTATTTCGTATGCAACCGGATGTGACGTACTATGATATGGTGATATTACACATAAAGAAGACTTTTTTGTTGAATAAACTGAATGTGATTTTTTTTCCTTTGTAATACTGGTTATTTTCAAGCATTACTGTCAAGTTTTGTCAGAATCAGTTCAATAGTTTGAGAAAAATCTAGTATAATGTAAGACGACATCTACAGCGATTCGAGCAAAATTTCTTCGAAAAATACAAATCAAGCCGCATCATGATAGAATATAGTGTGGATCAATAAATGATCAAACATTTATCTCATTTGCCTACAAACAGTTGAATATGATACAAAAGCTGACTCTAGGATGATATATACCACTAATGGACCTCTTTGTTTTCATTATAAGGTTCCCTTTGGTCCATTCATACCTGTCATTTCCTCAAAATGTCAACTTTTTAGGCCAATAAATCAAAATTTTGGGGTAACTTTTCACACATTTATGCAAGAAATGTGATAATAAATGAGTAATTGAAGTATTCAAGCTGAATGAACTATCCATATTAAAGTTTACTGAATCCATTGAGGTTTCAAAAAGTCCTTACGTAAAATTAAAATTTACGCCGCTTTAGAGAGGGACATAAAAAGCTTCCCTTTTAGTGAATAATTTGTTGTTACTGCTTCAAAAATCATTTCATTTACTTATAACTGTATATTTATCAAAGTAGTACTTAGGAAAAAGTTTTCTATTATAGCAAATTATGAGAAATAAGGAGAAAAAGTAAGAAAAAGCTCCCTAAAACACTGAGTATGGCTTGCTCTGTCTACTAATATTCATGGTAGAGTCCTATTTCAAGGCAATTTTCTCTTAAAATGTGGTTTTGAGACTCAATCAACTCAGAATATTTCATTTTTGCAATATTTCACTGAAATAGCATGAAATTTTAACAAATGAGAGTACATACAAGGTCAAAGGTGCATGTGCAGCTTCCCATAATAGGTGTAATACCACCACCATTATTTTTCCCTATTAGTCTTTGTTAAATTTGCACTTTTCAAATAATTGTGCAGAATTTATCTTTGTTTCAAACAAAGAAATACTTGGCATGAGTAAAGTTTTATCCTGTACAGTACTACAGAAAAAAATTCACATAACATTTCATTCCATATAAGATAATAACCATCACTGGAAGTTAACCAATCACCCTTTTTTCCTGTGTACAAGCTTTAGTAACCATGTAACCTCAAGTTTCCAAAATATTCTATAGAAACACCAAATAAAAAACGTGCTTTGAAACACCCAAGATATATGTTTATGAATCGGAATTTGTTTACTGCAATGAAATGTAGGATTAATTTCCTAGAACTGTCAAATTCAAGGGAATATTTTTTTTCGATCCGTTTTCGTATGCAACCAGATGTGACGTACATTTACTATGATTTGGTGGTATTACACCAAAACAAAAGTAAAAAGGCATTATACATGACTGAGGGGGTGGGGCCATATAATATCCATGGACATGAAATGTGTCAATGCTTATACAACTGCATACTAAATATCATTGACCTACCTTTTAGGTTCCTCAAAAACTGACCTAAGCAGAAACTAATACATTGTTGACGCCGCCGCCGTAAACAGCACACCCAAGTCACTTTTTATCGACTTCACCGAAGACAAAAAACAAACAATAGCACTGTATTCAAATTGATGCACTAACTATATAGCTCTATGGTCTTATATGATCTACATTTTGGAATTCAACAGTTGAGATGAAGACAATGCTGTCATGCACTACTGATATCGGGTGGGTAGGGCTAGTCAACTATTCTCGGCGAATATTTTTGAGTTTCTGCCACCAAAAGTGACAATGGTAACTACGATGAATAGAAAAAGGGTTAATATTTTGTATTCACATGAATAAGGTCAAAACTCAGCACTAGTATATGTCTTAAAATTTAAGATTCATTTGAGTTTCTTGGAGCTGCACCAAATAGCTAGGATGTAAGTAATTGTAAAATCATTAAAGAAAAGTGGTTTGTCAGCTGGTACAATATCAAGCAATACATAAACATATTAAAATCTCATTATATTTCCCAGTACGATCATAATTCATACCTACGTAACGTTTTGTGAAGACTCTTATATATACATGTACAAGTATTAACCTGACCAAGAAAGACAGTACATTGTGGCTGATTCTACACTTGTTTGGATAAGCATTTTGTTGACAATGAATTCCAGATCACTGCTTTGTTTTATTGCAATGCTATTTTGTAAGTATATTTTTTACTTTGTTTTTTTCTACGATGACCACGATTAAAGGAAAACTGTTTTGTTTAAATCTTCATTGTTTTTCTTGTAATTTTGTTCACCGATCAAAAAAGAATTAAAATTAAAATGAATTAAAAATAAACTGTACATGAAGGAACATTTCGAAACGTGTTCATAGCATTTATATGAAATACTGATTTCAGATTATATCGAATGTGCAGGATACGAACATTTTAGTTACATTCTATATGAACTATTATAATGCACTTATTTTTTTTAATTTTACTTGTGCAATAACATCTGGTTTGTCTATTTTGTGCAAACCGATCTTTAACGATTTTTTTTCTATACGTCTTACTTGTTTCTCTATGAATAAAACCAGATTGTTTGAATATGTCTTTACAACAAACGAATATGATAACTTTAGATAAGTTTGTAGAGACAAAAGGCTTATGTACCTGCCATGATAACTACAAAATGGAGGTCAATTTAGAAAAATGTGAATGTACCAAATTTGGGTTTTGATTTAAATTTTCTTTCACTTAGTCTGGATCAATACCGTTAGTTACCAAAAGAATCCTCCAAACAGCTGCCGCTCTTAGATAATTTAATGCAGATTAATCTCCATGACTTGTGTGAAATTTAACATTCACTATGTTGTTATTGATTCTTTACGGTACACTTAACTTTAAATAATTTTTAGGCCTTGATAATATACTTATATTATTGCTTTTCTCAGTGTTTGACTCTTATACATCGTACGCCTTGTATCTGTGTATAGTTACTAATTATCTTTAACTTAAACTTTCTGAATTGACTGTATGTTTTCACGTGTCAACACTAGATTTTTTTTGTATAGATATTGACAAGTAAAAACCAGATTTGTCCCATACTGTACAAGCTATAAAAAAGAAAGAGATGTGTTATGACTGCCAATGAGACAACTATCCACCAGAGTTCAAATGACGAAGATGTACTTACTTTCTAAAAACTACATATTTGAAGGACTGAATCAAATATAAAATGAGTACTGTTTTAGTTAGTCTGGATAACTCTACTTTTTTATTTATATATAAGCAATTCTTGATTTGAACTTAAAGTTTGGAATAAAACATTTGTACTTCACACTTCCAGTAGTCTATGTGACACATGTTTACCGATATTGTAATGCACTGCGAACATTTAGTGGAATTAAAGATGGCGATATGATAAAGTCTTTAAAACAAGTTAAAATTCTTTTTGGTAACTTTGAGAATAAAATACAAATGTGGATCTGCACATTATAGTTAAGGTATTACATAAGTGCAAATGTACTAGATATACATACATTGCATTTGCAGGTACAAATATACGAAGTTAATGGTATTGTAAACATTTACAATCATACAATAACATTTTTTTCCAGTTGTTAATGATGCTGTTAACTCTGTTTCTCTGGGTTCAGACAATGCTTTAAGAAGGCAGCGTGAAGTTGTCTCGTTTGTGAAATCCTTCAATGTCGCTTTAGAAGATGGTTTGAGAAAGAAACGTGAAGCAGTACAGTCTGTCAAATCCGTCAACGTCGACTTGAAAGATGGTTTGAGAAAGAAAGATGAAGCTGCATCGTCCGAAAAAGCTGTCACCGTCGATTTCGTCGTACTTACAGCAGCCCGTAATTCACAACAGACGCCAAAGCAATCCCTGATTACAAAGGGTTATTGATCCTCTTCTCTGTCGCGGAATTTTCAATCTCAACTATATTAATATAGGCCTTAAATAAAAACGCGAGGAAACAAGTGGATTTGTATATCAAACAAATAAAATAAAGTTGTTAACAAAAACCTCATAATTTGATACGACTGACAAAGCCATTTAAAAAAAAAACAAAAGACGACAAAAAGACAAACAACAGTCTAGGAAACACAACATTTTAAATTTAAATACTGAGCATCACGAACTTGATGTGAACCCATGCACCAAAGCACATGGCGTGATCTCAGGTATTCCGAAATTAAATGGTAATCAGATCCTGCTCCATAAATGACACCCGACGTGTTGCTCATACAAGTACATATTCTATTTTAAAGAGTCTCATTCGGTAATGTCACATTCGAAGAAAAGAGGACGGAAAAGTGCTAACGATAGTAGAAACATATCATTATAATGGTATTGTCATGTCAAATGTTTATGCCCTTCGGGTTCCTTAATTGGAATAAAAAATATTCTTCTATTAGTCGTCATATGTGAAACCGATATTTCAACGGTCAACCTTAATGTAATTCTTGCTAGCTCTTTTATTAAGATGCGTTATAGAAGTATGTATATTCCGTGTAATAAAAGTGCTTGAACAGTTAATGAATTCAAAAGAGTTGACTGTACCCAAGCGTACCACGTCAACATCAATTGACAAAATTTGCTTCATTCAAGTCAAAAATATCTGACGGATGCATAGGGATGCCAGGGACTGAAATGAGAAGATTTCAAATATCAAAGTCATTTCTTTCGTTCCATATATTAAGGTTATTCCATTCTTTATTAATCTTAATTTCTATAACATTCGGTCCAGATCCACTATGTAGTTCAAGAGGAGGGAAATGTGTCAATTGAATCAAACAATAAGTCTGTCGACCAGGCCAGTTTTTTTATTCGGTCGGAGATAAATGAAAATTACTTTTCAATGACCTTCATGAATTCTTCCAAGTGATGAAAATGTGTAAAATTTTTCTGAGGCGGACTGACGTTCGGAATGTGATGGCAATACCCATACAGAAATGTAAGCTGTACAAGGGACCAGCATTAAAAAAACTGGAAACAATTCAAACAAACAAACAAACAAATTTGTGATTATTGCAAAAATACAAATAAGGCAAGCAACAACCAAGTGGACTGACAATTACTGAATTACAGACTCCTAACTTGGGACAGAGGTTAAACATGATTGTGAGCGCTTAACCTTCCCCTTACCGGAGACAGTGGTGTAAAAGCAAAATATAAGAGCAAACCAAACTATAAACATTATGATCTGTAGGAAAAGACTTGTCTCATCAGATTGTCACTAAATACCAAAAACAAAAATCGATATCCTTGCTTAGTACAAAATGTGATTTGGTTAACTTAAATCAGTTTTATGTGACCACAATTTTTATTGTCATTTTGCCTTTGTGCTGTCTGCTCGTCAACATGATTTTAATTCCCCAACACTTTGGTTGCTTCTTATCTTTTTATGTTAAATTGCATGTATCTTGCGTAAAAAAAGAACTGTACGAAACAGTTACAAACACTATTCGTATAAAATGGTTAATTTATTCTAAAATAAAAATATCACTAAAGATCACTTCATTAGTTTGTTAAAAAGTTTATGAAAAAGCTCTCACATAAAAGGTTAGTTTTATTTTCTCGTATTATTCTTTTTAAGATGGCTTTGTTACAAGGTTGTGAAAAGTTACCTCAACGAAACAATTCGTTTAATACCACAACATTGTATCCCAATGATAATATACATGTATGTACTTTTAGTGCTATGAATTATATTTAGAATTATTTCGGATGCAAATTCTTTCCATTGAGCCCACGCCCTGGTTCCAAAATATCCAGTAGGTGAAATGATTAGGTTCATGTACCTTTAGTCATATACAAAGAGGGAATTATATTCGCCTTACAATATGCATATGTACGATAAGAATGAACTAAATACCAACCTACTCAACTACATACCTATTTAATATTATTCATGTTATCATTAATTGCAAGGAATCTCGTGTGACTGACCTTCCTTCGCTTTAGAGCAATTTGTACTATTCTTACGTTGGTAAACAGTTTTCATGTTTTAAAGCAAATAGAGTTATTCCCCTTTGTATGTTAGTCTATTTCACTGGTACATTGAAAAACAATCCATTCATTCATTCATTCATTTGCATTTTTGTCCTTGCATGCGTTGGTTTCTTAAGAGTAAAACTTCCAGCTGAGGTATGTTATATGTAAAGCGGATGATTCATATGTTTTCACACATCTTTATAGAAATAAAAAGAAAAATTAAATGAACGTCAAAGACAAAAACCCGACGATACAATTAATCAAAAGACATCCATAAGGTCAACATACAGTCTTCAGCAATATAGACTGGTGTCTTTTCAATAAGACAAGCTCTAAGACGCACATAGTCCAAAAGCGTGTACAGCTCTGATAAGTTTTGAAAGAAACTATCAAAGATCTGTTTCATACACTAAGATCCATAAATGACAAAAGTAGCAAGATATGACATACATGTACATTTTTGTATAACCATCATTGCATAGGTTCTGGACTTGCGTATCGACCTTTTAAGAGTTTATGCTGATTCACTATGAATCATGACATACTATAGAAAACGACCAGATTTTCGGACTCTACCTTCAGTATTGATTTGACCACCGGGTTAATACGACGAGTGGATTTAACATATGAGACTATGAAGATCGATTGGTATTCTTTATTTTTTAGATATCCAAAATAGTATGATCAAATTAAGTTCAATGACTACGGGTCGTGCATCATATAGACTAATTTTTACGGAGATGTTGTTTACCGAGCCCGGAAATTTAGAAACGATCCTGGTAAACTTATCGATCCTTTATATGAACTTATTATAAAAGGTTACCAATTCAACACTGTAATTAGATCTTTGAATATTGTTTTTATTGGTATTAATATTGATTTTGTTATCATTAAATTAACTAAATATTATTTTTATATACACATGCACATTAACTGTTAATGACGTCTTTACACTAAATCCATTGGATGTTGGATGTGTACTGATTGATATTTTAGTCTTAGATGCATGATTTACTTATTAGTTGTTATTGGCTTTGAACTAGTTGTCAATAACTGCGAGTACGCTCAGATCTATACTTACTGTCTTTTTGCTGTGGGGATGTATACGTACCCTGCCACGTTTACTCTGTGTTTTTGTTAGATGCATTTCTATTTGTATCCATCTGATGAGTTGATCCTTTTTCAACTGATTTTTATAGTTTGTTCTTTTGTTGTACTGTTACACCACTGTCCCAGGTTAGGGGTGGGTTGGCGCCTTCTGTATGTGGCTGTCCCAAGTCAGGAGCCTGTAATTCAGTGGTTGTCGTTTGTTGCTGTGTAACATATTTGTTTTACGTTCATTATTTTGTACATAGATTAGGCCGTTAGTTTTCTCGTTTGAATTGTTTTATATTTGTCATTTCGGGGCCTTTTATAGCTGACTATGCGGTATGGGTTTTGCTCATTGTTGAAGGCCGTATGGTGACCTATAGTTGTTAATTTCTGTGTCATTTGGTCTCTCTTGGAGAGTTGTCTCATCGGCAATCATACCACATCTTCTTATTTTTATGTGTAGAACTAAATCGTATTTCACAAAGCAGATGGCAGTGCTATCAGATTCTTACCTTCAATGACAAAACACTCATGTAATAATAACTTGTATTTCCCTGAAAAACAACGTACAGGTAACAAATACAAAACCTGATCACAGGGTTGTCTTATATTTCATGAACTTTGATAACGTATGTTTTAAAATTGTTACATGATTTGTTTAGGTTCATTTGATTCTCGCAAGCTTTTATCAAGACAACAAATAAAATAGAAAGTAGGTAGTACAGCTAGCTACATAGAAACAGATGTGATCAGGTTCATGATTGTACATGACTATGTGTTACTAGTGCTGCATGAACTTCTTTTACTGAAATACTGCATTTTGATATAAATAAACAGTTAATAAATAATGTTATTGCACTAAAACCTTCAGGCGATATACACAAACGGCTTATTTCCATTACGATTAGTATTTTTGTTTTTTAATAAGATTTACCTACCCTTATCATCATATCAAATAGCCTTTCATCAGTGTATGTGTTAAACTTCAATTGTATGCGTTTACTGTCTTTGTTGGATTTCCGGAGCAATGCATACGTACAGATTAAAATCATTTATACAAGAGGCGGAAAATACCAAGGGACATTCAAAACTGATAACCATACATGCAGATATGGCATTTTTCTGGTTTACTTAATCGTTTAACTTTCTATACTATTTTGTTTTACCACAGCGCACACTTGACCTACACACAAAATACAAAAACAAAATACTTTAAAACCAGGACGGAAATTTAAGCTAGAGATTTAGACTAGTTGCGGAAAAACCGATGCACTTATTGACAGATTTTTGTCATTAATATTGTACTACTTTATACGCACATATATGTCTATGGAAAGGTATTATAGGGACTTTGTATTTTTTTTTTAAATATCCAATTTACATCTTAACTCTAATCTTGATATAATCAAGTTTAATTTCGGAATTATCTACTTTAATATAGGAAACGCCGATTATTTGGTTCTCACAGCACTTTTGGGATTATAATATGTAATTATGTATACTAAAAGGTCTTAAGATATTTCACAATTTTCTATTCAAATGTGGTGTGGATCCCGGAATCACCCCTCCAATCCAAACATGATTCAAAGGGGGCATAATATCAACTACTCCCCTCCCCTTCCAGGACAAAACCCGGTTTAATCTAGATAGGTTTTTTTATAACAAATAATGACAATGGTACTACCGTAGTATGGTGATACGATATTACTTTTGTCTACACTAGATTCAAATGAAAGGCAGTGGCCTTTGGTTTGATTAGCCAAAAAATCCAGGCCATAGGTCCAACGTTGAGATAAGGCATGACTACCATCTACATTGAATTGTCAGCTATATAAACAATTTTAATAATACTATGTATATACATGTCACAAAATGTATATACATGTCACAGCCCAAAAACTGTTGTCTGAATCAAAAGTCGGTATATATATAGGTATAGAAACTGGACGGTGACATGGTGTAGAAGGGGGAAATGAACCAATATAAGCATTGATGAAGTATAGCACATTTTGGAATGCAAAACATTTACACAAAATGCGTATTATACCATAACATTTTTACAGCAATTATTAATATTATACAATGATTTAATTTTGGATGTAACACGTCTTCTGATAGGCTGTATGTTTTTTTGTTTATCAGCTTATAGACATAATTTTGTCATGTGATCGTGACGTCATCAACGTTTTTTCATGATTTACTCCTTAAATGTGGAATTTAGAATTAAATTATAAGGATTGGATGTTATATTTTTTCTGTCTATTCGAAATAACCTAAAAAAATCTGGAGAACAATTTTAAATAACCCGCTACGCTGGTTATTCAGTGTGCACCACATTTTTGATGCTATTACTTCATAGACAGAAAAAAATATTAGTCATTCCTTAATTGGTTTAAACTTTTACTTAATATTATCACAAATATTGAGATTTGTTGTAGAAGAACGATTCAATCTGAAATCTGCACGGGCTAAATAAAAGTATAGTGAAACTTCACACTTAGCTTTTTACGGTAATACGATTACGCTACAAAAGGTATGAATTGTGACAGTCCTCTAACTGTTCTTGTTGATTTAATAGACTAATAGATAAGGTTGATATATACAAGTACACTTTTGTTTTTCACTCAGTCCGTACAGAATTGTTTGGGATGAATTCAGTTTGAAGCAACACAATATTTTCTTTCTGACGTAGCTGAATGAAATCTACTATTAAAAAAACTTATAAAAGCCAGTCTAAAACAAGATCTACCCATCAACAAACATACAGACAACTCCAATGAAACAAAGACAGCTTTAAATTTTCATTCTTCAGCCAAACAATCAAAGATTGGAACAAATTACCACCAGATATTTCAAACCAAAGCTCTACAGACAACTTTAAGGATGCACTCACTCATGAGGTGCTCCTTAAAATATCTCTCACCTAAACTAAATGTGCTTATTGTTTTTATCTTATAGAAAGAAAATATATATATAATTTTTACATTTTCTATATATATATATATATATATACATATATAGAAAATGTAAAAATTGTAAATTTCATAAATAAATAAAAAAAAAAAAATGAAATTAACTCAAAACGACCTCATACAGGCATGCGCCGGAAAGTCATCCTTAAAAAGTTGATGGTATTCCGTAACTAAAGAAGATTATAAAGAACATTGAATTTCCCAAATATCAGTGTTGGACGGCATGATTTCTTATCAGTAGGTTTAGTACCTATTAGCAGTCTTTGGTGCCATTTTAGTTTACTGTTTTGTTTGAACTTGTGTTAATGTTACCTCTTTCTGCGATATCGATTTTGACTTAATATAATCTATTGCAGCTAGACAAACACTGCACCAACCAACAGACTGACGATAAGGCAATACAAAAATTGTAGTAATAAGTTCTAAAACATGATGGTATATTATACAATCTTGAGATAGACTGAAGGAAAAAATAAAGATTTCGCTGGTGTGGTCACTTCTCATAAATATAACGTAACATGTGTCCCTTTTCGTTTTCATCAAAGATATTAGAAATAAGGAACACATTAACAAGGATCATAGTTTTATCTGCAGTACAACCGCAGATTATTGTGATTGTTAAATATATTCAACAGAGTTCAGTTTTGTAGTTCAATTTTACATGAGTAATCAATATAGAAAGGCAATTCAAATCTATGTACATTGTATATAAAACTTGATATACTGACTGATTGACATTATATACAGTCTAAACGAAAAATAAATATTCCCGTATAGCATATGTAAAGGTACTTTATAATTCAAATATTTACATATTCCGAGCTGATCTATTTATCAAATTGGCATTGTAATTACATTATATCGAACCATGTGTGAAGCTGTGTAGACCTGCTTGAGTGTAAAAATCTTGTTTTCTAGTTATTAAAGCTGCTCTTGTAAAAGAAGGACGAAAGATACAAAAAGGACATTCAAACTCATAAGTCGAAAACAAACTGACAACGCCATGGCAAATACATAAAAGAAAAACGACCAAAGACAAACAACAGTATACAAAACAAAATATAGAAAACTAAAGACTGGACAACACAAACCCCACCAGAAACCAGGGGTGACCTCAGGTGCTTCGGAAGGGTAAGCAGATCCTGCTCCTCTTTACTTATAAGAGTTTAAGAAGTATATTGAACAATGTATACGAAATTAAAAATTCCGCCGTTATTTTTTTATAAAGAAAATTATTTAAAAGTACATGTAAGAACAATCTCAACACAAAGTATCTAGTATTTGTACAGAGTTAACATATACTATAAAGTCACAATGTTTTACAGTTTCTAACAATTTTAAAGTTTGATTTAGATATTGCAAGCACAGACTAGATTGTGTTCTTAAGGGAATAAATGTACCTTTATTAACGTTATCGTTTGTATTGGAGAGATGCTTTAAAATGTGTATCTACGATTCTATGTACAGGATAAATATAATTAAAGTCTGATTGATTATGTGGCATACACGGAACAGCTGTTCCCTAATTATCTTACAAACCATTTGATACAAAATGTCATCTTTCGATCTCGAATCAAAAGTCTGATTTTGTAATTTTATTTACTACTTAAGTTTTGAGTTTCAGGACATTGTAATTTTAAAAAACAACCAATCACTTGTCTAATTATTATAGTATATGACCAATAAATATTAAGATAAATTACAGGATATTGAAACTTTAAACCAAAATATGCATGTCATGTACATTTAAATAATTAATCTAATCATTTAAGTTACTACGATGAGCGTTCCAAAGAAGGAAAAATCAGAAAACTGCTTCGGCCACACGAATTAATTAAGTGTCAATTTCATTTTATGAATACAGAAGTTAATGAATTGATGGAAAACCGGATGCAGTTACTGTTACCGAAGCACAACACGTATCCTTAATAGACGAATTGCTTTAAAAAGCAAATTTTTACTCTGACTGTTGCATTAGCGCTTTTAATTTTTTTGTTGCGATAAATCTGCGATCTAATAACAATTAGAAAATGGCGAATAAACGTGTTTTTAAAGCAATTGCTTTCATGCTATAGCGTATGGCCATCTTTGTGACCCAGATCAGAGACTCTGCCCAGATCAAGCCAATTATTTTTTAGCAGATTCCTGGTCTGTCATTCTTAAACACCTTTGATGTTTTCGAATGGAATACATTGATTGAAAATGTTGAAAAACATTAGTGGATTTGAGAAATTTCAACATATGTTCTTGTAGATGTATTTTTGTATGTAAGGGGACAACCGTTTGACTATCAAAGAACATAGAAGTCCGAGTGAAAAAAGTGCATTTTTATACCAGAGTTCTTGAGATGTTTCAACAAAATATTGAATCATTTCAGTTGTTGATTTAATATTGAAAATTTGACTGAATTATCTCTTATACGGTTTTAGGTTAACTCCTAACTATTCTTCTGCCTGTCGATACATTTATTTTTGGCATTGCACAAGTCATGTCTTCTTTGACTGTCCATGACGTTAAAATACTAAATCCCTGGGATGTGTTATAGTTGATTTTAGTCTCTGATGCATGATTTTTTATTATAAATTGTTTTTGGCTTTCAACTAGCTGTCAGTAACTGTGAGTACTCTCAAATCGTACTTTCTTGTTTATTTGACCTGTTGATACTAATTGTAATGCTTTTTTGTTATTTAATGTTATTCAGGGTTATATCTGGTCTATATACCAGCTTTGATAAGTGTTTGGTATTACTATAGATTTTCACTTCTTCGTATTATGAACATCAATATTATTTATTTTGTGAAAATATTTCCTTTCTCTATTTGAACTGTACACGTATACCTAATAACAAAATTATTTTCATTTACCTGTGTTTAAAGTAATTAAAAATGGCTGATATTTTTGTTCAAGCATATTGTTTTTCTTAAATTGTTTAACATTTCACAGCGGTATAACATATTACTTTAATTATTCTTCCCTTAGTTTATTTATTTTGTATTTATATTGTATCATAGATCAAATTTATTTGTTCAGTGTATGTTCACTGGTGTTAATATGTCTTTTGATTGAGTTAAGCCATTTCAATTGATATTTTATAGTGTGTCTTTTTATGTTGTGATGTTACACTATTGTTTCAGATAAGGATGAAGGTTCGGTACCATTAAACGTTTGAACCCGCTGCAATTGTTTGCACCTGTCCTAAGTCAGGAATCTGATGTTCAGTAGTTGTCGTTTGTTGATGTTGTTTTCATAAGTGTTTCGCGTTTCTCGTTTTTTATATAGCTTAGACCGTTGGTTTTCCCGTTTGAATGGTTTTACACTAGTAATTTTGGGGCCCTTTATAGCTTGCTGTTCGGTGTGAGCCAAGGCTCCGTGTTGAAGACCGTACTTTGACCTATAATGGTTTACTTTTATAAACTTTGACTTGGATGGAGAGTTGTCTCATTGGCACTCATACCACATCTTCTTATATCTAATTATGTTGTTTAATTCGTGTTTCTTTTTTAAAGAGGTCAAGTTGCTCTTGTTCATTCATGAAATTATCGTTCATTCATAACTTTATCGTAAAACTGAGACTTCTATAACACCGTAGTCTCAGCGTAAAATCACTACGCACGTTATAGTAATGTAATTTTATCTCGCATTATTTGTTTTTAACTAAAAGTAGCACAGTTTACGCGTTCTAATTACTCTTACAATGTTTTTAATACTTCCATGAAATAACGGGCCCTGTTATTTTAACTGCTGTTGATACTGATAGACTCCACTCTGTAACCAGTGTCAAATGTCATAATAACCCTAATGATTACCTGTAATCTAAAAATAGACGAACATAACCGACCTTGTATTTTTTTTTGCGCAAACGATCATCTTATAGATGAAATGGATCCATCCAAACGTGAAAGATGCCAAGTTAAGAGATATTCACAAACAATTTGGAATTTTCTTGTTCCATAGATTGAAAAAACAGTTCGTCCATTTGGATATCAAGAACGGCAATGCATCACAAATGATGAAACCGATATCCTCGTCTTTCCAGTGGACGAGTCTACTTCGTTTTCGGATCGGGTAAAGTCGACGTGTTTGCAATTTTATTTCACATGTTTTCGAGCTTGAAGATCATTATTCACCATGTTTCCTGAGAGTTGATAAATATTAACGCAACGTGAAGCTGTTTTTTTTCTTGTTCGTTAAATGACAATTTAATTTCATGTTCCCACTTTTTTAAATTGTATAATGACGGCACATATCAGCTGAGCTATAATGTTTGGGACTTATATTTAGGAAATGATGACAAAGTAGCATTATTAAAATATTTTTAGTAAGCTCAAATATATATATATTTTTTACATGTTTATGTCTTGTAAGATTTTATTTTTGATTTTTTTCTCCGACTGACCGGACTCTTTCATGTGAAAAATAAGTAAACCAACAAACTAAAAAAACTCTGGCTTTAGTGATGAAATTAGTAAACCGTAAGCCAGTTCGCAGGTTAATCAACAGTTAACGCGCATTTCATGAAAATTTCAGAAGCTGGTCCCATCTTCAAAATCTTTAATCTTATGTATGGATGACTGATTCTTATTATGAAAAGAAAACTATAGTTCAGTAGAACATTCGCGTCACGAAAGTTGAAATCTTCAACTGAATGCATGGTTAAATTTAAATCAATTATGATATAATTAAAATTAAAGCAATAAAGATAATGAAGCCTGGAAATTATTACCCATTTATAAACACTCTACAAGGGGATAATCTATTATGATTTCTTCGTGAGCTATTTGTTTCCGTAAACATATTTGCCCTCATCGTTAGCCTGGTAAACGCGTCGTTCCCTTGGGAAATGTAAAACATGGTAAAAATGACTTTCTGCTGGATAAGTCTTTTATTGAAATAAAGTTAAAACATCCTTACTTCTCACAAGACAAGTCTCCTGTTAGGTTTAATTCTTGTACATGTGGATGAAAAATAAAAGTCACAAAAACATTAACTTGGCAGCAATTCCTTTGACAGCCTTTAAGGCTTTGATTTTTTTAAATTAGCGAAAACGTCGACACAAACTGGTACTAAAAATGTAATTAGTAACGACAGGTTGTAAATATTTCAATGCATTCAGTAATATATTTTTTTAAGTAAAGAAGTTAAGGTCATAACGGTTCACAAAAGTCTCGCTAATTTTTGAAGGTCAAGGAACTGTAAATATGCACAGATTTTGTTAAAATTTTGCATACAACTTGTACACGTTGAGCTCAAATTGAAAATCGAAACATTATCACTTTAACGGTTAAATTGCTTAAATATTATTTTTTTTATAAACCCTTGAAATAATTAAACAAATATATCTAGAATTCGCATAAAATCTATTTACAAGTATGTCAAAATTATCTTTGAAAATACTTCTTCTAAAACCTGTACATAGATTTTGCTTAAAAACCTATATGCTGTTCACAGATAAATTTTGTTTCAAAAGAAGAACAAGACGTTTCACCCATTGTCGTCTTTAGCCAATTCCTACTCGTTATTCAATGTTCCGAAACCAGGATGTATGTGTCTGACTGATCCGAAAACATTAACACGTTACAAAATCATCACTGTCAAGTTGCTTACAAATTATGAAATGTTCAATATGTGGAATGAGCTTAAACAGAGTGAATGTAAAACAATTCAAACGAGAAAACTAACGGCCTGATTTATGAAAAAAAAACAATAAACGAAAAATAAATATGATTTACAACATCAAACGACATCCACTGCATTACAGGCTCCTGACTTGGGACCGACAAAAACAAAGTGTGGCGGGTTAAGTATGTTTGCTGGTGGCCATCCCCCACCCCCCTTTTTCCCGGCCCTAACATGTAGAGTAATATTAAACAATTGACATCTTTTGTATTGTAGAGTTCGATATCTAAATCTATGACACTATTTCATTAAAAGGACAATTAAATCATGTTACATGTGAAGACATATCGACCGAGGAATGTAAATAATGTCATCCCATTGTCGGTTATCGGACATTACATTTATTTTCGTTCATTTCTTTACCAGACTCAGACTCTTTTATTAATCCAACTCAATTCTTCACCAGTTAAAGTTGCGATTGTCTTTTAGCTAGGATTTATCTTGCTAAAACATAGAAGTGCTAAGTCTGTTAAAGTTCCCCAGAGTAAAATAATGCATAATCAATTCTATATCTCTTCTAGTTTATTACCTAATGGGTGTAATGGGAATTTTACTTCATACATTGTTCATCAAGAAATCAGTTTGCATACACAAAAGAAGCATAGATAAACCGATGCATATATTTGAATAATCGTTAAAACTATCAAGATGGCTCTTCGGCTGATATTAAACATGCATCGGAAAGACTTCATATTGGGTACTTCTTCATTTTCCTTTTTTTTTTATTATAACCGCCTATTTGGTCTTTCTGTAGCAGGCTTAGTTCAATTGCAGGAGTTCGTGGATTCTTTTTCCAACTAAAAGACTTTAAAATTAGTATTTCGCTTCTTCTCCCCTTCATGTCGGGCGACATTTAGCATTATTGTATTGTACTCATTTAGATCATCCACTATTAATCTGGATCAGATGCCCACAAAGTTAGCTTGTCATTTCCTTGATTCTTTTGTTCGACCAATATTGACCATCAACATGATGTACATTTAGTTCCTTTATCCAAAAGCTTTGCCGAACCTGTCGTTGGGCATCACTCCAGTGAATGTTTTGTTCAATCACTAGGATTTTCATGCGGTTAAAGTCATCATGTTTGTGACCCAATTGTCTGAAATGCTGAGAAACTGGGAGAAGTGGCTTCTCAGAGATATCACTCATATGGCCATTGAGGCGTTTGTGGAAAGGCTGCTTTGACTCACCAACATATTGGAGGCCACAAACCGAACATTCTAGAATGTATATAACATACATACTTTTGCAGGTAACATTGCAAAATATCCTATAGTTATTTTCGGTTGCCTTACTGTAAAAAGTTGATGAGTGATGCATCTGTAGGCAGCATTTGCAGCGTTTTTCATCACACGAACGACATTCTCCAGAAGTACATCTATTATCAGACACTTCAGCCCGCACCAGCAGGTTCTGCAGACTATTGGGTTGCCTTAAAGCTATCATGGGAGGCTCGGGAAAATTCTTGGATAGTTTGGAATTCTTTTCAACTGTTTTCCAATCCTCACGAATGACACCGAAGTTGTTTTTGAGAGATGAGTGGTAAGTAAGAACACTTTTTTAGGTAGTTCTGTGTTTGTAAACCCTTCTCTTTAAGCGGATTTCGAGTTGACTTAATCGTTTTTTAGTTGTTTCTGTGTTGGAACAAATTCGCTTGACTCTACATGCCTTTGTCAATGAAACTAAATTGTCGGAGGACCTTGACAATTTTGCCAGAAGTCTTCGCATTAAGGAATATTTTGCGTCGAAGGAAAATTACAACAGAAGCTCGGATAGTGACTCAGAAATATCAGAAGACGAGAACAACTACAAATTTGTACAAAAAAGTACTTGGATCCCTAAACCGAGCAAAAATGCCACATTGGAATCATTTATTGACAATTTTAAGTTGGACATTATTAGACATACTAGAGAAAACAACAAAACTTTTGAAAATCTTACCAATGAAGAACGAACTGCACTGAAAAACTTACGATCCAACAACAATATAGTCAATAAACCTGCAGATAAAGGCAAGGCAGTGGTTGTCATGGATACATCTGCCTATATTCAAGAGGCTGAACGACAACATGGCGATGCAAGGTTCTACCGAAAACTAGTGTCTGGTCCCACAACATCTTTTAGCAGAGAAATAACTGATAGTTTGGTAGAAATGCACGACGATGGTTTCATCGATGAAAAAACTCATGAGTATTTGAAACCAGAAAATCCAAAACCGGGCAGATTTTATCTTTTACCTAAAATTCATAAGGCCAATAACCCAGGAAGACCTATTGTTTCAGCGAACGGTCACCCGACGAAAAACATCTCGGAATTCGTTGACTTTAATCTTCGTCAACATGTTGAAGACTTACCTTCTCACATCAAAGACACAACCGATTATCTTAAAAAAATGCAGGCCTTAAATCCACTTCCCTCCGACACGACACTTGTCTCTATGGACGTCACATCCCTCTACACGAATATTCCACATGCAGATGGCATTGATGCATGTAAAGAAGTTTGGAATTCCGGACCATTAAAATATCCATCTACTGAATGCCTGGTCAAAATGCTCACGCTGGTACTAAAGAACAACAACTTCACCTTTGATGGCGATCATTATCTGCAAGTTAATGGAACTGCTATGGGCACCAAAATGGCTCCATCATATGCCAACATATTTATTGGCAAATTAGAAAAACAGCTCCTTGAATCTTCCATCGAAAAACCGCTTTCCTGGTGTAGATTTATAGATGATATGGATATGAAATGGAATAAAAGTGACGAGGATTTAGATACATTCATCACTCATGCAAACAACATACATCCAAGTATCAAATTTACTCATGAGAAATCTAAATCCAAAATGACCTTCCTCGATACTTCCAGCTCGCTCACAGATAGCATCATACCAACAGATCTATATTCTAAGCCTACTGACACTCACCAATATCTGTCCACTAAAAGTTGCCATCCTGCTCATTGTACTAAGAGCATCCCGTACAGTCAGGTACTCAGAGTCAAGCGAATTTGTTCCAACACAGAAACAAATAAAAACGACTAAGTCAACTCGAAACCCGCTTTAAGAGAAGGGCTACAAACACAGAACTATCCAAGAAAAGTTTTCAGAAAGCGGAAACTATTCCAAGGAGTAAACTGTTAGAATACAAAGATAAAAAGAAAAATAAGAGGACTCCATGTGTTCTTACTTACCACCCATCTCTCAAAGCAGCTTCGGTGTCATTCGTGAGGATTGGAAAACAGTTGAAAAGAATTCCAAACTATCTAAGATTTTTCCCGAACCTCCCATGATAGCTTTTAGGCAACCCAATAGTCTGCGGAACCTGCTGGTGCGGGCTAAAGTGTCTGATAATAGAAGTACTTCTGGAGAATGTCGTTCGTGTGATGAAAAACGCTGCAAATGCTGCCTACAGATGCATCACTCATCAACTTTTCACAGTAAGGCAACCGAAAATAACTATAGGATATTTTGCAATGTTACCTGCAAAAGTATGAATGTTATTTACATTCTAGAATGTTCGGATTGTGGCCTCCAATATGTTGGTGAGTCAAAGCAGCCTTTCCACAAACGCCTCAATGGCCATATGAGTGATATCTCTAAGAAGCCACTTCTCCCAGTTTCTCAGCATTTCAGACAATTGGGTCACAAACTTGATGAGTTTAACCGCATGAAAATCCTAGTGATTGAGCAAAACATTCACTGGAGTGATGCCCAGCGACAGGTTCGGGAAAGCTTTTGGATAAAGGAACTAAATGTACATCATCCAAACGGCACCAATAAGAAATACTAGCAGTTTTATTTTTCAATCATTTTGGGATGTAAATATACACAGTCACGTATATTTGAGTATAGAGTTTTGTTTTACATTATGATGTTCAAGATTTTGGATTAAATCAATAGACCAAAACTTACCTGTATTACTGAGCTATTTTACACATACAATCAGTATTGTTAAAACTATTGACACTGACGAAGGCTATTTGTTAAGCCGAAATATTTGTCAACACGATTTTATAACATCATCTTCGTATATTACCATCTTATATTAGAACCGTTGTGCAAATCTTATATATATTAGTCCGTCTGCAATTTTCTTACTGCTCTGTACAGAACAGAATAACTTAAAAGCAGATTTGAAAATGTTATAGACATCAACTTTTGATAAAGTCCAAGATTACCCTTGATGTACAAAATATGCAATTATCATTGCTAAAAGATCAGAATTAGGTAGATATTATATACTTATACACAAACTCAAATGTTTATTCTATATGCAGAAGATATACTGTGTAAATGAAAATAACACTTAACAATTTCGTGCGCCGAAGCACTTTGCAGGATCTACTTTCATCAGGAACAGTCAAACCTGAAATGCATTTGAAAGCCGTGGATGTATAAATACGTTGAAACATTTGGGGCTAAAAACAAAAAAAATATAATAGACTAGTGAAATTGCTGATATTTTTTAAAGAATGTCAATAAATCTAATAAGTTCTAATAAAAAGAATCAAACAAGATTGAATAAAATGTTAAACAGAAATGAGAGTCACAAAGTTCAGGCTGGCTAGTACAAAGCAGGATAAATGCCTTTGTCAACATCATGTTATCGAACTGACCATGCATGTAATATTTGTCACTTGATATTAATCAGTCTATCAATTGGAAGTGTTTTTATCAGTGAATATTTTGTTGAGGAGAATGCTTTCGGAAGTTAAAAGACAATATTTGTCAGGAAAAATATGATTAAAACTTAATTGCTTATGGTGCTGCTAATCTGCAAGTTGTTCAAGTGTTTGACATGCTCCATTCAAAATATATTCAGACAAAATAAAGAAGGGATTATTTTTATTTTATTAAATGACACTTAATACCATTGATATCCATTACTAGACAAAAAGAAATGGTAAAGTAACAAATGTAAGAGGAAACATCTGCAAATAACTACTAACTAGACCTCTTGTGGTTGTTACAATTCTATTTTTAGCAATAAAATATGACAAATATAATTATTGGACATGTAAAGACATGATTAAAGCCAATTAATGTTTCAACTAATAATATTCAAAATGGCGAAATTTCTGAACAACCCTATGAAACATCATTTTCTAATTTTTTTTAAACAGTGCCTACAGTCAAACGCTTTATGGTCGCTCAATTATTAAGTTGGTTCCAAATATGAAAATAACGTTGATCCATGGAAGATTTTGATACTAGATTTAACGTTGAAAGGGATCGCTGTTTCTTTTTTTAATCTCGATATTATAATTTCTGAAAGGAGTCGTGATATCATTTATAACAAACGGGACGACTTTTCTTCTTTCATTGTTAATTTTCCTTTCCTTGATCGTGATGTTCTGAGTTGTTTTGATGCGTCTGTTTGTATGATGTCTTCTTTTAATCAAAAAACTATTTTATTAGCAAGTCGTGTTTATGGAAAATATACATATACAGATATCTAAACATGATGAAGGTAACACTTTTCAGTGATAAAATAAGAAATATATATGCAACGGATATTAACTGCTATTGTTCTAAATTAGCTATCAATCATTTCTTCTTTGTATGCTATTCGATTATCTCTAGATAAAACCCTCATATTTGAATTTCAGCTGATATTTTAGAATATAATTTATTTAGTATGTTTTTCCACTCGTATAAATGTTATATATTGAAAACATTGTTTAGTTCTTTTTCCAATATTGATGATGACTTATATTGCTTAAACACAAAACGAACTGTTACAGTAACCAAAAAGGGAAGTAATTGTTCCGACTGAAAACTTGTATTATTAGTTTTATATTTTTGACAAAAAGTTGAATAGTTCATAATGGTTTAAGCTGTTTAAAGCAATAACTGTGTACACGTGTACAATCGTGACACACTAGGACTATACTTTTCAATGGTTTCCATTATGATTTTTTCAACATATTGTACCAAAAATATCATTACATGTAACATACTAACCTTTTATGTGTTCCCATTACACAGAATAGTTTTCTGCACGACGCTTTGTCGATGACCTGTTACACGACCAAGCACGTTTAATATGTCTCATTATTTCCTGCTAACGGCAGGTGACATATCTAAATTACATCCTATTACCTATGAAATCTGAAGTCCGTTTTTCAAACGGGACTTTATCTCGCTGAGCTCTCCACCAAGATATGTTTCTCAGCTGGTTCGCATTGCATGTTATTATATCAGAAACTTGGATTAACAATTGAGATTAAGTAAAATAAAATAAAACCTGTTTAAATTATAGAATCAATTAGTTGAAAGTCTTTAGAAAATGTACCAAATAAATGAGGGATTACCCATCTTTCTAGTTCATCATTTTCATATTGAACATTTAGCTAACATTTGTGATACAACATATTTAGGAAACGAAAATGTAACTTCAAGGGGGGGATTATGGTTTTTTCCTAAAATGAATATTCTGATCCCAATTTGAAGAAAAAAAATATTGTCGTCAAGCAGATGACAAAAAAAGATATTCTAAATCCAGATTTCCCCCATACCTTATAGACAAGTGTTACATTTAAAAAAAATAATTTGATTGATAGCGACGAAAAACTAAAAATAAATATTTCTTACTCAGACAAAATAACATAACCCCCCTTGAAGTTAAATTGTTGCTCCCTTAAGCTTTTATAAAACGGCATTTCCGAAATTTTTGCAATTATATGTCCTACAATTTTAGATCATTTTGAATTTCTTTGAGCTGCACCAATCAAGTTACTAGGATGTTAGTAAAAGAGAGACAACATCCAGGATGGCTAAACAAGAAAGACCAACAGACAAACAACAGTACACAAAACGCAACATAGAAAACTAAGAAATTTGTTTGTCAACAGTAACCATATCAAGCAATAAATCATAATATTAAAATTTAATAGTATTTTCAAGTACGGTAGGTTACCAGAATGTTTGTAATTAATCATAATGTTTACCTACGTAACGATTTGATAGGACACTTATATATACATATACATGTATTGACTTGACCAAGACAGACGGTGAATTGAGGCTAATTTAACACTTTGTTTTGGATTACATTTTTAGTTAACAATGAATTCCAGATCACTTCTTTGTTTTTGTGCAATGATATTTTGTAAGTATATATTTTTTTTTTTATTTTTTTTTTCTACGATGACCAGGATTCTATTATTATTTTTTGTATAGTTGTGTTCACTGATCAAATAATAAAACATTAAAATGTCAATGAATTTAAAGTAAAATATATAATGAACATTTCGAAACGTGTATATTAAGAGCAAGGGAGGAGTTTTAATACTATTGATTACAGATTATATCAAATGTGCAGAATAAGGAAATTGCCCAGCTCGTTAATCCCCTCCCCCGTTCCCAATGTTAAAAAAAAGATATGAAATAATAAAGGAAACTAAATAAAAAATAATTAAACAAAGGTTTTTCTTTTTTATTAATATTTCACAACCACGATACGATTGCCGGTCTAAGAATAGTAATTGTAGGGCACAACTTAAAAATCTGTTAATATAAAAAATAAGGAGATGTGGTATGATTACCAATGAGACAACTATCCACCAAAGTTCAAATGAAGTGGATGTAAACAAATTTTGCGATCGTGACTAAAAAAATGGGTCCAGATGAACAATATACGTATTTTCAGTGTTTTGCTTTGTTTTCCATGCTACTAATGTGCTTGGATCTCATTGGCACTCATACCACATCTTCTTATATCTATTTACAATGTGTACACACTTTTATAATGATATCTCAACTGGTTTCGAAAATCCATTATTCTCTAATTCTGCATGCATTTGGATACATAATATTTTTACCGTTATTGTAATTTACTTTGAAAATTAATGACATTTAAGATGGCGATATGATAAAGTCTTAATAAGGTTAACATTGTTTTGTAAAGAATAAAATACAAATGTGAGTCTGCAAACTATAGTTTATGTATTACAGAAGTACTACATATTCATGCATTGCATTTGTAAGTTTATTTGTGGTAAATTAATCATTTATAATCATGCAATAGCATTTTATTTTAGATGTTATTCATGCTGTTAACTGTGTTCCCCTGGGTTTAGACAATGGTTTAAGAAGAAAACGTGAGGTCGTGTCGTCTGTTAAATCCGTCGACGTCGATTTAGAAGATGGTTTGAGAAAGAAACGTGAAGCAGTACAGTCTATCAAAGCCGTCAACGTCTACTTGAAAGATGGTTTGAGAAGGAAACGTGAAGCTGTCCCGTCTAAAAGATCTGTCACCGTCGATTTCGTTGTACTTACAGCCGCACGGAATTCATCTATAACGACAAGGCAACCCCCGATTTCAAAGAGCTAATAACCCCCTTCCTTGACGCGGAATGTTCAATTCCAACTAAATGTATTTCACTAAGTAGGCATTGAATAAAACAAAGTGATGAATGTATACATCTGTATGAAGAAGTCTTAATGATATATTTTTTATTAAAAGAGGTATGGACAATTTATTCTTACAGGAAACTACAAATGAGAGCTTCCTGAAATTTGCTATCAGGCTTCATTGGAACATGGTTTACCGTGTGATCATTTTCATATCAATTGCATTTCAACGTCTTCCTGTTTACAGAATAATAAAATATAAAAAAATAAGGAAAAGTGGTATGATTGCCAAAGAGAAACATGAAGTGGATGTAAGCAATTGTAGGCAACCATACGGCCTTCAACAATGAGAAAAACCGTATAGTCAGCTATAAACAAATGATGAAAGGCCCCGACATAAAAATATGAAATAATTCAATTGAGAAAACTAATGCCCTAATTTATAACAAAACAATTTAACATGGGTATCGGTTTTCAGTAATAGCTCATAGTTCTATTTTCTAATTATAAAATCACTTGCTTTATCACAAAAGGGGGAATTTCTTGATCAGTATCAAATGAAACATAAAGGTCACAAGGAAAGGAAACTGAAACATGAGAGTTGCTGTTTTATTTTGTATGGGGAAGTAAGTTAACTCCTATGTGATTGTAGAATGTTTAATTCTTCCTCGATAGCTTTTATTTGCTTTTTTTGGTGAATAGAATAGCAAATAAAAGAAACTGTGTATATAACTAAACAAATTGAACTAAAATGTTTGTCTTTGCTTCCTTGTCTTAATCGTTAATAAACGTAAGTAGTAAATTCTTTTTAATATTGATGTAATAATGTGTTTTGATTACATATGTATCTATTGGTTACTACGAATAGTTAATTTTGTATACGCCATTTTTATTCCTGAAAGTTTGTCCATTTGTTTGTTTTTGGTGTGTTTTGTTAAGTTTTGGAATTGTGCTTGTTTTGTTTAACTTTTATCTTTTTTTAGGAATTTTCATAAAGTGTACTTTAAAAAAAATAGCACGCTATAAATTGCTTGCATCCGAAGCGCCTTTCTTGATTTACCTTTATCAGGAACTCGCAAAGCCAAGGGTGTATAAGGACCGCAACAAGCGAAGAGCTATATGACCAAAAAGGACAAACAAGCTATCGCTAAACCGATTTAAAGTATTATTTGACTGAGGGTATTGGAACCAATTAGTTTCATTACAATGAAATTTTCATAATTTATCAACAGACTTCTGTATGTCGGTGTCTTTATCCAATGACAAGATCGTAAAATGGTAATGCCAGACAATTATTTAGTAAATTATAACTCCAAGAAAGAACATTAATTGTACAGTAATTGTTGTTGTGAACAGTTCATAGAATAAGTTATACTTGGTGTTTAGAATGTTAGAGTATTGCATAACAACAGTATTTACGTTTGGCTCTAGTAATAGCAGGTGTGGATACGCATTCATAATTAAGATGGTACCCAATTCGTTAAGGAAAAAGAAAACCAGTGAAGCAGAGCAAAACAACTGTTTGTTTAAGGACTTAGATTAGATGAAAGGCGATGCGGGATATAAGTAAATGAGACAGCAACTCAACGACACAAAAAGACAGATTACGCATTATATGCATGTTATGATAAGATACTGACACTCTGAAAATATTTAAAAAGACCGCGCTTAGGATTTTTTTTAGGAATTTACCAGAAATAGTTGTCATAGCAATTATAAATATATCGGATGAATTCTAATATGAGGAACGGTCGATTATTTCAGGGGGTTATGCCCTTGGAAATTTAAATAATATGGCATATCAACTCTGTAAGCACTCTCACGCCTACATTCCTCGTCGAAAATTGATGAAGTGTCCAATTTTGACATCAGCAATATCGCGAACGAATTTAAAAATCATTGCGGGTTGATTAATTTACCAACGTTATGCCCCTACGAGATATAAGTAACATGGAAAATTACAGTATATTATTGGATGCAGCCAAATGGCTACTCTGTATAAACCTTGTTATTCCTATACAGCAAATGACAACAGGCATAAACAAATACACTGGACAATACAACAAATCCCTACTTCTCCCAAAAACTTACTTACATACAAAGATAATCAACAACGAAACTTTCCTTTAAAAAAAGATTGAACGTAATAAAACATTTTAACCGAACCACGCTTGTTTAATTCTAAAATCTCACAGTTCACGTAAAGCATAAGTAATAGAGGCCTCGAATGTATGCATCCAAAATAAAACTAGCACATTCATCTTCTGCTCGATATGAACTTCACTATTTCATTGATCCCGTTTGGTGCCAACGTGGTTAATTTTCTTATCCAAAATCTTTCCCGAATGATTCCCTCCTCCCTTGACCAAACAGTAGTGTGGTCAATGATGGTAATATAAAGTCAGTCGATTGAGATCTGCCTTAGTGTGTCCAGATCTCAAATGTCGACGGCTTACATTCCTATTCACTACGATGGCCGTTCATATATGTATATATATTTGTTTAAAGAGAAATGTTGTGGTCATGTGTAATCAAGTAATCTAATTTGGGATATGTATCATAAAAGGGAATCTATAAATATGCGCAAAGGTTAAGTGGTTCTGAAATGTCCTATCAATCCTCGTGTCGTTTTGTATTGTAATCGCACTCATATCGACAGAACTATTTGGAATAGATGTTTATTTTGGGCAGATAAGGTTTAAAATATTGCATTACATAATCATTTTTGTCTCATTCATTTTCATTATATGAATAACGATGAAGCTGTGATTAAAAGTAAAGTACGCAGTTATTTGATTTGCTCATACAATGTGATTTACAATGGATTTTCTCGGTATTTGATATTACTTTACTAATTTTATTGACGTCATCATAAATGCATTACAATAGATTTATATTTATCCCAAATATCTTATTGTCACTCAACGTCAAAACTCGCAGCAGATGTTTGAGCTAAAAATACTCGAGATTTAAAAAAATGCTATTCTTCATAAAAGTACTAACTCGCGTAAGTTTAACTTCTCTTGCATTTATCAGAAGTCATCATAAAAGTACCATAGTTAGTGTTGGTTTAACTTCTCTATATCTCAGAAGTAATCATCATTATACAAGCTAGTGTCAGTTTAACTTCTCTTACATGTATCAGAAGTCATCATCAAAGTACTAGCTAGTGTTAGTTGAACTTCTCTTACATGTGTCAGAGGTCATCATTAAAGTACTAGCTAGTGTCAGTTTAACTTCTCTTACATGTATCAGAAGTCATCATCAAAGTACTAGCTAGTGTTAGTTGAACTTCTCTTACATGTGTCAGAGGTCATCATTAAAGTACTAGCTAGTGTCAGTTTCACTCTCTTACATGTATCAGAAGTCATCATCAAAGTACTAGCTAGTGTCAGTTTAACTCTCTTACATGTATCAGAAGTCATCATCAAAGTACTATCTTGTTCCAGCTTAACTTCTCTTACATGTATCAGAATTCATCGTCATAAAACTAGATAGTGTCAGTTTAACTCTCTTACATGTATCAAAATGCATCGTCATAACACTAGATAGTGTCAGTTTAGCTCTCTTACATGTGTCAGATGTCATCATCAAAGTACTAGCTTGTTCCTACATGTATCAGAATTCATCGTCATAACACTAGATAGTGTCAGTTTAACTTCTCTTATGTGTATCAGGAGTAATTATCAAAGTAGTAGGTACATTTAGTTAATTTAACTCTCTTACATTATTAGAAGTCCTCACCAAAGTATTAGCTAGTGTCCGTTTATTTCCTTCTTACTAACATCAGTGGTTGTTAATCATGCGTATCCATTCTCTTGTTGTAAACATCGTTTAACTTTTCATCGATGCCTATTTTGTGATTTGTATGTTAAAATCCAGTTTCATCATGCTTTTTCAAAACTACGTTATAGCGCAATGGCTAAATTTAGTTCTTGTTTATTATTACACCTGTTCATTTGCTGCTGACATTGTATCGTCATCCGAAGTATAATTTTGATAGCCTGGTATCAGATAAGTATTTCATAACCTGGCATACATGTAGTTGTCCCATGACAAAACATCAATTACAACTGAAATAATTGATTTACATTGTAGTATTATTAACGTTTATTGCCGTTTTTACTAACTGTAACTATCATTAACATGTTTACATTACCTTGTGCAAATACGATCTATGTCAAATAATATAAATATGAGAAAACAGATGGAAATAAATTATATTTACTTAATTGTTATCAATCACTAATTATTCTAAATGTGCTTATTTAATTTGCACAGGGGACGACATTAGCAGATGTTTTTCAGCATCATAAATTCAATTAATCTTTACACAGGCATACAATATGGTTAAATTGAAGCCGTACTTTGGATCCTGTTCCTACTTCAACCCACTCATGTACTCATTGTTCAATAAGTTATTAGCTTTTGCATCAATGTATAGATTTTTTTGAGACTATCACTATCAGTACAAAAATGGTATAATGTTTCTTTCCAATATTTTTAGATGTGCAGATTTATCGATTGTATATAACTATATTTCGTTAAAAAATCTTGTTTCATGTTAAAAACAATTTTTAATCGAGTATAGTCACTGTGTAGCATCACCACCGGATAAAGATACCCCCGAAGCAAAAAAAAAAACAACAATGAAAGCAAATAGTATCTATTTTAATCCCCGTACGATTTATCCGAATTGCTTATCTGTGTAAACAATAGTTTATTTCGAAATACAGTGTTGTACAAGCTTAAATATGAATTACCTAACGTGAAATGAATAGTTTGAACTCGTCACTGCTTGGTTTAACAGGTACCACCCTACCCGATTCTGACGATTTGAATCGAAAACCAATTAAGGATCATACTCAGCCCTAAATAGTAGCTACATTATTAGGAATCATTATCACAAAAACTTTATTGTCAGTAAAATGTAGGATATAATGAAAATAAGAAGAATTTGACCTTACCTGACTTCACATTTGTTTTTTTCCCCACCGCTTCGAGTGGTGATGCTACAAAGTGATAGTAGTTTGGCATAAATATGCCAAGGAAAGCTCTAGTTTATCATTCGTCGTTTTATTTCTTTCATTTTGCTCAATAAACTTAATAAAAAGGGGTTTGAAAAAACACTTAATCAATCTTTTATTCAGCCTTACATGTAACGTCGTTTCGTTTCAGTTTTTGTTCTATCTTCTATTTTTTTTTAACAGGAACTATCTAAGTGACTGATGGACAAACTAACAGACGTATATCATTCGATAGCTACTCAAATCTTCTAAATTAAGTCACAACAGTATAAATAAATGCTTACAAATCAATTTGCGCTAATCAGAATTTCATGAACTATTCCTGAACTTATGTTTTCCAAAGCGAAACAATTTGAAACATGTACATTTCTGAATATAAATGAACGTCATTCAGCATGATCAAAAACAAAATACCAATTAATAGAAAATCTTTCAATTTTCAGCAATTTAGGAATACTTTATCATGCAATCAGACACATATAAGTAAAGGTAATGTTATGAAATGTTCAAGGGAGACAAAAACCTCCATTACGCCACAGTTGTTTGTGGTACAAAACTTTGTGCGTGGGGGAGGTGAGTGTGTGTATTATGTGTGTGGGTTGGTTTCAACTGCTATTTTCCCTTTTCCAATTTTTACGTTGATTTTGAGGTTTTTGATCATCAATTGAAATCTCAAGCAGCCGATCTAAACTCGAGACAATTACGAGATTGCCGAGAGTACCATCCTCAGATAACACAAGATGCATCACTATTCGAATCACATATGTTATCTTGGTATTGGTACCTTATGGGACGGGAGGAAAGCTGGAAGTGTACGAAAATGTACATGTCGTCAAACAGTTTTAAACTAGTGACTCTAAACAGTGACACACCTAGTGTTGACTGAAGATTTTGATTTTTGTGTGTGATGTATATCTGTTGCGGAAGACCATATTATAATGACAACTACAACTACAGATGTAGAGTATGCGTTTATAACACAGTTATTCAACAAAACCAAAAGAGACAGTTGGCAAGCATGTTATTTTTTTGCTACCATATGAATCCACAAAAGTAAGGAGATGTGGTATGATTGCCAATGAGACAACCATCCACCAAAGTTCAAATGAAGTGGATGTAAGCAATTGTAGACAACCGTACGGCCTTCAACAATGAGAAAAACCCATACAGTATGGTCGGCTATAAAAGGCCCCAACATGAAAAATATGAAACAATTCAATTGAGAAAACTAACGGCCTAATTTATAACAAAACAATTTACGAAAAACAAATATGACAGACATTCACCAACGACAACCACTGAACTACAGGCTCCTGACTTGGGACAGGCACATAAAGAATGTGGCGGGGTTAAACATGTTGTGAGCGCTCAATCGTCCCCCTAACCTAGGACAATTCATTATTTAAGTCCCTCCCCTTAGTATCATGGTTCCACTGACTTTAACTTTACCTTGTGTAAACAACCGCTTATTTTGTTATGTGAAAAAGCTATATATACTGTTATATTTTCGGAATAAAAGACCCTAGGATTAAACACAAAATATGAAATATGAGAAAATAGTCATGTTCTCAATAATAGAAGCTTTAAGTTCACCACAACTAGTCATGACTCAGTACGTCGTGTGTTTTGTATGTAATATTTTTTGCATATACGTTTATTGTTAAATAATTCATTGATATTCGTATGGGTACAAAATATGCTCGTCTCAACAATGTTAATATACACACCATCTAATTTAAAACATTTTATCGCTTGGACATATGATATGTTAAGGAATCCACATCATAATTGTACGTGTTTAATGTAACATAGTTGAATATATATCTATGTTACACTTAATAATATATAAATGTTACAACCCCGTTATCAGACGAACCAGAGTCCCAGATGACCATCTACCTAGCCTTGACGATAAACAAACATATTGTCCTTTATTAATATTAATTAAGAAGCCAGGGACGTAATGAAGATGTATACTTTAGTATCCAGACCATTACATAATTGATATTCTGTAAACTTATGCAAGGATTTATAACTAGCATTTGTCTAATATACGTCCTTGACTTATGATATAGATCATCAGTATGATATAGATCATCAGTACTACCTCACCATGTACCTGTGTTACAGAACCACTAGTACAAATGTATAACCTTTGCCGTTTATGGTTTTCTATGTTGTGTCATCTGTACTATTATTTGTCTGTTTGTTTTTTTATTTTTGGCCATGGCGTTGTCAGTTTGTTTTCGATCTATGAGTTTGACTGTCCCTCTGGTATCTTTCGTCCCTCTTTTATGGGCCACACTATACGATCTACAGACAATTCTAAGTTACTATTGATCCTGAAGCATTCTAAGATTTAGTGAGATGATTCTTGTGCTTGCACTCGTATGCACATAGACATTAAAGCTTCATATTATTTGCATGTAGTTGTTTTATAAAAAATATATTATTAGTTTTATTATCAAATTGTTACGTTACTTCAACGACAATTTCAAAGCTCTCGTCTACATCATGGCGGTCAGCTTTTATTGTTGGAGAAAACCAGCGATCGTCGTCAGGAAAACTTACAATCTATCATAACTGACTATGTGAGATATATAAAGACAATGGTGAAGGTATAAGTGAGATATATAAAGTGAAACTACAATACAATGACTCAGTAATGTAGGCCCTTTCAAAATTACAAAAGAATCATATGTTAAATACATCAAATAAAATCCCTCAGATCTCATAACACATTGTTTCGTCGCAGATAGCAGTATTTTTTTTTTTAATTTTGCCTTATTTGTATTTTGTTAGGGCTTGAAACTTCTCTCATGACAAAGGCGTAGGGTTGGTGTACTCTAAGCAGGAGATGCACTTAAACGACCAAAAGACTAGAAATAAATGCATTAAATTATACTTTCCCAGGACTATTACTGCAAATTTTGGGATTGCGTTTCTTCGAATGTGTATTTATTGGAAATTTCTTTTGAACAGAATTCGGTGTTTTATTTTTTAAATCTTGATTTTTGAATACGCGGACAGACGCTATTTGCACATGTAAAATTATCAGCTTTTTCGACAAAGTCGCAACGCTTTTTGATAAGTTTTTTCTTGTCTTCATTATTTTTTTTATATAAGTTCTCTTTAATGTATTTCACTTTTTGTACATGGCAGTTATAAAAAGTGACTTGTGGGGTAATACACGTAAATAAGACAGCAATCAAACAAAACAAAAAAAAAGCATATAGACTGCACTATTATTGTCTATTGTATGGGTAATATCTTTAATGTCACTCTTAAAGGTTTTTCATCAAAAACTTGGTCAAAGCAAAAAGTTATCATGCATTAAGTCATAATTTCCCGAATTGGTTTTTTCGAACGTGACTGTATTTATTAAAGTTTTTTTTTTTTTTTTTATCTATTTATTAGTTTAATTTTTAATTTTGAAAAGAATTCAGTGTCATCTTATCTTTTAAATCCTGTCCAAAGTAACGATTTGTGACCATCCAACTCCCAAGTCAGACGTTTTATGCGACTGTCATTCAAGTGAGAGGTTTAGCTGGCTATAAAACCAGGTTTAATCCACCATTTTCTACATAAGGAAGTGCCTGTACCAAGTCAGGGATATGACAGTTGGTTTCCATTCGTTTGATGTGTTTCAGCTTTTGATTTTGCTATTTGATAAGGGACTTTCCGTTTTGAATTTTCCTTGGAGTTCGGTATTTTTATTATTCTACTTTTTTATGAATTCCAGGTTATACATTTAGGAGGATAGATGGGTTAGTTTTCTTCAACGTCCTCTGGTTGATAGTTGTCTCGTCCGTTATTAAACCAAATAAAAAAAATTATCGACGGTTGGGATTTTACATCAGACAAAAAATGACACATTTTGGTCAAAACTTATGGTCAAATCAAATGAAGGTAAATTTGGTGCATCTACCTGCAATCTATCTTTAGGGTCTTACTCTTTAAAATGTAATATACATTTATTTATAGCTCTTGAAATCAGCACTCTTAACCACAATAGAGATCGTCCTCTACAAAGTGGACATTATCCATCCATATAGTCAAGATGTAATGTATGGTTGCCTGCAGTAGAAGCATTTTCTATAAAAATTGATAAATCCAAAATATAATTAATGTCCACTAACATAAATCTTGATTTCTGAATACGCGGACAGACGATATTTACACATTCGAAAAATTCACAATGCCTTTTACATCATGATGACCTTGAGGTCATTCCGATGTATTGCTATCGCCTAGATTTCCATTATGTAAATTAGTTTTGGGTTTGTAACCGATCTATAAACATGATAAATATGCGCACATAAACGAGTGCAAAATAACATTCCTTATCGTTTGATATAAATACATCTCTTCAATGAATACTGATAAAAATATTTTTGTTTACAACATAAATTAATAATATGAAAATGTTTTGTAGTTAGATATATATATATAAGTAAAAAATCATTGATAATATTAATGCACACGTACCGAAAAATTGTGTTAAAGCATGCGGAAGAATATATCAAAGAACGTTTTGCGAAAATACCGGCAAGGACCGGTAACTCTGTAATTGTTTTTGCGGGAAAATATGAATGCCTACTCGGATCTAATCTTAGAAAAATCGAATTTTTACAGAAAACTGTCCACCATGCACTTGCATTGCACTATTATTAGAATAGTAGAATAGAATGATATACAAATGGATGCAAATCATATATGTATGTAACTGTTATTTTAATATAATATATAACAACAAATCAGTGTATACTGATTTGTATCACTACAATATAATAGTTATTACGGTGAAGCTGAATTTCCTGTCATTTATTCATCATCCACGCACGAACTTGTCTCAGAAAAAAATATCTCTCTGTACATTAACCTCAGTTTCAGGTAAAGAGATATGTTGTTTTTTTCTGAGACAAGTGCTTTTGACCATCCTCAAGAACTTGTGGTCATCCGATGTTCAGTACTTCAGTACTTTGATTCGTTTAGTTACCATTGAAGTGATTCCTTGCCTTCATTACTTTTTATATGAGTTTTCTTTTAACGATTGCATTTCACTTTTTGTACATGACAGTTATAAAATGTGAGTTAGACAAATTAAACAGCAATCTAACAAAACAGAAAAATACTAAATATCATCTATAATAGATGATACTAAATATCATCTATTATAGACTGCACACTTTTATTGTCTAGTCTATGTGAAAATAAACTCATCATAGATACCAGGATAACAAATTTGTACGCCAGACTCGCGTTTCGTCTTCAAAAGACTCATCAGTGACGCTCGAATCAAAAAAGTTAAAAAGGCTAGATAAAGTACAAGTTAAAGAGCATTGAAGGTCCAACATTCCGAAAGGTTTTGCCAAGTACAGCTAAGGTAAACTATTCCTAGGGGTAAAAAATCATCAGTATTTCAAAAATCCTCAGTATGAAGCTCTAATGTCACTTTTAAAGGTTTTCATCAAAAATTTGGTCAAAGAAAAAATCACGATGAATACACTAATCGGTCTGTCATTTGTTGATACATACATACACAGTTTATTTATACGTCTCGCCATTAATAATAACAGTTAGACCATGTAAATAAAAAACACCTTTAAAAATATTAATGTCATTTTTAAAGAATAATGAGAGGCTAGTTAAAAGTTATTTACAGTTACTTTAAAACATCGTTGTTCTAAAAAGCACTATTAAATTATGTATGACATAAAAAGTGTCTTTTACGATCTCAATTTAATTCGAAGGTTTTTGGCACACTTCTGAATAACACTAACATTGTACTATATAACTATATACGTTAATGATCAATGTCTCCAAATTTGTTAAAATGCAAAACTTTTGCACTCAAAATTAAGCGATCATGTCTTCATATACCGGGCATTCCATCATTACATACTCATCTGCTTCTATCCGGGTACCACACACAATACAAATCTGTGGATCAACGAGGAGATGTTCATAATTTTGGTATCCAAAGTAATGGATCAACGGCACCTAAGCTAAGAATAAGCTCTCCTATGAGATGGAATACAATTTAACTCAAGTTAAAAAGAATACGGTGACATATAGTTGCTTACATCTTTGCCATTCGGTCTATTCATGGTTGGCAGTTGTCTCATTGACAGTCATACCATATCTTATTATTTTAAAATGATTAAGAATGATTCTATATATATTGCAGTTATAAAAGTTCTGTACGTTCGTATAGTGTGTTGCGAGTTGTCTTATCACAATGTAACTCTGTATGCATAAAGTCCGACCGTATTTTTTCTTCAATCATATTATCACAGTTTTTCTGGTCATTAGTCTAAGAAAATGCGGAAATTCAATGTTATATACAAATAGTAAAATTGCTCTCATCAAATGACTACAATAAAGATGAACTATGCTCTTCTTATATGTTTTTATAAACTGGATCTTCTCTTATTGTTGTTGTATACAACAAATTGTAATTTTTTTCTCGTCATATATATAGTGATGCAATCCTCACATTGAAACCAAGCATAATGTGTGTTTGATACAAAAGAGGTGCATGGTTGGCTTGGGGCACAGCATTTCTAAATAAAGCACATAGTTGCTAACCTTCTACGTCATTTGGTCTGTGGTGAAGAGTTGTCTCATTGACAATCATACCACATCTTCTTATTTTATAAAGGTTGATCCTGAAATGACAAAAGATATAAGTACTTTTCCAATCCCTGTAAAACAAAAGCTAGTTCGATCATTCTTGGGGAATATATGTTTCAAATTGAAACTTTGGGAAAATGCTTACTGAGGTTAAGGAAGAATTCATTTTGTTATAGTAAAATTGTGAATTGCCAAATACAAACTTTTAATATAACAGACCAAATAAAAAAAATCTAAAAGTGAAAATATATTTCACAACTTAGTTGCCTGGATTTTGAAGTTTATCTTTCATTTCTAAATTTCTCCTTTTGTACGGTAAAATAATTATGTTTGACTATTTATTTTTAAAAATAACTGAAAATGTTAAATCATCATATTGCAGTGGCGGATTTACCGGGGGCACAGCGGGCACGTGCCCCCCCCTCCCCCAGTCGAGGTCACCAAAACAATTTCTAGAATAGTTTTATTGCTACTGTATCTGCTTATCTAGATCGAAAATCAAGACACAGCTTGATTTGACTTCCTAAATTGGTCGTTAATTAATTCCAGCTGCAACATGCATGATTTATGACAACTTATCGATGGGTGTGTAAATATTGACACCTTTGTGTAATGTCTACATCCAAAAGCATTTATGTAAACTACATGTACATGTACATGCTGATTGGAATTAATACGAATATATTTATTGGTTTCTAATACAATACTATAGGATCAAGATCGATTAACAAGTGAAATCTTCTGATCAGGAAAGAAATTACCAACTAAAATCGGTCTTAAAAGAATATGTAAAAATAGATGTTTAGTGTCAAGAATGTAAGTATCGATATGAGATACGTCTTTATTACCAAACACTCACATTGTATATGGTTTCTGGGGAATGCGTCTTTCTCAGAACAGTCTTTTTCGGACTTTATTAAACAACAAGCGATTTTCTTCAATGCATACAGCATTAATTTTTTTTAAACTGAATGTCGTGTTTTTTTCCCCATTATTTTTTTTATGGAAACAAAACCTTCCCCCTCCACAATACATGAATGGTCTGTGCCTTATATATAATCATTAATAAAATGATATTGTATCTTAGAAAACCTATTTATATTTGAGATGAAGAACAGCAATAAAAGCTTATTGTGTGTGTGTTTTTTTTTGCTGTGCATGTACTGATTTTGTATCATGGATGGATACCCCATATCCTTTGTTTTTCTATTTATATACACAGTAATATGTGTATATTTTTTCTTATTTTAAATAGCATGTATGAGGGTATGAATAGGTTACCGTGAATGAGGGTATGAATGGTTTACCGTGAATGAGGGTATGAATGGGGTCTACAGATTAGAGAATAATGGTCAAAAAGTTAAGGCTAGAAAAAAATGGGCCCCAAAAATATAGAAAACAGATTAAAGCTGTGATGAACTGTAAAGAATAGAGGACAATTGGCAGCAAATAAAAGAGTAGAAAGAAATGGACCCAAATGTAATGAAAAGATATAAAAATGAAGACCCCGCCAACGACCACCAACATCCCCAATACATGACACCACCACCACCCACACTAGCATATATGCATATATAAAAAAAATCTTTAATTTTGGTTTTATGGTGCCCCCCCCCCCCCCCCCCCCAAGTACATCGAGGTTCTGGATCAGCCCCTGTATTATGTAATTGGATTATTTGTGATTATAATAAGTATTTAGCTAGAGAACAAAATGTCATTTAAGCGAACAATTACGAAATTTGATTATTTACCTGACATGTTAATTAAGGGCCGTTTTTGTGTCACTAATGTGTGAAATGTATATACACGGCCAAAAATTTGTCACCAATTTGAGTACATCGCAATCCGTTAATGTTTCAACCACCACCTCCCCCTGAAAGTTTGTTTTGTTTGCACTTTACAATATTTACTGAGCTATCAGATTCAGCAGTTGACAGGAGGCCAATGTTTATCGGACTCCAGTCTCAAATAACATAAAGTGATATACAGTAAAAAAAATTGCAAAGCATCTTATAGATATCGTTGTCTATACTATTAATTTAAAAATAAGGAGATGTGGAATAAATGCCAAAATTGTTTTAACAATCATCTTGGAGGGTCTAAATAGTAAAAAGGGGTGTTTCATGTCTGTATTCTTAAACAATTGTTATTTTTCTCTCTTTTTCAGCAATGCATCACTCTCTACTGTCCTTATCTATAATTATTCTATATTCTGCGTCTCCATCCACATTCTCGTGTATACCATGAGGGTCCGGATTGGGGGTGTTGTTAATTTCTGTATTCTTTAAATTGTTGTGTCACTTTTCTCTACATTTTATTTATTTTTCTCGTTATTCTTTCTCTATTCTTTATATTTTAGCATCCCAATATATTTTACTTACTGATGTTTAGTTACATTACGACGTTTATCTCTGATATAAAAAAGGAGATGTGGTATGATTGCCAATGAGACAACTCTCCACAAGAGACCAAAATGACACACAACTATAGGTCACCGTACGGCCTTCAACAATGAGCAAAGCCCATACCGCATAGTCAGCTATAAAAGGCCCCGAAATGACAATGTAAAACAATTCAAACGAGAAAACTAACGGACTTATTTATATATATAAAAAAAAATGAACGAAAAACAAATATGTAACACATAAACAAACGACAACCACTGATTTACAGGCTCCTGACTTGGGACAGGCACATACATACATAATGTGGCGGGGTTAAACATGTTAGCGGGATCCAAACCCTCCCCTAACCTGGGACAGTGGTATAACAGTACAACATAAGAACGATCTATAAAAATGATGTATATACTGGTTACCAATGTAGATGACAAATTGGTGTCATTCATAACAACGAAACAGAATTCACATGATATATGCGACATTCTTGAATGAAATTAATATTACTTTAATATTACACTTTTTGAAACCATTTTTATCAATTTCCAATTTCCATTGTCTAAATTTATGTTTCATTGTTCATGTGTTGTTTTCGTATATTTTAGCCACTCGTCTTGAGCCTACCCATTTGATCCGATAACTCCTCATAAAGCAATCAAATTATATTTTCATTGCCATTCATAACTCTTAACAGACCAAATAACAGACCGGGTTTTATACATCCGACCCATTAACAGACCAGGTTTTTAATAAAAATTGATTAATATCACCAAAATACAGATTTTCGTATAGATTTTTCACACAATGATATTAATATGGTTAACAAACAGAATGCCTGTCTTTTTTCGATGTTCAAAATATTGCACGCAAGCAAATTATGCCAAGTTGTCATTTTGTGTACATTTTGTGTGTGTAAAATGTGTATAAATTTATTGATGAGTAACCCGCCTTTTCATTTTATTGATTGTTTATCGAAGCTAGAAAAAAAATAATTACACCACTGGATTCAGTACATTGAATTGTTTTGTCAGACATGAATAATTTTTATGATAAAAAATATATTTAAAAAGTTATACAATGAAACAAACTGAACTTGCAAGTATTTTCTCGATAACACCTGATAAACAGACTTTAGCCAACCCAATTAACAGATCAACCGCCGATATAGCCGCATACTCAATATAGATTAACCGACCAATCTCTCGGTTAGCCGAGTGACGGCCGTGATATAAGAGCGTATATAAAATAAATAATAAATACATTTTATTTTATTATTATGTCACATCTTATCTACACATAAAACACAGTATAAACAATGATGAGATAATTGACCCAACCAGTAAAGTCGGCTATGGTCAAGGGAGCGACAAAAGATACCATATGATCGGTGAAAACAGGAAAGTTAAGGAGTCAACACGTGAAAAGCCAGCATGGTAACAACTTTTGATTGCTGATTTCAAGAATAAACCTCTATATTTACAAGAGCTTTCTTTCTGTTTTACACCAGGAGCTACAAGTCATCAAACAAGGCGAAAAGTAAGTACATTCAACATTGTTATCACTTTCATCTTAAAAATATTTATGCCTTTTTTGCCCTCAAACAATTCAATCAAATTATTACTAAATACTTCTATCATGTCATTTGTTCATAATAGTTTTCTTTTCAATCTTATTTGTAGCTAGGAATTATAGTATATATTATACACATGTACATGTAATAACGTGATTAGAAACTAGTAGATTTTCCTTATGTAGTCAACATATTCCTTGACGTGGCTTCTGAGATTTGACGAGATTTGCGAGGATTTGGAGAGAAAGTTGTCAACGGCTGTGTAAATTTACAAAATGATTTCAAGCGATCGTCAAATGCGTTTTATTAGTAAGTATCACTACAAGCCAAATATAATTTGTCATTTGAAATGACTTATATGATTTAAAGTTAGTTGAATATGAAATGGTAAGTGATTTATGGCCTCCAAAGTCGCCAATATATTACCAAGGTCACAGGTTAGGTTGGAGCCATCTTATTTATTTTACTCTTCTTTTACCGTCTGCTTCTTTTTTTTGCAAACGATATTGCATCATGATTGATAAGCTAAACTCAGACTGGCTTATGGCTCATCGAAGTTTATCCAAGTTTTAACAAGTATATGATTACATTCTATTCCATCAACGTTCTTCAGAAATTGTTATCGAAGTTTTCTTCGATCGATGACACTATAAAAATATTCTTCAAAAACTTGAACCAACTTCTGAGCGCTCACAAACATGTTTAGACCCGCCACATTTTTTATGTGTCTGTCCCAAATAGTCAAAAGCCTGTATTTCTGTAGTTGTACATTTTAGTTGGTTGCCATCCGTCGTATATAAATGTTCCGGATCATATGAGTATTTGGACCATTCGCGTATGGTCATGACCATATGCGTATACCCATGTAGTCCGACGATATGAGTATTGATTTATACTCGTTTGGTTTTAACGGGTCGGACCATACAAGTTTTAAGATCATAAAAGTATTTTTAAATACATTCTCTAACTTTCTTCGCAGGAGCACACAGCTCATTCTCCGAACCCAAATCGACACAGGTTACTAATTGGATTCTTTTATCTTTACGTATTGTCTGAATCTTGAATTGGTGTATCTGTTATCTTGCCTTCGGTATAAAATCAATTTAGGGCGTTTCATCTTGTCGACTTCTTCGACCGCAAGTGAAACCGCAGGCGTTTTGGGCATGGACCTTTTTTTCTTTTTTCTTGGTGTTTAAATTATTATTTCAGAAACAAAATTTCTTCTAATCTCAACTTATTTTCATTTAATGATTGTGCTCTTTCTCCTATTCATACGATTTTTCTGTTATTGTAAGATCGTATAAATAGGAAAAAGAACAGATTAACCTAAATAACTAGAAATAATTCAATAAAAAAAAAAAAAAAAATTATAATAGAATATAAAGAGGGTTCAGTTACCAATTCACTTTTTGTTTAACAGTTCATTTAGAAATTTCTTAAAGTTATTCTTATAAGTCGACATATTGCATCTCGTGCAAATGTAAGTATAAACCAATAATGACCATGTAAAAATGAGTTTACTATAATTCTTACTTGCAAGTAAAATTCACTTTATTTCATTAATCATGTAACAATAATTATAATAATTATGATTGAATAAGTGAAAAATTCCTCTAATTGCAAACATCCACGTCAGTATTACTCTAATGGCAGTCTTGCATCTAAGCCCTTCAGAGTGAAAATTTCATATCTTCTCTCAATTATAAAATGGTTATCTAGAGTTGTAAATATGTCATCTCATGCTGATAAAGGGACAGATAATATTACTTAACAAACAGATGTTTAAAACAAACAAAACTGAGTTTTTTTTTCAGTAGAGCTGATAATATACAATATGTTCAGTTTCTGGTTTTACCACTCTACATGTCTAGGACAGGAACAATGACATTAATTGAAATTTTGTTTATTTTAAAGATTTTTATAACAAATCATTCAAATTAAATATTATAAAGGATGAAGGAAAGTTTTTGATGTTATATTTCCCTACACCTTGAAAAAAATTATTTAACTTTAATTTGTCTTCCTATAATTTCTAATTTGTAGTACATGTTTATGTTTGTAATTAACTAAATATTTATCATTTATAAATATTGATAAGTGTTGTGTATCTACTATTAATTCCTTCGTGCAACAATTGCCACCTATTATCAAGAAAACCAAACATGTGGTATTCACCAACAAACAAACTTATGATTGAAGTGACAAATTTATTTGAAAACTGTGTGTTTTCTAAGTGGTGTATCTGATAAACTGTTTTTCAACCCAACATCATTTTAATGTGATTTCTTGGGCTTAGTTGTAGGATTGAATGGATAGTTGTCCTCATTGACAGTTATATTACATCTCCTTATTTTAATATTTATAGTAACAATAGGGCTTTACCTATCAGACTTTACACCAAAGCGAATATGCATATACACGTTGACTTTTTATTCTAAACATTTACAAAATGAATAATGTGTGCTTGAACTGTGGGGGTTATGGGAGTGCTATGTAATGATTACATTTGAATATAATGCATTTAATTTTTTTTTTTAAACGACAAAAAGATACGACAAGCGATTAAACTATATACCGCAACCGTCAAGGATTAGGTAACATAACGATCGAAATGTTATCATGCTATGTGGTTAGATAAATAGTTTTGTTTAAAAAAGAAGAGAAAACGCTGACATTCAATTGCACCAGGTAATCAAAGGTAACGATGACCTCACGGTCACAGGTGGTTAGTTTTATATTTCCCTATTTCTATTTCCTGTCAAAATAGCAGTTTTAGTACATTTTTCTTACGCGTGGTTAAAATGTATCTGACTGTGTTGGGAAAGTAAATTTTTACACATATATTTGGGACAAAAACAGATAACATATTATGTAACATGGACCACCAATGTATTGTTGTCAGTTGTAACTAAAGTAGAAAAGAGTACCAAAAAATCGAAGAACTAAAAGGTAGAGTTACCTGAATTGAAGGATTATCCTGTTATGATATTAACAAAAGAACCGATAAGAACTAACAAAGGGGGCAGTTTAAACGCGGATATCAATAACCTGGATCGTTCAGATCATCTCAGTATGTATGCATTGGTTAGATTTATTGCATACGTTTTATTTAACTGAAGACACTACACATTTCAAGTTGTGGGAAAAAGATCAAAATATTTATGACATTAGTGTTGTATTTTTGTTAACACAATAACATACATCCGATGTGTTTAGTCACCTAGATACTTGTGTAAAAGTTTTATACCGATGGAGAACATTAACGTTATAAATATTCAGGAAGTACACCAATCGCTTCAATACATTTAGATTGAGTATTAAGGAATATATTTTCGTAGAGGAAATTACTTTTGTTGTCCTGTATTGACTGATGTCAGTTTGGTCAGTAGCTATTGTCAAACAGGTTCACTCAAATTATATTTAGAAATATGACGAGTTTTCTTTAACAATTTCAGAAACAGCGTAATACTGAATAGTGCAGATGTGATAATCAGCGTTGAAAATTACATTATACAATCTGGTTTGACTTTTTACGCAAGTGTAAATTTAATTATAGTGGAATATTCCACATGGTAGATACTGAAAGTTGTGAAACGAATATCATTGTGTTGTGGAAGTGCATACGATAAATAAGTAAATAACTCTACAGACATTTCAAATTAATTATTCATGGAAAATATGAAACGACCTCCATAACGGAACGAAGTGTTTTATTATCATTCATGCTTATTAAATGGTGAATTAGGATAATAAAAAAAAGTAACAAATGCACGGCAATTTATCAGAAAGTGTTTTGTCAGTTACCTTAGAAGATTTAAATGATGAAGAAACGGCACAGCGTCTTGCACCTATAATATATCTATCGTTTTTGACATTGGTTGGAACTCCAGGAAACTTGCTTGTTATTGCAGTTTACACTTTCACAATTAAAAGAAGATCTACACACCGACTATTCATAACAGCTTTAGCAGTGACGGATTTCTTGGTATGTACAGTCGCAGTCCCATTTGAAATAGCCCAAATGACTAACCAACTGACATTTTATTCTGAGTGGGCTTGTAAAATATTCCGTTCTATGAATGTTTTACTTGCTCTTTTGTCTTCTTTCATTTTAATAGCGTTGTCAGCAGATCGCACTCGACGTGTAATTCAACCGCTTAAGTTACAGATGACAATACGTCAGGCAATTTGGTGCATTTTTCTTATTACTTTAGTTGCATTTATTTTCGCGTTGCCCGAAGCAGTCATAAGCGGTATAAGTATAGAGGATTTAGAAAATAATTTAACAGGATACGATTGCAGTTTTTCGGATAGGTACAAGGATAAAGCGTATACTACTGTATATAGTTCTACTCTTCTAGCAATTTATATTGGATGTATATTCGCTTTAATTGTTATGTATTCAATTATCGGACGACAAGTGTTGAGTCACGTGCACTTTAGAAGTACTTTCATCAGACAAAATGGAACCGACAATCATTCAACAGCATCTACAAACAAACTAGACAGAAATGAAATTAAGCTTAGCCTAGAAGAGACATGTGATAGTATAGATATAGACGAAGATGAGTCTCGGAGTAAACAACTTTCCGAACTAAAGTCAAGTAGAGAAAGTACCATGAAATGTAACACCAAATCTCCTGATAGGCGACATTGTGCAATGAGACAAGAAAACTCTTCTAAGAAAGTGACAAAAATAGCATTTGCAATTAGCTTTTGTTTTATTTTGAGTTATGTACCGTACGTTGCTGTAAAACTAAACGCTTCCATTGCAAGTGGACATTTTACCTCGAACGCTACAACTAAAGCAATATTTCCAATTCTTGGGAGAACGTTTATCATAAACAACATAGTCAATCCTATTATTTACGGTTTTCTGGACCAGAAATTTCGTCAAAAGTGTAAGATCATATTCAGGCATTTGACGTGCAGGATGTAACGAAAGGAAAAATAACACTTAAAAGTGTAGTATCACTCATTCATGAAATCACTGTCTTTTTATAGACTGCGTAAGTTTACAGGTGTAGGCGAAACCACTAAATGTGGTTGTACATTGTACTTAACATTTATAAGAAGTATTTGTTTCCGTTTAGTATTATAAAATCTTACACAATCAAATCAAATTATTAAATAAATAATCCTCCTTAAGTTTCAGTTTTATATAAATCCTTCCCTAACAGAAACTGTAAAGAATAACAGCCTAATTGGCATGCAACATTTAATGGTTTACTTTTAAAACTAATAACGTCGTTGTATAGACTGGCGGATTGTAGCATACAGACGAGTGATAGAATATACTACGGAAGACTTCAATAGTGTAACAACTCTTTAGTTGATATCTCAACATTTCCATATTTGTACAGAACTAGTCGCTCCTTTTACAAAACAAATAACGAGTATTTTTCATCTTATTTTTTAATATAACAAATGATCAACTTTATTGATTGATTGATGTTTACTTAACGCTGCATCAGTCCCAAAAATGCTATATCGCGACGAACAGTTAACTATAAAGGCAGGCATTATCTTGATAATAATCTGACCAAATATGACAATATAAATATATGCACAATGATTTGATATCGTCATCATTTCCTATGTCATAATTTTTATTAAGTACAGAAAGTTGAATTGTCAGCTAAATAAAATATATAATAAAATATCCAATCTGTAAAGTAAGTTTTCAAGACTATATGCCGTAGATTTCTTGTCTTTTTGTACTATCGTCAAAATAGTCACTTTAAAAAAGTTGTCAATCGTTTTCCAAATTATTAAAGATTTCCAAGAAATTATAACATGAAGTTACATACAGACTAAAATCATTAGTTTAGTAGGTCTTTGGCGTAAGAGTTGCGTTATAATTGTACCTCAGTATAATTAGTTTTCTATTTCTTTCCGTACTCTTAAGACCCTCATACTAGTCAAAATAAAAATTACTGTAGTTAAATTAGCATTAAGAGCAGATAAAATAAGTTTGGTGTTACCAAGGCTCAATTAAAAATTATATGATTATCACAATGGAAAGCATGTTTTCCCAAGAAACAATTATAGACCAGTTAATGTTCATAAACAATTTAAATGTTAAATAATCTCCGGTGTATTGGAAGGTTAAATAATCTCCGGTGTATTGGAAGGTTAAGTTATGCAAGGTCTGCATCTGACTTGGTTTATGGTAAAACTCTACGCAATAAAGGATGACACAAAAGTAAAAAATTACATTTGTTTCCCATTTATTATACTTAACTACCATCCCTATCTCCCCCTGCCCAAACACCAACGCTTCCCAAAAATGTTGCCATTTAAAAAAACACCAACAAACACAGGAATCAGGAATTATCATGCAGTTTGAACATATTTTTAAATGCTGATTTCAGCTCCGAATTGATTTACAACAAACCTTTCTTAAATTCTACTTTGATAAATTTAGAAATTGTTTAAATGCTAAAGTTCTAACTCCCTCAGAAAAACTTAACTATTGTTTTAAATCCCTTTTGGTCATATAACTTCTCATGTACTCACCGTGCATCGTTTGTTTCAAATAAGTTGGTTGGAGCGTTCATGATGAAGGTCAATCCGGAAAAGCACTTCAGACGCACCAAATTTTAAAGTGTTAATCTTTTTGTTTTGCTCTCTCGTATTTTTTGCACCCTTTCAAATGGCTTACTTTTTGCGAAAATAATATTTCAATGTGAGTTTTTTTCTTTACCTTTTGTTGTTCCACTGAGGAATATAAATCAAAGAAAAGCGCTTCAAGACGCACCAAAGTAGTCCAGTTCACAAAGCGTAAACATTGGCCCTAAGATTTATTAATTTCTTTTTATCAGGCCATAATTCTAACATTGATATAATAACTTCTTGTTGGCACATCACTTTATGAATTACAAATTAATTCTGCATTATTTGTGTTTCAATGCTGTTTTAGTCCAATTTTTCGAAAACTTGTAATAGTTTTTTTTTCATAATTTACCTTTACCGCAATTTCTGACTTCAGAAAATGCTTTTGTCTAGGGATTCAATATAAACCTTGGCAAATTATGGTTACAGAACATTATGGATCGTAGCTTGCGGTCAAAGTTTTTAAAAAGCTTTTAGATCTAAACAAAAATGCACAAATCATCGTATTTTGACAACATTGCCAAAATATGCTGACTTTGAAGCCTGTATAACATACTGTTTTGAACAGATTTGTTTAACCTTTCATTTACAAGGCTTTTGCAATAGATCTTTTCAAAAACCAAATAATGACATTTCATATAAATTATGATCAAGTTGAAATTCAAGGCCATTTCTTGCCAAAAGTGTTATTTTTCTTTTCTGGAACGTGATGACAGACGGATAGAAAATTACCTAGTATTTACCTACAAACCTGTTTTGCTTTAATATATCACTGTTCAAGAAAATCAAAAGTGTATTAACATATAATTTACATATACAATTTTGTAAGAATTCAGTAATAATCGGAATTAGCGGTTTTGAACAAGCATTTCTCAACATAGATAATGAACAATTTTAATTGTATGTTTTATAAGAGAGAGGCGAAATATACCAATGGGACATTCAAACTCACAAGTCGAAATAATACACTGACAACGCCATGGCTAAAAAAAGAAAAAGACCAAAGACAAACAACAATTACTGGATACAAAATACTACATAGTTTGAACTTTTAATTAGAACCTGCTAGTTCAATATTGTTGCGTTAAAGTGGTTTTCCGATGACAGAGTAGTCAGAGGTCACTTCGTGTTTCGTTGAAATCAGGTTAAATGCACATTCGAATATTCACCATTCACGGCATATCTTCATATTTTCAGAATTCGTAGTGAATTCTCAGGTAAATGTAAGAAGAAACGCTTACCTTTAATTCCGGAGCACCTACAATCATCCCTAGCTTGTTAAAAGGGGTCGTATTTCTTGTGATTTAGTTTCTGTGTTGTAATTTTCTGACCTTATGAATTTGTCTATATATGTGTTGTTCCTGTTGGTAACGGGCAAGTAAATCCCTTGTCCTGAGTTTCATTTCGATTTGCTCATTCGGTCATCTGACCCTTACGAAACCCTTAATTAAAACCAGTTTTTTTGGTTGAGTGGTTGTTGCTCTATCCTTAGTTGCTGTGTATAGTTTTTGTCTTTTCTTCTTTTGGCATTAGGGTTGTGTCATCTTTGTCGACATGTGATTCCTTTGTTTAAATGTGTTGATTGGTTGTTACAAAACATGTATTTGCTGAACTGCCAATCTCAAATATTTCAAGCATATTTAGGACTAGAACATTTACCCAATATTTGGTAAAGTTGGTCGACTGAGATAGAAGGCTGGAGATTTATCCCCTTGCAACAAGCCATCTACGGATTCCTTGAATATTTGTGTTACAAGAGTTTTTATGTCCAAAGAGCGTTGCACTATCCTAAAATGAGACCTCGGATTTTTTCAACAATAATTCCGATCGTACGGTTGCGTATTTATACATATATATTTATATATAAACGCTTGCTTCTCTAAAGCATGGCTATTCCAGCCGGATTGTAGAAATCAAGGTGACCATATTTCTATATTGTTTTTTTATAGTATCAAACAGGGTTAGCCTAATAGTTTTTAAGCCGTAAACAAACTTTCTTTTACTATGACATATTTCAATCATGCTAATTTGCATGTGTGTTGCGCATAACTAAAAAAAAAAGAACAACAATTTTTCGTATACCGACGACAATCATATTTTCTGTTAATATAACTATTGTTATTATTACTGATGGTCCCTAATATAACTATTGTTATTATTACTGATGGTCCCTAAAAATAAAATGACAATTAATCTTATCCATTATAGTTTGTGTATTTGTCATCAATACTTAAATTAATTACATGTGTAGCTATAAACCCATTAATGAATGAATTTTATTGTTTGCAGTTTTTTGTAGTAGAAAATTAACGTTAAAACAACACCCATGGGTTTAATTGTACAGAAGTCAATATGTGTAATTATAGTAACGAAAGTCTTCCATTAGCTTCATTAGATATAAAAGAGATTCCATACATAGAATACGAGTCATTGGCAATCAATTATACAAAGTGCGTGTTTACATCTGAATAATGAACTGTAACAAAGTTATATTAATTGCATACGATTTTATATTTAAAGAGCAATGTAATTTCATTTTGTATAAATTTTTAATTTATTGAAACAGTGTACATGCAACATCCGAATGCCAAAAAATTACTTTAGTAGTATAGATGTTCAAATTCTTTCTCTATTGTTTTCACTATTTTCACATTTCCCAACCGATTGTGAAAAAATTTGTTCTCCTCACTAGTGAAATATCTGTTCTCGGCAAATGATTGGTCGAAATTTAATTATGACGTCAAATTTTCTTGGTTTCTTCTGAATTTCCTATTGTAGCGTCATGAAAAAAGGCGACCATGCCTGATGACGTCACATATATAAAGAACCCAACTTTCTGCAAATCTTCGAAAAGGAAGGATTAAATCATTAGAGAAACAGATTTCACCACTATAACTCGTGTATTACGATATTTCTCCACTCTCAACAGTTAAATTTTAGTTATTTAAAAAGCTCGGCAAGCCTCGCGCTTTAAATATCAAAATTTAACTGTCTCAAACGGAGGTGGAATCTATATTTCTACATTCGTCCAGATAATTATGACGTCTCGAAAGGCTATTTTATTTTTTTTTCTTTGACGCCTTCCTACGACGGCGTCACAGAAAAAAAATCAAAAAGCTTTCAAGACGTCATAACTATTTGGAATATTCTTACATATAATAACGTAATCAATAACTTTATAATTCCAGTTCAAAATACAAACTAGACTCTAGAATTAAAATACTTACTGGATACAGATCGTTTACAGTACCTTCAGATATCTGGAGAATACATTCACCGTCCTAAATAATCCAGACTTTAAAAAAGTTTTTTCATAGGAACTTATCATTATGAATTTACCCTTTATAAATCCAACATTAAAATCGGTCGTTGTCCTTTCTTGGATAGTGATAATATAATTTCTCTCGTCAATCGTCGTACCAAATTTATCCAAACCGGGATGACTTGAATTTCACTTTCGAATTTTGAATTTTCCTTTCCCTAATGATTCATTCTTATGAATTAACCGTGTTTGCATTGACCTTTCAAATTTTAATAAACGTAATACATTCATTTCTCACACAAAAGAGAAATAGACACCAAGGGGCAATAAAAAAAAAACAATCAGTAGAGTAAAGAAAGACAACACCATGGGAAAAAAGAAACTAATAAGACGAACAGACGAATAACGGTCCATTAAACACGTCTACACAGAAAGTTAAAAAGAAAAACACGAACCCCATCAAACGGTTTGGGTGTACTCAGAATGCACCAGGAGGCAAATCAAATCCTGCTCCACTAATGACAACAGATGTGTTGGTCATAGTTGATTAAAAATCGGTGATCAGTCGCATTATCTGATATCATACACGAGGAAACGAGGACGGGGTTGTGGCTATATATCCACTTACCTTATAAAGTAAGTGGAATATGATCGTGGTCATCTGTGACACAGATAACTCATAGCGGTCAACTAAATCATAATGGCGTCCGTAAATCTTTCAAATAGACAACTTCAAGTTTATCTTTAACAACCTTAGTTCGATATCTTCATTATAAGCAGCAACCTTTACCAAGGAGATACTGATTTAAAGCGCGACCACTCAATATTTTTTTTTAACTTGGAGATGAGGCTTCAAATGCAGGCGCTGCTGGAATGTTGCTACACAGAAATTTTCATTTAGTTATTCTGCTGATCAATAAAAACGGGGGAACACTTAAGTCATAAAATAGACTTTAACGCCGCAACTTGTTCATATGAAAATAAGAAGATGTGGTATGATTGTCGATGAGACAACTCTCCATCAGAGATCAAATGACATAGAATTTAACAATTATAGATCACCGTACGGCCTTCAACAATGAGCAAAGCCATATCGCATAATAAGTTATAAAAGGCCCCGAAATGACAAATGTAAAACAATTCAAATGAAAAAACTAACAGCCTGATTGATGAAGAAAAAAATATGTTTGCCTCCCAAAGTCAGGAACATTGTCAGTGGTTGTCTATATAGTGATTAACTTATCTCTTCATAGATACCAGTTGCGTACACCATGCAGACGCGCTTTTCGTCTACAGAATACTTATCAGTGACGCTAAAATAAAAAAAAAGTTAAAAAGGGTCAAATAAAGTATGAAGTTTGAAGAGTAGTTTAGTGTTATTTGTCTTTTGAGGAATTCACGACTTGCCTAGACTATGGAATAATTCACGACTTGCCTAGACTATGGAATAATTCACGACTTGCCTAGACTATGGAATAATTCATGGCTTGCCTAGACTATGGAATAATTCACGACTTGCCTAGACTATGGAATAATTCATGGCTTGCCTAGACTATGGAATAATTCACGACTTGCCTAGACTATGGAATAATTCACGACTTGCCTAGACTATGGAATAATTCATGACTTGCCTAGACTATGGAATAATTCATGACTTGCCTAGACTATGGAATAATTCATGACTTGATATATGGTGTATACGAACTTGCGTATATGGTGTATACGAACTTGCGTATGGTCGAGAACCATATTTATCCCTTTATATGTCTTTTTCTTTTATTTTTTTTGTAGAAATAGTTGATGTCTAATTGAAGTATTCATGATTTATACGACATTTCGGATATTGCATGTGATAAATAAGAAAAAAAAAACATAAGTTGATTTGAATATATACCAAAACATGGTCGGCATCACACCTTTAAATACTAGGTAGGTTTTTCATGGTATACTGGTTTATGGATTTAAGGTAAACTTTTAAAAATAATATGTCTCCAGTTTGTACAATCCGTATACTGCCTTGGTTCATTGTTTTTCATCAGTTTACTGCAATTTCTTCTATATAAAAATTAGGAGATGTGGAATTCGAAGACATCTATCCTCCCGAGACCAAAAGAGCTATTAAAGGTCTCCTTAGACCTTCAGCAATTAGTAAACCCGTTAAGTGATCCATAATTTGCCTCGACATGACAAAAATGTAAAACAGTTCAAACGAGAATACCAACCACCTCATTTATGATGAAACAGAAAACGAAAAACAATTATGACAGATCGCAACTAACGACATCCACTGAATTACAAAAATGCTCCTGAATTGGGAAAGGCACATGTGGCGGGGTTAATATATATAGCATAACAAGAAAATGTGTTATAATTGCCAGTGAGACAACTATCCACCAGAGTCTAAATGACGTATATGTAAGCAACAATAGGTCACCGTACGGCCTTCAACAATGAGTGAAACCTACGCCGTATAGTAAGCTATAAACGGCACCGACATGACATGATATAAAACAATTCAAATGAGAAAACCAACGGTCTGCTTTTTGTACAAAACAATAAACGAAAAACCAATATGATAGACAGCAACCAACGACAAACACTGAACTACTGGCTTCTGACTTGGGACACGGGCACATGCATAATGTGGTGGAGTTAAACATGTTTGCGAGCATTCAACCCTTCTACTAACCAGGGACAGCAATGTAACAGCACAGCATGAAAACAAACTGTTCTTGACTCATCAGATTGGAATCGGCATCGGCATATGTGTCCATTTTGTGGTTGGTAATTACAGAAAAGAAATTACGAAAAGCCCACGTTTTACAAATTCTTTCAGAAAGATAAAATAGTAGACAAATGCGTAGGTAGAATAGTTTTTCCCCAAATGTCTAATTATGTTTTATTATGTTATATTGTACAGGTCATTTAAAAAGTTTGACAGTTTTTAAATCAATTATTACAGTGGTGAGTTCTGAGAACTTCTATTGAAAAGATTAAATTTTGGGATAGGGCCATATTAATGTCTACAATCAAGAACAGGAAATAAAATTTAAAATATGTAGATTAACGGTACCAACAACACAAGGTTTGAAACAAGAACAGACTAGTTTTGGATTCGAATAACAAGTGAACAAAGAGAGTCACATTTCTGACTGTGCATAGAAAAGTATAAGAAATGTATCGAATTATACTTCCGTATGGACACGTACACAAATGTACAGGAGTATGAGGTAACTAAAATGCAGATTGAAACGTTCTGCAAATTTTATTCACAAATGAAACACAGGTTTAAGAGAGACATTTGTAAAAGTGATGATTAATGTTTTCCAATCCTAGTAATTTAACTGTCTCATTTGCAATGCTCATGTGTCGATTACAACAATAATGCATTGTATACACTAAACACAGTCAGGTTATATAGTCCTCAAACATAAACTTGTATTTCCTCCAGTATACAAATAGTACCTGATTTAGAGAAAAATGAAAGTTCGAAACTAATTATATGTGTATAAAAACAAGATATAAAAGATATACATATTGATAAAAATTTCAAATAACCAAGAATCTAAGATTCAAAGTGTCTTCATTCAATACAATCTACTGAAGAAAAAATAGAAATTGATTATATACATGTAGTTGGTAACATATATATGTATGACACAATACAACCAAAGTATGAATTGTACGTTCAAGAATAAACCAAATACTAAGTACATATTGAAAATAACTATAAAGAATAACCTTTGACACACAATTTTTATAGACTTACACCCCAGTTCTATTGTTATACTTCATAGTTTCTATTTCTGAAACAAGTGTAAATTGAATAGATCTATTGTTACGAATAACAATGGATTTTGACCACAGGGTGTGACGAGCGGGGTTTCTGGAAACCCCTGCTTCTACAACCCGAAAACACAGTCCATTGTTATTCATAATAATAGAAATTGATTATTTTTTAAATAGCATGAACATAAGAAATTACTAATAGTGTTCACTACAAGTTGTTTCAAGATATTAAAAAAACACATTTTAGGAAATTCAAATAGCGAAAAAAATATTAAGGTTCATGTGGACCGGACCCTTCGTCTAAAATGGCTGCATTTTCACCTTAAAATTTACTCTGAGTACAGACAAACCTGTGCATCTGGAAAAGTTTTAAGGCATAGCATGCCCTAGATAAATAAAATTCAAATATATTTTATGTTTTAGAAAATTAAAAACTTAACCGGATTTTGCAGTGCACTTTTTTTCATTCCTCCAGAAGGTGCCAAAATAAACTAAGTTGGGAAAGAGGTTTGAGAACTTCCCCACAGGTAATAATTGAAGTGAACTGTTTTGTTTGACATGGACAATAGATGGACAATAGATACCTGACAATAATTGGTGATTTAAACTGTGTACCTGAGTGGACCATATCAAGTGAAACTCAACTGTTTGTTAATTTTATCATCTTCTGCAGGGACGAAAAAAGTGCACTGCTAAATCCAGTTAAGTTTTAAATTTTCTAAAACATAAAAATGCATCAGAAGTTTATTTATCTAGGGCAGGCTATGCCTTAAAACTTTTCCAGATGCGCAGGTTTGTCTGTACTCAAAGTAAATTTTAAGGTGAAAATGCAGCCATTTTAGCCAAAGGGTCCACATGAACCTTAAGTATATATTTTGAATAAAAAACAATCCTTTAAATACTCCTTTGCTTGAAGGTAAATTTTTTTGATCCCGGTCATATATCTCTATTCTAAGGCATAGAACTTAAAAAAAAAAACAGGGATTCTAATTCCCGGTCCCCCTGGATTGCCCAGTGGATGATCCAGGGGGTGGGGGGTCCGGGGGTTGGAACCTCCCTTCTATTTGAACGATCAATGCATTTGAATGGGGGACATATGGCTGGAACCCCCTTTTTCTCCTGGGTTGGGAACCCCCTTTTAAAAATGGTTGGATCTGCCTCTGATTGCCCCCAAAAAGAGAGTTCCTAAATTTTCAATCTGTATCTTTGTATGTTGAGCACGTCCGGTAGTCGGGTTTCTAATCCAGACACACCTATCCCTCAGTATGTCCGAATATGAATGTTTGTTTATTCTTAAGAAGAGGGGGGGGGGGGGGCTTCTTTTTTATAAAACCGTAACATATAAAATACATTTATGATTACCTTCATTAAACTGATACAGGTAAGTACTTTGGGTTATAATACTGCCTTTATCTTTAGTTTCTTTTACCAAATCCAACCTCAAAATGTCGTCCGTCTTATACCCGTCCATATTGACAACTGCATACAAGGAGCATGATGTTTTTTTTTTGTAATAAGAATACACGAAACGGTCAACCTTGACCTGCTGATCGATATTAGCACATGGGTTTAACGGGAATAAGCAAAACAGCAACTTTGACATTTGTAAATTCTACTCACTTGTCAAAGTTTGAACGAAGATAGCCAAAGTAAGGTTACTAGTGGGGTTTCATGTAAACAAAAAAAAAAATTCTTATAAATCAAGGTTTGATATTGTCAATAAATATCCTATCCGTCCTTTTTCATTTAATAATCAATGTTAACAAATGTAGGGTTTAGCATCGGGTGTAAGTTAGTTATACACTTCGGGATACGGCGTGTTTCTTATCCAGACACACCTATCCCTCGGTGTATAACTATTACATATACATGTTTACATATGAACAAAAACAACCATTCATATAGATCAATAAAACGATAGTGATATTGGGGAAATAAGAAAATAAAATAACCATATATTATGATTCCACCACTAGAAAAAAAAGGACGAATCAAAAAGCACTTAAAGAATGAGTTATAAATGTGCATGTCTAATTTCTCCCGTTGTAACATTTAACATAAACGACCATAACTTACACAGTGAACTCAGTTTTTGCCAATAGAGCTTTCTTACAATTTGACGAAAGGTACGTACGCTTGACGAATCATACGTAAGACCCGTTTGAGGGATCCATTATTTTGACTTGTGAATTCTTTTTTAAAATATGACATATTTATGTAATCTCAATCAAGGCTGTCATGGAACTTAGATGAAGTTTCACCTAAATGTTTGCCTATCAAGGACTAATGAATTGATCACAGCGACACATGCTATGAATTTTCGGGATGTAGAAGATAACTCAACAAAATTTGCTAAACATTGGCTCGTCAGAAGAAGTACCCCTAAAAATAAGATTGAGCTCGACCACCCATCCCCCCAGGTTTTTTTTACATCACTGCATTATTTCACCTAAGAAAGTACCTAGAACCTCCCCTCCCCCTCCAAAAAAAAAAAAGAAAAGAAAAAGAAAATTACTTCCTGTGAAACCCCCCAAATCCCCCAAAATAGTAAAAATCAACCCCACAAATATATGATGGGGCTCGTTTTATAACTTTTGTTTTGATTCCCGCCTCCCCTGGGTAATACTCCTGATTGTCCTGTAGTGCCCATCGGAGTACACATACCCGAGTTAGATACGGGTATTTAAGCTTACATGTTCCATAGGTGCATGGGGACAGGACAATTTTTAGGAATTGATAGTAAATAGCAAATACAAGTTATTTTTAGTATATTTATATGTTCATATAATACAGAATAACGCGAAAATAATGAAATTAATAAAAAAAAAACCAAATAAATTGCGGATTTTGGAAAAAAGGGAGAGGACTAAAATTGTCCTGTACCCAAATACCTATGACATGTACCTGTGGAATCGTTTTTTTTTTTTCTCTTAAAATAGTTAACTGTTTAATCTTCAGTATCATAATACATATAGTGCAAGACTGTGTATGTGTTTTGTCGATGTCAGATGTTAAAATGAGTATTTAAATGAACAAAACAAGATGATCTATTAATATGATTAGAGCTCAAGGGCGAATATATGACTTGGGCGCACCCAATGTGTCTCTATCTGGCAGGCATAGTCCTAACCTCCTCTTCTGGATCTCAGCCATGGTCTATTATATGCACATCTAAGCCAAATACAGAGACGATTTAACCTTCCACACCAACTAAGTTGTCCGGTGTTTTTGCAGTATATCTTGTTGCGAGTTAAAAATGGACGATAAAATCATTTGGAGAAAACCAAGGCAACGACCAGGGAGGGGGTGTAGTATCCGTTTCATATTTGTTTGATGCGGTCGCAAGTGTCGCATTATATTTTCTCGCATTTAATCGTTAAATAATTGAAAAAAAGTTCATCACAATATCTTTTTTTCCTGCTCCCAGATTTATTTTTCATTTTTTTTTTATACATTGAAGCATCTTTGTCTGGCCAATCTTGATAATCCATGCTGACAATTTGATGATGGCATCCCCTTAATTAATGAAAATATTTGTGAATTTTGTGGTTTAATTTAGAGTATCATTAATTAAAAATGTTAATCACTGTTAATGGTATAAACATTTAAGAAAAACTTATGCTTGAATAGTTCTCGCGGAAATGTGTATAATCGTGGTTAACATAAGCAACGTATCGAACGTAAGTGTACTTTAACCAATTTTTTTTTCTTATTTTCAGATATTAGATGCGTAGATACGGGCGATCTGCTTAAATTTTTAATGACACTTTTAATTCAGAAAAAAATGCCTGTTTTACCGGATTAAAAAAATTGACTCGGTATTATCGTGGGAATGAAATATATTCGTTCGTACCTTCTGTCAAAATGTAAGAAAGCTCTAATAAAACAAATGCACTCGTTACTTTCATAAATTTTGATTTCAGTTTATTAGACCTCGCATCTTAACAATATCAGGAACAAAAAAATGGTACACATTAAGCTTATCAAGCCAGCATAACGAATTTTAGAACCTGCAAAGGCAGTTCTGACAGAGGACTACTATCGTGTGGGAAATGTACCACCACATTCCTAAATTGAAATTTTCAAAACATGTAACAAATGGGATATGACCTGCTCATCCTTCCGGAGCACAATATTAAAAGAGATTCATGATGCTTTCGCTGTCGTGGTCTGTGTTGAATTTGTTCTGCTTTATTTGTCTGTATTGTTTTCTTTCAATACCGGTTTTGTCTATCTTGTCCATAAAAAAAGTGTTTCTTTCGTATTTGGTCATGTATTACGATAAAGGAAATTACATGTGCCGATTATTTATAAATTTTGTAATGTGTTAATAGTAAAATAAGAAACATTTACCAATTCGCTATAATGTGATATATCACCATATATTTTTATAAACATATTAAACAGGAGAACAACGACGAGGGTCTAGCTGAGAAGGAAATGTAGACCCTCCAGGACCACCTGTGTGCACCCCTTGTGCTTTAATCGGGTTGTATTGCTCAAGTTTTGAAATATTTGTGGACTGTTGTTTGTCTGCTCGACCCATTCTTTTAACTGTCGTGTTGTCATTCTTTTTTTAAGTTTTTTGTTCATTGTCCCTTTGTTATCTTTTTCCCTTTTGTCACGACAGCTAAAAATCAGAGTTTGACATATGGTGCAGACATCTGTCTTATCTTAAATACCCTTTATAGCCCTCTACATGTAGATGCTTGTGTAGTTTTATTGTAATGTTTGGTTACCACCTAATTGACTTATACTCCACATTTCCGTTTGATCGTATGTAAGCAAACAAACAAAGCATTGATTTATTGTATTGTTGTATTGTTGTATATTGTACACGTACTATGACAAAGGTTTGAATGTATATTCAGAACAAAGCACACTAACATTAACACATTGAAAACATGACAATAAGAAAAGGATGGATATTTTATGAAAATCTTATGCGGAATAGATATAGCTTGGACTTATAAACGTATACATTCAATGTCTTGGAATTAACACCCATAGTCCTGGTCATACTGCAGAACGGACGAAATTCAGTTTGTAGTTTCGCACAAACATGATACCGAAATTCTACCAAAGAACTACGCAATCTATTGATACATGCATTTACCCAAGATGTCGTAAAATGAAACTGGATACCCTGCATTTATCATGCTTTTCAATAACATATGGTCAAATCGTTGATAGACCCCCTCCTAAATTATTGAAAACTATCATTCTGCATTGACAATAATAACTTGGAGTAAATCATAGTTAGTTCCCCATTGTCATATATACATTTGTGACCAGAAGATACGTGTAGCAAATGGCAAGAATAAATAATTATCATCTTCAATCATTATACAATCAAGAGCTAACTTATGTTAAATTAAAAACAGAATATGAGAGAATTTTTTTTATTGTCTGTGTTAAATTTTGTTCACAACGTTGTTTAAGGATGTTCGCGCCTCTGTTTAGAAATAACAAGATTTTTAAATGACTGTTATAAATTGATAGTTTATAAATAACGGATCTTAAAAAGTAGAAAAAAATTACATGTCCGTGTCCTTGTTTCTGAGATATAATCTGGAGGGAAATGAATCTCCCTAGATTTTTCATACAATTAACATTGGCACCTTTTTTCTTTCAAAAACTATGAAAAAATAACAAGGGTTTTATAAGATTTTCAAAAATGGCTTTTTAAACTATTTGTCATTATATTATGAGAAGAAAAGTAGGGGTTAGCGGGCAAATTTTTTATTGGCACTACATGGATAAAACTACAGGATTCCGAATATCTGACAAAAAGTCAAAAACAAGAATGGCGAACATCCTTAAATCGGGGCGAGTTTGAGCTTTACATGATGTATCTATCTACAATTGCCGAAGACCTAAATGTCGTTTTTGTTGTGTATTTGAGTTGCTGTCTCATTGGCATGTACCTCACGTCTTTTTCTAGTCCCTATAAAATGTGAAAATTGTGCGAACAGTTGTGAATTTGAGATACTAATTGAAGACATGTCAGAATTCCCTAAATAATATTACAAACGATCTAACTAAAAACTGATATGACATAAATATTAGTGGAGCTGTTATTATTATATAATATAAGCTTAGAAGTTTTCTTTTTTATCAGCAAAAATTATGTTTTAGCTTGAATTGAAACATACCGTTGAAAAGTCACGATAAAATGTAATTCAATTCATACAATCTACAGAATTATGATTACAATTCTGATGACATGATGAAAACAGTAAATATTTCGTCTGTAAATAATTGAATAAAAACTTATGCGAAAAAAATGTAACCTAATCTAGTTTGTTTCTGTATTATGAGACTTTACAACAGTAACACGTTAATTTATTACTTCTTTGTAAATTGGCTTCATTGGTTCTCGGATGTATATAACAAAAGTAATGTGTTCATTGCAAAAATGTACTTAATATGCAGGCATCTCTCCTATCTTAGCCATGTGCATATTCATATTACCCTTTTTATGGTTCTCAAGTAGATATGCAATGGTGCAGTACATATAAATAAAGTAACTACCCAATAAATCAAATGACTCATTTAAAGTAACATCTGGGGTGAAATGATAAGAATATAAGTAGACATGTAATGAAATACAAAATTCTTATAGTTCTATTTTACATTTGTACTCGAAATAATGCATATATCTCCATCTGTATACGGGCAGTAGAAGAATGATATGTGTGCAGTATTTTAATGAGGATACAATGAATTCAACCAGATTTTTATATCAAAGTTATGTACCCCAACACAGCATGATATGATACAACTTTATTTTTACTGTTTGAGGTTTATTTTTATTGTTTAGAGATCTGTTGTCTGATATTTTGTGTTTTTTTTATGCTTATGTAATATATAGACATTATAACTAAAGACCAAACAATATATACTATAGATATATGTAAATTCTACCACTGCATCAAGTGTAATACGATATCTATCCACTCGAGACAGTTACATTTTCAAATTTAAAACGCGAGGCTAGCCGAGCGTTTTAAATGTTTAAAGAGTGGATAAATATCGTATTGTACGAGATTTGGTGGTGGAATCTGTTTCTCTGATAGTTTTAGACGATTAGCAGACAATCCTTATCATTCTTTTCGAATGATCTGCAAAAAGATGTGGTCTTTCTATGTGACGTCATGGACACATTTTTACGTGACGTCACAATAGAAAATTCAGAGGAAAGCAAGAAAATTTGACGCCATAATCAAATTTTCACCAATGAAGAACTGAGATCAAACGAACCATACGTTGATTAAATAAAAATAATCAACATATCAGGAAAAGGATAAATCGGGTAAGAATTAGAGAAATATAGATTCTACCACTGCATCGAGTGTGATACGATATTTATCCACTCGAGACAGTTAAATTTTCAAATTTAAAACGCGAGGCTTACCGAGCGTTTTAAATGTTTAAAATTTAACTGTCGAGAGTGGATAAATATCGTATTACACGAGATTTGGTGGTGGAATCTGTTTCTCTAATGATTTTCAAACAATATGTAGGCAAACTTGTTCCTTCTTATTGCATGATCTGCAAAAAGATGTGTTCTTTCTATGTGACATCATCAGGCATGGTCGCCTTTTTTCATGCCGTCATAATAGGAAATTCAGAGGAAAGCAAGAAAATTCGACGTCATAATCGGATTTTAACCAATGAAGAACTGAGATCAAACGGACCACACGTTGATTAAATTTTTTTTATACAATGGGTGCAGAAAAGGATAAATTGACGAAGAATTAGAGAAATGCATATATCTTTTATTCCTTGCGTTATTTGGCTCTAGTAAATGTATGAAATCAAACTTGATTCATATTTTCTAATTTTACAAAAGAATATATGAAAGCTTTTAAAAATAATAGTCAACCGGTTACAACGGAAAGCAATGAATTTTATTTGTAGATTCAACATGAACAATGGAGACAGCAAAACCCTAAACATTATAAGCATAAAAACCTAATATACCAAAAAAAAAAAAAAAAAAAACTTCCATCCGAAAAGTTCTGAAAAATATTGTACAGCGAAAAACAGTATCATAGAGAAACACATTACTTCAAAACTTTCCTTTAAGTATCAAGGAGATCTCTAAAACGAATGCTAATTCTAGAACTATTGGAAACGATGTACGTACGTTTAACGCGGACTCAAAGTACTTTTACTAGACTTTACAAACAGATGTGAACAGCCTGATTTAAATACAATCGTCGACTTATTAGAATACTTTTTGTGGCATCACTGAACGCGATTTAGCATCTGACTTTTCTTCCCATGAACAACACGATGGGTGCAAGTATTTGAGCAAGAACTGCTTACCCTTCCTGAGCACCTAAGTTCATTCCGAATTTTTAGTTAGGATCGTGTTGCTCAAGCTTTAGCTTCAATTTTGTGTTTTGATAACTTTTTTTTTCTTTTTCCCATGGTGTCTATTTTTCTTCGACTTAGTGTATTCTCCCCCTTTTTTGTTGAACATTTTTTGTAATCACAAAAATAATTTATATTTGAATCACAATCCCAAATTTGATTAGCTTAAGACAGGTCTTCATTTAATTGATATTCAAGTTTTAAAGTTTATTTTACATTGAACCGTTTTATATGCTTCAAAGTACAGTTTTTTTATATGTAATTTAACGCTGCATTGGTCACTGTATTGAACCTGTTATTTAAATAGACACATGTCTTTTTTATTTGTGCAATTTGCCGGTTGGGAAAACATAAAATAAAAATTACAATGAGCTCAAGTTTCACAATTGTTGCATACAGGAAATATATAGGCGGGGTAATTGAAGTTCTATTTAAAAATTGTTGCGCTCCTCTCATCGATACGAGGTCATTTCAAAGGTTTGGTAGCGGAAAAAACATCCTTTACAATGCATCAACCATTTATTGGTTTATACGATCAATTAAAATTTTCAAGGTCTGTTGAAAATAGTGGGAAATACAAAATGTAATGTATGAATTCGAATAAACTATTTTGGAAATTATTTCATTGATTGTGCATCACAAACTGTCACAATAACATACGTCATTGGTAAGACACAAATTATTTATTGCGTTTATACTTGTAATATATAAGAGGTAAAAGTTGTTTACCGATGTTCAAAACTCGTAAATCCATTTTTAAATAAACAAACCAATAGAAAAAAAACTGATGAAAACACATAAACATAAACGTGGCGAGACCTAATGCGTCGACATAATAAACGTCCCTGCTATGCATCGTGATGTATCATCTGTCATTCGAATCCAGATGCAAAAAGAATATCAGAAAAGGAAACTGTTTACAACAATTAGACTCACAAATCAGACAACCTTCCTCTTTCTTTTTAATCTCAGACTGCGGAAACACGTACCACAGGAGTTCAAACACATTGAATCTGTAAAATAAGCCGTGTTACTGACCGTAAGCCGTGAGTGGTGTCGATTTCAGTCTTTCTTTTTCGTAGCCCTGCTGGAAATATTTTTGTGTTAAATGCACTCTTCTATTGAGTCCATATGATACATATGGATTCACGTAACGTTTCGATTGAGATATGTCAACGGAATTCGAAGACGCAGTTGATATGATATTACTAAGAAATGGCAAGTTGACAACGGGAAACAGACATCTTCTCGTTTGTCATAGATCCTAGTTTGAAGTCTGCATCAGTGTACATTTCTAGAAAAAAGATACATTTAAGAAGCCAACCTTATAATTTAGGTAATATCCGTAATGTCAAGTTTATAAGAATATTGGAAAGATGCAAGCTGAAGTATGGTTTATTGAGTTACAGAATTTCATTGATATATAATCTGAACATGAAACAAAAGAGGTTCTTTGTTGGCAAGAGGTTTTGTATACATTCCCATTCACATGTAATTAATAAAACAAAAAATAGTCAGTAGGGGTGCACAATTAGTGCCCAGTGTACCGACTGTTTGTTAACTTAGCAATCTAACAAAATTGACAAATATATTATCGATAAAAACGCCCAGCATTTTAATTACATCATCTTTGGTCCTTTTCCTATTTTAACAAATATTACGTAAATTGTATAACCTTCATTTCAACAAGCAAGTACTTGCATCTTTCATTGCATAAGTCCTGTTACAAGATTCCGTTATATAAACAACGTCATCATAAAAAAATCCCATTAAAATCGGAACGCTATTGTGCTAGAAATGCGTGATGTTTTTTTCTTAACCAGTTTAAATTGTTATTTTGTTTCAGGTTTTACACAAGGAAAAATTAAAGGCAGTGATACAGGTTTTTCCACAATTACTTGAAACTGATCTTCTCAAAAGAGGTTTTATAATGCCATACAACCATGAAAAGTTAATTGGTAACTGAGTGAAGAATTTAACAATATTTGATATTTAAACTTGTTAAACAAAAAATTATTGCTTATAAGTTTAGTTCATCTGAAAAACTACCAGTATGGACCTCCTAGTCTTTCATGGGTAACACCTGCCTCATACTTTTAAAACTAACATACTATTACAATGAAACCTGGTTGAACAAAAAACGGTCGACAGAATAACGGTAGAAATCTATCATCAGTCAGTAAAGTAAGATTAATACATGAAAAATATTGTACTATAATTGATTAAAAATGATTGAAAATCGAGACAGGTTTCAAAATTTCATCTTGCTAATACATAAAAAATATTGTACTATAATTGATTAAATATGATTGAAAATCGAGACAGGTTTCAAAATTTCATCTTGCACTAAAAGCCAACATACTATACATGATGTATTTACAGAGATTTATTAATGTAATGAACACATTGTAAACTAAGATGAAATGTTTTAATGTAAGCTGTATGACAAAAATTAAAATTATTTAGTATAAACCGGTGAGATAAATGGCACACATTAAATATCGGAGCGACGTTTTCTATTATTTAATTTATGTTAAAATGTAAAGCACCCCTCCTCTACATAAATCTTATTTCTTGCTGTCATTGGTTAACACATAAGCTATGAAGAAACCAACCCATACATTTGATGACTCATTCATATAAGCCAAATCAGATTTGGGGTCAAACAGTAGGGATTACATGTAGACTTTAAGTGATACAAAATCTTTATTTATCATATTAAGTTACATTATTATTTAATAATATGCAAAGACATAATTACGTATGAATATGCTACTTTGACCTAAACATTAAACCACCGATTGTTTAAGACGGAAAAGATGTGAACCGACTGCAGTAGATGATATTACTACGGTCATCCTGGATCAATCTTTAGTACGTTACCTGTTCACGTTTCAGTAATTCTTTTGATAGTCTTTAATTGGTCTATTTTTACAGTTATTATGGATATAGAACAATATAAACTGAGTTACGATTGTATGTCATTAAGTCATAAGTCCATCCTTTATCTCGCTTTTTTTTAAACAAAGTCTTCAAGACTTTTGTGTATATCAATTCAAATAATTTATATTTATATATATATATATATTCAAATAGTACGACTTTAATTTATTCCATGTTTCAATTCTCATAAAGTGCTCTCACTGTAAATGAAAGCTATTAAAACGACCGTTTCTTTAGTGTTGTTTTATAAAGTCCTTGACATATATATATAGGGGTCATTATTCCTATAGTATCATATGAAACAAGATATTACATCATGAAAAAGGCGTGCCTAAAATTTAGTACTAATTTATGCAGCAAAAAGTAATGGTTACAAAATTAAACCCGTTTTACTTTTTAAAACACAACGACTTTTGTATACCCCACATCTCCAATGATCAGCATTTAGATAGTATAAATTCATTATTTTTTTCTTCTGTTACAATATACATATCTTGCAAACAAAATAAAATCAGATGTTTAAATGCTTAAACCAAAATTTATATGTCTCATTTAATTAAAAACAAAAATAAAAAGACTCATCAGTTATGTATTCATTCATTCAGTGTAAATTTATCATTGTTGATTTTGTATATTTTTATAGTTCATATGAAAATAAGGAGATGTGGTACGATTGCCAATGAGACATTTATCCCCCAAAGTTCAAATAAAGTGGATGTAAGCAATTTTAGGCAACCATACGGCCTTCATTGAGAAAACCTAAACCGTATAGTCGGCTATAAAAGGCCCCGACATGAAAAATATGAACAATTTAATTGAAAAAACTAACGGCCTAATTTATGAGAAAACAATTAACGAAAAACAAATATGACAGACATGAACCAACGACAACCACTGAACTATAGGCTCCTGACTTGGGACAGACACACAAAGAATGTGGCGGGGTTAAACATGTTTGTGAGCGCTCAACCCTCTCCCTAACCTGGGGCAGTGGTGTAACAGCACAACATAAGAACATTAAAATAAACCATAAAAATCAGTTGAAAAAGGCTTAACTCATCAGATCGATACAAAACAGAAAAGCATCAAACAAAAAAAAACGGACCGGACGTGGCAGGGTATTTATCCATCCCTCACCCCTAACAACGAAAAAGGACACTAAGTACAGATCTTAGAACACTCTTATTATGATTCGAACGTTACTTGTACTTTACACTAATTGAAAGTTACTTGCATTTCACGTTTAACTATAATCCTTTCGTTTACATTAATTATACTTATAGATTTAAACATTCCTTATGTTAATTTAAGATTGCGCAACAAGGAATGTATATAAATAAAGACACTTAGTGATAACTACCGAAAGCCACTCTCGACAAACTTAAGAAACTAATCCCCTCTTTAGGCAAAACATTTTGAACAATTTATTTTGATTAGTTCAATTCCGAATGTAAATCCGACTTTGAAAGTGTTTTTAATCAGTTATTTTTTTTTTGATGATTGAAATATATGGATATGAATAAATAATCCATAAACTTTCCAGCGACTTGGACTTTGTATTGGAAATAGCGAGTTTTCCCCCGAAAATATATTATATGACCTATCTGACAAATAACCTGGTCATAAAATGTACTTCTTGGCAAAGTAAATCGTTTAAAATGTTTTGTTTCTGTTTTTGTTAGTTTTATTTAGAAACCCCCTTAAAGACACATTCACTATAAAAGAAAAACACACAATTGGTCATATTTTTTTTAAAAAGAAAAAAAAACCACATATATCATATCCGCTTCATAATCAGCCGATTCTGATATTATGTTAAGGTTAAGAACATTATGTATTAGGCACACCTTGAGGGCGTTAGCCCGATTCGTTGTATCTAATTTACACCAAGATATTATTGTCAATGTAGAATGATAGTTTTCAATAATTTAGGAGGGGTCTTTCTGCGATTTTACCATATGTTATTGAAAAGCATAATAAATTTCATTTAACGACATCTTGGTGTAAATTTTAAAATGGTGTAGAAAGAGTGATTATTACAATGTTATACTTTATACAAATGACAAGTTTCAGCCTTTATTTATACAATTGAGTTTAGATACTCTCCTCTGGACCCTTGAACAAAATATATGACTAGTATTCAAAACACTTCCTGGAAGCCGATATAATCATTTCCCGATGTCAACAAGATGTAAATGTAGATAAATTATAATTGTATTCATGAATACACGAATTTAGTTTTATCTCTATGGAAAAAGTTTAATTAGAGGAAACATTCTTTAAATTGTAAAATAATATGAATGTGTTTTCAAATGATACAAGGTGGTCTCGAGTTGTAGATTTTGTGTGCTGAAGTTGTGTCTATTTTTATTTACTTGACAATTTTACCTAATTTGTCTTTGTGCTATTATGTTCCATTTCATGGGTCGTTTGACTCTTGACGTGACTTAGTATTTATGCATCCAGCTGTCGGTTTTTTTTTTGTTTTTTTTTTTTGGCTTTTGGTTTTTGGTGTTCCTGGTGCATGATTTAAATTATCTATACAAGGCTTAAATGATGAAATTTAGATCCAATGTCTTACAGAAAGACCAAGAAGCCCCCGAACGACGACTTCAGCTTCACTCTTTTTATCTGTTATCACCCCATAAGTATGTATACCGGAGAAATGTATAAAACATTTCATACAAATGGCGAAGATTTTCTACATATACTGTTAAAAAAAAAAGAAATGCATAGCTCGGATGAATTTTTCAAAATGCAAAATATATATTTTACAAGGTAAAATGAAACGGTAAATTGCATCTTCGAACTTTTACAGGTAAGTTTAAAACTTTAAATGCCCGTTCTTTTAATTTGGCTCTCTGCCACATGAAATTTAATTGCGACTCGCTAAAAATTTCACGATAATTTTGTGGTCAACTTAACTGTTCCACTTCTGCGCACATAATGACCAAGTTTGAAGATTTAATTCATCACAATGTTAAAACACAACATCCGTGTTTTTCATCTACGGAATCGAACCGTTGCCGCAACAGCCACTGCAGTTGGGATACCAGGATTGAGAAGAATCGGCTCACAAACAGTCCGCAATCGACTGTGACAACATGGCATTAGACCCAGGAGGCCGTATTTTGGACCCGTTTTGAGGCCATTACACAGACGGAATAGAGTCCAGTCCGATGGAGCAACAGATTGAGGAGCTGGACATTCCGCAACTGGCGCAGAATCTGGTTCAGTGATGAGTCCCGTTTTTTGCTTCAGAAACGTGATGGAAGAACTCGTGTCTACCGGCGCATGAATAAACGTTTTGCTTCCTCGTGTATCCAAGAAGTAGACAGCTTCGGTGGAAGAAGTGTCATGATGTGGTCGGCTATCTCTCATGACCGTAAAACGAAATTGGTACATGTTTCGGGTAATTTAACGGATAAAAAGGTACAAAGACGAAATTCTCCAACCTCACCTTATGCATGTTATTGATTGACAGAGGGAGTTATTCCAGTAGGACAATGCTAGGCCTCATACAACGCGTTAAGCAATGGACTACTTTGAGCAGAATAACATCAATGTGCTACCTTGGCCTTCCAAATCACCGGACTTGAATCCTATTGAGCATCTATGGGACCAACTGGATAAACGTGTGCGCCAGCGTCAACCCCTGCCTCAGACCTTTTATCAGCTCCGACAAATGTTGCAACAGGAATGACAAGCAATTCCACGCAACAACATTAGAACATTGATAGCATCCGTACCGAAGAGATGCGTAGCAGTCATACACGATACTTACTTTAATGGGACCGGAAGTAACTCTTATTGTGATAAATTGACTTTTATTCATCACTCTCGAAGGAATTGACTGTCCTCTTCTCAATCAAACACTGTTTGAGTGAATATCTATATTAGTAATTGTACAATTACCATTCAAAATACATGTATTAAAATTCTTAAAAATACATTATTCGTTTTTTTTTTGAAGAGTATATTCTATCACTCGCTTCTTGAATAAACATATGGCATCATCAAGACCTGGATTAAAAGCTGGACATATAAAAGAAACGTTGATTGAGTTACTGTTGTTGCTTAAAGTTCAGTGACAAATATTTTATTCATATTCGGAACGAGGACATTTAATGTAATATAGGTTCTGCAAATTGAGTGGACCGGGATGAAGGTCGAGCAATTCAGCTGCCATCGGCAAACTATGTTGTGTATTAAAGGGGCAGACATTGGATCGTGCAACAGGCCACATGCATACGAATCTCTCCGAGATGTGTTACAACGTCCTTCAACGTGTGCAGAGCATGGCACTAACCTTGCACGAGACATCGGATTTGACCTCGCTGTGCAGATCGGACGTGGCTACGTTTTTATACGTCCAGCACAGTGATACGGACTTCCTTCCACACAATGGTTTCACTGCCGACAAGAAACGTCCAGGATTGGGGTGAAATGTGAGATGGCAAGTGGAAATAAACGAACTAAATGATTCATTTGTACATAAGAATATGCCAAAAAATTAGCAAGTGGCATTAACACCATAAATAAAATTCAGAATGGAAATGGGGAATATGTCAGAGAGACGACAATCCGACCAAAGAGCAGAAAACAGCCGAAGGCCACCAATGGGTCTTCAACACAGCGAGAAAATCCCGCACCCGGAGGCGGGCTTGAGCTAGCCTCTAAATAAAGTATCTTTTGAAATATCACTTCATAACTGAAAAAAATCTTTATCGTCTTGGAATTATGCAACTCAATTAAAATACAAGACAAGAAATGTTAATGTTATAACTTCTGGTGGCATAATTGAAGAAAATAAGCGGATAATGAACTAAAACAATACAGACGAAGTCTGTAGCACAGTTAAGACAATCTACAATGTATATGGACTGGTTTTGAAACTATTATTTTACTTCTGTCATATTTTCTTTTATACCTTCCTTAAAATTAGTATGATATAATTTTAAAATAATTGATCGACTTCACTCAGAAATACATGTTTATAGTTACATCGATTAACAACGCAGGAATGCCATTTCAGTTCTTACATGTTTTGACCTCTTAAGTTAATCTTCGTATTCCTTTTAGCTCACGTCTATTTATAGAATAACATGGGGAAAACAAAACATGTGTCTTTGACGTGTCATACTTTTCCGAGAATTTTGCCAAAAAGATATCTCTCCGTGTAAAACTTTCCAAAAGTTAAAACCAAACGTACAATGTGTACATGTACAATAAACTGACTACAGTAAGATTTTAACATTTCATATCATTCATTATTGATTTAATGACAACGTTTATTTGTTGTTCAAATATATTGATCATGCACTTATTGTCCATATATTCTGAATAGTTTTGTTAGAAATGTGTTATTCCTTATCAACGGTACAATCTAAATCATACACACTATAAAATTTCATTACATGACCATGCATTCCCAAAACGCACGCTATATATATATATTGATAGTATTATATAAAATATGTTTTTTTTTATAAATAATCCGTAAAACAATGGGGCGTTATTATATCCTTTTGACTATCAGTGATGTAAATACACTTAATTGTCCTATCACAGTAGGCACAATAAGTCATACTTCATTAATTTATTAAAGTTTTTTTTAAATTTGTATCCGAAGCCCATATTTCACTTTTGACTACTGTATAAAATTTTAATATTGTGTTGTTACAATTTTCTAATAATAAATACTGTTTAAACTAAATATAAAAATAAGAAGATGTGGTATGATACCGCATAGTGAGCTATAAGAGGCCCCGGAATAACACAAAGCCATACTACGGGTCTTACCGACACGACGGTAGATTGATTGTTGGAATGGTAGATTTCTAATACAGTTTTTTCTATGTTGGAATTCACTATTACATTGTTTAATCATTTAGAGCAGATTTACAAGTGCAACATATTTCTTACTATAAACGACATGAATATTTAACTTTACTTGTTGGTTGTGAGTGATTGAAGATATCACATTGCCTTCAAATCAATCTACTAGGATTTGCTATATTTGCGTAATGTTTTCAACTAATGGCTAGTTAAGTCATTATAATATTTATGATTTAATCCATTGTTTTAGTGTAGATAGTTCTGTGTCACGGGAATTGGTATCATTCTTTTTTTTTATATTTCATGAATTTGATCACCTATTTCCGTGTGTTATGATTACCGTTTTCCCGTTTTTATTGCGATTTAACTACTTTTGAAAATTTCCTTATGGTACATGTAGGTTTTGGATTTGTTTTTTTATGTGTATAAAAAACTCTAAAGAACTTCTGGATAATTTTAAATCTCGATCTTTCTCTGAAATTAATTCTATCAAAACCTTTGATTTTTTTTTAACCTTTATATCACCATTCCCCATGTCAAATTGAAAAAATCGTCTAAAAGAAATAATCCACAATGCTTTTCAATATAAAAATGGACGCATACGCTATAAATTTATTGCTTTGGGATACCATACGGCATATTTTGTTAAAAGTTAACAAAAATGTTAAACATACTACACCGAGGAACAAGGGATCAGTATGCTGGAGTTTCTTATTGACAACATATTTGTTGAATTATGAAGTAGATTTTTCAACACATTGTCGGCTTTCCTATGAGAACGAACTGTGCGCCTCTCCTTGTCGACCTCTTCTTATTTTCACATGAGTAGGAGTTCCTTCAGATACTTTTCAAAAACAAGAAGATCAAAGAAGCCAGATAATTCAATTTCACATTTAGATATATTGATGATGTTAATTCATTCTTTCCATTAACAATCCGAACTTTTCAGATTGGGTTCCATTATTATATCCCCCAGAATTAGAAATTTAAGAAACCACAGACACGGCTTCCTCCGCCTCATTTTTAGACTTATACCTCTAATTTGACATAAGCGATCATCGCAGTACCAGAATCTATGACAAACGAGATGATTTTAATTTTGAAATTATAAATTTCCCTCATCACAAATCATACATAATGGTCTTGACGTAAAGATTTTAGGTGCTGACGTTATTTATCACCTTCATTACGTGTTTTAGTGTTCTTTTTATTTGTCTTTGTATATTTTTAACCTTTACTGTTTAGTCCATTTTTTGTAATATCCTTTTGGCGTGGCTCGGTACTTATACATCCCGCCATTGTGTTATCGTCATTTTTTTATATTCTTGTCTCTCATTTTTGCTAATGTTCTTTGTCTATAAAGTGTCTATATGTCATTTTATTTATCTTTGTTGATATAGTTGTTTGTTTTTATAGTGATTACGAAAAAAAACACAATGTTGATTGCTGTACCAAAATTTTTGTCATTTTTACCTACTCAGTATTATGTCTGTTTGTTTTGCTCATGCATTGTTATCAATACAATGGAATTCTATGGGGCTGTCATACAAGTGAGAGGTTTAGCTAGCTATAAAACTAGGATTAATCCACCATTTTCTACATAAGTAAATGCCTGTATGACAGTTGTTTTCGATTCGTTTGATGTGTTTGAGCTTTTGTTTTTGTCATTTGATAAACTTTTAAGGACTTTCCGTATTTTACTTTTTTCCATTAAAAATTCCATATTTACATTGTTGTAGATGAATGGACATTCCTTCATTTGACAACTTATTTTGATTAAGATTATTAACTGGTAAAACGACAGAAATAATGCAATATTTTACCCAAAAAGACTTTTTCAATCAGTAATGCAAACGAAAGCTTGTATTTTCCTTTTGTACATGTAACCACGTCGTCAATATGCACCATTTAGGAGTCGTTTCTACTATAGTGAATTAATAAGACAACAACCACTATCAAATTGATTAATTGAGAGATGTTTGCACAACGTTGAATAATATGTCTTTTGTATTTAGAATGAGAACAACATCTCATTAGGTTTATTCTGTAGATCGAGGTGGTTGACGGGAGGGGAATAGATACCGCCATTGGAAAAACGGATAAGGACAGAAATGTAGATAACAAAACCGAGACAACTGAAACCGAAATTCAAAGACCTAGCACATAATAAACCACAAAGACTACTTGTTAACAGTGCACATTGAAAACTAAAGCCTTCCATACAATTTTGAGAGGTCTCCGGAAGCGTGCGCATATACTCCGCTGCTTGCAACACCAGTCAAGCCTGTAGTCGTGTGTTTAAAGTCAGAACTAATTATTTCTGGTTAAAGTACATTGGTAATTGTTTGGTCCCTGCACTATTAGAAAAAATATGCAAGTATACAGTTATCTTGAAAGCCGTCATGTTCCGTCGATCCGTTTTGGAGACCATGTATATTCTGGTAGAATTATCAGCGTAATCAAATATAACACAGACAGAATGTGTCACATGATCGATATATTAGAGCATATACCCCTAGCCCATTAACGGAACGACAATCCGTCAAAATGTTGACGACTGCGATAAACACGTTGAAAGATTGAAAGTGGATATATTATTGCTTGATCGACGAACTTAATCAAAAGGTTCAATGATCATCGATGTTTTTTTAATTGTTTACTCGGATGCTTTGATGCATTCTGCATTATAAAACATGTTGTTCAAGCGAATATAAAGCCTCGGACAACATGGTTTTCATATGTACAAATTACTACTTCGAATTTTTCGTTAAAGAACAATGATTATTATACAGCAGTTAATTCCACTTGTAAACCTACAATATACAGTTCAATTGAAGAAATTTAAGAAAACCAAACATTTTAATCTTTTCACCTTTCGTAATTTTATAATGAGGATATCGATCTTTCTTTTTGTAAACAGGACTCCTGAATTACATCTGCATGAATATATATCAACAACGTGACAAAGCGGGATCTTCATGTTGTTCCAATAAAAAATATTCCACGAGTTTGAACTACATTCTTAACTAAACCAGAGGAGCCTTAAACATTTTGTAAAGGAGTGCACTGTTTTTATTTGCCAAAATTTTCAAAAATAATTCTACATTGGAAAGAACCACATTATTTCTTATATAAAAACGAAATAACTATTATCGCTAACGTGTCTTAGTATCTAAACTTACTGGAAAACAGTTTCAATAGTCAATTTTCCTTGGCTGTCTGCCTTATTTGCACAAATAAGGCATTTGGTTTACTCGTTTCAATTATTTGATATTTAATATGCCGGGCCTTGTATAGCTTATTATACAGTGTGGGTTTTGCTTAATGTTAAAGGCCGTACAGTGCCCTATAGTTCTTTTTATCCTCGTCCTTTAAATCTCTGCTGAATAATTGTCGCATTGGCAAACACACGTACCAGATCTTCTTATTTCATATGCGCAACTTAAAATCAAAATCTGCTGTTAGGTATATCCTGTGTAACATTAAAGCCGGGATCCTAAATTTACAAAAAGATGATTCTGAAGTGTTTGCGTTATGGTTGTTGTTCATTTATATACTATTGATGTTAATGAAAGGTTGAAACTAAGTATGTCATGTAATGCTTTAAGTCAATACATATCTGTGCATTTGCATTCTTCAAACATTTGGCATAATCGTGTGTTAAACTAATAGTATTTATCTTTTTCGTCCGAACTATGTAGGCGGCATGCCGTTAAGTTTTGCTTTTTTGTACCGAATTAATTATAAGATACAGTGTTAATGGCTAGATAAATAAGAAGACAAAAAATACAAAGATTCTCTTGTAGGCGCGCAAACGTTTCTACAATTTTAAAATTTCATGTATTTTTGAAATGATTGGATTAAGTCACTAAACGAATTATATTCTGTAGCTCTTTTATTTCTCCCTTTCATTTCCACGAAGGAGTTTATTCATATCAATTCCAAACATTAACACATATACTGCAAATATCGGTGGCCAGTTCAACTACTGCATCAATAGCCTGTCAACACTGCGGTTGTGAGTTCGAACCCCACACGTGGCAGGTGAACTCGACTCCAATCTTAATTGACTAGGATTGTTAGTCTTTCTACCGAAGGTCAATGGTTCTCTCCGGCTTCCTCAAACAATAAAAACTGACCGCTGCGGAATAACCAGTAGCACTGAAAGTGGCGTTAAGGTGGTACCAAACACCTTGACTAAAATTAATTTGGCTCGTTTAATTTTCATAAAATTTTGACAAAATATTTACTTTGACCCTTTGACAAAAATATAAAAATTTCAAAAGACTTGAGCCACCCACTTTATCGAAAAATTTTCATTGGATATATTACAGTTTGACAAACACTAATTTTGATCATTCAGAAGCTTAATATTTCCTTAACAATATAAAGTGATTAAAACGTTCAGCTGATTTTTAAAGAGTTATTCTCTGTAGTGTTTTGTACCACCTTAAACACCAACCAATCAATTACTCAATCGAATATATATACGAAAAAGCATTTTAAACATAATCGTGTCATATTGATGTTACTTTGAGTAATCCTACTCGTGGTTCATGTAGAGACGGTTCTGAGATATTCGCTAGGTCAATATACTCTTATTTTGAATAACATTTAAAATGTTTAATGAAAACACACAGATAAATTGCTCATAAACATAATTAACGTTTTACCGAAACCCTTGATTAAAGTAATGTATAATATGTTTATGAAATAAGTACACCTTTTACAACATGTATATTAAATTTTGGAAGGAAAAATAATATATCGTTCATAATCTTGGATAGATTAATATCAAGATGCTACATGAAACAACAAAAAGTCGTTGAAAGCATGTTGAAAAATTTCAGTTCATTCTAACCACAACACGTCGATCGCAAGATTTGGACAGTTCTACACTAGAACGAATTCTGACGAATTCTGACACTTTTACCATAGAATAGATCCGCTACACATTTTTTTAAAAAGTTTTGAACAAATCTAGCTATTTATATTGCTATTTATTTATTTTATTTTCTTACTTTTTTATAAATCTTATCAATTTTATTCATCTATTTTCCTATTTTATTTAGATACTTTTTTTTAGCTTTATGTTTATTTATTTATTAATGTATTTTCTTTCTTTCTCATCTAAATGTATTTATCTATCTCATTTCAAACAAAATATTCCGGGATAACGTTGTTATTTATTATGATTTATTATTCAGTATTATTCATTTGTTATTAGTTTTTAGCTTTTTAAACTATTGGTGATATTAGCGCGTGCCAAATTTGAACATACGAAAACTAAACAACATATGTATCATTATGTACCAGATGTATGTATGTACTAATAGATTCCTCCGCTTTTCGGAGCACCCCTCGAGAGCTGCGAGGGTACAGTGAAATCCGTGTACACTCCCTAACGGGATTAAACGAGATGTGTCACTAACGTATTTACAACAATATTTACAAGGAAGATTCCCACCCCAACACAAAGGGAATGATAGTACACCGGGACGCCTGTTATTACGGTGGAGGAAGCCAAAGAACTCGGAGAGAATCACCATGCTCCTCGGCGGGAACATACAAACCGAAGAGACATCGGCAGATTGATCTCCAGGTCAAAGTCGGGGGCAACTTTGACCTACCTAGGTCTCAAAGTACCCATACTAGTTTAAACTCCGGTCTGTGTACCAGAGATGTGTGTGGGAGTGTGAAAATCACCCTTCTGAGGTACTGGAATTTTCAGCGCCTCGAGTGAGAATTGAACTAGGGACCTTCAGACCCCTTGAGACCACGAACCCACACCAGATTTTATTGTGTCTTTTAAACACGGGTTTACAATTCCCCGAGAATATGATATGATCAATGTGTAACGACAATATGTTACCTTTTTATCTATTATATGACTAACAGAAAAATCCCAGATCTTAATAAAAGAGCTGCACGTCAGTTATAACTGTTCCACCCTTGAACAACTTCTGCCTAATCTACCCTAGAACTGTTCTAGGGTATAACTTTCTAATACTGCTATGAATAGTTCTGTGACAGAATATTCTGACAGTTCTAAAGAGAGGTTAAAACTGTTCCAAACTGAATATTAAGACAATAGAGTACAATCTTGAAATTGGGTTTTTATTAACTCTGTATACCACATGGACACTTCGGAAAAACATGCAATTCTATATCAATTAAAATTGAACATCGATCGAAATAGAAATAGTGTGTTAAGTTTAAATATATTCATTTTACTCGAAAAGTAATGTATTGGATAAAATTAAATCTTAGTCTTCTCCCAATTACTGTGCAAAGTGTTAATATTAATATGCAGTATTTTGAAAGACACAATACCTTATGAATCTGAGCCAACTGAAAAAAAAGATGAACAAATTAATTGGTAATAGTGATGATGATGTGTATAGATTTTAAATAATCTATTCAATATTACTTGAAGAAATCCCTTAAGATTTATATCATATATATGTCTAAAATATCTAGACTTTTTGTTCATAGGAGAGGTTCGGATTACCAGACATTAGTAACTCATCATTCAATGAAAGGTCACCAGGGAGTCATCATAGATTGTTTATCAGAATTTCTCTTAGGTTTGTAAATGAATGGTAAAAAAAAAATTCTACAAAACTTACAAAAAGGAAGACGCGTATGGTGCTATGATAATGATAATTTATATACTTTACTTTATGTATAAAACTAATAAAAAAATCAATGCTTATAGCTATTAATATAATGTTCAAAGATATAACTGCATTGCTTCATTGATAATCTGTAACAACGATTTTATGTATGCTATTTCGTACCATAAAGGTTTCTTAAGGAAGCCATTTCGTATCTTATAGATCACCATTGTGAAAACCAATTGGGTACGAGATCGACAACCTATGTAGGTGACATTTCATATTCTATAGAACACCTCAGTACCTTTCTTCTAAATATTCATATTATTATGCTAAATTATGCACAATTTCAAGTCTTAACGGTAATTATTTGGACTGCTAATACTTGTACTAGTATATTTTGAATATTTATTTTACTTTGTCTCAATGAAACTTCTTCCAAGACGTAAATATATTATAGATTAAAAGATCTAACGTACGATCCATAGACAAGTATAAGGATGATGTGATTTTTAATTGTTTTCCTCGTGTCCAAGGTATAAACTATCCATAAAATATTACTTCATACATTTTAATTAAGGTTGTAGATCATAAACACATGTGTATGGGAAGATGAAGTTATTACCAAAGCTGTAAAACAGTTAATTACTGTCTTTACTGCCATTTTTAATAGCGTCCTCTGATATAGAGAGAGTCCTATAATCGTTTCATGTTAGCACTTGCTTCAAAATGGAGTATGTTATAATTATCATTTTTGTTTTGTTTTCGTTTGTTTAGGTTTTAAAACATAAAATTCTTTAGCGAAAAATAGACTACATTGTACCAATTTGCAGAGATACAAATTCAAATATTCTCAAAAATGAGGAAAAGATCAATGAAATGTATTGAAAAAGAGGTTTATTTTACTATTGTACTCCTGTAGATGTGGGTTCTAAAAATGCAAAAGATTAAAGTTAATGTCTTCAATCACAGTCATTAACATTTTGCAACAATGTGTTAAATGAATTCAATCAAAGACATTAATTTTTAGATCACAATCTCTGCAATTTTGCAGCAACATTAAAACTTTTGATTTTTTTACGCTTTAAACTACTATTCCCCATGCTCAATTGATAGATCGACTTCACCATCTCATTAAACAGAGCTTTTTCTATAAAAATGGGAATCGTAGATAAAAATTTCTTGTTTTGGGTTATATATATAATAATTCTAATTTTGTGAAAAACCACACTGATTCTTTCCGAAAATATACTGAAGATGATATTATCAAAATGCTGAACTTTTTGATCGACAATATATTTGTTGAGTTTGGAGGATTGATATTTCAACAGACAGTTGGTATTCCAATGGGTACTAATTATACACCCCCACTGGCCGATTTGTTTTTGTACTCGTATGAAGCAGAATTCATTCAGAACCTTCTAAAAGACAAAAAGAAAAAGCATCTTGCGAAATTCTTTTATTTTACTTTCAGATATATTGATGATGTCCTATCACTGAATAACCCATATGTCAGTCAGTACTTATCCCAGTGAACTTGATATTAAGGATACTACTGATACTAGAAAGTCTGCTTCATACCGTGATCTTTTCATCAATATTGACACAGATGGACGACTTCACACTAAAATCTATGACAGGTGGGATGATTTCAACTTCCCAATTATCAATTTCCCATTTCTCAGCAGTAACATACCCTCTGCCCCATCATATGGTGTTTACATATCTCAGTTGATACGTATGCTCGTGCATGTTCACACTATACGACTTCATATACAGGAGTGTACTCCTTATGCAGAAACTTCTCCAGCAGAGTTATGAGGAGGAGAGATTAAAAATGACACTCCGTAAATTTTATGGACACCAACACGAATTGGTGGATCTGTACGGTGTGTCTGTGTCTAAACTAACTAACGACATTTTTACCACGTCTTAGATTGTGGTTTACCATCTACGTCGTCTGGTCTGCTAAGTACCGAACGTGACCTATTCCCGAATATGACTGTTTTGCCGAGTGTGCATTCGCATTGCTATTAGACGTGTCTCGGTATTTATACATCCAACATTCATGTATTTAGTTATGATGTTTCTTTTGTAAGTCTAGTTAGATAATGTGTTATGTCTTATCGTTTGTGGTTTGAATTCTATTTTCTATATGTATGTAAAAGTTAAGATAATTAATCAGCTAGTTCATTTATATGATTTTAAATTTAAAGCAACTATATGCACAGGATTTATTTGTTTTTACACAGTTTTGCTTTAGAAGAAAAACCGACAGGGTTAGAAAATACAAATAATTACACCATTACTAACACAATTCTATATTAATATTCTTGTAATTGTTAGGAAATACATAAAATAACACCATTACTAACTTAATCCTAATTTTATATTCTATTTTTAGAAATTTACCTGTGACGTCACTTTCTGTGGCGTTGATACATTCGTGTGACGCATAGTTCATAATTCTATTGTGTGTACTGGTGTACTGTCGTAAAGTAAGGAGAGGTGTCCGTTGTTATTCTATGGTTTACATATTGTAATGTACTATTACATTATTTATTTATGTATTTCTCTGTTCTGAGTGTTCTTGCGTTTATTTGTACTGTATCCCTGTCACGTAATGTTGTCATTTAGCAGTATTTCTAACATTGCCATACAAGCGGGAGGTTTGGCTAGCCATAAAACCAGATTCAACCCACCATTTTTTCTTAAAATGTCCTGTACCAAGTCAGGAATATGACAGTTGTTATCAAATAGTCCTCTTATAGTTGATGTGTTTCCCTTGGTTTTGGTTTGTGACCCGGATTTGTTTTTCGCTTAATCGACTATTGAACAGCGGTATACTACTGTTGCCTTTAATTAACATTTTGCAATAATGTGTTAAATAACTGCACTCCAAGCATTAACATTTTGCAACTATGTGAAGTCTTTCGACTTCTCAGTGAAAGATATGTGGAATAACCTTAAAAAGGGGGACGAAAGATACCAGAGGGACAGTCAAACTCATAGATCGAAAACAAACTGACAACGCCATGGCCAAACATAAAAAGACAAACAGACAAATAATAGTACAGATGACACAACATAGAAAACCAAAGACTAAGCAACACGAACCCCACAAAAACTGGGGGTGATCTCAGGTGCTTCGGAAGGGTAAGCAGATCCTGCTCCAAATGTGGCACCCGTCGTGTTGCTTATTTTATTACAAATCCGGTAAATAGTCTAATTCGGTAAGTCACATTCGTGAAAAAGGAGGGTATTGTAGTTACGACATAAGGAACATATCCGATATCATCTGAGAAACGGTTATTCCATAATGGTCAACCAACTCGTGATGGCGTCCGTAAAATTTACGAAGGGATGACTTCAACTTCACCATTTGGAACTCTTGGTTTAATAGCTTCCTTGTGAGCATCAAGGAAATCATGATAGGAAACACAAGCCCAGGAATATCGTATCAATTGGGAGATATAAACTCCGTATGCAGGCGCTGCTGGAATGTTGCTACATAGAAATTGAAAGTTCACAATTGGGAAGCTGAAATCATCTCTTTTGACGTAAAGTTTTGTTTTCAACCGACCCTCATTGTCAATTTCTAGATGTAAGTCAAGATATGAGGCAGACTTAACTGTATCTGTAGTATCCTTTATCTCTAGTTCGATGGGATAGATTCGTTCAACATAGTCACCAAATGTTGTATTATTTAGTGAGAGAACATCATCTATATAGTATAAAATATACAACCAATCCGAATTATCATAATAAACAAATACGATATGCAGTCAACAGATACTAATTTATGAGTATGAGTTTAAATGTCCCTTTGGTATCGTTCGCCTCTCTTTTACGGACATAAACAAACCACAGAAAAATCCCTGACTTTAAAGGATATGTAGACAGGTGTTCGTTAAATTTGTATTTCAGGACTCAACGTTTTACTTTTTTTCACCAAAAGGTAAAACGATTGAAAAAAACATTATTTCTCAAAACGTACCCAACTAAGCAAAGGTCAGTAAAATAATAGTATCATAATACTGTATTAAAAGATCTTTAATAATTTTTTTAATGCAACCTTAATGCAAAGTGCTTAAGGATGTAGTTAGGTGAAATTTTAAAAATCTAGAATTTAAAATTGATACTTTAAGTCAGAAGAGCATTAGTTCAGAAACAAAATAAGCCAAAGATATTGATAGGTTATGGAACTTCGTTTTGAGATATTTGATTTTGTTTAAATGGCGGAAAAAGGCTGACTCAGACTTTTACCATATATTTAGCATTGGCATTATTTGGGTTTCAAATCGTGAGAAAACAAATCTAGAATCTGAAAAAATTTTGGTAATGGCCCTTTTATGAGCTATTGAAGTCTTCTATGAAAAGAAAAGTGGGTGATATGGGGCAAAATATTTTACTCAGTATCGTAGGAAAAAACCCAAGGAGTCCAAACATCTGACAAAGAATCCTAAACCTGACCTGACTACATCCTCAATTGACGATATTATTATCTGGCTTTCATTAATAGGGTAATAACTGATATAAACAGTCATCCAATGGTTTTAATCATATTGCCATTTTTGTAGATCTTATATTGCTAATAGTTGTTTTCTGTTTTCAATTTCAACATTTTTTAATAGTTTTTTTTAGATAATAGACAAAAAATCCAATATTATCATTAAAGGACAATAACTATTGTAAAAAGTGTTTCAATTTTTTCTGTTGTTTAAATAAAGGCAACAGTAGTATACCGCTGTTCGAAATTCATAAATCGATTGAGAAAAAACAAATCCGGGTTACAAACTAAAACTGAGGGAAACACATCAAATATAAGAGGAGAACAAAGATGTTTTTAGATCTTGTATAACTGATCATTAAAGGGCTAACAGGAGTCATCTGTTAATTTTGTAGGAAATAGAAAGGGTCGAGGCAGATCATGACATTCTGATCATGAATGTTAGATTTTTTTTATGTGTTAAGATTTTCAAGATACTAGACAAGAAATGCATTTTAGCCTTCTGATTTATTTTTACCCATGGCTGCCATGTTGATTGATTGGCAGGAGCAAAACTGCAAAAAAAGCATTCAAGTTAAAGTTTAGTTGAAATATGTCCGACGGTTTCAGAAAAGATTTTTGTAAAAGTTTACAACGACGATGACGGACGCCAAGTGATGGCAAAAGCTCACATTGCCCTTTGGGTCAGGTGAACAGAAAGGAAATATATGAAACATTTCAGTCGTGTTCTTTCCAATAACAGTCCAACGTTTTAGATTGGGTTCCATTAAAATATCCTCGAGAACTAGAAATAATATAAACAACAGACACGGCTTCCTCCGCCTCATGTTTAGACTTATACCTAGAATTTGACATAAGCGGTCATCTCTGTGTTAGAATCTATGACAAACGAGACGATTTTAATTTTGAAATTATAAATCCCCCCACCTAAGCAGCAGTATACCAACTTCACCTGCATATGGGATATATTTCCCAACTCATCCGGTATTCAAGAGCTTGTAGCTGCTACTCGGACTTTATAAAACATAACCAATGTCTGAGCAGAAAGTTGATGACTGAACCAGGGTAATGTCATCAAAGAACGTCTCGTCCTTTTTTTTTTAAAAAAGTTCATCGGAAGATACAAAGACCTTGTTGATAAATATACCGTATAAACTCACAAATAATACATGATAGTCTTGAAGTATAGATTTTAGGTACTGATGTTGTTTATCATCTTAATTACGTACGTGTTACAGTGTTCTTTTTATTTGATTTGCAAGTCTTTCTAACTTCTACTGTTTAGTCCATTTTCGGTAATATCTTTTTTGGCGTGGCTCTGTATTTATACATCCCGCCACTGTGCTATGATAATTTTTTGTATTCTTGTCTTTCATTTTTGCTTATATGCCATTTTGTTTTTCTTTGTTGACATAGTTCTTTGGGTTTATAGTGATTAAGATTAAAACACAATATTGACATAGTTGTTTGGGTTTATAGTGATTAAGATTAAAACACAATGTTGACATTCTGTACCCCAATTTTTGTCATTTTTACCTTTGATGTCTCTTTGTTTTGCTCACACATATAATGTAAATGTTAATATAATGGAATTCCATGCGACTGTCGTACAAGTAAGAGGTTTACCTAGCTACAAAACCAGGTTTAATCCACCATTTTCTACAGAGGTCAATGGCTGTACCAAGTCAGGAATATGACAGTTGTTTTCCATTCGTTTGATGTGTTTGGGCTTTTGATCTTGTCATTTGATAAGAGACTTTCTGTTTTGAATTTTTCCTTGGAGATCGGTTTTTTTGTTGTTTTACTTTTTCAAATTCTAAATAAATGAAAGATGAAATTGAAAATATTAAACATAGAAAAATAAAAGGAGATAAATAACCAACAATAATATTTTTAAATATTAAGTTTTACAAACCGCTTATTTTTATTCAGGTGTTCCATATCACGATAAATATATATTAATGACGTCACTGTAATGCATGACATATTCAAAAATATCTTCTCGATCGATTCATCCATCCAGTGTCTTATTGACATTTTAACGCATGAGACAATGCTGGATTGCAAACGACCTCAATTCAATATAAAAAAAGAATGAATTTCATAACAGCGTGGACATGCACACATAGTAATTAAATGTTATCGTGTGTATCACTAAAGACTTTACGCAATTACAGTATGTCAGGGGCCTCTCAATGGAGATATACGTAATTACTATCTTTACACATGTCCATTCATAAAATAAATGTTCATAAAAAATCGTTTTAGTCTGGGCTGCATAATGTTTTGCACGGAACAAATTTGAATACCCATCGAAGACTCCAACGATTAGATTTTCGTGAAAATTTAAATATCATTCTAACAAAACAATCACCCATGAAAATATCAAGAAGCATATGAATCCGGTCTTGTATGCAAAATTTACATTGATTGGAGTCAGAGTAGCTTTTGTGGAAACATTGATACATGTATTTATTTTAGATTTTGTTATACCTGAACACGTATAACAAAAGTTAAAAGATCTATATTCTTTTACTACAAATTAAGCAGGTAGTTTTAATGAGTTTGGTCTTACTCAACTATTTTTTTTTGTTATTTGAGGACGCATATTTGAGAAAATTCTGCATAAATGTTTATTTGCAATTTTGTTCATGCTGATTTCAAAATCCTCTTGCACAATGTTGCATAACCACCCCCTCCCTTATTTTAACTGAATCAGGAATGGTCGTCCCTTACAATTTGAAATTGTATTCACTTCTTTTTCGGTTTCTGTTTCAATATATATCCATGAATTTAATGGTATGTTCACAATACATCTGTTTTGGAGTAATAAATCATGTGCACAAGACTAAACTGATCAACCGTAACACGAGATAATGTACAGGTTATTATGTCAACATAACAGTAACAGTGTGATAATAACCTTTAAACTGGGTGCACTCGTTTATTATTCCAGTATAAAAGGTATTGTGATCATATTTAATTCATGGATAGATACTGAAACACAAATTAAAAAAAAAAATAAGTACAATTTTAAATTAAATCGCTGTGAACCGTCCATTCGTTTTTCAAATCAACAGGACAGCTGTATTTTACAGGTCGGGCACATTTCCTTATACGGACATGTATCATTTAGCATACTTATGCCCCCGTCAATGCAAGTATTATTGTTTGTTTACAAATAAAGTATTTTTTTATTTTGGCGACTGACATATCCACTGAATGATTTGCAATGCATAATGGACTACTTGTCTATATAACTGACACACTACCTAATTTTTCACTTATTGCCAGAAAAGAATTTTTCTAACTTTTTTCTCTCGATTACTTGGTGATATCACCTTTGAATATACTCATTCTTTCAAAAGAAGCTTTTTGCTGGGAGTATATAAATTTATTCAAAACAAATTCCTATAAACTTTCATGCAAAAAAAATTATTTTATGAATGGACATGTATAAAATAGGAATTATGTATATCCCCATTGAGAGGCCCCTGACATACTGTAATTGCGTGAAGTCTTTGTTATCGACAGCCAGTGACCGACACGATATCATCTCAATTCAGGTGTCTATGTTCACACTGAAATTCATTCTTGTATGTCAATAGGGCCACAGTATAGCATTAATGCATGCCTTTAAATTATGACTGATTTAAACACGTTATAGTCGAAAGTTGAGGTCATCTATTCGAAAATTCTACGAACGTTATCATGATTTAGTTAATCGGTAGGGAATGCTGGTAGCTGTTGACCATGGTTATGTGGTAGCCATATAATCCTGATATCTTTACCTCGATAGTGGCGTCATCTAATGTGTTTTATCACCGCGTTTTTACTTTTAATGAGCAGCACGTCGAGTATCATTCTGATTATCCTTCCTCAACATATGAGATCACTCAAGATTTATGTTCGGGTTTTTGTTGCTTAGTCCTTAGTTTTTCTATAGTGTATATAGTAAGTAGACTATTGCTTTTAAGGTCTTAGATCTTTAGGTACAAGGATTGTCATTCTCTATTTGTCTTCGACTTGTGGATTTTGATTGTTCTTTTTGAGTCTTCTGTCACTTTTTTTTAACGCTGCATTACATTATTTTATTTATTCTTGAAATATGTTCCTCTTCAGTTTTTCTCTTTCAGTGTGTTTATTTATCGAAATTGATATACCGTTCTTCTGCATTATTTGCCCTATTCATATATAATAACATTAACGATATCAATTTGCTTATTTTTGATGAGATGTTACTGCTGCCATAGATGCTCATTTCAATAATTAATGTCTCTTCAGTATAACTGTCTTGCCAGGTATTCAACAAATATCAGTGATGTAGAAGTAGACTAAAAAGTGGGAGATGAGTGGATTTCAGGAGGTGTCTGGTTAAACAAAAACAAAAAAATCCTAAAAAAACACACTATCTAAAAGCCTAGAAGAATTTTCTATCTTTATAAAGCACACTGATTGATGTTGTACATACCTGCTTTAATTATTCAATTTAAGTTTCCATTAGTAAGGCGTGACTGTTATGTATCATGTTAAATAGTACGAACTTTTTCAAAAATATGGCTTTTCATGGAATTCAAAGCAACAATTTGTGCAATGTCACATACTTTTAATTCTACCGGGAGTTATATATTAGTTGTCCATTTCTCACCTCTAGACATGTAGTTTTAAATAAAGAACCCACAGATTGATTAAACAATATTTAAAAAATTAATATGTTAAAGAATTGATTTGTGTTAAAGCCACTTTCAGCACTATTTCCTACTTCATAGTGGTCAGTATTTATGGTGAAGGAAGACGGAGTGCCCGGAGAACCTCCGACCTTTGGCAGGATAACTGACAATGCTATTCAATTAAGATTAGGTGGAATGTACCTGCCACATACGGGGTTCTAACTCACAACCGCTGTGTTGACAGGCTAGTGATAAAGTAGTTGAACTACCTAGACCACTTGACCAACGAGGCCTCTCATGTTAAAGAATGTTGTCTCCTCAGCCAGTATCTGTTAAGGCGCATGCCTAACATTATTATTGTTTAAAGTTTAATGTGTTTCCAAATAACACTATTCTTTCATGCACTTAACTGACAAAAGATAACGCAATGACAGTCACATTCGTTCGGTCTGTTAAGTTCTTATAAAATAATGCTAGCATACAGTTATTAAGGCGACATTGGGTCGTCATACATTAAAATACGACTAGAGTACTCATCATTTGTAGTCGTTTCAACTTTGAATTTCATCCAATGCTGTCTGTACTGTTGCATATTTAACGATGTAAATGTCATGCGTTTACACGAAAGTTTGGAGTAAGTGGCAAATCGTCTTGGGATTTCTCAATCTGCTGCAGAATATATGTTTACGTGTTGGCGACGGAAATGAGTTGGTCATATCGGACTGCCGTACATTTCTTTGTAACATTACGTATGCATAGATTGATACAATAACATTAACGGGGCCAATTTTACTGACCAGATGTGCATTTCGACAATTATTGTCTCCTCAGCGATACTCGGGCTGAAAAATTTGAAAATCCAAATCCTAATAAAAACGTTGTAGAGCTGATCAAACTAAAAGGAACTAAAGGAAAGCCAAATCCGGAAAACTCATGTTTACTTTGTACTATAATATTGTCCTGTTTGCACGGTGAACCATTGTGGTCCTACAGTACGGGATATTGTTCTGTTGTTTTTATGTTTTTTCGATTTCTGTATAACTTCTGATGACAGGAACAAAGTAATTATTTGCAAAGAGAACATCTTTTCTAGTGTCAAATTATTCGTCTATTTTCCACACGAAGTTAATAACTTAACATCTATCATATTGGTGAGATACGAGTATGGGAAATATTTTCCTGTATGACAAATAACATAATCCAGTATATGTTTTAATGTCTGGGTAAATAGATCAAATTGAGAACTGTAGAACTGTAGACATTACAATTCGTAAGAGATGGTCTCTTTTAATAATGACTGTTAAGTATCACATCTTCAGTTATTGCATTACCAGGATTGGAATTTACGGTGAGTTGTTGATAACATCATTGCAAGAACATCATGTCTATTATTTGAGATACCTGTTGGGTTATTATATGCATCATCGATTATAGGATGATTCACCTAAGTTTTTCCATATTGAAACACATTAAAGAAAAGTTTCCATGTACATAAAGAATGCGCAAAGACACGTTCAGGCTTTCATGTTCAACTATACCAGTGACACTGCATTATATAAACAGGTTCCAATTCAAAGGGTTTCAAGCAATAGCTGTCTCATACATGGATAGTGATATATCTGACGGAACCAAATTATGTGCAAAAAGCATCAATTGAAAGTCGAGCATTACAGATCGAATATAACTAGTTTCCAGGTATTTTGATTCAATGAATGATACAGCAACCAAATCTACCCCGATCTAATTGCCAGTTTTTTTTATTTGAAGTCTGAAAAATCGTCCATGTTGTCTCCTTTCTACAAGCAAAATAGACAAGCAACGTACTTTCACGATTGCTATTGTATGTATCCTACAACGGGATATATTTATGACATATATGTGTTACTGTAATTCGGGAGAAGAAAAGGATAACACATTGAATAGATTATTTGCAATCTTAATAAAAGTTTGAAAACCAACTAGATTACTTCAGATTTCAATTATGGCTCATTTTGTAGACATGCCAGATGTTATGAACACTAAATTAATATTAAAAAGTCAATGAAAGTGCGAAAAATAAATAATTTGATCCAGCATTTTCCCATGATAATTACCATCTAAACTTCTTGGGAAATACAATCTTATTCTACTGTAAAACATGACTGTGTAAAAACATATAATATATAAAAAAATAAAATGGTGTCAGGTAGGTCCCTAAGAAAAATAATTTGGTGCAGTGCATATATGATATTTTTGCCGTACTATTAGTTGGCAAATAACTGGGAGTGTCAATACCAAATATGACAACGTTTCACATTGTAAAAGCTAATTGCACTAGAATTCTTTTAACTATCTTTCAAATAAGGATTATTCCATCTTTTAAAAGGCATTCTGCTGTCTAAAAAGACAGCGAACAAATCACAACTTTAGTTAACACAGACTAAGGAGGCAAGAAGGGGAAGAGAAAAGAAACAATGGATAATGTACTGATATAACGACTTATAAGGCGTTCGTTTGTGCAGACTTAAATATTTATTTTCATATAATTTTGTACAAAATATGGGAGTGTACATGGTTGATGTTTTGATCTGTTTGATTATCTTGGTTGTTGATTTGAAACAGTTGGGAAGAAGAGGGAATTCTGCATCAACAAAAAAAAGTAATTCAATTGATGGATGAAAATCATTTCGTAAAAGTCTTAATCATTGATGCACTTTTCTTGTACACAATTATGTCCAGACGAGGTATTATATTATACTGTCAGTATTGTGCAACGCGTCGATGTCGATCCATTTAACTAGCTTCATTAATGAATTAATTGAAATGTCTATCTTATATTCACCAAGATGTCTATGTTTATAACAGTGAAAAATGTGTTCTGTATTGTATGCATTTTGATCATTCTTTCCTCTAAAATTAGTTTTTTTTATATGGCTGATGTAAATCTTTGGATATCAATATCATCGTTTTTTTGTAACGACATATCAGTTTCCCTATGAAATCGATAAGGTTCAATCAAAGAGAACGTTTTGAAAGGTTATTAGATATAGTTATGGACATTCGAATGGAACGAGTCGTAAGTATAAAACCTGGAAAAAGGTTTTATGGCGTTTATTATAAGTTGAGTTTTTTAGTACTACTGCTGGTTTAAGAGTTACTTGTCGCCAAATAGCCAGTACTTCTGTGCGTGCATGCATTTTCATAGTTTATAAATCATGTTCATTATTGTACTATGTATAATTGTAGTAAAAAGACAGCAACACTGTTAGGACAAAAATTGTCTTGGAACATTTCAGCTGTTTTGAACATCAGTTAACTACTTTTGCCTTAATATAATGGGATTTTATACGACTGTCATACAAGTGAGAGGTTACGCTAGCTATAAAACCAGGTTTAATCCATAATTTTCTACATATGGATATTCCTGTACCAAGTCAGAAATACGACAGTTGTTTGCCCTTCGTAAGATGGGTTTGAGCTTTTGATTTTGCCATTTGATAAGGGACTTTCCGTTTTGAATTTTCATTGGAGTTTGGTATTTTTGTAATTTAATTTCGTAATTTGTTTAGGTCTTTCTGAATCTCTCACACAGTTTTTTTTATATTGAGTATCAAAATGTTTGTCCCGAGCGTGTCTGTTAAAGGTACTACAGGAAACAAATATATTGCGCAAGATCCACAAATGCCAGACTATAATCAAAATCAAACTAACAAGTTCTGTCATTGCTTACTCATAGTCAAATTCTCGTCAATGATGCTAAAGAGGGACGTCCTTGTGTATGTACGCGATGTATAAATTGCAGCATGGCTATGTTGCAATATTGCCTTATACTTTTTAAATAGTGTTGAATTAAATATTTTGTGGCCTTTAAATTAGTTAAAGTGGTTTTGAGTCTCATTTTTCAAATAATATATATTTAAATCTGAACACCAATTGAATGGATATTCGGCACACTTCAAACCTGGATCGTTGTTCTGATATTAACACAAATGGACGACTTTAAACTAGGATCTGTGACACCACTGTCACCTTCCCATAACTAAACAGTAACATACACTTTTCTCTATCGAATGGCAATTACGTACATTGTTACGCGTGTGCATGATCACATTATATGGACCTCAAAAACAGGGGTGTGCCTAGTCACAAAAAAATATACCTGCAGAATATAATGAGGAAAAAAAGAATTTAATCAGGACTACATATTAAGGTGAACAGTCACCATTACGAATTGGATGATTGAAACGATTGTCTGTGTCTCAACTCACAAGCAACATGTTTTCGCGTTATTATATCTTTAGATACCGGAATAATCGTATGATTTATATATTTACCGTTTGTTTCCACGATAGTGAATCCGCATAACGCAAGATGTATGAGTATCAGGAGACGATTACCCTGTCAACGCACCAGGTGAGGCTCTATCGATCTGTTTGAAAGTCATGTGATTCCCTCAGTTTCTTTTATCCTGATTTGTATAATGAACATGGATTTACAAGTTTGAACATTGGTATACTATTGTTGCCTCTTTCCTGAGACTACAGAGGCATTTCGATCAACAATTGTCTTCGGGGAAACACCTTTGTTCAATTATTGAGTTTTTCATTTACACTTATTTTATTGCAAGCCTAGCTAATGCTTCTTTATATAGATATAAATATAGATCAAAGTACTTTTTGTTGATGTTTTGATATATATGACTAATAATGTAACCGTATTATGGCTGCAAGTCCGAACCATCTGTTTCTTGATAAATGACATCATAAGCACCTGTTTATTACATATGTATTACTAAATGTTTCAAACGAAGGGAAATTAAAAACCTATCTGATATATGCATTACCGCCCTGTGACTTGTTTCTGCGATGTTTTGTAAACATCCAGTTATTTCTTTTAACTGATTTATAACTTCGTTCTTCATACACGTATTGCACTTGCATTATCCCTTGAAGAGCATGTGCTATATTTCTTTTATTACTTTTTCAAGTATACTTAATCCAAAAGATAGGAAATGTAATGCATATGAAACGGAACGAACACTTTTGGAGATGAAACATTGTTTTAACTTTTTGTATTGTTTTGTTATATTTTGGTAAAAGCTATTTTCGTACTCTTACAATGTACTTCTGTATGGTTCTACATGTACCCGTTTCAGAGCGCTTGTTGTTACCTTGAAAATCTATAGCAATGAATATGAAAGTTCGAGCAGATAACCTTCTTATTTTGCCATAATTAGCTCATGTTTCTTATGGATGATTACTATCCTTACGGTATTTTGACTGCATGTCCGAAACTGATTTCAAAGCCATCTGCTTAATGATATAACACATGTTTATTGCATAATTATTAGAGGGTTCAAACACATAAACTACCGTGCTTGCTTTTCTGGAAACTTGTATAAACAATCAAACAATCCTTTTAATTTTCTGAAATTATCGTTTGACTTAATCATTTTCAAATCCTCAAAGGATGGAACATTAGCACACAAGAATTACTTTCATATTTATATTCATTGAATGATAATTTACGAAAATAGATAAAACTTTGTCAAAGGAACTACACCAATATCTTGTTTCATGAAAACCAGATAAAGTTTTTTTCAAATATTTTAAAAGAACTATATGGAATGAAAGACACTACTGGAGATCAGTTGTCCTTAAATTAAACATGTTCGATTATGAGGGAAAAAACATTTAATCACTTTAATTGAATAAAATATTGCTTATCTTTTTTGATAACTTTTCCTTTCATATGGTGTTTTGGTCTCTGAAGAACGATACATGCAGATTAAATGATAAAAGTATTCACTATCTTGAATATTTGCGTAAACCCTGCCTAGAAGAAATAAATAGCATAACACTCTCTTACGACGATCATGCTATAAATATAGAAATAAGGAGATGCTGTATGATTACCAATGAGAAAACTATCCACCAAAGTTCAAATAAAGTGGATGCAAGCAATTATAAGCAACAGTATGGCCTTCAATAATGAGAAAAACCCATACCGTATAGTCGGCTATAAAAAGGCCCAACAATTCAATTGAGAAAAGTAACGGCCTAATTGATAATAAAACAATTTACGAAAAACAAATATGACAGACATGAACCAACAACAACCTCTGAACTACAGGCTCCTAACTTGGAACAGTGGTGTTACAGCACAACATAAGATCAAACTATAAAAATCATTTGAAAATGGCTTACCTCATCAGATCGATACAAAGCAGAAAAACATCTAACAAAAACACAGACCGGACGTAGCAGGGTTTTTTTTATACATCTCTAACAACAAAAAAGATATAAAGTACAGTTCTGAGAGTACTTGCAGTTACTGACAACTAGTACAAAGCAAATAACAACTAATAAAAGTAATCATGTATCTAAGACTATGATATCAATGGTACAAATCCAATGGATTTAGTGTAAAAACGTCATTAGCAGTCAGAGAAAAACATGACCTTGTGCAATGTAACCAAATTTAACCATCCATTCTTGATAATGGTATATTTCATACTCAACATGGATCATTTTCATTCTTCTGAAGAATCTATAATGACATCACATTCAAATTTAGACGATGCTAAGAGGAAATTAAATCTAAAAAAAAAAGAACATACAACAGCTTTGCAAATAAAAAATAAAGAGTGACGAAATGCGAAATGACAATAGTTTATAGAATATTACTCTGATAACTAAATATATAAATATGAAAAAAACGAGGAAGAAATCATCTTCTCTGGTAAGGTAGGCATGGTTTGCTCAAAAATTGCACCCGTTACCTTGCTATGATGAGACATATTTGGTCCTAAGTCATGAACATAGTAAAAATAAAGGAAGGGGTGGTGAATATGACAAACGTATCTGTCGTCTTCTTGGAAATGAATATTCCTTAATGGGCACATGTATATTGATGGTAGAAGTTAAAATTTCAAAGTGATGACTTCAACTTTACTCTTTTTAATATTTGTTCAGTTCTATTTTCGTATGCATCAACCGCATACAGAGAAAACCCTGACAAGAAATCAAACTATTAAATAAAGTACAACCTGGAAGATATATACAAAAATGTACGTCATACGGTATAGCTGGTTATTTTCGCGGGTGTAAAATTTCGCGATTTTCATTGAATAAGGTATATGAAATATTTTTGCGGGTATTATTTTGGCGGATTCAAAACTTTTATCAATACAATTGCATGTACACTTTTAAATAGGCGGAATTTATTTTGGCGATTTTGTTCTATCCGCGAAAATAAGTGAAAATTTACACCCCGCGAAAATAACCCGCTATACGGTATGTAGGTGTCCCTATAATGTGGCTTCATAGGGAATGAAAAGTTAAAAATCAGAAAATGAAGTCATTTCTTTTTGCTGTGAATCTAATGTCGAGTGCTATTATAAATTCACTGGCTGTAGCAGACGTAGTTGTATTTTTTTGTACCTTTTTACACCTGCAATCAACATAGTAATCGAACTTTGAATATGACATAGTTGAAGTAGAAAGTTAAGTTGAAGGATAGGGCTAGCATCTTTTCAATATGCTGGAGAAAAGTCTTTAAAATGAATAAAAGGAGTAATGTATAATATTCGTATTCGTATTGACTGTGATTTGAACGAATAAAGTTTTATATGTTAAAAAAAAAAAACGTTTACCAAACATTACAAATACGTTACCAATAAATAAATCAGGCTACTTGTAGAAATAAAGGTCGTACTCTAATGATTTGTTAGTGCCTAAAACAAGATTTTGTCATTATTATTTATCAAACAAAGTTGGAATATTTCTTTAAAATCTGTCTTTCATTTTAGAATGAACAATACTACTACAAAGGTTTGAAACCTTTAGACGAGCTTAGTGTACCTTTACAGGTCTTTTGACACCATGGAGTAGGTTTGTGTAAAGTTATTTTGAAACGCAGTTTTTATTGCTGATGTAATTGATGGAAGTTATTTGGAAAGAGGTTATGTAAACCAATATGTAGATAAAAAATATTAAGTTTTTGGGAGACTTTTGATATCAAGCAGATCGAATGAATAAGAATTCATTGGATTGAAATATAAAAGGAACATAAATCAGGCCTTTGATTTTCTATCCGTATCCATTTCAGTGGGAGCATATAGCCTTCATTTCTATTTTTTCTTTTCGGCTTGCATCATCCGCAACAGATAAAGAAATAATTGTAATGTTGAGTTTGAAATTTATGTATTGCGCCTTATATATATATATTTCAAAATTCAAGAGTCTATCCTAAAATGAGATAAATTATATGGCCTTCCAAATACCGTTTCGATTCCTAACATCACTGAAGAGACATTAATTGTCGAAATCCGGATATGGTGTACAAATTTTTGCACCTCATGTTTGCGGTATACCATCTTTTCCGCAAGTTTATTGTTTTCTGTTTGGTAATAAATTAATAATAAGATCTATTTTGTTACATCTTGTGATCCGTTTAATATATAGTTAAGATCCATTTACATTGTATTACACCTTGTGATCCGTTTATTTGGCAATAAGTTAGCAGGATTTAAGAACATTTGTTGTTCGACCTGTTAGTCAAATGCGTTTTGTTAAAATATACTTTTTCACTTTTTTGGTCTTTTGGAAAATGTTGTTTGTGCTGTATTTAGACCCCTCTAACAAGAAATTGTTTGCATGCACACGTATAAAAATCGCGGTTTTTATCCAACGCAATCATAGGTTTGAACGTTGTTTTCAATTTAGACTTGTATATATATATAGGTTTGAACGTTGTTTTCAATTTAGACTTGTATATATATATAGGTTTGAACGTTGTTTTCAATTTAGACTTGTATATATATATATATATATATATATATATATATATATATATATGAACGGGTATTTTCACAGATGCATATACTTAAAAGCAATCAATATCTTGAAATCCTGAAACAAAACAGTTGTTTGTAGTTTAAACGGTGTAGTTGCTTTAGGCATGGTATACATTTAAGTACACGACATAATTTCTTAAATATTGGAAGGAATTTTATATTTAACTGGTAGATGATATTCATTTTTTATAATTCCCAAAATTTTATTAACACATGGAGAACAAGGTTTCTGTATGACTTCTGTATAAAACGAAAAGGCCGACGACGAATCTGGTCTTGCTCCGTTGGGAGAGTTCATGTGATTCTTTTGGTTTAATTTTCCCCTTTACCTCATCAGTAAACGTCTGATGCCACTTCTTTCTTAATGCCTATAAGCAAAGTTTGAATGCCCAATTGAATTGACTGTCATTTACAAAAAAATATTTCTTCCATCGAGTATCTTTGCTACGAAGTAATGTATTACAACAAAAATAGTATAACCATACTCATAATGTGAAGATGATATTACTAAAGACTTCGGGTTGACTGTACTGATAGCAATTAAACAGCATTTGATTATCATACATCAATAAACTATCTTATTTTTGTGTTAATCAGATTATAAGCTTACTAATGTTTTCATTACGAGTTTTTATGTCTTCATATATTTATTGTTGCAAAGTTGTAAGAGTCGTAACAAAATCATGTTTATGTGTTATTAAGTAATCTCTCGGCCATATGTTACTTATTTACAGAGATCACTAAGAAAAGTACAATACCACAGTTATTAAGAAACCATCTTCAATTTTCAGAATTATTCGTCTGCTAATAACAGTATAACTACTGTCACTCATAAATGTGATTTCTGATTTAAAATCATACATTTAATGGAATTGTAATTACATTAAAAAATTGTAAAAATTAGTCAATTGATGCATGAATTTGTATATTTAAAAGGAACAGCTTGCACAAATAGATTGTCGACATTTACCTTTCTGTTTGATGTCGTTGTTTTCAGCAAGAGCAACAACTTGCACATATTGAGGCACAATTGAATTTCATAAAGATGACAGAAAGCGTTGTGCTATCAAAGTAGATAGTCATTTTCATTGTTTGTCTCGGCTTAACAATAAACAATTACAATTTTGCTCCTGGTAGCTGTCGCCATCAAATTTAAAAACCAACAATTTTCATAAATTGTTGAACAATTCAGTCATTTAGTAGCAGTTATACACTAAAGGGACCATGTTAGATTGAATAGTATGTCGGGCGCACGCAGGTATTAAGTCTAACGGCACTTTCAATATTTAATAAACACAACAGTTCTGAAAAAAAGATAGAAAATTTGATAAAACAGAATAAGGTACAGGACAATTTCAATGAGACAAGAACAATCATTAAATTTTGTTAGATTAGAACTTTTTAAAATTATTTTCTACTATTAATATTTGCAAATTGGACATTAATGAAAACTCAAGAGGTTTGATGAATATTAACCTGAAATTGATTAGCTTTATGTTTTACAACCTAATCTGATTTGATCCCTTGTTTTTTTTCGAGTATTCCTCCTATTCCTACGTGGATTTCTTACAAATGACATACCAGATTTTAAAATGTAGGAATAGGAGGAATAAACCATTATTATACATTTATAAACAGAGACTACTACATTATTTCTTTGTACTGCGTGGTTGATTAAAGCTGACGTGACTCGGTTTCTTTTCAGTATACCAACTGACAAAAATTGAGAATAGCAATGCACATTTTAAAAGGAAATGTTTCAAACAGTAGAATAATCTGGAATTATGTGACGTCACATATATTCTTCAAGGTATTGGTATCTCTTCATCCATATAGGTTTTATATGTAACTCCATATGACGTAAGTACTACGGGATATTTCAAGGATTCATCTTCCATAGTATAATAAAAGTATCTTTGCAGAACACCATATCCACATAAAATGTAACACATACTGTCATAAAATTAACCACATTGTCATTGAAGAATACAGAAGAGACACAAATGTAACACACATATAGATGAATGTTAGTTAACATGCTGGAAGTAATGTTTGTTTAGTGCAACTAATGTATGTGGTCTCGCAGCATGACAATTTCAATAACCAATGTGGCTGAAAACGGGGAAATGAAGAATTCTGCACCAATAGGTTCTTCTGGCCTTTTTAATCCTGCAGTGAGGTGAGAATTTGTCCTGCATAGTGAACGCTTAACTGTGACTTTAATATGAAGAACAGTAACAGAAGTTCCAATGCCTTTAATTTTTTTTCATGTGCGTGTAGTAATTTTGTGTCATGAATTGATACACATTATCCTGTTTTTTCCTCATTTATTGTACACATGCGAGATGTTTCATATCACGACAGAAATTGTGCGTCTTGCTATTTAGTAACGATTGAGAATGAAAAAAAAACCTTGGGAAAGACAGCTTGTATTCAATATTTAGGAATAAAAGTAAGAAAAAAGGAGGAGCGATGCACCGATCTAAATTTCTTGCTACATTGTAAACAGCAAAATATGTAACTTTATAATAAAATCTATTCATTTTCTATTTATGGTAATCAATTTATTTTGTAATGCATAGAAACTCAAATATTAGTGTATGTATGAAAAACGTACCGTGAGAACAAAAAGTATAGGTAACTGAACAAAAAAAAAGATGTATTTTGACGTTAAGCTAAGAACATCAATGAACTAAGATTGTTAAAGTTCCTTCAACTTAATAGGTTTTTTAACCTGTTGAATGTAGTGAACACGTTTTTTTTTAAACTAGAACTCCTAACTGTTTCCATCTACATTAGTTGGTTTATAATGAAAAAGTATCACATTCTGAATTTCAAAGAAGATTCATATTAGTCCTATCAATCATAGGTTTTTTTTCTGCCCATGCATGTCGATGTCTTATCCTTATCATATGGCACGTGCCTCACTCCATTGGTTGCTTTCCTTTCATTTTTAGAACAACAGTAATGTAACTTAAAGGTCTTAAATTTTTTCGCTTTTCAGTCTTTCAAGATTTTAGGCAATTCATGTTTAGATATGTCATCATTTTCCACTAAATACAAACATGATACTAGTAGTTTTAGACTTGATGTTCTAATGAAATTTCTCAATACGATGAAACCAAGTGGTACAACATGTATTCCAGGGATGATATTATATTTAATAACGTTTCGTTTTGTCTTGTAATTTGAAGGCTATAAATTCAGTTGTTTTAAATGGTGATATTTTGTTTAATTTCAAATAGTCCATTCTATTTACATCAATTTGACGTCCTTATGTGTGACCCTTTGATGCATTCCCTCCGATATATTTACAAAACAAATACAAAGGGGACATTCACAACTACAAGTCGAGCGGACAAAGCCATTTTAAAAAACGAAAAGAAAAACATACCCGTGGTTATCTGTGACACAGACATTGTATAACGGTCAACCAACTAGTGATGGCGTCCGTTTAAATTTTTAAGGGATGACTTCCACTTTGCCCATTGGAACCCTTGGTTCAATTGATTTCTTGTAAACAGCAGCCCTGTATCAAAGAAAACATGGTAGGAAATGCGAGCTCCGAAATATCGTATCAACTTAAAGATATATACTTCATATGCAGGCTGGAAAGTTTAGAATTGGGAGGCTAAATCATTCCTATTGTCTTTAAGTTTAGTTAGTTCTCAATATCGACTCTCATTGTAACATATATATGTACAACTGTCAAAATATAAGGCAGTATTAACTGCATATGTGATATCCTTTATTCTTATTTCGGAAAGATGCGTTCAACATAGTCACTAAACTTTTCATTACCAGTATTTTAGTAAGAGGATTATCATCTACTTTAAAAAAGTAAAGTTGAAGTGTAATAATAGTTTCTTTACATTCTTTATGAGAACCTCGTGGTGTATGAAGTCTGCCTCACATGAATGAAGTAACAAGTCGGCAAGGAGATGAGGCTGTTCATAGTTAGTTCACATACATGAAGAAATGCCGTGTGTTTGTTGAAAACATGTCCTCTCAACGTTACAAATAGTTTGTTAATAAAAAAAAAATCAAACATCTTAATGATGTCAGTGTCAAAGAACTTTTTGTTCGTATCAGAGTATTTTTCACAAACTAAGAAGGATTCATCTCCTCCCCAACCCCCCAACCCCACCCCAACCCCTAAAACAAGATATTGTTATCTGAGTTGGCCATTCTCTTCAATGAAACAGAGTTTGACAAGTTCTCTCAATCTGGCTTTACATTTTGAATAGCGAAAACTACTGTTAAAAGTAGAGAAGTCAATTGTTGTATACTATTGCATGAGGAAAGAGACTGAGATTGTATGTACTTAACAAATCTTTGGAATTTTTGACCATCACATCTGATTTACTCCACTCTCAAGAGTAGGTAGTTTTGCAATAACTATGAAGTCAGAATTTAATTACCGATAAAATAGCTTTAAAAAGTTAGCTAAAACTTTAAACAAATAAGGTGCCAGGTAGCGCTCGTACAATTTTAATCCCGCATCTACAGTTGCCGTAAAACCTTTTTCACGAATGCCTGTATGTTTATCTTTTTCACTCCAATAAATGAAATGGAAGCCAAATATTTGTTTATTACTTTCAAATCAAAATCCTAAAGGTAATTGTTTAACAGGCATATAACAATCGAAATGGCAAAAGTACGACAAAATTGTTTATATCTGTTTCCTTGAATATACTCTGCGATTGTTCATATGTTTTTAATTAACGTTAAGATTATTAGTCGGTTTACCGCTAAAGATAAAATTTGAAACATAGTGCTTATGTTTACGACATCCATGGATCCTTACATTGTATAATAAGCTGATATATTTTGTTAACTGTTATATTTCATAAGTATGCACGGATAAAAACACTTTATTCTGTTTTATCCTAAAATGTGGCAAAATTCCTGAAATAATCGCCCCTTTCTAAATAATGGGAATGGATCATTTTGCATTAACCATAATATAATGGTAAAAAAATAGATAAACCCCATCGTCCCCATGGTGTTTACTATACAAAACAAATATACACTCTATTCAAAAACTTTGTATTTCTTCTTATATTTACAAATTATCAAGATTTTTCTAGCAAGTCTAATAACCTTTGAGAGAAGAATAAATGTTTCCGATCAGGATTTTGTTAACTTATAAAACAAGTTGGTTGATGTGAATCTGTATCAGATCACTAATCATACAAGTTTTGATACTATTGCAATGCAAATAAACATTAATATTGCTTCTTTTAGATGAAAAAATAGTTTCCTATACCTAGTGATAAGCCACAGAACTCTGATGATGGATGGACATGTCAATCTACCTCACCATTCTACGTTTTGAATAAATAAATTCATTCTAAAAAATTAAAGAACAAAAAAGCAAACGAACAAGCTGTGATTATCAATTCCTCATGTTACTATGATGTAATCTAAAGTTGTCTCACTAGGAGGTAGACGGATAGATATTTTACAGACTGACCGATATTTTCATGTGAACACAAAGGAGCGGCCTGCATCTTGAAAATGTTGTAGTACAAGATATTTGGTAAACATGCAAATAATCTTGAATTGGATCAATGGTTTTAGTTGCCATTCAGGAATTTACGCTATTCCTCTCTACGTGCAAATAGACAAAGCACAAAGGTACAAAATAGGCGATATGAAACTAGCTGCAATATTAAAAAATAATCATATCTACACACCACAAGCACAATATAACTAGTATTATACATTAACACATTACATGATAGGCAAAATCTCTTTGTTCTTCCTGTAATGCAGAGCTAAGGTGTGCATCAACTACCTCAGATATTCTGCACAGTTCAAATGTACCCTTATCTGTAGGGGCGGATCCAGGATTGTCCAAAGGCGTAGATAGGGGCGTAAATCCATGAAAAAAGTTTGACGATTTTATGGTTAAAAATTATATATTTCCCAATCAAATGGGGGAGGGGGGCGAACGTCCTCTTCGTCCCCCCCCTTTGAACCCACCACTGACCTGGCAATTACGACATAGTTGATCAATTAACAACTTTGTATACACTTTGTTGTTTCAAATTATGAAATAGAAAGTGCTTCTCATTCCTTCTTTATAACGATTTTATGCTAAAAAATAATATTATTCCCAATCAAAAAGGGACGTATGCCTTCTACGACCCCCTGCCCCTGCCCCTGTATCCGCCACTGATTTATTACGACTTTTTAAATTTTAATTCCTTTTAAGTGACTATTTTGGATTCGAATTTAATGAGGTTTATATTAAAGTATGTGCCAAAACAGAACACACCGATTTTGAGGTACATCAAACGGAACCAAAACAGAATATAAAATATACTTGTAAGTTGGAGATCAATCATACTTCGTTTAGATGGGATATGTCTTCAGAACGAATAAGGATGAAAAATTATGGAGGAGGCAGGGTGAGTTGGAGTTAAAGATAGTACATCTCCTTCGGTTAATCTTCTTCTGAGGATATTCTTGAGTGAAAGAAAAGTTATTAATCTATACTCAATAACCCTCTCATTTATGATTTGTAATATACCGACTTTAAAGTACATCAAACGAAACTTTAGCTGTAGGATGTGTGGGTTATACACCAATATGACAGCAATCAAACGAAGAAAACCACCTAAGCAAATCTAGAGGGCAACAAATAGTGTTCAACAATAGACAGGTATCTAAACAATATGTATACTTGCCGACTTAAAAGAAAATGTATTTGATTTGATTTGATCGTCACAGATGTATATAAAAAATGTGAATAAATCTAACAGAAAAAAATCAAAGATCTGCTATTAAAACACAATTCTCCAAATACTGTAACAATTTAGGAGAAAGCCTGAATATATAAAAAAAATATAATTTAAAGTAACCAACCTTTTACTACTTAAAAGAGAGTTGAAGGATACCAAAGGGACATTCAAACACATAAGTCGAAAGTAAACTGACAACACCATGGCTAAAAAAGAAAAACAGAAACAGACAAACAACAGTACACAAAACAACATAGATAACCAAAGACTAAGCAACACGAAGCCCACCAAAAAATGGGGGGGGGGGGGGGGGGGGGGGGGGGGTGATCTCAGGTGCTCCAGAAGGATAAGCAGATCCTGCTCCACACGTGGCATCCGTCGTGTTGCACATGTAAGTACAAACCCGGTGATATGTCTAATTCGGTAGGTCACTTTCGAGGGAAAGGGGACGAGATTGTAGTGACGACAATTGGAACATATCCGTCGTCATCTGTGAAACAGATGATCCATAATGGTCAACCAATGCAACTCACAATGACGTATTTACGTAGGGATGATTTCAATTTCACCACTTGGAACTATTGGTGAAATAACTTCCTTGTGAGCAGCAACCCTCTATCAAGGAAATCATGATAGGAAACACGAGCCTCCTACGTCGTTCGGGTCAAGTAGGGTCACCCGAGCCGTGCAGATTAAATGACATATACCGACTTGCTTGGTCAATAACTATTACTAAATGTTAAAGACCTGATTACAAAATATACTTATAAAAAACTATGCATTTTCTCGAAGAAAACTTTATATATACTATACAATCCTGAAAGTGTGCGTATTATTTTGATCCCACAATGTATTGAATCGTGCGAACAAAATATTTTTTTTCTTTAAGATCTCAAACTGGGTTACGTACATTTTAGACATGTTCGCCAAAGAGAGCAAAATAGGATTCTTCGCCACTCTTTTTTAAACAGTATGAATTATCTTTATTGGTCTATATTTTTGACAGATTTTTCATATATTGAAATTTTGAAATATCAGTTATCGAGCAAATATACGAAGACTTTTTGAAATCGTTCGCTGCACTCGAGCTCACTGGTCACAACGATTCATATTATGACTTGCAGCTGGCATTTTACAGTATCAATGTACTGAAAAATCTTGTGAATGGTACATATCAGCAGCTGTACTTCACGGTAGAAATAAAGCAGTAACACCGTATTAAAAACAAGATTGCATAATGTCGAGGAATTTCCAGATGTACATAATGTAAATGTAGAAAAAATACAGGAAATGTTAAGTCTTGATTCAACTATAAATAAGCGAATCGTTGTCCATCCCAACCACCTCCCCCTAAAAAATCACCAAATGAAATGATGGAACAAGCACAGTTTAGAAACATGTGAATCCCTTCCTAAACGGCCAATAATCAAATATCTAATAAAAGGACATTTTCTTAACTTTATCAAAAAAAATTTAACGTAAACTGTTGGGCGTAAAATGCTTTTTACGAAAATCTTGCATGTGGAATCCTACTTCATCAATAAATCTCTTATTTGTGATAAAATTAGGAAAAGGTTTGACACATTTAGTTATGACATGATACATCGATGTTGTAAATTGTTTGTTTTTTTAGTAAATAACATTATAACGTTCATTTAACCTCCGGGTGCGGGATTTTCTCGCTGTGTTGAAGACCCATTGGGGGCCTTCGGTTGTTTTCTGCTCTTTGGTCGGGTTGTTGTCTCTTTGACACATTCCCAATTTCCATTCTTCATTTTATTGAAATGAACCCCGAAAAAGAAGTTATAGTTATTGACCAAGCAAGTCGGTATATGTCATTTAATCTGCACGGCTCGGGTGACCCTACTTGACCCGTAGGAGTTCGGGTTAATGAGTCATCCCGATCGTGCAGATTAAATGACATATACCAATTTCATTGGTCAATAACTGTTTTAACACATGACGCCACCAATTTACATGAACGTTTTGGAAATATTCGGACGATATTCAATCCACGGCTCCTGGGAAAGTTTTCTTGTAGGGTAAGGAAAGGGAAAATACGCATCTAAGTAGCAAAAGGTTGATTACTTTAGATTATATTTTTATATTCAAGCTTTCTCCTAAATTGTTGCAGTATTTGGAGAATTGTGTTTTATTATAGCAGATCTTTGATTTGTTTCTGTTAAATTTATTCACATTTTTTATATACATTCGTGACGATCAAATCAAATCAAATAAATTATCTTTTAAGTCGGCAAGTTTACATATTGTTTAGATACTTGTCTATTGTTGAACACTATATGTTGCCCTCTAGATGTGCTTAGATGGTATTTGTCGTTTGATTGCTGTCATATTTGTGTACATGTATAACCCACATATCCTACGGCTTAGGTTCCGTTTGATGTACCTCAAAATCGGTGTGTTCTGTTTTGGCACATACTTTAATATAAACCTCATTAAATTCGATCCCAAAATAGTCACTTAAAAGGAATTATTAAAAAGTCGTAATAAATCAGTGGCGGATACAAGGGGAATCGGAGGGGTGTCCGAGCGTAGAGGGTATATGCCCCCCTTTGATTGATCAACTATGCCGTAAATGCCAGGTCAACGGATGGTTCAAAGGGGGACGAAGAGGGCGTACGCCCCGCATTTGATTAGAAAATATATAATGTTTAATCCTAAAATCGTCAAACTTTATTTTATTGATTTACGCCTCTTTGCCTTTGAACAATCCTGGATTCGCCCCTACAGATAAGAGTACATTTGAACTGTGCAGAATATCTGAGGTAGTTAGTGCACACCTTAGCTGTGCATTATCAAGATTGTACCACAGTAAGAACAAAGAGACTTTGCCTATCCCATGTGTTAACATCACTTACACGGGGGAAAAAATAAAATAAGAAAGAAAAATTAATAGTAGGAAAGAAAAAAAAATCAAAGCTATATTTCTAAACCTATGTTTTGAAGTACATTTAATTGGAAAAAAATCGTAATATTTACTAAACAACCGAAAGCATCATTGCAAAAACAGAAGGAGTGATATCTAAAATGTCTAGAAAGTATTTAACTTGTATCAAAAATCATGTAACATATTTTTTTTTATAAATCTTTGATGTTAATCCTATCTTTTAGCAATGAATCATATTTACTTCCTCGTTAACCGTTATCTGTTGAAGATTAAATCAAAGTACATGTAGTCAGATCAAATGCTTTAATTAATTCAACTTTAATTGTCTAAATTTAGGGTATAGGTATCTGCGATATTGCATAATTAACATCCATGATAATTTTATTTCCATTAACCTCACACAAAAAGTATGTTAATTATCATGCTAAAAAGATAAATGACAGATGGTTAAGTGATCATGGAATTTTTGTACTACACTGAAAAAACAGAGAAACTAAACCTATGAAATTAGGCGGAAAATTGACAGTTGCTTAACTCACATCAAACTTTTAGCCGATTATTACATCAATCGATAGAAAAAGATGTAAGCTGATATCTGATTTGTTAACGTATCAATGTGCAAAAAACGATATTAGCAGGTAAACTTCTTAATGTGCGAAGATAAAGTTAGCCAATACAAATTAAGGAGCAACACTTTTACTATTTTACATTTTGTCCTTTACTTCAACACACTCATATTTATAATAAATTGTCTTTCCTGGTCGTAGAAACTTAACTGTTCTATTTTCCTCGAATGTAACACCACCGAATGCAACTTATTACAGACTGTGTACTTGCAATCAGTAACATGACGGGTTTCACATGTGGAGCAGAAAATACTTCTTCATATGGAGCACCTGGGCTCTCGGTTATAAAACTTTACTGGGTACTCGGAGTACAAAATTTGTGCTCGAAACACCATATTCAATATTTTGATTGCTTGAATTTTGAGATTGAGTACGGTAACCGTACTCGAAATTTTTATGACCGCAAGGCCTGAGTTCATTTCCGTATTTTTGTGTTGTTCGTGTTACTCAATCTGTAGTTTTCTGTGTAGTGTTTTCTTAACCGTTTGTATGCCATAATATTGTCTGTTAATAAAAACTTGTGCGTTTTTTCCTGCCTTATATGGTATCTTCACCCTCTTTTTTTAATTATCAGTGTAATAGTAATAATAATAATAATGTTACACTAGTATATGAACAAGATTCACGTAAAAGCCATGTTTAGTCCTGTTCAATTATGCTAATATATATATTCCGAAAGTGGTGTATCATAACGTAACTAAGAAACGCGATGTGGGCAATCGGATTTGCTAAATTATTGTATTATTTTTTTATTACATTCCTAGTGTTACAACAGCGGACTAAGAAACTTTACAACAGTCATACGAACACAAAAAGTGGTTGAAATTCATACAGAAAAAAACATCTATAAAGGTTCCAACTCTGTCTGGTACAGTTGACCTTAGATGGATTTTACTATTATTTTAGGTCCATTTTGGTCATATGCTCTTATGTTTTTTTCGGTTCTTATACTTTTTTTGGTTTTGAGCGTTACCAAGGAAAGAGCTTTGGACGCACAAAAGTTATAAAGTGTTGTTTTCATTATCTTCACAATTTTCAATATTCTGTCATTTTCAATTTTAATATAACTGTCATCCTTATTTACTGATTTCAAATAACTTTAATTGCATAGCAGTGTTTGTTTGTATTTGATTATGTACAAAAGTTTTATAAAAGATTCAATGTTCGTCAGACCGGAAGATGTAGTTACTACATGCAAATATATTCATCACGATCTGTGATTCAGTTTTTTCGTCATTTGGAGTAAGTGGCGATGGGTATTTTGAGGTATGATTGTCGTGGTTCAAAATGACAGGCATGTATTTCACTTGATTTGGAATGCACGTGCTTGAAGTGACGTTTCAGATTTCTATGAATGATATAGTTCGTTACTTAAAAACAACAACTTGCCAAAATTAGTTTTATTCAATCAAATGTCAAATCTAAAGCGGAAACAGGATGGTAACTAGAGGGTCTAAAAAGTTTGCGTCGTTAACTTTCACTTATAAATGCGTTTATTTGTATGTGCTTATTGTCATTCCAACTGCATGATTGAGATTTAAAATGGAAAATTTGAATATGCTAAACACTTTAGCCCTACCCTACGTTAGTAAGCCTATCCTGATCTTGGAACCTCTGTAATGGTTATTAGTGGTTTTTTTTTTTTGAGGTTTAAGGCAACGGCTCTTTTGACAAAATAATCTTAAGAGTAAAAATACTCGTAAGTCATACACATTTCAGTATAACTTACGATCAATTTTAATCGTAATATTTTTTTTGAAAGGTGTCGCTGATCTTTGGTAGTTTCATTATTTGTAATTTGTCTAAACTCGGAGATATTTCAAGCTTGACACTTTGGCATGGCAAATATGAAACGTGTTTTGATAGTATGTTTTATCTTTAAGATGCAGTTATTTGTTACTATTAAAGTGTTCTGTTAACCTATGGGTCACTGTATCATTCTGTGATTTCTTTAAGCACGAGGTGACTTCCCTATACAAAACAATGGTTTCACCCTACATGTGTTATCTGCTGTTCTTGCTTGGTTCACTGTTACATGTAGTCATAGTAAAGATTTGATTGTCGCATTTTGACCGGCCGATTATTCAAATTTATCAGTTTGATAAAGTAATTAAGAAAAATATGGAACATCATCAAATCTTCCTCAAACGTAAGATATATATAACCGTTTATTCAATATCTTTATTTATCAATGTTTCACTACGTAGATTCATTTTGGTTATACGTGATTTACAACTTGGAAAAAAAATTGATTAGGAGTAAATAAATGTGTTTATCGTTCAATCCATAGGTTTATTACAGAAAAGACCTGTGCAAGATTATTTTTCACATATGGCATAACTAGACGATGAGTAAGATAGTTTGTGGAAAACTAAATACATTAAACCACTTCACGTTTTATATGTTATGTGTTCTGAAAACATTTTTTTTTCAGAATGAATTAATTTAAACTTTGAATTTCAAATCTGTCATTGGCGCATTACAATAACCTTAATATATAATATTGATGAAAAGTGTATTTTTTAATATCTATTCGAATACAAATAGGAAAATGATTTTAGATATAGTCAAATGTGAAAACTGCATTATCATACATTGCAGTAAAAAAAAAAATTACAAATGAATTTTAGAATAAATAGGATGATAAGACCACTAACTATGACATAATGTCGCTAAAATTGGACCGTGCGAGGATTTATTTCATTTCAAAATATTTATTTTATTAAGAAATCTGATTACTTCATCTTATCTTCTTTAAAACCGATTTATAGTTCAGTATTTTGATACCACCCAAGGGCATTACATAAGCGTACTTTACTTACATTGGTTCAAAAACTAGATTGTGATGATTTGAATACAGTAATGTAGGTTTTAAAACTTAAATGTATGTTACCTTTTCTAAATATAAAGAGAGAAGATACATAATTCATTTAACTGCTGAATGTTTGCTTTTAACATTCTAAGGTCAATTAAGTTCTATCAAAATGTTTGAAGCTAAATCCTACTTCAATTGTGTTGGAAAGGAAAAACAAGACTTTTTATGATATACGTAGACATACTAACTTCATGAGTCCTCTATAATCTTGATTGAGAATTTAATGGGGAAAAAAGATAAAACGAATGTGTGTTAGATCTTGAGTTTCTTTAATGATTAATTCAATTGGCTAGCTTATCTTAATCTTTAATTGAAATCCTGAAAATTAAAATAATAAAACCATATCGCCTTTGCAGAGTTCCGTGCGCATTTATTTTCAGTAGGAATTTGGAGAGCCAAAAGATTTACAGCCAAGTAATTTATTTCGTATAACTACATGTATCTGTACAATAATCTTAAAAGTTATGTTATAGATAATGCATATTTTAAGGGTTTTTTTTTTACAACACACCGAGGAGTGTCGGGATTGATCAAATGAACCGTGGGGAGGTCTTTTTTTGGGCAATCCTGACACTCCGAGGTGTGTTATACGTATATACCGCCAAAAAATATTATTTTCTGCAAAGATTTGCAGGATTTGCATCCTATTGTACTGACCGCACTAAAGTGGGATATTTTTTTTTTGTGCGTTTAGGTTAAAATACGCCCCACGGCTCATTTATAATGTGAAATACAACTCGGTAATTAATCTAGATATAAACTTTAGAAATCATTATCCAGTTACAATAAAAATATAACTGTAACTGCATGAAGCAAGACACAAATAAATTGTTACGGTGTATGAAAAATACAAGTCTCTTTGTAAGTAATTTATTGTATCAACTTAGTTCATGAAAGGGGGATGCTATTATTTTTTTCATGACATTTTTATCGCGATAGTAGATTATTATTTCAACAATTTGCAAACGAATTATTGCGAGTACTATAGTAATTGATGTCTCTCTTTTGTTTGGCAATATATTTTTTTTTAAAACTGAGAAACATGATTAAATCTTATACTCCCTCCCCCGCCCCCGTCCCAACCCCCACACCTAGTTTTAAAGTACGTGGTTGTATTTTTATAGAAAATAAGAATATTTGATTTGGTCATTGATCATTTGATGGAGTAAAAGGTATTATACATAGATGTAAAAAAAAATAGAACTGACTCGAAGAGGTCAAAGTATGATTTCCACTACAATGATAATCAATAAGATTTTCAAAATCCTACACACGAATGTGTTAAATCTGGCTTGTTTTAAAAGTGCGATGAAAAGATTTGCAATATTAAATTCATGTCGCATAATGTCCCTTTATTGTAGCGATAAATTAACAAAGCTTCACGTTCGAAAGTTAAAGTGTCCATCAACGACGATTTTTGGTATTTCAGTCTAACAAACGCAGGAAAGGATTGTTTCTGCCTTAATCAGGGGCGGATTCAGGCGGGAGCTTGGCGGGCGTGCGCCCCCTTTTAAATTTGCAAAGCATGGGTTGTCCTCAGCTTAATAAAGAATATTTCGATAATTTTACCTCCAAAAAAAAGGTTTGCGCCCCCCTCCCCCCCCCTCCCCCCTTACCTAAAATCCTGGATCCGCCTCTGTTAATCCTATATAAAATGGAAAATAAAACAAGTAAAACCCCAGTTGGTAACAACACTCGATAAATGTCAAACGAATTACGTGTTTAAGTAAATTAAAGTTTTCATTTTAATCAGGGAAAATAATGACCTAAGTTAAACGCAGGTCATTATTTTATGCCTTGAAACAAATTTCATTGAAATTTAGTGTCGTCCAGGATGATTCTTCAAAAGAAAGACCTATCGTTCTGAAATAAAATAACTCCATATAGGTATATAAACAAAGGGTAACCTTTTTTTGAAATTCCTAGAGAAAAGGTTACATATAAAATCAAAGTGCTGAAGTACTGAACATCGGATGACTGCAAGTTCTTGTGGATTGTCACAAGCACTTGTCTCAGAAAGTAGATCACATCTGTATACCTGAAAGTGAGGTTAATGAACAGAGACGAGTTCGTGCGTGGATGATGAATAAATGACAGGGAATTCAACCTCATCGTAATAACTATAATATTGTAGTAATACTATATTAATATTTGTATATAACAGTTACATGTATATATAATTTTCATCCATTTGTATATCATTCTATTCTACTATTCTAATTATAGTGAAGTGCAAGTGCATGATGGACACTCTTCTGTAATAATTCGAGTTTTCTAATAGATTGGATTTGAGCAGGCATTCATATTTTCCCGCAAAACGTTCTTCAGATGTTCTTCCGCATGCGTTAACACAATTTTTCTGTACGTGTGCATAGATATTAATGATTTTTTATTTATATATATACTTCTAACGACAAACATTTTCATATTATTAATTCATGTTCAAAAAACAATATTTTTACATCGGATGACCGTGAGGGCATTCCGATGTATTGCTGTCGCCTAGATTTCCATAACGTAACTTTCGTGTTGGGATTGTAACCGATCTATAAACATGATACATACGCGGACATTATCGAGTGCAAAATAACATTCCTTACCGCTTGTTATAAATTCATTTTTTCAATTGATACTCCTAAAAAAAATTTTTTTAGAACATAAATTAATAATATGAAAATGTTTTGTCGTTAGAAATATATATATAAGTAAAAAATCTTTAATATCTATGCACACGTACAGAAAATGTGTGTTAACGCATGCGGAAGAATATCTCAAACGTTTGCAATCTAACATGCAGAGTTATCGGTCCTCTCTCTCTCTCAAGGACCGATAACTCTGCATGGGAGATTGAAAGTTTAGCGGGAAAATATGAATGCCTACTGTAACCCAATCTATTAGAAAAATTATTACAGAAGAGTGTCCACCATGCACTTGCACTGCACTATTATTAATATAGCAGAATAGAATGATATACAAATGGATAAAAATTATATATACATGTAACTGTAATATACAAATATTAATTTAATATATAACAACAAACCAGAGTATACTGATTTGTATCACTTCAATATCATATTTATAACGGTGAGGTTGAATTCCCTGTCATTTATTTATCATCCACGCACGAACTTGTCTAAGAAAAAAAAATATGTATATTAACCTCAGTTTCAGGTATAGAGATGTGATTTTTTTTCTGAGACAAGTGCTTGTGACCATCCACAAGAGCTTGCAGTCATCCGATGTTCAGTACTTCAGTACTTTGATTATGAGTATTCATTGAAGAAATGAATTTATAACAAGCGATAAGGAATGTTATTTTGCACTCGATAATGTCCGCGTATTTATAGATCGGTTACTAGTCAAAAACGAAAGTTACGCAAGTAGAAATCTCTGTGGCAACAATACATCGGAATGCCCTCACGGTCATCGCGATGTAAAAAAGCAAAGAAATTTATCATCGTAATATTTATATCATATCCGTGATAGAAGAGCGACAACTCAAATCACATTTCTAGCCATCAGTCTCAATCTTAAACGAGGGGAAATAATTACAATACTTTTATTGATATAGTACATAAATTTGGATACTAGCTTACTTGCACATTTCCAGACATGTCATCAAATAAAGGAAGTTACACTTACTATTTAGCTAGAACCGGCCAAATAATTTTATGACCTATCTACCGAGATCATGCCGGATCCAGTTAAATTGTCAAATGTTCATATAAAGGCTATTTAGATCAAAACTTATAGCAATCTCATTATTATTTCTATTTTTTAGAGTTATTATCTATATACAGTCATTTATTTCTTTGTATTATGCACTTATTTACTTGCAAATTTCAGGGGCGTTGCTGCGTTCATATAATGTTCACGCCCAAATAAAGAACGGGGTACGGGTTCTTTTTTTATACCAAAATTAGTTTGTTCTAATCTTAAGTTTTGTTCATTTATTTTTCCAGATATTTCCAATAATGTCAATTATAAGTGTCATTATCTATCATTATATAAATGACAAATAAATCGCAGGAAATAAAACAAAAATGTATTTCTTATTCCGTGTAAAAAAAAAAATTAATTAGTGAAATTATGATTAGTTTTAAATTAATTTTAACTTTGACATTCAATAAAAAAATCTGTTAATTTAAAGATTCTTTGTACTTTTTGTTCTTCATAATCGTCAATTGTCAAGTATAGACAAATCCGTACGTTTTGTTACAAAGTACCTACTAGTTTTTTGGTGTTTGACAACAGAAAATGTTATTAGAAGTGCCTGTTTTCCTACTGATTTTTTCTGCATTTATAAAAATCAGTTGCTGATTTAAACAATATTTTACATTTGTTTCTGAAGGTTATATCAAGGAACCCATAAATGAAAGGGTTTACAACATGGTTTATAGCGAAGGATTTTTCCGCAAGAATAACAAATGCTATGGAGGTTGAGCCAAAATTCCTTGTGTAATTCTTTCCAAGTGTTGCTTCAGTAAGGCTAAGAACAACAGAAGGCACATAGCTTATCACGAAAGATATTCCGATGGCGAATGCAATTTTTGTTATTCTGTACGTAAATGATTCGTCTCGAATTGCCGGTGTTGAGTATCGGCCTTCAGAAGTTAGAGCACTGGATTGTTCAACAATTGAAAAGCTTCTCAGTTCCAAATCTTTCGAATTTTTACTTTTTATGCTCTGAACTTTTTTTGGTGTATGGAATCCTTTCCTGTAGCGCATGTGTAGCACTATTCTTCGGCCTATTAAGGTATACAGTACTATAATTGTCACAATGTTAATAATAGCTATTGTCAATATAAGGTAAAAGTAAAACACAGCATAAGTCATTCCCACATATTCCTCAGACACGGTACACTGATGACTTATTCTATTATCCAAGAGAGTTTGTGTAATCCCCTGCAGGAACATTTGTGGCCAGGATATACTAAGTGAAATAATCAATGCCGTTAATATAAGAACATATGCTGTTCTGGAGTTCAATTGACCTTTCAGTGGTTGACAGACTCTCCGGTATCGGTCAACGGAAAGGAAAATCAAAATGAATGTTGACCAGCTTACTACAAAATAATTATATGTACGGAAGATTTTACACGTCGCAGTTGAAACGAAGGTAAATGTGTTTATAGTTTCGTAGATTTCAAACGGTAATGTTATAGAACAAACTAAAAAGTCTGACACAGCTAATCCTAGTATGAAAATCGTGTGCGTACGCTTCGTTTTCTTCCTTCCGAAAATTATCAGCACAAGTAAATTCCCGAAAAAGCCGAACACAGTAAAAATTCCTATAAACGATACAGGTAAAGTAAACGTCTTTGTATCGATGTCAATATCTAACGACACGTTATTATTTCGAGTTACAGATAGATTTTTTTCCATATTTGTACTAACCAATATCGTAATATCTTCTTCACTGAAAGTCTTTTGTTGCAACTAAAAGTTTTCAGCGATTCCAAATTTATATTTTAAATTTTTGATGCACAACGTCACAGAAATAACCACTTCAAATTTATTTTATTAAGATGAAGTTGAATTGTGCTTCATGGTTTTCTTTAAACATATAATAATGATTAAAATTACACCAACATCCACGTATAATTCTTAAGGGGAATCATTTTCATCTATTGTTCTGCAAGTCTGTAATAAATCCTATTATTGGTACAAACTATTGGTATTACATGATGCTGCTCATAAGGGATTTGAAATTGAAACCTATAGAAATATGAAATGATGTTCAAGTATTGTAACAACTAATCGTTTATTTAAGATTAATTGATGTTGAAATATCGTAAAATAGGTGTAACATGTTTGCTAAACATTGTTATTTCAAATTGCATTTAGATATGCCATACCATTAAAGTATAAAACGGAAGTGTCATTATGGATGTGATATTGACCCGTCCATTTCATATTGTTGATATTGGTCTAAGTTTTATCGTGACCTAACGTTTTGTTTACCATTACTTTAGAATAAAAAAGGCGGAAGATACCACAGGGACAATCAAAATTCATAAGTCGATGACATACATTAATTTGAAAGTGAGCAGCTGCTTAATTATACAAACTGAAGTGTTACCATCATTACTTATGTACCTTTCACCCTACAGTGCGAAAACCGATGAAATGAGAACAATAGAAAAGTGACTCGTCTTATGGAGAAAAAAAAACACAATCAATAGATTGTTTACACGGTAACCATACTGATTCAAGGGTATTTCTGAACCATTATCGTATATTTTAAAGAAATTATCTGTTAAATTATGATATTTGAAATACATATGCAATATAATGACTTATTTTCATTCTTTATGAAGATAATTGCATTAAAAGATTGAAAAAATGACGTCTAAAAAAATGTTAATCTTTACAGCAAATTGATAAATAAATTGTAAATTGTAGATATGGCTGTATAAGCCATGAAAATGAAAATGTTTAAACCAAACTGAACGTTGTGTTGAGGCACACAAAGTCAACATTTAATTTTCTGCAAAATATTCGAGAATACATTTCCAGCAAAAACTTATATGAAATATGATCATTATATATTTCGTTTTCAGAATGTCTTTTATATGTGATTATTTTATTTTTCAACAAACCAGTAGAAAAGAATGTCGCCTGCTTAAATGTATATCATGGCTAGAGGTATAGGGGGAGGGTTGAGATCTCAAAAAACATGTTTAACCTCGCCGCATTTTTGCGCCTGTCCCAAGTCAGGAGCCTCTGGCCTTTGTTAGTCTTGTATCATTTTTAATTTTAGTTTCCTGTGTATAATGTGGAGTTTAGTATGACGTCCATTATCACTGAACTAGTATACATATTTGTTTAGGGGCCAGCTGAAGGACGCCTTCGGGTGCGGGAGTTCCTCGCTGCATTGAAGACCCATTGGTGGCCTTCGGCTGTTGTCTGCTCAATGGTCGGGTTGTTGTCTCTTTGACACATTCCCCATTTCCATTCTCAATTTTATATCATAGAAAAATAGTATAGTATATCTATCGTTCGCTATGTTTTCTTTTTGAGGTGATCAATATATATTTTTTATACATAACAACGCGTTTTATGTGTAATTAATATTTAAGCAATACAATTTTAACATAATACTGAGAGAAACTACGGTCTTTCAAATAAAGAAAATACATTTAAAATACTATTCAACAATGAAGTGTGGTAAATTCTATATAAATTGAACAAATAATTCGGTATACATCGTCTTACTTTGAGAAAAAACATTAATGAATTTGAAACATTAATAAAACATTTGTGTTTGTTCCATATTTCCCGACTCTAGTAGTAGAGGTATTTGGATTACATATGTCAATATTCAGATGTATGAATATCTTTAATTACAAACATCAGGGAACCGCCTCAACATTCACAGCGAATTATAGTAATTTCGTACCTTAACCATTTCGTACCCCCATTTCGTTCCCTTACAATAACCATTTCGTACCCTGACCATTTCGTACCTCATGGAATATTCATATGTATGCCATTTCGTACCTCATGGAATATTTATATGTATGCCATTTCGCAACTCATGGAATATTTCTATGTATGCCATTTCGTACCTCATGGAAGATTTATAAGAATGCCATTTCGTAATTCATGGAATATTTATTTCACGACAAAACAATTGCTAATAACTATACAAACAGTAGCAAACAGTTAATCCTTTATTGGTTAATTAACCTCATACTTTTAGAGTTGAGATATTTAAGTTAAGGATAAACAATTCAAACAAACAAATGTATATTTAAAGCTTTTAAAGTGTCCATGTATTGCGTAATTTAACCAATCATAGGTCTTTAGAAATTTCCTAGTGCTGGAAGCATTTTATTTATGTTATAATATTTTTTTTTAATTAAAATTATCTCTAAAGGTTTAATAACATATCTAACCTATCTATTTAAAAAGTAAAATGCTCCTGAGGCGCAGCTTGATACGACCGCAGAGGTCGAACCCTGAACAGCTGGGGCAAGTATGGACACTACATTCAAGCTTGATACTGCTCTGAATTTGGATTGTAATTAAATATTTGAAACAGCATAGGTTTCATGTGGTCAAAGAACTGAAATTTAAAATTGGACATTTACCTATCATGGCCCAATATCCCATATCTAAATACATCATAGAATCAACACATATCAAAGAACCCCAAGAATTCAATTTTTGATGAAATCAAACAAAGTTTAATTTTGGACCGTTTCGACCTCACTATTGACTAATTTCATAGCGGGGCCCACAATCCAAAATCTAAATACACGGTTAGATTCAGCATATCAAAGAATCCCATATATTCAATTTTTTGTTCAAATCTCTTGTTGAATGGAACAGTATGCATTAAAAATTACACATTTTAAAAACTTATAATGGGGCAGTATAAAGGATCTTTCCTTTTTGAATTATTTGTTTTACAAAACCGCCAATAGTTGGGACACAATTTCAATAATTTACATATATATATATATTACAAATGTGTCGAGTTTTGTGATTGGATAACAACACAGAGATGTCAGGAAACTGTCGGGGTATATACGACTTATTTTAACCAAATTGGAACCTCAACAACGTCATCATAGCGAACGTTACTATTTGACGTAGTCTTATATGGAAAGCCAACGGGGTCAAAATTCTTAAATTCGTAAATTGTCAATTTGTAACTTGTATCTTTGTAATTTCAAAATTCTTAATTCATAAATTGTCAAATTGTAACTTGTATCTTTGTAATTTCAAAATTCTTAATTCGTAAATTGTCAATTTGTAACTTCAAATTGAGAATGGAAATGGGGAATGTGTCAAAGAGACAACAACCCGACCATAGAACAGACAACAGCAGAAGGTAACCAACAGGTCTTCAATGCAGCGAGAAATTCCCGCACCCGGAGGCGTCCTTCAGCTGGCCCCTAAACTAATATATATACTAGTTCAGTGATAATGAACGCCATACTAAACTCCAAATTGTACACAAGAAACTAAAATTAAAAATAATACAAGACTGACAAAGGCTAGAGGCTCCTGACTTGGGACAGGCGCAAAAATGCGGCGGGGTTAAACATGTTTATGAGATCTCAACCCTCCCCCTATACCTCTAGCCAATGTAGAAAAGTAAACGCATAACAATACGCACATTAAAATTCAGGTCAAGAGAAGTCCGAGTCTGATGTCAGAAGATGTAACCAAAGAAAATAAACAAAATAACAATAATACATAAATAACAACAGACTACTAGCAGTTAACTGACATGCCAGCTCCAGACTTCAATTAAACTGATTGAAAGATTATGTCTTCATCATATGAATATCAGGCACAATCCTTCCCGTTAGGGGTTTAGTATCATACCATCATAACATATATGAGAAGAACATAACCCGTGTCATGCCAACAACTGGTTTTTAAATAAATGTGTTTAGTGCCGATGCAAAGACCCTATAAGTGAATCAATATTAACGCCAAAATATGCAATCTTTAATGACCTGACAACAGTATCGTAACTATATCCCTTCTTAATAAGTCTATTTAAAGGTTTTGTTAGCTTCAGAGGTGAATACTGACATTTTTGTGCTTTATAAAGAATATTTCCATAAAAAATTGGATGTGAAATACCTGAACGTATAAGAAGTCTGCATGTTGAGATATATTTACGAATGATGTCCTTATACCGATGATAAAACTTAGTAAATGTTTTGACTAGTTTGTGATATCGAAAACCCTGGTGTAATAATTTTTCAGTAATACATAAATTTCTCTCGTTAAATTCTAAAACATTGTTACATACACGAGCGAATCGTACAAGTTGAGATATATAAACACCGTAAGATGGTGACAAGGGAACGTCGCCATCTAAAAATGGATAATTAACGATAGGAAATGAAAAATCATCTCTTTTATCATATATTTTAGTATTAAGCTTTCCGTTAATGATATAGATATCAAGATCGAGGAAAGGGCAGTGGTCATTGTTAGTATTAGCTTTATTTAAAGTAAGTTCAACAGGATAAACTTGTATCTTTGTAATTTCAAAATTTTTAATTTGTAAATTGTCAATTTGTAACTTGTCTCTGTGTGATTTCAAAATTCTTTATTGGTAAATTGTCAATTTGTATATTGATGTTTTGTAACTTGTAACTTGTCGATTCGTGAAATGTCGATGTGTTAAATTTCGTTGTTGTATTATGCTAACGATTATTATGACGACAGATGGCGCTCGGTTTCTTCTTCGGCATATAAGCCTCCTATAAGTAGGAGCACCGTCATATGGAGTATATACCCAGTAATTTAAATCAATTATGTACAGCAAATCCGTCTAAAAGAAACCAAAACAAAACAATTGCATGTTTACATGATCCCAGTTTTATTTTGTTTACTGAAGACGACAGGTGGCGTTTCGTTCGAGAACGGAAACTATATAAAAATACATCCTGAATAGTTCAGTCCCTCCACGTAATCGATGTCTCCTAATTGCGAGGTTAATGAAATAGTAGTTGGTCAGGGGAATATAACGACTGAATTATTCAGGTAAATACAATAAGGAGATGTAGTAATAAATCGTATGATTGCCAATTGTCTCAACCATCCATCAAAGTTCAAATAAAGTCGATGTAAGCAAGTATAGGCAACTTACGGCCTTCAACAATGAGCTTGAAAACCCAATACCATATAGCGGGCTATAAGAAGGCTACTCATTACTGGAAAACCCAGGTTCAAGTAATAAACGATTTCTATTAATCCTAAATGCTATTATCGGACCATTTTATTCTGACAGGAGGGGAAAGGGCTGACAGATATATATATATATATATATATATATATTAATTTACATGCCTACTGAACTTTTCTGGTCAAGAAGCTTAAGAATTGCCGCTCCCTAATTTTTCGTTCTATAAAAATTTACAACCAAAAGGCCAAAATATTCCCGATTACCTCTCAACTGCTGCTTAACGCCCAGTACTCCCGGTATGAACCCCACCCGGTGCCACCCCTCCTTATATCCCGACAACCTGACCAAATCTAATATTTCGTCGATCGGATCGTTAATTAACCGAATTGATTCACGATGTTAATCAATAAAGCTAAATTTTGAAATTTGCATTTCATATGAAATTAAAAATAATTTGCAATGAATTCGTAACATTATATATACTTCTCGCCATATGTCAAGAAATGACGCTATCCCACGAAGCATCATCTCAATAACCATTGACGAAACCATGTTGTATTCCGCCTGGCTCTTCTGTCGAGCAGTGAGCCAGGATCCCAGGCTACCATTTTACTCTCCAAAATGACACAAGACATATACCCCCCCCCCCCCCCCCCCCCCCCCCCCCGGGCCAAACCCCAATTCATGTGTAAAGATTATCATGGAGAAATAAAATTAGGGTAAGCATATTGGAGATAATTGCTTCTGTCATGCAAAGTGGCGAGATGGCGAGATCTTCTCTCTGATAAGTCAAAGGGGTAGGGTGTCACTTTGGTTAAAAGTGGGTGTAGGTGACGTGTGTAGTAAAAAAAAGAAACATAGTTTTACGATCATGGGCATTGACAAAATATCCAGAGGGGACACCTCTTAGTATATTTCGATCTAGTACCATGATCATTCTAGATCTGTATCTGCATGTATCTGTAGGAATACGTTATGGATACCAATACTGGCTTTACTACAATGGTAGAGAGAGCGCCGTGACGGTCGATGTACTGACGGTGCACGAGAGCAGTTTCTGAACGGCTGTCAAAGCTCGCACTACAGTGTCTTCAAGGTGGTTCCACTCGATTACTGTTTTTTAAGAAAAATGAGTTAGAATATTGTGGTATTTTGCTCGTTGAGATCTCAAAACACTGTGTAGTTCTTGACCGGTTTTTTTCACAACATTTCTTGACTGACAATTGTTAAATACCTTGGCAGCAATTGTTCTTTTTGGACGAGCTTTTTTTAAAATTGTCTGGCTCTATAGCAGAAACCAGCCCCATAATCACCTCGTACAGAAATATTAGCTTCTGGCTTGATCGTCTTGTCTGTTTGTCTTGAAGTTTCAGTTTGGTAAGCGTGTTTGAGACGCAACTATCTTCTCTGGATTTGTAGTCTCCTGTTATAAATCTTGCAAGTTGTCGCTGTATTCTTTCAAGCTTGTTGATGTTCGTAGATGTGTAGGGGTCCCATACTATTGACCATACCCCATTATTGACCTGACCAGTGAAATATATACGGTTTCCTTGCATTCTGATGGGCAATATCTCAAATTTCTAATCAGGAATTCTCGTGTTGAGTTTGCCTTCTTGGCTACGTTGGAAATATGGGTAGTCCATTTTAGGTCTTCGTTAAGTTTACTGGTTCCTTTAGATTTTATTACAAAATATTGCATATTCAATACAGTTTTAATATATAATATACATTAACTAAGTGACTCATTTAAAATAATACTTCATTCAATTTGTTTTGCAGAGTACAAATATGATATAAAACATTTTTTTGTCTTCATTACTCAAGCGCCAAATAAATAAAAATTGTTCGTCCATTTGCTCCTTGTATTAAAGAATCGTTAGATAACTACATTATTTTCTAAAATGTTGATATTGAGATTATAATATCAAGGAATAGTGGGTGTCAACCCATTTCTCCCATCATACATTTACGGTCCAAAATTTGCGGCCCAGAACAATATTAGTATGAATTTTCCAGATCCGTCTTATATTTCATGTATTTAGTCTAATTTTGACCCGGTCAAATATTAAGAAGAAATTTCCTGCCAAGTGACAGTGATATATTTTCGAAGTTGATAAGGAAGCCCATTCCAGCGACACATCTGAATATACCTTAATACAGGAAGTGACACACCCCTCCCAGGTTTGGTGACCAGTACAGTAAACATACACGTTTATCCGAGGTCACCTCTATATAAAACCGAGTCCCTGGTATAAATGCCATATAAAACAAACAATGTATTTGTCTATTTGTTTTCTTTTATATGTATGTGCTGTACATAATTGATTTAAATTACTTAGGTATATAATCCATATGAAGGTGCTCCTACTTGCAGGAGGCTTATACACCAAAGAAGAAACCGAGCGTCATCTGTCGTCATAATGATCGTTAGCATAATACAGCAATGACATTTAACACATCGACATTTCACGAATCGACAAGTTACAAGTTACAAAACATCAATATACAAGTTGAAAATTTACCAATAAAGAATTTTGAAATCACACAGTTACAGGTTACAAATTGACAATTTACAAATTAAGAATTTTGAAATTACAAAGATACAAGTTACAAATTGACAATTAACGAATAAAGAATTTTGAAATTACAAAGATACAAGTTACACATTGACAATTGACGAATTAAGAATTTTGACCCCTTTGGCTTTCCATAGTCTTAAGCTATACGGAACACTTTTAAAGAATACCATGCATACGGTATCAAAAGGAAAATGACGTGTATCTGTCAATAATACGTTTTTAATTTAAAATCACACGATTTTCACATCAAATACTTATTTAATGTCTTAAAGTAAAGTGTTATTACAAATTATTGAATACACAAAAGAATTATTTTTATAGCAAATTACAAAATCGTTCACGTATGCGGAAAATATCAGGTTGGGTTTTTCAATATTTGTCTTGTCAAAAAGTCAAAACACATAAAAAGTCACAAATATACAAACGAGGGTTTCTTATCGTCGAGTTGCAAGTTGCGAGTTAAGAAAGTCGAGTTGCGAGTTAAGAAAGTCGAGTTGCGAGTTACGAAGGTCGAATTGCGATTTAGAAAAATATTATGTTTCTCTAATTTCTTAAGAATTATATATATATAAACGGTCGTGTCGTCTGATTTTTGAAACAGAATTTTCAGGTTTACTTCGCATTTAATAAACAAATCGTACATGTACCCGAACTTAGTTATACACTGCATGAGGAAGGGTCCTGGTATTTTGATTGCAGGATTTGAAAGAGTTATGTGATCCTTATTTATAAGAGTCTGTATGACCCGAAACACAATGTACACTAGATCAAGAAAATGGACGCCATTCTATGCTCCGAAACATATAGATGAACCAAAATTAAAAAATATACAAGACCAACAAAGGCAAGAGGTTCCTGACTTAGGACAGACGCAAAAATCCGGCGGGGTTAAACAGATTTTATGAGCGCTCAACCTTCCCCCTTCACCTCTGGCCAATGTAGACATATATCACTTAAACGTCCACAATTTTGAGTGTCACTGCCAAAGAATAAATTTTGGGGTCCTTAACAAATATTGCTTCTGCAGCTGCCCCAAAGAGCCCACTGTTAAGGAAATCTGCAGAAGGAGTCTCGGACTTCTCTTGAACTGAATTTTAATGTGCGTATTGTTATGCGTTTACTTTTCTACATTGGCTAGAGGTATAGGGGGAGGGTTGAGATCTCATAAACATGTTTAACCCCGCCGCATTTTTGCGCCTGTCCCAAGTCAGGAGCCTCTAGCCTTTGTTAGTCTTGTATTATTTTTAATTTTAGTTTCTTGTGTACAATTTGGAGTTTAGTATGGCGTTCATTATCACTGAACTAGTATATATATTTGTTTAGGGGCCAGCTGAAGGACGCCTCCGGGTGCGGGAATGTCTCGCAGCATTGAAGACCTGTTGGTGACCTTCTGCTGTTGTCTGTTCTATGGTCGGGTTGTTGTCTCTTTGACACATTCCCCATTTCCATTCTCAATTTTATTTTACATATATCTACTATAGTTTAGTTGCTATCTCCCTTTACGTTTAATATGACGGTGCTAGCTATGAAATTTAATAATAATAAAACTACACGCCATCCGCTGGATTTCAAAAGGCTATCTGTTTCTTCAGAAAATAACCATACTTTGCGTAGTGATTATGTAAGCAATCCATTCATTTTTTTACACGACACTCAGATGAAGTCCAAACAACAAAAAGAATGATCAACAATACTGTATACAATTCTATAAGCAATCATCATTCAAAAATGTTAAAGAGATACACCAAAAAATTAAAATAATTTTCCCCATTTTCACGCAACTCGACTTTCGTAACTCGCAACTCGACTTTTGTAACTCGCAACTCTATTTTCGTAACTCGCAACTAGACTTTCCTAACTCGCAACTCGACTTTCCTAACTTTTGTAACTCGCAACTCGATACTCGACAACAAGTGAATCTCCATACAAACAGTATACATGAAATCTAAAAACGTTATTGAAAAAATATTCTTAATGAAAAATTAATAAAAAAAATATTTGTGAGGATGAAAAACTTGCATTTAGAAAAATTACTCAAAATATTAAGAAACAATAAACATATATATACTGAATAGATATACTGCATGGTAAACGTTTAACAAATACCTACTGAAAAAAACCCATTAAGGCAGGGGTAATCCGTAATATATGTGTAATTCAGGTTTCAGACAGGGTATATAATGTGACATTCCCGGCTTAGGTTTTATATCCCCTGTCTGAGACCTGAATAACATATAATATATACTCAAGATGGCTGTAAACAGTATAAGTGGTCAGCAAGAGAAGATCAACAAAAAAGTCGCAAATAGATACAAGGTTACATGATCGAATGCGCGAATTGACTCTTTACAGGAATTGTTGCCCCTTAATAACTATTTTAATCCATTGTGCTAATTATTATGAAAACTATAATAAATAGACGAATCCTCTTCCCAGCAAAATTTAGCCCGCAGTTTCCATTCTACACAAATTATATTTATTTTTTTGATAAATTGCCAGGTAAGAAATATAGGCACTATATAGTATATATATCTTGTTGAAAAAATTAAACAATCGCGACCTGTTAAGAAAAGAAGGATCATCAGAGATATTAGGATTATAATTTTGTACGCCAGACGCACGTATCGTTTACAAAAGATTCATCAGCGACGCTCGAATCCAAAAAATAAAAAGGCCAAATTGAGCACGTAGTAGAACAGCATTTTCATACATAAAACAAATATACATGATGTACATGTAGGTCTTATCGGTAAGTGATATGAACAAATAAGAAGACAACGAGAAACACGCGAAAGTTAATCAAATACATATTTAAACCGAATGACCATTCCAATCATAGACAACTTGGGAATATAATTAACAAAGGCTATCATACATGTAGACTACGTCAAAACATGTCTTTAGAACTTTTGCTTTTCTAAGTTTGTACACATACCGACTACATTGCTGTAAATCATAATTGTTTTTGTTCATTGTTTTGTACGTAATCAGGCCGTTGATTTTTTTCGTTTGAATTGATTTACATTTTTCATTTCGTGGCCTTTTATAGCTCACTATGCGGTATGGTTTTTGCTCATTGTTGAAGGTAGTACGGTGACATATAGTTGTTAATTTCTATGTCATTTGAGTCTTCTCATTGGCAATTCTTCCACATTTCCTTATTTTTATACAAAATAAAATTTAGCTTATCTTATTTGACGTCAGCAGGGAATTTTTACGGAACGAAAATGCACTTAGATGTAACTAAAGACAATCAAATACCACTAACAGTATGTGCTAAATTAAATATACTTGACCAAATATAATATGAAAAATTGATAATAGATTGGAATATTTAGTGAGCTTTGACATCTGACAAAAATGGACAATATAATAAGTATTAAAAATGAAGAGAGAATGTCACTTGATCGCTTTTAGAATCTGAGTTGACCGGCCACTAAATGGATTTTCTCATAACTATCAGAACCACATTTTCTATAAATAAATTCTATTATTCCATATTTGTATTATTTATGTAGGTTTCTCTATATGAATTGAATTTTGAATAAAAAAGCATATTCACCTGGAGGAAAGTGATATTCACCGCGCTTAACGTCACGCGCTTTTACATGTAACGTTTTGGTACACTGTTTGATGTACAATTGATTTTGGTAAATATTTGTCATTAATTACACTGTTTTTTCTCGGAATATGGAATAAAACAATTACTGTCTTTTGTTTCGGTAAATATGTGGTTTAATTGACTTTTGAAAAACTGATATTCACTTCGGCCGTCGGCCTCAGTGAATATCAGTTTTTCAAAAGTCAATAAAACCGCATAGTTACCTCATCAAAAGACAGTAATTATATAAAATTCAATGACGTCTTTACTGGTGTAGGTGTGAATTAACAGTTGAATAAAACTCGAGGGTATTTTTTTTATACGAAATAAGTTTTAGAAATAGTTGAAATAGTAGTACATATCATAGATGCGTAGTTATAAATTTTAAAAGATCCAATGTTCATATATAAAGTCTGTGTGCATAACAAAGAAGTTTTTAACAAAATAGATATCAAAATAGTTTTTTCCATAAATAATTTACTTGAATTGGTGATAAAAAAAAAATCGGAAATTAAAATTTCTAAATAAACGAGCTGATTATGTTACGAAAACATTGATCCTGTAATTACAGTTATTCCGAGAAACACTTCAATTTCACGTCAATAAATCAACCTAAATATCAAGTGCACCACTCTAATTGTTCAAAAAGCCGCAGTGTTTTAGAAACAATATAATTATAATCAAGTAACGGTTTTCCTAAATGGAAAGATAGAAATGTAATTGATTATTCATGTCCAGTTATTTTAAAATCAAAACAAAACAGTGCTAATAAAATAGTTTTCAATATTTGATACTATATATATCCGACTATTTACTTCTATAATTGACATCACAGTTGACGTAATGGATAACATATATAAATATATAAAACTGTATGTATAGACGGATTTCTGTATATATATATATATCCGTATTTAAGAGTATATGAATACATTTAGAAGCTTAACTAAAATTGAACTTGAAGAATGCTGTACATTAAGTATTTCGTTAAACAGCAAAGAATGCGATAAAGAATTTATGAGTGACAAAAAAAAATAAAAAATTGAAAATGCCTTTCAATAACACGGTGCAATTACATCTAAATTCTGCAATGACACAAAATGCAACTGCTAATCAAATTCCCAATTTGACCGAAAAGAGTGGGGGAATTGCAGTGGAAATAGGTTATTCGGAAGAGATTATTGGTGTCACAATTACATTAGGATGTATAGGTTTAATTGGATTTGTTGGAAATTTTTTGGTCATTTTGATATATGGCTTTAAAAGTAAACACACAACAAATGGAACATTTTTTGTTGGATTAGCTATGGCGGACATGTTAGTATGCATAATAACACTACCATCGGAAATCATTGAAATTAACAACGATGTTATTTTTGAAACGGAAGCTGTATGCAAACTATCCTACTTTTTGACGTATACTTTCGTTATAAGTTGAGTGTTGATGTTAATACCTCTGTCAGTAGATAGATACAGTAGAATATGTCAGCCATTCCAACCACAGTGGTACCCTAAAAATGCAGTTACACGTATTTGTGTTGTATACGCGCTTGCTGTTGTGTTTTCACTTCCAAACTTACTGATAAGAGGATTACAATTTCATACCAGTGATGCAAATGTGACTGAACAATATTGTCTGCTTGCAGAAAATGATGTGAACACCTGGATATCACTATCATATAACTCCTTCATAGTTTTAGTACCATTAGTTACTATAATCATTTTGAGCATTATTTATATACTGATTGGAAAGAACATTGTCGCTCACAACCGTTTTAGGAATCAGTTCAAACAAATAACTTTAAGTACTGTATTCTCAACGATAAACAAACATGATAGTAGAATTCAAAGAGATACTTCTTCATATAGAATAACAAAAATTGCCTTTACAGTTGTTGTTGTATTTTTTCTAAGCTACATTCCAACATTTGGCCTTAAATTATATGAAGCGGTGTTTGGACCTATACCGTATTCTACTTCGAAGATTAGAGGAATACTGTTTACACTCCGATCAATCATGCATATGGAATACTAGATAAAAAGTTAAGAAAACAGATAACATTGCTATTTCATATAAGCGATAGTTCTTATTTAAAAAATCATATTAAAGAAACTTGATTCCGGTAGATAATATGTAGCATTCAAAACTCCCTCAAATATTATTAGACTTTGTTCATCTTGCAATCTCTATTTGTATTGAATTAACATAAAACTATAAACTTTTAAAAATTAATAACTGAGATAAAGGGCAGCGTATACCTCAATAATAGAGCATCTCAGTTACAAGTAAAAAAACGTTTGGAACGCAATTATCTGTATGATTCTTTTACCAACTGCAATGGTTTTATAATCAAAATCATACATTTGTTTGGTATATGTATTTCTATTTGTATCCATTCGATGAGTTAAGCCTTTTTCAACTGATTTTTATAGTTTGTTCTTACGTTGTACTGTTACACCACTGTCCCAGGTTAGGGGAGGGTTGGCGCCAATAAACGAGTTTAACCCCGTCTGTATGTGCCTGACCCAAGTTAGGAGCTTGTAATTCAGTGGTTGTTGTTTGTTGCTGTGTAACATATTTGTTTTTCGTTCATGATGTTGTACATAAATTAGGCCGTTAGTTTTCTCATTTGAATTGTTTCACATTTGTAATTTCGGGGCATTTTATAGCTGACTATGCGGTATGGGCTTTGCTCATTGTTGAAGGCCGTACGGTGACCTATAGTTGTTAATTTCTGTGTCATTTGTTCTCTTGTGAAGAGTTGTCTTATTGGCAATCATACCACATTTTCTTTTTAATATATAATATATCATGCTTGCTTTTATTTCCATCACACAAAATTGAGTGTTTTTTCAAAAATATTTATTGCATATTGTTCAAATTTTTTGAAATGAAAATAAACGTTGTGTCATTTTACATCGTATTACAATAGGAATAGTTGTGTCCCTTATCACGACTGGTTTTTATTCAGCTATAGGCATATTATCATTCATAGTTTTATGAGCGAACAACCAATTCATTATAAAACGATTATTTTTATTTATTTACTTATTAATTAATTAATTATTTTTTTTTATTTATTTATTTAACTGAAAGTGTATATATGAAGATGATTCACCATTTATTTGAGTCTACACTTTTTGAAATTGACAGATGTTAAACTAATGGTTTGTCAAGAACAATTTATGAAAATGATGCTGTTTAAAATACATATTTAAACATGTACTTAAAGCGCGAAATGCAAATGGATGGTATTTTTGTTCGAGCATATCGTTTTTCTTTAATTGTTTAACATTTCTTACCGATATAACATGTTACTTTTATTATTCTTCCCTTAGTTTATTTATTTGTATTTACATTGTGTCATAGGTCAAATTTATTTGTTCAGTGTATGTTCAATGGTGTTAATATGTCCTTTGATTGAGTTAAGCTATTTCAGTTGATATTTTATAGTGTGTCTTTATATGTTGTGATGTTACACTATTGTTTCAGAAAAAGGGTGAAGGTTTGGTACCATTAAAACGTTTAAACCCGCTGCATTTGTTTGCACTTGTCCTAAGTCAGGAATCTGATGTTCAGTAGTTGTCGTTTGTTGATGTGGTTCATAAGTGTTTCTCGTTTCTCGTTTTTTATATAGATTAGACCGTTGGTTTTCCCGTTTGAATGGTTTTACACTAGTAATTTTTTGGGACCCTTTATAGCTTACTGTTCGGTGTGAGCCAAGGCTCCGTGTTGAAGACCGTACTGTGACCTATAACGGTTTACTTTTATAAATTTTGACTTGGATGGAGAGTTGTCTCATTGGCACTCATACCAAATCTTCTTATATCTATATATGTATTTTTAGAGTAAAATTATCAATCATATATTGCTTATCCTTTTGATGTGCCTTTCATAAGGAGCCGTTGAAGGCAATGTAACAAGCATTTAATTAAAATAAAGAATATGTAAATGTCTTATTGTTCTTAAATACCAATTAATGCTGACAACACCTTAGCAACACAACAACCTCAAATACACATAGAAGGTATCATGCGTTTTCAGCAATGGATTCTCGTTTGTCTCTTATTCGCTTAATGGCTTGTAATTCGCTTCTTGTATTATACCATTGTTTTCAGTGACAAAAGTATGATGCAAGCACGATTAACATAATAACGACAAATCAATAAGTCGGATAATGTGAATTGTCACTGTCAATATTTAAATTTCATATTGGTACATATGTTTAAGATTAATCTATGAAAAGTGATATAAAATACAATATCATCTATGATTTTATGTTTTATTAATTTTAATTCAACAGTGTCATTTAAACTCGTTTCATTGGTTGACTAACTGAACATTGTGCTTCCGTCCTCGTAATATATATACGTTGCCAATCTTAGCTTCCGGGTAATAATGTCTGGATCAATTAAAATGAGCCAAAAATAGGAACATCTCATTAATAAAACAAACTTTTGAATTTTATTTTTATTTTGAATAAAACAAATTGAAATGCTTCCTCGTGTTTATTGTTTATTGCATCAACAATACAATTGCTCTAGCAAAACATCAAAGTGTATACTGTACCTATATTATGAAATAAACAGTTGGACCGACCACATATTCAGGGGGTCTGTCATAAGTCCGGAAATTGGTCAGTGTTTATTTTATGTTGTATCCTTATGTTTTAGTTATTTCTATAATTAGGTGTCGATAGCATATCTTTTGGTCGAGTTGAGTTAAGGAATTTGAGTTGCAAGTTACGAAGGTCGAGTTGCGAGTTACAAAGGTCGAATTGCGAGTTACAAAAATATTATGTTTCTCTGGTTTCTTAAGAATTATATATATATATAAACGGTCGTGTCGTCTGATTTTTTAGTCAGAATTTTCAGATTACTTCGCATTTAATAAACAAAGCGTACATGTACCCGAACTTAGTTATACACTGCATGAGGAAGGGTCCTGGTATTTTGATTGCAGGATTTGAAAGAGTGATGTCATATTCATTTATAAGAGTCTGTATGACCCGAAACACAATGTACACTACATCAAGAAAATGGACGCCATTCTATGCTCCGAAACATATAGATGAACCAAAATTAAAAAATATACAAGACCAACAAAGGCTAGAGGTTCCTGACTTAGGACAGACGCAAAAATCTGGCGGGGTTAAACAGATTTTCACCTCTAGCCAATGTAGACATATATCACTTAAACGTCCACAATTTTGAGTGTCACGGCCAAAGAATAAATTTTGGGGTCCCTAAGAAGTATTGCCTCTACAGCTGCCCCAAAGAGCCCACTCTTAACGAAATCTGCAGGACGGGTCTTTTACATATACCTACTATAGTTTAGTTAATATTTCCCTTTACGTTTAATATGACGGTGCTAGCTATAAAATTTAATAATAATTCAACTACAAACCATCCGCTAGATTTCAAAATTAAAGGCTATCTGTTTCTTCAGAAAATAACCATACTTTTCGTAGTGATTATGTAAGCAATCCATTCATTTGTTTTTACACGACACTCAGATGAAGTCCAAAATGTTAAAGAGGTTCACCAAAAAATTGAAAAGGTTTTCCCCATTTTCACGCAACTCGACTTTCGTAACTCGCAACTCGACTTTTGTAACTCGCAACTCTACTTTCGTAACTCGCAACTCGACTTTTCGTAACTCGCGACTCGACTTTCGTAACTCGCTACTCGACTTTCCTAACTCGCAACTCGACTTTCCTAACTTTTGTAACTCGCAACTCAATACTCGACAACAAGTGAATCTCCATACAAACAGTATACATGAAATCTAAAAATGTTATTGAAAAAATATTCTTAATGAAAAAAAAAATATTTGTGAAGATGAAAAACTTGCATTTAGAAGAATTACTCAAAATATTAAGAAACAATAAACATATATATACTGAAAAGATATACTGCATGGTAAACGTTCAACAAATATCTACTGAAAAAAAACATTAAGGCAGGGGTAATCCGTAATATATGTGTAATTCAGGTTTCAGACAGGGTATATAATGTGACATTCCCGGCTTAGGGTTTATATCCCCTTCGCCTTCGGCTCAGGGAATATAAACTCTAAGCCTGGAATGGCACATTATATTCCCTGTCTGAGACCTGAATAACATATAATATATACTCAAGATGGCTGTAAACAGTATAAGTGGTCAACAAGAGAAGATCAACAAAAAAGTCGCAAATTGATACAAGGTTACATGATCGAATGCGCGAATTGACTCTTTACAGGAATTGTTGCCCCTAAAGAACCATTTTAATCCATTGTGCTAATTATTATGAAAACTATAATGAATAGACGAATCCTCTTCCCATCAAAATTTAACCCGAAGTTTACATTCTACACAAATTATATTTATTTTTTGATAAATTGCCAGGTAAGAAATATAGGCTCTATATAGTATATATATTGTTGAAAAAATTAAACAATCGCGACCTGTTAAGAAAAGAAGAATCATCAGAGATATTAGGATTATAATTTTGTACGCCAGACGCACGTATCGTTTACAAAAGATTCATCAGCGACGCTCGAATCCAAAAAATAAAAAGGCCAAAATAGAGCACGTAGTTGAACAGCATTTTCATACATAAAACAAACATACATGATGTACATGTAGGTCTTATCGGTAAGTGATATGAACAAATAAGAAGACAACGAGAAACACGCAAAAGTTATTCAAATACCTAGTTAAACCGAATGACCATTCCAATCGTAGACAACTTGGGAATATAATTAACAAAGGCTATCAAACATGTAGACTACGTCAAAACATGTCTTTAGAACTTTTGCTTTTCTAAGTTTTTACACATACCGACTACATTGCTGTAAATCATAATTGTTTTTGTTCATTGTTTTGTACGTAATCAGGCCGTTGGTTTTTTTCGTTTGAATTGATTTACATTTTTCATTTCGTGGCCTTTTATAGCTCACTATGCGGTATGGTTTTTGCTCATTGTTGAAGGTAGTACGGTGACCTATAGTTGTTAACTTCTATGTCATTTGAATCTTCTCATTGGCAATTCTAACACATTTCCTTATTTTTATACAAAATAAAATTTAGCTTATCTTATTTGACGTCAGCAGGGAATTTTTACGGAACGAAAATGCACTTAGATGTAACTAAAGACAATCAAATACCACTAACAGTATGTGTTAAATTATATATACTTGACCAAATATAATATGAAAATTGATAATAGATTGGAATAGTTAGTGAGCTTTGACATCCGAAAAAAATGGACAATATAATAAGTATTAAAAATGAAGAGAGAATGTCACTTGATCGCTTTTAGAATCTGAGTTGACCGGCCACCAAATGGATTTTTAACTATCAGAACCACATTTTCTATAAATAAGTTCTCAAATCTAATGACGTCTTTACTGGTGTTGGTGTGAATTGACAGTTGAATAAAACTCGAGGGTATTTTTTTTATACGAAATAAGTTTTAGAAATAGCTGAAATAGTAGTTCATACCATAGATGCGTAGTTATAAATTTTAAAAGAATAAAGTCTGTGTGCATAACAAAGAAGTTTTTACAAGATAGATATCAAAATAGTTTTTTCCATAAAGAATTGGTGATAAAAAAATAGGAAATTAAAATGTCTAAATAAACGAGCTGATTATGTTACGAAAATAATAATCCTGTAATTACAAATATTCCGAGAAACACTTCAATTTCACGTCATTAAATCAACCTAAATATCAAGTGCACCACTCAAATTGTTCAAAAAGCAGTGTTTTAGAAACAATATAATTATAATCAAGTAACGGTTTTCCTAAATGGAAAGATAGAAATGTAATTGATTATTCATGTAAAGTTATTTATAAAATCAAAACAAAACAGTGCTAATAAAATGGTTTTCAATATTTTATACTATATATATATCGACTATTTACTTCTATAATTGACATCACAGTTGACGTAATGGATAACATAATTACTTTAAAATATATAAAACTGTATGTGTAGACGGGTTTCTGTATATCCGTATTTAAGAGTATATGAATGTATTTAGAAGCTTAACTAAAATTGAATTTGAAGAATGCTGTACATTAAGTATTTCGTTAAACAGCAAGGAATGCGATAAAGAATTTATGAGAGACAAAAAAAAAGAAATTGAAAATGACTTTCAATAACACGGTGCAATTACATCTAAATTCTTCCATGACACAAAATGCAACTGCTAATCAAATTCCCAATTTGACCGATAAGAGTGGGGGAATTGCAGTGGAAATAGGTTATGCGAAAGAGATTCTTGGTGTTACACTTACATTAGGCTGTATAGGTTTAATTGGATTTGTTGGAAATTTTTTGGTCATTTTGATATATGGCTTTAAAAGTAAGCACACAACAAATGGAACATTTTGTTTTTGGATTAGCTATGGCGGACATGTTAGTATGCATAATAACTCTACCATCGGAAATAATTGAATTAACAACGATGTTGTTTTTGAAAGGGAAGCTGTGTGCAAGCTTTCCTACTTTTTGACGTATACTTTCGTTATAAGTTCAGTTTTGATGTTAATACCTCTGTCAGTAGATAGATACAATAGGATATGTCAGCCATTCCAACCACAGTGGTACCCTAAAAATGCAGTTACTCGTGTTTGTATAGTATACGCGCTTGCTGTTGTGTTTTCACTTCCAAACTTACTGATAAGAGGATTACAATTTCATACCAGTGATGCAAATGTGACTGAAAAATATTGTTTGCTTGCAGAAAATTATGTTAACACCTGGATATCACTTTCATATAACTCCTTCATACTTTTGATATCATTAGTTACTATAATCATTCTGAGCATAGTTTATATACTGATCAGAAAAAGCATTATCGCTCACAACCGTTTTAGGAATCAGTTCGGACATATAACTGTAAGTACGGTATACGCAGAGATGAACAAATCTGAAAATAGAGTACAAAGAGATACGTCTACATATAGAATAACAAAAACCGCCTTTACAATTGTTGTTGCATTTTGTCTAAGCTATATTCCAACATCTGGTCTGAAATTATGAAGCGGTTTTTGGACCTATACCGTATTCTACTTCGAAGATTAGAGGAATACTATTTACATTACGATTTTTGTATTTGCTTAATCATGTGGTGAACCCATTTGCATATGGAATACTAGATAAAAAGTTTAGACAACAGATAGCATTGCTATTTCATATACACAGTAGTTCTTGAATAAAGAACCACATTGAAAAAACTTGATTCCGGCATATACATGAAGCATTTAAAATTCCGATAAAACATTATTTAACTGTTCAGTTTCCAATAATTATTGTATTGAATTGAAATAAAACTATCAAAATATTAATAAATGAGACGAAAGGTACTGTATACATTTATAATAGAGTATATCAATGACAAGAAAACAAACGATGGCGTTTTTTTTCTTTATGACGCTATTTTTTTAAAACTTTTGACGCAATTATCTGTTTGATTCTTTTACCAACTTCAATGCTAGTATCATCAATCATCATACATATTTTATCATTCTTGCTTTTATTTCCAAATGATTCATTGTACATTGTTGAAATTGTTGACATGAAAAGAAACATTGATTCATTTTATATTGTATTATAATAGGAATAGTTATGTCCCTTATCACGACTGGTTTTTAGAATTATCATTCATATTATTATGAGCGAGCAGCCAATTCAATGAAAAAAAAACTATTTATTCATTCATTTATTTAACTAAAACATGTAAAAGGGAATGTAGATAATGAATCAAGTTTCACCATTTATTTGAGAGTTTTCACTTCTTGAGATTGACAGATGTTAAATTAATAGTGTATGTCAAGAACCAGTTATTATAATAATGCTGTATAATGTAATTTTATAGTGAAATTATAGTGTCAATCATATATTGATTATACTTACTATGTGCATTTCACAAAGAGCTTGGACTTTTTAAAGGCAATGTGACAAGCATTTAATTAGAATAAAGAAAATTTAAATGTCCTATTCTTCTTAAATACCATTTCAAATGGAAAACAACATAGAAACACAACAAACTCAAAAACACACAGAAGACTTCATGCATTTTCAACAATGGTTTGTCTCTTATTTGCTAGACATAAATAAAAAAAGAATCGATAATTTTGCAAAGGCTACCATAGATCTGCAATGAACAACGTATTTCGACTGGGTTGGAATATTAATATGCATTAACACATTCACTTACGAATTTTCTGTCCTTACACAGACACAACTACAGATAGATGTTGTTTGTGAATATTCAGCCGTATCCTCTTTCAAATTCGATCAGTTGAATAACAAATAAAAAGTAAGAGAAGAGCAACAACAGGTTTATGAATAAAGGAAAATGTGAGGTATACGTAAATTTATTTTTGCCAGTTTTGTTTGTTTAATTGGTATTATTTGCATTGAATTTCCATGAATCAGTACTATTAAACCTTAAAAAACAAGAACTGTAGAACTCTGATTAAAGGCATCCTTATACTTCCGGTTCAAGATTTTTAATGGCTTGTAGTATGCATCTTACCTCATACCATATTTTTCAGTCACTAATGTATGATGATAGCACGATTTAACTAATAACGACAAACCAATATTGACCGTCGGATAATGTGAATCGTCATTGTCAATATTGAAAAATTTTCATATTGGTACATATGTTCTTGATTAATCTATGCACAGTGCTATAAACAATAATACCAATTAAGATTTTATGCTTTATCAATGTTAATTCAACAGTGTCTTTTCAACTCGTTTCATTGGTGGACTAACTAAACATTGCACTTCCGTCCTCTTAAATTACGTTGCCAGTCTCAGTTTCCTGATAAATAAGGTATGGACCAATTAGAATGAGCAAACACATGACATTTCCATATTGAAACAAAACATTTTGATTTTTTTAAAACAAATGTGTATTGCAGGAATAACAACATTGCTGTACCAAATTATCAGAGTATTATTTTTCTTACAAAAAAATCCCGTTTATGCAGGTGCCTGTCCCAAGTCTGGAAATTGGTCAGTGTTTGTTGTTCCTAATGTTTTTGTTATTTGGATAATTTGGTGTTGATAGATTATCCTTGGTATAATCTATTTTTACTGTTTTCACAACTTATATAGACTCGAGTCAATAGGAGCTTGACATATTGCATAGATTGATGCAATTATCGCCAATTGGCACTTTTTTAATGCGAATTCACAAAATTAACTATTAATCTAATAGATCAGGTCTGCAAATTGGGTTGTCCGGGATGTAGGGCATTCGATCGACTGCCAGAAAAATGAGGGTTTATTGGTGAGCGGTAAAACTTCTACCGTAGACCATAGCACCTATTGACTAATATTTAAAAACAAAAAACAAATCAACACTGTCCCTACAAAATACATCCAATTTAATATCCCTTTTTAGACCAGATGTAGATGCGCATCTCTTCATCCTGAAGAGTCAAACATACGTCCCCTTTAGCATTGTCTCTCCTGGGGATGAAAGATTTCCAGGGATGACCATATCTTCACCTGTCTATTATTGAAGACTGTATGTTGAACTCTAGACGTTTTTGTTTAGATAGAGGCGGAAGATAAATAGGTACAATCAATATACGGGGCTCAAAAAGGGTCAAATCAGACCAGCAACCTTGTTGGTTTGACGGGCGACCTATCTGCCTGACGTCTCATTCAAAAAGACCTATGACTTTTGAAAATGTTCAAAACAGAAAATTTAATCAGTTTAGAACTGTATTATTGGCTTAAAGGTGACTTGTGATCTGATTCAATTTTTAAACGTGGCCTTGTGACTTAAGAGGGTCTTGAACCGCACTTGAACCCCAATATATGTATCATTTAGTTGCTGTTTCATTTGCCTATACAAATGTACCCGACATCTCATTTTATTAATACAAAAACAAGATTCAAATAATCGTTTTTAGGGAGAAATAAACTTAAGTCAAATGGAATGCTGATATAAATTATATGTTGCTTAAAAATAAAAATATTCTACACTGATATGTTGTTTCTTGATAATGTAATTGAACAAGAACGATTTGGTGTTAAAAGGGGTCAAACTGGCATTTTTTATTAATGAGAGTATTTTGTTTTATTTGTGTGTGTTTCTTGGCTGGGTTGTAGGTTTGGTAAATTTGACTGGACGTATAACAAATTATAATCAAACCAGTATAACCTTAGATCCACAAAACCAACATTTTACAAAAAAAGTAAAATCGTTGTCCCTTTGATTTATGGATTTTACCTCGCAGTTGTATTTTTCAATTCACAAATTTAACGTGATCGATATCTATCAAAACATTGCGCTAAAACCAGAGCTAGGGGCTTTTTTAAACTTGCAACGATCACGGTGACTTTGCGATGAAAAATAGAAATACAATAGGCGTTTTATTGCTTGTGTTTATTTAATGTGCTTGTATGTTGATATTGTGACATACATTGAAATATCGTATCCTTCCTTTTTATGGTATCTGGATATGAGGATATTTATCAAAAGAGTTGTTTTTCACAAATAATTTCATTTGAACGATAGGGAAAAAGCGGAAATTAAAATGTCAAAATCAAATAGTTCATCGTGTTTCGAAAACAAACAATGATCAGGATTTTGTTTAAAAGTAACTCTACAACTTAACGTTAATTAATCAACCAATATATCAACAGAATAATTCTCTTTATATTAAATGATGTTTAAGAAACACACAGCCTGGTGACTGTCTCTCTGAATGAAAAGTGAATTGATTGTTGACTGTTGTTTAGTTATTTAAAAATCCAAACAATTCCGTGAAAATTTAATCGCTTTTCAATATTTCACATTATATTCATTTGTAATAACTATAGTTATTAATAATTGATATAAAATTTACGCCAAGGAAAACATTTTTAGTTTTGAATGGACATATTGTCTATTATATTCGTATTTAAAAATTAAGAAAAAGGTTTAATATAATATTAAAAACAATTTTAAAAATGGCATTCAATAACAAATTCAACTGCTAATCATCTCCTGCATGTAACAAATGACGATAGGGAAGCTGCAGTTAACACTGGCTATTCGGAACAGATTCTAGGTACTATAACTACATTAGGTTGCATAGGATTCGTTGGATTCATTGGGAATTTATTAGTTATAATGATATATGGATTTAAAAGAAAACATACAACAAACAGAACATTTTTTGTTGGATTAGCTATAGCGGACTTGTTAGTATGCATTATTACACTGCCATCTGAAATTATTGAACTTAACAACGATGACATTTTTGGACAGGAATATGTGTGAAAAATTTCTTACTTCTTAACGTATACTTTCGTTATAAATTCTGCTTTAACGTTAATACCTTTGTCCATAGATAGATACAACAGGATTTGTAAGCCGTTTCAACCGCAGTGGCAACCAACCAATGCAGTTTCACGTGTTTGTGTTGTATATGCACTTGCTGTTGTGTATTCACTTCCAATCTTACTGATAAGGGGATTACAATTTCATACCAGTGATGCAAATGTGACTAAACAATATTGCATGTTTGCAGAAAATTATGTAAACACCTGGATATTACTTTCATATAACTCTTTCATATTTTTAATACCATTATTTACTATAATCATTCTGAGCATAATTTATATACTGGTCGGAAAGAACATTATCGCTTACAATCGTTTTAGGAATCAGTTCAGAAAATATACTGTTAGTACTGGTTGCTCAGAAAATGACACAACTGACAAGAAAGTACGAAGAAACAGGTCTGCATATAGAATAACAAAAATTGCCTTTACAATTGTTGTTACATGTTTTGTAAGCTATATTCCAACATCTGGCCTTAAATTATATGAAGCCGTATTTTGGCTTGAACCGTATTCTACTTCGAAGTTTACAATTATGCTACTGACGTTTCGATTTTCATATTTGCTTAATCATGTAGTAAACTCATTTGCATATGGAATATTAGACAAAAAGTAAAGAAACAAAGTTGCATTGCTTTTTAATACAACAGAAACCTCTTCACATGAAGAATCAAACGAACTTTAAAATCATCCTTAATGTATTTACAAACATTTGAAATATATTAAATCTATCCTGTTTTCCCATGAAACCTGATTCTTTTTTTCAACTTAACACATATCATCTTTTAATTCACTTTCCGGAAAGACAACTTTGAAAACACTGGGAAAAAAAAACACAACTTACAGCATTTAGATTTCTTTGATCAGGTTTTCATCACATACTATATCTTAAAATGTTTTACATTTTTGAAAGTTTGACATTAAAGGCAATGTGATGCCATATTGAATTTTCATAGTAATATTTTGTTGTTATTTCGACCGATCTGTATATATAAAAGAAAACAAATTAAACTTATTTTACTCTAAAAAGGGGTCCTCAATACTGTTTTACTATTTTATTTGTTTTTAGACTGAGCAACCCGAACCTCTCGAAAAATTGAATGTGAATTAAGATATTTCCGACTGGAAAACAGTTCATGTTCCATTAGTGATTTTTTTATTTGTTATCATAAGTTACACCAATGCTTAAATGTACGAATACATATATATGCACAACTGAAACGAAAGACAAAAGAATTATAACCATTTGTAGCACCCTCTTACTGTTGATATTTATCTACAACAGATAGACAATCCACATCATCTGATGTACGATCTGTACGAATGCGTTTGGTTACTGAACATAAAACTGAGCTCAGTTACATAACAAGAGTATAACACTATATTTTTCATTTTTAATTTGAAATGTATGCTATTTCTTTGTACAAAATAATGTCATCCACAGCAAGAAACTTTATATTCGATTAAATAAAGAGCCTATAATGGTTAACTTGTACTTTAAGAAAACTGAATTTCTGCATGTCTTCTTGTACCTATATGCAATGGATTTCTTTCTTTTTAAATTAAGTTAATCTCTTACAATTAAGAATTGTTTTACCGAGCCCAAAACACCAACATCATATTCTTTCAGAGGTATACTAAATTGGAAAGCAATTCAACATTTAACAAAAAGATACCATTAAAGTTGTTAATCTTTTTACGAGTTTTTGATATTTGTGCCGTTGGGGTGGTGTCAAAATGACGTATACCCAACATCTACTTTAACGTATCTTTATGATATTGAACGCATTAATTTGTACTTGGTTATAACTAAATACAGCCCCATGTCAAGATTCCTTTCTTGTGATATGTGATATATTGATTCCACCACTGCGACAAGTGTGTTACGACATTTCTCCACTCGAGACAGTTAAGTTTTAATATCTAAAGCGCGAGGCTTGCCGAGCTTTTAAAAAAAATCAAATTTAACTGTTGAGAGTGGAGAAATATGGTAATACACGAGTTTTGATGTTATAATCTATTAATGATTTTTATCCTTCCTTTTCAAAGATTTGAAGAAAGTTGTGTTCTTTATATGTGACGTCATCAGGCATGGTCGTTTTTTTCATGACGTCGCAATAGGAAATTCAAAAGAAACCAACAGAACTTGACGTCATAATTTTCGACCAATCATTTATTTCACTAGTGAGGAGAACATTTTTTTTCACAATCTGTTGGGTAATGTGAAAATAGTAAAAAAAATAAAGAAAGATTTTAATTTGAACCTCTACTGTTTTATCAGATCTTTTGTCGGCTAACATTGCAGTCATTAGATAATAAATCGCATAACATTTAAACGCCACAATAGTCATATTCTCAATCAACAGAATTTTTATTAAAACCCACAGATAGTTGTATTATTAAATTTAACGATAATCATCAACACTATTTGGTATAATGATTTAGAAAGGATTAATTAAGTAAATAAAATAGTCATAACTAAATTAATTTTGTTTAAATGAAAATTTTCTTTTTTATATCACTTCTAAATGATCGTACTCAAAGCAAGAACGATGTAAACAGTTTAATTGAATTTCAGATCAAGTTTATGTTTTATGTTTTCTCGGAAAAGAATATATACTAATATGTATTGGCTTCATTAATACCATCAAATGCTAGGAATTTGAAAATAAAAATTCAAATCTAATCGTATTCTAATGTTAAATTCATTTTCAGATTTATCTAATTTCAATTCAAAGCCAACATTTCCATATTATTGTCAGTTATAACATTAGACAGATACAAAAACGTCATCATATTAAAAATAATATTTTTGACACGGCTTTCATACCAAAGTGTAATATGCTAATTAAATTAAAGAGCTGTATATTTAAAGGAGATCAAAAGTTGTGAAGGAAATTGATAAGACCTTACCTTATATTTAAAAATGCCCAATTTGTTATTCTTAGCTTGGTTTGGATCCTTTATAATAGAATGATGTTAGTGCTTTAATTGGAACTTCCATAAAATTACCATTGTTTTGTAAATGTTTTATCAGGTATTGTACTTTTAAACATTTGAAACATTTGGAGGTGCAGTGTCGTCGGAAAACGTTTTATAAATATAAAATTAATATTTGAGCAGGATTTTTTCTAATTGATATGAAGTAAAGCATATGTTTTAACAATCTTGTACATGTATGTAGAATAATCCTCAGAGTTTAATCTCGACTGACCTAGGCTTCAAAATGAACATACAATGATACATGTACTTACCAGCTTTGCTACATTGCCAACTTATTTTAACGAATTAAGAAATTGTTGAAAAGCTTTAAAAAGAAAAAAAATATTCAGTGTATGTTTTTTATGCTGGATGACTATCAGTTCCGAGGATGGCATCACCTCGGTAGTCAGTACTTCGTAACTGACATGATTTATAACATACATTTCTCAAGTTGTCCGTTTATAAATTTAGAAATTACCAAGAAACTAATTATATGGTTTCAACTCCCTCAGGCAAAGTTGACCTTAGACTGATTTAGCTTTTATTTTCATGTCATCTTTGGTCATAGCTCTTCAAATGTTTCGGTTCTTTGCTTCCAAATATTCGCATGTGAGCGTTCCTGATGAAGGTAGTCCAAACAAGACCTTCGAACGCAAAACATCTATAAAGTGTTGTGACATTCCTTTATGTACTTTATTAAATTCATGCATGTAATATCATCAAGTTACATACCGCTTTACATAGACTTGCCACGGATATACAGTTCTTTCTGTTAGAGATTCCAACTATTCAATTGCAAAACAATATAATGTGATGAGAACAATTTTCAACATTTGACTGCCGTACATGTATCATCAGTACGGATCCACAAGTGAAACTGGTCACGTTTTGGTGAAATAAATGTTGTTAAAAGTATGTACTCTTAATAATATAAGCATCCCCAGATTTTAAAAATAGCATGTAGTTGCTTTTGGAATCTTTATGTAAGTTGATGATGCTGAACATGCACTACATGTACTTGAATCAACACCATCATCAGAACAGTCGTAGCAAACCAAATATTTGTATCTGTGGAAAAAATTAGTAAAGGTTTAAAGTATTTTGATTTAACGAAATACTTGACTAAATAGTTTGCTAGTAATAATTAGATTACGTTCATTGCAATCGGAAACGTCAACACTACCGACACAGGCATACCGAAAAAGTTGGGGAAATACAAACACCGTAAGATGGTGCCAAAGGAACTTCTCCGTCTAAAAAAAGGAAAATTAACAGCAGAGAACCACAATTGTCATGTTTGTTGCTAATTTTTGTGAAGAGTTTTCCTGTGAAACTGAAATATCTAAATCATTACCGTTTATATTTGATTTAATTAAAGTAATTTCCTTTGGTTAAACTTCGACAGAATATTTAGAAAATTCTGGATTATTTAACGAAAAAAATATCATGTTGTTGAATTAACAATTAAATAGAATTTAGACGGGTATTTACTGATTTTGCCATAAAATGGGATCTATAACAATACAAGAACAAGTCTGCTATTGAAAGGGAGCAATTGGTGTCCATAAAAATACCTACAACCTGTCCATAAATTAAATTGTCGAAAAAAATAAAACAACAAAATACTGAACCCTGAGGAGAATTCAAAACGGAAAGTCCCTAATCAAATAGCAAAATCAAAAGCTCAAACACATCACACGATTGGATAACAACTGTCGTATTGCTGACTTTGTACAGGCATTTTCTTATGTAGAAAGTTGTGGATTAAACCTGGTTTTATAGCTAGCTAAACCTCTCACTTCTATGACAGTCGCATAAAAATACCTACTACCTGTCCATAAACTTAAATGTAGAAAAAAGTAAAACAACAAAAACACTGAACCCTGAGGAAAATTCAAACGGAAAGTCCCTAATCAAATGGCAAAATCAAAAGTTCAAACATATCAAACGAATGGATAACAACTGTCATATTGCTGACTTTGTACAGGCATTTTCTTCTGTAGAAAATGGTGGATTAAACGTGGTTTTATAGCTAGCTAAACCTCTCACTTGTATGACAGTCGCATCAAATTCCAAAGAGGTGGGAGATTTTCAGCAGGATAACGACAGGTGGTATACCTTAAGACATAAGACATTAGACATTATTTTGGGCGTTTATCGGGCAAGATACATAAACATCTTAACACAATGATTATTATAAAACATGCAAGTTTTTAGTGAAAATACACAATACACAATACACAAATAAATAAAGTGAAAATATGAGCAATATGGGATATTATAACAGTATGAAGCATTAAGTCTAATGAGGTCGGATTTATAAGAAATTTTAAAAAGAAATAGCTATAAAATTTATCAACAGGAAATAATAGAACAAGAAATGTAGTTTCTCATTTTGTAGTAGTTCTCCCTCATGACCAGTGCACAGCAGCGAGGAACTTTACATCACAACAACGCAGAGGTCATCAAGCGGAGGTCATTCAGAACTAGCTACATATATTATGAGATTATCCCCAATAGTGGTTCTCCTCATGACTAATGCACAGCAACAAGGTATTGCTACTGTGCAAGATTCATCAAAGGACGGTGCTCTACAACTCAATAAAGAGAAAATATAAAGTTCAAATTACAAGTAGAAGAGGGGGATAAATCCCGTCAAAATTTTTCATATTTCTTAATGAATATGCACAAATCTGATAACAATTTTTCATCTTCATTATTCATTCACCATATCAATTTTTTTGTAGGGTCTAGATTATTAAAATTCTTGCAGCAATTATTTATCATTGTTATCATATCTTTCCGTTGGTCAGATACACTTTCACAGTTATAAAGAAAATGTGTCTTCGACCTCATTACTTCAACATCTTTTACATACCCTATTGTGTCGGGGAGTTTTATTATATCTACCTCTCTCTTTAAGTAAATGGTGAGCAGATATGCGAAATCTTGTTAGACTACGTCTTTCTTCAAATTATTTAAAAATATCAAGATATTTTTCGCAACCGAAATTGGATTTACAAGTAACATATGTACATAGTTTCCCTTCTGAGTGATTTTTGAGATTTTTTTCCCAATCTTTCAACAAGTGTTCTGTTGTCAATTGGTTTAACCCTGTCCGAGGATGTTGGACAATTATGGATCAGTGAGAAAAGTTTCTCAGACGACATATACCACGACGGTTTCTTTGACTTATACAAATTCTTTGGTTCTAAAAAGGCATTATATAAGAATGGAAAGTTAGTGCCTGATATTTCTAATCTGTAATAGTATTTAATTATTGCTTTAATCATGTTAAAATATATTGGCAGTCTTCCCAATTCAGTTAACACTGCAAAGTTAGTACTTTTTTTGGAGCTCCAAGAATAAATTTACAGAATTTATTATGAAGTTTTTCAGCAGGTAATCTGGAGTACATATGGTCAAATGAAACAATCCCATTTCTAAATTTAGTAGACATTGGGTTAAAGGCACCCCATATCTCACACGGTATAAAAGTATGGGTTTGATGGTATGATCGAACACATGCATGCTTGTTTTTACTGAAGGATGCAAGGATAAAAAAATCTTTAGATAACCTAAAATAGGCTTTTTTGCCTTTTTATAAAATTCATCTTGTGCTACCGTAAAGGAGCCAGATGCACAAAAATGTATACCCACATATTTATATGTATTTACACACTCTAGTTTGACACCGTTTAACATAAAATCATAATTGGTAATCAATCTACCTGCCTTGTTAAATATAAGAACCTTTGTTTTGTTTGTATTCACACTATCAATATATCTGTTTTTTGCAAGCCGTTGGGCAATGTCGATTATAAAATTATAAAACAATATCGTCAGCATACATAAGGCAGTGTAAATCTTGATTATTTATTGAAACTGGGTCCTCAGAGTTCTTTAAATAGTTTGTCAAATTATTAATAAAGATCTTGAAGAGGTTTCGACTAAGATTGCCTCCTTGCTTTACCCCCAGGTGTGTTGATAAGCAGTTAGTTAAGTTTTCATTTACTTTTACACACGATTTACTTACTTCATACATAATTTGAAAGACGTTGTAAAATGAAGATCCCACCCCAATATCTAGTAGTTTCAATTTGATTCCAGTGTGAATACCAGTATCAAAGGCCTTTTTGAAGTCAACAAAGCAGCCTACCACCAGGATTATTACAATGTTACAATATTTATCAATAATTGTCTTGATTACAAACATGTGGACATAGGTCTAGATTTCTTTGTGAAGCCAAGTTGGCAGTCGTCAATTATTTTGTGTTCGATTTTTTTTTTCGAAATTTGTCAAGACGGGAGTTTAAAATAGAATTAAACAATTTCCCTATTGAACTAGTTATAGTCAAACCACGATAGTTGTTTGGATCAAGAATATCATTAGCATTATGTAAGGGTGTAATATATCCTTCTGCCCATTTTTCAGGATATGTGCCATTACTCAAACAAAAGATGAATATTTATTGAAGCAACCAATTAAAATACTTTGGCTGCATTTATTTGTTATATTGTCCAACCCAGGTGATTCATTCCATTTTAATTTTGTAGATGGCAGTGATAATTTCATTATCAGTAATAACATAATCCAATTCATTAAAACATTTCTGAGATATCTACCGCAGACTCTAAACTCTCCTCAAAATGTTTTACCATATCTAAAAAATTATCACTAATCTTACTTAAATCTTGAAAGTGATGAAGTCAGTCAGATGATCATATATGGTTAACTGAAGAATCATGATTTTTGTCCTATAACTTATTAATCAACTTCCAATATAGTTTGGGATTGTCCTCATGAAGAGTTTCTAATTGCTCTAAAATATCTGCCTTAAAAAGTTTTTTTTTTATAGTTTTTCTGCATTTGTTATATTCCCTATATAATTTAAAATAATGGTTTTTAACCAAAGGATCCTTCGGGCTAGAAGAGTAAATTGTTCCATAATTTATAAGATTCTTTCTCATTGAGTGCAAGTCAGATACAACAAAATTTTTGTGTTTCTTCTTTTTCCTAGATATAGGTTTTTTCTAAAGATTGTTCAGCAGCCTCTATGAAAATGTTAGTAAGTTTAACTTGGGCTTCATGTATGTCTATTTTTGAAGTAAAATGCCCCTTATGCCTGAAATCTGATATTTTTGCAAGTACAGAGGGAGAGTTTAGAGCCGCCTGAAACACTGTAGCTGAGTTCTCTGAACACATGTATCGAGTACGCATAGTATGCCAATCATCATCAATACAACCATCTCGTAAAATAGCACTAAATTGAGCTGACATTTCCCATCCAATTTTACAATGACAATCAGATAATGTAGTTACAAATTCTGCAACTCTTAAGTACAAAATGTAATCAAGGGCACTCTCCGACACAATAGAGTAGCCTACAACACTTGATGCATTGGGATTGTAGCAGGTATAATTACCATTTAAATCACCAAGTGTACGCCCTTTTAAAATTCTGAGCTGATGAGAAATACAAGATCACATAAATCTTTCCCTCTACATTCAAGCTTTTTGTCTTGGTTTTTTTACACAACATAATATTTTTATCCAAAGGATATGAATTGTATAAAGGGAGACAATCCACTTCATCTTGCAAAATTAAATCAGGGTGTGTTCCAGCTCTGGCATTAAAATCGCCACAAAGAAGAATATGGGCATCTTTACAAAATAATGTAATATCATTTTCAAGACATTCAAAAAGTTCTATATCTCCTTTTTTGGTGTAAGTGGATGTCACAGGTGGGTAATAAATAACACAAAAATATAGGCCTCTGTGAAAGCCAAAGAGTTTTTTTTCTAATTTAACCCATTGATAATCAGTATTAGTATTTGAGCCAATAAAAGTTTGGTCCTGGATTTTATCAATGTCCCCAGAAAAGAGCTCCCCAACATTCCAAGTACACATTTTCAACATACAAAGTCATGTCTATTGATGGCTTTATTGGTTGTTCACAGGTGATGGTAGGATATAAAAAAAAATTATATAGAAAAAGAAGACAAAATAAGACAAAAAAGAAGTTGTGTACTACTATAATAGATGTATAATAATATTACAAGTTTACAGCTAAAATGAAAAAAAATAAAATAAAAAGGAATCGCCAATAGTTTTAAATGAGTACAAATGTATTGGTATTGATAAACCAAGTTGAAGTTAATTTTCAGGTAAAGAGGAGTAACTCCAGTATATTAATGAATCTAGAGTTAAAAGTGTTTTTTTTTCTTTTAAACTAAAATTTCTTCTGTCTTTTCTTTTAAAGCTTTTCTGTAAATAATTGTTACAAATCAGATAAATTGGTAGGGTTTCTTCGTTTTTAAAAAACATAGTATGTATTTAAATACTAATCAAAATAGTAAGAAAGCCAAACAAGTATAAAGTTGAGGAGCATTGAAGACCCAAAATTCCAAAAAGTTGTTCCAAATACGGCTAAGGTAATCTATGCCTGGGATAAGAAAATCCTTAGTATTTGGAATAATTCATACTTTTGCAAACAGTTTTTATGAAAATGACCATATAATTGATATTCTTCATCAGTATGATCATGATGTAAAATGAATCTTATCAACCTATTCTGATTAAAAAAACTATAGCAATCTTGAATTCTATACAAAAAAAAAAAAACAGTTTTACCAGAACATCATAGAGACGATAGTACAGTTCTAAAATTTCCAAACACGGCGCAACGACATACCTGAAATAAAAATAGTAATAATTGGCGATATGAGCTTGTACAACTTTAAAAGTCCAAAGGTGACAACAGTTAAGATGTTACAACAACCACGCAGTTGTTCATACTGATGAAGGATATCTGTTATCCGAAATATTTATAGTTACATTTGTTCATTTTATTGTTATTTTTTGGTGATGTTGTACCCTTTTAGACTGGTAAATATATATATATATACATAAAATAAAAAAATAAAAAAGTCTGAATTGAAAAAAACCCGTTAAAACCTAGGATTGCGTTGGATAAAAACCGCAATTTTTATACGTGTGCATGCAAAACAAGTTTCTTGGTAGAGGGGTTTAAATACAGCACAAACAACATTTTCCAAAAGACCAAAAATATTTATATATATATAACAACGCCGATAATATCGTTAATCTCTTTACAATTAGGCATGATTTTCTCGCAAGAGTGATACTGGTTGGAGTAATACCTTGTGAAAGTCACTTATTGCGTATTACATCTTCACCTTTTTATTATTTAATGTAATTTGTTTGGAATATTACAACAAAGTTAGATATATATATATATATATATATATATAAATATAATTATATCAAATGATTATTTCTGTGACTGCATATTACGATCCTTTACGACAGATAGTTTAGCTTATCTGCAATCTATTTCATCTTCATGCCTAATATATCATGTACTGTACGTGTATTACAACTCTAGATTCTACTGACGAGGAAAGGTAACACTAGCTCACCGAAAGCTGAATTTAAAGTTCAGTCTAGGTGGCCGAGTGGTCTAGAGCGCTGGACACAGTGCGGGCGGTGTCGTCACGATATCCCAATAGCATGAGTTCGAATCCCAGCAATGAAAGAGCAAAAATGCTTCCGCAAATTTGCAGATTTAATATTGTTGTGCTGATATTAAGAGTAATTATGAATATAGAGCAACGGCAAGATGGGTAGCAGAAGGTGAAAAATGTACTAACTATTTTTGTAATCTTGAAAAAAGAAATTATAATGAGAAAATAATTCCAAAATTAATTAAGGATAATGGAGAGGAAATTTTTAATCAAGGTGAAATTTTAGAAGAACAAAAATCATTTTATGAAAAATTGTACTCCTCAACAAATCCTATTCTTCATCAAAAACATAAAAATCTATTTTTTGACGAAAATAATCCTTTTATCTGCAAACTTTCTGATGAACAGAGGTTACAGGCAGAGGGTAATTTGAATGCTAATGAATGCTTAAAAACATTGAAAAATATGAAAAATTATAAATCTCCAGGGATATATGGATTTACAACGGAATTTTATAAATTCTTTTGGATAGACCTCCATGAATTTATCATAAAATCTTTTAATTATAGCTTAGAAACTGGAACGTTTTCTGTTAGTCAGAAACAAGGAGTTATAACATGCATTCCAAAAGAGGGTAAATCAAAATTTCAATTAAAAAACTGAAGACCAATCACTTTATTAAATGTTGATACAAAAATTGCATCAGCTGCTTTAGCAAATAGAATAAAACCTTTTCTTGGGGATATAATCAGTGAAATACAGCAAGGTTTCATAAAGGGAAGGTATATTGGAGAATGTACCAGGCTTATTTTTGACATTATGGAAAAGGCAGACGATGATAATCTTCCAGGTCTTTTACTTTTATTAAACTTTGAGAAAGCTTTTGATACCCTTGAATGGTCATTTATAGACTTGGCTCTGTCTTTTTTAGGATTTGGTCCTATTTTTTGTAAATGGGTCAATAGATATAAGAAGATGTGGTATGAGTGCCAATGAGACAACTCTCCATCCAAGTCAAAATTTATAAAAGTAAACCATTATAGGTCACAGTACGGTCTTCAGCACGGAGCCTTGGCTCACACCGAACAGTAAGCTATAAAGGGCCCCCCAAAAAAGACCGTATATTCAGAATCTCAGAGCTGTATTATAAACAATGGACACTGCTCTCAATTTTTTAATATTGGTCGGGGTGTTAGACAAGGTGATCCTTTATCTCCTTATCTCTTTATATTATCTTTAGAACTTATGAGCGCTGCACTTAAAAATAATCCGGAGATAAATGGTATGAAAATAAATGATTCAGAATATCTACTAAGCCAGTATGCAGATGACTCATGTCTTTTATTAGACGAGAATTCGAATGAGCAATCTTTAGAAAAATGTTTATATACTTTAGAAAAATTCACTGAGTGTGCTGGACTAAGGGCTAATTTTGATAAAACTGAAGCCATATGGATTGGGTCAAAGATTCACTCAAGTGATAAACTAACAACTACAAGAAATTTGAACTGGAATTATTCAGGAAAATTTAAACTTTTAGGAATAAAATTTGATCTGTTCAATGAAAATAAAACGCTTGTAAATTTTGTGGAAAAAATAAAAAAAATACAGAGCTTACTTAATTCCTGCGTATTTAGAGATTTAACATACATGGGAAAGATCACTGTTATTATCATTAGCTCTACCTATTCTAATTCAGTCATTGACAGTTTTGCCAAACCCACTAGTTGATAAAATAAAAGAAATTCAAAATATTTTTTTTAGTTTCTTGTGGTCAGGAAAACCAGATAAGATTAAAAGAAAAGTTATGATAGGGTTTTATGAAAAAGGGGGGTTGAAAATGCCAGATATAAGATCTTTTTGTTATTCACTAAAGATGACATGCATAAATAAACTTTTATACCCCTTGAATATATCCCCATGGAAAACACTGTTGATAGATCAATACAACAAATTCAGAGCAGACAAAATATGGTTGATGACCTCTAATAGTATCCAAAAGATTTCTACAAATTTTAATAAATTTTGGAAAGATATTTTACTAAACTGGAATATCCTAAACACTGTCACTAATGACACTGCTGGCTGAAGGGATCATGAAACAATCCATATGGCTAAACAAGAGTTTGACAATAAATAATAAAACTGTCTTTTACCAGTGGTGGGTTGAATCAGGAGTTTTCTTTGTAGGCGATTTACTTGATGAAAATAGTGAATTTTTGACTTTAAAGGAATTCTGCAGAAAATATAATCTTAATATTAATTTCTTGGAATACCATTCTATACTTCATATGATACCAAAAGCCTGGAAAGATCTAATAACTACTTCAGTGAAAATTATGCACATATCTAATGATAATTTTGAATTTATTAAAAACAATAAAAAGTAATGTCCATTCTTTTATAAAAAAAATCTTGTCAATGTAAACAGAACGTCCTACAAAACAAGAAGACAAAATGTGTAAAGAACTAAGCACTCATATAGAAAATTGGGATTTCATTTATAGTTTACCCTTTTGTTGCACTAAAAACAACAAATTTAGTATGTTCCAGTTTAAGATGTTACATAGAACTTTAGCTAAAAATGCATTATTGCAGAAATATGGGTTAAAAGAAACTAACTTAATATGTAGCTTCTGTAATGAAACTAAAGAAACTATAAGTCACCTTTTCTGGGAATGTACCCAAGTTAGAAATTTATGGTTAGAAATTGCAGCATTTTTTCAAGTTAAAAAAAATCTAACTTTAATATTTAATGCGGAAAATATTGTTCTTGGGTCAGAGTCTTGGGGTGTTTCCCTAAACTTATTCACTATTCTGATTAAGTATTACATTTATGCTTGCCGCTTTAACACTTCATTACCTACTCTTACAGGGGCGATAGCTATGATTAAAAATTCCTATCAAATAGAAAAAGTATCTACCTCCTTTTACAGATCCCCTAAAGCAAGAGAGAAATTTGATAGTAAATGGGAAATGATTATAAACTTAGTTTACATGTGAGGGGAGATCTTTCTTTTTTGTACTCACTTAAGGCTTTATAATAATTCATGTAGAATTAATAATATGTTGATGCGCATCACAACTGGACAGTGATTTGTGTGCATCATAAAAATGCTATCTATGATGTTTATTGATATTGTTATATATAGATATACTTGTGTTTGCTTGATTGTATTGAATTATCTCCCCTTGACTCAGGTTGTCTTTTACTGTTGTAATTTTTTTTGTGATTCTGTCCAACATGTCCTGTCTGACCCTTATCTGTTAATGATCTCTGGTGGCCTCTCCTGGTACCTCTCATGTTCAACATCATAGTATCGACAGTGAAGCATGTGACAAGAGGAGAAGGCTGATGCCATCATTAACCTTATCAACATATTCATGTACTCTAATCCAGAGTGATAAATGATGAGTATGATCTAATAGATAATTATCATATAGATAATATAAATAAGCATTATTAACTTTTTAACTTTAGACTGTTATTGAAAAATTTAATATTAATACATGTATTATAAATTATATATGTGTTCATGTATCATAATGCTTGGTGCTTTTTCAGATAAAATAAAAATGAATTACAAAAAATTATGAAAATAATATGTGTTTTTAGCCGTGTATCACCATCACTGGTGATCCAATGGATGGAGTTGTCACTTGTTAAGACATATATAAATTTATTGGACGCATCCTTTTTCTCAAAATGATAAATATTACAGCTAATAGAGTGAATTAATCAAATAATCGTTGGTGTCGTGATTCAGCACCTCTGAGTTCGACAAAAAACTACTGTTTAGGGTTTTCCTACCTATCCTATTTTTGTTTGCCTCATAGTGCTGATAGATACACTCAAGCTACACGGAAAAACAAATCCAGTCCAAGCCTATTTCTCAACAGCTATCGTAAAAGTCCGTCGAAGTGCTGCTGCAATCAAAATTGCTGTCTCTATCTAATAGACACTTATATGACAACTCCAGTTTCGTATCCTTCATCGGTTGATTTACTTTACAAAATCTATATTTTTGATTAAATGCATTTGTTCTCTTCCTGAATATATAAATGAAAACAGATTATAGATATACAGTTTGTGTTCAATCACTTCGTCTGATAAGTGACAGAATAACCACTAAACCCCTTATTTATAGTACAATTTTCAGAAATACTAACATGCTTCTCATTGTTTTTCTGCATTGATCTTCTGTACAGTTATTCATGTCCTGTATCATTATTGCCGTTGTTGTTTAAAATATTGAATGAAGAACAACAACTGATATTGACGTTTAGTACGGCATGGCTCATATTATCAGCTTAAGTAATTGTCTTCTGTGATTTCTAGCATTTTATATACGATAAAATATTGTTATTTTTTATTTAGCACTTGATGTATTTTGTTTATATTTTGCCATTATTGTACATTTAAGTTATCGTCCCTTTGTGATTTTCATTGACGTTCCTTTGATAGCCCAACTATCATGTTTGTTTTAACGCGAAAATATTGTGATCTCAGAAATCCAGTTTAAATTGGCCATATATGTTTTTTACTTTTTTAAGCTAGGAACCTCATTATGGAAATAAATTGAATATGCATTATTATGAACACAACCTGAGCAAATGTCTTTATTGAAAACGTTTAACATTATTATCCAACAACAAAAATGTATTACTTAAATACTTTGTACGATAGTCAGTATAAAAACAAGACATAATCCACCGAAAAAACTTGTTAAAATAAGAATTCCAGCGATGCCTGCACTGACGCGAGCGTGTTCAAAGTCTCCTCTATCAGCTGCTGAATTTGCCTGAAAGTAAAACACAATACATAATGCAACTTTTATTATCCCGTCAAAAATATCAAGAAGCAAAAAGAACTGGTTTGCTATCAATAAATTCAAAACAAAAAAACATCATACTAAATGTAGAAGTAAGCATCTTATATAAAATGTCAATATCAATCACGAGATCACACCACAGTAAGATATCCAAAATCAAATTTATTGATATATAAAGAATATCAAAATTATTTAAGTTACCAACGGGAACAAACATTCATATGTCTAGACTATAAAGAGATCGGTTTATCTGATATAGTTATAGCAAACGTAGGGAATAGGAGCTCCTAAAATACCAACTTATTCTGTAAAATTACAAAATTACTTAAGTGTCCAAGATGGTTAAAGCATGTATATAAAAACAGCTAGACTGGCAATACTGATTGGTTCATCTGTTATAAGAACGATATGACACAAATCACCTCACTAAAAGACACATAATAAATCATTTTAAACCGGATAAAGTTGAAAAGGGAGGGAGGGAGGTAGAAAATTGGAGAAATATTTTACTTGGATACTTATCTCCTTTATTCTATTTCCTAAACAAGGGCGTCGTCTAAAATAAAAGCTCTCATTTGTTGATCGATTATCGATATAGACAACAGGGATAGGATAATATCAGTTGCAACAATCTCGCAAATATTGAAGGATTATCAATATTCATGTACGCTCAATATAAAAACCTTATGATCCCTCCAATGTGATAGAGCTACTACAAACGATATCAATTGGCAAACAGAATTCAGTTTGCTCTTAATAACAACCTAGCACATACCAAACATTGAAATATTAGAGTTTGATTGGTTGATAGCTAAGAAATTGTTCATGTTTCTTTTAATAAGAGGAAAAGTATTCAGATTTCAAAACCGCCGGGGTATATATATATATAAACTCATTATAGGTACCAGGCTAATATAATTATTTGTAAGAACTACAAAAAAAATATCACACAAACTTTTGTAATAATTTCAAAAACCTATATAAAATGTATGTATGTACAGGCATCGCATTTCGATAGCTCATTAGGATATTTTAAGCTTTCGACTTCAAAAGTCAATAAAATTAATGATTTTCTAAAAAAGAAATTCCCTTTTCATAGCTTTAACTTTTAAAACATGTAGTACACGGATGCATAACAAAATCATCTTTTTAAAATACTACAATTGAAATTAATTCAGTGGTATTAGGATCAAGTGCGTTTATGTTACCGTGTTATACCAAATATCGAATTCCCTCACACAATCGTATCTCAGATTATAGATTCACGTCACTCGTCCAAACAATATAAACTATTGCAATGATTGTATAAAATATATCAGTCGAATTAAAACAGCTAGTTCTGCATAATATCTCAGTGTGTTTGTTACTGAGCATGCCCTACGTAGATACATTTGAAATGGTTAACCTTAAGCTTTAATAGTGTATTCAAGAATGCTTAAAATGAATTTTCGATATTTCGTAATTTTCATACCTTTTACAACAGTTTCATGTCAAGTTTTCCCGCTGTAATATTATTGAAATATCTGTAACAATTAATTTGTATATTTGATTTATTATTCTGGCGTGACATTTTACTTACATCGAATGCTAATGCCATGGCAACTGCTCCAAGAGGAGTAATACAGCAACAACAAACAAACCGTACCTCGCACGTCAAATCTGGTGGTCTTGTGTTAGTGATTTTGTGCTGCTTTTTGCTACTCTGAATATCAACTTTTGTCTGTGATACACTAACCTTTAAAACAAAAGAAAGGTAACAATTGAAAACTACAACAATCTTTAATCAACTCATTTTCTAAATAATAAATATGCATTGACATTTCTTCAACTGAAATCTGGCATCGACTCTCTAAGATTGTAACATACTCCTATATTTTACATTTTGTGCTCTGCAATCTTTATCTATATTTATTATGTATTGGTTTATTTACATAGAAGTTGTATATTATATTTTAAAATTACAGCTTAAATACACAAATAATACATAGTAACTATGATTTCCAATGAGACAACTATCCTTTAGAGACAAACGGACGAGAATGTATACAACTGTAGGACACTGTTCTGTTCTGTTTAATAATGAGCAATATCCAAACCCTACGTATAGTAATCTATAAACGGCCCCAGTATGGCAAAATGTTAAATAATTAAATACAGGAAACAAACTGTTTGATTTATGCTAGGAGCAATTTTAATTAAAAACACATATATGACAGACAGCAATTCAAGAAAACCACTCAATAACAGGCTCCTGGCCAGGGACATTGTACAACAATAATGTGTCTACGTTAAACATGTATGTGAACATTAAACGCTTACATAATCTGGAATAGTGGTGTAAAAGCAAAACATAAATACAAACTATTAAAAACCAGTTTGAAAAGTATTGAATTGTTAGTTTTAACAAAAAGCACACACCAAAAAGTCCAAGCAAAGACAACAACACAATGTACTGATTTAAGAGTATTAGTATTTACTAGTTATGGGAATATAGTTCGAAGACAATTCCAACTAAATAAAAAATCATGTTTTTTTCAGACTTAAAATAATTCAGCACACATCCAATGGATTTTGTGAAAGACAAGACGTCGTAAACAGCTTTGGAAAGAAAAGAGGGACGAAAGATACCAGCGAGACAGTCATTAAACTCATAGATCGAAAACAAACTGACAACGCCATTGCCAAAAATAAAAAGACAAACAGACAAATAATAGTACAGATGACACAACATAGAAAACTAAAGACTAAGCACCACGAACCCCACCAAAACTGGGGGTGATCTCAGGTGCTCCGGAAGGGTAAGCAGATCCTGCTCCACATGTGCCACCCGTCGTGTTGCTTATGTTATTACAAATCCGGTAAATAGTCTAATTCGGTAGGTCACATTGGAAAATGTATGACAACTCAAACGTAAAAATACATGATTGAATAACAAATAGTTGCTATATAAAGTAAGTGAAGATAAATGTCGGAGCTGAACTATTTGTTAGTTTTGATATTTCAATGAAAAATGGACAATTTTTATATATATCTTGATATCGTTTTCCATATTTTTAGACTTTTACTATACATTGTGGATTAAAGGACATAGTTATTTAGATATGAACTGTCCATTGCATAACGCATTAGGCATGTTTTATCTGCAAGAATAATTTTGCCGCAATTTTTCATCATAAATAATGGAATAGAAAAAGGAGGGAACACTATTATACATGGAGTTTTCTTCAGGAGTCTGTTAAGCTCAAACAATCATCAACTACACAGCCTTAATGCTGAACTTAAATATGAAATGAAAAAAGTGAAAAACATAATAACATCGATACATTTTTTAATGGTATACTTACTATATCAGTTTGCATCTTTTTGTCCTTCTAGGGCTCCCTCAATAAACTTAAACTAAAAAGTAATGTAAACAAAATAACAACATTGTAGCTTTTGAAATTCTTCATATCTAACTGGACATACTTTGTAGCTATTCGAACGTGTAGAAAACAAAACTTGTTGCTATGGGCAGAAATATTATTACATGTAATGCACTTGATCTTTTATGCCAGTACTTTGCTACTGGTATTATTCAAATGGTACATTTTGACAAAAATGTTCAATCAAATAATATTTCTATTGTACTAAGATTGCAAATCAGAAAGTTAAAGCGTTTTAACAATATATATCCAACTAAGTAAGACATCACGTGACTTTGGTGATTTGACAATCCGCCATATTTACTTGAGTCACTCAGAGATTGTATAGGCTCTTTATAAAATACTTTTGTTTTCTTGTTAATTGAACCCGATGTCTATCTCTTGTCAAAAAATCGATTGTCTTCGAAAATAGATCTTCCTACCGTTTTTTTTCGTTAAAGTTTAAATTTAGTCTGAATTGTGTTTCTGATCAATTATAAACACGATCCTTCTTCTAGTGGTTTCCTGTTGATTCTATTGTAAAATTGACAACGTCACCTTTTATTATTTATACGTTAATTTCTCTATTTCCTTAAACAAAATTAAAACTTTGCAAATTTATTGTTATACCTGAAACATAGATCTAGCGCTAACAATATTAATTGTGTTAAAGTTACGTCCATAATCGATTGAATTAACATTCAGTGCGAATTTCTGAAGATTGCGTATTTTGATCATGTTTGTTTTTATAGTAGCTGTTTTCAATGCATAAATATACTGTTTTCTGTCCATACATACACCAGATAAGCTTATAATCCAAATAGGTGTATGCAAGTCAACATTACACAATTATTCAAGTATGATACAGTAAAAAGATGCCAATATATTGCCAAAACTGTAATAAACTTCCCGTTTGCACATTTTTTTCCAAAGTTTTAAAGTAATAAACGAAATACATTGTAGTTGCCCTAGGGAACTTCTTTCAAATATCAAATTGAATGTGTTAAATTCTATCACAACACTTAATTAAACATCGTTACAAAAATCATTTAAAAAAAATATCAAATACAAATATTTCTAGAACGAGCTACTTCTTAATGCCTTAAAATAATTGTGTTTTTTTTTCCATACATGAATATTAAAATACATCCATTGTTATATTTTCTTTGTGTAAAATTTTCAGATAAAAAAAAACTCAATGCAAATGATTTTGGACATTTTGAATAATTTTGGGTGTTAGGGTTAGGTTTTTTTGAGCTAATTTTAGTTGAAAATTTATATCGATATTTGAACAAGTATAGAGATAAATTGCAAATTATAAAATGATAGAACCAATTGTTCTTTATCAACAAATCTGTTGCGACAGAATAATTGACCCTAAATGTAATTTTTTTTGGCTGGCTTGTTCGTTAATAAGATACCAAGGGCTCATATATATTAATTTGGAGCGAATATGAATTTCTACGAATAATTTTATCCTACCATCCACATCTTTTAACTGTTACTGCTTTTCTAAATGTATTATTACTAATGGTACTGATTGAGTGCGTTTCAATACAGTTTCTTTTTCTGATGGCTTGTCGCTTAATTTGTTTTCTATCTACATTGATCTTTCACTGGTAGCAACATAAACATATCTTTTGATATCTATTTATACGAATGATTTAATAAAATTGAGTAGCATTTATTTTCTATTGTATGAAGCTTGGTTCTTTCAAACGTGTCAGAGATACAAAAATTTAGATAACAACATATTTATGACGTATTTAAGGATAATAAAGTAAGTCACGTGTGAAATAAATTTGATTAAAGCATACCGAGGCTGTTCATAGGACGGCAGGGGGTATATGACGGCTTGACACACTTTCATTAGTATCCAATCAGGAGAAGGTGAACGTACATTTGACACATGAAAGATTTTAACATCGAAGTTCGGCATGATCGTAAGAGTCCTACATTCATAAAATGTTGCTTTGCCACCGCTGCGACAAAATCCAGTGTAATATTATTCGAAGTGATTTTATTATAACTTAATAGTATATATCAATACGTCTATGTAGCCAAAGCAAAAATATATCATAGATGTTTTACCCTCTTAATATCCATATACTAAGTATTTCAACTATGTTCCTTTCCACACGTAACAGTTAATTTTGGAAGGCATATTAATTACAATTCACAGAAAGACAAACTAAACTATAGTGTCGAACAACATTTTGTACGGTAGAAGAATTCGGCTCTAATATGATCTAATTGACTTTGTTTGTTCAAATATAGGCAGATCATTTAGACATTTACGTCATAAAGTCTCTGTTTTCGTTTGTGTTCAATTGGAATAATAGCAGCATGATAAGTCTGAAAATGCTTTGTCCTGTTAAGACATGTAAGCTGTTTACCTTTTAAAGACGAGTGTAAAATATAATTCTATGTTTCTTTTCAAAATGTCAACGTTACACATTATCTGTAAAGTTTCTCAAATTTTTTAAGAAACTCTGTTTAGATATTGTAACAATTTTCTGTATTTCGAAACTTGTTTGAAAGGTCAGAACTGGTTTATATGACCTTTATTACCTTCTCTTACGTTGATTACATCAATTCATTGAGTGACTAGTTTGAAGGTCAATTAAAGTACTGAATTCTTGTGGATAAGTCTTAGAAGGCTTTGTCCAGTCATTAACAGCTAAGAGAATTATTACACAAAGTCAAGAAATGTCGATTCACCCTTAACTAGGAGAAAAAGCTCACTCATTTATTAAAAAAAATTCAATACAACAATTGTCAAGTCAATTAACCACAAGACTTTTAAATATGAGATAGCAATCGCTCTATTCTATTCTTCTGTAAATCTGTTAATACAATACAGCACACATATATATATCTAACATTTAAAAGTAGACCTACAATAAAACTAACTACAAAACAGTTTATATTTCACTATGCATAATTTATGTGGACAACCTTGATTAGTACACACAATTAATATATCAATATAATGACGGATCATTTTTCAGAAATAGTTATTTTGCATATTTATAAAAAAGAGAGGCGAAAGATGCCAAAATGACATTCAATCTCAAATTGGAAAATAAATTGACAACGCCTTGGCTAAAAAAGAAAAAGACCAACAGACAAACAATAGTACACAAAACACAACATAGAAAACTAAAGACTGAGCAACACCGGGTTGATCTCAGGTGTTCCGGAAAGGTAAGCAGATCATGCTCCACATGTGGCAACCGTCGTGTAGAATAGAATGAAAATAAGGATATTTTGTAAAATTTAATGATAAAAGATTAGTGAACTATAACATATGTAATTTAAAGTATACTCTCAGTTAATTGTTTGATTCATTGTCTTTTGCCTAACACCAGTGAAAAATGATCAATTTAATTTTTCCCAGACAAGAACATTCTCATTATAAATTCCAAATGTAATTGCTTTTAAGTGTCGACCAGGTTGAACGGCTGGTAATTTTGACTACCATAGAAAATAATGTATGTTGGGCATATAGCAAAATGTGGGGTACTTTGGTAATTTTGCATAGCAGCCATGTTGCCTAATCATGACGACAGTCATTACAATATGGTTATACATCCCCCTAAATAAAAGACAAAATGGCAATTCCACAGTCTAATCAACAATTTGTCCGCATATAGGTAACTGCACATGTATTTAGCCTTCTGTTAGTGTACAATAAACATTCTCAACTTTCAAAACTTTCAGCCTTTTCAGAAAATCGGAAAGGTTACTTAGTATAACTGCTATAATAAAATTAAGAAAAAATCGTTTAAAAGCAAAATTTTAAATAGAAATAAAGATACAAGACGAGATTATTCATAATTTGTCCGCATAAAGAAAACACCTTGCAGGTTGAAATTTATGTTAAATATCTTTTATCTCACCTGCCTTCTTACGTTTTCGGACACATTTTTCGATTTCGTCCTCCCCATTTCATAAATAGTCAAATTTTAAGCATTTTGACTCAGAATTATACAAAATATTTATAAATATCAGCCAAAGGAAGTTTTCAAAGACACGCTAGATCTAGATCCAAGACGTAAACAGTCCTGACTATCCGCAAATTTGATATAGATCATATTTTCATTCTACAACTAAGGGAAGTAATTCAATCAAAAGGACACCGGTCATGTGGTGCAAATCATATAAATAAAGTTCATTGAACTTTGCCTTGCAAAAAGCCAGGTAGAAATCTGATTAAACGGATATCTCTTTCGGAATGGGACTCGTTTCTCTTTGTCGGAGAATTGTTCTATAGCCATAAATTTGTGGAAAACTTGCTAATGTCATGAAAGTTGAATGCAAATAACATTACACAATAGCACTAATACTAACACTGTAAGAAAGAATAAGGAATAACCAATTATTTTCCCAGTGTCAAAACACTTAAATTATAAATTAAAATAGTATACTCATTGAACTTTAAAATGTGGTCAAGTTAGGGATTTCATTACCACAAATGACTTTAAACCTTCTCCGAAAGATACAAAGATTTGGTTTGGAAGCTTCGTTGTACCTAAAGAAAACTTATGACTTAGGAGATATCACCTCACAAGTTTAAGGGAAAGTTGTTCTATTGCCCGTTAATATTCATGTAAGCTCATCAATCCTTCAATAAACTTATTCTCGAAGGTACTTAACTTAACATTGTGATTATATCTTTAAATATTGTTTGCATGGGTACCTACATTTTGTACATTGATTTTCTTATCAACAAAATAGAACATAACTTAATATGTATTCATAATTTGTAGAAAAGTTACCTCACTCGCCTACATTATGGCAAAAATAAAGATAACATTTTTAATTTAGTGCGTCTAAAGCGCTTTCTGAATATTCCTTCATCAGATATGCTTAAATTCGAAAAATGAGGATCAAGCATGTATACATGAGGAACTATATGCCCAAACAGGGTAATTAAAAAAAAGCTTTATGTATTTAAGGTAAACTTTGCTTAAGGATTGCGGATCTATCAAAAGAGATATTCAGAAAAAGTATGTTATTTATCATGCAAGTACCGAAATACTGACCATTGAGCTATTCATAACCTCGGAGTGGGGGCAGTCCACCGGGAGTGTTATAGACCCAGTTGTAGAAAAGGAATATAACACTTTACAAAGTAAGTGCGTAAGACGCACTTTTCTGGATACACCTTTGAGTATATGCATTGACCTGAATGGTGATTAGCTATAATATCAAAGACAACATACAAAGAATAGCCAATTGATCTAGGGAGTTGGAACCTTTAATATCTTAAAAATTTCTAAATGTATCACTGTACTGAAAGTAATGGGCGTAATCAGAATCTGATGTATTAAAAATCGCGTACAAATCAAAATTGATTAAATAAAGCTTAGAACTTCCGACTGGCTACGAATAAGAGAGAAAAGAAGTTTGTCGGGTATGTTTCAGGTACATTCGATTAACGTTCCACTATTGGTATGGGATGTTAACGTTGGTGACAAGGTTCAAACTTTAATGTTTTCATCTGAACCCTCTTTTATCTGTCTTATCTACAATACTACAGTATATCAAGATGATGTTATGCCTTTTAACCGAGGCAATAATCAAGTTTGTTTTGTTTAAAAAAAATCTAGATATATTTGTTTATTCAATAAAGTTAATGATAAAAAAATACTATAGCTGTGATGTAATTTTTTTTATAAACAGTTTTCTTTAACAATTTTTTTTTATATTGCAATACAGTTAACTTCATCTGATTAGATCATTTGAATTGAATGATGAATAAAAGTGTTTTTTACGTGATTTAGCTATGACGTTTTATAATATTCAACTATACCTTGTGCTTTAATATCCACTGGTTAACGTTTGCATAGTTTGGTCAGGCCCATGTGATCGTTTTTAACGTTACAAGTGACTTGATGATATCCTTATTCATGCTCTACTTAAATCACGTGTAACATATTTTTTTCTTTTTTTATTTGTTGTTTTGAAACCAAACCCATTACTTTATTGAACCATAATGGTTAATGTGTCAATTTAAATAAAACAGAATACAATACTTTGTTTGTCTTCAAAGCATTATATCTATGTGAAGGGTAATAGTAATAACTTTAGTTCTTTGGTATGATTATATTCATTCGAAAACGTGCCTTCCTTTTTATGGAGTTTAAAGTGGAAAGTTTTGCGTTAAACATACTGTGTTCACTGCTGTGTAAGATCAGTAAATAAAGACTTATCTAAAATTGAATTGATTTATGTTTTAGTTCGTTCATCAACTCAAAATCGAAAAGCCAGCACCTTATCCTCTTAAACGTTAACTGTAAAGTAGCTGAAATGCCACACTTTATCGCAAACTGTGTTTGTAGCATATTCAGTAAACGCAGATTAAGATGTATAGTTTCCTGAGAGGGAGTTTTCCGCAGAATGTACGTTTTAGATGTGGTCAGCTTTCTATTGCTATGAACGACAAAATGAACACGAAGGAAGTTTGCAACACATATATGCCTCTGAACAGCATACAATATGTTAGCTATGTTTCCTAAGACATTACACTAATGGTGTTCCCTTTCATTTGATTGATATACAATGTCTACTTCGGATATTGACATGACAAAATATTGAAGATTTATAAAAATATATTAATGAGCTTTAATAAAATACAATAATGGAAAGGAATTTTTCTAAAGGCACTTGAACTACGATTTCTACTAATAAAATGTAATCAATTTGCGTTCATGTGATTAAAAATAAATGTCTACACTATCTAACATAGAGGATGCTAAAAAAGTACCATCTTTTATATGAAGAAGGTGCATCAAATGTTGAAGTACTATTTCAGATATCAGTTGTTTTTGGTAAATTCAAAGGGCGTGCATGCTTATTACTTTTTTGTCCAATCTCTTCTAAATAGTTCAAAAATATATAACTTGCTCAGTCGGTATGATATATTTAGTCGTGAGCCTTCTTTCGTGTTTCCCATGTTGCATGAATATATGTACTTCATATAGAGAAGCTATGGTCTCAAAGGTTCCAAATAAAGAAGTTGATGTCAACCTCTCGAAAGTTATACGGACGCTTCCCAAATATATGACCACAGATATATTCTTCTAGTCGTAACCATTACCGAATGCGACTTAACACCGAGTTTTACTTAGAATGAGCAAGAGGTACCACTATTGTAGCTGGAAATGACTACCCTTCTGGTTTACTCGGAGTTTATCTTCGGTTTTAGTGGGATTTCCGCTGCTCAATCTTTAGTTGTCTGTGTAAAGTTGTTATTCTTTATTTATTTCGTAGTTTTTTGTTTTTGTTATTGATGTCTGTTTTATTAGACATGATCCTTGAGTGTCTTTATATGACGTTTTATAAGGTCGAATTCATCCTTTAACCAATAAATAACACTTTACTATATATCTTACTAGTAATTTTTTCCAAAATCTACTTTAATTGTTATTCAGGAAAGTTGTTGAAATTTGAATAATGTTACTTAGACGAGTAGCTACTTTTAAGGAAATTTGTTTCTCTTAGACTGATTTTGGATAGCTCTTTTTACTTATATGCAATGCCATGTGTTAAAATGCTAGCTTAACCTCTTATTTGTATTACAAGTGATTATAGTTCCGTTAAATTAGTACAAAATGGATGAGCAAAACCTATTGGTTTTGGTGACGATAATTTGGATCCATATCATGATCACTGGAATATGTTAGGTAAAACTATCCGACTTCTGTTTGAACAAATATAAATTTCTGCTTTGTTCTTGACCGACACACCAAGTCTGATTTTTAACGTTCTAGTTCATAAGACAATTGTCCGTGGGAATACAAATCTCCCTACCCGGACACTTTGTTCCGACTCCGAGCCGACCAATCTTTGATTTTATTTCATAATGCCACACCCTTAGTGGAGAAGCAGCAAATACCAATTTTGAAGTTAATAGATATAAGAAGATGTGGTATGAGTGCCAATGAGACATCTCTCCATCCAAGTCAAAATTGTTATAGTTTGACCCAGCCAGGGTTCGAAACCACAACCTTCCGCATTCGAGGCAACGTGCTACCACAAGACCATAGAAAATTTTTCTTGTTTTATTTTAATTCAATGACTCTAGACATTGGTGTTTTTCATCGGCAATAGAATAGCCATGATAGTAAATATTCATTTTTCAATATTTGTTTAGTTTATTTTCATAATGCATTTATAATAAAAAAAATATCTTCAGTTGTTGATATAAAAAGGTGAGAACAGTGCGCTTTTCTCACTCAAATATTCTGCTGTAATGTTCCAAATTAATTTATTAAATAATAATGACTAATTTCAAAATCATGCAAGAACTAATGAGAAAACAATACAATTTTTACATGATAACGTATACAAATAACATCAATGACACGTGTTTAAGAAATTCGTTCATAGATAGTATTTTGATTAGTCCAAGTTATGTTTATACATAAAAAAAATGATTGTTCTATATTTGTTAATAAAATAATAACTATACTTTTAAAAAACATAAACATAAATCTATATTTAGAATATGAAGGCCGTGTCAACTCTGTTCGTTTAAGGTCTGTTTGATTCATGCACTTTTGCACTTACCAAATAATCTCATATAGAATCACAAAGTGTTCTTGAAACGGGAAATTGTTATCAAATAAAAAATTTAAGCTAGTTTTTGCTGATATGCAATTAGATCTCTTTTATTCTATCATAAGGGATAAAATAATCTCATGTATTCAAAAGTAAAATCACAAAAATACTGAACTCCGACGAAAATTCATAACGGAAAGTCCCTAATCAAATGGCAAAATCAAAAGCTCAAACACATCAAACGAATGGATAACAACTGTTCCTGACTTGGTACAGGCATTTTCTTATGTTTATATATAAATGAAACCTACAAAACAACACTAACGGTTGAGTTACGTACCAACCGTACCGGATACGTATCAAATCGGGAAACCTTTAATAGAACTAATATTCAATTACCAAGTTTTGTAAATGCTTTATTAGAAATTTGAAACAGTTGGTAGTCCTGTGTCAGAAGGAAAAGTTTTTGAAAAATAACCAATTAAACATTTTAAAATGTTTTTATCTTATCAACGTCAAATAAAGAATTTGTTAAAACAGTCTTGTATATGTATGCAGTATAGTATTCTCCAAGTTTGATCCAGTCTGACCTGATGATTAGTATGAAAATACAATGATACATATATGCACGATCTTTGCTACATTGTATGCCAACTGATTCAAACAATTTAAGAAAAACTTAAAGAGACAGTCTTAGTTGTTTCCATTTTCAAAAGGTTAAGAGAAAACGAAAATGAAAAAGTTATTATGAAATCAATGTGCAACGACATATGCATAGAAGTACTGGAAATAAAAGTTAGTAATCGTACTAATGTAAAAATCAGGAGTTGTGGTATGATTGCCAATGAGACAATTATCCATCAATGTTCAAATGAAGTAGATGTAAGCAATCATAGCCAACCGTACGACCTTCAACAATGAGCCAAACCAATACCGTATGGTCGGCTATAAAAGACCCCAACATGAAATATATGAATCAATTCAATTGAGAAAACTAACAGCATAAATAATCACAAAACAGTTTACGAAAAACAAATATAACAATAATGAACCAACGACAACCACTGAACTACAGGCTCCTGAATTGGGACAGGCACGTACATAATGTAGCGGGGTTAAACATACTAGTAAGCGATCAACCTTCCCCTAACCTGGAACAATGGTGTAACAGGGGTGCGTTCAATATGATAGCCACTACGTAGGGCTACGTAGATGTCGACTACTGAACGTATGGCTAGCCTATCCGCTAAATAGATCTAGATAGTCTAAACAATGCATGCTATCTAGAGAATCCAAAATGGCGTCTGATAGGTTATTATTAATGACGTCAATTGCATAGCCTAGCTACGTAGCATATCGTTCAACATAGATAGATATCTAAGACATTGCGGCTATAATAGCTGCTACCATATTGAATGCAACCCAGTTCAACTTAAGAACAAACTAAATAAATCAGTTGAAAAGGCATAACTCATCAGATGGATACAAATAAAAATACATCTAACAAAAACACAAAGTAATATCTGGATTATTTAGCGTAGAATCATGATATTAAGTTGCATTTTTCATTATAGAATTTAATGCTGTTTTGTGGCATATTTATCCGAGATGAAAGCAAGTTACTATTACCTTTTCCACGAAAGGTGGAAGTCTGCCTTCATTTCGATTTTTTTTTTAACAAACAAATTCAATTATAATTATATTTATGTATTTCGAAATACAATATACATATATATATATTATCAACTTATTTGAATCTGAAGGTAAAGGGGAGGCGAAAGATACAGAAAGGACATTCAAACTCATAAGTCAAAAATAAACTGACAACGCAATGGCTAAAAATAAGACTAACAGACAAACAACTGTACTCAAAACACAACATAAAAAACTAAAGATTGAAGAACACGATCCTAACAAAAAATTGGGGGTGATCTCAGGGGATCCGGAAGGGTAAGCAGATCTTGCTCCATATGTGACACCAGTCATGTTGTTCATGTTAGTACAAACCCGGAATACGTATAATTCTGTAGGTCACATCCAGGGAAAAGGGCACGGGATTGTAGTTACGACATTTGGAACATATCTGCTATCATCTGTGAAACGGATATAATACTATAAACACAAAGAAATTGTGTAATGATAAGTAAGAAGTAAAATCTTACATATAAGCAATAATATGTCAAATTGGTGTTAAATAGTAATAACATTTTATAATTATTATATTTCAAAAGTCACTTCCCTTTTGAAATAAAAGAAATTGCCGTTTTGAACAAAATTGAAGTAAACAAATAATGTGTAAAACAAGTAATTATCAAATTGGTTCTATTCATAGGTTGCTATTCATAAATTGGTAATATATGACGGAATCGAATGATTCGTCAAGCAGCCAAAACGAATCAATATATGAAATAAACACCCTATGTAAACATAAATAAAAGGGGACTGTAACGTATATGTCAATGAGGCAGCAATCAACAAAAATCTTCATAAGAGATCTAGAGGTCAACATGCATTCTATAACATTTGACCCGTGTATACAATATGTCAAGAAAGATTCCAGAAAAGTTGTCTTAAAATTAAGCAGGGGCTATAAAGATCTGCCAAATTCCCGAAATCATAAAAAAAAGAGAACCACTGACGAGAATCCTGAATTTGGACAGGCACATGAATATGTGGTGAAGTTTAACAGTTTCATCTGGCACTTCACTCCCCCCTCCCCTTTGATTTTTAACATAGGAATGACAAAATATATTTAGATGAACGCGTAATAAAAGAACTTTTGAGTCTCATAACGGCGACTGCACTTACTCCAACGTCATGAATAGTACATAAACAAAACATTCTTTAGACATTTTTTACATTTGAACACATGATGATTTATCATGCAACACATATTCATTATCTATACAATGGATGGGATTGAATTAATGATCCAAATATATCCAAAGTATATGCTAAGAACTTAACTATATTAATTTGAATTGTGAAAGTACAATCATTGTAATCAAAGCACTCAAACCACCGAACAAAGTTATAATTGTCAGGGTTCCAGCGATGCATGCACTTCGGTGAGCACGTTTCAAACTTCCTCTGTCCGCCGCTGAACTTGCCTAAAATGAAACATTTAACAAAAAATCCATAAATAAAGCTACAATATATCTTCATATCAATCTGTTAACCAACATATGTTACTTTGAAAGGATAAAACAAATGGTTGTGAATATTGTGAATTGTCCTGTACTCATCCAAACAAGGCCATTTTGAAACTACATACAGTGCCTTAGACAACCTTACGATAAAGCTCAGTAAGATGAACCGCACAAATATAAAATCTCTAAGTTACTTTATACCTTGGACCGTGTAACAGTTTTAGTTTACATGTAAGCCGACGAGGAATGGCTTCATCCAAACAAACAAAATATATATAGACTACTTTCCTTTTTTGAATGATCTAAGGCGCTGGACACACTGTCTATTCGTTGGTATCGCAATACGTTTGATTTTACTATCCCTGACCGAACAATAAAATTGGCAGTTCTGACACTATTGACCAGGACAAAAGACGATAAGAATGAGTACAATGAGAGCACTGATAATCATCTGGATCGGCAATCCGACGAAGAACATTTATAGTTGCCCCAATATAAAAAATACACACACCGAAATTTCTTTATTCCTTTTACGATACACATGTTGCACCAGATTGAACTAAAAAGGGCCCATTTTTGAATTTGTTCATCTAGATCTTTCAAGCGTCAGTAGAAAAAACTTAAATAAAAAAAAATACTTCCTGTGTCGAGTTATGAGACTATGTCATTAAAGCGATTATAAAAGCAATTAAAGCAATGCGCACGTGTAAATTATGGACACTTTGTTAGATGGTACTACGTGGAAAAAACCAGGTTATGCACTTGATTAATTGCATTCATGTGTTATCATCAAGTTTGCATACCGTTATACACATATTTGACAGCCTTGCTGTTAGAGATTAAAAAAAAAGCATTTTAAAGACAATATAATGTAATGAAAACGATTTTACTCCTTTGGCAGCGGTAAAGTTATCAGCAATCCGGAACCACAAGTGATAGTAAAGGTTCTGGTTTCACGAACCAAAAATGTAGCTTCATCCATATTCCATGTGTACAGGACAGGAATAGAAATAGTGTCAACTGTGCTTTGTTTTTCACTAGTGCCAGTACAAAAAATACGCAATGGATTCCATGCAGCCATAAAGCCTAACTTTAAGGGCTTTCTGAGATGTTACAATCAACATGTCAGATAGTACATAGTTTACAAAAGAGATCTTAAAACGCAGGAAGACTTTGCCCCATTGGTGGGAAATTTTCAGCATAACAACAACAGGTTGTATACCGCCCCTACTACTGTGGAGTTTCTTGCCCATCAAAATGTCACCGTGTTACTCCGGCCATCACGATCATCGAATATAAATACGATTAAACACGTATTTATATATTATGATCGGCATTTGGTCCGTCGAAAATCTGGATACGATAACGTAATTGTATGTCTGTTGTACACTCACAACAGGTTAACGAATCCGCACCACGAATCACAATGATGTAGCCAAAGATTCATTCCTCGCAGACTTAATATACAAACTACCTTACGGTGGATTTGATTTGAACATCTGTTTTAACTTAGTCTAGTACCGGAAAATATACTTACATCGTATGCAAATAGCAAAGCCACTAACCCAAGAGGCCAGAAACAGCAGCAACACGCTATCAATGCCAGGCAGGTCCAATCTATTGGTGCGGTTTTATAATGTGTATGTGTTTGATTTTTAGTTTGGATTACTACATTTGCTGGAGATATCTGAACCTGGAAAATAAAAGATATGTTTAAATAGTAAGGATAATGAAAATGTTCATCAATTGTTATTTAATATTAACTCATCGCTTTTAACTTTTTCTACTGAGAAACGTGCATTAAGGTGGTACCAAACACTTTGACTAAAATTAATTCGATTCGTTTAAATTTCAAAAAATTTTGACAAAATATTTACGTTGACCCTTTGACAAAAATCTAAAAAATAAAAAAACCTTGAACCACACACTTTATCGGAAAAATTTCATTGAATATATAGCAGTTTGACAAACACTAATTTTGATCATTGAGAAACTTAATAATAAAATGTGATTAAAACTGATTTTTACAAAGTTATCTCCCTGTAGTGTTATGTACCACCTAAACCATAACTTCAAATGATTTCAGAGTGCTTTTTCTTACTTGATTGTACCTAAGGGGCCTGCATATGCCCGGAGGAGTTTCGATAGATTAGATACATTGCTGTCGTCATTTATTTCAATATAGCACTTAAGTTTCTAATCTTTATATTTACGATCGACCTAAAACTCATTAATGTATATTACGGATTGTTTCATATAATGTTCATTTGAGATGGTTTGTGCAACTGAAAATATATTTTTATTTATCTATTTATGTATTTATTGAAGTAGACTTTTTATCATTGTTAATACAAATTATAGCTTTAAACAATGAAACTTTATGGGTTTTTTAATCAATATATTTCTTCATACTATAAGCATTGCAATGCCAAAAGTGATCGATATGATGACAGCAAAAATGTTGCGATTTCTTCTTAACTAATAACAGATAGTTGTAAAACGTACTCAGAAAGATCTACTGCATTGAAAAGGTTTCAATTGCAATCTAAGTATTCGTTCCATTAACAATTGAATTTAACCAAAAATACTGTTCTTAATAAACTCATCATAGATACCGCGATTAAAATTTTTGTACGAGAGACGCGCGTTTCGTCTACTAAAGACTCACCAGTGACGCTCGAATAAAAAAAAAGTTAAAACGGCCGAATAAAGTATGAATTTGAAGAGCATTGCAGACCTAAAATTCCGACAGGTTTTGCCAATACAGCTAATGTACTAATAATCTATTCATTGGGGTAGTACATCCTTTTAAATCTTTCGAAAAAAATTATAGTTTGGTAAGCAGATAATTTATAATTATGACCATATCAATAACAATTCATGTCAACACAGAAGTGCTGACTACTGGGCTGGTCTGTTTTTCTTTGCACTTGAGATAGTGACACCGGATCTGTCTGACAAAAAAAATGCTATTTTGTTTTAAATATGTTATGACCAACGGAAATATCTAAATTTATTATTATGCATTGGCTCTATGAAAATTGAATTACTTTGTTTATTCAGTTAAATAAATATTCTTGTTTGTTTTTCCAACCTATGGTTATGGTTTTGTCATCTTTTTTATTTTACGAGTGTTTGTTGCTCCTTTGGGTGGCTGAATTGGCTTGATTAACCAAAACTTGTTGGTGATTCATCAAGCTTGAATAAACGGAATCTCAAACTGATAAAACTTTGACCACGCAAAGAAAGTAGCATTAACAAAACGAAATGGGGTATTCAGATAATCATTCGGCAAACTAATTTCATGCACCACTATGTTGAAAATCTTTGATTATTTAAATAAGGTAGGAAAACAATGCAAAAAGCAGCCTCATTTGAATGAATATTCTCATAATGGGATTTGTACCACATATTATTATTGTAAATCACGAAACTATATAGGAAATTGCTAAATACTAAACAAAGTGTTCTGCAATTAGTCCAACAATCAACAATAATTAGTACACTACCGAAATGTTGAATTTTCATATGAAAGAATTAAAACATGGTGATTTTATCTTATAATAGGGGGGTGATTACATTATTATTAAAGTTCATTGACACACTTACTCTACTATTTGTCATCTTTGTGTCCCTGTAGGAAAGCCTTATAAGCTGTAACTAAAAAATATGGTAAACAAAATAAGAAACAGCACACAGTAGTCTTTTGAAATTCATGATATCAAAACGGACAAAAAAATCTTTCTAGTGAATTTGTGGAAGGCAAGACAATTTTTTGACCTACGAAATAATATAATGTAATACGTGGGTATGTATAGGCTTTTCTTTTATTCTATTCCTTCATCGCTTGCATGCTTTAAATGTAAAATGTACCGGTATCTACAGCCTTCAACAAATAATGAGCCAAATTCATACCGTACAGTAAGCTTTGAAAAGTCCCGATACGACATAAGGTTGAACGGTTAAAACGAAAAAAAATAAATAACTGCCTGAACTATAAATTTTACGGACGTAGTTGGTTGACCTTTATGGAATATGTTCACAAATGACGACAGGTATGTTCCAATTTGTGTTGACAATAATCTCGTCATCTTTTCATCGAATGTGGCCTACCAAAATTGACTTATCACCGGGTATGTACTTCATTTTAGCAACATGACGAATGCCACATATGGCGCAGTCAATGCCTAACCCTCCGGAGCATCTAATGTATCACGCCCGGTTTGTGGTGGTGTACGTGTTGCTCAGTCTTAAGTTTTCAATGATGTGTATTGTATACTGTTTGTCTTTTGATCATTTTCACTTTTTGCCATGTCATTGCCAGTTTGTTTCTGACTTAATGCGTTTTAAATTCTTTTGGTATCTTACACTTCTCCTTTTTAACATAATAATAATTAGAAAACATATATGACGGACAGCAAGTAACAAACAACAGCAAATTCCAAGCTCCTTACTAGGGACATGTACATCTTGAGTAATGCGGGTTTAAACAATTTTTCGAGTGCTAACACCTCAACTTACATGGGACAGTTGTGTAACAGCAAAATATAAGAACAAAATGTTATATTGTTCAGATTGGCAAGAATCATAGAAACAGATATAATGAAGATTGTTCAAGCAACATGTATAATGTACAGTGTTGTTATCTTTCAGACCCCGGTAAGATCAATATCGAAGATCAACAACTCTTCAAATTAAACTCAATGTGTAGTATATATTAGCTGTTATATTATACTAATATCAATACTTTAAAGGATTTAAAATTTGTGTCATTCTTGTACTTTTGCTGCAAAATGCAGCTAGTGAAGAATAAAAAAGTAAGTTCCATTTAGGCATGTTTTATGACTACTTGTTTGGAATATCTCTATAAATTATTCGAATTGGAATAATTTGCTATTGACCGTTGAAATACTTTAGACGGATTCATTTGGAATAAAAATGGTGTATCACATCAGGTTTCTAACGCCCGTATAAAATGCGAGCGGAAGTTGTGTATAGTTGTACATCGTTCACAATCACACTTAGTAAAATTAATTATAATACCATCAAAATATTCGTTCTATAGCGCCTGTAAAACTCCTACAAATATTTATAGAAATCCCACACCTGAGTTTCATAATGGTACATGTACACTTCCTCGAACAGAATGCACGCTATGATTTTAAGTATCAAACAATAACAGATATCGGTCCGATATGCTTTCTGAAAAATATTGTGAGGTAGACTCGAAGGTCAATGAAATCCAGCATGAAAACGTGTAGACATTATTTATAAATAAAATATTGTCAATATACTAATAAGTGTTTACACTTGTCACTGGAAACATCTTTTGATTTTGTTCTGATTATTATTGTTTTTCTCTGCCAAATTTTGTTCTTTTGTTGTTTATTTGTTTCGCAAAATGTCGCTTGTATATTTACATTGATTAATTATATAACATTAAACAGTTTATAAGCTTTTAAAGACGACACTGCTTCATCGAACACTTTACTTTGCAAGAGTTATCTCCCCAAACACTTTTTTCCTTTTGCATTTTACTCCTTTGCAACCGTAAACGAATGCGACCAAATTATTTAACATATGTACATGCTCGTATCCGTCCGGCTTTAAAAGAGATGATACGGGGAGGTTGTTCGGTTGTTCGGTGTGCTTTTGACTGTAAACCGTTAATATATTTTAACATTTACGGGCTTTTATTAAATAATGTAAACCTGGTATCTTTGATAGGTTTAACATTTATAGAATTATCAGTCCAGTTGGATCCGTATCAAACCCTATTAACATTTTGAGACTATCGTAGCAATTGTTGTAAATTAAAACCGTTAAGTTAGCAGTATACAGTTATATAAAATTGAGAATGGAAATGGGGAATGTGTCAAAGAGACAACAACCCGACCATAGAACAGACAACAGCAGAAGGTCACCAACAGGTCTTCAATGCAGCGAGAAATTCCCGCACCCGGAGGCGTCCTTCAGCTGGCCCCTAAACAAATATATATACTAGTTCAGTGACAATGAACGCCATACTAAACTCCAAATTGTACACAAGAAACTAAAATTAAAAATAATACAAGACTGACAAAGGCTATAGGCTCCTGACTTGGGACAGGCGCAAAAATGCGGCGGGGTTAAACATGTTTATGAGATCTCAACCCTCCCCCTATACCTCTAGCCAATGTAGAAAAGTAAACGCATAACAATACGCACATTAAAATTCAATTCAAGAGAAGTCCGAGTCTGATGTCAGAAGATGCAACCAAAGAAAATAAACAAAATGACAATAATACATAAATAACAACAGACTACTAGCAGTTAACTGACATGCCAGCTCCAGACTTCAATTAAACTGATTGAAAGATTATGTCTTCATCATATGAATATCAGGCACAACCCTTCCCGTTAGGGGTTTAGTATCATACCATCATAACATATATGAGAAGAACATAACCCGTGTCATGCCAACAACTGGTTTTTAAATAAATGTGTTTAGTGCCGATGCAAAGACCCTATAAGTGAATCAATATTAACGCCAAAATATGCAATCTTTAATGACCTGACAACAATATCGTAACTATATCCCTTCTTAATAAGTCTATTTAAAGGTTTTGTTAGCATCAGAGGTGAATACTGATATTTTTGTGCTTTATAAAGAATATTTCCATAAAAAATTGGATGTGAAATACCTGAACGTATAAGAAGTCTGCATGTTGAGAATTCTATAGAATGTATTATAGTAAATGATGTTCCCGAATATCTTCCGTCAAAGGAGAAAATACTGGTCGCTCGAAGTAGAGTGTGTCTGGTAGGGGTGACATGTTTTCCATAGGATGTAACATTGTTACAACAAAAACGTTCTTTGGTTGCACAAAATTTTAAAAAAAAAGGTTGATATTTTCAATTTCTAGCGAAGGTAAGAATTGCGGGTTGTTGACTATTGGTAGCCGAGGGTAACATCAGCCAAAAATTCAATGATTCGGAACTTTTTCCATTAAATATAAGCGAAATTTTTATCATACGTTCTAAAGTTCTTAATTGCTACACTTAAAGATTACTAAGAAACTTTAAATTGTTTAATCTCCCTCTGTCAAAGCTGATTTTATCTGAATTTTGCTATTCTTTATATGTCTAGTTCGGTCATAAAACTCCTTGCGAATTCAGATAAAATACCATCTTCGTCATTGACTTTCAAACGGTTGGGTTCTGAAGAATGGTAAATCCAGAAAAGCGCTTTAGACTCACCATTTACAAAGTGTAACGTTCATATATTTTTAGCGTTTAGTCAATACTGCTGTTGGTGGAATGTTGATACCAGAGGGAATCAGAATCTCAGTAGTCAGTGTTGCATTGCTGACATGATTTATAATACATTTTCCTAAGTTTGTATTTAGTGTTCAATCTCCTCCAGGCAGAGTTGTTCCTATATAAAATTTGCTATTCTTTAAAAGTTCATTTGAGTCATTTAGCTCCTCACGTGCTCAGGTATGTACACATTCTCTGCTTTCACGGCAATTCTTTTTTGTAGAATAATTTTATCCTACTATCCACATCTTTTAACTGTTATTGAATTTTGTAATATATTTATTATATATAATAAATAGATTTAAGCAAAGTTTTTTTTTCTGATGGCTTGTCGCTTAATTTGTTTTCTATCCACATTGATCTTTTACTGCAGTAAAATAAACATGTATTTTGATAGTTATGCCAACCAAATGAAAAAAAAAACACGTGAAATAATTTCATGCGTCCGAGATGCTTTTCTCGATTTGCCTTCACCAGTACCACTCAAATCCGAATATTTGAAAGCCGAGGATGAGCTATATGACAAAACATTCCCTAAAAACATTAAAATCCATCTAAGGTCAACTTTGCTTGAGGAAGTTGAAACCTTAATTTCTTTATAATTTCAAAATTTATAAACGGACATATTTAGAAAGGTTTGTTATAAATCATGTCAGTACCGAAGTACTTAATATTGATAAAATTGAGTAGCATTTTTTGTTGTTAGAGGCTTGGTTCTTTCAAACGTGTCAGACATACAAAAAATTAAATAAAAACATATTTAAGAATTATTCAAGCATGGTATTGTCGGGAACGTGTGAAATATATTTGATGAAAGTTCACTGAGGCTGGTCATAGGAGGCCAGTGTATGATAGCGTGACACACTATCATTGGACACCAATCAGGGAAATGTTAAGGAATAATTGATACAAGATAGATTTTTACATCTTTACGCTTGATCGTAAGAATCCTACCTTTATAAAATGTTACTTTGCAACTACTGAGACAAAATTCATGGTAACTATTCGAAGTAATTTTACAACAACGGTTTATCAATAATGTATATCAATAAGTTTATCCAGACAAAAAAAGAAGATTTCACATATGGTTTACTTTTTAATATTCGAATACTAAATTTTTCAACTATATTCCTGTCCACATGTAACAATTAATTATGGAATACATATGCATTACAATTAATAAAAATTAACTTAACTATAGGGACTAACAAAACTTGTTAAAATTGACTGTGTATGTTCACATATAGCTATATGCAGATCGGTTAGATGTTTACTTCATATAGTCACTGTTTTCGTTTGTGTTCAATTGAAATAATAGCAGCATAAGTCCGAAACTGCGATGTCCAGTTAAGACGCGTAAGCTGTTTACCTTTAAAAGAAGTGTGCAAAAATAATTCAATGTTTCTCTTTAAAGTATTAACCTTTAAAGGAATAAAACACACAATCTCTAAAGTTTCTCAAATTCCGGAAGAAATTATATTTAGATATTGTAATTTGTTTGAAAAGTCAGAGCTAGTAAATCTAACCTTTTATACTTTTTGTGACATTGATAACACCAATTCATGCAGCGTCCAATTTTGTGGTAAATTAAAGTACTGTTTACATGTACTTGTGGATAAAATGTAGTTTGAACCTAGTCAGTTGATCTTTAACGGCTTAGAGATTCTACCCAAAGTCAAGAAATTTCGAATTCACAATTAACTAGTTTACAACAAATCATTCTTTAAAAAAATTCAATACAAAATTTTTAAAGTCCAATAACCACAAGAGTTTTAAAAATATGAGATAGCAATCATTCTATTCTATGCTTCCGTAAATCTGCTTATACAATGCAATATATATATAATTACATTTAATGTTTCCTTTTTTTTATTATTGGTGTTGTTTTGTACACTTTTTAGGCGTTTTTATATATATGTATCTAACAATTAAAAGTTAACCTACAATAAAAATAACTACTAAACAGTTTATCTTTGTCAACCTTAATGAGTCCACACATATAAGATATCATATATAATGAAAGATCACTTTTCTGTAAGGGTTATTTTTGCATATTTATATATAATAAAATAAAAATGATAGATATTTTGTTAAATTTAATGATAAAAGTTTTTGAACTATAACATAGTTAAAATTCAACGCTCAGATTAATTGTTTGATTTATTGCTGTTTGCTTAACACACAGTGAAAAATATTAAATTTTTTTTTTTTCCTAGACGAAATAATACTCATTATAAATTCCAAATGTATTTGCTTTTAAGTTAACAAGTTGAACGGCTGCTTATTTTGACTTCCACTGCAAAAAGTCTGTTGGGTAGGAACAGACATTTTGCCATACAAAAAGCCACGTAGACATCGGATTAAATAGATATCACTTTCTAGAGGGGCTCGTTTCTCTCTGTCGGAGAATGGTTCTTTTGCCATTATTTTATGGGAAACTTGCTAATGTCATGAAAGTTGAATGCAAATAACATTATTCTTTAAAAAAAAAAGACAATAGCACTAATACTAACACTGTTAGATAGAATGAGGGATAACTAATGTTCTTCCTAGTGAAAAGTCAAAACACTTAAATTCTAAATTTAGATACATTGTAGTATAATCATTAAATTTATTTAAGTTAAGGATTTCGTTACCTCAAATTACTTAAAATCATTACTCAATTCTTTGATTGGCACAAAAATTTGGTTTGGAAATTTCATTGTACTTAGAGAAAACATATAACTAAAGAGACATTAAATCGTAAATTTTTTAGGGGGCAGTTGTTTTAGAGCCCTCTACTTTGGATAATATCCATTTAAGCTTATCAATCCTTTTAACAAACATTTTGAAGGTACAATACTGAACATTGTGAATAGATCTCTAAATACTTTCATTGATTTTTTCTCAATAAATTAAATCATAACGAAATATGTATTCATATCCAGCTGAATAACATTATTTCGATACTTATATGTTTTGTTTTGCACACGTTCCTTTTCTTCTACTGTTGTCTTTATACTAAATCCATTGGATGTGACATCATTGATATTTTGTCTTGGATACATGATTTTTTATTAGTTGTTATTAGCGTGGATCTATTTTTTCAGTAATTGCAATTGTTCTCAGATCATTATCTTGAATGTTTTTTTTGTTGGTTTTTTTTTTTAGCCTTTTTTTTTTTTTTGCTTTTTATCGATGTGATGTGTCGCGCCCTGTTCAACTGATTTATGAAAAAAATGGTGGTCTGTTCTGTCCTGTAGAAAGGTTGCTCTTGTATAAAGTCGACTGTTTTTTTGTTGTTTTTTAATAAAAATGCCGTTCCTTTACTTTGGCTTTGTCAAGTGTTTGGTTGATTACAAATATATCTTCTTTCTTCCATTAAAAAATTTACATACACACAGTCTAACAAACCGATTGCAATTTCCTGCAGTAAACATCATGGAATAAATAGTATAATTTAGTTGTCTTTAGATGTAATTTTCACAGTAGCTCACTCGACTACATTATTGTTACAAATATAAATAAAATTAATAACTTGGTGCGTCAGGCGCGCTTTCTGAATATACCTCCATCAGAACCACTTAAATGCGAAAAACGAGAATTATAAATGAATTTAAAGGAACTGTATGCCCCAAAAAGGACATTGAAAGAACAGTCTTGTTAATATATATGGTAATGGTTGCTTGCAGGTCAGATTGAACCTAAGTTTCTTAATATCTTTGAATTTATCAAAAGAAAAGTATTTTATACATCATGCTAGTACCAAAAACACTGACCATTGAGCTGATCAAAACCTCGGAATAGGGTATTCCACCAGGAGCTTATAGACCCAGTTGTAGAAAAGGAAAATAAAACAAAACAAACTTGATGTGTTCGAGGATCTTTTTGGATACACCTTAGGTATGTATATTATCCTGAATAGGTGATTTACCTAAACTATCAAAGAAGATACATTGTGTATACAAAGAATATCAATTGATCTAAGGTCAACTTTGACTGAGGGAGTTTGGATCTTAATATCTTAATAATTTCTCAATTTTTCAATTTATCACTGTACTGTAAAGAAATGGACTTAATCATTTTATGTCGGGTACAAATTAGAATTAATTAAGACTCAAAATTTCCTACAAGCTATGAATAGGAGAGAATAGAAGTAGGTCGAGTATGAATCATGTACAGTCGATAACCATTCCACTATTGATGTGGGATATTAAAGTTGGTTAGAAGGTGTAAACATCTTATCTTGTCATCTGAACCTTTTAGTATCTGTTTTATCTACAATACTAAAGTAGATAATTATAATGCCTTTTAACCGAGGCAATATTAATGTTGGTTTCGTTTACCATCATTCTAGACATAATGGTTTGTAAATGAATTTCGACTGATTTCTCTGACACTTTTTTATATTACAATATATATTTCAACAATGGTAAAGAAAACAGTTATTTAAAAGAATTTCATTGACGAATTAAAGAGTACTTCGCGTGATTTATGGCGTTTAATAATATTCAACTATACCTTGTGATTTCAAATCCACTGGTAAACCTTTGCGTAGTTTGGTCAGGCTCTTGTTAGCTTTTTGTTTTTTCAAGTGTCTTGAAAATATCCTTATTCATACTGTAATTAAGATACAGGTTGGCAATTTTTTTCTTTTTTGTTATGAAATCGAACCCAAAACTTATTGAACCATAATGGCTATTGTGTCAATTTAGATAAAACAGAATATAATACTTGTTTGTCTTTACGCATATTTCTATGTGAAGGGTAATTATAAAAGGTTAAGGTCATTGGTATGATTATATTCATTCGAAACAGTGTCTTCCTTTTTTAAGTTTTTATGAGTTTTAAAGAAGAAAGGCAAAACCGTCGTGCTTAAAAAAAACCATGTTCACTGCTGTGTATTTTCCTAGACTGATGCCTCCTTCTAAATGTGGTCCAATTTCTTTTGCCATTAAAGATGGAAGACAAGAGGAACGTTTGCAACACTTGTAGGCCTCGGACCAGCAAAAAGATGTTATCTGAGTTTGCTACGATATTACACCACTAGTGGTTGTCCCTTTCAAAGAATGTCATTTTTCTTCATTTGCTATCTGTAATACAACAGAAACCTTCCAATTTCGATAAAAGTTAATAATCATTGTTTGAACTATGAAGTATTTTACGATACGCACTATACACGCAATTTGCCTTCTAGAATGTTCCGGTGTCTGCTTACAACGATGTTCAAATTGAAGAAATATGATAATTCAATTTACCGTTTTTATTGAACAGTTTTACTAAATTTGTAACACATTACATTGTTTTACAGCTTAACATCTATTTATTTAGTACCAATAATTTATCGATTCTTTATATAAAAGAGACTTATAACAATAGGCATATATATAATGCTGAAGATAGTTAACGATTTATATTTCGTCTGAAAAGTTGACGCAACATGTCCATTTGACTAGTATGCATGTGATTGATTGATTTATGGTATTTAACGCCACTTGCAGTATTATTGACTATATCGTAGCGGCCAGTTTTTATGGGCGGAAGAAACCGTTGGGAACCATTGACCTTCGGTAGGAGAACCTGCAATCATAGCCAATTAAGATTGGCGTAGAACGCAACTTCTTCGTGTAATATTCGAACGGGGAACCTCTATGTTGACAGGCTATTGGTACAGTAAAAGAACTACTTAAGTCATTCGGCCAGCGAGGCCCCTTGTATATATATGACAAAAATCAGTGGTTGTCTCATTTCGTAGATACATATTTTGGTAAATATCTGTGACATGTCCCATTTACTGTCACTTGACCGTAAGTATTTTTAGCTTCCTTTCTTAAACTGTGTTTAATCTTTGATATGCTAAATATTATTATTTAATTTAATAATGTACTTGTGTTTTGTTATCTATGATATCGTTGTGTACAGCTGAAAGCTATCCTTGTTCTGGTGTTTTTATTACATTTTGTAAATTAAATGATTTAGTTTGAACGTGGGAGAGTTAAAAATCCAAATAACTAGGTTGAACTGGCCACATATGAATGCTACTTTTCCAAATCATGAATCTGGTCAGTGGTTGTACATGTAATATGACAGATCTTAGTGTTATTTGTTAATTAAAAAAATTGTGGTGATGGAAGGTCTTTTTGATTTACCCTATTGACATTTATAGACCCGGGACGATTTAAGAGTTAAGTTTATTGCATACACACCTACCTAATGTTGATGAACGTAAGTTGACCTCTAGATTTATTTTTTGCGAAGGATCGATATGTCATACCACACCTCCTTTTTTCCTTTATATATAAAAACTAAATTTGAAAAATAATAAAATTTAACCAACACTCCCCAATTTGTATGAACATAAAAACGGTGTATGTTTTTCTATGAGAGAAACATAGCAGACATTAAAGATTGTCACGTGCGGGATTTGAACTCGCATCTTCAGTGTTAGTGATTGCTGTAGATGAACTAATAAGACTAGGAGCAACCAGATCAATATATAATCCCGCTTAAGTAATCGAAGTGTAACGAAAGAAACATTTGAATCTTGTTTAAACATCATAAAAGGATTTTTTTCTAAATCAAAACTAATATTCTTCTGTCAAACAATATTTAATTTGCAAACATGTATCACTTAGATATTGTAATAGATAGCAAGTCCAATAAAAACACACAATGAGCACACCCAAACTATCATAATCAGTATTCCCGCGATACCTGCACTACGGTGGGCGAATTCAAGTTCTCCCCTGTCTGCTGCTAAATTTGCCTAAAAGAAAGCAAATCAAAACAATGCAATTATTATACATGCTGTTATAGTAACATATAAGTAAATACAAAGATGTTACTTTATAGCGGCGATAAATACAACCTTATATGTTAACATTCTTATCGTGCTTCCCTTCGACTATACCCCTGTTGTGTCGCTCTGTAATTCTCGTATCACGTTTAAGAGACATGTGCAGAACTAACCACTGACGTTACAATGTGTGCGGAGAAGTTATGAAGCTTACTTTGTCAAGCGAACATATGTCTAATGGAAGAGGAAAATACCAGAAATAGCTAGTTGAATAGATACTCTGGTTTTCTGCGTGAAGATATCGTAGAACATCAGCCGCTCGACACAATGTGAAACTTGTTTGGTCGTTCGCTGCGCTCAGTTGTCAAAAGGTTCACATCATGTCCCGCGACTGATATTTAACGATATCAATGTGTAGAACGCCCGAAACTCTATACGTAGATTTGTTTTTGCTTAATCAAATTATGACTATTGAATAGCGGTTTACGACTATTACCTTTATATACAATAGAAATACAGGATTCGAAAACAAGAATAACTGATATAAATCCGTTTTCCTTGTCTAATTGGCACTCATACCATATCTTCTAATTCTTATATAATAAATATATAAATGGAGATTGGGAAATCAGTCCTATTTGCCCCTCAATATACCAATAAGAGGATTTGATATGATTGTCAATGCAACAACTCTTCACCAAAGACCAATCGAGGTTAACAACTAAAGGTCACCGTAAAAACCCCAACTCCATAAAAAGCTTTAAAAAGTTCCAAAATGACAAAATGTAACACATTTCAAACGAAAAAAACTTACGGCCTGATTTATGTACAAAACAATAAATGAATACAAATATGATGCACATCAACAAAGGACAACCACTGAATTACAGGTTCCTAACTTGGGACATGCATATGTAGAGTGTAGCAGGGTTAAACATGCAAGTGATTGCCCAACCCTCCCCTTACCTGGAAAAATGATGCAACAGAACAGCAAAAGAACAAATTGCACAACACAAATAACGAAAAACGAATACGTTAAATAGCAACAAGCGACATCCACGTAATTACAGCTTCCTGACTTGGAACAGGCACAAATTCATATAGAATGTGGCGGGGTTAAACATCTTTACGGGCGGCTAACACTCCCTAAATCTGGGATAGTGGTGTAATAGCACATGATTAAAACAAAATCAGTTGAAAAGGGTTTATCTCATCAGATCAACACAAAACAAAACAATAAAACTAAAGACACAACGTACAGATCCGATTGTTCTTGCAGTTACTGAAAGCTAGTTTAAAGCCAATAACAACAAATGGAAACCCCATGTATCTAAGACTAACATACATGTATCAATCAATATGCATCCAACATCAAACGGGTTTAGTGTAAAGACGTCATTAACAGAAAAACAAAATAAGGAATGATTTAGAATGGTTCGTTTACAATCATTCAAATTTGTTGGGTGAAATCATTGTTTGCTTATTTGAAATAGTTAGTAGATATAAGAAGATGTGGTATGAGTGCCAATAAGGCAACTCTCCATCCAAGTCAAAATTTATAAAAGTAAACCATTATAGGTCACGGTACGGTCTTCAACACGGAGCCTTGGCTCACACCGAACAGTAAGCTATAAAGGGCCCCAAAAAATTACTAGTGTAAAACCATTCAAACGGGAAAACCAACGGTCTAATCTATATAAAAAACGAGAAACGAGAAACACTTATGAACCACATCAACAAACGACAACTACTGAACATCAGATTACAGTACCAATAGAGAAAGGAAATATTTTTACAAAATAAATAATTTTGAATACAAAATAATAAACTAAGGGAAGAATAATAAAAGTAACATGTTATATCGGTAAGAAATGTTAAACAATTAAAGAAAAACAATATGCTCGAACAAAAATACCGTCCATTTGCAATAACTTTAAACGGTAAACGGACAGAAAGTCACAGGACAAAAAGTCACAGGACATAAAGTCACAAATTTGATAGGACAAAAAGTCACTGGACAAAAAGTCACAAATAATTTGTTGACAATTGTTTGAATATATAAGAGAATGATCTTGAAATATTTTCTTTTTATTACATATATTCATTTCTAAGTTTAGGAAATTGTTCATAAGCCTTGATAAATGAAAATTTATTAAATTTTAATCATGCAAAGGATATATTTCTTGGCACAATGAAGCCATTTAAGTACCAAGCCACTTTGACATTTTGTTTTCATAACAATTATTTGATCATTATTGATATTTATTGAATAAATTTTAATTATAAAGTTGCTTCATATATAATAGTTCAAGAAAAAACAAAAATTTAATTTTTTAAATTACCGGTAGTGTTTTCTTGTTTAAAGAAAATAATCTCAAAACTGAATTGTGACTTTTTGTCCTGTGACTTTTTGTCCGTGACTTTTTGTCTGTGACTTTTTGTCCTGTGACTTTCTGTCCTACATTCACTTTAAACACAGGTAAATGAAAATAATTTTGTTGTTAGGTATACGTGTACAGTACCAATAGAGAAAGGAAATATTTATACAAAATAAATAATTTTGATGTTCATAGTACGAAGTGAAAATTTATAGTTATACCAAACACTTATCAAAGCTGGTATATAGACCAGAAATAACCCTGAATAACATTAAATAACAAAAAAGCAATACAATTAGTATCAACAGGTCAAATAAACAAGAAAGTACGATTTGAGAGTACTCGCAGTTACTGACAGCTAGTTAAAAGCCAAAACAATTAATAATAAAAAATCATGCATCAGAGACTAAAATCAACTAAAACACATCTCAGGGATTTAGTATTTTAACGTCATGGACAGTCAAAGAAGACATGACAAGTGCAAACTAGGACTATCAAATTGTTATAAAACCGATATAAAAGACATGTTGAGAACCAAGTTCTTCTTTGCAAAGAGTAAGTAAAATAGTTGGAGGTTAGTTTTGGTGTGATTTTGCAAAGTAATAAGACGAACGGCACACTTAAATTGAATATTGGCCAATACGTTATAACATAATTCTTCATAAACGTTGCAAATATACATTTACACAATAACACACAAGGTTTTACAAAGAATAATTTCTGTCAATACGTTTGTATTAAAAAAGGTCGTTATCAAAGACACGAAGTTATGTTTTATTTGTAAATGTGACGTTGGAATCAGTTGGACATCAATTCATGATTGTCATGTAATCAAGGACTTTAGATGTTCTTATATTGTCACAAAATTTTCTTTGTTATATTAAATAATATGTACTAATCAGAGAAAAAACATTACATTTTACACAATGTAATTGCTAAAAGAACAACAAATATACGTTTGAAATGGAAAATATCATATATATATATATAAAAAAATTTAAAGTTCAAAATGCGCTTAAAGTCCTTTAATTCACTACATTTTCTCCAACCGGTTTCACATCTTTGTGATAATCATGGATGATAATGTAACTAATGAAGTAAATTGTAACGTAACGTCACGATTATTAATCCGTAACAATGCATAAAAGGGACGTAACCCTTACATAAGTAGCGTCTTATCTATTTAAGCTTGGTTTGTACTTTTTGATGAACATATTTTCTTAATTTATTCGCATTTCTTCAGTAAATTGGTCGTCACATTGGAATTTGGGAAAACATAGTATTGCAGTGATTTATTGGTAGCGCATAAATCCAGGTGTTCACTAACGTTAATCGTCCTAGTTTCTGGATGTCGGATTTGTTGACGGTGAACTGTAAATCTCTGCCGTAATGTGTTTCCTGTTTGGCCAATCTAATCTTTTTGGCACCAATTACATTTAATTGCATAAATTAAATTTCCTGATGCGCATGTAAAAGAGTTCTTAATAGTGAAAATCTCGCCCGATTTAAATGCATAATGAGTAATCATATATATATAATTACTCTAAATATCAGCACAACAATGTTAAATCTGCAAATTTGCAAGATCGCAAATACAGATTTTTACTATAAATATAACATATGTTTATTATTCCATTACGACGGTTTCAGCTCTAGTCCTACCGTATTGTATTAACTTTAATAAACTGATATTTTTATAATACTGATATATTTCGTCTATTATAATAGCGTAAAATTATACTTACTAAGAATGCCAATACCATAGCAAATATTCCAAGAGGCAAGCAACACAAACTGGCTGTTTGAGCCTCGCACGTCAAATCTGGTGGTCTTGATTTTTTATTCATGTTGGGTTTTTTTCTAACAGCTTGTGTTGGTGATACGCTTACCTTGCAAATGAAAAATAAATTAAAATGGAGCAGATAATAAAATCTTCAATCAATGTTTCTTTAGAATAATTAACATTCATTGATACTTTTAAATCACGTGTGGAGCTGATCTGCCGATTCTTTAAGAGAACCTGAGATCATGTAGTGTCATTTGTGCTCTTCAATCCTTTATTTTTTATTAATCTATTTACTTGGAAGTTGTTTCATAAATAAGTCAAATTACAGCTTTTTGTTATTGAAACATTTAAAGACATATTCAATAACGAATAACTGTGGAATACAGTAATCAAAAAGCGGTGTTGGAGAAGTACTAACTGATACCTTTGTCTTTAAAAACATGGTATATTTGATAGTTGAAATTAAGTTTTGAGTTATATTTTCTGTTTCTGGGAGTACACGACTACTCTTGGACAGTGTTTCGGGTCTTTTTTTTTGTTTTTTGTTGGTATAAGCCGTGACTTTTGCAGATTTGATGCGTCAGGCTCTTTTTAGAGTTATACAAGTTAACTTCAAACAGACAGCCATATGAAATAATTATAAGTATCAGATGATTCGGATCGCTGAGTGCTAACAAGATATTTGATTGATTGATTAATTGATTGTTGGTTTTTAACGCAATTATCAGCACTATTGACTATATCTTAGCGGCTAGTTTTTATTAGTTGAGAAAGCCGAAGTACACGGATAGAACCAACAACCTTTGGAAGGAAATCCGGCAATCCAAGTCAATTAAGATCGAAGTCGAACGCACCTACTACCATCATGGTTTGAACTCATGATCATACCTCAGTGTTGACGGGGTATTGATTGCTGTAGACGTACCAAACATATTTCACCCCAGGACACTCCGTATATAACTGACCCAGGTATGGAGCCTGTAGTTAAGTGATTATTGTCGGGTGCCGTCTGCAATACTTGTTTTATTACTTGGTGTTAGTTACTAAAATCAGACTGTTAACTGTTCCTTTTGATTTGTTCCCTATTTTCCTATTAACCAGTCTTTTTTGCCTAACATCATACAGTGTGGGTTTTCCTAATCAATGAAATCATTACGATGATCTATAGAGTCTTACATAACCATTCTTTGTGCTATGTTAAATAGCTTTCTCACATTCGAAATCACACATCATCTGATATCTATTATGTTTCTGGTTTACATTTAAAAAGAAACAGTTCATACAATAAAACCAATTCTCCCTTTTCGAAACGCATTCTTTTTCTGATCAAGTAACGACCTGCCCAAAGTTGAAATGAGTATTAATAACTGCTATGTTAATCAAATAAATCAGTTTAACATATTGTTAAATATTCTTGAACTGTTATTTGATCTGTTCATCTTTTTTTCTTTTGGTGGTCATGCTTTTGTCCTTTTTTCGAAATATGACGTTTCATCAACCCGTTTTAATTTTTTTGGGGGGCGGGGGGGGGGGGGGGGGCTTATTGATCAAGTTTAGTTGTAATCCAGGGTATTTCATTGTATGAATAAAGTAGATTTACATCTATTTTTACTGATATTGTTTCAATATTTTGTTACATAAATTTGTCAGTTGTATGTCTTTTATGCACCTGAAACTTTTTTCGCACAATGTTTATATTAACAGATGAAAAGGAGAGTTATTGGAAAATTAAAAGCACAATCCAAAACTTATAAGGCATGTAAATCTTTGTTTTGAAACTATCAATTGCACCACAATTTATCATTATTAGTAACCTAACGTCAAAGAAAAGAAAATAAAGGCAACAGTAGTATACCGCTGTTCAAAACTCATAAATCGATAGAGATAAAAACAAATCCGGGTTACAAACTAAAACTGAGGGAAACGCATCAAATATAAGAGGAGAACAACGACACAACAAAAACACAACATTAAAGAACAGTGTTATAAACGAAGTGTTCTGTCAGCAATATTGTGTAGGGCTGCATAAGTTAAACAGCCTAAATGCTGAATTGAAATACGAAATGTGCAAATTTATATTTAAGAAACAATTCTATGGCTGCCATGAATTATTTGGACAAAAAATGTATTAATTGTGTCTACCATGGCATATAAAAATAAGGAGATGTGGTATGATTGCCAATGAGACAACTATCCACCAAAGTTCAAATGAAATGAAGGTAAATCCCTTTACACACGATACTGTTTTCACTGTTCCGTTTTACCCCTCATATAATTTTAATAATATTATATTACTCAATGATAAATTTAAACACATCTTTTTATCTAATTTGATTACACTCTGAAGTGTACAATAAGCCTGCAAACGCCCGGTTTTCACATTTGACACAGAAAGCATACTTATACCGTCATCTGTTTTTGTGGCCAAGGACGTTTTATGAAATTTTACACCGAAATAATAACTGAAATTGACTGAAGTGTTAATTTCGCATTATAATAGATATATATCGATAATAATTTTGTATTGTGCCTACGTAAAACATGGGTTATACGGTCGCATATTGAGTTTAACTGGTTGTTTTATTAAGGTGCGCGTAACGCGGAACAGCCAATTTTGTATTTTAATGCGTCTTCACTCAAACTAGATATACTGTGATTATATTGTTTGACGATATATAGGTCCTCACATGAGAAGTAAGAATAATATAGAGAAATATGCAAAAAACAAATTTTATGATAATCTCCACTTGCACACTTACTACAGAGTCTTCCATCTTCTTGTTCTCTGTGGCTTACTCAATAAACTGTGAAATGAAGAGTAAAGTAAATAAAATAAAAATCCATTGTTTGAAGTTCATCATACTAAACTGAACATTCTTTTTGTGATTTAAGGTAAGGTTTGCATGATACCTGGATTTTTTTCTAAGTGATATTATACCAATATGATATATCATTTTGTTCAGGGAGGAGTACCCGATCATTTAATGAAAAAAAATCAAATATCGCCAGTTCCGTTTTTTTGTGAGAAAAGCTCAAAATTTCGATTTTCGACGATTTTTAGGGAAACTTTATTCGAACTCTACACATTCAATAATAAAATTGAGAATGGAAATGGGGAATGTGTCAAAGAGACAACAACCCGACCACAGAACAGACAACAGCAGAAGGCCACCAACAGGTCTTCAATGCAGCGAGAAATTCCCGCACCCGGAGGCGTCCTTCAGCTATATAATAATGTATGCAAGTGACAATAGGAAAATAAAACTGAATAAAACATGTATAAACAGTTGTTGTCCATTCATTAATAATAAATTTTAAATCAAAAGTTCATAAAAAAGTACTAAAAAACAAAAACAAAATATTTTGGGTTAAAATAAAACCGTTGCCATGGTAACCAAAAGCCAAATAATATACTGTTTCCCAGTCCACCGTTTTTGTAAAAAAAACTGAGAACTTAGGGATTTTAGTATTTTCGGTTTAATGAGCTAATAAAATTGATATGTCCCCGAACTGGTTTTCACAGAAATGGGCGTTGTATCTTAATCATGTCATCTCTGTAAAATGCAAAAATATATTTTTTGTGGTTCTTCAAAGATGATTTCACAGTCAACGTCATATTTGATAGCTTCTTTTTTCACAGAATCATTTTGTCTTGTAATACTTTATGATTTATCATAACCAAGGAGAGGAAATAGTGATTAACTTACCTTTTATGCCCACATCTATCTGCCGGTAGGGGAGCTATTAATTTTTGGTCAAACTTTGTATTACATGTACAAGTATCTGATTTTAAAGGAAACACGTATTTTGTTTCCGTGCTTCAAACTGTTATATTTTGAATCTTAGAATAACATTCTGATTGCCATTTAGAGTAACGTGTATTTCTTTATTGCCCAATTTTGGTAAATTGTTTGTATGCAGCAATTGGATGAAAAGACATACGTTTTGACTATGAAAGTCATGTACAGCAGCCGTGTTTATTCCATTCATGTCAATCTAGACACCAACAAATATTATACAAATATTTATGAATAAGCAGGAAAAAGCCCTGCATGAGAAAGATAGATTTCTGGTATGATTTGTCCAAATGTACATGAGGATAGATGAAACAGAAGATGGCCAGGGAACACAAACCAGCTGTATATGTATTGTTTATATATAAAATAAGTAATGTGGTTATGTAGACCTAAATCCATCTTTACACTAAATCCATTGGACGTTGGATGTGTACGGATTGATAATTTAGTCTTAGATGCAGGATTTTTTTTATTAGTTGTTAGTGGCTTTGAACTAGCTGTCAGTAACTGCGAGTACTCTCGGATCTGTACTTAGTGTCTTTTTTGTTATTTGGATGTACAAGTACCCGGCCACGTCCACTTATATTTGTAGTATTTGTATTTTTATCCATCTAATGAGTTAAGCCTCTTTCAACTGATTTTTATAGTTCGTTCTAATGTTGTACTGTTACACCACTGTCCCAGGTAAGGGGGAGGGTTGGGATCCCGCTAACATGTTTAACCCCCTCATTCTGTATGTATGTGCCTGTCCCAAGTCAGGAGCCTGTAATTCAGTGGTTGTCCTTTGTTTATGTGTTGCATATTTGTTATTCGTTCATTTTTTTGTACATAAATTATGCCGTTAGTTTTCTTGTTTGAATTGTTTTACATAGTCATTTCGAGGCCTTTTATAGCGGACTGTGCGGTATGGGCTTTGCTCATTGTTAACGACCGTACAGTGACCTATAGTTCTTAATTTCTGTGTCATTTGGTCTCTTGTGGAGAGTTGTCTCATTGGCAATCATATCACATCTTCTTTTTTATATCTATAATATGAAAACTTTCACATACTTTTATAAATTAAAATCAGTTCAATGAAGTTCTGTTTTGTATACCCCATTATTTGATTTGTGGTGTTTATGTGTGATTGGCATGTACATTTGTATCTGTCTTTTTTTTTAACATTTGTTCCTTGATATAGATTTGTTGGTGATTGTGTTGGTGATTACAGTATTTATGCAAGTTTAGATGGAATTTTTTAAAGTGAAAATTGTCAACCTTTCAGAAGTAAGAGACGACCATTAAACTTGTTTGGGGGATCTCGTCATTTTTTTTCCCAAAAGTAACACTATGGCCTTCCCCTTCAGTTGAATGGTCAGTGCAACACTTATATACTCAAAGAAGAACAATGAAATTGAAGTATAATTTTTTTTTATCTTTTTGAAAAATAAATGTTCTTTACATGAACAATGTAAATTAAAAAAAAAAATAACAATAGGATATAAGCAGGTCCAAATCTTCATTTGCAACCAATCCATTAGACAGCCAAAAATACAAATGGTCCTATATCTGTCACCCCTGTCATATCTGTTCTGCTAAAGTCCCCATAACTGTTCCAACCTCATAACATCATACCCAAGTTCCTATAACTGTCCCACCCTCATAACATCATACCCAAGTTCCTATAACTGTCCCACCCTCATAACATCATACCCAAGTTCCTATAAATGTTACACCCTGATAACATCATACCCAAATTCCTATAAATGTTACACCCTGATAACATCATACCCAAGTTCCTATAAATGTTACACCCTGATAACATCATACCCAAGTTTCTATAACTATCCTACCCTGATAACATCATACCCAAGTTTCTATCAATGTTACACCCTGATAACATCATACCCAAGTTCCTATAAATATTACACCCTGATAACATCATACCCAAGTTTCTATAACTGTCACACACTCATAACATCATACCCAAGTTCCTATAACTGTCCCACCCTCATAACATCATACCCAAGTTCCTATAAATGTTACACCCTGATAACATCATACCCAGGTTCCTATAAATTTTACACCCTGATAACATCATACCCAAGTTCCTATAAATGTTACACCCTGATAACATCATACCCAAGTTTCTATAACTGTCACACACTCATTACATCATACCCAAGTTCATATAACTGTCCCACCCTCATAACATCATACCCAAGTTCCTATAACTGTCCCACCCTCATAACATCATACCCAAGTTCCTATAAATGTTACACCCTGATAACATCATACCCAAGTTCCTATAAATGTTACTCCCTGATAACATCATACCCAAATTCCTATAAATGTTACACCCTGATAACATCATACCGAAGTTCCTATAAATGTTACACCCTGATAACATCATACCCAAGTTCCTTAAAATGTTACACCCTGATTACATCATACCAAAGTTTCTATAACTGTCACACCCTGATGAAATCATACCCAAGTTCCTATAACTGTCCCACCCTGATAACATCATACCCAAGTTCCTATAAATGTTACACCCTGACAACATCATACCCAAGTTCATATAAAAGTTACACCCTGATAACATCCTACCCAAGTTCCTATAACTGTCCCACCCTGATAACATCATACCCAAGTTTCTATAACTGTCACACTGATAACATCATACCCAAGTTCCTATAACTGTCCCACCCTCATAACATCATACCCAAGTTCCTATAACTGTCCCACCCTTATAACATCATACCCAAGTTCCTATAAATGTTACACCCTGATAACATCATACCCAAGTTCATATAAATGTTTCACACTGATAACATCATACCCAAGTTCCTATAACTGTCCCACCCTCATAACATCATACCCAAGTTCCTATAACTGTCCCACCCTTATAACATCATACCCAAGTTCCTATAAATGTTACACCCTGATAACATCATACCCAAGTTCATATAAATGTTACACCCTGATAACATCATACCCAAATTCCTATAAATGTTACACCCTGATAACATCATACCGAAGTTCCTATAAATGTTACATCCTGATAACATCATACCCAAGTTCCTCAAAATGTTACACCCTGATAACATCATACCCAAGTTCCTTAAAATGTTACACCCTGATAACATCATACCCAAGTTCCTCAAAATGTTACACCCTGATAACATCATACCCAAGTTCCTTAAAATGTTACACCCTGATAACATCATACCAAAGTTTCTATAACTGTCACACCCTGATGAAATCATACCCAAGTTCCTATAACTGTCCCACCCTGATAACATCATACCCAAGTTCCTATAAATGTTACACCCTGATAACATCATACCCAAGTTCATATAAAAGTTACACCCAGATAACATCTTACCCAAGTTCCTATAACTGTCCCACCCTGATAACATCATACCCAAGTTTCTATAACTGTCCCACCCTTATAACATCATACCCAAGTTCCTATAAATGTTACACCCTGATAACATCATACCAAAGTTTCTATAACTGCCACACCCTGATGAAATCATACCCAAGTTCCTATAACTGTCCCACCCTGATAACATCATACCCAAGTTCCTATAAATGTTACACCCTGATAACATCATACCCAAGTTCATATAAAAGTTACACCCAGATAACATCCTACCCAAGTTCCTATAACTGTCCCACCCTGATAACATCATACCCAAGTTTCTATAACTGTCCCACCCTTATAACATCATACCCAAGTTCCTATAAATGTTACACCCTGATAACATCATACCCAAGTTCATATAAATGTTACACCCTGATAACATCATACCCAAGTTCCTATAAATGTTACACCCTGATAACATCATACCCAAGTTTCTATAACTGTCCCACCCTGATAACACCATACCCAAGTTTCTATAAATGTTACACCCTGATAACATCATACCCAAGTTCCTATAAATGTTACACTCTGATAACATCATACCCAAGTTTCTATAACTGTCACACACTCATATCATCATACCCAAGTTCCTATAACTGTCCCACCCTCATAACATCATACCCAAATTCCTATAAATGTTACACCCTGATAACACAAGTTCCTGTAAATGTTACACCCTGATAACATCATACCCAAGTTCCTATTAATGTTACACCCTGATAACATCATACCCAAGTTCCTATAACTGTCCCACCCTCATAACATCATACCCAAGTTCCTATAAATGTTTCACCCTGATAACATCATACCCAAGTTCCTATAAATGTTACACCCTGATAACATCATACCCAAGTTCCTATAAATGTTACACCCTGATAACATCATACCCAAGTTTCTATAACTGTCACACACTCATAACATCATACCCAAGTAGTGGAGGGGCATTAAGTTTTACCCTTGTCCGTACGTGTATGTATGTCCGTGATGCTAACACTAAACAATGTGAAATTCACTCTTCTTTCTCCAGAAAACTAATCACAGATGTTAAGTTCTTGTTTGTTTATCTTATATGCAGGTCAGTTAATAATAATTTTAAACCAGAGTTTCTTTTATGCGCTAATTGAAGATGAAGTGTAGAGACACCATTTCTGGCCAACTTCGTTTCGTCACTGCTGCTAATGATATACAATTCTGTTGTAAAATTTTATCATATCTTTTCTTCATATCATGAAAGCATATGTGAAAAAGGTCTTCATCAAGGACTTCCTTCTGTATTTTTTCTGTAAATAAAGTAGTCAATACTCTTACATCTTCTTTCGCATCATGAGCTTGATACGTGCAGTTGGTGAGAAGTTTACTGACCAGATTTTCCTGCTTGTAGTTGCCAACATCAGACTTTTGGAAGATTCTTTTTGAAATTTTCAGAGTGTCAACAAAACCAACAACATGAGACGAAAATTCTGCAAATAATTTGAATTCAGCCATTCTATTGCAAATAATGGGAATGTCAAAACTACAGGCATTGTGCCCTACAAGTACAGGTTTAGGGACTTTCTTTATATAGTCAATAAAGTCCAAAAGAGCTTCTTGTATAGGTTTTGATGTAACTGGAATACCTCTATGGAACATAGTATTTGTTCTTTTATCATATCTTAACATATTCACAGCAGATGCCTGGTCAGAAATTTCACAACGTGGCTGAGCATAAACATTAAAGTCATGACCAGCTGCTATCTGCAAATGTCACTATTTCTCCCTCTGCCAGTTGTTTCAGTATCAAATACAACATATGTGAAGGGATTTTCTAGCAGTTTAAATCTATTTGGAATTTCTGTTGTTTGGGTTAATTCTTCATCTTGATGTAATTCAGCAGCTTCAGAGTAGGTAACACCTTCATGAATTTCCTTAGTTGATTCTTTACGACTTTTCGATATTTTTTTTACCAGACGTTTCCTTTTTGCTTGTAAACTAATCTGCTTAGCTTTTTGTAGTTTTCTCTTGGCAGTAGTTTTTAAGGCCATTTTAAAGGTGAATTCTCCAGGAGATAATCCTACAGCTTTGTTAACCTATGAAAAAGAGACATTTATTGCAACTAGCTTTATAAATCAAAGATAAGGATATAGATTGTAGAGCATTTGATGAAAAAGTGACCAGAGTCAAATCCTTCCTAATGGTCCTTTAAGGTAGATAATAGGTATATATTTCCTCAGATAGAATTTTTTTATACTTTGCCAAAATAACGTTTTTTCTATGATTTTTTCCAAATATATAATAAAAAGTATGGGTCACTGTGCTTTTTTTCAATCCATGTGTCGTATGAAATTGTCCAAATTTGCTGTGATTGTTCATGAAAAAACACATTTTTGTGCATAAAAAGAAATCTATGAGATAGAATTTTGAAATTAAATATGAGAAGATAGGTTTTATAACATGCTTTAAGAAATTAAAAGAAAAATGGTGTCACCCAACTTGTTTTCTTGAAACAAGTAAAAAACTCAAATATCCCTATCAGTCCAGTATATAAAAAAAATTACTAAAAGAGTTATCTCCCCTTAGATGGCCAAGTTGAAAAAATGATTCTAAAAACACAAATATTTGGTACTTATTTAAACATTTTGAATAATGCAATAAATCACCAAGTTTTCTTTTTATAAATTAACAGTCTGACCTATAAATTGCAAATCTGTCTCCAAAAAAAGTAAAATCACAAAAATACTGAACTACGAGGAAATTTCAGTATATAGTCAAATGCAAGATATCTTTAAAGGTGTTCCTCAGAGATCTATATTATGCCCTGTATTATTTAATGTATTCATAAATGACATCTTTCTTTTTGTCAAACACTGTGCTTTATATAACTATGCTGATGATAACACCCTCTCTAAATCAGGTACTACTTTGGAATCAGTAATAAAACCTTTAGAGGAAGATAGTAACTCCCTAATATCATGGTTCTCTTTCAACAAAATGCAGGCAAACCCAGAAAAATTCCAGGCAATTGCCATAGGTAAAAAAACACACACTCAAAATATGGTCTTCAACATAAATGGATTCAACATAAAATGTGACGATGAGGTGAAACTTCTAGGTGTAACAATAGACTTTAAACTGGATTTCAACACTCACATTTCAAATATATGTAAAAAAGCAGCACGACAACTAAACGTACTAAAAAGAATCAGCACGACAACTAAACGTACTAAAAAGAATCAGCACTCATCTCACCAGACTTTCTAAACTTACAATATACCACTCATTTATCTTGTCAAACCTCAGCTATTGTCCTCTCACATGGCACTTCTGCAGTGAACAAAACACAAAGAAAATAGAAAAAATACAAGAAAGAGCACTCAGATTCATTTATGATGACTACAAAAATTCTTACGATACACTCCTTGAACAGTCTAAGCTACCAGCACAAAAAATCAGAAGAATGAGAACCATGGCATTAGAGACTTATAAAATAATTAATAAGTCCAGAATTCCTACATAATTTAATAAACATTAAAGAAAATTCATATAACTTCAGGTACAAAGGCATTGCGGATATACCACGGCCAAAAACAACAAGGTATGGTAAGAAAAGCTTTAGTTATGAGGCAGCAAGACTCTGGAACTCCTTGCCAAATGAGGCAAGGAGCTTATTAACTTTTGGCCAGTTCAAAAATTTTATCTCCACCTGGTGTTTTTCAGAAAGTTGTACCTGCAGTTCTTGTAAATAATGTAACTCCTTGCTGCCACATTACTTGACCTTGAAGCCTGCTGATTGTTTTATGTTTTTATTTTTTGCAGTTATTTTTATTTATTATTTATTTGCTTTGCTTATGCATTACCTGTGCTGTAGCTGCTTGCAGTCTTTTGCTAGTGCTTTATAGTGTTTAAATTTGCATGTGCTACTTGGATACACATATTGTATGTTACTATGTGCTAATATTTGACATTTGTTTTAATATATATCTTGCCTAGCTTTTATTTTGCATGTGCTATCTATGTATTAACGTGATTAATACATGTATGTGCTGTCTGTATGTTTGTGTTGTATATGAATCTGATGTTATTACATGTATGTTTTGTTTATTAATATCAGTCGGTTAAAGAGCTCTTAAGAGCTCATGTTCTTTGTTATTATGTATATATGCATCCCGACTTAAAATAAAGATTACTTACTTACTAATTCAAAACGGAAAGTCCCTAATCACATGGCAAAATCAAATGATAAAAAACATCAAACGAATGGACAACAACTGTCATATTCCTGACTTGGTACAGACATTTTCAAATGTAGAAAATGGTGGATTGAACCTGGTTTTATAGCGCTAAACCTCTCACTTTGTATGACAGTCGCATCAAATTCCATTATATTTACAACGATGCGTGAACAAAAACAGACATAATAGGTAACATTGTCAAAATATGGGTACAGCAGTCATCACTGTGTCACAATCTCAAAACAAACAAACATTTATCAAACATAACAACATAACAATGTTTGATGCCAGAAAATGTAAACGTCACACAGAAAGAAATATAAAATAATTTTGTCGTTCAAAGTATTTTCAAAATTATAATTTCATATTTGGGGAATGGTGGTATACAGGGTTGAAAAACAAAACTTTTTGTTAGAACTTATTTCACAAAAAGACCGAGATTTAAAATTATCCAGAAGTTCTTTAGAATTTTTAAGAATCCACATATGGTTGATACCACTACGCGAGTAAAATAATTTTGTCATTCAAAGTATTTTCAAAATTATAATCAAACAATAACATAATAGTATTAAAATAGACCAATAATAAAATGGTGGGATCTTTGAAAGTACAGAGCCACGTCATATGTACCAAAGAAAAACATAAAGTTACACGTACAAAACACACCAGCAAAAATGAAAGATAATAAAAAAACACATTGACGAGATGTTTAAGTACCGAGCCAAATGGATATCACAGAAAACAGACCAAATAGTAAAAGTGATATTAATAATAGAACAAAGACAAATAAAAGAACAATATAACACGTTATTAAGATAATAAGCAACGTCAGTACGCAGAATCTATACATCAAGACCATCATGTATTATTTTTTAAGATACAGAATATTTATCAACAAGGTCTTGGTACCTTCCGATGAACTTTTTTTAGAAAAAGGACGAGGCGTTATTTGACATACCCCTGGTTCGTCAACTTTCTGCTCGGACACTGGTGACATTTTACAAAGTCTGAGTAGGAGCTGCAAGCTCTTGAATATCGAATAAGTTGGGAAATGTATATCCCATATGCAGGTGAAGTTGGTTTATTGCTACTTAGGTGTGGGAAATTGATAATTTCAAAATTAAAATCGTCTCGTTTGTCATAGATTCTGGTACTGAGATGACTGTGTATGTCAAATTTGAGGTATAAGTCTAAAAATGAGGCGGAGGAAGCCGTGTCTGTTGTTTCTTTAATTTCTAGTTCTGGGGGATATATTAATGGGACCCAATCAGAAAAGTTTGGATTGTTCATGGAAAGAACATCATCAATATATCTGAAAGTGAAATTAAATAATCTGCAGATTTGGGTAAAGATCTAGACCAAAAGTGTACTGCGATTGTACAATCCAAGATGGCGATATACCATGAATCTACCTAACAAATTCCTTTTCAGGGGAAGTAAAAAGTCAACAAAAGCTTGACCTGGGTTGATTGGTGGTGCCCTCTTAGCGTAGAGCGGCAAATATTACACCCATATCCAGGACGTTAACATGATAATGAACTATGAATATATTCATGTTTTCAGTGTCATGCTAACATATAAACAAGTACACAAGAAGACATATCTCCGGACTACTCAGGCACATTATCCCAACTCCAAGTCAACCTGTCTATGCACTCATAAAAGCCGCATGTTCAGCCGATAAACAGCAAATACTAGTTTTAAAGCCTTTTGTTAGACTCAGCCGGGGATCTAATCCACCACCTCCAGTCCTGCACTCAAGGCCTTGACTTGGATCAGATTTCTACTTGGTATTGATAAAGTTGATTAAATAATGTACACAAATGTAGCACAACAATATGAACGTTTTTTCTGTGTGAAATTTTAATATCCATATATTTTTGTCTCCGTGTCATTATAACTACATGGCTTGGAATATTGTTTCCTTTGTTGTTCTAAGGTCAGATGAAGCCTGCCAGACTGTACAGCTTGCAATAATTCAATACTCAAGATGTAGTTGACTTATTGCCTTTAGCATGTGAAATACAGACCAAATCACAAAAACTTAACAATAAACAAAGAATCATGAAAATGACATCAAGGTCAGATGAAACCTGCCAGACAGACATGTACAGTACACCTTACAATCATTCCACAGACCAGGCTTAATCTACCTGCCCGTTTCTCATTTATAGTTCTATATCTAACACAAACCTTTTCTAAATACTTGTGACCCTCATTCTTCTGCAGAACAGATGCTGAAATTCTCCCTGTCAGGGATTTGCTTGATCCAAATGACCTGTGAATATTAAAGTTGAAGGTCTCATATATATATATAATGCAGTTGAATTGGTAATTGCAAGGAAAATTAAATGCAGCACAACATGTTTACAATGAACAATGAGGCAAGTGTTGACAGAATTAATGACTGGTTGGATGTTTAAATTATGTAGTGGCAGATTAAATGCATATTCAGGATAAGAACATTTCAAATGTAACTATGATAATGAATATGCAACTTGCCATGTACAAGATTGACAGGCTGAGCCAGATTTTTTAACATGCAACATGTAGTTCACAAGGTAACAAGTCTATGGTTTTACCTGCTGTCCTGGGATCAAACAGAGAAGAATTAAATAGCTTCATTTTGTGCATCCTTTTTTTTGTTTTGTTTATTTTCACTTAAATCTATTGAACAATGAAACTAGAGGCTCTAAAGAGCCTGTGTCGCTCACCTTGGTCTATGTGCATATTAAACAAAGGACAAAGATGGATTCATGACAAAATTGTGTTTTGGTGATGGTGATGTGTTTGTAGATCTTACTTTACTGAACATTCTTGATGATTACAATTATCTCTATCTATAATGAACTTGGCCCAGTAGTTTCAGTGGAAATTATTTTGTAAAAATTTACAAAATTTATGAAAATTATTAAAAATTGATTATAAAGGGCAATAACTCCTTAAGGGGTCAATTGACCATTTTGGTCATGTTGACTTATTTGTAGGTCTTACTTTGCTGTACATTATTGCTGTTTACAGTTTATCTCTATCAATAATAATATTCAAGATAATAATCAAAAGCTGAAAAAATTTCTAAAAATTACCAATTCAGGGGCAGCAACCCAACAAAGGTTGCCTGAATGGTCTGAAAATGTAAGGGCAGATAGATCTTGACCTAATGAACAATTTTGTTTTGAAAGATTTGCTTGAAATGCTTTGGGTTTAGATATACGAGCCAAAAACTGCATTTTACCCTATGTACTATTATTAGCCATGTCGGCCATCTTGGTTCGTGGGCGGGGTCATCAGACACAATTTTTAAACTACGTACCCTAATGATGATTGTTTACAACTTTGGTTAAATTCATCTCAGTAGTTTCAGAGGAGAAGATTTTTGTAAAAGATAACAAAAATTTACGAAAAATTGTTAAAAATTGACTATAAAAGGGCAATAACTCCTTAAAGGGTCAACTGGCCATTCTGGTCATGTTGACTTATTTGTAGAACTTACTTTGCTGATCATTATTGCTGTTTACAGTTTACATGTATCTCTATCTATAATAATATTCAAGATAATAACCAAATACGGCAAAATGTCCTTAAAATTACTAATTCAGGGGTGCAACCTAACAACGGGTTGTCCGATTCATCTGAAAATTTCATGGCAGATAGATCTTGACCTGATAAACATTTTTACCCCTGTCAGATTTGCTCTCAATGCTTTGGTTTCAGAGATATAAGCCAAAATCTACATTTTACCCCTATGTTCTATTTTTAGCCATGGCGGCCATCTTGGTTGGTTGGCCGGGTTAAACTAGATACCCTAATGATGATTGTGGCCAAGTTTGGTTAAATTTGGTAATGTTTGGTTAAATTTGGCCCAGTAGTTTCAGAGGGGAAGATTTTTATAAAAGAGAATTTGATACAAAATCCATATAAATAATATATAAAATAACTGGTAAAGAAGTCTAGCAAATACATGCACTGAAATTTCCCCCCTGGCTACTTCAGCCATTAACAATTGCAAACACAGTATTTGTTAGGCTATAGGCCAGAAGAAACATATACATAACTAATTATAACATGTATAATTTTTCAAATACCCAAAGCTGTTTTTACAGAAGCAGATTTAGGCGACAGAGTATAAGACATATTTTCCTTTTAATAAAACAATATAATTATTTTGCATAAAAATGTCCAAAATATTGCTCCTGATCAACACCAAACCAGTCCTGAATCAGCCCCTTGTTTAGCATGTTTAGAAATTCTGGTGTTTATATATGTAATTGCTGTGCACTTTTCGATAATCACTATTTTTAAGTAAGTAACCTGTCCATGAATTTTCTTCTTCAAATATAAGAATAACTTTATTTACAAAAATGTATGATTTGCCTAGAGGTATAGGGGGAGGGTTGAGATCTCAAAAAACATGTTGAACCCCGCCGCATTTTTGCGCCTGTCCCAATCAGGAGCCTCTGGCCTTTGTTAGTCTTGTATCATTTTTAATTTTAGTTTCTTGTGTATAATTTGGAGTTTAGTATGACGTCCATTATCACTGAACTAGTATACATATTTGTTTAGGGGCCAGCTGAAGGACGCCTCCGGGTGCGGGAGTTTCTCGCTGCATTGAAGACCCATTGGTGGACTTCGGCTATTGTCTGCTCTATGGTCGGGTTGTTGTCTCTTTGACACATTCCTCATTTCCATTCTCAATCTTATTTTTATGATAATACACATTATTTATGATAATATAAATATAATCATTTGTAAATTTAAGTTTTTTACCTTTCCATTTCCCTTTTCAATTTCTTCCTTTTGGGCCTCAAGACAGGATTTTTTGGCTATGGTCTCCAGAGTTGTGTCAATCTTCTGTTCCCTTCTCTTAAGAGTGGACGGCACAACTGGTGGTAAATTTAAAGTTGCCAGCAAGTTGTTAATTTGTACTGGGCCCATTCCTGTGTGTACCATGGCTACAATGTTTTGCATAAATATTAATAAGAACAACTGCTTCAGAGAACATTCACATGTTAAATTACATTAAATGCATCAACAGAAATATCAATCCATTATTAAAATCATAATTGTCAAATTGACATACTTATAGTGTATTCATTTTCAAGCCGTGGAGAAGTTAAAAATGTATACATCGTGGTAGTAGAATGAATTTTTTATCAATGAGCTAATAAGTCACTCAAGCTTTCATCCATTATTTATTTACTTAAGGCAGAAATAAAATTCGGGACTGCCTGATCCAACACCATTGTTTTCCCTATATTGCAAAATTTCATCTTAGGGAGGAAATTTGATGGGCATGAAATTTACACAAGTCATACACTTTTCTTTTGTCTAACTCAGCATTACATGAATTAACCTGGACAAAAACATAACACCACTGTTAGATGATAAGAGGAAACAACCATTTAATATTCTTTATTTCTAGCACTACAAACCAGTAAAAGTCTGAAATGGCCTATATCTGTACTCGACTGTACTGATTTTTACTCGACCAGTCTGAATTGGTCTGAAACTTACTTGATAATACTCGACTGTAGTCTGCACCATACTTAACAGTCTGAACTTGTACTCAACCTTTACTCAACCAGTACTTAACCATTTTATTTTCGTCTGAACCATGCTCGACCTAGTCTGAACCATGCTCGACCTAGTCTGAACCATTCTCGACCTAGTCTGAACCATACTCGACCTAGTCTGAACCATACTTGACCAAGTCTTAACCAACCTAGACCTATTTTTTGTATCTATCTATTGAATTTCATCAATTTAGGAACTGTTTTTAACAACAGCTATTTCCCCTGGCTAGAAATTTGAATAACAATTTGAAATTAAAAATGTATTCAATATACATGATATAGCATTGAAACCAAAATTTCACAATAAACATAATATAACTTCATCACCATATTCATCAACACTTATATACATACACATATAACACCTTTAAAATAAAAAAAAAACAAGCTGATCAAATAATCTCAAAACTGAATTGTGACTAATATTTTCAATGTTATTCAAAATTTTTTGAATGTTTCAGATATATTTTATGATTACTGGACAATTTTCACCATTAACTTAAGCCTCGTATAGATTTATGGTGTCAGTTGAGTTAAGTTAATAACGCAGTGAACATTTTTTTTATTAAAATATATATAAAATAGCATATAAAGCAACTTAATAAATTTTAAAAATGACACCTTTGTTTTGTTAAACCAAGAATTTAATATAATCATGATAATAGAACTTCCATAGTAATCCGGTGATAAACTTTTAAAAAAGGAAATGTGTTCCAAAGTTACAGTAAAAATTTATTTCAATTAAATTTAAATAGTTTTTGTCAAAATTAAAGACATGGTATACAAGAAGCACTTTAATAAGGTTTAATTACCTCAGTACATGTGTGTTTTACAGGTAAAAAGAAAGCCCTATTTTTCTTAAACTCGTGTATTACTTATCTAGTGAATTTAAAAGGCCTTGCGATTTAAGTTTCACAGGATGTTGCAATTTTGAATGAATGCTATTTAGAATTTAATACTCTCTGACCAGGTGTGATCTTTTTCATGAGTTTGCCCCAAGCAGGGGGTATTACTTTATACTTCACCACTAATCAGAAGAACAATTTTATTAATTTTTTTAATTTTTATCCCTTTTTGATATATATTGTATATAATATATCCCAAATTATAATAATAGATATATTTCTAAAATAAGGTTAAACAATTTCAGTGATTTTGTTGGCTGTTGTTACCTCATTAAAAAGATAATTATACAACTATTGTACATTTTTTGTATGTAAATATGAAACCTATGTAGTTTTTATTTAGGAATTTTGGAAAATTAAATTAAAAAAAAAAACACATGCCAAACAAGAAGCACCTTAATAAGGTTTAATTACCCTCAGTATAGGTGTGGTTTTTAGGTAAAAGAAAATCTTTTTTTAACAAAACTCTAAAACTTTAAAATTAATATAATTAAATTATTATATAAGATAATTTGATTTAACTATCTCTATTCGATAAATCTGAGAATCATGTAAGAATGTAAAAATCTGTTTTTAGAATATATCTTTATTTTATTGTGGCTGTTGTCATGTCAGTTAAAAAGAAATTTATTTTAACAGTTAAAATTTAGAAAAAGTAGAGGTTATATGGTCAAGTATGGTCCAGACTGGTCGAGTATTGTTCAGACCTTTGGTCGAGTATGGTTTAGACTGAAAAAAATAGGTCGAGTACAGGTCGAGAATGGGTTAAGACTGTTTCAGACTGGTCTAGTAATAGTTCAGACTATTTTCAATGGCAAAGATAAGGTCAAGTACAAATCAGTACAGTCGAGTATGGTTAAGACTGGGGTCGAGTAATGTCGAGTAAAATTCAGACCAATTCAGACTGGTCGAGTAAAAATCAGTACAGTCGAGTACAGATATAGGCCATTTCAGACTTTTACTGGTTTGTAGTGTAGGGGTCGGGGTGGAGGGGAGCGTTCACACAAGTTTAAATATAATCTGAGGTTAAGTTCATGTGCTTGCTCTATTTTGTCATGGAGACCGAAATAATAAATTGTATAGCAGTAAAATTTCATCTTTAATCTTATAGCATTGGATTCAAACTTGAACTGTAACTGGTCATGATAGATCTATATACCAAATATCAAATTAATATCTTCAAGCACAAGAAAAAACGTGTGGAAAACTGATTTGCCGGATTGACGGATGGACAGACAGACAGACAGATGTAGTGCAAACCTACATGTATAGTCACCTTCGACTAAATGCTTAGGCCTTAGGGAACTAATTATTATGTTTGTACTGTTTTGGCACACCTCAGAGTGATTGCGATTAGTGAGGAAATTTATTATAATATACAATGTATGTATGTTAGATTTCTTAAATCCAGATATATTTTATTGGTATCACTCCACAACTTTGTTTTTCAATTTTGCAAAAAACCTGCTGCTAGGGACGTCTTAAACTTGCATTGAGTTGAGAGTTTTTTGCTCTGTGTTGAAGGTCTCCCTGTGACTTTGAGAGGAAGAACAGCAATACAAGGACTGTTCTTTTGAATTTCAGTCAAGTCCTACGGCCATGGCTTGTAAAATTGCTTTTAGGCTTGAGCTTCGGGCTTGTGGACTCAAAAGTTTATCGTGAAGGCTGGAATTTAGTGTTATTTCTTGTGCATTTATTGATTTTGTGTCATGGATTGATACCCAATATCTTTTCTTCTCTATTATCTTATATTTTTTTTTCAATACTTAAATTAATCACATGAAAAGCCTGGTATTATTTCTATATGTGAAGTTTGTTTTTAATGATCCTTGATAGCAATCTGTTTCTGGCCTCAAATATGTATATGCGTGTATATTCAGTCATTCCCAAGGTTGCTGGACATTGGGCAAAGTCCAGTAAAAATTGGTCTTGTCCAGTTAAATGTAATGCATTACTGGACCAACATGACCAAATGACCAGTAAAACTTTTAATTTTGTCCAAATTATATGCGTAAATGTCTGGTAAAAAACAGTCTAGACCAGTTCAGAAGTATTGTTTGCTGAACCAAATAGCCAGTTGATTTCTCAAAGCCTTGGGAGCCACTAGTATAACTACATGTAGCTACCCTAAACCCTTTTTGACACAGGCATTTGTCCTTTTTTGGGCATCCACAGAAAAGACATTGTAAAAAGCCTACAATTTCAATGTTTGCACCAGGTTTTTTTTTTTTTTGAATGATTGAATTCATTTAAAAGTATTATACTATAGAGTATTAAAGATACATGTTGAATGCAACAGCCATTAATCTTGTATGTAAAAAAATAGTTTTTTGTTTTTGTTTTAAATAAGAAAACAATCTTTTAACTGCAGTTGAAGGTGTGGGGGTTATGGTTTTTAAAAATGGTTTAAAAATAACAAATCTGCGACAGAATATTGATTTTTCCTTCCCATTGAAATCACAGTATTTTTTTTATACCCCCCATCCCACCCCCTAAGTTACATGGTTGTTCCCTTTCATTTTATTATTCTAACGAATTTTTTGTATGGTATTTTAATGTATATATATGAAAAACATTGTGATTACCTAGTGCTAGTTTTGAATTGATGCCAAAATGTTCCGCTGTTTCTCTTTCCAGTTCTTACATCGTTCAATGAACTGCACACACTGTTCTGGCATCGTATGAATAGTATGCTCCCTAGTCCATATCTTCTCTCGTTTTCAATGTCGCTCAGGTGTAATCGAGCATCACACGAGGTGCAATACATCTGTTGGGCTAAAGCTTGTAGCTCGACTATCCGTCTACCTGTCTTCCAGTCTTCATTTTGAGTTGGATCAACTGTATGGCGTATAGCTTGCACCAAGTCCAAGATCCGAGTTTGAGAGCACCGGATAAGTGTTTACATGCAGGTAGTTGTGGTCTTCTATTGTCGGCTCATCAACAGGGTGACTTACCGATAAATTTCTTTTTGACTCTTGAGCTTTGAACTGTTTAAGAAAGGGTTTTTTCGATTGAAATTTTCCTGTTTTAGTTCTCAACATTTTGCAGACGATCAGTAGAATGTTTGCAAATTAAGTTTGAATCAACACAGTAAATTTCGCTGATTGCAAACGCTCAAGTGAATCGGCGGCATTCCACGATTTGAATACGAGTTATCTCCCTGCGACCGCAAACCTTACCTTAAACATGTCAAAACCAAACTTATTTTGCCTCGGAAAATTTTCTTTATATATTACGGACAGTTTCATTTATGCCAGTGGTTTTCTACTGTCATTATGTACAAGATACATTTTGAATATAATGTTCTATTTCACTGCGGTTTTAAAATCGTAAATTAAAGGTACACTGTTTTAACAGTTCTGTGTAGGCCTCTTTGGGGTTGATATTCTAAAACATGCTATATGATTAGTGCCCAAACCATTTGATCTAGAGCGTTTCTATAATCTCTCATAGTTCGATTTGTTCAGCATCGTAGTCTTCCATTAATTTACTACAATTCTCGAGGTTTTGCAATATTTTTTATTAAATACCGGGTTAACTTGAGTTATTTTGAAATTGTACACATATCTAAGAGTTAATACCACCATTGCTTATTCTTTTTTATACTTAGAATTGGCAGTTTTCAAATAATTGGACTGAATTTATATTTGTTTCAAATTAAAAAAAACTACTCAGCATGAATAAAGTGTTTTCATGTCCAGTTCTGCAGTGACAATTTCACACATACTCCATTGCATACAAGAAAATAAACTCCACTAGCAGTTAACAAAACAAAGTTTCACTTTTTCTTGAATTTTTACAAGCTTAAGTAACCTGGTCACCCCAAGATTCAGAAAAAAAAATGCTTCTTCAATATTTCTTTTATATTTTATTTTCTCATTTTACTAAGAATGGAAAGTCGCGTTGAGAAATGCACACTAATGTTTATGTCTTTGTACTTATTATTAACCTGTTGAAGTCATCCGAAATGTGAAAAGTTTCAGGCTTTCTGTACAGTTTGTTTTAAGACCGCATGTCTGCTCCTCCCTCCGGAGAATGCATACAATACTTTACAGATGCTGTTAATCCACGGGTGTCATTCGGTATATCGAGAAAAAAGATCGTGAAAGAATACCTAACGGTGGTCAAGTATTGCGATTGGGTCGTGAAAGCTCTGGTATAGGATCGTGAAGGAAATCTTATCGAGAAGACATTTGCAAAGTCAATTACTAATCTAATTTAATGACTTATACGGACAAATTTACAAAAAAATAGAACTGTCTGTAAAAAGAGTTCAACATAATGATCAGTGTCTGAGAATATTAAGGTGTACTGAAGCTTCTAGTATTTTTATAAACAATTTACAATATTTGCAAAATTCGTACAGGCGTTTTAAATAACAAAATTTTTAAATATCGCACACTGTGTAAGTAAATTTTTAAGACTACTAGTATTGTTTTAAATTTTGAATTTTGGCCTCTTATACTTACTGAATTAGTTCAAGAAATAACGAACAAAAAATCAGAAAGTATAACATTTAATTAGATAGTTGGAGAAAAAAGACGTCAAAGGACTTGTTTATTTGTATTATAGAATAAATATGAAAAAGAAGATGTGATATGATAGTCAATGAGACAACTCTTCACAAGAGACCAAATGCCACAGAAATAAACAACTATAGGTCACCGTACGGTTTTCAACAATGAGCAAAGCCCATACCACATTGTCAGCTATAAAAGGCCAATAAAGCATATTTGTTGACTCCTTGTGGTCAAATAAACCAGATAAATCAATGGGAAAATACATTATTTTTGGAGAGTTTTGTAAACAAAAAATCCTTGTGGTGAATAACACCTTCGAAATAAATAATAAAACTTGATCCTGTGAAAAATTGATGTATGCAGAAAGTTTCTTTTTAATATCTTCTTAATGAGAACAATGAGTTTGTTTGAACTGTGCCAGATTGGTGTTGTAAGGTTTATATAATACAATGAAGTTTTAATCGTCAAGTTCTACGATATCATTTTAATCTAAAGTTTATTATTCCATAGATAATGAACAGCGACGTAGATCTCATTAACATATTACCGTGCTCTATGTGCCCGGCAGAGGTGACATATCTTCCATCGGAGTGTAACATTGTGATCTAGCACGTTAAAAACTGGCTTATGAATTGGTTAAGTATAAACCAGGTTTTATCATATTCATTCAACATTAACATGTTCTCGTCATCATAATAATGTGATATTTGTCCTAGGACAATATGGTTACTAGTTAAACACTTATACATTTTTATCACTATTATCGTTAGACGACGGATTTATTCAGACTGAAAAAAATTATTGTATTATAGGTTATCTAAATAATCAATAATTTGTACATTTCCGTTTGATCCTACTGCCTTATTTCTTCTAAGATCGTGAACATGACCTGAACATGAAAATATTAGGCAATGACGTCACGTATTAGTGTATCAACTCGCATGTTCATGTCCATCTGCGTCAAACTGAAATATATGCATGCATTCATTCATGCAACCAAAAAATTCTCAACATTTTGTTCCAGAAAAAAATATTTTTCACAACTGTTTCATTTTATTTAACATAATGATTATAAACCAAAAACATATTAATACGACAAATAGCCGATGCAAAGAATAATGACATTATACAATTATTGACTTATGATGAGATTGATAGAATGATTTATTACATACTTAGTAGTAAATACAGATAAATTGTATGTGTAGTACAATCATTGGCAAGCGTGCTGTATCAGCCACCCGTGATGATATCGATATCAGCACGGTTGCAAAGGCTTTATCACACCTTTAATCTGTATGACGTCACGTCATCGATTGCAGTCACTGTTGCAAAGGTTTTATCAAACCCTAATCTGTATGACGTCATGTCAAAAGAGGGACGAAAGATACCAGAGGGACAGTCAAACTCACAGATCGAAAACAAACTGACAACGCCATGGCCAAAAATAAAAAGAACAAACAGACAAATAATAGTACAGATGACACAACATAGAATACTAAAGACTAAGCAACACGAACCCCACCAAAAACTGGGGGTGATCTCAGATGATCCGGAAGGCAGTAGGATCAAACCTATAATCTGTATGACGTCATTTCAAACCTCCTTACCTGTATGACGTCATGTCACATAAAAAAACCTCTAAGTGAGGTATATGTATATAATAAAGTGTATATGATATGGCTTTTTTCAATATCACACACCGTATCAACCCTTGTGACTACGAACCCTGCACATGACAGGTGTGTTCGAATATTAATTGACTAGGATTGTCAGTTTTCCTGCCGAACAATAAAACATTAAAAAACTAAATACCACACAGAGTTTGAAAACAGCTATGAACATGATGAAAGATGTTAAATATATATGTTATTTAGACAAGTTTCCATGAAATATTGCTGAGACAAATAAAGATGATGCTATAAACCAGGAATACCAACCGACTTAAAATTAGTAAAATTTGCTGCCTCTCAGCTTACAATGAGGGACTTGATTTTAAAGACCAGTTGGGTCAGAGTTAAAATTATGTCTGGTGACATATCTTTCTTCGGACTGTGAACTAGAACGTTCAAAACCGGATGAGCGTGTCTGTTCATAATACAAATCAGGATCTAAATTCATATCACTTTTCAAACTTAAGTAATGCATGTAACATAAACCGTCTCATGTTTTCGTCCTGATATCCATGTATTATTTGCAACTAATAAAACGTTACCTGGTTACTGTCTGAAACACCAGTCCGTCATAATCGTATCTAAATCCATATTGATAATTTATTGAAGCTTTTAAACAAAAAATCTTAGGACACTTGCCTTTTGATCCTCCTTTTGCAATTTTTGCATAAATACTCAAATTTTGCCAATATATAATCAAATTTCGGCTTTGAGTTATCTTTGACTGTTTATAATGTTGTATTCTGTTATTAAAAATACTGTTAGAAGCTAGTTCACAACATGGAGTTGTGATACTGTGAATTTAAGTCAAAAATTGAAAGACGTTTTGAAAATGACCCTGGTATTAAATAAACAAGTCTTAGTCATTTCAAAATGGAAATCATATTTTGAAATTAATCAATGTACGGAATTACACATCAAGGTGTACGGAAATACACGACATCCATACGATATTAGCCACAGTGACTTTTCTGTTCGGTATGCTCATTCTCGGTTTTTTATATTGATTGGCAATGAAAAAGTCATACGTTTATACTATCTACGAATTATCTAGTTACCGGTTTCCTTCTAGAACATTGTAGTATCAAACAGTTTCAGAACTGGAATAGGGCTTTAATATTACAGTAAATGTAATTCTAGGTCATAATATATTATTCCAAGAGTTACTTTGATATTTTGGTATGTATTTTTACTGCTGTAACTAAATGATACCAACACAGAAATAAATTACCATTTATAAAGGTCAGGGCTAGCCAAAATATGCATAAATACTGGATCTAGACAGGGTTAAAATGTTAAATTCCCTTGCAATACTGATATAAAAAAGAAGATGTGGTATGATTGCCAATGAGACAACTCTCCACAAGAGACCAAATGACACAGAAATTAACAACTATAGGTCACCATACGGCCTTCAACAATGAACAAAGCCAATACCGCACAGTCAGCTATAAAAAGCCCCGAAATGACAATGTAAATTAATTCAAACAAGAAAACTAACAGCCTAATTTATGTACAAAAAATGAACGAAAAAGAAATATGTAACACATAAACAAACGACAACCACTGAATTACAGGCTCCTGACTTGGGACAGGCACATACATACAGAATGTGGCGGGGTTAAACATGTTAGCGGGATCCCAACCCTCCCCTAACCTGGGACAGTGGTGTAACAGTACAACATAAGAACGAACTATAAAAATCAGTTGAAAGAGGTTTAACTCATCAGATGGAGAAAAATACAAATACAAGTGGACGTGGCCGGGTACTTGTACATCCAAACAACAAAAAGACACTAAGTACAGATCTGAGAGTACTCGCAGTTACTGACAGCTAGTTCAAAGCCACTAACAACTAAAAAAAAATCATGCATCTAAGACTAAATGATGTACACCTGATCCTACCTTTTTCATATACATTTAAAAGAAATAATAATCAAAGTATTCTCAATGTAAATTCTTCATTATTTGAAATAAAAGGAAATTGGTTTGCAATCTGTGTATAATTAAACTTAATTTAACAATAAATTTTGTCTCATTGATTCCATACAGGTTCTACTGAATGGACTCAAATTGTAAAAAAAAGCCTAAACTAATGGATAATAATATAAATGGTTAATCATGAACTTGCGAATAAATAACAAGAAAGATTCGATTTCCATTTTTTTCTTCTATTTAAAAAAATATAGCTAGGCATACAAGTATTTCAGTGCAGTTTCTGAGTGCTAAGCCAATAATATTTTTTAGAACACAAGTAAGTTACACTTCATGTAATTATGAAAATGCTTTGAATAAGAGTGATTCAAATGCAAGTCTGAAAGAGATTATTTTTAGTATAAAGGACAAGACTTATGTTTCCATTGTACATGTAAATAAATATTGCCATTTATTTTTGCAGGATTCCTTCATTACAAAAAAAAAATATATTAACACTGAATGATTTTTTCCAGTCATCTTAAATTCAAGGTTGTGTACAGACAGTTTTAAATTTCCTTGCCTTATTGTTTCAGTGAGAGTAAAACATTTCACTTAGAGTGGGTGACGCATATTCGCCGCAAAATTCGTTCATTTCTACCTACATCCGACCTACATTCGAATATTTGAAACTTTTTATGTAGGTTTCAGAAAGTTTACTATATGAAAAAAATGTTTGATAAAGGAATTCTCTTCAAAACATTGTTTAAATGTTTTAAAAATGAACGCAAACTCAAGAGGAAATCAAGTTGTTCTTGTACCATGGGGGACACATTTTCGCCGCAATGTATGCTATGACCATCCTCATTATCCTTGCATATTATAAAAACAATTGTTTGCAATTACATGAATTAGCTTGAGAGATCATTCCTATACGATTTTTCTAACAAATATTTACCGTTATGACTGCGCATGGGTGCCATATAAATCTTACATAATTGCCAAAATCGTCCAAAAACACCTGCGTATTTCTTTATATGTGCGAATAACATCGGAAATGGGGTAAAGAGGAAAATCAACAGTTCGAACATTACAAACAACGTTTAGCATCTATTTAGGCAAGTATTGGGTAAAGGCACACGGAAATTACAGAAAAAATTGCAAAAACGGCGAAAATGTGTCCACGGCGAATATGCGCCACCCACTCTATAGAGAATAATTAATCCAGTCAAATTCACAGCTGAACTTGCCATACGTCATTTCTGGAATCATGTCTTTTCCCCGGAAAAGATCGTAAATTTCGCACGCCTTTATGACGTCATTTACCAGATAGAAGGCGCGCCTGTATCCCTGCTCTATTAAAAGTTTCCAGAACTTTCATAATCGTCATTCTGTAGGGTAGTATAGAAATAATTTATGTTCCTTACGTAATCTTGATTCCCGTACGACTGAGGGAGGGTGACCATCTTATTAGATTTTAATTTCCCAAATATGTTGTGCAGTATAAAGTCAAACTTTTTCACCCGTTTGCTCAACATGTGTTGGAAGTGACGATGCCTTCATTTTGGTCACGTGGTGATGGAAGTCACATGACAGATTCGTCTAAAAACCGTATCTCGGAACTACCGTATTGCTTTTTCAAACAAACACACTAAATGTGTGTACATTCTGTTCACATGCATGTTGACATCGATGTGTACGACCAAAATACTACAATGTCAAATAATGTCTTTCTTTCGGAATTTAGTTCAAACGGGGTTTCATACCTGAGGGGTCACAGAAAGTTAGACTAAGTCTTGAAATATTTTTTCAAAAATTTGAGATGCGTATTATTTTTTTGTTGGAAGATTATATATAATCAGTTTATCTGTGAAAAAAGTAGAAAAAACTAAAAGAAAATTTCGCGTAATTTTTTTAACATATTTGTGAAAGGACGGCCAATTTTAGTAAGACACATGCATAAAAGATAGAAAGACATCTATTTCTGACTCTAACTGCAAGTAAGAAACAGAAAATAGAAAATTTTCCAAATTGCCGCCAATTTAAGGGCATATGATACAGTTACAGGGGAGGTAATGACGTTGACAACGTAAAATGTTATTTTTCGCGACGTCAAACTGCGACATATCGGGAAAAGATGCATTTTTCGACTGATTTTTATCATTCAGACTGATATAACTTGAAAACGAGTTCATGGACCCCTCTTTTTCTTAAAATGACATTAGGATTGATTACGTATGGAGATTATTTGTACCAATTTTTATAAAAAAGTCATCGATGAGATCTTTTAAAATAAGATAAGTATACAGCAAAAAATTCCGTTTTTTTCCTAAAATCCTGAAACTTTGTGATAAAAATTAATTATTTCCAAAGAATTGTTATACAGATTTAGAGCATACTTATGTAAAAGAGATTTTCCAAATATTTTTACAAAAATCCTATTGTGTTTATCTTTGTTGAAACAAAAAAGTTAGGTATGTCTATCCAAAGGATAGAAATGTTCCAAAAAACGAAATTTTGAGTAAATCACATGAAGGTATATTTTTTATTACATATTTGCATTGACTAGGTGAAAAATAGCTTGTATGCAAATTTTCGTAAAAAAATCACCGTGGAATCAAAACTGTATCGTATGCCCTTAATTTTTCCGCGAAATTAACGCAATTTCAGAATGGCGGGCTTTAATATCAGTCCCTTTGTTGTCTTAAGAAAGTAGCAACAACGGTCGTTTCTAAGGGCTTGCTTTCCGACTGTAACGTTGTTATACATGTACGTGACGTCATAGTAAAATACGTTAAGGATGTTCGCTCCTGTGTTTCAAAATAACAAGCTTTTTAAAAGACTGTTATAAAATGATAGTATATAAATAATTGAATTAAAAAAGCAGAAAAAAATGAAGGGTCCGTGTGCTTATTTTCGAAATATAAGCCATTGAAAATTTGGCGGGAAATTATTCTCTCTAGATTTTTCTTACATATTACATTGGCTCCTTTTTTCTTTCAATAACTATGAAAAAATAACAAGGATTTTATAAGATTTTCAAATATGGCTTTTTAAACTATCATATGTTATAAAATTTAGAAAAGAAAAGTAGGGGTTAGCGGGCAAAATTTTAATGGCACTAGATGGATAAAACAAGAGGATTCCGAATATCTGCCAAAAAATAAAAAACAAGAGGAGCGAACATCCTTAAATTTAAAATTCAACTGTAAAAGACAATAATGATAGGACATTCAGTATAATAAATTAAATAACACATAGCTGAGAAAGTGATAGAGCAGATTGGTACCCCTGGAAAAAGCATTGTCAACCTTGGCTTCGTCTCGGTTGACAATGTTTTCTCGGGGTAACAATCTGCTCTATCACCCTCTCAGCTATGTGTTATTTATATAGTATCAACTGAAATCAAAAGTCAACAATTGTTTTATTATATGACTTTTTATCTTTCTCCAATTTTCTAGTATTTGCTCAAGATACTTTTAAACTGCTCCCTGTTTTTATACTAAATATATCATCTGATTTTGCAGCTGCTAATTTTTCATAAGTTTAAATATTCAATAAAGTTTACTAAAAACAAGAAGAAGAGAAAAAAATACACCAAAAACAAGAACAAAATTACAAAACCGGGAATTTACTTGACATCATAAACCTACGTCATTTGCGTTACCTTGGAATATCTACATTTAGGTACACGGACGCTGTTCCAAATCTTATATTAACCTCTCGTGATTTTCTTTGCTTTTAGCAAATGAGAAAACAGAAAATTTATAGTCATATAATAGTTTTTTATACTGATTTCATCAGGTCGAATATCAGATTGCCCTTAGAGGCCCGTTGATACTTCATTTGCTTGTGGTAGAGTCAGTATAATATACAAAAATTTCATTGTTCCATATTTATCGTGTGTTTGGTATATTCAAAGGTAAATTATTTTTATTTAATATTATTTTAATTGCTTTATAACAACCACGGTTATGAGATTAAGTTTGGTTTATTCTTTTTACTTTTGTTTGTATTTTGTTTGTAATTAAATTTGCTTTTCCACGTCACTAATCTGCATCATACATATCTCATAATGGGGAAATTGTGAATTCTGGAAAGCCAATTTGAATATAGATTGCTAATTCATACCTTTTGGTGCTGAAATATTTTTAAGTTGCCATCCATTGGCAAATATATAAACATTGGACGTAAGTATGACATGGTTGTGCTTCAACACTTCACAATGATATCATCAAGGAAGTTTTACAATTGCTTTAGATTATATCTTCTAACATACATGTATGTTCTACCTTTAAAATAACCCAAAATCTATTTGACAGAACATCAGGTTAATAATGAAATAGTTAATATGAATATGTATTGTTACTGACTTTAACACTTGTTTAAAATACTAACTGATTGTTTGATTAATATTATGACTTTGAACACCTAATTAAGTACAGACAAAGCCGATTTACTTTAAAAACCATCAAGTACAAGGTCAAAAGGCTGAGTACGACTACACCAAAATGAGATTATATATTAAAGAAAAATTAGGGTCAATTTGAACAAGTTGTTATTTATAAAATACCCTTGGTTTTCAAATTTTTGTGTTTTGCCGTTCTCGAAGATAAATACAGAAAAGTGTTATGGACTCACCAAACTAAAAACAAAAGTGTTATGGACTCAAACAAAAGTGTTATGGACTCACCAAACTAAAAACAAAAGTGTTATGGACTCACCAAATTAAAAACAAAAGTGTTATGGACTCACCAAATTAAAAACAAAAGTGTTATGGACTCACCAAATAAAAAACAAAAGTGTTATTTTCATTGTCTAACGAACGGTAAATACTTATGGTGGTGCACTGTTGGAAACCGAGGATGAAATAAGCCAAAGGTGGAGTGCTTTAGACTATATATATATATATCAAACGTTTGATACATTTAAAAATTATATCGAAACTGTAAATCGTTCCGTTGTCTCGCTTTATGTCCTGCTTCTAAAGCTTGTACAAATAAGTTAAAAAAAAATGATTACGACAAAAGAAAAACAAAGGATTTGGGGTAATCCAGCCATGACACAAAATCATTACATGCACAGCAAAATATACAAAAAGCAGATGTTCTTCTTCCCAAAGTCTCAGTGAAAAATGCTCTCACCTCACTGCAAGTTTAAGACGGTCCTTATCACCGGTTTGAGCGGAATTCTTTGCAAAATAATTCGAATAGACTTTGTAAGATGTAACACCACTTAATCGGGCCTGGTCATAAGGAACATACTGGAAAGTAGTACATATTCAAAGCAAAACAGTTTCTACGCATAGGTGTAAATATCAAACAAATGTCCATACATTGTACATGTATATGTATTTTTCCCCGACTACGAATGTTTTGTGTGTATAAATATATAATTTTTTCATCCGTTTGTCCGTTATGGATGAGTGACGGTGGTCAAATTTTACGTATAGGTTCTTTTTTGTGGTTTATGAATGTAGTCATGATAAGTTTAGAATGAATAAGGTTACCACATTCGCAAAAAAGCAGGAGATTTCGATATCGACATTAATTAAGCTTATCGTATTATATCATGAAAGTAATTCACATGTTTTGGTTGTTATATTAAACAGTTAAAACATATTTGATGAGATTACATTTATGAAACGTAAACAGAAAAATAACTCAGATATTTATTTTAGGTCGTCATAGAATATCAGCGGGGTTGAAAAGGACATTTGTTGGGCAATAAATTGAGGCATCAAACATTTTCTATGAACATACGGCAGTAAAAGAAAAATACCCACAGCAGCTTTAGTTAAATGTTCAAAGACAAGAGTGACAATATCTGTGAGTGACTTGTGAGTTGTTATTGATATACTTTCTTGTATGCTATATTTAATACTTATATGGACTTTATTGTGTACGTATATTTAAAAGTTATTGGTCAACACAGTTGTTTGCTTTTAGTAGTTGCGATTATCTCAAAATAGAGGCGTAAGATATTGTAGCAAACTGGGGGTGACTAACCCAGCAGATAACACATATTAAAACTATTTCAATTACTTGGAAAGGACCAAATTCTTACCGGTTAATCAATTTAACTTAAAGCTCGTTATGGTTATCTTGTATGAGAACTTGTTGACAATAAGATTAGGACCAATTCTTTTTAATTGGTCAATTAGTATCCTTGTGTAAGTAACATTAAACAGGATTATCAAGTTTCCATATTTTATTATGTTCTTCTATATAATGCACAGTTCATTATTACAGCAATATAATATACAGTTAAGCACCTTCAAAACCAGTCCACTAATAAAAATGTTAAGAACTTTTTACTTTCAAAATGAAATCTCTTTTAAAAATATTAATATTAATTGAAATACATTTTAACTGTCAGAAGTTGTGATCAGATTCATATATAACTCCACTCTTATGTGGTATAAAAAATGTGACTGATATATATATATATGAGCTTTTACAATCGCGGCTGAGTCTTACTATAATTATGTATTTAACTCATTTATTAATATAATAATTCCTAATTATTTCTAAAAGAGATAAGAGAGAATCCTTTTCCGACTAACAACACTTTTATGTTTGAAAATTGATTCTTTGTCAGTAAAAAAATGTGTTATATACTGCCAGGTCCTCCCTGAACAGTACCTAGTTTAGGATCCTTTCTAACTGTTACAATTTAAATGGATTTCCACTCTTCGTGGACTCCATAATTCCTACTGCCAAAATGTTTCCTATGTGTGTGTGATAATATAAACAAGCATAAAATAAATAACTATTAACAAAACTATGGTAGAAATGATAACTATAAAAACTAAAGCCTTGCCTGCAAAATATGTTAAATTAACTAAACTGAGTTTCAAACGTTTTTGCTAGTCTTCTAAATTTAACTAAAATAACTGCTATGAGCAAAAGATCAAAAACTTAAGAGTTGGCTTCTTTAATATCCGCTTAAATAAATTTCTCACCTTTCAAACTTAGGAAATATTAACTTTTACTTTCTTTAACATTCTTTATTTTTTTATTTTTTTTACAATTGAACTTTTGTGAAAATTTGGTAATAATTAACATATAATTTGCGTAAACCAAAATTTTTACTGAACTAGCCAACGTGTAAGCAGGACTAACTTTCAACGTATTTTTTCGTCACTCGTTGGATTTGTGGGATGTTCGATTGTTGGATTGCTGTTACGTTTGAACTTACAGAAAAGTCCCGCAGAAGTTAAGAAAAATAATCGTTTCTTATAAAGAAATTTATAAATTCAAATAAGCTGTGAATTTCATATTTTTTCGCGAAATAATACAATTCATACTACGATATTTAATTCAATTCTCTATGGCAACAAAAAAAAACACATCTACGACAGCGCCACACCGGAATTAGCGACATGTCTTCAATTAATAAAAACGTGTGTTAGCAACTGACAAAAATGACAGATTTTGCCGCTAAAACAACTTGTGACAATTTTTAAAAAACTATATATGGTTATTTTATATTTGACTATCATGGATCTACGAAAGCCGTTGAATACAACTGTGAAAGCGTAAAATTGAATATAGAACTTATAATCGTCAATCGATCAGCTCGACATCTTATAACTACAGTGCACGTGCAGAAATTTTACACATTCATTTATAAAAATCAACATGTGCTCCTAATTTACTACACCACTGTTTACAGTGGAAAACTTCATATAAAATATGCACTAGAAATTACACAAGAATATAGATATCTTGGGGTATTATTTAAACCTTCAGGTAGCTGCACCAAAGCAAATGAATATTTATGTAAAAAAACAAGGAAAGCATCATTTTGCATTTACAAAACACTACATTCAGACAAACTAAATATATTACCAAATCTTAAATTATTTGACTCGTGTGTAAAACCTATACTTCTTTACTGTAGTGAAATTTTATGTCTAGATACTTTGTTGAAAAATAATGCTTCCATGGAATCTAGATATTTCTTATATTGACCTTTAAAAGTACAAATTAAATTTGCTAAATACATCTTAGGAGTCAACAAAACTGCATCAAATTTGGCAGTTTTGGGAGAATTTGGTATGATCCCATGTTCTGTTGATGCTATCAAACTTTGTGTAGGTTACTGGCATCATGTAGTCAATTCAAATCCAGATAGTTTAATAAATAAGATGTATTCATCAAGTGTTAATAATAACTCAGACTGGTATAGAACAAAACTTAAATTGTTATTTGAAAAAGTTAGATTTAAACATGTCTGGGAAAATCAAAATTCATTTAGTAAAAGTCGTTTAACTTTTGCTAAATATAAAACACTGAAAAATGATTACATAAAATTTTGGGACCCTTCCACTTCAAAAAGTGTTATTGACAAAAGAGGAAACAAATTAAGAGCCTACAAGGATTTGAAGAAGAAATTTGATATGGAGAACTTTTTAATATTAGATATAGACAGAGCAGATATTTCAAACTTTGTAAGAATAAGGATAAGTAATAGAATCCTTATGATTGAAAAAGGCAGACATAAAAAGATTGATTTAGAAAACAGATTATGTCCCCCTATGTAGATTTGAAGTTGAAGATGCATTACACTCTACCATAAAATGTACCAAACTCAATGATTTGAGGAATAAATTTTTTTCAGAATATTTCAAGATATTTTACCATCTTTCAATAATCTTTCAGACATTGAAAATTCTATTTCGTATTTCGAAGTAATAATTATGATGTCAGTAAATGTTGCATAAAAGGTATTAATGAGATGTACAAGTTCAGACGTTCACTAACTTAAGTTATTTTATGTTATTTATATTATATAAATTGTATCACAAGTATCTAAAACTGTACCTCCTCAGTCAAATAGATAGAAGGGGGAAAAAAATAGAAACATAACAAGATTTTATATATATCTCTTTATATATATATTTTTTTATGTTATGTATTGATATATAATTGATTGTAATGATTAATGTTTGTTCTTTGTTTGTGTGTTGATGACAATCCAGATTTTGGATTTTATATCAATAAAATCTTTGACTTTGACTTATAACAATGATTGTAATACAGTGGACTGGTATCAAGAATCATATTTCTGCATAAAAACTATCATAATTTATTCACAATTCAAATGATAATACCGTTTCTCTAACAATATGGATTCACAGAACGTGGATATAATGTACGAATTAAATTCTGAAACGAAGCAGCAGACGACACTTAAATAAAGATCACAAAATGATGAATGACTTTAAAAATTTATTACAAGGAATCATTGATATGATAAAGCTTCTAATGTTACACATATACTGAAATGTGTTTAACAAAGGAAGTATGTAATCACTATTTCTTTTTCCAACAATGAACAGTTTTTGAAATGTGTGAGAAGTGAATTTATTGTGTCAGCAGTTATTGTTCAAAACATTTAACCTGACATTTTTAAGTCAGTAATAAAATTCATTACTAATGAATTATTTATCACTTTCCCAGACAGGAACTATTCAATATAATTGTAAAACTTTATGCTGCCTGTATAACAATAAAAAATAGACTGAAAAATTAACCTACAACATTTCAATACAATGTTAACGAACAATTAATTACCATATCTCATACACACATTTATTTCAATGACAAAATTTATTAATGGAAAAGGGTTTGAGACTTACAATACCAAGGAATATTAAGTGAATGATTATATAAAAATAAGATGTGTTATGATTGCCAATGAGACAACACTCCACAAGAGACCCAATGACACAGAAATTAACAACTATAGATCACCGTTCGGCCTTCAACAATGAGCAAAGCCCATACCGCTACATGTTTGATTTATATAAATATTTCAACTTGTTTGTAGTATCTCGTCGTTCAATTTGCTTACTAACATTTGCCTCACTACTATATAAAAATAAGGAGATGTGGTATGATTTCCAATGAGACAACTATCCACTAAAGTTCAAATGAAGTTGATGTCAGCAGTTATAGGCAACCGTACGGCGTTAGTCGGCTATAAAAGGCACTGATATGAAAAATATGAAACAATTCAATGGAGAAACCTAACAGCCTAATGTATAACAAAACAACTGAATTTACGATAAAACAAATATAACAGACAAATTGCGTGCTGGTAACGTTGAAGTGCAAAGATTACATACCCCTTTTTTCAATGTTCATTTATAAGTAAATCATCGTGAGTATAACCCGTTTATTAAAACAGTAATGATTAATAGTAATTTCATGTCTAGTCATATCTGTTACGTTGTAGTTTACTTTGTAAATAGGTTGTAATACAAATGATCCAACGTTTATTCTGTCGTTCAGAAATTTACCACTTAAGACATTACAAGCAAACTAAGGTTAATTTCTTGTTCTAGCTATACGAACTTAATTTGCAGGAGTGTTTATCCTTACAACAACAACAAAAAAACTGCTCCGACATAATTATGAGGAAAAACGACTTAAATCGACACCTCATATTAAGTTTTATGATCACCATCACCTATTGGTCGACAGGGACAAAATGTCTGTGTCTTTATCTCAACAGCGACATGTTGTCATTGTCTTGAAAGAAGTAAACACTTTATTAATGTCGTGCGTCCGAAGCACTTTTCTGGGTTGACCTTTATCAAGAATACTCAAACCTAAACATTTGAAGCTAGGGATGCATAAATACACAAAAAATGTTACAAGCTATATGACCAAAAAAGGACCCATACAGAATAGTAAAATTCATCAAAATTCACTTCTTATTTTTATTTTGTATGAGGAAGTTGGAACCATATCTTCTAATTAATCTCTAAATTTATGATTTGAAAATTTTAAGTAATTTTATGTTATAAATCATGTCAGTATCGAAGCACTGACTACTGAGCTTGTGATAGCCTTAGGGACTAACAGAGGACCATCAGTGGTATATTCCCAGTGCTAGTAAATTAAGTATAAACACTCTATAAACTGAAATCTTTTGATACCAGAATAGACGTCTTATATGTTATTTTACCGATTGTGGTCTATTCCTGATTGTGACAATGTGCCCTCTAAAAGCGTTGTTTTAAAATTATACACAAATACATCGCAAAATCGTTAATTTAAATACTAAAAATATCTCATTTTGATTACTTCTGTGGTTTTGTCATAAAGTGTGATTAAGTGAATCGTTGTATAGTAAACATAAAATTTCCTCACAAAATCTTATTACAGACTATAGTTAAAATGCTACAAAGTATATCTTAATATGTCACTTGTACCAGCTTATTGATACCGTATTTGGTACAACTATATATGATTGCATTATTAAAAGTAAAGCACATTTTGCCAAACACTATTAGTCGTCAAATACGGGATCAGCAAAAGTTTGCCATGTATAACATGTTTGCATGACACGGGTTATGTTCTTCTCATATATTTTATGACGGTATAATACTAAACCCCTAACAGGAGGGATTGTGCCTGATATTCATATGATGAAGACATAATCTTTCAATCAGTTTAATTGAGGTCTGGAGCTGGCATGTCAGTAACTGCTAGTAGTCTGTTGTTATTTATGTATTATTGTCATTTAGTTTATTTTCTTTTGTTTCCTATTCTGACATCGGACTCGGACTTCTCTTATACTGAGTTTTACTGTGCTTACTGTTGTGCGTTTGTTTTTTTCTACATTGGCTAGAGGTATCGGGGGAGGGTTCAGATCTCAAAAAACATGTTTAACCCCGCCGCTTTTTTGCGCCTGTCCCAAGTCAGGAGCCTCTGGCCTTTGTTAGTCTTGTATCATTTTTAATTTTAGTTTCCTGTGTATAATTTGGAGTTTAGTATGACGTCCATTATCACTGAACTAGTATACATATTTGTTTAGGGGCCAGCTGAAGGACGCCTCCGGGTGCGGTAGTTTCTCGCTGCATTGAAGACCCATTGGTGGCCTTCGGCTGTTTTGCTCTATGGTCGGGTTTTTGTCTCTTTGACACATTCCCCATTTCCATTCTCAATTTTATTTAACGGTGGTACCACAATATCAGGCAGCGTTCTGTTGGATCTCGAATTACAACTGTAACCTTAAAAAATCGCTTCAATAACATATTCATGACACAAGTTCTTTTTCGTAAAACCGAAACAAAAACAGCGAATGTAAGTCGTATACAAGAAAGAAAAACAACAGTCAAAGTCGAGGTCAAACACTGAGTATAACTTAGTTACCCCTGTTCATATGTAAAAACAAATAGTTATATGCTCTCTTACTTAAAACCCTTTAGAGTTTGTAAATAAAACTTGGCATGCTTTCTCACCATCTGTAGAAGGTATGTCGTGTAGAAGGAAAATACCCTGCAGTCTAGGTCAATGTCAAAAACTTAGTTCAGCTTGAATAGTTACCCCTTTGCATATTAATGAAGAAAAGAAATGTTTGAGCTCTCTTACTTTCAAACTCCTTGTATTTCATTAGGAACAATAGGGTAAATTGCAAATTTTGTCTATTATCTTGAAAAATGCTATAGATGAAATCTGACAAATACAAAGATTTTCAAAATGTTGAGATCTACAATTCCTTTAACACATAAAATTGACATCTATCACTCCTAATAGGAATAATGGCCCTTAAAGACAATTTCAATAATTTTGTGTGTTTTTGCCATATATCATTAACTATAACTACAGTGAAATATTAAGACGCAAAAATGAGAGTTTTTTGTTCCAGCAAAAGACTTAAAGTTTAACTATACATCGATTTTACATTTAGAGGTCAAGGTCAAAATTCAGTTTTGTTTACCTTATAATTGTTTAAGAGATTGACTTATAAGTTTATTACAACAACAGTTACATGAAATTATAAGAAAACAGAAAGTTCAGAATTGTCAATTGATGTTCGTCAATTCCCAATGTCTTCGGAAAATGTCAACGTTATTGTATGAGTGCAAAAGTTTAAAAAACGCAATTTGTTTTTTCTTTAATAAATTTGTCATATTATATATTTTAAATGCAGTTTTGATTAGGTCTGTCTGGTTATAGGAATTATTTCAACTAAAAAGTTGTCGTTTGTTAAAGATTGAAAACCCATGGCACAGAAATGTCAGTCTTTTGTAATTATAAAATGTTTTAATTTAATTGAAATATGCAATTTATAATTCACTTGTTCCATAATAACAAATGACCATTAAATGTTCTAATATACATCCTCTATTTTGTCTGCTTTCACCTCAAAAATCCTTTTTTCTTTTTCTTTTAAGAAATGAGGGTTTCGTTGGTTATTTTAACCACCTCCGTTTCCATAGCAACCAGAAGTATGACCGCACATTTGAATGCATTTTAAAGTATTTAAGTTACATCCACTTTATACTTGTGATTTTAGAGAAAATCCAAGACAGTCATATTCTGGGTCTTGCCTGAATATTACATGGAATGGCACTTTGATATTCCTGTACTTCACCTCAAAGTCAGAAATATGTGTTATACACTGAATGAAATTTCCTCTCACAGGAAAGTTGAAGACGATTCCTACCACAAGCCTATTGGGAATTCCTTGCTATATGTCTAACACGCTATCAATGTATAGGGTAGCATCAACAATCAACAAATTATAACGGGTTAAGAATGTAACAAACACTGCCATAAATTCCCGGCTTTATCATTTTAAAATATTCAACTTATAGTAAAAGAAACCGTTTGATGATTTTTCTTGTCTTTTAAATGTGACTTTTTTTCTTTTGGAATTGACCCATTTGTTCTAAAAGAGATTTTAAAAAAATAACGACGACGGACGCGTCGACGAAACCCAAAAGAAGGCAATAGTGAGCGTACAACACAAAACCAAGATAGTTTGATTTTGTGCCTGTTTTGTGCCGGCACAAAATTTAATCATGTTACATTATTCAATTAATGATTAATTCATTTACACACTTACTCTATTGTCTTGCATCTTTTTTCCTTCTAGTATTACTCAATAGGTTTTACACTGAAAAGTGATATGAAAAATAACAGACATTCAACATGTGTAAATACCGCCCATAATTACTCTGATACAAATGAATCCTGACGTTGAAACGTTCGAATCGAAAATACCGTTTACAACTGAGTTCAGACAGAGGAGAAGTTTGACTTTTAGAGAAAGTTCATTATTTATTCATTGGATATCTTATTCCAATATATTCTTTGCTGTAGTACTCATTACGTACTGCAAGATTTTTTTTATCAAATGAAATTTTTTTATAGGCAAATTTAAACAAACATTCTTCCCGTGCCTCATGTTTTTTAAACATATATTTTTGAAAATATCATCGTTTAAATTTAACAATTTAATAAAGATTGTAGGTTTATATGCTATCAAGAAATAAAAAAAAATGCATGTTTTTACAATTTATTATACTGTACGATTCGTCGCGACAATATTGAATATGTCAAATAAATTTTGCAAGTATTAAAACATGTTTTCATACGTTAATAACAGTATTCATGTTTAAAAAATTATTTACCACCATAAGCCAACATATAATCCCCTTTGTATAGTTGAAAATCACTTGGGGTATTTGAGTTCTTTAGTACATTTAAAAAGTTCATTATCTATATGAAAGTGTAAATTGGTTAGAAAATACAATCGCCCGACAAATAACAGATCATTGGCAGATAGACGCGTGCTACTTCAAATTGGATAGCATTCTTGTTTAACTTATATCGTTATGATTACCGTCCACATTAAGCAATGAACAAATCCCATTTCATATATGATGAATAAATGTGAGCTTAATAAAAATAAAATCCAAGAGGAATAGTTTATACTTCAACAAAAAATGTAAACAATCAAAACATGGCAGACAGCAATTAAAGATAACTAATGAATAGTCCTGTATTAGAGGTCGTCCGGGTTGATGGTCGGGAAATTTGGAATGCCACTAGAAAAATAAGGATGTATGGCAAAATTGGTTAGGAACAGAAATTTTGCCTTGCAACCTTACACCTACGGAACTATGAAAGAGTTGTTGCAAGTGTTTTTAACTAACAAAAAGAGTGGCACTCTCTTAACACGAGGCATCGGATTTAACGTCTCCATTCTGACCATACGTGGCTGCGTATTTTTACAATTCGCAAAGCCAAACAGACGCTCTATTTTGTCAGTGGTTTACTGCCGCTCGGCAGAAGTACAACGTTACCACATTTCTATTCCTCAGTCACCCTTGGGTTATAATCTCTTGGCTTGATACCGGTACATAATGCATTGGATATAAACATGTTTGCAAGTCAATCATCTACCTTACTTATGACAGTGGTCTAAAAACACAAGTTTAGAATAGACTAAAAAAGTTTGGAAAGGACTTGACTCTAGGTTCTAGACTCGTCATTTAATGTTTCCGGCAAACAATGTTCAACTAGCTCCTCTGGTCGTATTCGTTTAGGCGAAATTGGACCAACATCTATTTAAAAGAGGCTCAAAATCGTGAATAGTAAAAATTTTCAAGTTTGATTGATTGTTATATTTTTATTGTTTTATGTCATCTGGAATAACGTGGAAATTCCTAGTCTTCAATACAAAATTGCCGTCAGATGTGCGCTGTGTAAAACATTTCTGGCTTTGGATGACTGAAGATATCATGGTCTATTACTCCTACAAAGTTAACAGATGAAAATTCACAATCAAAAACTGAAAATTTTTTACTATTGCTATTACGAATAACTGGAAAAAAAGGATTTTGGACGGTTTTTGTCAATTAGTTGAACAGTGATTATTTGTCAGAGAGCAACGAACTTGACACATTTGGTGCAACGAACGGTACATTATCAGACAAAATTATTTAGTATGATATCTTGTTTATTCTAAGGAACATTTAATGGTACGCGGCAATGTTACGTGTAGTTACTTATCATTGCTTAAGTATTGCTACGCAAAAGTTAATGTACAAAAAAATACCGGACATTGTTTATCTTATAAAACGTAGAAATCGCACCATGCCTGTGCAAAATCAGGATCTGACAACAACTTTTAAATTGATTAGATATACAACCATGTGCATGTTCACATTGATATATACTCACATAAGTTCTAAAAAAGAATTTGAAATTGTCGTCATCCCAAAATGTTGGATATCCTGATTATCACTTCGAACGCATCAACGTCCGGGTTCATTTGTATCTGGGTAATACAGGGTGAATACAGTATTTAACAGACAAAGAAAAAAATAGTTCAATATCCACGTTAAGTTGTAGTTGTTTACATCTTTATTCACTTGTACAAAAAATCTTCCCCTCTGAAACTACTGGGCCAATTATAACCAAACTTGGCCACAATCATCATTGGGTATCAAGTTTTAAAAATATGTCCAATGATTCCGCCTGCCAAAAAACATGGCTAAAAATAGAACATTTGGAGAAAATACTCTTTTGTCTAACGAACAAAAAGTAACTAGCAAAACAAGATCTACAAATACGTCGAAATAACCGAAATCTTTTAATGACGATTTTTATCGACTTTAGCCGAGGGAATTTATAAATTAATGAACTAAAATTTCATTACAAAATTAGTTATTCTTATCATGTGTAATGATTATTTGGAACATTGGTTAATCAGTGGAAGATACCCCAAGGTCGGTTTATTTGACTTATAAATAGTCTAATTACTATATGGGCCCTTCCATATCGACCGGGCGATAATCCCAATACTACCAAATCAGCCCGAGTTGTTATAGGCTATGGTTTGATATGAGTCTAGAGATGATAACTGCTTCAATCAATAACAAAACAACCGTGTACTCGGTTTTCTCGTTTTATAACTAAACTATGTTTGTATCAATAATTGAACTATATATATCTACAAATTTAATAATTGAACATATCAGTCGACCGGAAGCAGATCAAAAGACAACACGAGAATTTTTTTCTAAAGGGCTTTAAACCTGGATCGTCGCATGAGAAACACCACAAACAGGCTTATCATCCCTGGTATACTAATAATTGACTGCTTAATTCTGACTGGAGTGCCTATGCTAAATGTAGCATATTTTCGTCAATTGTGGTTTGATTGCTTATTCGTTATGTGTTTTGTAAGTTAAACTGGGCGTTAAAGACGTTTTTTTGTAAGTAAGTAAGTACATTAAGGATTGTTTTTTTTTAAACTCATACCTTAACAAAGATGAAACACTTGTTTTCATATTTCAATGTTGCAGAGAAAAAATTTCCTTTTAATTTACGATGTTTTGTCTGTTATGATATTTCACCGTATTTGTTCGTTTTTACTCTTGATTGAAATACTGAAATAGATGACAGAAGTTAATTTTTTTTTAAATGGGCATTACTTCGTGCAGTCGATTGAGAAAACAAATTAAAATTTATCATTATATTTGTTCCAATCACGAATGCTTTAGGTATATAGATATTCCTGTTTTCCCTCGTTTTATCTGTTATGCATGAGTGACTTTGGTCAAATTATATGTATAAGTTTTTTTTCTTGTGGTTTGTGAATGTACCGTCAAGATCAGTTTAGAAACAATAAGGTTAAATTGACCCACATTTGCAAACAAGAATGTGGATTTCGTTCTTATCGTATTATATCATGAAAGTAATTCACATGTTTTGGTTGTAATATTAAACAGTTAAAACATATCTGATTAAATTATATCAGTGACTTTTTGTAAAATCAAATGCATTTAGTGCGTTTATAAACTATAGGTTTTTAATTGGCAGTGGCGGATCCAGAACTTTTTATAAGGGGGGCCCACTGACTGACATAAGAGGGGCCCGCTACAGTCATGCTTCAGTGATTCCCTATATAATCAACAAATTTTTTCCCACGTAAGGCCCCCCCCCCCCCCCTCTGGATCCGCCTATGATTGGGATAAGATGACAACCTTATAGGTTTTAGATCATAGGTTTCTATTCAAAATAATAGTTTCATCCATTGTTGCATATTCCTGATGTGCTTGATATATATATACCTCCTCGTATGCTAAATGTATATAGAATATATATTTTATCAGTATCTTTGAATGATTTTTGTTCACATTTGTTTCCTTTTTGTGGTTTTGGCTTGGCTGTTCTCTGTCAAAAAAACGCATAAGATATATTCCTGATGTGCTTGATATATATACCTCCTCGTATGCTAAATGTATATAGAATATATATTGTATCAGTATCTTTGAATGTTTTTTGTTCACATTTGTGTCCTTTTTGTGGTTTGGCTTGGCTGTTCTCTGTCAAAAAAACGCATAAGATACTAAAGCATATTCAATGAGTAATTATGCCTGGTATATATCAATATTTCGATTTTTAGTAGCTTGTCGTTCGATTTGCTTACTTACATTTGCCTAACTGCTAGTTCATTTATTTGTGTATCTATTGATTTATATATATATATATATATATATCCGAAAGCTTTATTTTTATATAGCCTAGGTGGTCGAGTGGTCTAGCGCGCGTCGGGCACAGTGCAAGGCGATTAGGTGCCACGATATCTGAGTAGCATGAGTTCGAATCCCGGCCAGGGAAGAACAAAAAATTTGCTTCCGCAATTTACAGATCTAACATTGTTGGGCTGGTGTTTAGACGAATTATATATATATATATATATTCCAAAAGAATAATTCCCACTAACAAGAAATTTGTTTTGCGTGCACACGTATAAAAATTGCGGTTTTTATCCAACGCAATCATAGGTTTGAACGTTGTTTTCAATTTAGACTTGAAGGTGTGAGTTCGAATCCCGTTGAGGGACAAAAATTTGTCAGCATAAAAGTCTAATTCTAACACTGTTGGGTGTAATTTTCAGACTTATATAAATATTTGTATTAACCCTGCGTCTCAAACACACTGAGATCCAGTGGGCATATATATTGTATGGTTGTCACTTGCTTAGACTTGTTTGTATGATATACTTATTTCTAGTGACTGTATAATGAATTGAATCATTATCCCATACGGTATATAAAAATTGTTGAGTTAGATTGCTGACAAATAACAAATACATTGTGTATTAAATAATAATATAACATCTTCACACGCTTAAAACACATGTCTCATGTCTATCTCTAGATTTGCCTTACATGACAAGGTAACACTACGACTATTGAAGTTATATTTTTATATAGCGGATGTGGTCGTGTGGTCTAGAGCGCTGGACATGAGGCTAAGCGATTGGTGCTGTAGTGTATCAAAGGTGTGAGTTCGAATCCCGTTGAGGGACAAAAATTTGTCAGCATAAAAGTCTAATTCTAACACTGTTGGGTGTAATTTTCAGACTTATATATATATATATATATATATATATATAAACGCCTAAAAAGTGTACACAACAACACCAATAACAAAAAAAAGGAACTATAAATGTAATTATTTATAAATATTTCGGATAACAGATATCCTTCATCAGTAAATATGATTGTGATGTTGAATGAATCATATATCAGTCTACTTAGATTAAACTATACCAATCTTGAAATTTATACAATAAAAATGTCAAACCGAACATCAGGTAAGACGCTTCGAAATTCTAAATATGTGTTAAACACCACATAGGTTATATGACTAATTACAACAGAGAATTCAAATATATGCTTTAAATAAAAATAATAATGTGCGATATGAACTAGCACAATTCTAAAGCTTTAACGGTGACGACAGTTATGATGTTACAAGAACGATTGCGTCAATAAGAATTCCAAATAAACAGCACTGAACGATCTAAATTTGTAAATATTTCAAATTTGACAACGGTAGAGTAGTTGCAACAGAGTCTGCGTATTTAAACATCGCAAACAAACGGCCGTTAAAATATAATAATAAATTTTGACTAAGGTTAACTAGTTGAACGTGGCTTGGTACTTTTACATCCCTCAAAAAATTAAGCAATTTAAATTGGTATATTCAACAGATTTATTTCAGATATATACATATATACAGCGATAGTATTCCGAACGACTGTACTTGTCTTTTTATACGCCCGTTTACGAGACGAATTATGGTATTATACCGTTGTCCGTTCGTCCGTCTGTCGTCAACATGTCGTACAATAACTAAAAAATGCTTTAACCAACTTGCATGAAACTTTGGTGAATTGTTTATATCTATTGACGTAAGCTCCCTTTCGATGTTTTTAAATTTTAGATTTTACGTTTCTGTTTGATGGGGTTTTATTCATTAAATTGAATCTGAGCAGTCTTCATGAAACTTTGGTGACTGGTTTATCCCTATTAAAATAATAAACTACCTTTAGCTTGTTTTTTTTTTTTATAAATTTCTGATAGTACAGTGAGGAGTAATGGAACATTATTCTTTGAAAAAGTGACGGGCGTATCATGCGGTCATGACGCAGCTGTTTATTTTTGTTTTAGTCATGATGTTGTCAGTTTATTTCCAACTTGTGAGTTTGAATGTCCCTTTGGTATCTTTCGCCATTCGTTTACGATCACCATTACAAAGTGGTTGACAGGAATGATATGATATGACATGTGTTCGAAGTGTTAAAAAAAGTTAACATTTTATACATATCTTACGTCCTGAGCACTTTTCTAGATTTAGAATCATCAAGAACTCTCAAGCCCAAACATTGGAAAGCTAGGGATGCGTAAATGAGCCGTTACGGTACTAACTATATGAGCAAAAAGGACCTATCCATAATAGGCGAATTCATCAACGGTCATCTTACCTGAGGGAGTTAGAACCATTGCTTCTTAATAATTTCTAAATCTATGAATTGAAGTTTTTAGGTATGTATACTAGTATGTTATAAATAATGTCAGTTCCGAAACACTGACTTCTGAGCCGGTGATACAATCGTGGACCAAAAGTCGACCATCAATGGTATCTACCCAGTGTTAATCAACTAAATACACACTTTATGAACTGAAATCATTTGATACCAGAATAGAAGTCTACTTTTACCGAGTGTGTTCTATTTCCGATTATAACAATTCGCCTTCTTGAGACGTTGTTATAAAAAAATACACAGATGCATAGCACAATTGTTTAATAAATACTACAAAATATGTCACTCTATGATTTTGTGGTTTTGTTTTAAAGTGCGATTCAGTACAATAAACATTATTTCTCAATATCTATCGAGACATATAGTTAAAATGTTCCAAGTTATATCTTAATATATAATTCAAGTACGTTGAATCACAGCTATTGCAACAATAGTACCAATAGCACCAACACCACAGAGAAAACTCGCAACGGTCAGGATTCCTGCAATGGTTGAGCTTCTGTGAGCTTGTTCAAAGTCTCCGTGGTCAGCTGCTGTATTTGCCTTAATGGAGAAAGAAAATCCATTATGTTTGAATAATTTAACTATACACGCCGTTATCGTTCTGTATTATGGAAAAACATATATGCTACTTTAGCATACAAGGTGGGATAAAAACATCATACGCAAACATATGTAGGTACCTATAAAGATGCAAAGCTTGCTTAGTCATCTTTAATAACGTTTTTGATTTACTTTCGCAAAAACTGATAAACGAAAGTATATTTTCTTTAAATGTTTGTTTAAACTTAGCAGGCATGACTTAAACTTGGTATGCATAACCTTTTAAAGTAAAAATACACTTACAGATACGATGTGCACTAGCAAATATTTGTTTACCTGTTACGGGAATAAAATGCTGGTTATACACATGATTTATGCATTCACGTGTAAGCGTCTGAACTTGTATTGCTATACCTAAATAATACTCTTCTAAACAAATAGCGTTAATGATTGTCTTCAAACCAGACAGTTACAAAGTGCAATTAAAAGACGATGTAAAATAAAAGGAACCATTTGAACAATTTGAAACCCTTAGCTGTGGTACCACAATAACAGGAAATGTTCTGTTGGCTCTCGAATCACAACTGTAGCTCATGATATCTATATCGGAATTAACTTTTTGCAGAAGAACAGCTACAAAACTCGATTAAATGTTTCTGACCTTTTGAAGTGTTAGTACAGACGTTACTCAAATATGCTGACGACAACTTTGTGCCTGAAAGCCTTGCCTTTGCAATACCGGAAACAATATTTTCGGCGTGAAAGTGACAAATGGTGTAAGAACATACAGACGTGCGTCTAATAACGTTTGTTGATTATTGAATATGAATGTTTGCTTCGTGGTGCAGCACTTGTATAGACGGACATCAGTTGAAAAGTTCTGTATTGTAATTTACCGTTTTGACAACAGTTATATGTGAAGATTTCAAATACTAATAGAACACAGATGATTTACTAAAAATCCCGAAAATCTGCTTCTAACAAACAAATTGACTTGTTCCTCAACATGTGAACTGAAAAACATTGAGACTATAATTTATATGCTCCATCGGACTTCATCACTACCACCGTTGTACTTCGGCGTAAGTATCAACAAGATAGCGTCACAATGCCAGCATGACACGTCGTTCGGAGTAATTTCGAGAGTCATATATATATATATATATAATTTCTCTCTATTCTTTATTTTCCACAATGGTGAAAGATCGATCATTTAAATATTGTACATCTGCTTGTCTCCGGCATATTGACAATTATGTAAATAAAATGATACAAATTAGAACAGGTGTCTACTCCAAAAAGACTTACCTTTTCGATTCTGTTGGTTTTATGTTTTTACAATCAGATATCAGGAAATATCGAATTTTCAGTATTTGGTAGCTTGAATTTTGTCACATCTATTACTGATGACGAGAGTGGAAATCAAACGCATGCACTTTATGACTCCATGGTTATTTATGAAATCATATTGTCTAAGAAGTTTGAATTGTTCCCCATTTTTTTTTTTTTATTATTTGTTTCCTTTTCGGCTGTAAACGACTTGGAATCCCTCAATCGGTCAATAATTAAGCAAAACTAGTTGTATTAATGTAATGCTTTCGTCATCCAAGTATTCTCCCACTGCTTAGTTGTTATATAGGCATTATTTTAAATTTTTTGGAATCCCATGCATGTACAAACAGTTTTTGGTGCTGTAGGCTCCACGTTTGTCCACTTTTTATCTGTTTAAACTGTTTTTAAGTGAAAACGCCTTATAAACGCCATGCGTCAGAAGCACTTATCTGGATATACATTATAAAATCTTGTATTCTTGTTTTTCTTTTTTTACTAATGTACTTTGTCTATATGCCTGTTTGTTTATCTTTGTTGACATATTTGCTTGTTTTTATAGTGATTGATATTATAACACAATGTTGACTGTTGTACCCCTATTTTTGACATTTTGACATTTTGACCTATTATTTCTGTTTGTTTTGTTCACACATCGTTGTCAATATAATGGAATTTTATGCGACTGTCATACAAGTGAGAGGTTTAGCTAGCTATAAAACCAGGTTTAATCCACCATTTTCTACATAAGAAAATGCCTGTACCACGTCAGGAATATGACAGTTGTTATCAATTCGTTTGATGTGTTTGAGCTTTTGATTAGTTTAGAACTTTCCTTGAAGTTCGGTATTTTTGTTATTTTTCTTTGTTCCTTCATAAGGAACGCTAAAAGCTGAATATTTACAATCCAAGAACCGAAACAGTTGAAGAGCTATTTGACCAAAAAGGGCATGAAAAAATAAAATCCTAATCCATTTAAGGTCAATTGTACCTGAGTGAGTTGGAACCTTAGTTTCTTATCATTTATAAATTCATAAACGGACAATTTAAAAACGTTTGATATAAATCATATCAGTTCCGAAGAACTTATACTGTTTTTTTTTAACTGATAATATACTTACATCGCTTGCATAAACCAAAGCAATTACTCCGAGAGGCCAACAACATAAACAACAAACACAAAATGCCGCGACTGTCCAATCAAATGGCCTTGTGTTATACTCTCTTGTCTGAACTACAACATTTGTTGGTGTTACGTGTACCTGGTAATGGAACATAGGTTAAATATTGGAAAATAATAGGAATATTCTTTTTTTTTTTTTTTTTTTATAAATCAACACTGTTCAAAATATTTGTATTTCAACTGAAAAGAGAGGCGAAAGATACCAAAGGGATATTCAACATGTTAAAACTAAAAAGTCGAAAACAAACTGACAAGGAAATTTATAACGTGTTGTTTTTATATTTTTGTTGAGAAAAAGAGGATGGGATTGTGGTTAAGACAATTGTAACATATCCGTTGTCATCTGTGAAACAGATATTCCAATTGTCAATCAACTCGTTATGATCCGTTCAAGTCATATGATTGTAATGTACTTATTGTTTTATTCGTATTTCATTTCTAACATTCAGGAGGTGTGCACAGCGATACTAATAAGATGGTATTATACGAAGATGTTGTTATTAAATCGTGTTGACAAATATTTCTGCTAAACAAATAGCCTTCTTCAGTGTCAATAATTTTAACAATACAATATAAGTATTGTTAAAATTATTGACACTGAAGAAGGCTATCTGTTAAGCCGAAATATTTGTCAACACGATTTAATAACAACATATTCGTATAATACCATCTTATTAGTATCGCTTTGCAAATCTTTAGACTTATATAATTTTTTCCTAATTTGCACAGTATCGTCTATTCTAGACCGGTACATAGCAAATTTGCTGGTTGGTCCTTTTTATAGACTTCTATATAATATATATATATATATTTGTTTGCGGTATACCATCTTTTCCGCAAGTTTATTGTTTTCTGTTTAGTATTAAATTTATAATTAAGATCCATTTATTACATCGGTGATCCGTTTATTTGGCAATCGCCAATGGCAGTCAGCAGGGTTTAAGAACATTTGTTGTTCGACCTGTTAGTCAAATGCGTTTTGTTAAAATATACTTTTTCACTTTTTTGGTCTTTTGGAAAATGTTGTTTGTGCTGAATTTAGACCCCTCTAACAAGAAATTTGTTTTGCATGCACACGTATAAAAAGCGCGGTTTTCATCCAACGCAATCATAGGTTTGAACGTTGTTTTCAATTTAGACTTGTATATATATATATATATATAGATAGATAGATAGACAGATAGATAGCGAACTTGCGCAATTGGATTTTTCTAGGTCTGTTTGATTTCATATTATAGTTTTTAAAAACCTTTGTTCCACTTTTAATGTTGACATTCTTTTCCTTTTAATAACTAAACACGCCTAATTCATGCGTAACCCATCTCTAGCTAAGGGTTTAATTGAAGGTCACATAAATACGGATTCAATGAGGTCGAATTATTCACATGCAAGTAGATTATTCATCAAAGATGTTTTTGAGCTTATTTTGACAAAATTGAACCAAACGGGCTTCTTAAAGTGAATTATTATTTCACTATTTCTTTTTCATTAATGATTGATCAAAACAAATCATATTTAAAAAAATGTCATATCTCGTAGCTTATGCCCTTGTAAGTGAAGTAAGTCCCATAAGTAGTCCATAAACTATTTCGATAATGGTACACTATTGACTTGTATGTAAATGTTGTCTCACTGAATAATTTGTTGCTTCAAATATTTGTGTATGATATTGATCGCGGTCGCTGCCTACATAGATAAAAAAAAGAGAAAATCCTCATTTAACTGCAACAACTTGTATGAGGAGTCAAACGACTATTTCGGTGGTTATGTGTACTTATGTGTAATTAAAATACACCTGTGACGTAAATCTTTTGTTCAAACTCTCCATTATTTTTCAGGAATGGAGAGTTATTTTCTATTGTTCGTCTTTATTCATCCGGACGTTTTGCCCTTTGGATATTTCCATGGGCACTTTCTTAAAAAGTTTTCACCTATGGGAATAACTCTAAAGGACGTAACGCGATATTGAATGAAGATGAAATCTTGCTAAAACGACTGATACTGGATTTTTTTTTAAATTGGGATCGTAGTAATACAATGAACACTAAATATCTCATTATTAACAAACAGCTTTTATTTGCGAGTCGTTATTCCATCGTGTAAAATATAGTGTCGTATTCACTTAAATTCAACAATATAATCCACAATTTGTTTTCCGATGCAAATCTTGGCTGATTTTTGTCACGGATAGTATCCAAGTGGGTAAAAACGAATATTTTCCATTGAGTCCCATTCCTCTTCTATGCATCTACAAAATATCAAATGTGTTAACTGTGTGTGAGTCAGTGAATTCTATTATTATATTGAACACATTAACATTATTCAATAATGAAAGTAAGAGAAAAATATATTTCACATACAGATTTGATTTTAATTTTACAGTTTAAGATATCATTTCCTTGAAATATTTTGATTTTGTACAGCAAAAATCGTTTGTTGCATTTATATATATATATAAATTAAAAACACAAAAATTACTCGGATAGTTTCTACAATAATATTGTGGTTTAGTAGATTAATAGTCCAAGAAACTGAAATTGTCAAAATGGCGTATTCGGTATTTTATTTGATTGTTCGTTGTTATAATTTAAATGTAGTACTAATGAATAAAATTTGAGGGGTATGGATAACATTTGAATAAGGCTTGTGATAAATATTGGGCGGAATTTTTATTCAATTTTCAACAGAAACGCGTAACATAATCGAATTCATTCACTGTTGTTATATGTCCAGTGGCAAATATAACAGTTATATCGGCAGTGCAAATAAACGTCGTTAATCTTGAAATAAATGTTTAAATGAAATTAAAAGGTAATTGTCCACTTAAGTTAAATACATACAAAACGGAAACCAGCAATGCTTTAAATCATGCGGATTTTTGTTTCTAAAACTTTTTTGCTTCCTTTCTGATAATAGGGAAGAATGAAAAATACTTTCAGTTTACTTGTATTGCTATTTAAAAAAAATGCATAAAAGTTTTGTTCGTTGTAATTAGCAAAGGGAAAGACAAAATGTTGGGTTGTGCATGAAATAATGTTTTCTTGATTCATTTTATTTCATCGAATAAAATGGTTTGAAATATAGAATCACATTTTGTTTTGCGATATGACTTAAAATATAGCACACCGTTATTAGTTAAATAACCTATACTAGAGTGTTACATACCTTGAAATTCATTCTTGTTGTACTATTCCACTTTTCTCAGACGATTCTACATCCAATATTTATCAAACGAAAAACACGCATAATCCATTAAATTTATATGCATAAATACTATTTTTTTTTACTCTCCCGAAATACCACTTAAAGACACAAATAAATATCCTTTCAATCCCACTACAAGAAAGACGTGCGTATCCAATGACTTCAAACATAAATCTGAATGAATTTTATTCAAGATCTTTTTATAGTAATTATTATACTGTTCATAAATACTTCGTTAAGTGAGTAGATGGTCAGCTTGATCTTAAATTTTGCCTGCGGATTCTTGGGTACAACACGGGGAAAATGAAAAGAAAACCATTACAAAATTAATTAAAATTTTTTAAAATGTTATAATCTGAAGATTCGGTTTTTAATATTTAAGGTGTATTTTAAGTTAGCGAAAGTCCAAATAACTGTCCATTCCTGGGAAATAATGGGCGTCGGCCCTACGGGCCTCCGCTCCATTATTTCCCGGGAATGGACAGTTATTTGGACTTTCTCTATAACGTCTTATTTTGTTAATTATTTTCAAGGTTGAATGTTTCCCTGTCTACAAGTTTAAAGTTTTCATGTTTATAGCCAAAATAGCTAAAAAAAATATAAAACTGTCATTTAAGGGCAATTACTCGATACGGAATTCATTGACAATTTTGTCATAACATTTGAATAGATCTGAGATCTCGGTTTGCAGATGATTTTTGATGTTTACAGTTTTTCACTATCAGTTAAGAATTTCAGTATATTAGCATAAAAAAAGACTAAAGAATTTGGTAAAGAAGCCTTTTAAGGACAACAACTCTTAAGAAGTAGCGATTGCTAATTACGCACAAAAAGACACAATGGTAGATCAGGAAGTTCTTGTCTTTTAAATTTGTCTTTTTTTCTCTGATGTGTTTTGATTATCGAGATAATATCCGAAACATGATTTGGTGTAGATAATAAAGTTCTATTTTTAGTCACATCGGCCATGTTTTTTGCGTGGCATGTATACAGAACGCATAGTTTGTAAACTACATTCTCTTTGGTTATTTGTTTTCAAAACTTAAAACAACAACGAGAGACACGATGACACATGCCAAATGAAGGCAATATCAAACACCAATAGCCTATTACACGAAGACATTTTGATTTTGTGCAGGCAAAAAATGTGACCACAAAAAGACTTAATTCTTTACACACTTACTCTATTGTCTTGCATATTTTTTCCTTCTAGTATTTCTAAATAGTTTCACACTGAAATGTAAGATACAAAATAACAGACATTTGATATGGGTAAATATGTTCTTTAAAAAAGAAAATAAATTAGTTCAATAACATGTACAGCAAAAAAAAATACATAAACAACATCTTTTATACTTCATGACGTTCACAATTCATGATTGAAATGATAAATGATAAATTTACAATTTCTGACGATCTTGTTACTATTGAACATGAGAGAATATTGCAACTCAATCCTGCAGCCACAGGCTGTTTTGGTCAGGGTTTTCGTCTTTCTTTTTAAAGTGTTAGGGATGTTCTAAACATTCTGTATGTTTTACTTATTAATATTTTTCATACCAACCAAAATAACACCAAGGCATGTTTTGCATTATTCTTAACTTTGATGAAATGTCATAAGCATTAAACTCTGCAAAATTGAGAATACCAAAATACATAGACTGCATAACAACTGATTACGATTTAGTCAGTCTGTCTTAAATTGTCAAGTTCCAGAGCTCTCGCGTTCAATATTTTTAGCAGCTGAGGAAAGTGCTGTAATGATATGCAAGTTGCACAAGAAATCAAAGAGATATGTGCATAATCTCTGAAACATTTTGCTAATTTAGACAAATTGCAAACTTTAAATAATTTTTTTTTGTAAAAAATAACATCGAAAGGCATATTTAACTAAAATGAGTAATTGTTTTCTTCAAAGATATTTCTTTTATAATAATTAAAAATATTCTGCAGTGATTTATCAAAATTGAAATAATCAGCCTTAATTAGTCATTTATTAATCAGTCAGAATTGCGCGCGAAAATGATGTTAAAATCTTGCAGTACACATATAAATTGCTAATTCTATACAGTTAAGTAAAGATATCAGTATCTTTACAAAGTAAAATAACTAAAATATCGAACTCCAAAGTAATTTCTAACAAGAAAGTCCCTTATCAAAAGGAAAAATCAAAAGTCTTGTTCCTGAAAATAGTCATTGTGTAATTAATGGGAAATTGTCCCTACTGCATTTCATCCGATAAAAGGTTTTATTATCGTGAATCGGCTTCAGTTTGAGACACAATGTTTAGGAACACTAATGTTCCTAAATAGTGGGTTTTCCGTGTCCGATTTCAATTTTCACGTCAAATTCACGCGTTAATTAACGTAAGACATCTGTGCAGTGTTGTGGTCAAGTTGCTTTGACAAATATTTAAAAATCGTAAGTCTATTAACATGTCTTCTTAAACAAAAAAATGAACATCCGATATGTAAAAAAAATCATGTTTACTGGTCTGATATTTCCGGTCCAAAAAAGTAGCAATTATAAGCTTGAAACTTGCAATGAATTAAGTATAGCAAATAAAAATGAAAAAGTAGATAAAGTTAGAACAAGGCAACGGAATACCAACCGTTCACATAAGTATGTAAAAAGTGCTCAATTGTTTTGTTTTCTGCACATTTATGATTGTTAACTTTGACGATTTCATGAGAGAAGATTGTAACTCACTCACGCACGCAACCAAGGATGTAAGGTCATTTTTAAGATCAAATAAAATGCCTACTCATGTTAAATTGAACATAGAGCATGACTTGAAGGGATTATTTCGATTCTAAAAACATCGAGCAGGGTATGAAAAAAGTAAAATAACACAAATACTGAACTCCGAGGAAAATTCTTAACGAAATGAACCTTAGCATATGGCAAAATGAAAAGCTCAAACACATCAAACGAATGAATAAAAACTGTCATTTGAAGTTTTAATAACAATATATAATAAAATGATATGTACGCGGCTAATTAAAGTTTACTAGGATAAAAATCTGAGATACTTAGTTCAATGGGCTAATATAACCCAGATTAAACAGTTGTACTTAAAAATATGGAAATTGCACAATAGGAAATATAACATCACCAGATATGTCATAATAGCTGGTATTAGATTGTCTTAGAGTGTCAATTTCAAAAAAAAAAAAAAAGTATGAATGGAGAAGACTTCTTCTTTAAATTGGCTTTCTAGTATTTTTGAATTTAAATATAATGGGATAAATGAAATGTAAGTGAAGATTAAAAATGGATGATTGATTGAAAGTACAAAAACCTAGAGGACCATTATAGGCTAAAAAAACACACCTGGATTTATTGGATAATTTAATAAATATAAAAAGTTATGTGGCTGTCATAGACCTCATCATTAGTGACGAAAGAGGACCCTGCATCTATGGATGTTGAAAATATTTCACAAAACTATTTTTTGTTATTTTCACTTTTAAAAAAAATCTATTTTAAGTTACGAATATCATTGTTTGGTTTCAAGTGAGTTATTTAGATTGTTCCTGAATCCGCATTCAGTTAATGCCAATAAATGAGTTCTCTTACTTGTGCAAGTAGTGGAGGACGAAATGCCTACAATATTGGAACATAGTTATCCCGTTTTTAATAAGGTTTATTTGCCTTATTTTATTTTCTTGTTCAAGCTAATAGCTGTTGTCTTGGATAGCTGCATTTTGCACGTGTATTTTACAATCACATGTTGTGGCTTGCGAGCAAGTTGGGTTACTAGTATCTGGAATATCTATTGTTTGTCGTTGTTTGTCTTTGTCTGTATGTCTAATGTGTTTTTTACGCGGATTTTTATGTTGCTAGGTGATATGTTCTAGTGTATTTTTATGTTGCTAGGTGATATGTTCTAGTGTATTTTTATGTTGTTAGGTGATATGTTCTAGTGTATTTTTATGTTGCTAGGTGATATGTTCTAGTGTATTTTTGGCGATTCCTGTTATCCCTTAATGTGTATTATTAAAGGTATATGATGTATATTTTTACATTTTTATACTTCAAAATAATATTCTTCTTGACCCATGCCAGAAGATAAGGTTTATCAATATTCATGAAGACTTTCCTAGGTAAACCACAAACCCTACCTTTCTTAGTAACATCTACTGTAATGTCTATTATTGCCTCTGTGTTAACCTTTGTATGTCTTTTGTATTCTCTACATATGCGTTATCTGATATATATTGAGTGAATCTCTATACCAATGCAATTTGGTTTGTTGAGAAATCAATTGATTGATTGATTGTTGGTTGCTTAACGTCCAGTAATTGGAAATAAAGTTATATAAAATACAATTTCCGAAAAAAATGTTGCGAGGTTTTGTGTTTTTTAAATCAGATAAATGCAAGCTACATCATTCTTATCCTTATTTGTTTTTTCTTAATTTTTGGAACATTCAAAGAAGTCGTAAATGGCTAAATATATACTCATTTTTAAAATAACGTTATCCACAATAACCTCTCTGACGTTTTATGGTTGTAAAAACAAAAACAAAAAGAAGTAAAAAAATCGTGTCTATGCTTGAAACGTAAAATAAATTGTGATACTTAAAGAACATTCCAAATTTTGGTAGTTTCAGTCCTACTACTTTTACCGAAGAAAAAGAATAAATGAATATATTTTAACATATTTAGAACAACTACATCAATGTTAGCTGATTCTTATTATCACAACGTTCTGCTATGTATTGGCTTCCTGAATAGCAATTTAGTTTTATTTAACATTTAATTTGTGTCAGGAAGTTTTATTTTCCAAACTTTGATTCGGATGTTTAAAGTGCAGTGTTTAAAATAATAAAAAAATTATAACTTTTGAGTTCCAAACTACAGTTTCGACAAACTTTATCCATAGACGGAATTATGTTCACCGTCTCTTCCATAAGTTAGTAGAAATCAAAACGAGTAGTTGAAATTAAAAAGATACATAGGGCTGAGCAGAATACCACAAAAAGAGCTGGTGCAGAACTCACTCTAGGACGTATCCGTATATAACAGAACATATATAATATATAAGTGAATATATTAAAATGAGTGTTACATGTAATCCTAATACACGATTTTTCATTCCCTTGTCCTTACACGAGATGTAAAGCTATGTAAAATAAGACGTGCCACTCTGCAAGTGTTACTACTGTTTTAAAGAAGTATTTCGTTGAACTTTTTCACGATTAAAGCAAAGTTTTAAATAGACCGTTTGCATTCTATATCTTCTAAAATGAATTATCAAAAATCAGATTTTGAACTACATTGCTTATTTTGTAGTTTATATTTATCTATGTTGACAATTAATCTCAGAATGTTTGCTTAAGTGTTATAGTCGTTCGCTAGTAGGTCTAATGTATAAAACTTCTTAACAAGGTAAATATACAGTAATTGAGAAAACAAGTTGACCCTGACGGAAACTGGTCAGATGTTCTATTCTTAATTCTAAACAGCATAATTCAAATATAAATATAGACTATCTTGGTCTAGGGTATTCCATTTGTATTTTAGTGAATGATATTGCTAAGGTCAAATGAGTATTTTTTGCGGTAAGACTGATAAGTATGAATTCACGAAGTTATTATCTTAGAAATTTCTAAATTTATCAACGGAGATATTCGCCCTTCAAAGGGAATAAACGTATTTACACTTTTGGTTTTTAGCTGAATTATGTCTCCGAATGACATTAGATCTCCTCCGAATAACCTTCTGACGTCAAGCATAAATCACTTTTTAATTGTGACGTCAAAATATTTTAAATTGTGATGTCAAATTTACGGGAACTTGTGTGATTTTACGTAATAGCGGACAAATTTGCATACAAGTGTAAACGTCTATATTAAACTCAACAGTTGATGCGTATGAAGCTTTTTCTTCTTTATTTGGTTCGAGCGTCACTGGTGGCTCTTTTTATGGGCAAGACGCGCGTCTAGCGTTTAAAATTATAAGCCTGGTATCTTTGATGATTTTTTTTCTTTTTTATAGTATATCATGATGATGTAATACGTATTCACCAAAGCAGCTTATAGGTTGCAATTCTGTAAATATAGACAATGCAATTTCCCGTAGGAACTCCCTTTGCGGCTAAAACTCTGACACTTTTACTATGAAGTTTCGTGAAAAATAATATCCTAGAACGGAAAGTTTATATGCACTACTATTTTATTCAAAGGTCAAAATATAGGGCTGTGCGGCATATTTTCAACATTTATATGCCCTGAACTTCTAAGAGTTTAAACTTATACTAAAATTCTATACTACCCTTACCTCCATTTTTGGACCTCCTAAGAATTAAAATTTAGGCGCTACCATGTTTTTCTATACTGGTTACATTCCCAAGTGATGTCTCTATGAAATGAAACACAGAGATCATAGATGGGAACCAGTACGTTAACAAATTAACATATCTATGAATATTATATATCTCCCCAAAAGAGGCGTGGTTTGAGAAACAGCTGTATTTACAAAGTGCAACCTATACAAACATTTATTCAAATAGAAAACTCTCTAAAAACACCTTTTCTCACAACAATACTTATTTATCAGAATTATAGCCTTAAAGAAATCACTGCATATACTCTAAGTTTCCTTTTACAGTACATTGTATACCCCTACCCCTGTTTCAATTTTTTAAAGAATTTGAAAACAAGACTTTAATTATTGCCAGCTTACCCTATGTGCATGTTTTCTGACATGAACTGTCTAAAACCTGTTTGAAACTATTCTGATAACAAATTGAAAGCATTTTAAAATACTATAAATGTAATGTTTAGTAGTTAATCATTCCAACATTCAAGATTATACAAAGTATCCAATCCTGCCTGTGTCTCCAGTCCACATCTTACTGTATGCCTATTTGTCAATGAAAGTTCACAATTTCTGCTTCAAATGGTCAGTTTAGAAGTCATGTTTCAACAGTATCATCCCTAACCATATATCTAACATAAGTTAGATAATATATGAACTAGAAGTGTTTAAACAAAGCCATATTTGCAAAAGTTGTATTTATGAAGATATCAGTCTGGTGCATAAATTCACTAAAAGTTTGATAGAAATGACTGCTTACATCTGATTTTTGGATAACTTCCTAGCACAGTTATTGTTTTCTTTACAAAAGACCTTTAAAATATTAAAATCATAGCATTTAGAAGTTAAACTATCTGTTTTATGATCCAGGGGGAGGCATTTTTCTCTGTTTTTTGCCCCTGGGGCCTCACATTTCCTAAATTTTTTCCATGTTTCTAGTAATGTGGAATATTTGGTACATATTTTGGAGAGAACACACTATTGTAAGTGTTATTGAGGTCTTTTTGTAATTTTAGCTTGTACTTTTTATGCCGCAGTCACAAAAAAGCACATTTAGGTGTTAGGCTTACTTTTGGGTTATCGACAGGACAAAAACACCCCACCTGAAATATTTAAGAAGGATCAATGAGTTGCAATGACTGCGAAGAGTAAATATAAGCACTTCTAAACAATTTAAATTACAAATAGGCATATATTATGAATTTAATTTTAATTCAGGGCTTTAAGTAAACAATGCATACTGTAAACTGTGAATTTATGCTGACTCATCATAGTTTAGGCCCAGGATTTCCTCAATCTTCATGAAATATTTATAAAACTTCATATTTGAGTTAAATTCTTCAAAATCTCTGAGATAAACAAGATTTTGTGAAATTCTGTATGTTCTAATTTTTAACCCTATATAGGTTGCAATTCTGTAAATATAGACAATGCAATTTCCCATAGGAACTCCCTTTGCGGCTAAAACTCTGACACTTTTACTATGAAGTTTCGTGAAAAATAATATCCTAGAACGGAAAGTTTATATGCACTACTATTTTATTCAAAGGTCAAAATATAGGGCTGTGCGGCATATTTTCAACATTTATATGCCCTGAACTTCTAAGAGTTTAAACTTATACTAAAATTCTATACTACCCTTACCTCCATTTTTGGACCTCCTAAGAATTAAAATTTAGGCGCTACCATGTTTTTCTATACTGGTTACATTCCCAAGTGATGTCTCTATGAAATGAAACACAGAGATCATAGATGGGAACCAGTACGTTAACAAATTAACATATCTATGAATATTATATATCTCCCCAAAAGAGGCGTGGTTTGAGAAACAGCTGTATTTACAAAGTGCAACCTATACAAACATTTATTCAAATAGAAAACTCTCTACAAACACCTTTTCTCACAACAATACTTATTTATCAGAATTATAGCCTTAAAGAAATCACTGCATATACTCTAAGTTTCCTTTTACAGTACATTGTATACCCCTACCCCTGTTTCAATTTTTTAAAGAATTTGAAAACAAGACTTTAATTATTGCCAGCTTACCCTATGTGCATGTTTTCTGACATGAACTGTCTAAAACCTGTTTGAAACTATTCTGATAACAAATTGAAAGCATTTTAAAATACTATAAATGTAATGTTTAGTAGTTAATCATTCCAACATTCAAGATTATACAAAGTATCCAATCCTGCCTGTGTCTCCAGTCCACATCTTACTGTATGCCTATTTGTCAATGAAAGTTCACAATTTCTGCTTCAAATGGTCAGTTTAGAAGTCATGTTTCAACAGTATCATCCCTAACCATATATCTAACATAAGTTAGATAATATATGAACTAGAAGTGTTTAAACAAAGCCATATTTGCAAAAGTTGTATTTATGAAGATATCAGTCTGGTGCATAAATTCACTAAAAGTTTGATAGAAATGACTGCTTACATCTGATTTTTAGATAACTTCCTAGCACAGTTATTGTTTTCTTTACAAAAGACCTTTAAAATATTAAAATCATAGCATTTAGAAGTTAAACTATCTGTTTTATGATCCAGGGGGAGGCATTTTTCTCTGTTTTTTGCCCCTGGGGCCTCACATTTCCTAAATTTTTTCCATGTTTCTAGTAATGTGGAATATTTGGTACATATTTAGGAGAGAACACACTATTGTAAGTGTTATTGAGGTCTTTTTGTAATTTTAGCTTGTACTTTTTATGCCGCAGTCACAAAAAAGCACATTTAGGTGTTAGTCTTACTTTTGGGTTATCGACAGGACAAAAACACCCCACCTGAAATATTTAAGAAGGATCAATGAGTTGCAATGACTGCGAAGAGTAAATATAAGCACTTCTAAACAATTTAAATTACAAATAGGCATATATTATGAATTTAATTTTAATTCAGGGCTTTAAGTAAACAATGCATACTGTAAACTGTGAATTTATGCTGACTCATCATAGTTTAGGCCCAGGATTTCCTCAATCTTCATGAAATATTTATAAAACTTCATATTTGAGTTAAATTCTTCAAAATCTCTGAAATAAACAAGATTTTGTGAAATTCTGTATGTTCTAATTTTTAACCCTATATAGGTTGCAATTCTGTAAATATAGACAATGCAATTTCCCATAGGAACTCCCTTTGCGGCTAAAACTCTGACACTTTTACTATGAAGTTTCGTGAAAAATAATATCCTAGAACGGAAAGTTTATATGCACTACTATTTTATTCAAAGGTCAAAACATAGGGCTGTGCGGCATATTTTCAACATTTATATGCCCTGAACTTCTAAGAGTTTAAACTTATACTAAAATTCTATACTACCCTTACCTCCATTTTTGGACCTCCTAAGAATTAAAATTTAGGCGCTACCATGTTTTTCTATACTGGTTACATTCCCAAGTGATGTCTCTATGAAATGAAACACAGAGATCATAAATGGGAACCACTACGTTAACAAATTAACATATCTATGAATATTATATATCTCCCCAAAAGAGGCGTGGTTTGAGAAACAGCTGTATTTACAAAGTGCAACCTATACAAACATTTATTCAAATAGAAAACTCTCTAAAAACACCTTTTCTCACAACAATACTTATTTATCAGAATTATAGCCTTAAAGAAATCACTGCATATACTCTAAGTTTCCTTTTACAGTACATTGTATACCCCTACCCCTGTTTCAATTTTTTAAAGAATTTGAAAACAAGACTTTAATTATTGCCAGCTTACCCTATGTGCATGTTTTCTGACATGAACTGTCTAAAACCTGTTTGAAACTATTCTGATAACAAATTGAAAGCATTTTAAAATACTATAAATGTAATGTTTAGTAGTTAATCATTCCAACATTCAAGATTATACAAAGTATCCAATCCTGCCTGTGTCTCCAGTCCACATCTTACTGTATGCCTATTTGTCAATGAAAGTTCACAATTTCTGCTTCAAATGGTCAGTTTAGAAGTCATGTTTCAACAGTATCATCCCTAACCATATATCTAACATAAGTTAGATAATATATGAACTAGAAGTGTTTAAACAAAGCCATATTTGCAAAAGTTGTATTTATGAAGATATCAGTCTGGTGCATAAATTCACTAAAAGTTTGATAGAAATGACTGCTTACATCTGATTTTTGGATAACTTCCTAGCACAGTTATTGTTTTCTTTACAAAAGACCTTTAAAATATTAAAATCATAGCATTTAGAAGTTAAACTATCTGTTTTATGATCCAGGGGGAGGCATTTTTCTCTGTTTTTTGCCCCTGGGGCCTCACATTTCCTAAATTTTTTCCATGTTTCTAGTAATGTGGAATATTTGGTACATATTTAGGAGAGAACACACTATTGTAAGTGTTATTGAGGTCTTTTTGTAATTTTAGCTTGTACTTTTTATGCCGCAGTCACAAAAAAGCACATTTAGGTGTTAGGCTTACTTTTGGGTTATCGACAGGACAAAAACACCCCACCTGAAATATTTAAGAAGGATCAATGAGTTGCAATGACTGCGAAGAGTAAATATAAGCACTTCTAAACAATTTAAATTACAAATAGGCATATATTATGAATTTAATTTTAATTCAGGGCTTTAAGTAAACAATGCATACTGTAAACTGTGAATTTATGCTGACTCATCATAGTTTAGGCCCAGGATTTCCTCAATCTTCATGAAATATTTATAAAACTTCATATTTGAGTTAAATTCTTCAAAATCTCTGAGATAAACAAGATTTTGTGAAATTCTGTATGTTCTAATTTTTAACCCTATATAGGTTGCAATTCTGTAAATATAGACAATGCAATTTCCCATAGGAACTCCCTTTGCGGCTAAAACTCTGACACTTTTACTATGAAGTTTCGTGAAAAATAATATCCTAGAACGGAAAGTTTATATGCACTACTATTTTATTCAAAGGTCAAAACATAGGGCTGTGCGGCATATTTTCAACATTTATATGCCCTGAACTTCTAAGAGTTTAAACTTATACTAAAATTCTATACTACCCTTACCTCCATTTTTGGACCTCCTAAGAATTAAAATTTAGGCGCTACCATGTTTTTCTATACTGGTTACATTCCCAAGTGATGTCTCTATGAAATGAAATACAGAGATCATAAATGGGAACCAGTACGTTAACAAATTAACATATCTATGAATATTATATATCTCCCCAAAAGAGGCGTGGTTTGAGAAAAAGCTGTATTTACAAAGTGCAACCTTTATAAAAGTTGCTTTTGTTTTCAAATACTGCATAAATTGGTTTATTCGACGAATTTCAGAATGATCAAGAAAACATGTTTTGTATATCTTGACGATCTGTTTTTTTTTTTATCTTTTTATATTTGATTTAAAAAATTGCACACTACGTCTTGTCTGATCATACAAATTGAATAAAGATTTAAAGAATGTTTCACGTGTTTTAAAAGAGAGGCGAAAGATAACTCTTAAGTTTAATAAAATTCATCTTTACCTTTTAATCTATCAACTACTGGTTAACGTTGTCTGGTAGTTCACTCAGTTCTATTTTTAACATTAATACTATATTGATCATATCCTTATGAATTGCTCTACTTAAGACACATATTTATAAGATCTTTTCTTTTTGGAAAACAAACAAATTACTTGGTTGAACTAGAATAACAGCTATGTCAATCTAAATTAAAAATACTATTGTAACAATAGCTTTTTGTTTTTATGCATATATCAGTGAAAAGGGTAATGTCAATAGCTTTAGTTACTTGATATGATAATATTCTTTCTAACTTTTAAACGTTTCAAATGAAAGGAAAACTAGTCATTCGTTAAAGGTATTATGCCCACTTCCTTGTTAGATTAGTTCATATGGACTTATCTAAAATGATATGAATTTAGTTATTAATCAGTCCGTTTTATCAAATCAGAATAAAAACATAAAGCTACCATCTTATCAACTCAATCAGGCTTTTTTTGGCCGAATCAATTTCAGTCACAAAGGAAATTTAATAACATTCTGTAATATAATGGAAATCCATGTGTTTGCAATATATATTCCTCTTACACAGATTTAGGTATCTAGTTCGCTGAGTGGAAGGTTTCCCATTTACTTATTAGTGAACATATGCACGTTTATACCTTTTTGTAAGTTTCAATGATACAAGATGCAATTTATTTTTTCCTAGATCAATGTATTTTACTAGATGTTCTCCTATTTATATTCCTATTGACGACTGAGGAACTAAAAAGAAAGGCCTCCCTACACCAAACATGTGTTGGCTGAATTTCCTACTGCATTCAACGTGGATAGAAGCACGTGGATAGTAGTTATCTGAATATTAAAGTACTGCGAATACGGACAAAATGTATGTATAGAGATCTATGAATGACTAGATTCGTTTTAATATAAAGTCGTCATCTTTGTTTGTCAATACTAAACACCTTGTATTTTTTTCTGAAATTCTTTTAATTTTTTCGTCTGACCCATATACAGTTATCTTTTTAATCCGTACATTTAGTGTCGATTATTTTTCGAGTCAGTCTTTTCAAGTTGCTCCACCCTCAATATCAAATAAGTTCGAATACGATCTTATATGGTTTCTCGGATATAAAATTTTATTTGTTTAATGTCTAGTGCCAAATATTTCATGTTCGGGACGAACAAAAATTGTCAATAAATACAACAGGTATTATTGAAAGGTATGGGTAAACTATGAAAGATAAATTCATTCACTTGTGAATTGTAGAGCGAAAAAAATCCTTACGACGAGAAATAAAATGCCTAAATGACCCTATTCTCCAAAATCCTACTTTTAGAACAGTAAAAAACTATATAAAATCCTCCAAGCTTGCATGCCTGCATGAATTTTAAATAGCCAAATATTATAACTTAACATTTCGCCAAGATTTTTGTTGTGAAAATTCATTAATGACCTTGTTCTCCAAAATCCTACTTAATGTATTAATACTAAGGAAAGCAGCAGATATTTTATCTACACAAGTTTTGAGTCATTTTTTATTAGTTAGAGACCACTCGAAACTAGTTAAGTACACTCGAATCTCGAAGTTACATTTTGTTCTGATTCATATCTTTAAATATCATTTTTAAGTACCTTAATGTTTTGTATAAAAATAAAGCATACAATAGAAACCTAGTACGCATGACAAAATACCATTTTTGATTTTAATCAATACATTGATTGAAAAATGATTGAGTAATCGGGTCAGGAAAAAAAATACCCTTTTTATCTGTATAGCACATATATGAATGAGTCAATTAACCACAGAACTTTTAAATATGCGATAGAAATCGTTCTATTTAGGTTATTTTGTAAATAATGACAGTTCATCGACAATAACCATGCATTTACATGATAATTAAAGTCAATGCTACAATCTTATCATCTTAATAAGGCATTTTGCTGACTCAACTCCAGTAAAAAAGAGAATAAAATAACCTTCTGGAATATAATGGAAATGAATTACTGTGATGTGTTTGCTATATATATATTCCTTTAACCCAGATTGGGGTATCTAGTTCGCTGAGTTGAAGGTTTCCCCTTTTCATAAGGTTAATTGCTACACAGAGGAACAAGTGATCAGTTTGCTGGAGTTTCTTATTGACAACATATTTATTGAATTTGGAGGTAGACTTTTTCAACAAATTGTCGGCATTCCTATTGGAACGAACTGTGCGCATCTCCTTGCTGACCTCTTCTTATTTTCAAATGAGTCGAAGTTCCTTTAGACAATTGTCAAAAACAAGAGGATGAAAGAAGCCAGGTCATTTAATTTCTCATTCAGATATATTGATGATGTTCTTTCCATTAACAATCCGAACTTCTCTGATTGGGTTCCATTTATATATCCTCCAGAACTCCTCCGCCTCATTTTTAGACTTTTACCTCGAATTTGACATACGCGGTTATCTCAGTACCAGAATCTATGACAAACGAGACGATTTTAATTTTGAAAATTATCAGTTTCCCCCATCTTAGCAATATACCAACTTCACTTGCATATGAGATATACATTTCCTAACTTATTCGGTTTTAAAGAGCTTGCAGCTGCTACTCAGACTTTTTAAAACGTCACCAGTGTCTGGGCAGAAAGTTGATGAACCAGGGGTATGTCAACGAACGTCTCTTCTTTTTTCTAAAAAAAAGTTCATCGGAAGGTACCAAGACCTTGCTATAATAAATATTCCGTATCAACTTCACAAATAACACACGATGGTCTTGAAATATAGATTCTGGGTACTGACGTTGTTTATCATCTTAATAACATGTTATAGTACTCTTTTATTTGTCTTTGGAAATATTACTTTTACTGTTTAGTCTATTTTTGGTGATATACATTTGACGTGGCTCGGTACTCATACATCCCGTCATTGTGTTATTGTGCTATGGTAAATGTTTGTATTCTTGTCTTACATTTATGCTAATGTGCTTTGTCTATATGCCATTTTGTTTTTCCAGTGATTAAGATGATAACACAATGTGGACTGCTGTACCCCTTTTTTGACATTTTTACCTATTATGTCTGTTTGTTTTGTTCACACATCGTTGTCAATATAATGAAATTTAATGCGATTGTCATACAAGTGAGAGGTTTAGCTAGCTATGATACCAGGTTTTATCCACCATTTTCTACATAAGAAAATGCCTGTACTAAGTCAGGAATATGACAGTTGTTATTCAGTCGTTTGATGTGTTTGGGCTTTTGAATTTGCCATTTGTTTAGGGACTTTCCGTTTAGGATTTTCTTCGGAGTTCGGTATTTTTGTTATTGTACTTTTTGATACAAGATGCAATTTAATTTTCCTACATCAATGTATTTTACTAGATGTTCTCCCATTTATATTCCTTTTGACCACTGAGGAACCAAAAAGAAAAGATATGAACTCAAAGGCCTACCAACACCAAAAATGTGTTGGCTTAACTTCTTACTGCATTCAACGTAGATAGTATCACGCAGATTGTAGTTATCTGAATACTGAATACTGAGAATACGGACAAAATGTATGTATAGAGATCTATAAATAACTAGATTCGTTTTTAATATAAAGCTCTGGCGCAATTGATACCTTATTCAAATAAAATATGTTGTACAATTTATATATACCTACAATTCTATACTGGAATTAGTTGCACTAGGTACCTAAACCAAATATAAAATCTCAACCTTAACCGAACTCCTTAACCTTTTCCAAAACCTATCATCTTTTTATGGTTCTTGTAAGGCACAAAGTTAATAAATGATAAAGTCAGACAATGTTTATGAAAAAAAGGTACAGACACGCTCAATTAAAAAATATGTAGGTTAAACTCACTGTTTCTCCTCCATGTGTAATATAAATGCATTCTATGTCATTTAATTATTGAATATACCTTATAAGTGACTTTTGTCCTGTTTGGTAGTCAAACACGTTGAGCTCTGGTCCTTTATTTAAAGCATCACATTACATTGCATTAAAAAAAATTAAAACGATTACTACTGGTATTTTATATACAACAATGACAAAAAATAAATGTTAGTTGAAAGTAACGTAACTTCAAATGAAAAAAAAATATTAGTTATGAAATTGACGACAATGAATGTGTTATAACGCCACAACTCCGATGAATTTCCTTGTGTTCATTTTCATCGAGTATTTGTTCACCACTTAAACATCTCTCACAGTGTATATGACCTGGAAAAAAGAAAACTATAGTCACTACAGGATTGCCTGCTTTAAAATTTAAGTTCCGTAAAACACTGATAATCGAAAAAGCTGCAAGTGATGAACAATAGGGAAACTACTAGCATACGGAAATATGAGCTGTACTTAATGTTGTTGTAACGGCTTGTCGTCAAATGGTGGATTCAAAGTATTTATGGATCTGTACTTGTTTGTGGTCCAACTTTTTCTCCAATGCGTAGATTAGATACATCCGTTTGACATCCATTAATAGTATTCGGAAAATTATTATTCCCTACCGTTATATTCCTTTATTTGTACAGTGTAACTGTATACATAATTCATCCATGATAGTTTGACTTCCAGACGAGAAATATCTAGACCTGCCAATAGATGGACAGATCAGCCAAAGATTATTATGATTTATAAATAGTGTTTGCGCTCTTTCATTTGATATGTCCACTTTTAAATTAAAACAATCATGTCCTTTTCTTGCCAGGCATTTTAATATGTAATTTCCTTTGGACATGAGTCTCACAGCCTCATAGGTTCAATTTTAAATCCCTTAAATGTTTTAGGTAGTCGCCTTCCTTTTCGTTTCAAGACTACAACAAAAAGACTTTTTGAACAGAACACGTTTTTTCCCTTGTTTATTCATATACAACATACACCAGGATATATACTCACTGCATGAGAAAGCTTTTGTTGATATCTTTTGTAAAACATATTTGTAACGCACCATGCCAGAGCTCGTGCTGTGTAAATATCGTTTTTGTTTAATGTAATATCTATATTTACGAAGCGTTATTTATATCCATCTGCATAGAAAAGGTCGTTTTTTTTCTATGCTGCATTTATTAACAATACATTCAGTTCATCGTCATGTGGTCGTCGCTTTTTAATTCATAGTGTAAATAGTCTCAAATTCGCTCAGATCTTTGTAGTTCATTTTGGTATTGAATTTTGAAACTTCAAACTCTAAAATTAAATAAAATCAACATACTAATAACATAAGATAATTAATACGCTAGATAGAAATGCAAAGCATGATTAAAACAAGTAAAAAGTAATCAAATGTATTCACTGCCTTAAAAAGATTTTGTTGATATTTTTTATACAATATTTTATAACGCACCACGAGAGAACTCGTTCTGTGTAAGAAAACTTCACCGTAAACTACGTATCACTACCAAATTTTTACTGGCTTGAGCATAACGACGTGTGACGCAGGTGAAGTGGCTACTACTTACCATTCTGGAGCATCTGCCTTCACTCAAATTTTTGATGGAATTCATGCTGCTCAGTCGTAAGTTTAATGTGTAATGGTTTGTTCGTTTTTATTATTTAACAGGGTGTTGTCTTTATAAAAAAAGAAGATGGGGTATGATTGCCAATGAGACAACTCTTCACAAGAGACCAAATGACACAGACATTAACAACTATAGGTCATCGTACGGCCTTCAACAATGAGCAAAGCCCATTCCACATAGTCAGCTATAAAAGGCCCCGAAATGACAAATTTAAAACAATTCAAACGAGAAAAAAATAACGGCCGAACTTATGTAAAAAAATAATGAACGAAAAACAAATGTTTATTGGATTTGATTATGTTGAATTGGACGCTTTATCCGAAAGGATCAAAGGTGTTATTTTATGCAATTAGAGGAGCATTAGAAAACTACGATTTTCTAACCAATTCAAGAAGCCCGAAGTTGTAGACGAGTCATATCCTCTTCATGACAAATATGTTGTTGGTCCAATATTCAAAAACATCAAATAAATTGTTTTCGTATGCTAAAATTAATCATCTAGGGTTTGCAGCGGAATTAGAATGCAACATATATCCAACATCTTTCACGAAAGAGAAAATTTTAGAAAATCACAACCAGCACCTTCTTTCTTTTTATATCAACATAAAAGGCGATGAAATACTCCCGGATTTATCCTGACCGCCAAACCTTTACAAAAATCCTCATTGAGAACGCAATATAGTCGGGTTGTCTTTTGATTATTCTACACTCTATACTACTATCCTCAAAATTGAATTAAAAGTTGACTTATTAAACAGCACTATTTTAACAAAAATGTGAATTGTCGTTACCTGTTTCTTGATTAAGGTCAGAACTTTGTTTAGAACCAGGTGTATCGAAAACATATTCGTTAAGTTAAGTGGATTGATATTTCAATGGACAATCGGGTACTATTATGTACCCATAGTGTACTGTACTGTACTGTACTGTACTGACCGACTCATTGGTGTACTCATATGAAGTAAAGTTCATATAGCCTTCTCAAAGACAAAACGAAAAAGCTTCTTTCAAAAGACGATTGTAACATTCACGCTGAATGAATGTGGATTCCAATGGCGGGTAATGTATGCATACCAAGAGACGCTTACCCTGTCAATACACACTTCTCTTTTTGTGGAGGCCGTAAGATTCCCTCAATTTGTGTTTTTCCCATTACTTGAATTATGAGATTTGAACATCGGTAAACTAATGTTGCATCTGATTTATATTTTTTACAAAAAGTTGAACTACAGCAAGATATTTGACAAGTCCAAGAGATTTTAGAGAGGTATAGTGTAGGGGAACTTCAACTCAGAAATACATATGTTTCTGAAATATTATATAGAATAAAAAGTGTTTATATTGATGTAGATTGATTAAGATGGATGTTGGGATAGAAGTGAGTTTAATGTTTTCCACGGTGTCCTTGTCTTATCAATATAACCAACAAACCTATCGTTCAATAGTACAAAAGCCAAAAAGTGACACTGTAATTTCTTTTCTTTTTGTTTCACTTAATTGGTCAAGATCTAAAGGTTTGTAAACTAATGGCGGAATTCTAATATGACAGAGGCTTACCAATATATTTCAGAACAGTTTAACAAATATTCATTTAATTAAAGTAAATTGCAATTTTAGACTAATTTACTATACCATTGCGCATTGTACCCGTTTGACAATATATTCAAACTGAGCAACTTCACTAAAAACAAAATAAAACTTTAAATCTGAAAAGAATGTTGGCTATAATTTTTTATGTCATAATTATTTTATTTAAATAAAAACCCAACATTTGCAAAAATATCGAAGTTGTACTTTTAGAATCAATATCCTTTATGCCATAATCATTTAGATTCACTTTGGGAATGTTGTAAGAACAATAAATTTTACACATCCAGCTGTAAATCTACGTAATGCGAAACACTTTCAAAATTCCTTCATAGGCATATAACTCCACTCACCCTTATATCGTAGTCTTCAGTATTCTGATCGGACAGAAGAATACTGATTTTCTAGTCTTTTATCAACGATACAATTGATATCTATGTTGTCATATCGAATTTGTAGTTGGTAAAACAAATCTACAGGTTATTGGGATGTTAGTGGATCTGTATTATACATGAATCACTGTTTTTTTTTCTTCACAAAATGGATTGTAACTTTAAAATGCAATATTTGGAAGAGGCAGGGTTTTACATTTACATGTATCAAATTCAGTTACGAAATGCGGGATGATAATACTTGGTTTCGAATGATGTACTTAACACATTACTAACATTACTTAAAAGAGAGGCGAAAGATACTCGAGGGACATTCAAACTCATAAGTCGAAAATAAACTGAAAACGCCATGACTAAAAAAATAAAAGACAAACAGACAAACAAATGTACACAAAACACAACATAGATAACTTAAGACTGAGCAGCACGAACCCGGTAGGTCACATTCTGAAAAAGGGGACGGTATTGTAGTTACGACATTAGGAACATATCCGTTATCATCTGTGAAACGGATATTCCATAACGTTCAACCAACTCGTGATGGCGTCCGTTAAACTTACGAAGGGATGATTTCAACTTGACCAGTTGGAACTCTTGGTTTAATAGCTTCCTTGTCAGCAGCAACCCTCTATCAAGAAAATCATGATAGGAAATACAAGCCCTGGAATATTGTATCAACTGGGAGATATATACTCTGTATGCAGGCGCTGCTTGAATGTTGCTACATAGAAATGGAAAGTTCACAATTTAGAAGCTGTAATCATATTTTTTGTTGTAAAGTTTTGTTTTTCAACCGACCCTCATTGTCAATTTCTAGATGTAAGTCAAGATATGAGGCAGACTGTTGTATCCTTTATCTCACGTTCGATGGGATAGATGCGTTCAACATAGTCACCAAATTTTGACTTATTTAGTGAGAGAACATTATCTATATAGAGGAAAGTAAAGTTAAAGGATACTTCTAACTTCTTTCCTTGCTTCCTTTAAAGGATACTGCTATCTTTTTTCCTTTCTTCCTAAGAAGTTCCTGTTTGAGGTCAATCTCATATTAATAAAGGAACAAGAAGAGGAGCAAAATTTGTATCCATGGAAATGCCGATTGTTTGTTGAAAAACACGTCATCCAAACGTAAAACATATGTTGTCAATCATGAAATCAATGTCCGTTTCAGAAAATTTGTTGTTTGAATCAGAGTGAGTTTTTACAAAGTAGGATTTATTCCTCCCTAAGACAAGATACGTTAGCCATTTTTTTTATGAAACAAAGCAGGACCAACTCTTTCAATTTGTCTTTTAGTTTGGAATGGGGAATACTTGTCTTAAGTTTAGAAAAGTCAAAAGTTTTAATACTATTGCAAGATGAAAAAGTGTTAGATTGTATGTACTCTAAAAGATCTTTGGATTTTTTTAGTATCCACATCTGATTCACGCCACATCTAGAATAGGTAGTTTCACAATAACTTTGAAACCCGGCTTTGATTGCTGATAAAATTGATGTTAATAATTCAGAAAGAGCTTTCGCGGCACACTTGGAAGACCAAGCAATATACCGTTGTTTGTAAGGAAAATTATGCAGTTTAAGTATCCAATACAGTGATGGAAGATCCATTTTTTCATCTTTGGTCGAAATTCCAAAGGATCATAGAGCAAACCTATGATTATCCAGGATTTCCTCTTTAGTAAGTGTCGTGGGGGTATATGTTGAGTTTCCAAGTGAATTGTCATTACTTAATTCATTTATCAAGCAGTCTATGTAATTTGATTTATACACAAAAATGATGTTGTTTGGGGCTTTATCTGTTGGACAACAACAAATTTGTCATGGAGGTAAGACAAGTGTTTTGCAACATTTGGGTCTTTAAAGATTGAAGTAGCATGGGTATTAATAAACCCATTCAGTTTCTTTATTCTGATTTGTATTAATGACATCACAGCCTTAATCCCTTCGGAAAGAGTATCTCGCGTTTAGCCCATTACCAGGCATAATCCTCGACTGAATCCATCAGTATTTTGAAGTTGTGTTTTCAATTCATGGATTTAGGCTCACGATTTCGGGCCTTTGGATAACACATTTCGCAGAAAAGTGTTATTGACAATGTGAAGGTTACCGGTAATAACTAGGCCAGCTGGATTATATATGAATTGGGAACTAGCACAGGTGCAATCAGAAGGTTTAGACCTGAAGTTGTCAATATTGAGATCCTGCAACACATAGATATAAGAAGATGTGGTATGAGTGCCAATGAGACAACTCTCCATCCAAGTAAAAATTTATAAAATGAAACCATTATAGGTCAAAGTACGGTCTTCAACACGGAGCCTTTGCTCACACCGAACAGCAAGCTATAAAAGGCCCCAAAAATTACTAGTGTAAAACCATTCAAACGGGAAAACATGTTTGTAATTGAAAATTTTAGTTGCAATTGGTTTGGTATAGGTATAAGAAATGATAGGTACAGACTGATCTTTAAAATAGAGAGGTATTTTCGAGTGAACCGATTTAAGATGAAGGATATTGTCCAAGTTAATGGCATCGAGAACTTTGTTGGCAAAGGAAAGTTTGAGAAAGTATCCTTGCTCCTTTTCATCTTTTCCAATACGAACTGGTTTGAAAAGTCTGTGACTTGCAATATCCGAAATGATAGCTGTAAGTTTATATTGGTTTAAATGAGGGTTAGTAACAGTGGTTTCCAAACATAAGTTGTGCAGAAAATGAAATTTTGAAAGGGGTAATGAATAGAGCTGCGTGCGAATGTGATGTATAAATGGCAACAAGTCATTGGTAGAGACATCACGGAGAGTAGGTCGTGTATAATGACGATGACCATGCCTGCGTATACGTCGAGGAGTAGAGATTAAAATGGTCATCACATTCACCAAGGTACATGAAGGACTAGATAGAATACCTATACCATCGATTTGGTCATTGAAACCATATGGTGTCGCAGTTCCCAATTGTCGAATCCAGTAATCTTCTTATTGTCTACGGAGATGTGCTGCAAGATGAAAATTGTTAGCCCTGTGTTTTTTTTTTGTTTTTTTTTCGATGATGCGAACTGACATAGAAAGGATTGAATGATCAGGCTGGTTAAAATGCTGGTAAACAATGTTGTTGCACTGAGGTTGATGTCTGATCTATGGCCGCACATACGTTTATTTAGCCTTCCTTTCGTTTCACCGACGTATACCAATCCGCAAAAGTTACACTCTAATTCTTAGACAACATTTGTTGATTTACAATTCAGATCATCGTAACTTCTGGTAAAATAAAACTTTTTAGTTAAAGTGCTAGTGAATTAAACATATGTTATTAAAATTCCACAGGTTTTGCAGTCATTGGCTTCACATTTCGAAATGAGACTGTGTTGTTCCATCATCAAAATCCAAAATGACTTGTAGCCGAACTGAACACGGCTGCGTACGTAGATTATTGCTGTTGTTATTAGTATGATGATCTGAATCTGTCATGCTAGGGATATTTGTCATGACCGCCGATGATGGGACACCTGCCATATCAGACGACACCGTGTCTATGGTGACGTCTGTTTCGGACCTTTTTATACAAGGCGACGTCCGAGCCAGTATTCTGTTTGATCTAAGTATATTCATGCATTTAATGTAACTGGGCGGATGATTGATTGATTGATTGTTGGTTGCTTAACGTCCAGTGGCAAATATTTCATGCATATTCAGGACGAGAACAAGTTCACAATAAATACAATAGGTAGGTTCTGTAATAGATTTAGGGATTAAGGTCGGAGAAATTTAGACTGCCACGGGAAATGAGGGTATATTGGATAGGGACAGAAATTTAGCCTTGCAACAGGTCACCTACGGACCCCTCAAAGAGTTGTTGCAAGGGTTCTTAACGTGCAAAGAGCGTGGCACTCTCTTAACACGAGGCATCGGATTTAACGTCCCCATTCTGACCGGACGTGGCTGCAAATTTGTACATCCCGCACAGCCAAACGGACGCCCCACTTTAGCACGGGTTTTACTGCCGGTCGGAGGAAGACCAATGGTGACCATACTTCTATTCCCCAGTCACCCTTGGGGGTCTAACTGGGCGGATGATGTCCTCTGGATACTCCGTATACCGACGCTGCTGGAATGTTGCTACAATAGAAATTGAAAGTTCACAATTGGGAAGCTGAAATCATCTCTTTTGTGGTGAAGTTTTGTTTTCAACATACCTTCATTGTCAATTTCTAGATGTACGTCAAGATATGAGGCAGACCTAATTGTATCTGTTGTATCCTTTATCTCAAGGTTCGATGTGATAGATGCGGTCAACATAGTTACCAAATTTTGAATTATTAAGTGAGAGAACATCATCTATATAGCAGAAAGTAAAGTTAAAGGATACTACTAACTTATTTTCTTCTTCTTAGAAGAACCTGTATGAAGTCAGCATCATATGAATAAAGGAACAAGTCGGCAAGAAGAAGGGCAGTTTGTTCCCATTGGAATGCCGATTGTTTGTTGAAAAACACGTCCTCCAAACGTAACACATATGTTGTCAATCAAGAAACAAAACATCTTCATAATGTCAGTTTCAAAAAAATTGTTATTTGAATAAGATAGTTATTTTTTTTACAAAGTAGGAGTTATCCCTTCCTAAGACAAGTATTCAGCAATCGTAGAAGCTAACATATATATTATCGGTAATTCAGTTAATGTATTTACGACAAACCAATTTCAGAGGTTTAAATTATACAAAATAAATATGGAATAGAAAGTATAAACACAAAGTCCCCTTACTCCCATAGCTTATAAAAAATAAAAAAAAAAATGCTGTTATTACTTATGTTTTTATTTCATAGTAATAATGAAGATTTCCAAACAGAGTTAATATTTATACGTCACTGCAGGTTCAAGACGTCCACAATCTTCCGTTTGAGCAGAATCGTTTGTAATATGTCGATCAATATGTTTATCTGTGTATAATCCACAAATTACAGACAAAAACGGAACTTCAACAGATACAATTTATTTCAAGTACACATTTTAAATCAAATGTTATCTAAATAATGTTGTTAAGGTTGCTTCCACATTGTGAAAGAATGAAGTCAATACATTGATTGGTCAGTGCCTATGTACCGACAAGTTGTTCATTACCCCTGAAACCTTCTATCGAGTCAACGGGCGGGGAACAATCAAAGTGCCTTTATAATGGAACACTAATATGTGATCGAATCTGTAAATATTCTTGCAAAAGATTAATCGGATTACTTTTATCATCTGATTGTTGGGCTACAATAATGGATATCCACTAACTAACTGATCCCTGTTTTGAAAAAGCAAGATATATTCCGACAATAAATTGCAAAAACAAATCAAATGAAAATGCATTATAGAGTAAGAAAAAGTATCATCCAACGCTTAGACTTGATACTTATTATTATTATTTTTTATAATGATTTTTTTTTTCGCAAAATAACATAATAGTAAGTTATACACATTGTATGCATAATATAAAATATATGCAAAAGATATACAACATATTTAATAGACACACCTTAAATAGTTTTGATACATTGCTGAATGTGATTGCAGGATAAAGGCTGCTTGGATAGAGTCCAGGGGTTCCAGCAATTCACTGTTCTTCTGAGTCTTTTATTTTTATAAAATATATAATTTTCTATAAATAAGTTTTCTTTTGAATGATATTTTTAGCGCTATCATATTGGTTTGTTCCGAGTTTCTGTAAATATAGAATTTTGTTAACAGAATTATTAAGTTTCTTTTGTCATTTTTTATCGGTTTTCGTTAGAGTACCAAATGAAACCAAATCTATATTTAAAGTTAGTTTTATTTCTAATTCTTTTTTCAAATATCCAGGAGTAAAGGTCTTCCCATAATTTTGATATATATGGACAAGTCCAGAATATTTTTTCTATTGTTTCGACTTCCACAACCTAAACTACACTTTTTTGTATCTTTCACTTTTTTGTTTGAATAGAATTTCACTAGTGCCTACAATTAGAAGTATTATTCTATATTGAAACCACTGCAGTTTTCAATTCTTAGTAATATAAAAGGCCAATACATGGACATTTTCACCAATTGTAGTTTGTAATGAGAATTAAGTACTATTTTTGTTCACATTTCTGTTTAAGGTTTAACTTTTTACAATTTAAAATATAATACACATCTTTTGAACCTTTCGGGGATTTAAATATTTTTTTTAACTGAGGGTTAAAACTGGACCATTTTCTATAACTAAATTATTGGGACATATATTATATATTTTTTAAATACTTTTTTATTGTAGAAATTAATACTTTGTATGTACGAAATTTAGTTTTGACATTGTATACATATTTAAAGTCATCAAAAGTCATGAAATTCCCAGATTTAATATTTTTAACCTTTCGGGGATTTAAAGAATATTTTTATAATTGAGTGCAAAACTGGACCATTTTCTCTAACGAAATTATTGGGACAAATATTATTTTCTTTTACATACTTTTTTATTGTAGAAATTAATCTATGTAAGAAATTTAGTTTTGATATTGTATACATATTCAAAGTCATCAAAAGTCATGAAATTTCCAGATTTAATCTTTTGAACCTTTCAGGGATTTAAAGAATTTTTTGATAACTGAGGGCAAGACTGGACCATTTTTTATAACTAAATAATTGGGACATATATTATATTCTTTTAAATACTTTTTTATTGTAGAAATTAATCCTTTATATGTAAGAAATTTAGTTTTGATATTGTATACATATTTAAAGTCATCAAAAGTCATGAAATTTCCAGATTTATCTAACAAGTCATTAATCAGCCAACCCCTTTTTTAGTCCAACCTTTATATTAAGCATAAAGCTGATTGATTACCAATCTTTATTTCATCATTCTACTATGTTTTGCATGTGTTAATTTGAGATTTATCGTGTATATTTTGATGATCATTCCAAGCTTCAAATACTTCCAAAAATCAAGGTTAATTTAAAACCTTTTATGTAGTTTTCAACGTTTATCATTTTTAGACCTCCTTCACACTGTGGTTTGGACAAAGTAAATGTTTTAACTTTAGCTAGGATGAAATTTGAAAAAAGGCAGGACAGGAGTTTTGAGTAAAAACAAGGCAGGCGATAAACTAATAAAAAAAAGACAGGACCGAACAGAGTGAAAAATAAAAAGGCAGGACAGAGATTACAACTAAAAAAATGTAGGACATACTTTTTCATTCAAGCAACCCCCCCCCCCCCCCCCCCTAAACATCAAATGGTAGCTCCCTAAGCTGTAAAAGTTTCTTATCATCATCCGATTTCAAATGATTCCTACAAGTATTTTTTATACAACAAAAACAAAAAATAATCGTTAGTTGAAAGTAATATAACTTCATATAACCAAACAAAATATTAGTTATGAAATTGTGTTATAAAGCCACAACTCTAATGACTTTCTTTGTGTTCATCCTCAGCGAGTATTTCTCTCATAGTGTACATGACCTGAAAAAGAAAAACTATGTTCACTACAAGATTGCCTGCATTAAAATTTTAAGTTCCGTTTAACGCTGATACTCAAAACATCTACAATTGATGAACCATAGAAAACCTATACGGAAATATGAGTTGTACTTAAAGACTTAAAGTTGTTGTAACAGCTTGTAGTCAATGGAAACAAAGGGAAACGCTTAAAAGTACTTTTTTTGAACATATTAAATATGTATTACGAAGAGTACTCGTTTAACCATCGGTATTGAGGATATATGATGTCAAAATGCGGACGTTTAATCCGATGCCTCATGTAATCTATGTCCAAAGCTTTGTAATAACTCTTTGTGGTCTTTATGTACCTTATATGTTGAATGAATATTGTCCCTGACCAATATACCCTTTTTTCATTGGAAAAGACCATTTTTCACGCCTTCCATCTTGGCCGACACACTTTGGAAATCCTAGATAAAAACGAGGGAGCTGTAATACGATTCCGAATGTAGCCCACCGATAACAAAAAGACGTGGATGTAAGTAACTACTAGTTAAGGTCACTTTACTATGTATTTATTGAAATTCACTTCTCCTTATCCTTAATGTGCATGCATTATTTACCGTTGGATGCACAGCCCAATTTTTTTTTTATTTAAAAAATATAAAACAAGACTGCAAATTTAATGCGTCCGAAACGTTTTTCTGGATTTATCTTTATAAGGACTTTTATTTATGATTTTGATAGCCCGTATTATTCTATTATTCTGAATATTTCTCTTACTTCCAAAATTAATCACTAGTGTAAACGTTTTCCCCCGGAACTGTTGTTTTGATCCCAACGTTATCTTCAATGTTTAGACATTTAAGTATATTTAAGTCATTATTCAACTAGTTTAATCAGTACTGTTCAGACATTTTCTTTACCTGCAATAGTTCTGAAATAACTCAATTAATATGTGGGGAAAATTATCTGACAAAATTTCTGATCAGTCTTTATAAAAATGTTTCAAATGCGTATATACTTTCAACATAGAAATAAGAAGATGTGGTTTAATTGCCAATGAGACAACTCTCCAACAGAAACCAAATGGTATAGAAATTAAACATCCACCTGTTCGCAAGTTTTAATATCTGTTTCAGAATTCATCAAGATAGTTATCATCAGATCATTTAACTCCTTTTGTAATTGATGAATGTCTATTATCTTTCTCTTGATGATATTGGCCAAAAGTATCAGTTCCTTATTTGAAAATGAGTTAGTTGCGAGTTGACCGTCACGTTTGGCTATCTTTAATTTCAATTTATCCAAATAACTAGATATTATCTTTTGCTTGTTCCATTTAGCAGGGATATTGATTTTTAATAGTACCGGAAATGATTTGTCTTCTGTGAACGATATAAAAAAAAAACATAATATGCAATCGATAAAATTCTCATTTTTTTCTTTAACGAAAGGTATCATTCCCAAGGTCAAAGAACAGATACTGTACAAAGAAACAAGCCCAATTAATAATTTTCTAAAACACCCTCAGGCAAAAAGTAAAATAACAAAAAAAGCGAACTCCGAGGAAATTCAAATCGGAAAGTCCCTAATTAAATTGCAAAATTTAAAGCTCAAACACTTCGACAAAGCACATCAGAAAAATGGAAGACAAGATTACAAAAAATTTCCATAGCACAAAACATTGGCGGGATGCATAAGGACCGAGCCAAGCCAAAAGGATATTTAAAAATATTAACTCAGTAAAGGTTAATTATTTACAAAGCCAGTTAAAAGAACACTATAACATGTAATTAAGATGATTAACAACGTCAGTAAATAGAATCTATACATGAAGACCATCTTGTATTATTTCTGAAGTTGATTTGAAAAATATATCTTTCTCTAACATTATATGAGTTTGTCATCCCATTATTAAAAGATACGGGAATACGTGACTTGAAAGAATCACATTTTACTCAAATCTTCATTATGATGATGTATAATAATTAATGTTCATGCATATATTGATTAAGATATCTAAATATTTATGAATTTTATTGTAGAATCGTAATTGAAAAGTATTGTATTCTGAAAATCATACTCTTCCCTTTAAATTTTGTTTGAATTATTATTGTTTATTTTACTTTGTTGATACTAACTGTCACAGAGCGTTCCTTATGTGATCAATACCTGAAATGGGCTACAAAAGCAACGTACGACTGAAATCAACACTACATAGATGTATGCACGAATTGGTTGAGCGATGTGATATGTTAGCTGTGTCCATCACCCGTTTGTGACATTAAAACTGCGTGTGGATTAGCAGAGCCGGTGATGCATGCATAGCAGGATTCTCTTACCCTGCTGACGCACCTGGTCTCACTCCTTTCAGAAATCATGTTATACCCTCAGTTTTTGTTTGTTACCTTGATTTGTATAAATCGATTTATGAAATTTTGGGCATCGGTAAGCTACTGTTGCCTTTACATATAACAATGGTGTAATGGATAAACATGAGCATTACTTATTTCATGGAAAACTTCCTTGTATCTTGTAAATGGGTCAAAGTTTTCCAAAACATCCTCATAACTGTTCTTCATCCCATAAGTCCTGAAATATTTTCATTGTACATTTAAAATGCATTAGTTTAAAAAGTTATCTTCATATTACAAGTCAACCGCTTCTGACAAAAAACTCGTATTTTATCGGACGAAAGCATCTCCCATATGGGACTGCATTGTTACTGACAGTATATTGACCAGATACAGTAATGTCATTGTTTCACATTACATTACAGTTATTAGTGATCACGTTAAGAAGCGATTAGACATGATAATACAAAATGATAAATCAATTGGTTAAAAAAATGTTCGGAACATATGAGATGGAAAATCTCGATGATTTTAAAAATTTGAACGAAGTGAATATTTGAATCTTGGCGAAAAAAATGGTTAAACTAATGTTCCTGTCACAAGGAGTTATGACTTTAGTTTACGAGAATCATATAACTAGTATAAAACTGTTCACAGAAACCAGGGTTTACATTTTGTACGCAAAACACGCGTTTAGTCTACGCGAGGCTCATCAGTGATGCTCGAATCTTAATAGTTGCAAAATTAACAAAAGAAATCAATTATTTAATTAAGTCGCAATGTATATTTTCAAATGAGTTAGCTCTAAACTTACTGTTATGTCGGTCATAAATTTGTCGTTTTTTGTGTCCTGTTCTGTCGTTTCATCATTTTTGTAGAGCTTCTTGATTTTTGATTCAATATCGTTTTTGTACGACTCATCTTTCATGATACTAGCAAGCTCATGAATTGAGCCTGACAGCTTTTCCAAGTAGAATTCGTAGCTTATTATGGTCAAATCGTGTATATCGTAAAAATTATATATATATGAAATGTCGAGGTAATATTTGCCACCAATGTTTCAACATCGGTCCTATTTCCACAGATTTTTATTATTACATGGGCTAACGTAGCGTTTACCTTCGAAATATCTACAGGTTTTCTAGCTTCAAGCCCACAAATACAAATTTTGTGAATTCCGTGCGAGTGTGTTTGTTGATCTTTTTTGTGATTATGTTTAAACAAAGATTGAAACTGTGTCTTGCATAAAACTTTCTAGTACTCATCATGGTTGTCATGACATTTGCACGTCTGTGATTGACATACATATGATAAGTTTCGTGCTATTGTTTCTCTAGGTATACGCCAAATTCTTCATTTTACAAAATTACAGATTTTAAGAAGTCTTTTATAACTTGCTGCGCAAGGGAAATAAGACTGCACAATCGCAAATATTGTGGATCATCTGTCTTCTGACATACTCTATCCTCTGAACAGATTGTATTTTGTATTTTAAAACATTTCTAACTTATTATCTCTTGCTTTCAAATTGGTAATGTCATACAATGTATGTCAACATTTTTTTTCAACATGACATCGTATGTCGTAGCGGAAATTGAAAACAACCGTTCCCAATCAATGCTTATTAATATCCTGTCTTTTGTCATAATAAATTGACGATAGTAACTCTTCAACTACAGTACTGTTACTCCAAGTCTAGTGCATTACAAAAGGAAGCAGTACTAGAGGTTATTAAAATGAATAGATTTAAAATAAAAATTAAAGTTTCGTGAATGATTTAGGCACAAAACGTCATGGCAAAACGATTCAAATTTTGATAATATCTCATTGAAAAGACGTTTTCAGGTAGGTATTGTATATTTTTTGTATTATACTGTATTAATCGAAATTCTAATATGACTTTCTAGATCTTCTTTTGCTTTGAAAACAAAACCATAATCTAATTTCAATACAAACATGGACTACACTTGATTGGCGTGACAATTGAAATTACAACGTCATATGTTTTTGAAAAACGCTAGAGATCAAAATGGACATTTGTGTCGGTGTTGCTTGCTAAGCATCTAAGTAAATTCATTCTAGAAGTAAGCAATTTTTGACCATGAAAAACACACACAAAAAAGTAAATTGATTATATAAAGCTACATAATTCAGTTTAATGTATAAATGAGAAGGAGACAACAAGTAAAGACATATTCTAGTACATTTATTGTCAAAAGATTTTCAAATGGTAGTCTGCTGCCTTTTTCAGAAATTTTGTTAAGGAATTTTGTTTAGGAGTTTAAGACATCATGTTAAATAAGGAAAACACAAAACACAACATAGAAAACTATAGACTGATAGATTAAAAAGTTAGTGCAAAAAATAAAGAAGTTACGGAGCAAAGAAAATTGTTTGCCAAAATAAGACTTAGATATTATCTTAATATAGAAAGTGGTAGATACAATGTATTCGATTTAAGAATTCCGAATTGTCGTGTTTTCTCAGCACTAGTTGGTTTATCTGTATCCTTCGATACGAACACACAGTTGTTACAAGGACTAAATATAAAATGGAGAAAGTTATATTTAAAGTCAATTAAAGTGCATTAATGCATAATATCGAGTTAAGTTTTGCCTCTAACATTGATATTTACTATTAAACCTAATGCTTGAAACTTTTACACAAGCAAACATAGGTAAAACGTTTAGGAAAAGCGTTGTGAAAAATTATGATTTTCTTCAAATTTTCCTTTAGTGCGTTCATTTACGACATTTTTTTATTCTTTGAAAACGATGTATTTCCTATGTCAATAAGAAGATGAATATCAAGAGTTGCCTCCCTTTACACGTGGATTTGACTATTTTAGGACTCAAAACTAGGTGGGAGAAAATTTCAATAGTCTTCCATGAAGAACAGTGTGTGTGATGGTCAAAAGTATTCGTACGCTATGTTTTCATACGATAATAGTAATACAACAGAAGATAAATAAGGTTCCTCTCAAGTACAGAATTACAAAACTGGTTATGCCAATTCATCGATTGCAACAAAAAAGAAACAGAAAAGAAAACAAATAGGTGATAAGGCTCATTAATTTATACTGGTCAAAATCAAAATATTAACAATTAGTATTTAATAAACTATTATTGTCTTATAAGTCTATTGTTTAGCTTGTTTGTTATGTTATGAATGTTTGCATTGTGATGAAATCGCCCTTAAATATACTCCTTGGTTGGCAAATAAAATTATAGGTATTTGTAATAAAATTCTGATATATGAATTACATTTGTAAATGAGAAATCATTAAAATATGTTTTTTGTTGATATAATTATTCTATTTTTCGTTGTTAAAATTTAGCTAAGAAGATCTATGCTTTTTGGTAGAAGATACCTAAGTGTTTCGAATATCTTTAAAACATTATGAATTTATTAGAAATGAGCACATCCATTATACGTCTGAAAATGCTTTTCAATTTTATTCTTAGAACTTGTTTATTCAGTAAAATTAAATAAAAGTAATTTATTAATGTTTACCATTTGTTATGCTTAAGAAGACAAAACTTATTGCAATCTTGCACTTCTTTTTTTTTTTTTTTTTTTTCTCTTTTTGTTTTAAGACTTATCTCGTCTCACAACTATCCATAGACTAAGATTGAACAGTATCATGACTTTACTATATCACGGCTTGTGGTTTGTAAAATTATCAGCAAGGACAGTATTCGATCTTGAATACTCACCGATTAGTCACCATAAGACACTACAATGCAATGCTTTGCTCTGAATAAAGTACACGATGTATAGAGTTAACATGTACGTATATGTCAAAGCATTTCATTACCAAGAATGTAAGCATTTGTGAACAAAGCGAGTGTTAAGTAACAGCTTTGGGTAAATTTAGAAGAAAGGCATATAAGAATGATATACTAGTGCATGTGTTCGTTATTTGTTCATTCGACAAATTATTAGAAAGAAGAGATGTACATCTTTCTGTAAACAAAATACAGGGACGCTTAAAATTTACGGCATAAATACCTGATACGTTACTATTATTTGCATTTCTGTCTGTTAGTCTAGAGTCACACACTGAACACCGTTTCTCTTGTCTTCCTCGTTTATCATTTTCAGAATTTTCTAGAATTTAATATAGTCATTTTTTTTTACTAAAAACCATGATGCTGTTATAATTGACAAAAATGTAAGCGATGCATTAATTGAAACCGGTTTCTTTTTCTGGTACTGAACTGACAACAAATTTAATGAATGTGTTGGAATGATATTTAAACAAATAGTCGTTATTCCAATGGGAACTAATTGTGCCTCCATAATGGCCGACTTGTTTTGTACTTATATCAAGCAGAATTCAGACGGAATATTCCCAAGAACATATAAAATACCTACGAATTAACAACTTATCACCATTTCTCAGCAGTATCATTCCATCTTTCCCATCGTATTGCGTATACATATGTCAGTTCGTACGTAATATGCGCGTTCGTATTCGGTATACATTATCAGCGGGTGTGATTCTAACACAAAAACTGCGGCAGGTATTCCATTTCTTGATATTATCATTTATTCTTAGTTTACGTTTTGTTTCTTTTTATTTCTGAAATAATTCATTTTCTACAAATAAATTAATCCCTTAATCTACGTTTAGACACATTTCCGACGGACACATTGTTTACTATATGAAAGTGGGGTCTACAAAGAAGTCATGCTAATATGAGAAGGTAAGAAAAAGAAAAAAAACAGGTAAATCTTATCATATTAAATATTTTAGAAGAAATCAGCGATAACAACAAAAAATCTTTTTCAAACAGAGTTAATATTAAATTCACAGAAACGTTAACCATAAGTTTTGCACACATGTCAACCAATATCTGCTTTACGTAAATTCTTAGCGAGGTACTAAATAAACTTTTTTGATTTTTTTTTACGGTCAAAGGAAGCTTTATCAAATGTTCAAAGTTGGGTCTCCAATAACAAATGCATCATATGTAATATAATATGCATTTGGTATAAGTATGTTCTTTTATTATCTAATACGCAACTGATATAAATGCCAATGACACACTATCCACCAGAGTATTAATGACGAGGGTCACCGCGATTTTCTACATAAGGAATAGCCTTACCAAGTCAGGAATATGACAGTTGTTTTCCATTCGTTTTTCTAGTTTAAGAGCTTTTTATTTTGCCATTTGATCAAGAACTTTCCGTTTTAAATTTGTCTTTGAAGTTCGGTAATTTTGTTTTACTTTTTCTATGTTTTTCATAACTTAAAACACACGTTGAAACATTTTCGATAATTCAAACACAATTTGATATATTTTTGGTCACTTAAAAACACGGCTTGATATGTTTTTGATAAATTAAAAAATAATTTCATACGTTATAGATACATTAAAACATATCTAAATCTATTGCGATCAAAATTCGTTTTTTAGAATAAATAAATAATTTTGTAGTCGCACGCTTTCTTTGAAATTAAATTGCATTATGGTGTAATGTGTAAGGTGTATGGTGCAAAGGTGTAACGTGCATAGTGTAATGGCACATGGTGTAATGGTGTATGGTGAATGGTGAATGGTGTAATGGTGTATGGTGTTAGTGGGAAGTTTACACCTTCCAAGGAATGTATATTCCTTTTTGTGCTTCTTTGTTACATATTTGTTTGTTTTTATAGTGATTAAGATTATAACACAATGTTGACTGCTGTACCCCTTTTTTGACATTTTTACCTATAATGTCTGTTTGATTTGTTCACACATCGTTGTCAATATAATGAAATTTGATGCGTGTGTCATACAAACGAGAGGTTTAGCTAACTGTAAAACCAGGTTTAATACACCATTGTCTACATAAGAAAATGCCTGTATCAAGTCAGGAATATGACAGTTGTTATCCATTCGTTTGATGGGTTTCAGCTTTTGATTTTGCCATTTGATTAGGGACTTTCCGTGTTGAATTTTCCTCGGAGTTCAGTATTTTTGTGATTTTAATTTTTTTTTTCGATATCATTACGGTAAATTTTGACATAGTCATACTTTTCTCAGACTGCTGCTTTTGACGTCTTTACTCTAAATCCATATGATGCGTACTGATTGGTACTTTAGTATTGAAGAACAAGGGAAAATAATGAATGCTCTAGTTCATGGAGAAAAAGAATGCTTCTTTTGTTGGTTTATAACTCGCCTTATCCTTTTTAATGTGACCTACCGAATTAAACTTATTCCCGGGTTTGTACTAACCTGAGTAATACGACGGGTGCCATATGTGGAGCAGGATCTGCTTAGCCTTCCGGATCACATGAGATCACCCCTAGTTTTTGGTGGGGTACATGTTGCTCAGTCTAGTTTTCTATTTTGTGTTTTGAGTACTGTTTTTCTTTTGTCTTTTTCTTTTTAGCAATGGCGTTTTCAGTTTATTTTCGACTATGAGTTTAAATGTCGCTTTGGTAATTTACGCCTTTCTTTTATTTTTCTTTTGATCAGTTTTCTTGGACATATTCAGGCGGCTTTCAAGGAACTATAGACAGACTATATTCAAATTACTAAAGTAAAGTAAAGTAATAATGTGATGTAGAATGTTTAACTGCAAGAACACAGTGATGCTCCTAGACAGGGTAAATTATATTCTGGAAACAATTCACTAAACACAACAGATATAAACACATTTATAAAGTGATGATCAATCTTCACACTGTATTGCAAATTCGGTATTTATTTTGTCATGTTGTTCTCATGCTGCGTAGTAAATTACCTTCAAGATAATGTCGATTTACATTTATTTGTATGACTCAAGATAGATCTGAAAATTTCTTGACGAAATTCTAATGTCCGATGACCCAAATTTTAATGCATAATCGAAAGTTATGAATATCATCAATGTTTGTTCCTAGTATCATAAAGACACCCAACAGATTAGAGGGTACAGTTCAAGGAGGGAACGTTTTAAGTCAATAAAAAGTCAATAAAATAAACATGACAGGCCTCATTGTGATTCTGAGATGAAGAACAGCAATAAAAGCGCTGAACCTTTGCTTTTTGTGTGTGTGTGGTTTTTTTTTTTGTTTTTTTTTTTTTTTGTTGCTGTGCATATATTGATTTTGTGTCATGGATAGATACCCCATATCCTTTGTTTTTCTATAGTTAAATTCAACAAAAAAAAAACATATGTGCTGTACAAAAAGGATTTTGTGTTTTCAATTTAAGATATAAATAGGATATTTCAGAAAACACGAAACTTATCTGTCAATCTGTTGTACAGTTCTGTAAGATTAAAGAAAAACATATTTGAAACATCATTAATTTGTTTTTAGAGAAATGTGAATATTGAATAAGTATACTGATCTCTGTTTTAAATGTTAAGATTTTTCGTACTTCCTTTAAGTACTACGAACATTATGTTCAGCCTAATTTGGGAGTGTTCCTTAACGGTTTCCATTATAATAAACGCTCTTTCCAATTACTTTCTACGCAGTCAAAAAATGAATCAAATATACCGAACTCAAAATTCAAAAAAATTGGGTGAGCAACCCAAACAGACTCAAAGATTAATGTTACGATGAGAATTGGGATCTATCCGCCAAATTTGTGTAAACATACATCACAAACATACAAATACAACTGGCTAAATAAAGGCAACAGTAGTATACCGCTGTTCAAAAGTCATAAATCGATTGAGAGAAAACAAATCCGGGTTACAAACTAAAACCGAGGGAAACACATCAACCATAAGAGGAAAACAACGAAATAACAGAACACAGAAGTGCAACAAAAAACAAACAACAATGCAACATTCATAGAAACGTACTATTTAATAACAGCTGCCATATTCCTGACTTGGTAGAGGACATTTTAAGAAAACAAATGGTGGGTTGAACCTGGTTTTGTGGCTAGCCAAACCTCCGCGCTTTATGGCAATGTTAAACATACCGCTAAAATGACAGCATTTCATGACGGGAACAGAGTACAAATAAATGCAAAAACACCAAAGACAGAGAAATACATAAATAAATAATATGATAGTACATTTCGACATGTTAACCACAGAATAATAACGAATAACTAAAATAATTTAGGACAGTACACAAAAACAGCTTAATAGAATTACGAAGTGTGTGTCGGCAACACGAATAGATCAACGCCACAAAAAGTAACATTCAAACATACATATAAATTAATCTAACAAAGAAGTAATTAATAAAGTTGTAGTTGAAAGTAAATTTGACAAAGTCACCAACAAGAAGTTTCTGTAGTTGTAAGTTTGTAAGATGCCGCCAGGGTTTTAAAATTTATGTTACCGATGGTTTACGAGTTTTCTGCTGTTTTAGGGTTAGATAAAAGAATTATCAATCCGCTAATGTATGATGCCAAACCAGTATAGCTTATCAACATATTTTATAGAAATAACGCGACGAATGTCACATGTGCAGCAGAATATGCATACCCTTCTGGATCACATGAGAAACACAACCAGTTTCGGCTCGTTTCGTTTTGCTCATTATTTAGTTTTCTATGTTGTGTTATGTAGGCTGTTGTTTGTCTGTTGGTCGTTTTTCTTCTTAATTTGCCATCGCGTTGTCTCTTTGTCTTCGACTTATGAGTTTATATATTCCTTTGACATCCACTTCTTTTTTAACGAATCAGTGGCACAAACCATATTTTTAATCCATGTAAGGATGATATGATGCATTATGTGTTATATAATTATTTGAAAATATTGCTCCTTTTTAACAGTTTTCGTTGTTTGCATATTATTTAATCTTGACAAGAATAGGAGTTAAAACTTTGAAGGACTCAAACGACATTTGATCTGAAATAAAATGAAAATTCATCATGCTTTGGCAATTTTACTTGTTGTATTCGCTTCTTTTGAGGACGAAGCACCACATAAAAATATAAGCCTGTTATCTTGATGAGTTTCAATTTTACAAGCACTGTCAGTGGTTGTCATGCTAAATTGGTGATGACCGCTTATCGCAAATTTATAATATGAACGTGAAATTAGTGTAAAATGTCGGTTTCGTTTATAAGGATTCTAACATATGCAAATTATTTTTGCCATATTTCATATCCAGAAATTGAAAATGAGGATCGAATTTTCCCAGTGAGAATCGTCCATTGTGATGTAGAACCATTAAAGCATACCCTATACATGTATAGTACATGTATACATATCTCCCTGTTGATTGACTTGTTTGTCCTTATTCTAAAATTCACCATTTCAATAGTTATATTACATATCACACAAGAATTTTTACAAAACAATGGTGACATGTGTACTATCATATTTTATCAACACAATAATCAATTATTAAATGCAATGACACCATGGACACCTTCAGTCTCTTGAACAAGTATTCGGTCATTTATGAAGTGTTTTTCGTGCATCTTACACCACTACACACAAATTCATACACTTAAGTTTTAGTATGTTTTAAAGTGTATTTAAATAGTCTGATAAGATCAACATTACTGTTCATATTTTAAAGTAAAATCTTTTTTCTGAAGATACAATATCACGCTATAGATAATACGAAATTGACAAAACAAACATCATTCACTAATGTATTCATTTTATCAGAGTCAACATTATCAAATAAAACCAACAACTTTTGTTGCACAAACGTATTAAATTCTACAATGGATTGCCATTTCTCTATCATGGTTTCCTTCATAAAAGATTGCAAGATTTACAAGAAACTTATTGCCCACTGCTTGTGGAGGTTTTCTCTCTGACGGTGTCACCAGCCCAGTAGTTAGCACTTCTATGTTGACATGAACTATCGTTGATATGGTCATAATCATAAATTAACTCTTTACAAAACTTTGATTTTTTTCGAAACAGTAAGGATTTACTACCCCATAAAAAGAAAAACGTTGGTTTTATTTGGTAAAGACTTTCGGAATTTTGGAACTAAATACTCTTCAATTTCGTATTTTATTTGGCTTTTTTACTAATGAGTCTTTTTAGACGAAACACGCGTATGGCGATCAAATTTGTAGTCCATGCATCCATGATGAGTTTATTGAACCAAGGATTCTTAATTGGAAGGTTGAAGTAATTTCATCACAAGTTAACGGTCCCGTTAATTTTTTGTTTATTATTTTTGTTTCTGTAGTCTGTTTTCCTTTGTCATGGTATTATCCGTTTAGTGATTTTTTTTATCTAACTTATCCTTTTTAAATGCTTCATTATCTTTTAAACTTTGTATGTAATCCTTATTTTTTACAACAAATCCATTTCTTATTCTTGTTCTTAAGTTTAAATATACGATACCAGAATATTGAGATTTAAGTGGTATATCACAAAAGCATTAATGCATATGTGATCCATTTAAAAATAATATATTGAATGTTCGTTTATCTCTTACCTTCATCATTTCCTAATAATTCATTCTAATTGCGTCGTTTGGATTTCCTAATAAACGTAAAAAACTAAAATAAAACAAACAGTAATTGACAGTATAAAAGGTCAGTTTCTAATCTTAACATTTTTACAAAACGTTTGAGTTTGACGACATTTATGCATACTGTAAAAGACAATGTTGTTTAAACCTTATCGATTTTAAAAGAAATCATTGTTTTCTTCAATATTATTAAAGAATTTATAAAAAAAAAACGTATACTATAAAACGACAAAAAGCGCTAAAAAACCTGATACTTTATGCAGATTGCTCGTCATATTGTTGAAAAAGAAGTTATTGGTTACATTAATTTACAGCCAATAATTTTCACTGTGAAATGTATATCAAAATAGTAGACCATATACATCGCTTCTTAATCCAACTGGTAACAAAACTTAAAAAAAATGCGAACCGTGAAAATGTAGTAAATTGCCCGGTTTTATTGTGAAAACACCACAATATAAGTAAGCACTTTGTCAGAATAAATTGAGACAGGCTATCGATGTTCAAAACTAGTATATTTAGCTGAGTCATTTACGTGCTAATTCACAAGGTAACAATACCGATAAGACATTCCAACCTACTCATACACCATTATTCTAGTTCCACGCCGACCAATCTTGTCTTTTACTTTTAAATACTCCTTGCTTCCCGAAAATACTAGTCAGTTCTATGAATTGCATTTCGCTTACCTAGAGCCGGCAAAATAGCATATTTTTCTATTTTTCCTGCGCCGTCAACAAATTCACTATATTACCGGTACCGGTAAAACAAACATTTCTATAGAAATAGCCTATTTTGCCGGCTTCAGATTAAAATATTGTAATCAGAGTTTGCAAAATAGCTTATTTTTTTATTTTTCCGAATAGCCACTGCCTAAAAGTTGACAGTACATACCATATATAGTGTACACTTCTCGAGAAAGTAAAAACTAAGTAAATATAAATACAACGGTAATCAAAATAGAAACAGTTATGGGAATCTATATGTATCCGAATCGCATCTCAGAACCCACCTGCATCAGGAATTCCAAAAGTTGAAAGTCAAAACACGATGACGGGATGCATTAATACCGAGTGACGTCAAAAGTCATACGACCAAAAGAAACTTTATTGCAGGAAGACAAATAACTGGGAAACTAAAGTAAAATAAAACGGTGCACAATTTCAGCATCTAGATATCTACTCAAGACCGTCTTGTAATATTTGTAAAGTAGACACTGACTATTTATTTATGAAGTCGTGGTATTTTCCGATGACACTTAAAAAAGATGAACAAGACGTTATTTGATAATACCCTGGTTTATTGTTATTTTTTGCTCAGACGCCGATGACATTTTACAAAGTCTGACTAGCATCTGCAAGCTCTTGAATACCGTATGGGTGCGAAATGTATACTGCATACGACGGTGAAGTTGGTATATTGCTGATAGGTCAGTAAAATATGTAATTATATTACAAATTGAATCATCTCATTTGTCATAGATTCTGGTACAGACATGACCGCTGATGTCAAATTCGAGGTTAATGTCTAAAAATGATGCAGAGGAAGCTGTATCTGTATTTTTTTTATTCTCTAGTTCAGGAGATTATATATTAATGGGACCCAATTAGAAAAGCTTGGATTGTTATTGGTAAGAACGTCATCAAGATGCCTGTATGTGAAATTAAATAATCGAGCTTCCTTGATCTTCTTATTTTTACAAGTGTCTGAAGAAATATTAGAAGAAAGACTAATATGAAAATAAGAGAAGGTCTGCATGGAGAGGCGCGCAGTTAACGAAATTTATTTTAGAAAATGACCGAGATTTTAAATTTTCCAGGAGTTATTTTGAGTTTCACATATGATTAATGCCACTACGCGAGTAAACAAACATAGTATTTCTGTATCCCACTTTCACTGCAGACTAAAGTTTGATTAAAATAACGGACAATTCCTATGTAGATGAGACTGAAATGTACCATTCTTTAAACGGAGCCTTGTAAAGTTAATGTTTCCAATACAAATAAGGTACGTCCTCACATTTGCTATTTATCGAAATATTCAATGCGGCCATGGAGAACTTGTGATTTGACAAGAGCTCATCTTTTTTTCAAACTTTATGTTTTTGGTCGAGGAATATCCGAGTGTTCAATTATTCATTACTCTTTGATAAGACACTCAAAGTAATACGATTTACATACAATCTTTTTTGAAGCTTTGTCAACAGGAACAACATGTTTGTCCTGAAGAGACTTCACGACAAATATGTTGAAAAGGTAAAATAAGAAAGATTTTTTTTTCATTAAAAGTATAAAATCCTATTTCAACAACTATTCTTCGAAAACATTTTATATTCCTTTATGACTTGTGTTTTTAAATTCCTGGAAATGCTTTATGTATTTCTAACTACATATAGATTAATATTCAGGGCCTCCTTTTATATGCTGTCTACTTAGTAATAAATTTGTGGTTCATCTTTGGTGGTAATAGTATTTAGTCAGAGAGATAAAATGTAAAGGCTCCTTAATTTCAAGCATTTGCATTGACTTTCCTGTCATGAAAACAGTCGAACGTTTTGAAGACAAAACGTTTTGTAATGGGATATCATTTTACAAGAGCGAAAAGGAAATTAAAAAAAAAATCATATAAAATAAATAAGAAACTTACAATTTTCTGCAATTTTCTTTAAATAATTATAGATAAACCCCCTTCAACTGCGTCTAAAACACATGCTAGCTTCCTCTTCTCTTATGATATCGTAATGTAGTGCGTATGTATACAAGCAACGTATATTAAATATTTTGTATGGATTTAATGGTTGTTAAGACGAATATTACACAAAGAAAATATATATATGCTAAGACTGTGCTATGATTAATTTTAGAGAGAATATTACTAGATAACTGTTATTATCTGATATTAGATCACAACAATTATATTTATGAACATTTTAATTTTAAAGATATCATTTTTACTATACTGTGAATTTAATTTTGCTTTAAATTGTATATTTTCCCCCCATTAAAACAGTGACAAAAACATCAATGTAATGCTTTTGGTCACGTAAAACGGGAAACTATATGGAAAGAAATCGACTGCCAATATTTTTTTTATGAATATTAAACTGCGCAAGACAATAACAACGTTATTAGATGTTTAGCTTTGTTAATCGTTCAAAACTTTGAATATGAAATATGGAAAGTCAAAATCGATATCATTGAATGTCTAGAATGTCCCAATGTTCATTAGAATGCAACAAATACAGTACATTTTAATTTACTTGAAATAATAAAAAAAAAAAGACTGATAAAAATAAATGTGATTGATAATTTTTACTTTTAAAGATATACTAATAAAGAACTTACCTGTATGAAGTCCAAATTAGAACAGACTTTGACAGGGCATTTGTTCTTGACCCAAAACAATCAATTTAGTTTATAACAGCATAGAAAACTTTATTAAACCATTCAAGGATCTAATATAATTCACGACTCAAGGAAAGTTTTCCAACACACTCATTAGAATAAATGGTGATCTACCTTTGAGGGCACATTTATTTATAGAAAATGCTCCAAATGGTCTGCAATTAACATTGTTCTTGTTTTAATTGCTGTTGAATTAATTAAAAAAAAAACTAAAAAAAATATGATAAAAATTGGAGGGTAAATAAAGTTTCCCTCTCAATTAATTATCATACGTTTTGCATAGAAAATGATAGATTCCTTTCATGCGCATGCGTAATTAGTTTCACCACTTTGTCAATCTTATACGTTGTATACATTTTTTAACCAGAGCATGTCCAAAAATTGTTAAAATTGTGACTTTCAAGTTTGACCCCTCAAAGTTTGCAAACTGTGTATCCGTCTTTATATTACCTCCTTTACATTTCGAGGAATACATGATTGGTTAAAAGCAACCAGTAGTAGTAGAATAGGGATAAGAAAACAGTAGAGCAGGTAGAGCAGGTAGAGCAGCTTATGTAAATATTGTGCTAGTGATGGTGGAATGTTTGTGTCCACGTGTGATACTTTTGACCAAGGTAGAGCAACATTGGTTGGTAACCAGGTTATGTTTGTCGTCCATTTTGTTTCCACGTTGCAAGGTAGAGCAACATTGGTCGGTAACCAGGGGTATGTTTGTCGTCCATTTTTGTTTCCACGTTGCTGACTTTTTCAAGGTAGAGCAACATTGGTTGGTAACCAGGGTACGTTTGAGATGACGTCCATGTTGTCCACGTTGTAGAATTTTGTGTTGTTTTTTGCTTGTCTAAATTGTTATTTGCTTGGAGTTAGTCAATATGTGAGAGAGATGGTTGTTGGTAAGGGGTGGCATTCATTTTCTTTCCACAACACACAAACTACAGAAACTTGAGAAGAGATAAAACAAAGATTGAAGAAAATAAATTATTTTTATTATCAAAAACTTATATACATTATGTATACATCACATTTTGTGTAGATCACCATTATTGCAAAAACTGATTGAGTATTTTTAGCATAAAAAATAAATATTACAATACTATGTATAGTATATAAAAACTTGTATTAAAACCGATATTTGAGCATACAACCCTGAGTTTGTTTCTAATATATATAAAATTTTATAAAGCTTCTAAAACAAATGGTTTTTTTTTAACAAGAATGGATTTCTAAAAAGAGACATGTAAAAGATTACATATAGTAATATGATTAACGAGATGATTCTAGTTTTTAAAAATGACTACAATATAAAAAGTAACTTGATGGAATGTGATAGAAGATAAATTATGTTATAAAATAAAAATATAACCCACATGGTTTCCACGTTTAAAATGAAAACACGCATGAAGCAAAAATTAAAAGATGGAATGTTGCACTAAAGTAACAAAATATAGATAAAATATATACAGGTATCATGGTTTGATTAACAACCGTAAATGCTTATTTTTTCAATGTAAGAATACACAGCACCAAAACTTTAGTAAAAATGTAGTGTACTACTCTCTTTATAAAACTTGTCTTTATAGGGGAATCTGGCGGAATGCATAGCACCATAAAACAGTTAGCACCAAAACTATAGTATAAGCACTACTTTTTTTTTTATAAAACTTGTCTTTATAGAGTATATTTTCCTCTCTTAAACTATCATTGTAAATGAATATATTAAATATATATAACAGCATGTTATCAGGAGTACAACTATCATGATTTGAAATATGAACTTTAATGATTATCACAATTATTTAGCACCAACTTTAAAACAATTAACATTTAATAAATTATCACAACTATATTGCTTAATAACAAGAAAAACAAAGACTATATACATGTTTTATATTACAGTATAAACATTTCATATACTACTAAGGTCTGTCTAATGTTCCCCATCAACCTCTATAGCATTTTTGATATTTTTACATTATTTTTAAGACCAAATAAACGTTATCTTTTAATCTGATAGATCATATCAGATAATTCCTCTGATGTAAAGCTTCATAAATATTTTGATTTTCTTCCTTTAGAAGTTATCATACTGTATAATTACTAAATATTTTTAATTACAATCAAGCCTCAAGCTAAATAACTGTTGATAGATAAACATGTATAACAATCTTTAAATGTAGAGTATAGGAAATTGTCTTAATTGCAATCAAGTTTCAAAACTAATTAACTGTTAATGGAGAACATCAGACAGATAAACATATATTACTTCTAATTTGAGTTAAACTTCTTCTTAACATAACAAAACAGACTTGTGTAAACATATATACAAAACTTCTAGATATGTATAATATAAACAACACCCTTTAAAGTAACATCATTTCAAAAATCTGACTTATTCCCTATTTTCATCATAAAAATAAATTTAAAGAGAGAAATTAAGCGAAAAATGTATCAATTTATCCATAATTTATAATCATGTCAAACACAGGATGTTGAGTCTTTCTTATGTATGGAAAATTATCACTCTCCTTTGTTAAAACCTTCAATAATAAAAAAAAAAAGCCCCCCTCAATAAACTTCTTAAGATAATATAGCATAGAAATGCTAATATCTCCTTTGTTATCACAATGGATGCTTAGTCATATATAAATTAATCCTAAAATGGCATCTCAGTTAAGTCTAAATGAATTAAATTTATCAACCCAACTTTATTTAATGAATCTTATCATAACCAAGAGAGAAGAATAAGTCCTTTAATATTTAGGAAAAATGTTATACTTTCATTCTATTTGGAAAACTTTATGATGGATCATCGTGCTTCAATCAGTAACTTTCTTTCTCAATTGACTAATTTTGTATCTCAACATATACCAGTAGTGGGGAGTCATTTTTTCCCATGTTATAAGTGTTCAATACAACCTGAGTTGTTTGAAGAAATAAAGAATTGATATTGTCAGCAACCCATCAACACATTCAGTAGCATGCAATTTAATGTTTCTGCACTATATCATGCTTTGTTGCATGAAAGCAGGGAAACTAGGATAGGATGTCTCATACGAATGAGCGAGACATTTTTGGGAGAACTGATGCAGCAGTGCAATACAGCTAATAGTGTGCAAAGCCGAGACATGCTGCAGATAGGATTAGATATCTTAAAGGACAGGTAAGAAATACTTTCAACATTTTTGTATATGAAGTTACTTAATGAAGCAATATGATTCATAAAGCTAGTCTTACAATGGTATTATTCATAGTTTTATAATTAAGGTGGTATCCAACACCTTACCTAAAATAAATTTGGTTTGTTGAGTTTTCATAAAATTTTAACAAAGTATTTATTTTGAACCTTTGATAAAAATTTCAAAATATTTGAACCAACCATTTCTTTATAAAAATTACACTGGGTATATAACAGTTTAACAAACACTAATTTCAACCATTGAGAAGCTTATTACAATGCCCTTAAATACATATCATAATTAAAACATTTAGCTGATTTTACAGAGTTATCCCCCTGTAGTGTTAGGTACATCTTAATTACACAAATTATATAGAAGTTTGGTTTGAAAAAAAACAAAAAAAAAACATAATACACAAATTAATCACAAATTAAGTCTGTTGGGTGGTATGGACTGTCTGGTGCTTCTTCTTAAAATGAGTGGAGGTGCTGGTAAGGGTAGGATGACTTCCTGGTGTACTGCAGGTGGTATAGGTTGGACTGCTGCTTGGTGTGGTGGTTGATGTTGAGGAGGGTTAATAAGCTGTCTTACAGGGGGGATGAAGTTTCTAATAGCTGGTATAGCATTTAACAAAAGTCTATGGATACGGTTTAAAACCACTAATACACTAATCATGGTAAAGATTAGAACTTGAAATTGCTCTACAAGAAGAAAATAAAAAAAAAAAATACAAATTTTATAAATTGTCACTACTTAAATTGTACCAGGCTTTATTATAGAGTTCATCTTCAGAGTTTGAAATATTTTGAGAATGTCTTTTCCTCCAAACAATAAATCCACCTATTAGAAAGAATATCACTGTAAGTAAAAAAAAAAAAGAGTTAAAAGCAGTGATATTGAAAAAAAAAAGAGTTAAAAGCAGTGATATTGAAATTACAATTTAAATTAATAATTATTTCTTTTATCCTAATAGTACTTATATTTAGGGGCAGTAGGAATCTCCTGTAGAGGAAGACAATGCTCAATTAACCCTCCCCTACTATTCCTCAAACATTTCTTCCCCAAACAAATGAGAGCTATCACCAGAAGTACTACAAGAAAAGAAATAATTTAACTAGTTATGGTATCCATTTCAACATATAAAGAATCATCGTTCTTAACTGGAATGTAGTCTGATTGATAGTAATACTTTTTTAATAAGAACACCAAAATTAAGACAATTAAAAGAAACAAAATTACTCCAAGAAAAATTATATAAACTTTTAAGCTACCTGTTAAAGTGGTGACGGTTGCTACTATCCACGGTGTTGCCGAGTTCGTCTCATTTTCTGTAGTAGTCTAAAATAAAAAATTAAATAATAAACTACATGTACACAAATAAAATAACATAACCTAATCCACACCCTACTACATGTTACAATCAATACACATTTAGCTTTAGCTGAATTTAAAGCATGAGAAATTTATAAGTATAAATGTCTAAAATAGTGAAAATAAGTACTTTCAAAATTGTTTACGTTAATTTTAACAGCAGTGTTTTCATGTTTTTTTAGAATACATCACCACAATGCAATGGTTATGTTAAGTAGGGATTCTCTTTGCCCTATAGGTGAAAACCCACCTGTTGATGGTCAGGGAGAGTGCTGGACATTTGGCTGTGCTCGTACACTGCTGATGTTGGAGCGCTTTGAGACCATTCTGTCGAGGAGTCAGGAGAACCCCCCTCCGTATGAGGAGAGGTCTCAACCACACTAGTAGTGGAAAAAAGGTCTTCCAGTGACTGTAAACAAAAACAATAATATTTATAGACAGTTATCAAATTTAATATTTATAGTTTTTAACACAAATCTGTTTAATAGAAATACAATTAAAATTATGCTAACAAATATTTCTTTTCTTATATTGTTATACTTTCAAAAGAAAATAAAGGGAATTTGTCTTTCATAAAGTAGGTGTCAATTTTTTGTAAACAATAAAAATGGCGGATGTTGAAAACAAGTTACGTAATAGCATCTTACACAAACTTTATCCGCAATCTGCACTTCCGTGCTAGGGGTTGCTGAAATGGCCTGGCAACAATTGTCTATGGTGCATGTTTTGATGGCTACTTTTTCTAACTGCTGGCCAAAAGTCATTAATGTACTGGAACCCGCCAGTCTGTCCAGGGTGATCTTCTTCACTGAAGTCGGCCCATTGAAAATGTAGCTGCCTTCCCCCTCATACAGGCACTGCAGTTCCACTACCTCGTAGCTTTCATCAACCACACTTCTGCATTTCCTTATATTAAGGTCATGCACTTGGCCATTACATACAACAATACTCAACAACAACAAACACTTAGCGGGCACCATTTTTGATTTTTCAGTTTTTTCTCTGTGAATCGTTTGCGCATGTTCACATAATCAACAGTTTAATTAAAAATAAAAAGGCGGGAGATTATGATTGTGTCAACAAAAAAAAAAAGAACAATACGAAAAAGAATAAATATGAAAGAATTGAGATGTTGCTATATGATCTTCAACAATAGCATAACTCGAAAAAAAAAAGGGGGGAACGGAAACATATAATAAGAAAATATTAGGTACGAGACAATGGCACTCAAAAAAAAAAATTTCAGAAAAAAATCGAACGTTTTGGGTTTTTTTTTTTACAATGTAGCTGCTTTAGATAAAGATTTTAAGTTAAGAAACCCCAAAATAAAGCAGATGAAATATTATCACAGTATAGTTTCTAGAGATTCATCAACACGTTGTTTTGTTGTTAAGCGCATTTTTGTTTGCGCACCACATAAACAATTTGGTATAGAGTTGTTATGCGAAACCTAAGAATGGGGTGGTTATCCCTCCATTAGTCCCACCCCATACTTCAAAGTGTAATATTATTGGTTTAGATAATATTAGCTAGAAAAATGAAATAAATATAGTAGTGCGTATTTTTCGTTTACAAGTCAGTACTTCTAACCTTTGTCTAGAAATCTATTTACGATTAAGTGTTATAATGGCAGCCGAAAATGTTCAATTTAGTCAAATTATTACTTCCACTGGTAGAACGGAATACAAAACTCAATTCGGGAGAGGGAAAGTGCTTACCTATAAAAAGTCCGCTAGAGGACTCTTTTATTTAGACTTGGCTGTGTCAAATGGATCAATGAAGCTGAATTTAGGGCTAGACGAGCTGGATGATCTGTTTACACTGAGGGGGCACCTAGAGTCCCTAACTGCATACTTTCCACAGGTAAGACTATTTTCTTTCTTTTTGTTTTTACACGAGGTTCACATGTAGGAGTTTTCTTTAAAAACCGAGGAAAATTAAAGATTATACCCTTTGAGGTGTTTTTTTTCTCTGTTTGTATGCGCTTACCGTAAACAACAGGAAGGTTTTAAGTATTGTTTATTACCGTTTATCTTTCTGTTTATCTATCTACCTCGCTTTTGTTAGGGGAGATATCGGTGTTCACATTTGCCTTTTATTTTAACTAATTTAATGCAACAATTGAATAACATAAAACGAAGATGTGGTATGATTGTTAATAAGATAACTCTTCACAAGAGACCAAATGATACAGAAATTGTCAACTTTTGGTCACCTTGCGACCATCAACAATAAGCAAAACCCACACCTCATAGTCAGCTATAAATAGCTTCAAAATGATGAATGTAAAACAAACATCCGAGGGGAGAAAAAAGATAACAACCTAATTTATGTACAAAATAATGAACGAAAAACAATATGCACACCACCAACACCTCTCGCAAGTATAAAACTTTCTTCATAACATTTGAGTTTGAGTTTTATTTTATTTTTCATGTTTTAGCCGCTCTCCCAGCCACAGGAGCAGGTTGTGCTAAAAGAAAATGTAGCGCCGGTTTATGCACCGCCACCACCACCAACACCTTCCGTAAGTATACATTTATTAATGTAGAGTTTAAATATGTTCAAGAATCATGATTGATTGTTGGTTGCTTAACGTCCAGTGGCAAATATTTCATACATGTTCAGGGTGAGAACAAGTTAACAATACATACAATAGGTAAGTCTTGCAATAGAGGGTGGGTTTTTTTTTCTTCTTCTCAAGAATCACCATGTATTCTGAACTTGTTCTCACCCTGAACATGTATGAAATATTTGCCACTGGACGTTAAGCAACCACCACCAACACCTTCCGTAAGTATACATTTATTAATGTAGAGTTTAAATATGTTCAAGAATCATGATTGATTGTTGGTTGCTTAACGTCCAGTGGCAAATATTTCATACATGCTCAGGGTGAGAACAAGTTAACAATACATACAATAGGTAAGTCATGTATTCTTAACTTGATACACTTAAATGCGAACAAAGCAATACTTGTTTTTTAAGTATAGAATTGAACTTGCAAACAACCTTTTGTCCTTAAAAAAAAAAGATAAGCAACACTGAAAGTATTTCATTTCTCTCTGGTTTATTTATTTAAATATTTCATTTTTATTATTGCAGGCACCTCTTACAATAATATATGAAAACGAGACGTCAACTACCACTCCACTTCAAACTATAACAGACCCGATGTGGAGCAAAGGAAATATGATTCCGGTGAGGGTGGCCGCAAAGAGACCGATACGTTAAGAATTAAACCCACAGTGGTCTGGGAAGAATACAAAATATGAACAGATTTCCCCTGTGCAAAACAATTTATATGATCTCTCTGAGGAGGAAATGGGAGCCTTTTTCCAATCGATGTGATGATGCTCAATGTGGTGTGACTTTCATTCAATGTGGTGTTTATAGGAATAACATTTATAAATTTTATTACGGACATATATGCAAACAGACTGACACGGTTAGTTTTTTTTTTAAATATTTAATAAATACTATCACTAATATGTGTCTATCTTATAATGTCCATAGGCATAGCTTTCAATTGGGTTCTTCCAGTAACGTTTATCATCAAAACTACACAGTCCTTTTTTCACAACGGTATCCATGAAAAGTTCATGATTTTTACTTCTAATGCACGTCATTGAATTGGTGGTCGTAGTTTCTTCATTCAAACATTTCTTATACATTTCATGTCGGAGAGTCTGTTTTATTTCAGTTTTTGAAATGCCTTTCGCCACTTTTTTTTCCTTTTCGCATGTGATACCTTCTGTAGAGGTCTGGTTATACAAAAGGCTGTACATTTTAGGTCTCAAGCCAACGAATTCTTTTAAAGGAACACCTGAAAAGATTTTTTGAGGCACATGAGAAAGACAATATTTAATAATAATTTAACAGAAAATTCAAAGAAAAAAGGAAAATTTAAAAGAAAATTCAAAAGAAAAAGGAAAATTTAACAGAAAATTCACAAGAAAAAGGAAAATTTAACAGAAAATTCTAAAGAAAAAGGAAAATTTAAAAGAAAATTCTAAAGAAAAAGGAAAATTTTACAGAAAATTCAAAAGAAAAAGGAAAATTTTACAGAAAATTCAAAAGAAAAAGGAAAATTTTACAGAAAATTCACAAGAAAAAGGAAAATTTGAAAGAAAATTTATGTTAAACTTTAGAGAGAGAGAAGAATAAAATGTTTGTTTGAAAGAACTCACCACCAAGCTCATCTTTAAATTTCCCAACGACTTTCTTATATTTGCTGGAAAAGAGATGTTTCGTTTTGTTGAATGAGCCGTAGTTGGAGGTATCGAATAGGTCTTTGATAGGTTTCATGTCTTCATATACATCATCAGTCAGAATCTCATAACACAACGAATCTAAAATGAATTCAGAAATGTTAGCACAATACCAAAGAGGAATCTCTTCCTTTATTCTACTTATACAAAGGAGAAAACAATGAGAAATATTAGAAATTTAAAGAAACAATGGCTTTTATTTTAACAAACAAACAAACAAAAAAATATCATACCTGTATCTGTAAACAGCAAGTTGATCTTGTCACCGTACTGAGGCTTCATCACCTTGTAATGGAATTCATACATCAGTCTCTTTGAAAGGTCTAAAATAGCTTGCCCGGCATAGATGGGTTTATTGAGAGTTAGGTTGATCTGTTGGTTGTGTACTCCAACGAGGTCTTCATTGAAAATTTGGCAGCATAGAAACGACGGCTGAGCTACTAACTTTTTTAGTTTTTCTTCCGAGGCTGAATTGATTAGTCTTAGATTCATCCTAGCACGCAAATTTTCCATACATTTACCAAAAACACTGAAAAAGTAGGAATACTTTTAGATAAGTACTAGAAGCTGACACAAAAAACCACAAAACATAATTAAATCAATGTGGGTAATGCGACAATGAGACAACAAGCAAACTCGAGATCTTGACAACACTTTAAAATCTTACACATTTAAAAATAACATAGATATAGGAAGATGTGGTGTGAGTGCCAATGAGACAACTCTCCATTCAAATAACAATTTAAAAAAAAAGTAAACCATAATAGGCTAATGTACGGCCTTCAACACGGAGCCTTGGCTCACACCGAACAACAAGCTATAAAGAGCCCCAAAAGTGTAAAACCATTCAAACGAGAAAACCAACGGTCTAATCTATATAAAAAAAAAAAAAAACGAGAAACATACCTATTACACATCAGTTTGAAAAAGTCCTTCTCAAAGTCGTTGTTTGCCTGTTTTCTCATGTTGGTGTTGAATTCTATGTAGGTTTTAAGCCATGCCTTTTGTTGAAATCCTAATACTCTATGTATTTTAGTTATTTTCATTCCAAGTTCTGTATAAAGTTGTAAATTTTGATAATGCACCACATAGTTTGTCTTTTTCTTCAGAGTTGGAATTAATTTTCGGGTTTTAATCCTAGGTTTCACTTTTTCCACACCATTTGCATTCTTCACAGAATTTAACTTTCCCCATAAATCAGTACTGTATTTCGATAGATCTTTGTCTTCAATGAGTAGATGTTCGGGTGCCAGAGGATAATCGTTATGTTTGTTGTGGAGATGTTCAGGATATTCTATGTCTACTTCTAAAATGTAGCCTTCTTTTGCGTCTGACTCGACTTTCTGTAACTCAAAATGACTAATTTCATCTTCATTTAAAAAATGGAAAAAACCATAAGGCAATGGTTGAGACATTGCCCAACCGTACAAATTGTTAGCATCTAGATACATGATGTGTTTTTTCACATCTGATTCATTAAAGTCGTCAACATATTGATGATTAGCTCGACTGTATTTTTTGGTAACCATACTGACCCCACCTCGTGTTCCAAGCTCTATCATGTTGTACATGAGGGGATCAGTTATTAAATCCAGGCAGACACCGCTCATTTTCAATGCTGCTTGCCTTGCTAAACCTGGACTCGTGAAAAAGTGACTAGCATCCAACTTGTAATATTCAAGAGTCATGTCACGGAATCGTTCGAAAACATCTGCTAAGAGTAGCGTATCTGTTAATACATACAAATTGTGAAAATCCCCTAAGGTTTTCATATTGAACGTGTTCCAGACCTTTTGAGCGTGTTCATACTTTTCATCAGAAATAGCTTCTTTGGTTAAGGAATTATAAAAAGCTGCTTTTGAAGGGAGAGCTGTCTCTTCAAATCTTTCAGAACAATTCACATAATCATAACAGTATTCGTTTTTCTGTAGCAAAAGTTTAGCGTGTTCGTCATTGGGGAAAGCTTTCCGAAATTGTTTGAAATTTTTAAAACCGTCTGCCGCTAAATTAGCAATTAACGTCTCCAAAGAGCTACTCATGCACTGGTATGTGTCTAAAAACCTCAGTTGTCCAACAGAAAAGGACACATATTTCTCCATATTGTTTGGTATACATGTTAATTTTTTGTCCTTGAATTTACCAGCTTCCGACAGCAAAAGGTGTGCATCAAAGTTCCGCAAATTATGAAAATAGACCGGAATGAAATTTGGATTTTTCAACATCAAGTTGCATCTCTGACAGGCTGCCCCTCTGTAATTGCTATACTTTGGTGATTCGTTATCTTCGTTTATACCTAAATGGTCGTGGTCACGAACTTTGATTATTTTGCCTGAAAATGGTTGATTGCATACATAACAGTTTGTAGCATTTTGAAATTGCGTTTCGGTTTCCACACTCATAATTAACTCCTCATAAATGTTCCTCAATATATCATCTATGTATTCTTCCTCTGTAAATATATTTTCAAAAAAGTGTTCGACTGCGTTCTCTCCTCTGTATACAACGGCTGGCTTGGAATATCTATCATTTGAACTGACCACAACGTAGGAGTAACCACATGGAACAAATTTTGTTTTATGTGTTGTTGACGATTGATTTGGGTCTGGTTGACAAGTATCCATCTTTTTTGCAAAGCATTCAAAGTCTGCATAGATGACAAAAGGAACACGCATTTGTTTATGAAAGTCTCTAAATTCTAAAATGGCTTCTCCTTCTTTTGGATAAGTCACTTTTTGAAAATCAAACTTATTACAATATAGTCTGTGTTCATTTAATAAGTCTTGTCTTATGAATCCGTGAAGACATCTTCTACAGTAAAACCGTTTGGTGTGAAATTTAGTCATTGATCCAAGGAAACGATCTAAATTTTTGATCCAACAGTAGTGAGTTTCCCCGTTCTGTGATAAATACAATAAATCGATCTCCCTATCTACATTTTCTAACTTTGTTAAATATAGTGGGAACACTTCTTCGTTTTCAAAGCCAAAAACATTGATTGAAATATTGTTTTGTTTCTCAAATTTCTCCATTTTTGTTAAAGACACAGGATATTCAATATCGTTCATGTTCAATTCATTTTCGTGTGCCGTATAATGTGACTTCCGATATGGATTATATTCCATCGGATGTAGGGCTGCCAGTACAGACCATAGGAAACACTTTTGGTCATCATTTCTAATGTTGATAATTCCACCAGTGGCCTTAATTTTGTATGGTAATTCCATATAATTTGAACCAGCTATGGGTGAGTATGGTAAAGTATGTACTTCGAGGCATATAACTTTATTCAATATCCAGTTAGATCCCTTGTTGATAAATTCTTCCATTACTCTGTTAATCGTTTGGAAAGCTTCATTTAAATTATGATCATTACTCTCATTCTGAAGAGATATGTAACTTTTGCTGCGGAAATGTGGGTGTGCCTTTTCTTGTTGTCCATCATTAATATCTCGAACCATCTTCACTCGAGCATTTACATACCATTTGACATTTTTTTGTTTCTTTTGCTGAGATACTATTATTTCTTCAACATCAGTTTTCGTATTAGCCAAAAAACGTAATAAATCATATTTTTCATCACCAATAGGCATAAGGTCTACACGATTCACTGATTTGTTAATGGCGCTTTTCTTAAAACGAAACCGTTTACGTTTTATCTGACTGACAACTGGCTCCTCCGTTTTAGGCATTCTACCTCCTGTTTGGTTTAACGGATGATGGTTGGCAACATGGGTGAATAAAGAATCAACATCATCAAAGGAGACATCACAGTGTCTACATGTAAGTTGCTTAGATAATTGTTTATCTCGTTTGTTTATTGTGCGCTGTCCAGAACACTTATTACCATGTTTGACTAAATTATGTTTTTGCGTAAACGATTTCCCACACGCTAAACACTGAATTCTGTTAAAATGTGAATTCATATGTCTGTTCAAATTTCTGTTGTATTTGAAAGTTTTATCACAAATATCACAATTTAACTTTGGTCTTTTGACATCAACATTTTCAGCACATGATTTCTTACGTTTGAGTTTATTCTCAACCTCTATGGCTGCCTTCACCAACATACCATCATCAGATTCGTTAAAATGTTTATTATTGGTATGAACACCGCGGTGAGCCATGCTTTTCACTTTACACAAAATGATAACAGCTACCTAATTTCCTCAATTTAAATACACGTGACGATGTCACATGACATCTAAATTCGAAACGATAACCATTTCATCTTTGGTTTTTGTTTACTTTTCTCTTGCAGCATTGTTTTAAGGGACATAGCGATATATGGTTTACTTTCCTCGTGTTGTGTAATTTTTCTCTTTTTGTTTGACTTCTTCAATTTTTCAGGTTGAAAGTCCTCTACTAACTGTTTACTTTCCAAGTCATCGATATTTTCTTGTTTATCTTTCGGCTGATCTTGATCTCGATTTTCTCTTTTTTCCGGCAATGTCTCTGGATTTTTTAATTGTTCATACCTCAGTTTAGGAATCAGAATCAGTTCGCGAGACATAACGGAGATATGTCTTTAGGAAAATAGGAAGCAGTCCTCTTATTTTTAATAAATATAATTTTCTCTGTTTATATGCTGCTCCTTTGGAAACAATTTTACGTATGAGCTTCTTTTTCTTGGTCAGCAAAGTTTTATCAACACTTGAAATGGAGCAAACTCCTTGCATCACATTGTATATTATTTCAACCAACCATTCCAACTGTTCCTTGCTTAGTGATTTAATCGCTTGAGAAATTTGTTTTGCAGTAGCATTCAAAAGAAAATGTGCTAAATAGTCCTTCATTCTGCAGAGTGATATACGATAGGTGTCTGTCCAACTCCACGATCTGTTGTCAACTGATATGTTTTGTCTGTATGTGGATTTAAATCAATAATTAATGGGCGATAGGCTACAGATGTCGCCTTCTTGTATGCATCTAAAAAGTATTTAGACTGTCCGGGAAAAATCTGCCTACCAAGAGTTTGAATTTGTAACTGATCTCTATAATTCCGAAATAAAACAAAGTAATGACAATTGAGGGAGGCTGTTCTCATGGCTTTACCTTTACAATACAAGTTATGTAGAATCTGAATCAAAGTGATTGAATTATGGTGAATTCCTACAGTTAAGAGATGAACCAGTTCTTTACTATCTGCAGATTCCACCATCAGGTCATCTAAAACAAGAACCTTATGCCCTTGTAAAGTCCCCCATTCTGATAAAACATCCATATGGGGGAAACCTTGAAAAAATTCAATGTTTGGTATTGCTGATTTCATTTCATCGAAAACTGACTGCCAAATACTGTAACAGTAAAATATCTTCGACGGTGGTACTTGAAACATACCATCTGCATTTTCAAGAAGGTTTTTGGTATACATTGTTTTTCCTGAATTTGACGGACCAACAATGAATATTGATGTTGGACTCTGAAATTTGAGCAAACTTTCCTTCTCCCACCAGTCAACCATACTGTTCAAGTGAAATAATAAAAATAGCTGAGAGACAAACTGTTTTATATGTAAAAAAAAAGAGAGGCAACAACAACACCAACAATAACATATAAGCATTAATTTTTTATTTTGATACAAGATTGATTCACAACATTACACACATTGTTCACACAGCAATGAAACCGATTGTCTATAAAACTGTACACAAAATTGTCATTCAATTGATAGTCTTCTGAAAACACATCTGTTATCTGTTGCATGGTAAATCCTCTCACACGACACATTAAATAAAACAAACAATATTGTCCACACACAACTGTGTCATCACCTTGTAGTCTTTTCTCGTTTGATTGTATGTATGCATAATTCCGCATGAATTTGTTAAAATAAACAGTGAGTTCTTTTTCTGAATACCCAAAAGAGTCAAATACTTCAAGACTGTTCTTTCTATTACAGAAAAATGCTACCCAATGTCTTCCTGGTAAGCCTGCGACATCTGTATTGGCTATCACACCCATTCCTGGTAGTAGGTGAACTTGAGACAGTTCATCAGATGAGAATACACCAAGAACAGATCGTTGTAAGTCAACGTCTGAAACAATGGCACACTTGAGCTGGTAAGTATTCATTCTAAAATGATGTTTCTTTCTAAATTTATTTCAAAATAAGCTGGAAACTCTGCATACACAACACACGTGGACGCTTTCGGCAGTGGTGCATTGAAATTGACTTCTAGAGAACAAGTTCCTTGTTTCACTAAGTTTAAGTACTGTCCCTCGTCGCTGAAATTTGGTTCTATTTCAAAACAATATAAAGCATTTCCTCCTGCTATATCATTTCTACTCAACTGATTTCCACTGTCTCTCATCCACTTGTTAGTCACTTCAAACATACTATTAAAAGCAGGTAGTATAGTTCGACTCGTGGCTCCATAGTTTAACTGCATAATATTCCCACCTACAGGAACTTGGTTCAGTTTGAGCGTTATTTGACTAAGGTTGAAATGTTGAAAGTTGAATGGATTTAACGTATATGAACCACTAGAACTAGCGGACTCTGTAAAAGCTATAACGCAACGAGTCGGTCGGAGCCCGTTGAACAAATTATTGTAATTGAAACTAAGACTCCCAGCAGGTATAGAAATAAGGCGCACTTCTGTTCTGGTATAGGGATATCTAGCATTTGTTGTTTGTAGTTTCTGCGCATGTGCCATAATGACAGCAGGGTTTAAACGTATTTTGCACACTTTTAACACTATGTCATCGATGATGACTTGAAAATTTGGATCTTTTTCACTTGTCATCAAAGCAAACTCAGGTCTTGAACGGTAAAGTTTAACATTAATAGCTACTTGATTCAGCATGTATCTGTCCAGACTACATAAATCATGAAATAACGGACCTTCTAAATCACACACTTGACTTTGAGTAAAATACTGTGCGCGATCGAATAAGGAAGAATTGCCACCATTTTCTACATCACTATCATCAAAATGTCCTGGTTGATCTTTTTTCCATAACTGGCTAGTCAGCTGAGATTTTTTTGCTTCAGATCCAAAAGATAAAAGAGTTTGTATCATTGCCTTGTATGGATAATGTGTGGTAGTTGATGTCACCAACTTATTTTGTAATGTTATATCAATCTGTGAGAACATAGAATGTAGAAAATTGTTAACTGGACCAACATACTCAGTAGGTTTTAGACTGTCTCCATTGATATGTTTTATTCTCGCTTTTACATATAATTTTGTTTTTCTCAAATCTATATACTCCAGTGAATTTTGGGCTGCAATGTTAAATTCTACTGGCGCAGTTCCAGTTAGCTGTGCTGTTGACCTATGCTCATCATAAAACACTGAATCAATCGCTGTCTGTGTTGGTGGTAATGAAAACAGATCCAAACCACTTGGCTGAGCTTCTTGGAACCCATCTAACGATAAAGCAGCCATTTACTTGAATATGTCTTTGAAGGTTTTCACAGAGCTTTGCAGTTTTTTCTTGTTGGTTTTTTTCTTCGTATGTCTCTTCTTGTTTGATGCTTTGGTTGTCTTTCTTGACTTTTTGTGCTTAGTCAACTTTTTGGTGGTTTTACTGGGCTTTTTGGAGGTCTCGTTCGTTCGACGTCTTTTGCAAGAATTGGCATCATAACTAGATGGCTTTCTTTTTAATGTCTTTTTCTCTCTTTCAACCATGTCCTTGGCCATTTCATCCGTTTGATGGACGGGGGAGACAAGTTGAATTTTTACTTTCTCATCAGAAGGGGTTTTGGTTGGTATGCCGATTGGTGTAATGGATGACCTTGAGGTTCCAGTTAGAGACCCACCTCCGATTTGTTTTTGACCTTTGTTAGTATTGTGATGACCTTTTCTGTCTAGCTTCTCATAATAATTAATCCAGCTTCCTACATTTGGCACATACATCTTGTTCATTTTTAAAAGAATGGAAACGATTTGAAGTGTAGTGTTACCGTTGCAGGAATATCTAAAAATGAAGCTAGATTGTTGTCACCATCAGTTATATAGATATCAATATTATAGAGGTCATTTATTTTTACAGGAACATAATGCGGAACTTCGAAAATGTTTGACCAGTTTCCCATAGAGGCTGCACTTAACCTTCGAAGAAGTGGCTTTTGTTCTCCATCGACAATAGATTCACCACAAATATTAGAATACAGGTAAATGGATTCTGATTTAGATATGCTACTTGAAATGTCTGCTTCAACTAAGGCAACTCTCCAATTTCCATTTAAAAACACAGGTGAATTCAGTTGAGAAGAAAAAGTATATGCTTTGTTGTTTGGAAAATAGTTCAGAGATTTTTCACTATTGAATGTTATGTAGATGCTCATCTTCAGGAGTCATTTGGATCTGTGATATCCTCTTCATTCAACCACTGATTATATTTATCTGGCCACCCTTCAATCTTAACTAACCACTGAACCCGTCCATTTCTCTTACGTTTTCGAATTTTTTTTTCTACATACCACATAACATCTTCATCCTTGTTCACTTTAACCATCTCTGATTCATAAAATAATCCTTTTATGGAAGTTCCATCATACTCCTTTATTCTATAAACCGGTATAGCCTGCATTCGAAATCTTTGGCTAATTTTTAAAATTTCTCTTGTGAAATGTTCATCATATGAACGGTCAAATAGCATAGAAATGTAAGAAATACGAACGAAGTCATTAGCCTTAAAGTGGTATGATCGAGGCTTTTTTGATGTTATTTTCTTTGGTTTTAAATACATATATGCCCATATATCTGCTTCGTTTGTTTTGCTGACGTCTTTTGGTTGGATATTGTTTAAGCTTCTATGTGGAGTAGAATTGTATACTTTAACAATATCTTGAAGTACATCCAAGTACCTATGATTTCTCCTCTCTGTGAAGTATCGATACATCATATTTTTCACAGTCTTGATAACTCTTTCAGCGTAGTTAGCCTTTGTTTCTGAATTCTGTGTGGTGAAATATTGTATACCTTCATTTTTCAGATACGATTTCATTATGTTGTTGTTAAATTCTTTTCCTTTATCAGTTCGAATCTTTTTACATTTTCTGTTACCAGCTAAAATTTTCTTCATTGCCTCGACTACAACTTTTGCTGATTTATTTTTCAGAACCTGAATCCACAGATACTTTGAAAAGATATCCACGACGACTAATAGGTATCGAAACTGACCGTTTTCACTTGCAATGTTTGACATATCAGCGAGGTCCATGTCCCACTGATCATCAATTCCAGATACAATTACACGTGCATGACGAAAAGAATGACGGAGTTCCTTTCTTAAAGTGTAACTGTCTTGACTTCGTAATAGTCTTTTTATCCTGGATCGTCCAACATTAGTGATTCCTTTGGATTTTAATATTCTGTATATTTTTTCGGGACCTACATGTGTGTTTTTATATGTGTTTGATATTAAATCATTTATTCTATCTTGTGTGTTCATCTTGGATTTTTTTTCATTCTATGAAAGGTAAGACCTGTTCCCTTTGTATTTAAGGCTGATAGTCTTGGTTTGGTATCTCTACTGAAGTAAAGTTTTGAAAGCGAGAAGGAATTTAAATTTTACTGACACTTTCTTCAATTGAGATACCTAACCAATATGCACTTTGTGAAAATATAATAAAGAGACAAAAAACAAAATACAAGTAACTAACTTTTATTGAAATATCATTAGAAACAGTTCAAGCATCTCATTGTTCGTCTAGTAAATGCAACAGAGGCTTAATCAGGAGTGGTATTAATTTGTGATACACTAACAGTACTCGTCTTTTCCTGCTTACACTAATTCTCCCACTGGCTAAAAACTGAATAGTTTTCCGAAACTCTCGAAGTTTTCGTCTATGTACTATACTAATCATAAGTGTTGCATGATAAATTTTATATGCAATGTGTGAAATGGTTCGAATTTGATCATCGGAACTCTCCTCAATCAATTCTTTTCTTCTTCGGGGTCTATCATAGTAAAGTTCTTTCAGGAAGGTTGAGTTTTCAAAAATACGTCTGTTCATGATGAGTGTTTCACATCAAATGATAACCAATGTTAATGATCGGTGTGTTTTAAATTAATTTAATTCGTTTGTGAATCTTTCTTCCAACAACACCAATCGTTTGCACCAGTGTGACACATTTTTGGTACTTGGTTTATGTAGAATGCACCAATCCTTTAATGTAGATAAAACGTCATTTTTATAGTCATCTGGTACATCCATGAGCTTCACTTGATTGGACATCTTCCTAACCATGTCCTTCTCCGCTATCTGTTTATAAGCAATATCGAAATAAGTTTCTAAATGTTCCATTTTTGTCCACATTAAACAAGTGTGTTGAATCTGACTCGGGTGGTTTACTTCACACCCATAACAATGTTCTTTCACAATATCCGGTAAACAGTCTAAGACCATCCTAGCATACAAATATTTAAGTGTGTGATGCATAAGTTTCTCGGCTTTTTCAAATGTTGCATCCATAGTGTCTTCTCTCTACAACAATCAATCTGTAAATGAACGGAATTCGAGGATCTTCTTATAGTGTATCTCAGTCATTACGTAACATTCTTATTTCATAAGTATGTTGGACAAGGTTTTACTAGATACCATCTTTGCAAACAAACAATTTGGATCCCATTTTATATGTTCTGTTTCGATATCGTCTTCTTTAGTCCACTTTTTTAGAGTAATGTCACAATAAAAACATGTCACTCTATCTCCTATATCGGTGTAAAAAAAAAACCATTATGAGCTAGATCTTCTGGCTTTTGTTTAATCTGATCCGGCCAATTTGTATATGTTTGCATTCTATTTGTGAAATACATCATATTCAGATGGGCTGGTTTGAAACGGAGGATGTCTGAAAAGTAACATCCCGAGTATGTTTCTAAATCCATGATTAATCAGTAAAGACTAACATTTACTTATATACCACCACCACCTGAAGTCTCTACAATTTGTATAATTAAATCGTACTTCCAGTCTTCAACCTTTAATTCAACAATGTCATAAAGCTGCTTTAATTCTATGAATCTACTCAAACCATACTTAAATAATAAGATATATATCTGCCCCTTTTTTGTTGATAACAAAACCTGGTAATGTAACCTCAGAATTTTCATTTTAAAATTATTAACAACATATATCGTCAAAAATAAATATAGTAACGTAAAAAAAAAATGGATGCCGCTCACTTAAATAACAATTTTGACAAGCAAGGCAACCCAAAATTCTACAACGTGGACAACATGGACGTCATCTCAAACGTACCCTGGTTACCAACCAATGTTGCTCTACCTTGAAAAAGTCAGCAACGTGGAAACAAAAATGGACGACAAACATACCCCTGGTTACCGACCAATGTTGCTCTACCTTGCAACGTGGAAACAAAATGGACGACAAACATAACCTGGTTACCAACCAATGTTGCTCTACCTTGGTCAAAAGTATGACACGTGGACACAAACATTCCACCATCACTAGCACAATATTTACATAAGCTGCTCTACCTGCTCTACCTGCTCTACTGTTTTCTTATCCCTATTCTACTACTACTGCAACCGCGTGGAGACCGTGTATATTTTATATTAGGTTAGTAGGCGGGGCTTATTTCAATACACGGTTAGTAGAGGTGTTATGTCCCTTTGTAAAAACAACACGGTGTTTAGGAAAAATCTGAAAGGTTTCAACAGACGCAGAAATTGATGATGAACGATTGTAATAAATTCATAAAACACATTTAAAATAACAAGTTGTTATTGTTGGCATTTGTTTTTGTATAGACAAATGGAAGTAGGTTCTTAATACTAAGTATAAAAGACTTAATCACTTTGATAGGCCACTAGTCTAAATACCACATGTTAAGATAGTCGGTAAGATAAATCCGTTGCACAGTGTCCTAGTGACCTAATACGATATATATGGGGTCAGTAAATTCCATATGGGGATTCGAGCTTCGCTCTCATCCCATATGGAATTTACTGACCCCATATAAATTATATAAACTATACATGCCTTTTAACAATCTTAAAGTTTTTATCCTACTATTGGGTTTGTGTTAACCGAACTCACCTACCCATGCTGGTTAGCGTGGTTGGCTCGAGGCCTTGGAGCTTTCGGTGAGCGGTAGTTAACATACTTCAAAGTTGGTCAAGTTGATCAGGCACAGAACCATTTTACTGCTGTTGTTTGGGCATCCTTATATACATATATACATATTTGTTTAGGGGCCAGCTGAAGTACGCCTCCGGGTGCGGGAGTTTCTCGCTGCATTGAAGACCCATTGGTGGCCTTCGGCTGTTGTCTGCCCTATGGTCGGGTTGTTGTCTCTTTGACACATTCCCCATTTCCATTCTCAATTTTACATTAGGGTAGTATCTAACAACGACAAATTACAGCTGTACTCCGCCTTACCAATTTTAAATTCAATGCAAAATCGAGTACACACACTATTGTTTACAATGAATATGAAAAGTAATCACTTGAAAATAATATCAATTTGCAGATATAAAATATCCCCAAAATACCTTTTATTATCATGGTTCATTGAACATACTTCGGTATAAAGTGTATACATCGACTAGTTTCAGCAGTTCTATCACACTTCTCAGTTCGTAGAACGGTTGGTATGGTGTGTAATCGAGAAACTTATTTTTAGCGATTTAGTGATAAACCATAACTATGCATTTATCATTTCAATTAAGGTTAGTTGAAATCGGATCATCACACTCTGATTATTATTGCGGCCAAATTCGTGTAAATATGCCATGTAGTTTAAAAGAAAAACATCTATGAGATTCCGTGTTATGATCATCTTTTTTATCGCAAATCGAAACCAGGCTTTAAAGTTACTGAGGAACTATTTACTCAAGTAACAATGTGAATCAGATGTGGATACTAAAACATTCCAAAGATTTGTTATAGAAAAACGATCTAAGTCACGACTATGATGCAAAAGTATAAAATTATTTGACATATAATAGAAAAACAAAGAATATGAGGTATCCATCCATGACACAAAATCAATACATGCACAGCAACAACAACAAAAAAACACACAAAAAGCAAAGGAATATAAACCGTTTACGTTGCAGAAAGGTATGAATGTCTTGCTTTAAAAAGGAATAACTCATACTTGAAAATTTGGGATTTAATTAAAACTTGAAGTTGTTTATAATTTGTAACCCAAAACTATTACCTTTGTTCCTTAGGTAATTGTAATGACTATTTTTTTCAAAGATGTATAAAATAACTTTTTTTTTTTACTTTTTTTGTCATTATTTTTAAGTAACCTTTTATCTCCATAATCCTTTCAAATTTTATAAATTCATAATTTTATGTAATAAAATTATGTAAAATGCCTAAAAACAACATTTAGTTCATGCTTCTATTGAAGTCTAAAATAACTTAAGATTAAGACATTCAAATGGATATTGATTTGATTTAACTTATTAACAGTTCTTGCTAGTCATACATACATATTCTAATAGGGTTCTACTAAAATATCATTTTAATTCATCTAATTCATTTAATTCATTTAATTCATTTAATTCATTTAATTCATTTAATTCATTTATAAGGATGTACTTGGGTGAGGTTTAGGAATTTTTGTCAAGTGTTCGGACTCTTTTTTTCCCTACGATACAGGGTAAAATATTTTGCCCCATAACACCCTTATTTTCATATAAGACTTCAATAGCTCATAAAAGGTCATTTACCAAAATTTAAGCGGATTCTATATAGCTTTTCTTTTGATTTGAGACTCAAATTATACCAATGCAAATATAAAGTAAAAGTTCGAGTCAGCCTTTTCCCGCCATTTTTAAAGAATTAAATATCTCGAAAAGGAGCTCCATCACCTATCAATATTTTTAGCTTATTTTGTTCCTTACACTGTAAAAAGGGAGTTTAGAGATAGAACACTTTGAGCACATGTTTAGATCTAAACATGTTTAGGATTGTGTTCTTATCCTAAACACTTCCATGTTAAACGTGATATTCCCTTAAACATGTTCAGGGTTAGAACACAAGACACGTGAAGTTAGATATAACAATAAGCTAAACATGACATGTGCCTAAACATGTTTAGGTTTAGAACACAACAAACAATAAATAGGAAACAGAGTTGGCGCGTGCGCAAATAATCAGGCGTTTGAAAAATTGAAATTCTGGGATGCAGAAGATCAACAATTCATACCATGGAAGGTTCAAAAAGAGACAACAGAAATCTCAGATAAGTATTATCTAATACTATTGTCTATTATAATGTTCATATGTGAAGCTAGTGTGTGTCCTTACGGGAAATTTCAGACACCACAAGGTTCGATACAATATCGACAAAAAGGGGGAGGCATACTTTGTTTTAAATCTTCACATATGGATTCGCGTTTTTTTTTTAATTATTCATAAAAGGAATCGAAATAAACGTATTGTATGATTATATTTAAACAAATATTTCACATCGATAAGGTATTGAACCCATTTAGGGTCTTCCCAGTTTACATATCAAAACTACATATATCTTAAAGGGTGAAATACAGCACATTTAATTATAATTCTTGTAATAAAGTATATGAAACTTGTATAGGGTATTGAAGCAATTAGACAGAAAATGACACGCGTGTATCAACACTTTATGTACAATTGAAATTGAGGTATTTTATACATGATACTTTGTGGATTGTTTTAATCTGTTTCAGGTAATTCGACTGCTTGCACGTCCAAAGATTCCAATGCAATGTTAGACACCGACAGTAGATCAATTTTGGAGTTATTGTATGGTCTTTGAATATTGATTGGATGACTCTTGTCACATAAGTCTTTACTACTAGTACTTCAGCACAAACATGCCCGTTAAACATGTTTAGGATTGGAACATGATGGAGGCTAACCATGTTTAGGATTGGAACATGACGGAGGTTAAACATGTTTAGGAAAGGAACACATAGAGGCTAAACATGTTCTAGAGGGTTAAATATGCTTAGGATTAAACATGTTCTTAGAGGACAGTGATATGGTGTTCTAAACCTAAACATGTACAAAAAGTAGAACATGTTTAGGGTTAAACATGTGCTCAAGTGAGAACAAAATTCGCGTTTAGGATTATGTTTAGACTCTAAACACCATTTTTACAGTGTAACTAATGCTCTTCTGACTTATAATATCAATTTTATATTTAAGATTTTTTTAATTTCACATAAGTACATCCTTAAGGTCAAGTTACAGTAAATGGGCTATGTCGCAAATTTTCTTAAAATTTTGCATAAAACTTTAGCTCGTTGAACTTTAACTGAATTTAAATCTCTTTTTTTTCTCTCTCTGAAATATTACTGATTGAATTCTTTCAAAATAAGCGACCTATGTGTAGAAAGCACATAAAATCGTCGATAACCGTTCTTAAATTTGTCGTAAAATAATCAAATTTCCATTTTTGAATACATATATTTCTCTCGAAAAAAATATTTTGTTAGTACAAGAATCTCCGTTTAAATGATGTGAAATGTTAATATCGTCACCGACTTCGTTTGTACGGTACACATCAATCAAAGTAGTGTACTAGGTTAAAAAAAACCGTCTTAATAATCACAACTTCATCGCGTTGTAGGCCGTACAACGTCCATTTTTGAAGGTAACAGATTGGTTAATACACAAAAAACGAAGTCAGCGACCATATGATTATTTAATATCATAAAAACGGAAATTTATGTATCAACAACATTTAGTTTTTTTGTTGGAAAAATATATGTATTAAAAATTGGAAATTTTATGATTTTAAGGTAAATTTATGAACTTTTTTCGTCGATTTCATGTGCTTCCTTTACAAATGTTCACCTATTTTGCAAGAATTCAATCTGCAATAGTTCAGAAAATAAAAGAGATAAAGGTATATTTTTTTCGATTTTTCGGATATAATTAAACGAGCCAAAGTTATTTATATGCAAAATGTTACCACAATTTGTGATATAGACCATTTACTGTTTCTTGACCTTAATTAATTTAAATCATTTAAGGTGCATAAGTCGGACTAATTTACAATTATATGCATTTGGCTCCTTGTAGTTATAACAAATTGTAAAGTAGGTAGGCGGGCATAATCAATACAGTTTTATAGTTTAGTTGTCCAAAGGATTGGCACGGTCATAATCGGTGTAAAAACTCCAAAAAGAATTGCGCAAATAAGACCAGGCTCTTCAGAGGTATAAATATTAAAGTAGAACGACGATGAGAGGCGTCAAGATGGTTGATATATTACATAGTTATTGGAGAAAAAGAGATTCATTTAAGTCTGCTTTTTGTTTTGACTCTTGTAAGTTCAATATTTTCGTGGTTTTTCTATTTTATAAAACACCATTCTAGACCTGCATATTCAGTATACGCGGTATTACAAGGTTTGCTTTTCCTTTTGTATAATTTGTATCAAGAGGTTTGGATCCGAGGTATCTTAGCTGTTAAGTTAAAGTTGACTCTTTGAAAGTTATACGAACACTTATCATAGTTTGGTTGAAAGCTAAATCTGTGTCGTAGAAAACATGGAACTTTTCGAATGTAAAATGTCTCTGAAAATGCACGTATCATTATATACCAACACGATCGTTGTCATTAGTGTAGAAGTAACTCAATACCCTTTTGAAACATCTGAGTTTACTAACTTTTAAAAGAATTTGTGTTGTTTTGATTTGAGTTTTCTGTTTATCATTTTATGATTTTTAATTTCTAAATATGTGCGACGTTACTTGATGTAATGGTTAGAATTATCTATCTTTTGTCCAAAAAACGTTTTATATTCACACTATTACATTTGAATATATATAATGATTACACTGATTTACATATACCAATGTTATATACATTTGGTAATGTCTTCGGGTTAGGAAACTTATATTGTCCACACTGCTACTGTATGATACCTTTCTTCAGTTTTAACTGACTAAGGTATGGGAGTAACATGAGAGGAGATACAAGTGGATCTGGAACTGCCATACCTTCACATGCAATTTTTTTTAGTATGATCTATTTTCTGTATATTGTTTGCTAGACTGTTGTTTGGTTTTGTTTGTCATAGATTTGTAGGATCCGTATACGTAGGTGGCCTGCTGCAAGGCTAAATTTCGGTCCCTATTCAATATACCCTTATCTTCCAGTGGCAGTCCGAATTTCCCCGACCTTCATCCCGGAAGGCCTCTATTCCAGGGCATACCTATTGTATGTAGTGTTGATTTGTTCTCGTCCTGAACATGCATGAAATATTTGCCACTAGACGTTAAGCAACCGACAATCAATCAGTCAATCATAGCTTTGTGTTTCATTATTCAATTTGACGTTTTTGGTTGCCCTTTTGTATCGTATAACCTATCCTGTTTATTTTATGAGAGATAAAACCACAAATTACTCTTCGTAATGAAAGACTTGAGACATGTATGCATTAAAATTCGAGAGTCCACTTTTCCTTACTTTTCCTTACTCAAAGTATTCTGACTGAATACTTGACGGGTTTTTAAAATCGATATCCTTACACAAACCATTCTGATTCAAATCGGGTTCTTACACTGACATCATCGAAGATGCTGGAATTTTAATCGACAACTTATTCAAAGAAAATTTTCTCTGAAACAAACAAACAAACAAACATAGAAATGCTGCATTTGTTTTATTGACAATATATTTGTTTCATTGACAATATGTTTGTTTTATTGACTATATATTTGTTTCATTGACCATATGTTTGTTTTATTAACTATATATTTGTTTCATTGACCATATATATGTTTGTTTTATTGACTATATATTTGTTTCATTGACCATATGTTTGTTTTATTGACTATATATTTGTTTCATTGACCATATGTTTGTTTTATTGACTATATATTTGTTTCATTGACCATATGTTTGTTTTATTGACTATATATTTGTTTCATTGACCATATGTTTGTTTTATTGACTATATATTTGTTTCATTGACCATATGTTTGTTTTATTGACTATATATTTGTTTCATTGACAATAAATTTGTTCCACTGTTAATAAACTGTATCCCTCTACTTGCCGACTTGTTCCTTTATTCACATGCGGTGGACGTCAAACAGAAACTTCTAACGAAAAATTAAAAAGGGCGAATTATCCTTTAAGTTTAATTTCTGTTATATGATGTTTTTTATTCATTGTGTTTTCTATATTTTGCTCACATAGGCTTTTTTCTTAAAAAAAAAAGACCTTCCGAAAAATATGCGGAGGTATATAATTGATATGTAGCTTTATATATGTTCCGGACCATACGAGTATTTGGACCATACGCGTATGGTCATGACCATATGCGTATATATTCATATGGCCCAACCATACGCGTATGGTCCCAGTAATTAACACGATAAACATTGAAAAGATGTCCCATAAAATAAGAGATTCTAAAAATTTTAATTTTGATTGATTCAATCATATGGCCGTAATCATTATTACATGATTAATGAAATATAGTGAATTTTACTAACAGTATAATCAATTTGTTTCTGATATAATGATTTAAACATTACAAAAAGAGAAAGCAATAGTCCATGCCCGAAACGCCTGTGATTTCACTTATAGACGGAAAAGTCGACAGGATATAGGCGCTTTGAATGTAATCTAGCGAAGGCAATACAACATATACAGTAAGATTCAGACTAGATGTAAAAGATGGAGGATATAAGTTAGAAACTGGTGCCGTTTTGGATTCGGAGAATGAACTATGTGTTCCTGCGAAGGAAATAAGAATTTATTTGAAAAATACCTATATGGTCTAAATACTCATATGGTCCGGACCGTTAATAACCAAACGAGTATAATACTCATATGGTCCGACCATACGCGTATGATCGGGCCATATGGACATGACCATTCGCGTATGGTCCAAATACTCATATGGTCCGGAACATATACACAGTTCTTTTTCGATTTCCCTTAAAATTTCACCATCCTTTCAAAGATTTTAAACAACTGATATCATGTATAAAACATTTTGCCGAAAGCGATTAAATATCTTAAATAGTTTTAGACGAAAAATGATAAGCCGTGTAAACCTTTAAAAATAACATTGAAAATATCTACGGAAACATTGAGAGCAAACAGAGCTGAATATACGAACAAAAGTTTTCAAGAATAATTCAATATTCTGGGAAAAAGGCACTTTTAAAGAATGTTCGTCATTTCCGCATAATTTTGATTTAGCATACACAAGAAGGGAAAATTCCAATAGATTTTTTACTTATTTTGCTAAATAAAACTCACAAAAATGACACACAGTTACAGAAATTTCACAAATTGACTTTTAATGGAGCTTTGGGATAAACACCAATTATTAAGTGCCAGTCTTTGAAAGAAACATGCAATTTAAAGGAATTTTTAAACATGGCCGGGAAAAACCCACCAACCTAACCATTTCATTTTGTAGTAACCCTCATACTGAGTTAGAAATAGTAGGTCTTTCGTTTATGCGTGTCAGCTGGTAATTCGAGAAATCTCTAGATAACTTTTAGTTAGAATGATAGAAAATTACGGAGTTACCTCCCCTTAATTGTTAATTTATAGTGCATTTCAACCAATTTATATCTTGAAATACCAGAACAGGAAAAGAAAACGAATGTTATAAGCGCCCCTTATACATTTTGAACATAAATTAACGTGAACTTGACTGGGTTTTTGTTTGTCATGTTTTCACCACTGCTTGATTCTTAGACAGATTGGCACTTAATTAATAATAATAATAATAATAATAATAATAATATTAATAATAATAATAATAATGATAATAATAAAATAATAATAATAATAATATCTTTATTTACAGAGAGAGAGTAACTCATTTGAATTTCTCAAACTTTCAATAACTTAAAGGCTCTCTTGATACAATGATAAGTCATTAAAACTTAAACAATACAAATTCAAATTCAACAGTAATGATAAATAAATATGCAATACAATTTTAAATTCGATAAACAATTATTCTATGGCATTACAAAATGTTATGGCAATGTTAAAAGTACATGAATTTGTAGTTATGTTTAAATTCTAATACTGTGTTCGATTTTTTAGTTGTACTAGGAAGAGCATTCCTAACTTTTGGTCCATTGTACGAGAAACTAGACTTGTACAACTCTGTATTTTGCTTTGAATTATAAAATTATCAGATGATGAACATCTTGTATTGTATTTCTGGTTTGCCGAAGCTGATACAACAACTGTCGACAAATAGTGTGGAGCTAATTAATGTTTTGCCTTAGACTTTAATAATGCTGTAAAATAATCAAATAGAAAAACAAAGGATATGGGTATTCGTCCGAGACAAAAAATCAGTACATGCACAGCAAAAAAACACACAAAAAACCAAAGGAACAGCGCTCTAATTGCTGTTCTTTATCTCAAAGACACAGTGGAATCCTTCAACACGGAGCAAAAAACCTCTCACATCACTGCAAGTGTAAGACGACGTCTAGTTCCGGCTAGAGCGGAAATCTTTGCAAAAATAATTTTGAAAAACTTTGTAAGGATGTAGATCCACCAAATTAGGCCCGGTCAAAAAAGAACAGACTGGAAAGTAATACATATAGAACTACCAAATCGGGCCCGGTCAAAAAAGAACAGACTGGAAAGTAATACATATTTAAAACAAAATAGAGTCTACGCGTAGGTGTAAATTTAAAATTATGTAGAATATATTTTAGTAATTAAGGTATCAGATGAAAGGTAAAGGACTGGTGATCCTTGTAGAACACATATTGACTGATGATTCTGAATAATACAAATATGTATGAATGAATTCTAAAATTTAGGGCATATATTGCCTGTTTTTTTCAGATATGAAGTACCTGTTTTGGTGTATACAAAATTCTGGTAACCAGTACATACTGAAGTATAAATAACGGTTTATTGATCCCGCCCCCATATAATGTTTGGCGGTGAAAAATTTAACGTGGATAGGAATGAGGGCCAGTAATAGGTAGTGTGCGCCTTATTAAAATTTTAGTACACAAACTGGCTCTCGAACGAATACACCATAACTTTAAAGATACAGCAGAGCATACATATAAAGCACGGGGAAACTTTATACTTGTATGTAATCGGTACAATGTCACATTCGTAAAAAAAATCGCTGGAAGGTTTGCTGTAATTTTGTTCGTCTAAAATTATTCTTGTTGTCCTCTTTTGAAGCTTTAGTAAACTCTTATAGAAAACTGTTGCAGTTTCCTCATATCGAGCATCAATAATCAAAATGAGATAAAACGTAAGCGTTATAAAACGGTTTTCACGCTTTGTGTTTCAAGTATTTCTGTATTCTCTTTCGTAAAGATAAAGAAGACTCTTTTTATTATATTATCAATATGAGAAGACCAAGAGAGAGATGCATCAACCACAAAACCAAGAACCTTTTCACATGCACTTCCTTTGACTTGTTGTCCATTCATGGCAAGGTCAATGTATTCATCTGATATAACAGAAAGCTTCTGTTTAGAGCCAATACACATAGCTTTCGTCTTAGATACATTAAAAGCCATTTATTGTCATCACACCAGCGAAAAATATTGAGCAAAGCCATATTAAATGTTTAACTGATGCAATCCTTGTTTTAACCAATGACAGATAGTGTGATATCATCAGCAAACACATCAGTGTTATGATTAGGATTAAATGAAGGAAGATCATTTATAAAAATAAAAAAAAAACATGTCCTAAAACGGATTCTTAGGGTACACCCATTTCTTTTTTCTTTTTTTTTTTGCTTTTTTTACGTCTGAAAATGTATTGGAAATTAATACAATCTTGTATCTGTCAGCCAAATATGATGAAAACAAACGAGCGAAATATATGAAAATTTGAAATACCTATTTTTTTCAAAAAGCAGATCATAATTTAGAAGATCAAAGGCTTTTTACTAGATCGATCAACACTGTCCAAACAAGATCACCGTCATCAATGGCTTTTAGTAATTTTCCAAAAAAGCTGTTGAAGCAGTCTGTCAAGAATGGTTTGCGCGAAAGCAATTAGAAAGAATTAAAAAAAAAATGACGTCTGAAGGTGAACTTAAAATCTTATTTATAGGTGTATTTGCATAAAAGAACATTTATATGAAATTTCATTTCCCGTTTATTAAATACTTTTAGAAAGAATACTACCCTAAGCATAGCAATAACAATAACTAATTCATATAATTTTGAAATCTGACTGCAAAATACTTTCATATGTTTTATTCAAATGATGTTCTGCATTATGTACTTTCCATTCAAAGCAAAATAAATAATTCATAATTATTGTAAAATTCAAAAAAAAAACAAACACAAGAGTCTACATTTCTACGCAACGGTACCACAACCAGATTCAAAACTGACTTTCGTTTACCTGTTTTCTTGCCTTAACAGCAGTTTAAAATTTCTCTGCAATCTGTTCTAAATTTATAATCAAGAAATCCATAAATAAAAGGATTCACTACATGATTAATAGCAAAAGTTTTCTCAATGATATTTCTGACGGGTAATGAAATGAACATGCCGATATATTCCTCCCCATATACTGCTTCTAGAACATTTTCTGACAAGGTTGGTACGTAGCTTATTACAAAAAATACACTCACAATGACTGCGATTAGAGTACTTTTATAGCTTGTTCTTTCCGCTGCATTGACAACTGCTTTATTCTTAAACGCAATTTTGCCTCGTTTATTGTTACATTCAATATTGTATCTGTCACAGGTTGTATTCTCCTCACTCGATATAAAACTGATGACAGGTGTTTGATATTTCAGCTCACCTTTTGATCTAAATCTTTTTAAAAATTGAAAATGTTTGTATATTTGTCGTCCAATAAATATGTATTGCAAAACTACACTTGCAATGTTAGCTATTGAAATAATAAGAAGGGCGGCATTATAATAGAGTACTAGTTTACTGCCTATATACTTATCTGCAATTGAACAATCGTGTCCAGTATGATTAGCACCCAATCTTACGGTGTGAATTCCTCTGATGAACAAATTCGGTATTGTAACAACAACTGATGCAAGGCATATAGTTATTATACAACTTAGGGCTATTCTGGCTGACATTTGAATCTTAAGAGGACGACAAACCCGTCTAAACCGTTCTATTGTCATAACCTGTATGATAGACGAAGAATTAAAAACAAAGAAATAGTTAAATGTTCTCAATATTTTACAAATCCACAATTCTGGAAAATTCAAATGAATAAAAAGATCATAAAACTCAAAGGGAAGAGTTATGGTGCACACCAAGAGATCATAAACAGCCATGGCAAGTATAATTGTCCTCTGAGCACTAGATCTGCGCTTCATACTATAGACCACGAGTACAAGTATGTTTCCAGGAATACCTATCATTGTTAAACATCCAACGAAAATCATTGGTGCCATCAATGGAAACGGATATGCTTCAATATAGCTAGTGTTAACTGCATTTGGCGTTGGCATATTTGATGTGTTAATATCGTTTATGGTAGAACTGTTGTATAGCAGTTCTTCTGATTCTGAATAGAAAAACACAATTTCAGTTACAGTTTAATTCATTGTAAATCATCTGGAATAATCACTTACATGTTCAGTTGGTAAGATTCAATTATAAAAAAAAATCCAATCAATTGCTTAATTCGAAGTAGTCTTCAAATATTGAAAAACTAAGGTTTTTTTTCTTGGCTCTGGTTATCAAAATTCTGTCTCATTTCTTTACCAAGAAACTCATCATAAACAGGCAATTATTATGAAAAGCGTCACATATCCATAAAACAGATGATTTTATGCTTTAATAAGAAATATTCGTTTATTCTCCTTTCAACGTTTCAACTGCAAACATATGACGAAGCTCAACATGCATAATATGAATAAAGTCGCCTGAATATATGATAGAACGTTGCGTAAATCCATTTTATGATCACTAGAATATGTTATGTAAAATTATATGACTTTTGTCTTAAAAAATAATCATTTGGGTCGCAGTCTTAGTTATGTATACCCAACATCTCTCTTTGTTCATTATAAAAAATGACAGTAATACAATACCTGTTCTTAATTTTCAATCCGTAACTATAACAGAAAAACCATTAACAATGATAAAGGCCAACATTTATTGTTTGAACTATTAAGTGGTTTACGATATGTACTTGACACTAGAAGCTCCTGAAACGCATCCTCGTATTACTAATGGGTTCTGGTGTCTGCTAGGATTGGTCAAATCCAAGAAATATAATATTTTAGTTAACCTTTTTATTGAACCGTTTTTGAAATTTACAAATAAATAACCTTGGTTTAGGGAGTAACGTCTATATAAAGTACCAGGTATTTATCATTTAACAATATTAAGTCATCTATCAATTTGAAGAGGCGAAGATGAATTTAAGTTTTGAAATATTGGGGCAATATTAACGTGAATAATCATAACAGGTATGAATTTTAAAACCTATGTGACACAAAATATCAATTCTTCGGTATCAAAAGTAGGTAAAATAAAGATTGATAAATATATATATATATAAATCTTTTGCTTTGTTCTAATACAACCAATGCCTTTATCGGTATTGAAGTTAATGACAAGAAACATATCGGACCATAGATAGTACTGCAATAATCCGACAACAGATATTGAGGCCAATAAACGGGCTTCGATGATGGTAAAGGGTCACTAATTGTATTTCAAATAAGTACGTAGACTCGTTTTGAATTAATTTGTTAGGGAATGTTGTATAAAAACTTTCTAGGTAGTTACTTCATCCATCTATCCAGCTTATTGAGTCATAATTATAAGATTTTGTTGTAAAATACGTTATTTAAATAAATTATAAAGGGAAAAGACAAATGAGTAAGGAAAAGCTGAAGTTTACGTTTAACTAGCAAAATGAAATGAAACGTCTGGTATATCTTCTTGTTTAGCGATTTAAATTTGACCCTATCACTTGGTTTCAAACACTAGATATAATAAATCGGTCCCATTTTTGACACTGGGCGCTACTTACCCCTTCCACATTTGTCAGCCCATTTCTTATCTCGATTAACAGCAAACCCTTGCTGAAGAGGAGCATCCGTCTGTCTTTGCAGAATGTATAAAAACGCTGCCAAATTTGAAATGAAGATGATAAATCAGGTGCCTCTGAATGATTGATTTCTCCCTAAACGTCCAGTTGCAAATATGTCACGCATATTTAGGACAAGATGCAATGTGGGTCGACTGAGAACAAATGTTTAAAATCCTACATATAGACACCAGTCACTTGAATCATTTAATTGTACGATGGAAAGAGTAAAACTATGCCTGACAAGCATAAGGGCAAGCCTTGATCTATGTCGTAAGGTAAGCTATTTACCCCCACCCCACCCCCTTTCATTTTGTTTTACTCCACGACAGACGGATGCAAAACATAAACATTAATAGTGAACGAATTTGAAGGCAAAGTGAATAAGATTTATACTTATTGTGTATATCAATTCCCATTGCAGGCATTTTTTATAGGTTTCGGAGAGATTTGAACTTTAATATGTATCTGGAGATGATCAGATGCACTTTTATTCTTTGAAATTGTAAATGATCGTATTTCTCTTGATTGCTTTGTTAGCAATCTTATTTTGACCCACTGATTCCAAGGGGTCGTGTCTTATTAGACACGTCCGAAGAACTTTTAGTAAATAGAACCTCAATTAAAGACCTACACCGGGTTAATAAGTTCGGGTACAATACGTTAACAAAAGAGATCCTTTGTGAAATGAGATCGTCCCAGGTATCTTAGAGTTTTTTTTTGTTTTTTTGTTTTGTAAACATTGCGACTTCACCATAAATACCTTCTGTTTTGTACGAGACTTGGAATATAATTTACAATATAGTAAATACTGATAGAGATGGCAAATTTTGATATTTTAAAGCATATGGCGTTTATCTTTTCATTTCTCTCTTTTCCAATGCTACGTCTTCTATAATTTCTGTTGTAGTACTGGTGTTCATTATGTTTTAAAAACAAAACTAGAGAAATGGTTAGAATTGCGTCGATCGATTTTGAAGTTTTTGATATACCGAAGATTAACCAATATTGCATGACATATTCTCACATATAAAAATTTCTCTAATCCTTTCACGATTTATCCTTTTCCTGACCTGTTGATTGTTTTTATTTAATCAGCGTGTGGTTCGTTTGATCTCAGTTCTTCATTAGTCAAAATTCGAATATGACGTCAAATTTTCTTGCTTTCCTCTGAATTTCCTATTGTGACGTCATGAAAAAAGGCGACTATGCCTGTTGACGTCACATAGAACGAACACATCCGTTTTGCAGATAAATCGAAAGGAAGGATTGAATTTATCTGCATATCGTTTAAAAATCATTAGAGAAACAGATTCCACTACCAAATCTTGTGCAATACGATAGTTATCCACTCTCGACAGTTAAATTTTGAATATTTAAAACGCTCGGCGTGCCTCAAGTTTTAAATTAGAAAATTTAACTGTCTCGGATAGATAAATATTGTAGCACACTCAATACAGTGGTAGAATCTAAATATGACTATTATTATTCCAAACATACATAAAAATGGTACATCCCATGATATATTGTAGGAAGTTTGCTGTAAATGTATTTGTCTAATTTAGTACAACCATATCCACTTAAAATGCATTTTTTTAATGACATGTATTCTTGAATAAAAAAAACAATTGAGCTGTTTGGCTGAGGCGAGAGAGATTATAAATATTCAGATCCTTCCATTAGATCGATATCATTGCTAAAGAGATGGACTATGTGTATTTATGTGCGATATGCGGAATGAGTTTGTATTTCCTATCATGATTTCCTTGATAGAGGGTTGCTGCTCACAATGAAGCTATTAAACCAAGAGTTATAAATGGTGAAGTTGAAATCATCCCTTCGTTAATTTGTACGGACGACATCACGAGTTGGTTGACCGTTATGGAAAATCCGTTTCACAGATGATAGCGGATATGTTCCTTATGTCGTAACTATAATCCCGTTCCCTTTTCACGAATGTATATTGATACATCTGTACATTGAATGTTTAAACAAAGTGAATTTAACATAAATATATTTTACTTCCATAACGTTTGGTTTCTAGCGTACTTGATAAAGGTTAAATAAGTGCCACGCAAACGAAAAATCCGTATATGATTATGTTACTCAATCTTGGTTGTCTCTTAGTCGTTTGTTATCTATTCTTTAGTTGTTTATCTACTGTTACTTTATCATTATCTGTTATTCTCATTCGTACTGACAGGTCACTTCATTTTAATTTTCTGTATACTGGTAATGAACTACTCCAGTTGTTTGTTTATTTACACAATTTTAGTTACGTGAACACTCAATTTCAAGCGTTTGTTACCATTGTTGGTCGTGCATATAATAATTTTAGCAAGATATATTTAGCGGTCCGTATATCTTTTTAGATTACTTAGAGTTGTCTTAATTGTTTACATACTATTTGTTGAAAGTCGGTAGTCTTTCTTTTGTTTGTTTTTTTTTTCGTGCCAGTTGTCTTTAGGGTTTTATTTTTTATTGTTTATGTCGATTCCGGAATTATAATAATGCGGTATTTTAAATGTTTTTGATAAATACACAATACACATCTTAGTGTTATCATTCAGGCTATTCACTCCTTGAAAATGGACAGCTATAGTTAAGTACGGATTTACTGATTATCAAAGTAAAATTGAGAATGGAAATGGGGAATGTGTCAAAGAGACAACAACCCGACCATAGAGCAGACAACAGCCGAAGGCCACTAATGAGTCTTAAATGCAGCAAGAAACTCCCGCACCCGGAGGCGCCCTTCAGCTGGCCCCTAAACAAATATGTATACTAGTTCAGTGATAATGAACGTCATACTAAACTCCAAATTATAAACAAGAAACTAAAATTTAAAATGATTCAAGACTAACAAAGGCCAGAGGCTCCTGACTTGGGACTTTACGTACGACTATAGGATATTTTCCACGAAGGTTATAATATTCAACATAACACAGACGAACTTCCAAATTTAAGTTTTGAGTATAGAAAAATATTGTAAAACAACGGACATGAGGTAAATGTATGAGAGGTTTTCGGAAATATTAGCAACAAAGCAAACTGCAAAATAAACATCGTCTTGAAACTATTATACAAATAATTTTGATTTGAAACCGTTTTGTCATAGAGCTAATATTTGCTTCTGTTCTGTCATAGAGCTAATATTTGCTTCTGTTCATCATCTCTTGAAATTGTAAAATTCTTTTTGATAATCAGTATATTTTATTGTTTTATTATTCGGTCTAGTTTTAAACTACAAAACATAAGCTCTTGATAGTTGTTAACTGAATGCATACAAACATATACAAAAACATTAAAAACCCTCAAATAGCAAGCACACCAAAATTAAATAAAACACACATTAAGATAAGCACAGCCAAAATATGGCAAAGCACATTATACATGCTATTATAAATTTAAAAGGGCAAAGTAATTTAAAACAGAATAAAATGTAATGAAAGCTTATCTTCATGCATAACAGTGACATTCAGAGCCGTTCCAGGATTGTATAAGACTAGAAAAAAATGTTCTATTTCCTGAAATTGCCTGGAAGACTTTTCCACAATGTAGCAGCAGCAAACTTGAAACTTTCTTTTCTTACAGTAAGTAGAAGTTTTTACATATCGAATGTTCAATATACCGTTATACCTTTAAAAAGTCTTGTTAACATACAGGTGACAAACTATCAATAATTCTAAAAGTTTCAATTGACATTTTTCTGACTTGCAGAGAAAGTATCATCGTTTTTTAGTAAATTAGCTATATAGATGATGTTCTCTCACTAAATAATCCAAAGTTTGGTGACTATGTTTAACGCATCTATCCCATCGAACTTGAAATATAAAGGATACCACGGATAATGTAAAATTATACCTAATATCTTGACTTACATCTAGATATTGATAATGAAGGCTGTTTGATTTCTGCCTTCCAATCGTGTCCTTTTCATTTCTATGCATCAGCATCCCTGCAGCACTTGCATATGGAGTATATATCTCAAAGTGGTTAAATGAAGGTTTTTAACATGAGAATCTTCTGGAAATTAAGTATCGCCTTCCCAACCGCAGATAACATCCAACCTTTGGGTTAAAAAAATTCCATTTAGATTAGTTAGTCATATCCTATTTAATGATCCCATTCCGAAACAATTGAGAATGGTTATTTTGATATCTCACTTATTGTTTACCTATATGAAGAGTTCGACAATTATTTTAAATTTTTATTAGCACATACTATCTTACTTATTTGTAAATCATTCGACTGTTTCAAGACTAAAACTTGCCATTCAGCTAGCTTGATTAAGCGGAACTTATAATCCATTTGAGAGCCAAAATAAAAATTATTTCTTCTTTCATAAATTTTTAAGTATGCCGTCTCATTGACGTTTAACCCATGGGCCACAGATCCGTTTATTCTTACTTCTATATCTTCCTCTTTCTATATTAGTTTCCATCAACTATTTGTTAATAACGTTTTTGTCTGAATATGGCCCTATATATACTAAATGTGGTATTTCCCGTTGCATGATTTAATTTAAACTATTTTAAACAATAAAAACTATTTTAAATGTAACATCTTTTATTCATACAATCAAGCTAGGAGGATTATGCAGGACAAACCATGAAACCTATCCTGTCAGTTATGGAAAATATGATATATGAAAATTTCACTTTCGCTTTCAATGATATTCAGGTACACGGTTATACAACCTTTAAGGTACATTTGAAATCAATAATTGGTTCAGGATTTATGATGAAATCAATAGTTAAAATTTACCTGTACGATGTGTTGCACATAAACACTTATTGTATTGCATTTGAAAAAGAACATGGACACAGAAAAAGACCACTTGAGCCAAAATATTTGTCTATACGATTTAATTACATTTTGTTAGTATATTGCTATATTATATCAGTACCGTAGTACAAATCTTTAGACTTTTATTGTATTTTATTTAACTATATATATATATATATATATATATATATATATACAACTCGTCTAAACATCAACCCAACAATGTAAGATCTGTAAATTTTCTTTCGCAAATTTTTTGTTCTTCCCTCGCCGGGATTCGAACTCATGCTACTGAGATATCGTGACACCAAATCGCCTGCACTGTATCCGACGCGCTAGACCACACGACCACCTAGGCTTCACAAAAATAAAGCTTTCGGTGGCCGAGTGTTACCTTTCCTCGTCAGTTTTAATCTCGCGTCGTAATACAGTACATGATATATAAGATATGAAAATGGAATTGTTACAGATCAGCTGAAATATTCATTGTAAAGGATTCTACAAATTAATGCAAGATACAGTCACAGAAATAATTATATTTATAAGTACGTCTGAACCAATGACAACTCTACAACAGATTTATCCATCGGATCACCAGCAGTGATGGTGATACATGGCTGTGTACATTCTGTATATACAACTCGTCTAAACATCAGCCCAACAATGTTAGATCTGTAAATTTTCTTTCGCAAATTTATATATATAAGTCTAAATTGAAAACAACGTTCAAACCTATGATTGCGTTGGATGGAAACCGCAATTTTTATACGTGTGCATGCAAAACAAATTTCTTGGTAGAGGGGTCTAAATACAGCACAAACAACATTTTCCAAAAGACCAAATGAGTGAAAAGGTATATTTTAACAAAACGCATTTGACTATATATATATATCAATTATCAATTATATATATGAATAGATTCATATGATTCATTTTACATCATAAGCATACTGATGAAGGATATCTGTTATCCGAACTTTTTATAGATAATCACGTGCACATTTAATGTTTATTTTTTAATATTGGTGTTGCTATGTACACTTTTTAGGCGTTTATATAATTTATTTATTGTGTACATGTATTGTTACTCGTAACGATCCAGCGCCTTCGTAAGAAAGATCGTTGACTAATATCTGGACGTTTTATATATATGTTACAGGCATATTCTAAATTAAGGCATTTTGTAAAATGCCTTAAAAATTTAGGCATTTTGTAAAATGCCTGCAAGATTCAGGCATTTTACAATAGACTAATTTTTCTAGGCATTTAACAAAATGCCTTGGAAATTTGAAAGTCATTTTACCAAATGCCTGATATTATTTTATAGAATGAAATTTAAAAAAAAACACAATTGAAATCTTTTTTTTTTTCCTATCTTATTTTTGGGAAATATTTTTACAAATTCAAATGTGACGTCACTTTGTGTGCTTTTTTAGAATTTCAAATGTGACGTCACTTTGTGCGTTGAGGCTTTGGCTAACTCGCCAGTGTATTTTTATGTGTTGGATTAAGTTGTTTTATGTAATGTATCCGTTTTTATTCTGTAGTTAGTCATGTTTTATCATGTATATCTATAATATAGTCATTTTATAAAATTTACTGTTTGCAAAATTATAAATTATTCTAAATAATAAGGATGTTCTTGTCCCAGGCAGAAAACCCTGGCCGTGTTAGGCACAACTTTTTGGAAGTTTTGGTCCTCTGTGCTCTTCAGCTTTGTAATTGTTTTGGCTTTCAAACTTTTTTCATCTGAGCGTCACTGGTTGGTCTTGTGTGGACGAGACGCACGTTTGGCGTATTGAATTTTAAGCCTAGTACCTTTTGTTAGCTATTATTCGAGTGTTTCTTTGTCCTATATGTTCTCCCATTTATTTGAATTGTGGTCCTGTCATGTGATGTTGTCGTTTTGGTGTTGTGTTTGACGTTGCCATAAAAGCGGGAGGTTTGGCATGCCACAAAACCAGGTTCAACCCACCATTTTTTTCTTAAAATGTCCTGTACCAAGTCAGGAAAATGGCCATTGTTATATTATAGTTCGTTTCTGTGTGTGTTACATTTTAATGTTGTGTTTTTGTTGTGTCGTTGTTCTCCTCTTATATTTGATGCGTTTCCCTCAGTTTTAGTTTGTAACACGGATTTGTTTTTATCTCTATCGATTTATGAGTTGCGAACAGCGGTATACTACTGTTGCCTTTATTTTAAGAACAGAGAAATTTTATTTATGATAATGACTGAAAGTTAAAGCTTGCAATTTAAGAGTTTTAATTATCAAAAATAAGTTTGACTGAATTATCCCAAATTCACACAAGCACAGAACTCGACAATTATTTGTTATTTCTTAAAATGTTTGGATGACAGAACTGTAACACAATATTTGTCCTGATTTTTTGCAAATACATTGTTTGGCGTAATATCTGGTTTTAGCACTTCGACCACATTAGGAGAAACCTGGATCATGACACTTTAAGCTCTTTCATTACATTTTCTAATAAAACACTTAACGTTCGACAACATTGGGTTTCGCAATAAGCAAACACGTCACACATAAATATCTTCTTTTTCATATGTTCCCAAAAGATTCAAAGTACATTATCATGATAAGTTTGACTTGTATATTTTGGCTTATAGCTTTTAACGAACTGCCCATGACGGGTGATGCATCTTTAACAGGAGACGCTTACCCTGTCAAAGCACCGTTATTTGTCTCTCGTTGGTCGATTTTCGAGATTTTAACCACAGTTAAATACTGTCTCATTAATTCATCAGATTGCAAAAACCCAGGAATTTCCTTGAGGCAGTGAAGTGGCAGATACTCATATCTTTGCATTACAACCAAACACGGCCTTGTATGTCGAAACCCATGCTATAGAGGGGAATTTGTTCGGATATGGATCTGTAAATTCTCGTCCTTTCTGAATGGGGACATTAAATATATTGCCGCATGTTAGTAAAGTGCAACAGTCAGCACATTAAGAACTCTTTGACCGTTCTGCAGGTGGAATTTTCTGTCCCTATCCAATATACCTTCATTTCAAGCGGCAGTCGAAATTCCTGTCCTTCACTGCAGAAATAACCCATATTAATTAAAACCAAATTGTTCTCGTCTTAAAAATGCATGAAATACTTCCTACTGAAAACAAACAAACTGCAATCAGTCAGTTAAAACCAATCTTCTTTTCCTCTGCTTCATATGTTTCACTTCACTGTTCTGAATCAAGATTTTCTAAAAATTCTTTTGTAAATTTTGTTCTATTGAAAGAACAATTTGTCCTTCTGCCATTTTGATAAAATAATTATAAATTTACTATCTGAAATACAGAGTGAGTACATACTACGTAGTTTCACTAAAAAGAACATATCATATGAAATACAAACTTTCTCAGCTGGTTTTTGAAGAAAAAATTAATTCTACCGAACCATTAGTTATTTTCTTTGCAAGATGTTGTTTTTTTCCACTTTTTGTCAAATGCATCTAAATGATATCTTTTTTTCTACAAATTTCCTGAAACTGAACAGGCAATTTGTTGAATTTTGTTTCAAAATTTTAGTCATTTTACAAAATGACTAGGTAGTTCTAGTCATTTTATATAATGCCTGTCAAGTAAAGGCATTTTATAAATTGCCTGAAAATTCAGTCATATATATATATATAATGCTCACTGAAATTGATATAAACTACCATAAAGAATAAACATACTTTTATAAAAGGACTTTTTTTTCTTCTTGTTAATGTAATGACTCGTAGATTTATGAATTACTGGTCTTTCTTGTATTTCATAACTATCGATCTCTTCGTCTGCCCGTCCGTTTATGAGCCCTTTGTCGTTTTACAAGTAAAAATTGTCTTATTAACCGGTTTTAATCATTTATATGCGCAGTGTTTGTATTTATTAAAGGCTCTTTCAATATGCGAAAAATTTAAAACAATGCAGTAAAAAATATTTGTGTACAAAAAACACAATATTGAGAAACATCTTTTAGTGATGAGATTTCAAAGAAATTGATATATATGATAAGATGTTCTAAATTGATGTCCGGTTATTTTAAGGGTAAAAACTGTATTTTTTTTTTTATTACAAATGTCAAGAAACTTGCGCTAAGGTTTCAACGAAAATTGGTATAAAGGTATGAAATAATATTCAAAATTGATTAAGGTGTCAAAAATTATCCCTTGGCTGACTTCTCTGAAATAAACCAGAATAAAAATTCATAGTTCTCTCACTAGTCAACGAATTTTAGTCTGAATCAGACGTCATTTTAATATGAACAGCTCTATACAATGTACGACTTAACAATAAATCATTAAGTGATTTTCAGTTTTTCAGTACTGTTCATACGATTAGCTTGTAATCAATAAAGATATGTTCCATCTATGTTCAGACTGTTAAGTAGTTGTTATTTACCTGTACAGATCAACGACATACTGATTTGTCTGAAAATCTACAGAACAGTTCTGAATTGACTGCAAGTAAAATGTCTGAGCAGTACTGAATTTACCCCAGTCGATAAAGTTGAAATATGAATGAAAGACTAAACATGACCTAATAAATAATTTTTCAGAAGTTTCAGATGATGTTAAGATCAAAATGACCGTTTTAGACTAAAATTTGTTTACTAGTGTCTGATTTCAACGAAACGTAACTTGATATCTACGTAGACCATACCCGGTATTTATTCTTAGTGTCACAATTTACGATAATTGATACCCGATGAACATGTATTGTCTTGTTTGCATGATTATTCGTGTCTGTATCTCACACAAAAATGCTCTTCATGAAATGATTTCTAGCAGGAAAATTTTCTCTTAGTAAATGTGTATTGAGCACCTTCCAATGCTAATCTTAATTGTAGATCAAATGACAGTTTTTGTGAAATAACAATGTCATACCCCATTTTTAAACTTGCTGTATTTATAGTGTGACCGAACGTGACAGGTGCGTTCGACTTCAATCTTAATTAGAGCACGTTTGCTAGTTTTCCTGCCGAAAGTCGTTGGTTCTCTCCCGGCACTTTGGCTTCCTGTACCAATAAAAACTGAACGCCACTATATAGCCAATAGTGCTGAAAGTGTCGTTAAACACCAATAATCAATCAATCAATCAAAATCAGGATGTAAAGTTCGTGTACTCACATCCTCTCTAAAAGAATGAAAATGTAAAAAAAAATAAGGGACGAACTTCATGTATTACTTTCTTTCTGCTTTAACATTATTAATTTGTAAGATCCTGTATCAAATTTGCTCATTTCTATTACAGTAATATACTGTGATTGTCTGTCTTTATTTTTTTCTGTCAGGAGAAAATAAGAATGTTTCAAACGTTCTAAACGATGTATAGCATATTGTGAATAAATTATAAAAATGTCTATAGAGGTCCTCCTTTGAGCTCTCCAACAGAACATGGCGACTGTACTCTGACAACATTGTTATTTGGTGATAAACAACAAAATTTGATATACTCATAATATGCCAGTTTACAGTTAGAAATGAATTATCGATATGTTTTTCAGCCCTTATGAACACATCGTAATAAAGAAGGAATCTAAGAAGAAAGCACCACGCGGAGGGTAAGATATATAGTAGGTCTTGTGTTATTACAGTAATGTTGATTGAATAATTACGAAATTTAGTTTAGTATATAAATACAAAACATATGTCATATATACTTGGGAATTCTTTTACTCGATCTATACAATTATAAAATTTTCCTGAACACAGAAAAAACACTTTACTCTTTCGTGTAATTGCCATGCTGATAGACGGTTCACATATATGTTGCCACACAGTTCTGATAGCGCATGTTTTCTAATATATTGTAAAATCGTTATTACAAAAGCAAACTTCACACGAAAAAAAATTTGCTCTGTCCATAGATAACGATATCCATCTATGCATACATTGCATACATTGCATACATTGATTATGTATACAACTAGATTATTACTTACATGGTTATTTGCTGCATCATATTTATAAATGACGATTCAGTTATTTTTTTCAAATAAATGATAATGTTTCAAATTTTCGAATCGACCTTAAAGAATTAAATGCCAAAAAAATACCCAGAATATTTAAAATTTATGCTTGACTGTAGATTCGGAGGTCGAACAAACACAGACGACGTATTTAATGTACATACATATATTCAAAATTTAATAATATCTGCTACAGATAAGACAAAGGCAATCAATAATTGTGCATACCAAAAATGACACTGCTATCTATAATACCTATGTAATTCACATACTTGTTCTTTTTGTCGTCATAAATAAAAAGAGAACATAAATGGGACATACCAAGAGAAGAATTTTTGATGGACGACGAATTAGGGGAAGGGAATTTTGGAGAAGTTTACAAAGGTAATTCGTTTGTTATTTTTATAAACCCAATTAGGTATCTTGTATTAGACAAATATATGCAAGACCACAAAACTTGAACATTCGAGAATAGCAATGTCATTTAAAATCTGCAGCCACAACCTAATAGTTCAACGTGAAAATGGTATCTTTGTATATGAGAATTGAACTTCAAATGTATGAGCGTATCATTTAAAACCCTGGTATATATGCTGAGTTTATTTCAACTAAAATGTCAGACAGATTTTTAAAATGGATGTGGTATTTTTCAAAGTTTTCGAAAATATCTTTATAAAATAAGGAGATGTGGTATCATTTGCAATGAGACAACGATCCATCAGAGACCAAATTTAAATGACGTAGATGTTAGCAAATATAGGTCACTGTACAACCTTCAACTATGAGCAAATCCCATACCGCATAGCAAGCCATAAAAGGCCCGACAGACAAAAATGCAAAATAATTCACATATGAAAACCAACGGCCTGATTTCTATTAAAATTTCTATTTTTTTCCCTCGGTAATACTGGTAGTTTAGAGTTAATATTTTTTGTGGGAATTATTGATTCTGCGTTTTTCTAGTATGTTATTCTACTACTGATCCATATTAAAACCAATAGGATGGTGGTAAAGTACTTAAAAACCACACCACATATTGATAAGCCTGTTCCTAATCTGGAGCTCTCTTAAGGTGGATAGGGGGTCTTCATTAGTATCCATAGAATTTTTTAATATTTTGCCAAAATGTAGTTTATATCATGCTTTTTTCAAAAATATGATAAAAAGTATGGGTCACCGGGATTTTTTTCACGCTACAGGTTGTGCAATATTGTCAGATTTTATATAGATTATGCAATGGAAAACACAATTTTGTGTGATAAAAAGAAAACTACACCATAGAATTGTAAGATTAAATATGAGAAGATAGCTCTTATAATATGCTTTCAGATAAGAAAAAGACAAAAAAATGGGGTCACCGGACTCGTTTTCTTGCTAAATAATAAAATAGGTAATTTCACAACACATTCAATTATAAAAGTTACTTTATCTGAGTTATCTCCCATCTATCTGAGTTATCTCCCCTTATCATGCTTATGTGGCAAAGTTGGAAAAATATGAATCAAACAAAAATATTCAGTTTTTTTGTAAAATACAGCCGTAAATATGATAAAACACATAATTTTCTATAGTTGGACGAAAAGTCTTACACATGAATTACATACTACTCTCGAAATTTGCACATTTCATTGAAGATATAGACTGATTGTTTTCTGCTATTTCAAAATCCAAGATGAAGGAAGACACCCAGCTACCTTAAGATACACAATTTCATGTCTTCTGTCTCTTAGATTATGGGTTTGGTGGTAGACTTTTAGAATTCGTTGTTAAATTTATTCACAAGTTGTCTACAGTCGGGCGATTGTGAGCTAGAAAAATAATGGTATAGACACATTTCTCTTGTTGAATATCTTTTGTTGACATTAAAATGTATTTTGCAGTTTTGTTTGTTGACGTTAAGATGTAGTTTGCTTTTTTTAGAGTTGTTCGAATGTTATCTTGTTGACGAATTTTCCTTTTTTTTTTCTTCATAATATTCGCATGGTAGGTGGTTGATGTAAAGCACGAGACGTTTACCCTGTCGGCGCACTCCTTTCGGATATTATGCGAATCTCTCAGCTTTTGTATGTTGCCTTGATTTCTATTCTCTTAATCAGTCCAAGAAATTTGAACATCGGTAAACTATTCTGTTGCCTAAATATACTATGGAAGTGCAAAATGTGTATTCCCATTCCCCATATTTTTGTGTACCTTAGAAACAACATGCAAATAATAGATTTAACAAATAATTTGTTTTAGTGTAATTTAGAAGTGTATTCTATATCCAACATGATTTAAACATGTCCCTTAACATATTTGAATCAAAACAGTTCGATTATAATTATGTGATTGTTCTTTCCATTTAAATAATACCACTTTGCATACAAAGTTATGTTGATTTAAAAATTCAAAATGTTAGCATTTATAATTATTTATCATTTAAGTATGAATTAATGGGTATTTTGATAATGGCCCTGTTATATTTCTAAGGTCTGTTATAATGGTCGAGGATGCATGTAATGGAGAGGGACATAACAGCCTCCGATGACATTATTACTGACCGAGGACAAATAACAGGGTCAATTTGAAAACACCCATTTCTTTACACTTTTATTAACCAAACCGCCAATGTGTAATATTTGATCACGCCAAATCAGTTTTGTTTTTTTGAGAAATTATATACATATAATTATACCAAATGCAATATTACAATGAAACATTTACAGTGATGTGATGTGATGGAATAACATGTAAATGTAAATATAGTTGTATTGTTGTCCTATTCAAAGCAATTTATTGCATACAATTACAGGATTTCATTCTGGATTTTAAAACTCAAAATTAAAAAAAATGATAGACATCATGGAATGTGTAATTTAATTGTTAACTTGGCAACTGAGTAGGTGGAAAGGGTATTGGGAGACAGGGAGAAAGGGGCGGGAGAAAGGAGAGAGGGGCGGGAAAAAGGAGGGAGAACTATCAAAGGGAGACGGTCTTTAATGTTGAAAAAAAAAATAAAGAGGTAAAAAAACGAAAAAACTGGATACTAAATGTTCTAATAAATGGACAAATCTTTGAAAAAAGGCAACATTTATATTTTCCAAACCATTTTTGCCATTTCCGATCATTTCTAGAAATCATCCTTTCAAAACGGAATTATCTCTCCGTTACGTTATCCTTTTTAAAATGCCCCATCATTTCCGGTTTGTTTGAGTTGAGAATGAAAAAAATTGGATGGCAATCAGAAGCGAAAGAATATTGAAACAATAAGCGCAGGTGTTCATATATTTGGGAAAAACTAAACAAAAGCCGTTGATAATCATTTTATATACTTAGAACTTGATTCTGACAAAGACTTTACCACATTTCTAAAAGAGTTGAAACTCGATAATGGTTTCCATGAACGATGTGCAAAGCTTGGGATATTACATTTTGACACCGAGTTGACAATTCTAGAGAAAAAGGACAGAAAGTTGGTCGTTGTGAATAACAACACCTCGTGGAAACATGCCTTGAAGCTGTTACTGCGGGATGAAGCAGAACTACATGGAAAATAAGCATGATAATGTCAAATACATTTTTAAAACAAACCAAAGCAGTGCACTATAATCTGGGTTCCTGTTAAATACCTCAAGGGGTCTTTTTCGAAACTTCTCAAATATATACTCAGGTCACCAGCAATCTGACCAATCTGGGCAATTATCACAGGCATCACAGTGTTGCAACGTTGCTGGCAGTATCGATAATTGTGTTCGTATGTACGAAAATGTTACATTATTTTTTGTGAACCATACTGTGATGTTGATTTAATCTGAAAAACATGAGGGCGCAGTGTCAGACATGATCTGAACAGCAGGAACTTTAGCGATATAAATGCCAATTTTATATAAAATGGCAGCCGCTAATGTCCAATGAGAATTTTGAAGTTGCCAGAGATGACCTAGGGTTATATTTGAGGTTTATCAAAAATATTTCCACTGATTACCAGGTTAATAAAAGTTACACCACACTATAGGTCCCATGTACACTTTTACCATGTTTACAGGCCCAGTTAAGACCATTCAACCTGAAGAAAAGGGGTGCTTGCTTTTTTACTTAAAGAAAAAAAATTGTTGCTACATTTCGTAAAACACAATTAGGCCCAATTTGTTCTTTGACTAAAATGGGAGCAGAAAAAATAAATTGATGCAGCATTTCTACTTGCATACACATGTGTAATATAAATATGTAAAAACGTAATGATGAATTTGAAACAAAATTTCTGTGTCCCATAAAGAAACAAAACAAATATATGTCAAGAGAAAAAAAGCAAGTCCCAACCCTTCAAGTTAAATGGTCAGTCCCTTTAAAATAGTTCATTAAATGTCCATGCTATATGCATGCTAGTAAATGACAACCAAACTGGATGATACTTCATATAACTGGTTAGTTTTATCTTTCATCAGTTTCTGATTAAATGTCAGAATTACCCCGGTAGTTATTTTGGACCCAATTTGTGGCGTCTTCAAAAGTAAACTGACACTAATCAAAACAGGTTTTGTCTACTTCAACTCCTTCAAAATAAATATTTTTATCTGTAGTAAAATTATGATAAAAAACTGATTCTTTGAAAAAGACACATGTACACATTACCAAATTTACAAGAAAAGGACAACGAATACATACTTGAATAGTATATATATATATAACAGTATATACAAATACAGGTTGATATTAAACAATTTGGCGGCTGGCGACTGTTTATATTCCATATTAGGTCAGTGACACTATGTGTAATGAAAATATGTATTCTACAAACTGTCTGAATTGTTACATTTCCAACAAAGTTGTTCCAAAGCTTTTAAACATGGACATTTACAATCCACCATTTTGTCATTGAAACGTTTAGCATTTGAATGTCCAACCAATGACATACATGTAAATATTATCAATTTATTAACATGTAACATACTCTTTTTGCAGTGAAAATATTCGATGTGAAACGTGTGAGCTCCTGCAATTTTTTTGAAGTTGGGAATTCAGGTACACAAGATATTAGAACAAAAGACTCTGAAAGTGTAGAACCAGCAACAAAAAAGATCAAAAGGTAATTGTTGTTTCCAATAGATTTTGTATGTCAAAAGTCCAAATGGTCTAAGGGTATTGCTGTAAAAAAAGATATTTCAAGTTTCCAAGGACATATGCCACATATAATTTCCAGTTTCCATTATTTTTCCGATGAAACTTAAGGAAATGAAAGATAAATCTTCAATGTTGACTTTGTAATACCTAATTATTTGTTTTTATACCCCCGATTAAAAAGCAGTCTGTATATAGTGATCCTCATGTCTGTGTGTCTGTCTGTCCTGCCATAATTTTTGTCACAAATTTCTTATGACTCTGAGATCAGAGGGTTCTGAAATTTGGCATACAGCTTCTTAAAGGTTTAAATTATTGTGGGGTGTGTTTTCTCGCCAATCCAACAACTACTTCCTGTCTGCTGAGGACTTTTTTTTTTTCTTCCAAATATAGTTATCCTATACACAAGTTTTAGTCACAAATTTCTTAGGAATCTGAGATTACAGGTTTCTAAAATTTTGCATGCAGCTTTATATAGGTGTGATGTATTGTGGGATGGGTTTTAGCACTAATCCAACAGCTACTTCCTGTTTGCCGAGGACTTGAACTATGGGGAGCAGGGGGTATCATTAAAGTAATTCTAGTTTGAAATTATATTCGCTCAGATTTCAAAAGTTTTTGACAAAATTCAGAATTTGTTAAATATCTGTGATAAAATAGTTAATTTTTATAAATATTTATTAGAACATTTCTTTGCCTAGATGATTATATGTGGTAATAATTACAATCTACTCTCATTTGTTTTGTAGCCATCATGCAAATCATTCCGATGAAACAAAGGCTAAAATCTCGTTATGGCACAGAATAAAAGATGCACAGAAGATGGGGATAGATATAGTCAGGAATGACACTGAGCAAAAGTTGTTTCAGGAATTCAAAAAAGGTATGTCCATGTATTAAGCAAATACATATTTGCCTCAATAAATATATATCCATTTGTGATACATTTGTATGAAGAATAACATAATGAAATGTGGAATATGCCAAAGAGACAGTACTCTGGTCATTCACATGCACTAAAAGCAAGTATGTTGCAGTATATTAATACATGTTCAGAAGGCTGTGATTGGTGAGGCCTTTGAAAAAACTACTGCAGCGTTGAAAATATTAACAAACATCTTGACATGTTTAAGTAAAGAGAGATGATCTGTCATATGTTGCAATTTCTAAGTTGTCATAACTTTCACCAACGGTTAAGCCCTTTTTCCGTGTTTTAGTCCCAACAACATGTACAAAACATAGCCTGTGTTGTACATTCCCTATCTTATTTATTATGGTCTATTATGTCCCAACTAAAAATGTGGAAGTGACAGATATAGTTACCCTTGTCCATCCTTAAGTCACTTTGACCTACTTTTCATGCTTCGTTGACTCTAGTTTTTGCTTTAGGTGCGTATCCCGAGAGTAGACATGGTATAGCAATGGTACTTTACCTGTGGAAGTGTCTTTGGTAGTGCAACTTCCATGGACCAGAAACTCTCATGTCACTTTGACCTACATTTTATTCTTCATTGATTCTGGTTCAATTCTTGGGCTAGATGTGTCATCTTAGTAAGAAAAATCTGTGGTCTCACAGACACATTTTCTAGTTGTATTTTTATGCCCCCGCCGTACGGCGACGGGGGCATTAAGTTTTACCCTCGTTTGTACGTACGTACGTCTGTACGTAACAAAATTTTGGTTTCCGCTCTATAACTTTAGTTTGCCTCAACCAATGTTTTGAAACTTATACACAATGCTTATTACCATGAAATACAGATCTCGAGCAATTTTGGGTGGCGTAACTTTTACCGTTCCTGAGTTATGCCTGAGTCTTCCTGATATTGAATGATGATAATCAATGCAAGTTGCAAGTGGAGGCATCTGTGTCCTTCAGGCACATTCTTCTTTTATTTTTTGAACAAAAGCAAGTCAAAAGATTACCAACTTATCTTTTTCAGATATTGCAGCCTTGGCATCATCTGTCGCAGTAAATGAAATAGATGTAAACTGTGGGTTATGTGGCAAAACAGTTATGATGAACAAAGTGAGAGCACGTGCCTATTTTATAAAGAGTGAGTTGATAGAAAAAATAAAGTATTAGGCTTAAACAAAACTGTGTACAGTATTTTTTATTTACAATGTAAGAAGCTTATGAATTTGTAAGATGTTTCATCAGCCTTGGAACCAATTTTCATATTAAAAATAATGCTGATTGTTTTGAAAATTGTGATTTTATCAGAGCGGCGACACTTCGGTTTGGACACCCTTTAGTTTATACTCTGTCTGTCCGTCACACTTTTCTTTGTCAAAGGATAACTCAAGTTTGCTTTGACCAAAGGAAATACAATGTATACACAACATTAAGCATCTTTAGAGAAAAACTACCTTTTGATATTAAAGTGTTTTTAATTTTTTTGTGTCCAAGTTATGGACTTGTGGAGATAGGCTGACAGATTTAAGACAGGTCGTTTTTCTTGTGTTATTAGGGCCCCGACATTTGGTGCTGGACGACCTATAGTAATCAGTCTGTATGTCCATCACCATTTTCATTGTAGTACCATAATTCAAAGTTTGCCTTGACTGATTGAAATAAAATAACACAACAATTTTCACGCCAATCAAACAACTACTTCCTGTTTGCCGAGGACTTGAACTTTGGGGTTCATGGGTATCATCATAGTGAGCTTCGCTCACAGTAATTCTAGTATTCATGTATCTTATAGATAGCATTGTCTTTAAGAAATAACTTAACTACAATGAATAAGGATTATAACAAATTACCAAACACACAAACAAAGCCTAACACATAAGAATCAAGCATTAAGACATGGAATCTAGAATGTAACCTACCAGTTACCACATTAAACATTGATTAGGAGCCTTAGTTTTTTCAAAAGTCTCAAAAAATTTAAGTAAGAGAAATATGTTATATAACATTTGTCCAAATAAAAAGAAAAATTCAAAGAAAATATAATAAAAGGAACCAAATTTATTACAGTTAATGTGTATGTTTGCCATAATTGGGCTATTAATTTTTCAGATGGAAATAATAATGACAGTGATGTACAAGAAATCCAAGGAGGTTCTGACAGTGATACTAACGATACTAATAGAGAAGAAGAAAAACAAGAATCTGATGCATCTGAAATCCTTGAAAGTGGAGAGGAAATGTAATTGAACTTCTTTGTGTGGCACATTTTGTAACATGTAATACTTACAGTTTTTGTCTTGTCTGCGACAACAAGACTTATTTTCTGGTGTACATAATTGTTCAATTTATGATAAGGTAAACAATAATATTTTGTATGCAGTTGCATAAACATCAGTAAATGTCTGCCCATTTCTTTTTTTACGTCTCTATCCTTGCAGTCATGGTCAATTGACTTAAACATTTTTAATGCAATTCAATGTTCAAGTTTGTGATATGCTCAAGTTTACATGAACCACTAGGTAACTGATAATGGGTACGCAGTAGCATTACCATCAGTACATCTCAGCTCCATAACCATGTCATATATATGGCCCTGCACTCACAGTCCATTTACTTTGACATTTTCAAAGTATATTAAATGTTAAAGTTTTTGATTAGCTAAAGTAAAAAATTTTAAATTCTATTAAATGTTTGAATTCACTTAGAAACTTGAACCATTTGCAACAGGCGAGAAACATCTCTGTGTTAACAGGTTTTCAATTTGAGCTATTGCCATCATATGGCTTCAGTTGTCTGTCATTGATAATTTTAAAAAATCTTCTCCTCTGAAGCCACTAAACAGTTTTGATCTTTTGTAGTCCTTTATTTTGCCCAAATATGCAACAGGATATGAAATTGATGTTGAAAGTGATTTAATGTGGTCAATATACTTTTTTCAGGGAAATGATTGCATAATCATCAGGTAAAAAAATACTCGTATCTTATAGATTTTCTAGTCCGACATGTGATGATGTATTTTATTGTTTAGTTTTTTTATAAGATCTGTACATTTATTTTTATGTTTTTTTTAGTTTAGTTTCTGTTTTAAAATAAAAACAACCCTTTTTTAAAGTTTGGTTGTCTTTTATTTTCAGGCTTCACACACCTTTACAGCCTGTCATAACACACACATCTTTTGACCTACCTGATCAGTTATCTTCCTTGTCTTGTGAACTGTCCAATTTCCAAACATGTGAACTACCAACTGACATTAATATGACAACTATGCCAGATGAAACATACAATTCAGAATTGCCAGACAATACTACAGATTTAAATGAAACATACAGTAAAGATGACTTTGGCATGAGTATCTCAGACTCTATTAATACTGAATTCCCTCGTTCACCAAAACTTGCTGAATGCCACGAATCACAAGAGTATATCAGCATTTCTGATGACCAATTAAATAGTATATCAGCTTTGGATGCTTATGATTCTTGTAGTGATTTTGAATCAGAATTCCATGATGAAAACTTGTACGAAAATATACAATCTGTATTACCACTGCACATGAGTAATCCTTGCTTTGATGCTGGGGGTGAAAGACTTATTTTTGCTGATAGAGTTGCAGAAAGATTAGATTTGTTAATATCTAAAGGAGAAGTTCCAGATGATCATATTTTCTACAAAATAATTGATAACATTACAAAATACGTTCATCACGGTAACATTCATAAAATGATGGCATAAAGTTTATATGGGATACTATCGTTGTTAATTGGTGCAACAGTTTATTATACCTTGGTGGTAATAAAACATACAATTTCCTGCGTGGGCCAGGAAACTTTAAATGGGGAAGGCAATCTCCTTTCGATCTGGAAAGATTCAATCTGCCACTACCGGATGAAAGAACATGCAGACATCATTCCCCTGCATTCACAACACGACCTGGCATTGTTATTGAACTCCTGCTTTGCATCATTCACCTTCTTACAAATATGTCAGTAAGTCCATTGGTTGGAAATGAAAGATGTTCAATTTTTGGTATGTCTATGGGTAGAGATGGCATAGGTTTAAAACCAGAACTAAGCTTTGGTCCAATTAGGAAAGTTCTTGTGGGTGCAAAATTTGATATAGATGCTAATTATGTCAAGAACAATCCTCATCCAGATGTAGCAGGTATAAAAACATTAAAAGATTCTATGATTAAAGATGCTGACACTCTGGTTTTAACTGACTTGACAAATTCAGTAAGTCTTCCAGTCGGACTTGACTATTCACCACATATACAGAGTAGTGACTATGCTAAAAATCTGGTAGAAAAGTGGGTACAAGAAGCACAAATACGTTCAGGGTGTCTCGAACTGAAAAAAGAAAAAGGAAAAGTTGTTGAATATGTCAGTATTTGTTGTAATCGAAGTTGTGAAGCATGCAGTAAACTGGGACAGGTCTGTAATCAGTGTGAAATAAATGGCCAGATTTCTATACTACCACAATTACGAGCATGTGAGAGATGTATCGAGAACAATATAAAGTGTAATAGAATGGCCGTGATGGTTGTTATTCACGATTGTGAACAGAAAAACAATCCGCAATGGAAAAAATAATTGATGACAAAATTGAGGGTCGACAAATTCCAGAATTAAGTCTAACTGGTGTAGGTCCGGATGCGGTCCATATTGGAAAATGTCTAGCAGGTAGTTTGTCAAATTGGTGGCTCTTAGTTGACAATTACCGAATAAATTTGATCATTCTTCGAATGTTAAGACAAACACAGACAATAATGGGTAATGTGTTGAGAGAAAACATTTCGTTGGATTCTGTGAAACGGAAGGATCGACAGGCAACTGCTGCAGTTGCCGAAATAAGTTCAGAAAAATTCCTTGACTGTCTACAAAATTCAGATAATGACGTGGTCGTATGGACTGTCGTTCCGGAAAAGTACAGAAAATGCGATGACAATCATCCAAGCATTTTAAAGGAACCAGTAGACATATGTCTTTCGGATGATCCGTCCGAATGGTACGTTGCTGATCGGGTAGGAGTTATATATTCAGTTAGACTTCACTATCCAGCAGAGGTCAAACAGTTGGCAAAAGGTCTGAGCACACCCAGTTCGATTATGAATTTAGATGGGATCCTGTTCGTGTGTGAAAGTGGCAAAAACAAAATAGTCTACATAGACCATAAAGATACTCTGAAATTAGACATATCTAAATCAACCAAAAGAAATCTGTGTGAATATGCCACGTTTTTGGAGATAACAGAACCCGAAAAAAGTAATCTGAAAACCCTCAGACAAATTATCAACAGGAGAATAGAGGTGGCAGGTCTTCCAAGAGGCACAAAAGACACAGTCAGGGTTCTTGACATTGGTATTGACGCTGTTGTACCTACTAAACTAGTTAAAGTTGTCAAAGGTTTGTTCTTTGTAGCAGATCAGAAAACAAAGTCAATCTTGCAGGTTTCTGTGAAACGAAAAGTTGTTGCCTATGGCTATGACCTTTTTGGAACAAGTTTATACTCGATTAGTGTACCAGATATGAGTGGATGTTTCGGATTAGCCTACTGTTCAAACTATCTGTACTTAACCGATCATACAGCTGGTATTCTGCGCCTAGAATTGGATTCAAACACAGTCTCTGTGATTCTGAAAACTGGTACCGAAATCTGCAACCAACCACATGGAATTGCCATAGTTGGAACTGAATTAATATACTCTGACGTTGTATAGAGCATTATACAAGATCAAAGACATTGAAAATGTATCACTTTACCTACCTGATGTTGTTTTGTTCGCTGGGAAAGGAGAGGAAGGAAATGAGGATGGTCTTGGTAAAGATTGCAAATTTTCGCAACCATCAGGAATATGTACTGAAGGCAACACTCTGTTTGTTATAGACTCTGGATCGAAAAATATCAGACTTATAACGTCTTTGTCACCAGTGCACAAATATCTGTCTGTACTCCGTGATATTTACAAGTCATTTTCTGTGCATACCGAAATATTGGGAAGTGGTCATAGCGATGATATCAGGATGTCAATTTCTAAGTTGAAAGACGTTGAAAGTTTCTTTGAAAACTGCACATCTGAAGCCAAGACACTTTTACATTTGAAAATTAACTGCTTGCAAGGACCTCATGGCGTACCAGCCTCTAAAACAATACAGTCAGTTCATATGCTTCGAACAATGTTGGAGTCTCTTTCCGAGCAAATTACTGGTATAGAATCAAAATACTTGGAGAAAGTTGATATTAATTCAGCTCTTACGTTAGTTAATGAACAATTGCACAGTATGTTGCGGTTAAAAACAGAAACACCATCAGTTTTTGACTGTGCAAGGGATTTTCTCAGAGGTGTCGTTGAGTGTGTTAAGAAAGTATCGCTTTGTGGATATCATTATTTCACATCAAAGAAAACGTCAGGGTATGAGAGTCCAAAACAGTATCTATTCCTTGAACAGTTTCCAAAGTCCAACGTGACAAGCCGTCCTGTGTCTCTAAAGAAGACGTGAAACTATTGTTTGAATTTAGGGAGAGATATGGAAAAGGAGTACGACAGCGAAGCGTAAGAAACGATACAACGAAGTTTAATGCAGGTACGCTGCCTCTCAACATGTACCAAAACAATATCCCACCTAAATATGCATCGATAGATCTGTCTGTTACCGACATTAGAATCAACGAAACAGCTGAAGATCCGTCACTTACAGAACCACGCATAATTGATCAATTGGAAAGTTCAAATGAACCCGCCGGACCAGTGTTAGACTCTATTTATGATGAAAATGATTTGCCATCATTTGGTGGCGGTCATGTTGGATGACCAGTTTTCTCTCGGAAGTCTCACTGAACGTGTTTTTGAAACTGACAAAGTGTGCAAAGCGATTCTGTATAAAGAGAATGATGGCCTTGAATTTCATAAAGACATGCAAAGAGATATACCACTTAATTATATATTAGAACGTGTAATACCCCCTTTGTTACCTGGTCAGGTTGTATATACATTAGATGAAGAAATTTACAATAGGCTGACCAGCTCTCTTCAGACTGATACAATGACGATCAATGAAAAAGTTAGCGAGACGTTTGAGGAAGAGGAAATTGTACTGACTGTACTGAGCTGTGAAAGGACGAGACGTGGGAGAACTGTTAAAAAACCAAGACAGTCGATGGATTTCTATTAATTCTGTACATATTATATTATATTTCATAGCAACACTTAGACAAATATTTAAGGCCAGATATATTTACACAGGTTCATTAGTTTTCTTGTCTTATGCCTTCACATGTGGGTATCTGTTTCTTCTAAGTATTTGGCGATCTTCTACAAATTTAAAAAGAAGGGATGCTGACAATGTCAGAGAGATACACTCCCTCCTCTAAACAATATTACATGTACTTAACGCGTTTTCCAGATGACACAATAAAAACTATGTCTAATTTCATGATCTTCATACATGACCTTACATATCAAAAATGAGTTTCTTGACATTGGGGCATGCACAATGCACCATTGACAACATTCCAACATTGTGTATTAATTTTCGTACGAATAGGAGGCAGGCCTTGTTCGTAAAATCAGTATATGCATTAATAAAGACCTATGCCACCTATATATGGTCATATATTAATTCAAATTTGTATTAAAATCGATTGATCTGAAAAAAGACGGCTGTTAAGGTGGGAGATGGAAGCAGAGGGGCGGGAGAAAGGAGAGAGGGGGCGGGAGAAAGGAGACGAGGGGCGGGAGAAAGGAGAAAGGTACCCCCTTTCCACCCCCTCGCAACTGTGTTAAATAAGATAAGTCGTGGGGAACTTTCAATTTATACTCAATCATAATCATTATGAAAAAAAAACAAAACATATGCGCCGCGCTCTTCTGTTTGTGTGATTCGAAATTATGATTTACACTCTCATTTATTTTCTGTAGGATACAATATTTTAAATATTTTTAAAAGTAAAATGAATGGAAAGGTCATTGCTATTAAAATCTCACAAGGTGGCAAAATGTCAACTAAGGAGTACTCAGCAGAAGCTGAAATCATGAAAAAGTGTCAACATGAAAATTTAGTTGAATTACTGGGTATCTGTACAGATCAAAAACAGATTTTCATTATTACTGAATTCATGTTAAATGGAAGTTTACTCGATTATATGAAAACCAAAGAAGGAAAAACCTGACAACTAGATGCCACGATACGAATAGCTGCACAGGTATGACATGTTCATGCTTCGTTAGAACTTGAGGCATTCTGGCTGATCATCGTATTTCAACATACAATTTATACGCGATATGTACTTATTTTGTTTCTATTTTGGGTAATCGTTATATATACATTTGTAATATGTTAGTTTTTATGTGAGAAAAACCGCAAAAATAGGTAGGAGATAGCAAGGTACAATAAAAAAAATCATATAAGTCGATGAGAAACAAACTATCCTGTATCAACACAAAAAAGACGTTAACACAAACAACAGTCGGTAAAAAAAACCCTATACAGAAATCTTAAGACTAAGCAACACGAACTCACCAAAAACTGGGAGTGATCCCATGTGCACCGGAGTGGTAAATACTAGTTGCATCCATCGTGTCACCCAAAGCAGGTTGAAAATCAAGGATAAGTCGCATTCGGTGATGCCATAATCAAGGAAAAGATGATGGATTTGTGGCTACGACAATTATAATATTTTTGTGACAAAGATACTCCATAACGGTACAAAAAATCAAGATGGTAACTTTTAATGCGATTACTTCAACTTTACCAATAGGCACCCTCGGTTCAATAGCTTCCTTGTAAGCAATCAACGGTACCCATATGCATATTAAGGCAGTCAATATGCACTTTCATTTTTATAGCACTGAATATGGTTTTTAAAACAAAGTATATCTAAAAGTCTTTATGTTATATTGTCCTTACTAGCATTGTATTGCAAGGTCGTGTATAAAATGAGAAGAGGGAAGCTTATTCGTTGAAATAAATTCAATAAGCAATGAATTCGTGAAAGTACCAACAAGTCAAAATGCAAAGTTATGTATCTAGTATTTGTTTGTAAAGGTAATATATTTTTAGTTGTTGCTATTATTCAAATTCTAACTGAATATGACCAATCCGTCTTAGCGTTTATTTCTTTGTCATAGAATATTAAAAAAAATTAAATATGGTAAGGTAAATGGAAGTTGAACTTTCTAGCACAACAGATGTCAAGTAGCATTGCACCGTTGTTTATGTCACATTTTATGAAGCTATAATAAATTTGCAATCGTTCCTCTGAAATTAGCTCCGAACAGTAAATATGCATATAAAAACAAATAGAAATTATATAAAATGGTTGTGCATGATTGTCAAAGTTTACATTTCTACTGTTAGCTATATTATTTGCAACTATTGCAACTATTGAACTCTCTTTTTTTTTCGGTGAATTTAATCTTATATTATCTACGTAACACGTAGCTGGTAGATTGAATTTTGCACTGGTGGGTATGCTTCCGGTATTTGATTAGATATCACTCAAACGCCTAACTGATATTTCAAGGTCACCATTATTGATATTAGCAAAGCAATATGGAATAGGATCCCAGTTACGGCAACCAGTCCGGTACCCGCGAATGTAGTTCTTAAAAAATTATAACTTTCATTTAAATGGGTGTAGTGTTATTATTACACAAGTTCTGTAACTGAATGTTGATTTATTTGAAAGGGTAGGCTTTCTAGTTTGAATTTCTGTAAAATTTTGATTGATTTAAATGTCATCTGGCGTCAGTGCCTAGAGTAAATTGCCTAAATTCTAGCCTTTATTCTTCCCCGGAAGTAGACTGACTGACCCTGTTGTCAATCAAAACGAAATTTTGCAACGGAATGTCGATCATGAGGCACTGAGATTGTACTAAGAAACATCGAAACCTATGCCTAACATGAAAAAGAGATCCCAAGGTGGCTATCAAAATTATTTATTGAACAGCAGCCCATTTATTTACTATGATTTTCAATGCGTTTCAATGGGGCAAATAACTGGGTCCCCGTTCCTGTCAGAGGGCATATATTGAACACTTCAATCTGCTTCTGTAAGCTTATTTTTGAATTTACATGGATGAAATTTTGCTAGAGACTTCAAATTCAATAAGGAAAACAATGGTATAATTATTTTTCAAATTTGAATTAAACTTTTTAAATTAAAATGAAATTTAAATTTATGAAATTTAAAAAAAGAAATTTTCAATTTAAAGTTTGCAAAGGGGTCACAGTAAGGTCATTTTGTTGGTAATATGTATTCATACACTTGTAAGTTAAAATGGAGGGATTTTTCAAAAAATATCAGCAAAAAATACTAGAAAAGAGCCACCTGGCAAGAAAAAACAAATGTCTAATATGGGATCAGGGGACAACAAAAGATGGAAAATATGGGCTTATTTCTTTCTGGGATCCTATTTCTGGCACCTGGAAATAGATAAAAGCCCATAGATTCAGTTTTATGGTTTTTGATAATTATTGGATATTAAATGAAACATTTGACGCCAGCCACTTGTGTCACAATAGTTTGTGTGTGAATGCGGCTCACATTACTTTAGAGCCGCATCACATAAACAACAACAGAATTTATTGTAAACACCAAAACTCTTGCCAGGGGCATGCAAATTTTCCAGATTGCCGACTGGATTTATTTTTGGAAGATATTTAAGGGTAGGGCATAGCTTATATAGAGAATTTTGACTGAATGTACAACAATTTTAGACTCTTTTTTAAAGATTTAGTGGTCCTTAAAAGGACCGTTAGTTAATTTTGTCTTTATCTTTTTCAGCAGTAGATGAATGCAGCTACATCTTCTTTGACTTTGGAACTTTTGAAGTACAGCTTCTGGTAGGTATATTCTTCTTTGCTGGTATTACTCTACCATATGAATGATCGTCCTTTATGCTTTTAACAAATGAAGCATCAAGTTTTGGATCAAGTTGTCCCTTTTGATATCTGTCTGTACATTTACTTTCTTCCGAATGATCCTTAATTTTCTGTCCGGTTTCTTGTTAATTTTTCTTTTTCCTTTCTGGAGTATTTTGGTATACTTTGTTCCGTTCACACTCCCTTTGCATCTGGTCCAAGTGTTTTAATGAACCTGGTGATATTTTAAAACCAATACATTCTGCTGTTTGTCTCCAGGAATTAGCTATACCATTATTCAAAGTGTGAATTATTGCACATACCCTCCCTTCAAAATTTCTACAAAAGTTCACATTCTTTGGTAAGTAAACACTTAGTGCTCTGTTAACAGCTTCACATTTTTGAGTGTTGAAATTAAATTTCATTTTCATTAATGCTTCCTCGCTAAGTTTCATTTTTAAAAGTTCCTGCATTATTAACTTGTCATTGTTATCCATATTCAGGTTGGTTAACTTGTTCGCACCCAAGTACATGGATCTCAGCCACCAACAGTTTGAGTGTCCACCACCACACATGTATGAACTAGTGGGACATTTAGAGCAGTCACAAGTATAACAACGCACAGTAGCATTAATCATTCAGGCAGATCCAGGATTGCCCTCGACCATGTCGACATCTGTTAAACTATAGGAGGTACCGTCTTGACGGGTTTTAGCTACAAGTGAAAACTTTTCTGCATCTAGCCTTTTCCATTGTATTTTAAATGAACTTAGCTGACTGTTTGAAGACTATGTATCATATTTTATACCCTTGTTATCGGGTATGCTTCTTAGCATATGTAATTCTTTTAAAAAAAACGAAAGATTTAAATTTAATTAAAAAAATAATAATTAATTTGTTTTCAGCAGAAATTTGTTTTAACTAGATTTCCATACAAAGAATGAATTTATCTACCATATGCAATTTACAGAATGTAAATATCTTTTGAAATAAAAAAAGTTTTGCTGATTTTAAGCATATTTACTTCATGAATTTATGATTTTATCCGACCAATTTTCTGGTATTTGAGATGTTATAGATAAGGATCAATAACTCTGTAACTGTTGGATCAAATTTATTGAAACTTTGCACAATAACTACTGAGATGTATATCTTTTTTTATAAAGTGCAGTTTTAAGTCTGGAACAAAAAATAAAGTCTGACAGGAATAGGATCCAAGTTACGGCAACCAGTCTGGTACCCACGAATGTAGTTCTTAAAAAAATTATAACTTTTATTTAAAATGGTGTAGTGTTATTATTACACAAGTTCTGTAACTGGATGTTGATTTATTTGAAAGGGTAGGCTTTCTAGTTTGAATTTGAATTTCTGTAACAATTTTGATTGATTTAAATGTAATCTGGCGTCAGTGCATAGAGTAAATTGCCTAAATTCTAGCCTTTATTCTTCCCCGGAAGTAGACTGACTGACCCTGTTGTCAATCAAAACAAAATTTTGCAACAGAATGCCGGTCATGAGGCACTGAGATTGTACTTAGAAACTTCGAAACCAATTCCTAACATGAAACAGCGATCCCAAAGTGGCTATCAAAATTATTTATTGAACAGCAGCCCATTTATTTACTATGATTTTCAATGCGTTTCAATGGGGCAAATAACTGGGTCCCCGTTCCTGTCAGAGGGCATATATTGAACACTTCAATCTGCTTCTGTAAGCTTATTTTTGAATTTACATGGATGAAATTTTGCTAGAGACTTCAAATTCAATAAGGAAAACAATGGTATAATTATTTTTCAAATTTGAATTAAACTTTTTAAATTAAAATGAAATTTAAATTTATGAAATTTAAAAAAAGAAATTTTCAATTTAAAGTTTGCAAAGGGGTCACAGTAAGGTCATTTTGTTGGTAATATGTAATCATACACTTGTAAGTTAAAATGGAGGGATTTTTCAAAAAATATCAGCAAAAAATACTAGAAAAGAGCCACCTGGCAAGAAATAACAAATGTCTAATATGGGATCAGGGGACAACAAAAGATGGAAAATATGGGCTTATTTCTTTCTGGGATCCTATTTCTGGCACCTGGAAATAGATAAAAGCCCATAGATTCAGTTTTATGGTTTTTGATAATTATTGGATATTAAATGAAACATTTGACGCCAGCCACTTGTGTCACAATAGTTTGTGTGTGAATGCGGCTCACATTACTTTAGAGCCGCATCACATAAACAACAACAGAATTTATTGTAAACACCAAAACTCTTGCCAGGGGCATGCAAATTTTCCAGATTGCCGACTGGATTTATTTTTGGAAGATATTTAAGGGTAGGGCATAGCTTATATAGAGAATTTTGACTGAATGTACAACAATTTTAGACTCTTTTTTAAAGATTTAGTGGTCCTTAAAAGGACCGTTAGTTAATTTTGTCTTTATCTTTTTCAGCAGTAGATGAATGCAGCTACATCTTCTTTGACTTTGGAACTTTTGAAGTACAGCTTCTGGTAGGTATATTCTTCTTTGCTGGTATTACTCTACCATATGAATGATCGTCCTTTATGCTTTTAACAAATGAAGCATCAAGTTTTGGATCAAGTTGTCCCTTTTGATATCTGTCTGTACATTTACTTTCTTCCGAATAATCCTTAATTTTCTGTCCGGTTTCTTGTTAATTTTTCTTTTTCCTTTCTGGAGTATTTTGGTATACTTTGTTCCGTTCACACTCCCTTTGCATCTGGTCCAAGTGTTTTAATGAACCTGGTGATATTTTAAAACCAATACATTCTGCTGTTTGTCTCCAGGAATTAGCTATACCATTATTCAAAGTGTGAATTATTGCACATGCCCTCCCTTCAAAATTTCTACAAAAGTTCACATTCTTTGGTAAGTAAACACTTAGTGCTCTGTTAACAGCTTCACATTTTTGAGTGTTGAAATTAAATTTCATTTTCATTAATGCTTCCTCGCTAAGTTTCATTTTTAAAAGTTCCTGCATTATTAACTTGTCATTGTTATCCATATTCAGGTTGGTTAACTTGTTCGCACCCAAGTACATGGATCTCAGCCACCAACAGTTTGAGTGTCCACCACCACACATGTATGAACTAGTGGGACATTTAGAGCAGTCACAAGTATAACAACGCACAGTAGCATTAATCATTCAGGCAGATCCAGGATTGCCCTCGACCATGTCGACATCTGTTAAACTATAGGAGGTACCGTCTTGACGGGTTTTAGCTACAAGTGAAAACTTTTCTGCATCTAGCCTTTTCCATTGTATTTTAAATGAACTTAGCTGACTGTTTGAAGACTATGTATCATATTTTATACCCTTGTTATCGGGTATGCTTCTTAGCATATGTAATTCTTTTAAAAAAAACGAAAGATTTAAATTTAATTAAAAAAATAATAATTAATTTTTTTTCAGCAGAAATTTGTTTTAACTAGATTTCCATACAAAGAATGAATTTATCTACCATATGCAATTTACAGAATGTAAATATCTTTTGAAATAAAAAAGTTTTGCTGATTTTAAGCATATTTACTTCATGAATTTATGATTTTATCCGACCAATTTTCTGGTATTTGAGATGTTATAGATAAGGATCAATAACTCTGTAACTGTTGGATCAAATTTATTGAAACTTTGCACAATAACTACTGAGATGTATATCTTTTTTTATAAAGTGCAGTTTTAAGTCTGGAACAAAAATTAAAGTCTGACAGGAATAGGATCCAAGTTACGGCAACCAGTCTGGTACCCACGAATGTAGTTCTTAAAAAAATTATAACTTTTATTTAAAATGGTGTAGTGTTATTATTACACAAGTTCTGTAACTGGATGTTGATTTATTTGAAAGGGTAGGCTTTCTAGTTTGAATTTGAATTTCTGTAAAAATTTTGATTGATTTAAATGTAATCTGGCGTCAGTGCATAAAGTAAATTGCCTAAATTCTAGCCTTTATTCTTCCCCGGAAGTAGACTGACTGACCCTGTTGTCAATCAAAACAAAATTTTGCAACAGAATGCCGGTCATGAGGCACTGAGATTGTACTTAGAAACTTCGAAACCAATGCCTAACATGAAACAGAGATCCCAAAGTGGCTATCAAAATTATTTATTGAACAGCAGCCCTTTAATTACTATGATTGTCAATGCGTTTCAATGGGGCAAATAACTGGGTCCCCGTTCCATATACATCTCTGACTTCTTCGAAATTCAAGCGGGTTGGGTTGGGTTGGGTTTGGTTGTTTTTTTTTTTTTTTTTTTTTTTTTTTTTTTTTTTTTTTTGTTTGCTACATCAAAATACGTTTGTGTAATTTATGTAATATAAGTTTAACTATTTCAAATCGTGCCGGCTGTTATTCATTAATCATTAAACAAGCATATATTTATCCGCAAATAGCAAATGGAATGGCTTTCTTAAAGAGCAAAAAAATTATACACAGGGATTTAGCAGCTAGGAACGTGCTGATTGGAAAATGTAAAATCGCCAAAGTTGCAGATTTTGGACTAGCACGATCCACCATCTGATAAGAATGTCTACAACCCAAGAGGTAATTTTATAGCATACGTAGTAGCATTACATATAAAAGTCAGAAGCTGTGGTATAATTGCCAATGAGCCAACTATCATAGTTTTTTTGTTTACTATACATATCGTTGTGGATACTGAAAGAACGATTTAAACATACATGTACATGTGTGTATATATATTTATACAAAAACGCAACTAACAGATGAATTTGTGAAATTTACCTTTTCACACATTGTCCAATATATTTCGAAGAATTAAGAAATAAATGACAGCTTAAAGTGGATACATTTATTTTCGTGGATACCATAATTACCTGATATAAATTTTCCTACAGCAAACAAAAGAGTAAAATTTGCAGGCAGATATTACGTTTTAACCCTGTATCATTCACAGAACCTGAAACATTGTCAAGTATTTTCCGGTGAGGATGAAACGTCAAAGAGAAGTGATTACTTAGAATAGCCATTTATATAACATGTTTCAAACATAATAAAATACACATCAAGCGTATGATCTAAAGTAAATACCGACACAGCAGACCAAAGCCAATTAACTAATAAAACCTCAATGCGTTGACCTTAATAGACCAATTGATAAGAGAATTACTGGCGTGAACAATGATTAGAGATATATAGCTCAATATAAATAAACCTTGACCGCAGATAATTGATAGCTATTAACGACCACTCTTATAAGAACGATCACAGACACTATACCATAATTACAAAAGTAGTTATTGTTGATATAAAGCCTGTAAAAGTCCAGCAGGAAGTATTTCAAGATACCCAGTCTGATCTGATATTGTTGAAGTACTGAAGAAATATAAAACATGATAAAATAATTATTTTTATTATACAAATATTTGGGCAACACGTTATGTTACAGAAAACTTCCTTGGCGTCATTGAATAAAAAGCGATGAATGTAAACTAACTGACGCCAACATTATACTTAACTATCCGAGCAGTGTGCGCGACACACTGTGTGAATGCTTAAGGATATTTTTTCTCTAGTATCATGTAATTCACTCAGTTCTGTCATATTGTAAATCAAGAACAAAACAAATTACATGCTACCTGCAGTTGACACAAAACACACAGTATGTACATAAAATGATAGTGTGTTCTCAGATAATTAAGGATAATTTGCCGCTAAAAAAACTGTGCCTGAGCTAGTCACATATCTTTGACAGAAATGCATCACCATAGGGGTATTTGCATACACGTGTGTGTACGACTACCAGTCTACTTGTCTCAGAGTACTTAAGCAAGCCGTTCCCGAGCGGTATAGCCTTACTAGATTTTCCACGTGGTACCGCATAAGAGTAAATCTTTGTTGGCATAGACCGACGTGAAATAGAGCTGTTGAGCAATCAAGATGAGACTATTCCTGATTAAGGTACGTAGGCACCCTAACTACTCAGAAAATTTTTGGGGAACGATATTATATTTGGCCAAAATAAAATATCATAGCCCAAAACGAAATATGTAACGTTATGTTGCCTGCCCAAGTTGCATATTGAGTAACCCCAAAATTTGAAGATGTTGTGCCTGATGAAGCCTTGTGTCTTGTTAAAATTAAAGTTGATCTAGAGAAACAATTAATGTCAATATAAAAATCCTTACCCACAATATTGAGATCAACGTGAAAAAGAAAGACACAAAGCCAGGGTGGAGGACAAGTTACAAAGTTATAAGCGATTGTAAAAAACGTTTGCCTGCATTGTTATCTTTGTTATTTAATCTTTTCCAGCGCGGATTTAATATCCAATTTAGAAGTTCTAATGTATCGTTTAAAACAATCTGATTTCCAACGTCCCAGTGTTTGTATCATGCTGTCCTCAATACCTTGAGAACTAGCGCTAGTGGTCGCACCTGATCGAAAAGAATGTTCGCTATAATCCTTTTCACTATATCCTAATGCCATGAGTATTGTTTTTAGCTTGCTTATAAAATAGCTCCAGGAAAGTGGTTTTCCGGTTTCTTCAACGAAAAACGAATCATTGTGCCTTGCGTTCAGGTTTCGTCTTACACTCATCAGCTGGAATAGCAATTTATACGGACAAACGACGCCATCTATCTTGAACAAGGAAATTATAATACCTTGTCGGAAAATATCTGTCTTTGTAGCTTTTAAATTTACATTTACTTCGCTTTCTGAAACGAAATTTATGTCAGAAACGCATAAATTTGAATCTGGATCAAAAACAGTTCTACATGTAAACTCATTGCATCTCAGGAAACCATAAAATACCAGAACACACGCTGTTTGAAATATTAAATCCATATAATCATGATTGAAAAATCCACATTGCAAACAAGTTACTATTTCCTATAAAATTTAAAACGTTATTGGTAACTTTTGTCGTAATGGATTACTCTCAGATTTTTTAACTCCATTTAACACATTTTGCAAGCGTTGGTATGTATGACCAAATCTATCACAAAGGGGGTTCACATTTTCAAAATTAACTCCATGAAAACGAACTCCAGCGAGATATAATGTGATTGTTGAATATTTCAGTTTTAACACTGATTGGCCATGGACCACAAAATAGATCAATAAATCTTCCGAAACTTTAGACATATTGAAATTCCTTGAGTTGAATCCAGTGATATGATCGCCACAAAATTGAATAAAACATTTATATCCTGTTGAATAAACATTGCGGGTATTCACATTGATACTTTTATTCCATAAGCTGTCGACTGCTTGATCTAACTCCAAAGAATTTCGGAATGAGGAGGGCAGATACATGGATTCGGCGAAGCGTCCGGAGCCAATTGTCGAAACCGCTGCATCTGGTAACTAGAAAGAGCATCTGCTATGTTGTTTTCTTTCCCTGGTACATGTACAGCATGTACAACAAAATTAAATTTAGCCGCACACCAAGTTAAACGTCGTACAAGATTCATTATTACATTACACTTTGAACGACCCTTATTAATAATGTACACACTAGACATATTATCGCAATGAAAAAGAATGCGTTTAGTAGACCATTCATGCCCCCATAAAATAGCAGAAATAACAATTGGATACAGTTCTAGGTAAGCCATTGAGAAAGACTCCTCATCGGGCCGAACAAAATAGTCGGGCCAAATGCCTTGAAACCACCTTTTCCTAAAAGAACCTCCTTATCCGATTGTTGATAAAGCATCCGTAAATAAATGAAAATCGGACGCATTAATAACGTTATCGCTGATAAAAAATGATATACCATTCCACTGACTTAGGAATTTAAACCACATTGCCATATCATCTCTACATCCCTTTGTAATTGTAACGTGGTGATTAAGTTCTTTAACGGCGTGTGCTAATGTCAATAAGTACGACACAAACGATCTCCCTGGTATAATTACTTTACATGCATAATTAAGATGACCCAATAAACTTAACATTTCACGCTTAGTACATGAACGTCTATTAAGATAGCTGTATAAAATATCCTTAATTCGAACAAGTTTCTCATCAGGTAATTTAGCAATCATATGCATTGAATCGAGAATTATGCCGAGATATTCTAATGAAGTAGATGGACCAACTGTTTTATGAGCGCTGAGAGGAATCTTTAAACTATTAAATACATATAACATTGTGTTCATATTCCTTGTAACGTCTACGTAAGGAATGTTAATCAGGAGAAAATCGTCTAACAAATGTAACACGTGCCGCAAACCGTAATTATTTTGTAAGATCCAACATATTGCCACTGATAATGTATCGAATATCTTGGGACTTGAACGGCAACCAAATGCTAAACGAGTATAAAAATAGTACATGTCATTCCATTTTAATCCATAAAATCGTCATAAAGAATTATGTACAGGTATTAATTTGAATGCATCGGTTACGTCACACTTACATAATTGACTGTTAATTCCTAATGACTAATAGCATCTTCAATTCTTACATAGGGTAAGGAATAGTCTTCCTTATTTATTAAATCATTGATGCTGTGATGCTCATCATTGTTGTGAGGAGCCGAAAGGTCTAGAATTAATCGTTTCTTTTTTTAATATTTTCCTTCAACAATACCTATTGGACTAATTCTATCAGTATCAAACGGAGGTTTTGTAAATGGTCCAATAAGGTATCCTTTACGAAGTTCGTCATTTACCAGTTTCGTAACGTCATCGGGAAATTTCTTGGGAGACAATAAATTCCTACATTCCAAAGATTTACTTGGTAGTACGTTTATGCCTGTGTCAAAACCATATCGAAGTCCATCAATTAAATTATTAACAAAAGTTGTATCTGTAAGTTCAACTTCAAGTTGACCGATATCAATAGGCGTAGACACTAGTCAATTTTTAGCCTGCGCTTGTTCTTGTGACGGCCTACTGTTCGGAGTAGCACCACTAGATGATCTAGTATTGACATGAACGAATAAACATTTTGTCCCCTTGATACATTTTCCTGATAAGAAATTGTTACACAATTCCCTACCACGAAAGAAAAGAACGGGGCGTCCTCGTATATCTGTATTGGAATCATCACGACCGTTACTTCCAACTTGTGATTTCTGAAAATGGGTTTGATTATAAGTTGGTTTGGATCGATTATTCGATTGACCAAAGCTTGGTAACGTTTGACAAACAGCTGTGAGATGCCCAAGACTACCGCATGTTTCACATTCCTTAATAATTTGTCCACTTGTGATGGATGAATAGAGTTTTTCGTCTCTGATGGACCAATCTACAACTTTACCGTGGGTCAGTTTGATAGCAGCTAGCTTATTTGCGAAAGCCTTGTGATACTCGTAGAAAACGGGACCTTTATATCTTGCAGAGATATCAATGACATCTTCAATATACATATCGAATTCGATGCGTCGGTCTTGCTTTTCACAAATAATAGTTTTGTAAATATTGAAAGCTTCTAGAAATTCTTGAATAGACAAGTTTCTTTGAAGGCGAGGATCGCGATTTTTAATTAACAGAACGGACAGATTCATCAACAGTTTTATAATCGTGTACGTAATGTGTATCATCCACCTAAATAAATAATAGAATTGATAGAAGCCGAGTCGGACAGAACATGAAACACTAATATAAACATCAATTAAAAATTTCTAATTGTAAACAAATGGTGATTTTTTTTCAGACTTTTCTGGGTTTTTTTAGTTGTTATATTCGTTAAAAAAATGTCATAGAAAGAGAGAAATTATAAAATGCTCAAATGATCAGCAATTCGAGATCCGCAAAAATACCAATATGACTGAAACCGTCAATTGAATCCTTATAGGAATGGTTGTCATTTAATAGCTATTTGACCGTTTTTGTCTATTATCTTGAATAAAGACAGAAACTGTTCACATTCACTATGGTCAGTATTATAAGGTCTTCAATGAAGTAAAATGGCATTTTACATGTATAGGAGTTATTTTACTTAAATGGCTATTTTTTGCTATAGTGGAAACGACAGAAAGAGCTGTGATAGATCTGGAACATTCGAGATTTTTTTCTTTTCCCATGATGTCTTTTGTCTCTTTTCTACAAATAGATCGCATGACGGAAATCATCAATTGACTCCTCAAACGAATTCTTGTTGATGATTATGTTCTAAAAATGAAAATGTTTATCCAAATTCTCGGTGTTAGACGTTATCTTGAAAACTACAGCGGGAGGGAAAACCTATAAACGATGAAAATGTTCAAAAAGACAGGATTGACAAATACTTCTGTAGTACTAAAATTGTCAGTTGACTACTAAAATATGACTTATTGCCCTTGAATGACAATTATTTTTTTGTCAATTTCAAAATGTTTACCTTATAATTTGAAAACTATAATAATATGACAGAAAATATAAACTTCAATAATGATCAGCATTGTAAGATTAATAAAAAAAAATTATCTTCAGTGGACTGTTTTTTTTTCTTTTCCCATTTTTTCTCTCTTATATTCCTCTTTTCATATGAGTAAATGTTCATTTTTTGTGTTTATTGCCATTATTTACTTTACCTTGTAAATTATAAAAAAAATAGGGATAAACGTCGACAATAACCGATGATCAACAGGACAATTTCTACAAATATAACTAAAATGATTATTAACACCTTAAATGAGTAATTACCCTTGAAATACTCTTTTAACCATTGCTTATGAAACGTATACGGAAACAAATGCTGTCGAAATACGGTTTTCATCCGACCTAATGATAAAACATGTTTAATTTAGAAATAAGTAGGAAATAAGATTAAATATGTTCGCTACTCTTGCTTTTGAATTTTTGCCAGATATTCGGAATCCTGTGGTTTTATCTATGTAGTGCCATTAAACAAATTTCCCCGCTAACCCCTACTTTTTTTTCATAATTTTATTACATATAATTTAAAAAGCCATATTTGAAAATGCTATACATTTTTTTTATTTTTTCATAATTTTTTAAAGAAAAAGGGTGCCAATGTTAAATGTATTAAAAGTGTAGAGAGAATTATTTCCCGCCAAATTTTCAGTGGCTTATATCTCGAAAACAAGCACACGGACCCTTCATTTTTTTCTACTTTTTTAGTTCCTTTATTAATATACTATCAATTTATAACAGTCTTTTAAAAAGCTTGTTATTTTGAAACAGAGTAGCGAACATCCTTAATTTGTTTGATTTTTGTTTCTTATCAACACATATTTCAAGAAAATTCAGAAGTCAAACAAATTTAAAATAAATCCAATAGGAAGGTTCTTCAAATCGACCGAGATACCAAGCGAGAAACTTGATTGTGACTCGATAGAGAGGATAGATTGGATACATAGATGGGAAAGAGTCTTTCCTTGCAACAGGCCATCAACGATTCCCTCAAAGATTTCTTGCAAGGATACTTTAAAGTACAGAGAGCATGGAACTCCTCCAACAGTGTTTTACAAGAGAAAAGCTTGAACTGTCACTTCAACTTTAATTCAAACTTTGACTGCACCACCAATCCTTAAACTATAACCTGAACTTGCTTATGAACAATTACTCTACCTACATCTTAAACATCAAGTCTAATGTAAACCCGACCCCACTAAAACTTAAGCTCGATTGAAACTAAAGTTTGAGCATTAATTTATACTAAAAACATTAAAACTGTTGAAATGTCTTTAGACTTTTAGAGAGTGCAATAAAATGCTCAACACTAAAACATAAAATATCTAAACTTCAAAAACTCAAAATGAAGATTAGGAACTGTCGTGTGATTTACAATGATGTAACTGTTTATAATATCCAAAGTACACAGGTTTGAATAATTGCATTTCATTAGTCGGCCTTCAATAATGAACAAAAGCTCCTTCTACTTATATTTCAAATAGCAACACTATTAATGGTATTGAGATGCACATTGAACATAAACGATCTAACGTGTATGTGACTTAGATGAAGCGGGGTTTGGAGGGCTTTTGTTAATAGGAATATGATATATATATATATATATATATATATATATATGTTCTTTTTTTCTTGCAATATGCTACTTATGGCCCCTAAAAGAAGTTTACAAGGGTGCTCCAAAGTGTAGAGAGCGTAGAACTCTTCTTACATTGAGCATAAGATTTAACTTTCCCATTCCAACTGGACGTGACTGCATATTGATAAATACGGCACAACCAAACGGATGTTTCCTCAGCAGAAGTTTAACCTATTGACAAAAAATAATTCATAGGCGTTGTAAAAGTTTGGTTTTTTTTAATTATTGTAAAAAAGGATTTAATCACTTTTAGCCAATTGTTTCCATGCAAAATGGACAGCACCGGAAGGTTTTAAATGTGATTTTACAACAACGTCGGACGTTCGGTGCTTTGGTATAGTTTAAATAGAAATTATGACCAAAGGAAGTGAACCATATTTAGGTACTAAAATAATTATTAGTATGCGGAATTCTATTTTTGAGTACAAGTACATGATATCAAACACTGTTTTTTGTTAGAGAAATTTATCAGATTCAACAAATATTTTCGTTATGTAGAGCTGTCAAATTTGCATATTTAATTGACATTGGATTCACATCTTGTATATCTTTTTTTTAAACCTGAAAGACTACTTTTAACAGTCTTGGTTATTTTAGAATTTGTTTTGTAATGAATGAATTAATCAATGAATATGACTATTTAACATATAAAAACAATAACCCTTACAATGACTATAACATGAAGAAACAAATGCTGGCTCAAGTAGGGTACAGGGGAAAATAGTTCCGGAATATTAAATTAGATTACTAGGCCAATTATCTTAAAGGGATTATTTGGTATATAAAGATATGGAGCTGCGCCTTCTGGTTGCAAAGGTGGATGGCTTAATCGGGTTGACAGGGTCAACAGGTTGACTGAGTCGGCAGATTGAATGGCTCGGCAGGTTGACATGATTGACTGGGTCGACAAGTCGGCAGGTTGGATTGGGTCGACAGGTTGCGAGGGTAGACTGAGTCGACAGGGTTGACTTGGTCGGAAGAGTTGACAAGACTTACAAGGGTAGACATGGTTGAAAAGATAGAAAGTTTTTACATTGTGCATACATCAACTGGTTGTCAAGGTTGGCGTGATCAACTTATTGACATGTTAAAACAAGTTTTATATTACACAACTTATTTCATGTCCGTAGATTTTCAGCTTGATACCCCCATAGATTATGTGGCGTGTTATACATTATATGTATTCGAGAAACACCACCCATGAAATCTTATAATATATAATCAATTAAAATAATAATTTGCTATTAGAGCTTTTAGCGGCTAAAGCACTCCTTTAAACTTTAAAACAGCCATTGCGATTGATTTAGTACGCTACATGTATTAATTAAACCTTAGTTTGTCGTTGTGAAAGCAGGAAAAAATAGAGGTAAATTCCACCTCGCTCATTTTTTCCATCGAAATATGACATCATATTTATGACAACTTTATTACTAGTAACTTATTCTGGTATGTTACCCAGTTTGTCGCCAAAAAGATATTTTACATATCATATACTCTCACAAATACAATATATTTTAGTGTAATCCTGATTAAATACTTAAAAATTAAATCGCTTTTAAACAGCCATCGAAAAGCCTAATTTGTGGTAGGAACATGCAACTGAATGTAAATAGTGTTCTTGACAGTGATCAAATAACTTTCGGAATAAGTTTGGATTTTCAAATAACTTGGTCACTAATATTACTGAAGTGACATTTATTATCAAAATGCACATCTTGGGCAGTTAAGTTGGTCCCGTTGATGTTAGTTCATATAATATTTCTTTTGGTTTCTAAATTTTTTTTCAACTGCATGTCCTCTGGAAAATGAAACAACACAATTTTCTCTGTTCCTTAAGTTTTACACAATGTAGTATATTATGGTTTGACATTTTCCTCTTTCACGAAGTTTTCAGCGTAGAGTTTTAAATCAAATTGCGTTTAATTATATATGTATTTTAGGAATAGCCAATCACGAAATCCTAAATAAACTGGAGTCCGGATATCGTCATCCAAAGCCTAAGAACTGCCCACAGGAAGTATACGATGAAGCAATTTCTTGTTGGCATGAGAATCCTGCGAGGCGTTTTTCATTTGCATCTCTAAATGGAACATTGAGAAGTATGAAAATCGATTAACTGATAACATAGAACATTACTGATCTTATATCTGAACATGAATTGTCTTGTATTGTACAAAATTTAGTTCCATTTACTTGAATGGTTGCTTAAATCAGTAAATATTACATTGAACACGTCTGGTCTTGCAATTGATTTGACTTGGCCTTATTCTTTCCCTAAAAGTAGAGAATAGGGACCTAAATAATTTTTTATAGCTGTGTTTCTGTCAAGGGTTGATCTTACTGCCCCTTAATGACTTAACAAATACTAATCCTTCTATGGCTCTATTATTCTCTCACATTTCCTTCTTTGACTACCTATCTTCTCCTCTTTATCTCCAGCGCAACGCTTTGCGGGGGACATAGAAACACATAGAGTCCATCCGTCCGGTCTTGTTAGCGCTCTTACATGTACAATTCTTGCCAGATTTTTATAAATCCTATATCATAGGTTTATATCAGCAATGTCTTGGACAAGTTCGAAAATCAGTGCCGATCATATTTTTTTTAATAGAGTAATGCCCCTTGGAAACATTAATTATATGGAAAATTGCATCGTTAGCGCTCTCATGTGTTCAATTTTTGCCAGATTTTTATGAAACTTATATCATAGGTTTATATTAGCAACGTTTTTGACAAGTTTGAAAATCAGTGACGATCAATAATTTCTAAAAGAGTTATGCCCCTTGGAAATATCAATTATATGGAAAATTGTCTTATGAGCGCTCTAATGTATAAAATTCTTGCCAGATTTTTTTTGAAATTTGTATTATAGGTTTATATCATCGATGTCCTTGAGGAGTTTAAAAATCAGTGCCGATCAATTTTTTTCCAAAAGAGTTAGGCCCCTTGGAAATATTGATTACATGGAAAATTGCATTGTCAGCGTTCTGATGTGTACAATTATTGCCAGAATTATATGAAACTTGTATCATAGGTTTTTATCAGCAATGTCTTAGTCACTTTCGAAAATAAGTGCTGATCAAATATTTTTAACGAGTTATGCTCCTTGAAAATATTAATCATAATGGAAATCACATTGCAATTGCTCTGAAGCCTTCATTTCAATCTCTTAAGATATTTATAAAAAGTTTTAAAGAAAAAAATACTAAAAAAGTACTGAGTTGAGTATAAATAAACGTGTGATGCGCTTCTGGATAACGTTAATTAGATTCAGTCAAACCCTAAAAATGGGAGGCACAAATTTCAAAACACATGAAAGCATCAAAACAATAAGGGCATAACCATAACAAACCTGAGGCCACTTTTACCTGATGGAGCTCCGTCCTTAGTACAATTTCAAAATATATACATTGACCAATTACAATCAAAACATACATGTATCTTTTAACATATGCCTGTACTATAGCAATGACTACTAGCAGAAAATTATCTAAAGCACTGGAAGTACACATTTGAGATAACATGTGTTTCTAAAATTACCTTAGTCAGGTACTCTTTAAATTAAAAAGTTGTGATATCATATATTAATACGTCTTAATATGTCATATCTGTACGACAGAAGTTTTCCATCAGATAACATAATGTTATAAAGGGCTGGTACCTCTCATAAGATATACTTTGTCTAATATTAGCCCGAAAAATACTAGATCTGCATATTTGCTCTGGCAAATATTTTGTCTATCAATATATCGTATCTAACGTCTAACTAGGCATTTAAAAAAGTATTTTTTAGTCCAGTAATGCCTTTCCTCATTGAAACATAGTAAATGGATACAGATACAGATAATTTTATTAATGTAATTATTCATAATATAATAAACAAACTAAACAATAAACTAATAAGACATTAATGGTTCATTAAAGTAACAGCTATTTTGATTGTATAAAAACTTTTAACGCAATCATAACACTAAAAAAAATTGTCAACATTGATGTACATTTTTTTTCTTTATTGAAGATATCCAGCTAGATTTGGCACAGGAGAGATAATTCCATCATTCTCATAATGTATATGTGGGTTTGATTTTGTAAGAAATCCCGATTTTCTGTTAGTTCAGATATCATAATTGAAACAAGTTTTAAAACATAACTATCTTGATTAGTCATAAACATGAACATTTAATCTCCGAAGAAAGCTTGATAACATTTTCACATTTATAATTCAAATCATTGATGAATGGCATTCTACAATTTTCAGGACATGCAGTCTAAAAAGAATGCCTCTCGTCTTCTACTGTTTCCTTACATGAGTTTCATTTTCTGTCGTTATAATTTCTAAATTTAGGTATCTACCCCTCTCTGTGTTTAGTTATGATCACTAAGTCTAAATTTGGCTAAATATTATGATTTAATATCCATTTTACTTTATTGCTGTAATTATATAACTCTAAAATTTAAAATTGAGAATGGAAATGGGGATTATACTGTCTTTTATTTTGTACTGCCAATTTTAAATGATTATTGACAGTTATAAGCATAATTAACAAGTACACTACCGTATAGTCAATGCAGGAGAGAAAAGGGGGTACCATCCCACGAAACAAGTGCTTGTAAGAGCTTTAAGTGTTCAAACTATCTTGTGTATAGATGATAAGAGTTGTTTAATGTTCTATTATGCAAGTTTGCATTTATTTTTTTATTTATATATGTTCTTGGAAAGGAGTTTGTGATGGTAATTTTCGTTCGGTACTCCTCGGCAGATTATAATGGAACATGAAGGGTAGCGGAATCTGCCGAGTCTTATCAAGATGAGGTGCATCATTCGCAAATCCAGTGTCATATCGAGTTTATTGTTTTCGTAAGCACTTCCGATATGCACAATCAACATTTCCTCAAAATAAATAGAAAGATGCTTGTTTATTTCAATAGTTATAAGCGGTTGTGATTTTTTTTATAATTTTATTGATATGTATTGTTTTATTCTAGATGAGAGAAGTGGAGAGGAAATCATCATCTGTCTTGGCATGCTAAAAGAAGAGATAAAGAACAGTAGCAAATATGCTGCTAGGTAAGAATCAAAAGTGTATTTGATTTTAAAAATGAATAATATTAAGCATGAAAAGAAGTTTTATATTAAAAAATATCAATTGATTCATCAGTAAATTTATGTTTTTATACCACGGTCCTAATGTTGTTATCTGGATCTTAAATCATGCTTTTACTTTTTGGTGTTGTAGTTCGTATCCTTATATTTTAAGATTAATTCTACTTAGTTGCTTATCAATATTTTTCTATATTTCAGGCCATTGACCAGCAGTTTGGTACTAAGAAAGGAGAAGCTCTTATTGACCTGTAAAATGAAAACAGGACATTTTCAAATTGTTTTGTTGTAGGGATGGGGTACAAGTAGAAGATTGGTCAATATTATGTACATGTACCTTGATATGAATTTATTTTTGATTGTGTTCAATGATAAACTGGAAACAAATGATAAAATAAATCCCTTTGTTTTATATGTTGTAATTTTGTTTTTAATGCTAGAATTATTATAATGATAATTTCATTTCAAAAGTTCTAGACTGTTTTACGAATATTTGAAATGAAGAAAAAATGCAATAGTCGAATGACGTGAATTGAATTAAAGAAAAAAACTCATTGAGATTGAAAAGGATATTGGTCACATTCAATTTGATATGGAAATTCCAGTTTCTTAGTTTGATGCATTGGCTCCTCTTTGTGATGGTATGAAAACCTGTTTTATTGAGAGCTATCATACGTTTTACAGTCAAGCCTTCCAGAATATTAGTTTAATTGGGGCCTAATGAAGTAACGGCTTCTCACAATAAAATGATAAACATGTTTCTTCACGACCCTTTATGGTCTAAACATGTTTACATTCAAAACACTTCACAGCTAAACGTGTTTCCAGACAAAACACTTCTCAGCTAAACATGTTTCCAGATACAACAATTCACAGCTAAACATGTTTACAGTCTAAGCACTTTTTAGCTAAAAGTGTTTCTAGTCTAAACGCTTTACAGCTAAACATGTTTACAGTCTAAGCACTTTATAGCTTGACACGTTTAGGCTGTTAGCACATTAAATATTAAACATGTTTAGATTTAAAACATGTCAAAAATCGGTTTCATAAATGTGTTTAGGAAAGTGTATAGGCTCTAAACACATTTTTTAGAGTGTAATGATAAAACATGTTTAATTTAGAAATAAGTAGGAAATAAGATTAAATATGTTCGCTACTCTTGCTTTTGAATTTTTGCCAGATATTCGGAATCCTGTGGTTTTATCTATGTAGTGCCATTAAACAAATTTCCCCGCTAACCCCTACTTTTTTTCATAATTTTATTACATATAATTTAAAAAGCCATATTTGAAAATGCTATACATTTTTTTTTATTTTTTCATAATTTTTTAAAGAAAAAGGGTGCCAATGTTAAATGTATTAAAAGTGTAGAGAGAATTATTTCCCGCCAAATTTTCAGTGGCTTATATCTCGAAAACAAGCACACGGACCCTTCATTTTTTTCTACTTTTTTAGTTCCTTTATTAATATACTATCAATTTATAACAGTCTTTTAAAAAGCTTGTTATTTTGAAACAGAGTAGCGAACATCCTTAATTTGTTTGATTTTTGTTTCTTATCAACACATATTTCAAGAAAATTCAGAAGTCAAACAAATTTAAAATAAATCCAATAGGAAGGTTCTTCAAATCGACCGAGATACCAAGCGAGAAACTTGATTGTGACTCGATAGAGAGGATAGATTGGATACATAGATGGGAAAGAGTCTTTCCTTGCAACAGGCCATCAACGATTCCCTCAAAGATTTCTTGCAAGGATACTTTAAAGTACAGAGAGCATGGAACTCCTCCAACAGTGTTTTACAAGAGAAAAGCTTGAACTGTCACTTCAACTTTAATTCAAACTTTGACTGCACCACCAATCCTTAAACTATAACCTGAACTTGCTAATGAACAATTACTCTACCTACATCTTAAACATCAAGTCTAATGTAAACCCGACCCCACTAAAACTTAAGCTCGATTGAAACTAAAGTTTGAGCATTAATTTATACTAAAAACATTAAAACTGTTGAAATGTCTTTAGACTTTTAGAGAGTGCAATAAAATGCTCAACACTAAAACATAAAATATCTAAACTTCAGAAACTCAAAATGAAGATTAGGAACTGTCGTGTGATTTACAATGATGTAACTGTTTATAATATCCAAAGTACACAGGTTTGAATAATTGCATTTCATTAGTCGGCCTTCAATAATGAACAAAAGCTCCTTCTACTTATATTTCAAATAGCAACACTATTAATGGTATTGAGATGCGCATTGAACATAAACGATCTAACGTGTATGTGACTTAGATGAAGCGGGGTTTGGAGGGCTTTTGTTAATAGGAATATGATATATATATATATATATATATATATATGTTCTTTTTTCTTGCAATATGCTACTTATGGCCCCCCCTAAAAGAAGTTTACAAGGGTGCTTCAAAGTGTAGAGAGCGTAGAACTCTTCCTACATTGAGCATAAGATTTAACTTTCCCATTCCAACTGGAAGTGACTGCATATTGATAAATACGGCACAACCAAACGGATGTTTCCTCAGCAGAAGTTTAACCTATTGACAAAAAATAATTCATAGGCGTTGTAAAAGTTTGTTTTTTTTTTAATTATTGTAAAAAAGTATTTAATCACTTTTAGCCAATTGTTTCCATGCAAAATGGACAGCACCGGAAGGTTTTAAATGTGATTTTACAACAACGTCGGACGTTCGGTGCTTTGGTATAGTTTAAATAGAAATTATGACCAAAGGAAGTGAACCATATTTAGGTACTAAAATAATTATTAGTATGCGGAATTCTATTTTTGAGTACAAGTACATGATATCAAACACTGTTTTTTGTTAGAGAAATTTATCAGATTCAACAAATATTTTCGTTATGTAGAGCTGTCAAATTTGCATATTTAATTGACATTGGATTCACATCTTGTATATCTTTTTTTTAAACCTGAAAGACTACTTTTAACAGTCTTGGTTATTTTAGAATTTGTTTTGTAATGAATGAATTAATCAATGAATATGACTATTTAACATATAAAAACAATAACCCTTACAATGACTATAACATGAAGAAACAAATGCTGGCTCAAGTAGGGTACAGGGGAAAATAGTTCCGGAATATTAAATTAGATTACTAGGCCAATTATCTTAAAGGGATTATTTGGTATATAAAGATATGGAGCTGCGCCTTCTGGTTGCAAAGGTGGATGGCTTAATCGGGTTGACAGGGTCAACAGGTTGACTGAGTCGGCAGATTGAATGGCTCGGCAGGTTGACATGATTGACTGGGTCGACAAGTCGGCAGGTTGGATTGGGTCGACAGGTTGCGAGGGTAGACTGAGTCGACAGGGTTGACTTGGTCGGAAGAGTTGACAAGACTTACAAGGGTAGACATGGTTGAAAAGATAGAAAGTTTTTACATTGTGCATACATCAACTGGTTGTCAAGGTTGGCGTGATCAACTTATTGACATGTTAAAACAAGTTTTATATTACACAACTTATTTCATGTCCGTAGATTTTCAGCTTGATACCCCCATAGATTATGTGGCGTGTTATACATTATATGTATTCGAGAAACACCACCCATGAAATCTTATAATATATAATCAATTAAAATAATAATTTGCTATTAGAGCTTTTAGCGGCTAAAGCACTCCTTTAAACTTTAAAACAGCCATTGCGATTGATTTAGTACGCTACATGTATTAATTAAACCTTAGTTTGTCGTTGTGAAAGCAGGAAAAAATAGAGGTAAATTCCACCTCGCTCATTTTTTCCATCGAAATATGACATCATATTTATGACAACTTTATTACTAGTAACTTATTCTGGTATGTTACCCAGTTTGTCGCCAAAAAGATATTTTACATATCATATACTCTCACAAATACAATATATTTTAGTGTAATCCTGATTAAATACTTAAAAATTAAATCGTTTTTAAACAGCCATCGAAAAGCTTAATTTGTGGTAGGAACATGCAACTGAATGTAAATAGTGTTCTTGACAGTGATCAAATAACTTTCGGAATAAGTTTGGATTTTCAAATAACTTGGCCACTAATATTACTGAAGTGACATTTATTATCAAAATGCACATCTTGGGCAGTTAAGTTGGTCCCGTTGATGTTAGTTCATATAATATTTCTTTTGGTTTCTAAATTTTTTTTCAACTGCATGTCCTCTTGAAAATGAAACAACACAATTTTCTCTGTTCCTTAAGTTTTACACAATGTAGTATATTATGGTTTGACATTTTCCTCTTTCACGAAGTTTTCAGCGTAGAGTTTTAAATCAAATTGCGTTTAATTATATATGTATTTTAGGAATAGCCAATCACGAAATCCTAAATAAACTGGAGTCCGGATATCGTCAACCAAAGCCTAAGAACTGCCCACAGGAAGTATACGATGAAGCAATTTCTTGTTGGCATGAGAATCCTGCGAGGCGTTTTTCATTTGCATCTCTAAATGGAACATTGAGAAGTATGAAAATCGATTAACTGATAACATAGAACATTACTGATCTTATATCTGAACATGAATTGTCTTGTATTGTACAAAATTTAGTTCCATTTACTTGAATGGTTGCTTAAATCAGTAAATATTACATTGAACACGTCTGGTCTTGCAATTGATTTGACTTGGCCTTATTCTTTCCCTAAAAGTAGAGAATAGGGACCTAAATAATTTTTTATAGCTGTGTTTCTGTCAAGGGTTGATCTTACTGCCCCTTAATGACTTAACAAATACTAATCCTTCTATGGCTCTATTATTCTCTCACATTTCCTTCTTTGACTACCTATCTTCTCCTCTTTATCTCCAGCGCAACGCTTTGCGGGGGACATAGAAACACATAGAGTCCATCCGTCCGGTCTTGTTAGCGCTCTTACATGTACAATTCTTGCCAGATTTTTATAAATCCTATATCATAGGTTTATATCAGCAATGTCTTGGACAAGTTCGAAAATCAGTGCCGATCATATTTTTTTTAATAGAGTAATGCCCCTTGGAAACATTAATTATATTGAAAATTGCATCGTTAGCGCTCTCATGTGTTCAATTTTTGCCAGATTTTTATGAAACTTATATCATAGGTTTATATTAGCAACGTTTTTGACAAGTTTGAAAATCAGTGACGATCAATAATTTCTAAAAGAGTTATGCCCCTTGGAAATATCAATTATATGGAAAATTGTCTTATGAGCGCTCTAATGTATACAATTCTTGCCAGATTGTTTTTGAAATTTGTATTATAGGTTTATATCATCGATGTCCTTGAGGAGTTTAAAAATCAGTGCCGATCAATTTTTTTCCAAATGAGTTAGGCCCCTTGGAAATATTGATTACATGGAAAATTGCATTGTCAGCGTTCTGATGTGTACAATTATTGCCAGAATTATATGAAACTTGTATCATAGGTTTTTATCAGCAATGTCTTAGTCACTTTCGAAAATAAGTGCTGATCAAATATTTTTAACGAGTTATGCTCCTTGAAAATATTAATCATAATGGAAATCACATTGCAATTGCTCTGAAGCCTTCATTTCAATCTCTTAAGATATTTATAAAAAGTTTTAAAGAAAAAAATACTAAAAAAGTACTGAGTTGAGTATAAATAAACGTGTGATGCGTTTCTGGATAACGTTAATTAGATTCAGTCAAACCCAAAAAATGGGAGGCACAAATTTCAAAACACATGAAAGCATCAAAACAATAAGGGCATAACCATAACAAACCTGAGGCCACTTTTACCTGATGGAGCTCCGTCCTTAGTACAATTTCAAAATATATACATTGACCAATTACAATCAAAACATACATGTATCTTTTAACATATGCCTGTACTATAGCAATGACTACTAGCAGAAAATTATCTAAAGCACTGGAAGTACACATTTGAGATAACATGTGTTTCTAAAATTACCTTAGTCAGGTACTCTTTAAATTAAAAAGTTGTGATATCATATATTAATACGTCTCAATATGTCATATCTGTACGACAGACGTTTTCCATCAGATAACATAATGTTATAAAGGGCTGGTACCTCTCATAAGATATACTTTGTCTAATATTAGCCCGAAAAATACTAGATCTGCATATTTGCTCTGGCAAATATTTTGTCTATCAATATATCGTATCTAACGTCTAACTAGGCATTTAAAAAAGTATTTTTTAGTCCAGTAATGCCTTTCCTCATTGAAACATAGTAAAAGGATACAGATACAGATAATTTTATTAATGTAATTATTCATAATATAATAAACAAACTAAACAATAAACTAATAAGACATTAATGGTTCATTAAAGTAACAGCTATTTTGATTGTATAAAAACTTTTAACGCAATCATAACACTAAAAAAAATTGTCAACATTGATGTACATTTTTTTTCTTTATTGAAGATATCCAGCTAGATTTGGCACAGGAGAGATAATTCCATCATTCTCATAATTTATATGTGGGTTTGATTTTGTAAGAAATCCCGATTTTCTGTTAGTTCAGATATCATAATTGAAACAAGTTTTAAAACATAACTATCTTGATTAGTCATAAACATGAACATTTAATCTCCGAAGAAAGCTTGATAACATTTTCACATTTATAATTCAAATCATTGATGAATGGCATTCTACAATTTTCAGGACATGCAGTCTAAAAAGAATGCCTCTCGTCTTCTACTGTTTCCTTACATGAGTTTCATTTTCTGTCGTTATAATTTCTAAATTTAGGTATCTACCCCTCTCTGTGTTTAGTTATGATCACTAAGTCTAAATTTGGCTAAATATTATGATTTAATATCCATTTTACTTTATTGCTGTAATTATATAACTCTAAAATTTAAAATTGAGAATGGAAATGGGGAATGTGTCAAAGAGACAACAACCCGACCATAGAACAGACAACAGCAGAAGGTCACCAACAGGTCTTCAATGCAGCGAGAAATCCCCGCACCCGGAGGCGTCCTTCAGCTGGCCCCTAAACAAATATATATACTAGTTCAGTGATAATGAACGCCATACTAAACTCCAAATTGTACACAAGAAACTAAAATTAAAAATAATACAAGACTAACAAAGGCTAGAGGCTCCTGACTTGGGACAGGCGCAAACATGCGGCGGGGTTAAACATGTTTATGAGATCTCAACCCTCCCCTATACCTCTAGCCAATGTAGAAAAGTAAACGCATAACAATACGCACATTAAAATTCCGTTCAAGAGAAGTCCGAGTCTGATGTCAGAAGATGTAACCAAAGAAAATAAACAAAATGACAATAATACATAAGTAACAACAGACTACTAGCAGTTAACTGACATGCCAGCTCCAGACTTCAATTAAACTGATTGAAAGATTATGTCTTCATCATATGAATATCAGGCACAATCCTTCCCGTTAGGGTTTTAGTATCATACCATCATAACATATATGAGAAGAACATAACCCGTGTCATGCCAACAACTGGTTTTTAAATAAATGTGTTTAGTGCCGATGCATAGACCCTATAAGTGAATCAATATTAACGCCAAAATATGCAATCTTTAATGACCTGACAACAGTATCGTAACTATATCCCTTCTTAATAAGTCCATTTAAAGGTTTCGTTAGCTTCAGAGGTGAATACTGACATTTTTATGCTTTATAAAGAATATTTCCATAACAAATTGGATGTGAAATACCTGAACGTATAAGAAGTCTGCATGTTGAGCTATATTTACGAATGATGTCCTTATACCGATGATAAAATTTAGTAAATGTTTTGACTAGTTTGTGATATCGAAAACCCTGGTGTAATAATTTTTCAGTAATACATAAATTTCTCTCGTTAAAATCTAAAACATTGTTACATACACGAGCGAATCGTACAAGTTGAGATATATAAACACCGTAAGATGGTGACAAGGGAACGTCACCATCTAAAAATGGATAATTAACGATAGGAAATGAAAAATCATCTCTTTTATCATATATTTTAGTATTAAGCTTTCCGTTAATGATATAGATATCAAGATCGAGGAAAGGGCAGTGGTCATTGTTAGTATTAGCTTTATTTAAAGTAAGTTCAACAGGATAAATTTCTTTAGTATACATACTGAAGTCGTCATTATTGAGAGCCAAAATATCATCCAAATATCTAAAAGTATTATTAAATTTGTGTATCAGATGTTGTTTCGATTGGTCTTTGCTGATTTTTGTCATAAATTGTAACTCATAGCAATACAAAAAAAGGTCCGCAAAAAGTGGTGCACAGTTAGTTCCCTTTGGAATTCCGATAACCTGACGATATACGGAATCTCCAAAGCGAACAAAAATGTTATCTAGTAAAAATTCAAGGGCATATATAGTATCAAAGCATGTCCAATTGACATAGTTTTTTTGTTTATTGCTACTAAAAAATGAACTAAAAGAGTTTGAACATATATATTCACATTCTGACTTTTTAAATGCCCATTCAATTAGGTGTGTGAATTTTTTCTTAATGAGAATGTGCAGCAATGTGGTATATAGGGTAGAAAAATCAAAACTTTGAACAGATTCAAAATCACCAATATATGCATGCAATTTATCAAGTACTTCCAACGAGTTCTTGACACTCCAAAAGTAATTAATTCCACTATTTTCGAAGGCCTTATTTGAACAATTTATTATCAGGTTTTTGATTGTACCAAGTGTACTGGTAAGAAGAATAGACAATTTAGTAGTGGAACAATGGCTTGAAGACGAAATGAATCTATATTTGTAAGGTGTTTTGTGTAGCTTTGGAAGCCAATACATAGTTGGGACTTTCATTGTATTTGGTTCTGCATGTAAAGCGGTAGCTAAAAATTTATGTTTGTTACAGATGTCGTTTTCTGAAAATGGAGTCAGTTGGAATGTTGGTGAATTGGTGATTTCTTTTTTCAGAACCTCAATGTAAATGTCTATGTTTTGATATATTTATATATAAGTGTTCAAGATTTAAAATATTTTCTGAATACAATTAACCCATGATTCTTGCTTGGCAGATGACAAAGCTACTGATTCTTCAAAAGCAGCTATCAAACTTTTGTTATCTTGATTGTCATCATTTCATTGAACTTTGTTCTTTTGAGATTCATTACAAACGCCCTGTAGTCTTATCCAAAATTTAATCATATTGAGATATACCTTATACAGCAATAGAAGACTTCAAAGTTCCCCTCTCATACCATTTTTTGAAGTCTTTGGTCAAACTCCTAATGCATATTGACAGAATTTTATATGAATGTACTCTTGTTTTAAAATTTTCAACATTTTTTATGATAAATATTTCAGGGTCATTTATAAGGTATACCTTGTCAGCTGTTTTGTCTGTCGAAAATGGTGACTATACATACCATGCAATTACACCAATACCATCTAGTACAACAATGTCAGAACAAACATCACACAGCATGGCACACACAGAAAAAGATTATATTTAAAAAAACAAATGAGAAATTATATCATAAATAATGCAAGAAATGAATGCGAAAGTACATGTGCGTGTAAAACAATGGTCCATATTAAATTAATAACGCATTTGTAAGACATCAATATTTCATAAAACTATACCAACTGATATAAAAAAAAACACTAGAGGCTCTAAAGAGCCTGTGTCACTCACCTAGGTCTATGTGCTTCCTCAACAATCTGGACAAAAAGAATCAGATCAAATATTCTGTTTGATTAAGTGATAGAATTGTTATTGAACAACCTAGTTGGTATAATTATGTTAGTTGTACTCCTGACGTCGTTTGGGGTCAAGTAGGGTCACCTAAGCTATGCAGTATAACTAGTATATACCGATTTGATTGGTCAATAATAACACCCATTCGCCAAACAATATCTATTCCGTGTATTTTGTCGGCATTCGAGGAATAGATATTTCAAATCAATGTAGCCATTCCAGTTAGCATCCTAGAAAGACATATTACAAAGCTGTCCTGTGAAAAGAAAAGGAAGTTGAGGGTATTTAAAAGTTGATGACAATCTTATATTCATTTTTATGTTACATGTGTTGGTAATTTTTGTGAAATTATTTCATTTGGAGGTTAACGTGAGGGTACCCAAATTGCACCCATTTTGACTGTTTTTTCACTTACGTGCATTTATGATCAAGACAAACGTTTCTAATCTTTGTTTATTTTGTAGATGTATCCTTATTTACTATATAGTTCCACCAATTAAATTTTGAATCCATATTGATTTATAGAAAAATGGGTTTGAACTGACCTTCAAACGATCCATGATTCTGTAATGAGAAGACTCAAATTGCATGCATGCTTAAATTCATGTCCGTAAAAATAACTGATGTTTTGTTTTATTTCTCCAAAGGTTTTTTTGTTTTATTTCTTCAAATGTTTAGAACAATTTGACAATAGTTCATGCTTGTTATTTATTTTTTCAAGAAATGGATGCCTGTAACATATTTTAATTGCTAATTTTTAAAAGTTGACTTTTTGTGGACGTCGCATTGTGAATTTCCTTTTTGGAGTAACTACTTCATCTGTTAATATAATAAACTGTGAACGTTTTGTGTATATTTGAATATATTTAGCTATGTTGAAAGACAAACATAATGTCAAACGAAATCATAAAAATACAAATTGTTAATTCTCTAAGAAAACTTGTAAGATTTCCGCTGCTATTTTCCTAAATGGGTGCAATTTGGGTACTCATTGCAATTTGGGTACTCATTTTGTTCCTCTAAATTTGTTTCCAAGAAGAAAAACAAACAGCATATCTTCTTTGAGATATTCTGCAAAGGGCAAATTAAAGATGTAAGTCAGAACATAGGTATGTTCTTGTTACGGTATCTGATCCAGTGTGATCCTCTTCTACGTTGTGAATGTTTGTGTTGGTCATTGATGAACATACAAACTTGCATGCTTTCTTTCTTAGTAGTATTTATGCCCGCAAATGTTAGGATTGAACCAATGAAAAGCTGCATTTCAAGTCTTAACTTTTGTATATCAGAAAACATTTTCCAAAAGATATAGGCTAGAATGTTTAGATCCTCTGCAGAACATGACTTAATCTCAATATTTTTGTCTTGTTTCATTGCAATTTTCATTTTGTATGTAGAATCCATTATCCTCTGTTTATCCCATTTTTCTGGAACTTCAAGTAAAAGTAAGACAGGGACAAACGTCTTTCCTAAAATTTACAAAATGTTACAATTATTTAAGTGAAATTTTAATTTTGCAAAGCCAAATCCAATCTTTTTGTCCTAGTGTGATATAATTATCAAAAAAAGAAAACAATAAATAAAATAAACCTGAATGAACTTCACTAAGTAAAATCTCTAATATAAAAATAAGGAGATGTGGTATGATTGCCAATGAGACAACTATCTACCGAAGTTCAAGTGAAGTGGATGTCAGCAAATATAGGCAACCGTACGGCCTTCAACAATGAGAAAAACCAATACCGTATGGTCGGCTATAAAAGGCCCCGACATGAAAAATATGAAACAATTCAATTAAGAAAACTAACTGCCTAATTTATAACAAAACAGTTTACGAATAAACAAATATGACAAACATGAACCAACGACAACCACTAAACTACAGGCTCCTGACTTGGGACAGGCACATAAAGAATGTGGCGGGGGTAAACATGTTTGTAAGCGCTCAACCCCCCCCCCCCCCCCTAACCTGGGACAGTGGTGTAACAGTACAACATAAGAACAAACTATAAAAATCAGTTGAAAAAAGCTTTACTCATCAGATGGATACAAACAGAAATACATATAAAAAAAAAAACACAAAGTAGACGTGGACGGGTACTTATACATCCCAAAAACAAAAAGACACCAAGTACAGATCTGAGAGTACTCGCAGTTACTGACAGCTAGTTCAAAGCCAATAACAACTCATGAAAAAAATCAAAATGACAATTATATATTACTGCCAAAAATGTAACACGCAAATGACTGTTATAAAATCATGAAACTCGATACAAAATCACGCAATATTTCTCTCGACAAACTTCTATAGACTCTCATATATATTAGAGTCAATAGAAAAAAATCTACCAGCAAATTTATTACATATTGGACCGTTGCACAAATATATGTAAATTTTTTCTTAACCGATTTATTCTTTCCCCTACCGGGTATTTTTTTTCTACTAGTAATCCATTGTGGTTCGTCTGATCTCAGTTCTTTATTGATTTAAATTCAATTATGACATCAAATGTTCTTGCTTTCCTTTGAATTTGCTTTTGTGACGTCATGAAAAAAAGGCGACTATGTCTGATGACGTCACATAGAAGGAGCACATCTCTCTACAGATCATGGAAAAAGAAGGAAAAAGTTTGTCTATATATTTTTTCTAAAAATTATCAGAGAAACAGATTCCACCACTGAAAATCGTACAAAACGATACTTCTCCACTCTTGACAGTTGAATTTTAAGTATGTATTTAAAGGCTGGGCAAGTCTTCCGTAATAAAAATAAATTTTTAACTTCTAGTCGAGAAATATCATATCACATGTACCGATATCAGTACCAACTGATTTATTGAAATATAATTTGTCAAGCAAACCTTTTCTAACACATCAATTTGAATAATGACATCCTTTCTTTTTGCGTCAGAAAAAATCTATTGAAAAGTCTGCAGTTATTTGTAATTCTATTTTTAAGAGCTTGTTAAAAAAATAGGCGGACCATACCCGTGAGACATTAAAACTCATTTTTCGAGAAAAACTGATAATACCACGGCAAAAGTAAAAAGACGTCACGGGACAACCACTTAAAAGCGCAGGGCAGAATATTTATTTTCTGCTTTACCAAAAAGTGAAACTTAAACTACTCCCCGCTCAGAATCAAAAAGTCTCCCAACTAAATATTATAGTTAAACACATCTGTACATTCACGGTCCTATCTATTTGTTGACATTGCACTAGGTCGTGTTATTCTCTGACTCTTAATGACGTATTTACACTAAATCCTTTGGAATGTACTGATTGATATTTTATTCTTAGATACATGATTTTCTTATTAGTTGTTATTAGTTTTGAACTGAAGCTAGTAGCTTCCACTGCTAGTCTTTACTGCGAATACTCTCAGATCAGTACTTTGTGTCTTTTGTATTTTATGTTATGCTGTTACACCACTGTCCCAGGTTAAGGGGAAGGTTTGCGCACCCAAAAAACATTTTTAACCCTACCACATTCTGTATGTGCCTGTCCCAAGTCTAGAGCTCGTAGTTAAGTGGTTGTCTTTTTTTTGCCGTGTATTATATTTGCTTTGCGTTTATTGCTTTGTATTTAAATCAGGAATACATCGTTTCGTTGTTCATCATTGTGTTTCGAATCCTTTTATAGATTGCTATGCGGTATTGGGTTTTTTTCATGTTGAGGGCCGCACGGTGACCTATTAATGCTAACCTTCTACGTCATTCGGTCTCCGGTGGAAAGTTGTCTCATTTGCGATTTAATTTTTGTTATTTCTATAGGAATTTAAATTTTTATGATACAGAACAATAAAAGCATGAGACAATACTCCTATGGCATGACATAAGACCTACTGAAGCACGCAGGAAGAAGATTGTGCAGTCCCCGTCCAGAAAGAATCGTATGGCTGTACAAGAAGATGGCAACCTCTCTACGGGGAAAAACAGATAACGGTGATTCCGCGCGTTGAGATCGTCCGCGGTATTCCTATCGATCTTGAAAATGACGACGTTTGCATTCCCGGAACGAGAAACATGATCGTACTGGACGATCTGATGTTGACCTTGGCCAGAGATTCCCGAATTAACGATTTGTTTACGAAAGGAAGCCATCATAGAGATTTATCGGCAGTGGTATTAAATCAAAACTTGTATTTTGGTAAAGACCCTACGCAGAGGCGAAACTGTCATTATCTTATACTCTTAAACAATCCCATAGATCAACTACCAATCATAACTCTGGGCGACAGATGTACCCGTCTCGACCAGATTTCATTTTGCGGAAATTTGAAAAGGTTACACAGAAACCGTTCGGAATTTTCTTGGTTGATCTGAAAGTGAGAACCCTGACATCGTTGAGAATGCAGCGTAGTAATGTTTTGCTAATAGGTAAAAGACTCGATACCCCTACCACATCCACGACTCGAGACGAAGGCATGAAGTTTGAAGACTTTTTGGACTCATCCGACATATCGAATCAATACACGCCAGTTAGAGATTGCTTTGACCCGATGAATGACGGAGAGGATCTTGAAGCTTATCGGACCTGTGGGCTGGTCTTTGTACATCTCCTATACTTCAACGAACACATACAAAAAGGTTGTGGGATTAACAAATCAATCGAGCTTCCACTGTCGGGAAAGGCTATCGAAGATGTCTTGAATTGTGTGTCAGTCACCGTTGTCTGTGCAGACAACTTACCAGCATACGTGATATGATAAATAGACCCGAAACGTTCGTGATCAATACGGACAATTCTGACAAAAAGTGGAGTCATTAGGTTGCCTTTTATTTCCCGGTATCGGGTCCGGCCGAATTTTTCGATTCCCTGGGACAACCACCGGAGGTGTATCACCGTCGCTTTAGAAACGTCTTGATCGAAATTGGATCACAGAATTGTTATTCCCCTTGTCAAATACAACCCAGTGATTCGGAAACGTGTTGACTGTATTGTGCTTATTACGTAAAAAAGAGATGGAGAGGTGTTGAGATGTCGGTTATTATAAATGACTTTTCGACAGATGACTTGCAGGACAACAATAGAAAAATCATTGCTCAGTTTCAATAAAAAAAAAAGGAACGGATAAATACGTAGTGCCTCATTAAAATAAAGAAAAAGAAGATAGAAATCAAAAGACAAAGAAAGCGTGAGAGAGATTTTTTAGTTCTATAGATGTTAAGATCGATATAAAATTGATATTGATGATATATAATCATTCAATCATGTTAGTATCAGATTCTTTGCACACGTCTTGTAAGTCCAGTGGCAATTATTACAATAATCAGTATATTTCACGCTTCAATCCCGATCGTGATATATTTTATTTCTATCAATATATTTGAATTGTTCGTAACATGTCTAAACAAGATTTAATTTCAGAGATCGATACTTCATTTGTTAAATTTAAATTATTCTATTTACATCATTTAATCCTTATCAGGATAGATAGGCTACTTTTACACACACTTGGCAATAAATGTAGTATCGTAAAGTAATTGATACCTTAATTTACAATCTTCATAGGTGAAATAAAGTAACAAAAGTCATTATCTGTTCGATTTGTAGTTATTACACTTGAAGGATCATAAAAATGCCATCATCTTTTGCTTATCCCCTTTATTGTATTTGTTGATTCTATCGCTTTGATGCAGGCATGTGAGTATTGTAGTTTATTGGTATTCATGAATTATAAACTTTGTATTTTTTTATGTTTTTTTTTTGTTTTTTTTGTTGTTTTTTTAAGGGGGAAGGGGGTCCCTTCTTCTCCCTCTTTCTTAGTTTCGGTTATTGCGTCAGTCTTTTTTACCACCTCATTCCATCTTGTTACAAAACTCGGTTCCGAAAGGGGGCCTCGGTGGCCGAGTAGTCTTAGTATTCGGACTACTGTATCACTAACCTGTCAACTCTGAGGTTGTGAGTTCGAATCCCGCAAGGGGCAGGTGCACTCGACTCCAATCTTAATTGACTAGGATTGTCTGTTTTCCTACCGATGGTCGGTGGTTCTCTCCGGGCACTCCGGCTTCCTCAACGGATAAAAGCCGACCGCCACGAAATAGCACAATAGTGTTAAAAGTGGCGTTAAATACCAACCAATTAATCAATCAATCGGTTCCGAGAGGGAAAGACCAAAAATTCTCCTTTTATACTACTTACTTTCAAGGATTCTTAATAACACAATGTCATTTTGTTCATCCTATTTTGCATTTTGCTCAGAACGATTTCCGGGGTTTCCCATTGAAAAAAACACGGACTTTTCCCTTTCATATTATGATTATAACATCTCCCATCCGCAACTCCTCCTTAACTTTTGAATGAATTCAAATCAAACTTTTGAAGATTCTTCATGACATGATGCATTTGTGGGTATAAACAGCGGTGTTTCAATGTACGAGCTCTGCTAACAGTACCTCTCGTTTCTTTTTTTTATACAAATTATCACAATATCATAGACGCTTTTGCTACAAATAAATCCTATAAAATTAAGTTAACGTTTTGACAAAATTTAATATCTTCGGCCCTATTTATAAACGAAAAGAATACTGTAAATTCAGAAATTTTTGCATTTATGTATCAAAGCGATTTTTAAACAATGGACATAAATGCGAGATTCATTCTTGCGATTTCAAGATTTGCTGCATATAAATAATCCTATCGTTATTCAAAATGCGAGTTTTTATTTTCGCGAATCATATTCTGTCGCAATTTTCGTAATAATAAAATATCCAAAACATTTCTGAATTTAAAAGCTTTTATGAGTAAACAATTTGTTCATCGAAATCAGTGACGTCACTGTAAATACGTGGATCCATATTTTATTAACTGATCAATCTAAATATCTGGTAGTTGGAGTTTCTTTGGTTTACATGAAGTTTAGACAAAACTGCGCTTTATAGAATTAAAAGATATCCTAAGGTACTCTGCGAATTCGGTATACAGTACTAGTCATAACCCTGAAAAATTACAACTAAATTCTGCAATTAGAACGACGTCAAAGACACACATATCAAAGTTTTGAGATTACAAACGTGTCGGAAGAATATACGTAATTATTTGATAAATAAGCTTTACGGAAGAGTTTCTTCATTATTACCTGTACATATATATACCAAAACATAACCTTCACTTTTCGGAACCAGTTATTCAACTGTCTAAATGTTACCTTGGAGTCATATGACAAATAGTACATGGATATCGAAGGATACTTGCTTTGTTTACATGCCATATCACTCTACCCGTTTAGAGTACTTTTGATTGTGAATTATTTTATTCCCATCAATTGTGTATGTATTCCTGGAACTGTCATTAATTTGTAACACTTTCGTATTTTCTAACTTTCGTTGAAAATAATTGATTAAAGTCATGTAATAATGATTCTTCTTCAAAAATGTTGGTTACTGAAGTCATTATAAACATTTTTCTGAAAATGTAAATGAATACCTGAATAGTTTTCTGGATCAGCTGAGTCCAACATATGAGAAACTTTATCACTGCCATAAAAATGTATCTGTGTTTTTTCAATGTCAGAGTTTAGGCGATCTTTAAAGAGAAACGGAAATTTTATATACATGTATTCAAGTACTCAAGCTATCATATACAAAATCCTAGGTACTTTATTCGTAGGATTAGCACCACGTGATTTTGGACCTTTTGTTTGAATTAATTCTCTTTAGTTGTAGATTGAAAATGTAAATTAAATCAAATTTGTGGATAATCAAGTCTTTTTCCGGCTTGGATCTAAAACTAACGTGTCTTTAAAAACTTCCATTGGCGGATATTTCATCATCAGGTATATAAATCATCAGGTTTTCAAAAGAATTTGACAGAAAACAAAAGAAAACAGTTAAGATAAAAGTTATTCCACACGAAAATTCAACCTTTAGGGTGTTCCGTTATACGCGGATAAATCATTAAAAATATCTTTTTAATATCTTAATTTCTATTTGGAATCTTGCTTTTAAACGAATGTAAGGTATACTATATAGTAATTATACAACTGTTACGGATCCGTTTTTCGATTTGAAATGGACGAAAGTTTTCAAAATTAACAAGGTTCATGTGTACATGCAAGAACAGAAGGCAAATAACATTTACAATTCACCTATATGCGGATAAATTGTTGATGTGACTTAGGCATTTTATTTGTATATATTTATTTTTAGGGATATGCATAAACCTATTGAAATGACCGTCGTCATGATAAGACAATATGACCGCTAAGCAAATTAGCAAAGCGCTCAACATTTTGCAATATGATGCCGAATATAACAGACTTTAAACATTAGAATCCTTCTAATTACTTTAATAAAGTCCACCTAAAAGCATTGCACCTACCTAATTCATAATAAATTAACAATAAGTGTTGACTAAAGTTTGTAACTGAACCTTAGATCTAACATTAATCGCATTTGGAGAATACTGAAAGAACGATTCAATTTTAAGATCTGTTTGCATGTACTTGCTTAAAACATTACAAACCGGCTTTTCGAGAGAAAAAAATTTAATGCAGCTCTCTGACGTTTTTATTAGGTTTGGATTTAGAAATATGTTGTCCATCAGCATCAGCTAATATACATCATGTATCGAAATATGCATCTGATTCAGTAAAATTGGATCTTTTAAATGTTATTGTAGTAACGTGAATGCATGTATCCATGTGATTAATATTTGCAAAAATTGGTCTAATCACCAATTGGTTGACCGTTATGGAATATCTGTTCACAGATGACGACGGATATGTTCTTATGAAGACATAATTTATTAATCAGTTTAATTGAGGTCTGGAGCTGGCATGCTAGTTGTCCTTTGTTAATTTATGTAGCATTGTCATTTTGCTTAGATCTTCTGTTACCTATTCTGACATCGGACTCGGAGTTCTTTTTAACTGAGTTTTAATGTGCATATTGTTGTGTGCTTGTTTATTCTACATTGACTAGAGGTATAGGGGTGGTTGAGATCTCATAAAACATGTTAAACCCCGCCGCATGTTTGCGCCTTTCCAAAGTCAGGAGCCTCTGGCCTTTGTAAGTCGTGTATATTTGTTTTTAATTTTAGTTCATTTATAAGTTTCGGAGTTTAGTGGGACGTCCATTTTCACTGAACTAGCACACATTTTTGTTTAGGGGCCAGCTAAGGTAGCAATATACAGTTAGGAAAACAAATTAAAATTTACCTTCATAAATTTGACCATCCCCTTTTCCTGGCTTTCTTACAAATTTAGCTTACTGTTTGTGTCATGTTTGTGCATACGTATGTAATCAGTATCTTTCATAGATTTGATATCCAGTAGTTAAAATGGTTGAATATAATTTCATTTTGGTGTATCCATGGCAACAATCTGCATTTGTTTACTATAAATAAAGGCAACAGTAGTTTACCGCTGTTCCAAAGACATAAATCGATTGAGAGAAAACAAATCCGGGTTACAAACTAAAACCGAGGGAAACACATCAACTATGAGAGGAAAACAATGGAACAACAGAAACACTGAAGTGCAACAAAAAAAAAACACGCCAACATTCATAGAAACGAACTATTTGATAACAACTGCCATATTCCTGACTTAATACAGGACATTTTAAGAAAAAATGGTGGGTTTAACCTGGTTTTATGGCTAGCCACACCTTATAAAATATTGCAAAAAGGGGGGTATTTATACACATTTCACATATTTCCCTAAAATTTGGCCTAAACTAGAATATCAATCCCTTGGAGTGATACTTTTTCTGAAACTGTTTACATATATCTATCAAGAGATCAAATAAAAATCATATAATACGGACAGTCAAAAAGAAAATAGCCCAAGAAAATGTAAAAAAATAATCTTGATGTTCTTATAAACCAACTTTGAAGGCTAAATAAGACTTCAGCTGTCTAAAAATGAATGTTATTGCACAATAACTTTCATATCTAAAAAAATCCACCAGGCCAAAATGCGAAACTTCACTCCTAACTGTGTATTGCTACCCGAAGCCCGCCTCCGGGTGCGAGATTTTCTCGCAGTGTTGAAGACCCATTGGTGGCCTTTGAACTAGCTGTCAGTAACTGCGAGTACTTTCATATCTGTACTTAGTGTATTTTTGTTTTTGGGATGTATAAGTTTGAACTTTGGTGGATAGTTGTCTAATTGGCAATCATACCACATCTCCTTATTTTTATATTGGGCTGTATTCAGCTCTTTGTTCGGGTTGTCTCTTTGACACTTTCCACATTTCCATGCTCAATTTTATCTCATTGCAGTAACCATAATTCCGTCCTCTTTACCTCAAGAGTGAGCTACCGAATTAGACTTATCACCGAGTTTGCTCAACCAATTTTGTCGTTATAATGGAACTATAAACAACTGTCATATAAGTGGGAGTTTTTTTTCTAGCTATTAAAGCAGGTTTAATCCACCATTAACTTCGGGAAATGCCTTACAAAGTCAGGAATATGCCAGTTGTTATTCCCTTATTCTTTTGATTGATAGCGTTTCATTTTTTTTCAGTTTTAAGGACTTCCCCGTTTTGAATTTGCCTTGGTACTCGGTAATTTTGTTATACTTTTTTTTGTACTTGCAGGACTTGCTTACCCTTCCGAGTGCCTAAGATCACTCCCAGTTTTTCATGGGGTTCGTGTTGCTCAGTCTTTAGTTTTTGATGTTGTGTTTTATGTGCAGTTGTTTATATTATATTTTTGCAATGGCGTTGTCAGTTCGTTTTCGACTTGTGAGTTTGATTATCCCTTTTGTATCTTTCTTCTCTCTTCTTTTCGTGCAACTGTTCCTCGTTTCCATTATTCTGACAGTAATAATTATGATGTGTCGTTACTATTGTATTATTCAGAAACCGTCATCAATTTCGTATCAATTATGAATTTTTGTTCGTACTACACTAACTTTGCATGATATTTCCTGATCATTTTAAGGATATTTGGACAAGGTTCCTAATCCAAATCGGCCCAATGATAGTGTTTGAAAATAAACATCTTTGTTTTTCTTTTCAATTTCATCAGGAGAAATTAAAGAGAAACAGGTCAATTTTCATCAATCTTAAATTTAAATTGGGCAAATCTGAACCCTCAATGAAAAATTATTTTGGAACTCCATCGACAAACTTTGCACTTTTCTCTATAATACTGTTCATAAACTATTCATTAACATCAACCAGATGTCACTTAAAATCATACTAAACGTTAGTACATGCGCAATGCATCAATTCATCCTATTAGGAGCCTCTAGTATTATTTACTTATGTCTGTATGGATCACTACTTACCTATCTTTGTGAATATTTCATGATATGCTTTACCAGTCATGAAGTTTGCATACAACTCTTCGTTTTCCAGAAGCTCAGCATTTGCTATAATCTGAAATGTAAGCAGAACCATTATTCCTGTAGACATTGACCTGGATTTTCCGTCGCCTAACTGGATACCCAAATTACAGACAACTTTGTACAATTGAGGCTGTTACACGAAACCTCTTTCGAAAATATAAACATCAGTTTTTTTTTGGCATTCAGATCTTTAGATACCAAAATAGTCATATAATCTACCTTTTCCCGATTGTGTCCTCCCGATAGTGACATTTTGACTGCGTGTTGTTAGCTATTCCCACAGATTTGTTTTGTTTCCTTGATTTGTCTACTTAATCAATTTATGAGATTGTACATCGGAAAACTTCTGTTGCCTTAATTTATCAGCAACTACAACCGGGCTTTAGAGTTACTGTGAAAGTACATACTATATTAGCGATGTGAAAGTGATAGGGATATAAACAAATCAAAAGATCTGTAAAGAGTTCATGCAACCCATTTCTCTCTCCTCTTGCTGTATTTTAAAAAAACACTACGCAAATATTGCAAATCGAACCTAAAGACCGATCGCAAGAATTAATGCAGCTTTGTTACATAAAAACGTATGCCTAACGTAGATGCTGTTGTAGTAAGGAGCAAATCGCACAACGTTTTCTGAAAATGACAAATAAAAGAGGCATGATTGTTTTACTTACAATATATTATTTTACGTTTGGAGGACCTATTTTTCAAAAGACATTAGATATTTTCCTATAGATAACTTGGTCATATTCTCGCCGACTTGGTCTTTTATTTATATGAGGCGGAAATAATAAAGAACAGAATAAATGTGTGGTCTTTAAGGCTAAAACTGAAAACTTATAACCAAAAGCCAGTTCCAATAATTTAAAAGAAAACAAAAGATTGAAGAGCACATAGCCGATCGACAACACGTGTCAGTTCATTAATTGAGATATTTGGTTAAATGGAATATTACTAATAGATTTCTGAATTGATATTTCAGTTACTTTGTATAAGATATACATTGTGAAAAACATCTGTCGGGTAATGCTAATGCTCATACCTAGATAGGAATAGTTTGAAGGAGTTCAACAAATGTATAGACAAAATTGAAATATAATTTATTTCTAGATAATGGTCTGATTCGACATGTGTCAGTAGAAATTGTAGAATCTCGACGAATTTTTAAAGCCTTTATATGTACGTTAATTACACAAAATCTCGTAAAGATGACAACTTAGATTTCACCACATAGAAAATAAGATTCAAACATATTTATGACGATAATTTTGTGGAATAACAAGTTTACAATAGATAATCTTTTGAAGCACGGTCAGTTGTAATCCGCTGTTTTATTTCATACATTAATTCTGTGCATTTGTACATTATTAAATGATATTATCATAGCTGCAGTTAAATAGAGTACTAATATATTAAAAGAGGGAAGTGAAAATCATGTAGACAGTGTCGATCTAATAAGTCAAGCCTTTTCCAACTTATTTTAAAGTGTGTGCTGTTTCGCCATTGTCCCAGGTTAGGGTGGATCAGAGATCACAAACATGGTTCACTAGGCTACATGTAATGTGTGCCTTCCTGTCATGTGTGTTTTTGTTGATTGTTAAGCATAATCAGAGCGTATCTTCTTTTCTTTTGATTTGTATCACATCTACTATACAATTTTGAATTTACTCATTGTTGAAGGTCGTATGAGGACCTAATTTTTTTTTCCATTTCTACGTTCTTTTGATAATCATGCCACATCTTCGACGTAAAAAATCACTCATGGCTTCATCTAAAAGTTTTATTCAGGAAAAGTGCGGATGGTTTCATATTATTTCTCAAAACCTGTCACTCGAGTTCGAATTTAGTTCCAATGTTGCAACTTTAATTTTAGTATAATTAACTTTGATATATATGAGTATGAAGTATATTAAAAAATACATCAATTGAAAATTGCAGTCAGAAAATGTTATCATATTCTTGATGAGGCGGATACTACCATCAGGCATTGACTGTCGACCAGCCGCGGTTTTTACTTAGCGCGGAAGTATTAGAACCATATGAGTATTTCCGCGTGTAATGAGCCATCATATTGCTAACATAAAAAATTTCTTCAAATCTTTCATAATTATGCTAGTTTAATTAATAAAGCAAATAGGAAGAGAAGGTCTGGAAATATCATTCTTGGTGTCATAATTGTGTCATATATATACCTGTTGAACTTGAAATATTTGACCTATAATTAATATTTTACATTTAGTTTATCTGGCGAATGTACTTAAAACATATACTAGTATTTTAAAAGCACATTAGCATTTTTTAAAAATTGGTAAGATGCCCTCTTGTTAAAAGAGTTAATAAAAAAAATACCAGGCTATTATTGTAAACACCAGACGTGGGTTTCGTATACAAAATGTAATATTTAGAAGATACAAAACAAGGTAGTAAACCAAAACTTATGCAATCGCATGGACTCCTAAAGGAGCAAGAGCGGTTGCATCGACAGGGTATGCCTCCCCAATTCTTGCGTGAGGGAGCTGACAACTTAGTTTCTTCATTATTTATAAATTTATAATCGGTCAATTTTAGAAAAGTTTGTTATAAATTATATCAGTACCGAAGTACTGACCAATGAGGAGATGATACCCCGTGCTGTGATAGTCTACCAGCAGCGGTATCGACCAAGTGCTGTAAAATATGAAAACAGCACTTTATAGATTTTAAATGATAAAGAGTATACACCTCCCTGAAGCAACTACACAAAGATAAGAGGTTTATAGTTAAGTACGCCAGACGCACTTTTCTTCTACATAAGACTCACCAGTAGCGCTCGAATCAAAACAAGTGGACAACAAAAACATTTATGTGAACATTGGGACCAGATAAACCGGATTCATAGATAATAAAAGACTAAAAATCCGTTTTATTATTCCTTTTCTGTGTGAAATTGCATTTATGAATCTCGATCCTTTCATATTTGTACATTTGCTCTTTTTAACAAGATAGTTGCAATTTAAATCTATCATATCGTTAATTATTTTATTTTCAAGATCAATTCGGAACAAAACTGTTAATGCTTTATGTTTGCTATTTGACTTACCTCAAATTCTGCACATTTGTGTCTCCATTCTGCTCTGCACAGTTCTTCCTGTTTCAACATATCAGATGTCACTAAAGCTTTACTTTTGAGCTCCTGGATTCTTCTCTGAATTTCATGTTGGTATTCCGTATTTATAAACTTACATATCACCTCAACAGACCCGGAAACTTTAAGCCAATAATATTCAAATACATCAACTGACATTTTCTTTATATCAGAAAAGTGAAAAACCTTATTTCTTGTTCCTGCTATTGTTCCAAAGCATGTTTCTATGCAGTGCCTTTCAAATGCCTTTGTATCTTTTTCACAGGTTAAAGTAATTGATGCAATCAAAGTCACATCTAACATATCAACATCAATACCTTCCTTGGGTTGTATTCCACAGATACATGTCTGTTCGGTTCTACCGCAACTCTTGTTGATGTGCGATGATTTAATCTTGGTTCTGTCATTTTCATATAACATGTCAAATTGCTCTTTCGAAAATATTTTTGATTGCTCATTGTTACATTTAAAGACACAACATTTCATATTCGAATAGAGATGAAACAAAGTGTGTTTGTATCGCTCAAGATAATTACTAAGACTTTCAGATTTCAATATGTTCACGGAAAAATATTTTCTGCTAACATCCTGTGCCATAACCACTAGAAGAACGCATAAGCGATTGAAATATGTTTCACTCATTTCTGTTATATGTGGGTCGGGATCTGAATGAAGAAGTCAATATTAGTCTTCTGCATACATGTATATAGGACGAAATGTGTATAAATGTACAAGTATTATACATGATGTCTACTGACAATGATACTTAAATGAAAAGCATATAAACTACCACAATTTTTGTTTCATCAGAATTGGAAAAATGATTCAATTCTTTGTTGGTTTTTTGACACCATTAATAATGAAATATGTACAGAATAACAAGTCCTTGAATTTGAATGCCGAAAATAATTTGGCGAGTAACCGAAAAAATAATGTATTCATTCACTAATTCGCCGCACGAGTGAATTATCGGTGTTTTCGTTCATGATTTGATTATTTTTAGATGTCTAAACATGCTAAACTCTTGGATCTTTTATTTCTTTCTATTGCAATTACTTTTAATGTAAATAGATTTAAAATACATGTTTTCACTTCTACTTTGATGCACCTTTGCGGACCAAAGTGTGACAATACCTATTGTTTTATGATGCCAAAGGAGTATAGATGAAGGATTTGTTTCATATTTAAATATCGGGTTTTTATCTGACAGGGACATTCACAGTATTTAATTGTAACCAATGTAATAATATTAGTTAAATCTTGACATTGAACTGTTAAGGGTAAGAATGTGAGTTTCATGCGCTTCGCACTGGTAAAAGTTATACACATCACACGAAAACGTCTTAGAAGAAGTACATTTTTGAAAGCCAATTACAACTCATAAATAAATCTGTTTTTCCCAAAATAAGACATAAACTAATACAGATCCAACGAATAAAGTAAAAGGGACCCTGGGCAACTGTCTACATATAAGTATCAACAAGATGCAAGACCATAAATGTTCATTACTATATAGCAATGCGTATTTATTGATGACTACATATGATATGTGTTAGTACCAAAAAACGACAGTTTTAAAGGATCTTACCACCGTGTAAAATTGATAACTTTTACGAATACGTTCTTTCAAAGCATCAATAAGTCTCAATGGATCTATAAACAATATCACTGTGAAAATTAAGATGTTGTATACCGTTTGTCATAAGGTTTTTACAGGTACATCCCTACTTCCAAACTAAAATCTCTGTATCTATGCAACGAAATCTCTGACTTTATGATTAACTTGTTAGTTACAAAAGATGTCAGATCAACACGGTTTATCAAGGGATACATGTAAGTATAGCTGATACAAACCAATTTTTCAAGAAATAAATATAGAAAAAAATCCCCAATTATAATGACATAATAAATACTGCATGAGAAAGCATCTAACTGTCGACTTTCAATTTCATTGGGTTCAATTATTATGTGTAATAATTAAGAAGTGATTATTTTATCATTTCTGACTGGCTATGGATTTTCCTTAGCTTGTTCGTACTTCCAATGTATTTAATAAGTAAATTGTAAATACCTTTTGTGTCGCGTTTGTAAATATTGTCCAGATATCTTACGAATATACTATCAGCTACTAATAGAGTTTAGATTTGTCGAGTTCGTCCCGAGTAACAGAAATGTGATTAAATTATGAACCTTCACATTTTCCTCGATGCCGATGGGAATAGTGTTGTCGCATCGATTTTGTTTTCATATCTAGGTAATCATTTGTTTTTCAAAGTAAACCTTGTCTTTTAGATCTCTTTGTACTCACCAAATGTAGCTGCTCCACTATCGAGGTATTATGAGTTATATTGTTTACATTTTAACCGGATTACTCAAACACCGAAAGGTCATAGACAGCTAGAGGGTGCAGATTTATTTGAGTTTTTACTAATCCAGTTTTACTGGGTACACGTACATCCTCATTCGTTTTTTATTTATCAAAATGTTAAAAAAATATAATTCTAGTTATTTCTTTGAATTATATTTGTCAATTATAATACAGAAATAAAACAGAATCACACAAGATATTAGTCAGACTAAATTCCTTTTTCAAATTAAATGAATGTCAAACGGAGCTGAATTCCCATATAATAGTGGCTTCACATTTAAACATTTGCTAGATTTGAGTTTTTTCCTTAATGTCCCCTTGGATATATTTTGAACATATTTTGCCACATGTGAAGCAAAAACTGCTTACGCTTCTGGAGCACCTGAGATCAATCTAGGATTTTGGTGGTGTTATCGTTGCTTAGTCTTTAGTTTTTCTATGTTGTGTTTTGTTTACTGTGTTTTGTCTTTTGATCGTTTTTCGTGTTTGCCATTCCATTGTCAATTCGTTTTTCGACTTATGAGTTTAATTATCACTCTGGTATTGTTTGCCTCTCTTCTGGGCGAAAACAAATTGAAAGATACAACAGCTAGATGTGCCGACTTGTATCTAGGCCGGAAAGTGTTGACTTCTAGGAAAAAGGCAAACATGTTGGGTAAAGGTGAAAGGAGATGCACTCGATAACCATATGACCCTTCCAAGATTTACTGTGAGGTAATAAAGTACAAAAAGGCATGAAATTCTCCCAACAAAATCTGAATAAAAAAGTATAACAAAAGTACCGAGCTCCATTTTTAAATTTATAAAAGGTAGAGACCATAAAAACTTACAAAATCAAACTTTATCAACTTACCAAAACGAGTGAAAAACAACTGTCATATTCCTGACTTGGTACCGGCATTTTTCGGAGAAAATGGTGTGTTTAACTGGTTTTATAGCTAGCTAACCTATGACTAGTATAACAGTTGTTTTAAGTTCCGTTATATTGACAAAATTGGGTGAGCAACCCAAACAGACATAACAGGTTAATGTGACAATAATTGGGATCCAGCAGCCAAAACTGTGTAAACATACATCACAGACATACAACACAACTGACTCAACAATTCATACAAACATACAAATTAATTTAACAAAGATGCAACATATTATTGGGTAAATCAAATTATTTAGTTATCATTTACTCAATCTTCCAAAATTCTATCCCCTTTAAATATTGAAAACTAAATCTTCTCAATGTTTGTCCCATTTTAGCAAGGACGCTATCAATTATGAATTCACGGGAAAACGTTCTGGTAAATAGTAAAAATAGAAATAAGTTGAAATAAAAACAAAACTTCCATTCAATGTTATCATTTCCCTCCTTAAGTAAGAAACGACGAGTACAGCAGACTATAGAAGCTTGAGGTAAAATTGGTTTAAAATGTTGCTATGCAAATAAATTCCTGAAGTACCAACTTCAATTTTTTTTCTACTGGCTGTATACCTTTCTGGAACATGCTAATTATCCGAATATAGATACAGCTAAAAGAGAGAAAGTCAGGGAAAAAATTCCAAAAGAATCGATTGATATGCAGCAAAGATTGGCACTTTTGAAATTAAGTTACTAAGCAAATTCAAACGGTCCTTATCTCGAAGTAAGCATTGAATGTGAATACATCGAGAAGACCGCAAATACATGTACAAAAATCGAGACGACCTTTTCTTAAAATTGTATAAAAAATAGTAGAAAGATACCTACTTTATAAAATAAGTTATTTTTAATTTCTTAACCTGCACAGATAACTTTTATATTTTCATATTCACAAAAAGACAATATTTCTCTATTGAATATACAAGTGACAAGAGCAGACCGGTGTGCTCGATAACTTAGGTTTGAAAAAATAAGTATATTTTGGGAACTTGTAACATGCCAAGGACTTTGCGAAACACTCCGAAAATTCGTGACCCGAAAGATCTTTAGATTTTGTATGTTCATGATTTTTTCCAATTTTTTTTATCAATATGCAGTTAAGATTGCCAGTTTTAAAATTTCAGTTTCACAAGCTTCTAATGCAATTATCTCGAGAAATACTGAACATAAAACATCGTGTATTTGCATGTATATTTCTTATAACACAGTTTAACAATTAACTTATTTAAAATGAACAATTATTATTTGGAAATAACTTTTGATCAGAATCGTCACCGGCATTGTTTTATTATTGACTTTCTCGACTCTATCATAAAAAGAGTGAATTTTCTTTTGTCATCGTTTACTGGATATCCCACTGTAAATCCATAAAACATGATAATTGTCCAGGCAAATTCGGCTAAATTTATTGAGTCAAAATTATTATTATTATAAATATATTGTTTTCCTACATACCACTACTAATAATGACTCGTAATAATAAAATCAGTCGGAATCGATATAATGCACAAAATCTAATATACCGAGCCTTTCGAATTAGAATTTGCAGATCATTTATACATGTAAAATTACGAAATGTAACGCGTTATTTTACTTTATACACGTGTAGTTTCAGTACCATGACTCTTATTTAAGATGCAATTTCCCAAAAAAATTGCAGTCGGTATAGATGACATTGAATCGATTGATTTCTTTTCAAAACGAAATTATACTGATCATGAAAATAGCACTGAAGTAAGCTTTCACCTGATATGAGATCATTGTAATAGAGTCGGCGGTATCCAGAGTAAATATTCACAACGTAGCAGACTTGAAGAATCCATGTAAAATGTTCCCAGAATGAAACTGGAGATCTGTTCAAGTCTTTAATTTTTTTAACGTCACTGTGATGTATGCTTACACAGTTTTGGCTGCTGGTTACCAATTATGTCGGTATGTGTTGCTGATCTTATTTTGGCAATATAACTGAACTTTAATTAACTGTCATACAAGTGGGAGGTTTATCTAGCTATACAACCAGGTTTAACTCGTCAGTTTCTTCGTCAGGAATATGACAGTTTGTTTCCAGTCGTTCTGATGGTTGATTTAGTCGATCGTTTGATTTGGTCATGTTTTATGGAATTCCCTTTTTTTAATTTACCTTGGAATTCGGTATTTTTGATAAAACGTTGTTAAGCTTGTAGTAAACTAATCTTCTGAATGCATTTTTCAATATAAAAGATATGCTAAAATGTTAAAAAGCAAGCATAAACTTAGCTTGTTTCGATACCAATTACCACAATTCGAGATTGATCATTTCAGCATCGTTTCTTACTGCCGATATTGTTCCCCCTTTTGTTACAGTTTATGAGTTTAGAATTTACGAGCTTGATGTATAAGAAAGAATTAAGCCAACTCTTTTTCTCCCTGCATCATGTTAAAATTACAGATTAAAAGAACATTTTTGTTCAAGACATTATATGCACGGCTAATTATAATTGCCTTATGGCATTTTTTAACGAAGTCTGTTTTCAACCATAACATTATACATTTTATATATTTCAGAAAATGTCAAATTGAACGCCTTTGCTCTTTAAAATGTATATTTATACCTGATGCTCGATTGTATAAGGACTCCGTTCTACATGTATCTTGTTCAGACTGTTGGATTTCTGCTTTTGACGACCATACTTGACTCCTACTTCCAAAACCCTTTGACTCGAGATTACTACTATCACTGCCCGTATCTTTCGCTTTTTTTAAAGACTTACCAGCACTTCGACTTCTGCGATTGATTTTTGTTGAACTGCCTAATAAAAGTTTTCATCATGTATATAGTAAACAAACATTGAAGTGTAGAACAGAATTGTTTTAACATCTAAATAAAGTGAACTTTTTCTGTTGCTGTGTAAAAATTAACAACTGATGTTCATATCTCGTAAATCGATTGAAAGAGACCAATCAAGTTAAAACAATTAAACTGAGGAAATCACATGAACTCCAAAAGGAGAAGACAGAGTGTGTCGACAAGGTAAGCGTCTCCTGTTATGCATGCATTACCTGCCATGCGAATTCACACTCAGTCAAAATGTCACAATTGGGACGAGGGCACACTCGGTTTATTACAGATCAGACGAGTATACTTGTATCCTTCGATCTAAGACTACGAAAACATGACATTTGTGAGTTGAGACACCGAAACGTCGTATCGGACAACCAATTCGTGATAGTGACCGTAAAACTTATCTAGTGTCGATTACAGTCGTTCTTCCTCATAATTCTGTTGGAACAGTTTTTGTGTAAGGAGCAAACCCCTGTTCATGAAGTCCATATAGTTTAACTTTCACGAGCGTAACAAATTAATAGAGACATGTAGACGCCATACGATGGAGCAGAGGGTATATGACTGCTGAGAAATGGGAAGTTGGCAATTTAAAAGTAATCATATACTCTAGTTTACAGTTGTCCCATTATGTCAACATCGTGGAAAAGATCGAGATATGAAGTTTTGGTAGTAGTCTTAATCTGCAGTTTACTGGAATATATGAGTAGAAAGCACTCATTGGGATGAGAATTGTTGAGTGACAGAACATCATCAATATATCTGAAAGTGGATTAAAAAGCTTTGCATGAGGCTTTTTCATTTAGTGTTTTAGAAGGTTTTGTATAAATTCTGCTTCATATGAGTACAAAAACGATTTGACCAGTAGTTGTACACAGTTAGTATCCATTGGTATACTGACTGTCTCCTGCAAAATCAATCCTGATGATTCTAACGTGGACGAAATGTGCGTCTGGCAAACCTTATTATAGGCCTCTCACTTTTGATTATCGCCGACAAGATCCAACAGAATTTGATCTTGATAATCAGATAAGATACAAAATAATGACTGAAAATACGATCTTTATGGTTGACCTTTTACATGGAAAACTATTGGCTAATTACAGTTTTATTGATTAAGTGTATTGTTTGGTGGTCAACTATGTGGTTGGTTAATCTTCATGGTTTTGACATTGTTTTGTTAAGGACTATTCACAACTCATCCACTCCTTATTTTGAATAATTAAGTTAAGTCTGTAAATGATAAACATGGATAGCTAGCAGAGTATTATCTTCACGGATGCTCATTACTGTCAAAGTGTCATCTTCTGCAATTTTGATCAAGGGAACAATGATTTGTTTTTCCTATCACGCTAAAGACTTTTAAATGTAAAGATAAAACGAAATAAAAAATCCATTTGTAAATCATTAGTAAGTAGCATTTTCACATTGCAAATTTCATTATGTTGCATAGATAATTAAATTGACACTCTTTGCGCTTTGTTATTTTTTGCATGGAACTCGAAGATATTGTTTAGAATTTGTACATGGAAGTCATTTGATGTAAATGAACTTTCGCTTGCCTTTTACAATAGGCTTTTCGTGCAAATTCCAAAGGGTTATTTGCCATAAATATTTTGACATAGTTTTTTTCTGAATTTATTAACGAATGAAAACTCATCTAAGATACCGTTGTTATTTAATTCATCAACCACTCGCTTCGACTATACGAAACTCATCAGGGGCACTCGAACAGTTGGACGACAGAATCAATTACGAACTCGAGGAGCTTTGAAAACTCAAAATTCAAAAAACTAAATCTGTCGAAGACCAACTATTTTTGGTGGTAGATAAATCGAAGTAACGATAAATTTTGACCATGTATATACATGTATAATTCTTCAACATAAATCAATAGCTATCATACAGCTGTCATAAGATAAGATCCGATAAAATATTTGTTATTTCTATTTTTGACAGAGGTGATGATATAAACCAATTTTGATACAACTGTTTTCATATGTTATATGGGTTACTCAACACAAATCTAATAACAAGTATACAACAGTTGCATATCATTCCGCGTTTTTATTCACTATTCCACTTCAATATTTTTGTACTGATGTTAGCTGTACTATAATATCTTTTAGGTAAATAATTGGCTCATATTTATTTTTGCTACAATTTATGTGTTAAATGGTCATTTAAGATCTAATATTTACAGTTTTCATAACGAGTGAGAATTGGATATCGCTCGATGTCAACTCCAGTTATTAAATTTCAATATAGTACTAAAGGATCCTTCAGAGAGTTTATGACTACTATTTAAATTAAATAACGAGAGTTGGTATCAGAAGCGATATCCAATTCTCGAGAGTTGTTAAACATGTTAAACCAATTTCTCATTGTGTTAAATTAAAAATTCCGCGAATAGTTGATCTAATTTTTGCACATACCAGTATGACGTCATATGCCCTTTTACGGTATCAAAATATAACATCAGATATTTTAAAACTGTTTGCTCGCTTCAGAATGTAATACAATTTGACAAAAAGAAGATTTCCTAGTACAGAATGTGAGCGTTTTGTATATTTTTGAAGAAATCATATATGCCCTTTGCGATGGACGAAATGTTCTTCGTCTTAACCTTTGAAAGTTATCAATGACCTAACGAATAACCAATGGAAATATCGTAATATCGTCTCATGATGCTGGATAAGCCAATCAAATCAACGCAGTTTTCGTATTACATTATCGTATCACACTCCGTGAAGTGAGAAACGAGAGATACCTATTCATGCAAGAAACAGATAACTGGTCACCATCATAAGAGAAATATAAATGTTGACATGTAAATGGCATCACGGTGACACCACAAGTAACATTACTACACAAAAGTGTTCTGATTATAATCTGCTATTGTAATTTTGAAAGAGTTGAAACATTTTAACGTTTTGTGATTTGAAGGGTTATATACATGATATTCCAATAATATCTTTTTTTCATAACTTCACTTTTTAACTTAATGAGCCTTATTCAGTGAAGTATACAATCTTTACAAAATGACAGATTTAAGACGTAAATTATATTTATTTCGAAAAAAAATATCAGAACTGATTTGTCTTGATATTCAAAATGTATATAATATTATTTGATGAAATTTTACCTAAAAAATTGTCTGCAGATATCGTAACTTGAAATAATGTTTACTGGAGACCTGGCTGACTTTTAATTAAGAAATTAGAAATATTCTTTTTTGTATAATGCAAAATTCCACAGATATTTGATATTTTATGCTAAATTGATATGGCCAATTTTGATCTGCTATCCATTCCGGAGCACTTAAGATCAACCCTGGCTTTTTATCGAAATTTGTGATGCTCAATCATTCGTTTTGTGGAATGGTTTTGTTTTAGCCCTGGCGTTGTCAGTATTTCCTCGACGTATGAGTTTTGAATGTCCCATTGGTGTCTTCCGCTCTTTTTTTTTTTATAAATCATTATGTTTGAATGTGTGTTGGTATTGCGGCAACCAAAATATAGACAAGGGTAAATATTTGAAATGCGAACTCTTTTGGGAGAAGTACACCACCCTCCCTTTTTCATCTAGAAGATTTATTCATTTTGCCATCAAACACTTCCCATGAAGCTTACTTTGATTTCGGGGGCTTTTATAGCTTGTTATGTGGTATGGGTATTGTTCCTCTTTTTATATAAACTTGCCAAAATTTATGTTCCATTCAGGCTAATCTTTAACATACCTTCATTGATGTGTTGGTCTCCCTGTAATTCTTGCCTTGGGCTGCGGCTGCGACTTCGACTTTTTGGGACATCTAAAAATCCTTGTTTTATGAAACAGAAAAAAACATATCTTGTATATAGTAAATATAGAAAACAAAACTATAACATTTTACATGTAGCATAGAGATGCTTTGCTTCTTTTACAAAAACAATAATGACTATGCCATAACACAAATACAAATTCTAAACCTGCTAATTTTATATTGACCAACATAACTTACCAATAATATCTTGCTGAAAAATTACTAAATCAGTATATGCTGTTGTAGTTCTATCATGTCTAGAGTTACAAAAGAAAACAATCTGAAAATGTTTATTGTTTTCTGTTTGATAGAAAATGATTAAATTCCAAAGAGCAAAAAATCATGGAGATAAATTCAGCTACATTTAGGTAAACATGTGGTCTAAGGAAAATATACTTTTTGCACATATGATTTTCAAAATTAGAAAAGACTCATCTGAATCTCCCTAATGGAAAAGACATCGAACTGCACCGAGTAAATAAATGGTATACGGCAAATATTTGTTTTTCTTGGTATGTTTTACACACTGAAAAATTACTAATATATGGAAATACCTATTGATGCTCTGCGTTCACCTTTTTTGTGCAACGTTTTCTGTTTTCCTTCTAATATGAAACTATCTTCACGTTCAGTGTCAGGAGTCTGTGCCTTTTCGATATCACTACATCCTTCTTCATTGAGTATACCTAAAATCATGACAATAGATATAAGAAGATGTGGTATGAGTGCCAATGAGACAACTCTCCATCCAAGTCAAAATTTATAAAAGTAAACCATTATAGGTCACAGTACGGTCTTCAAGACGGAACCTTGGCTCACACCGAACAGTAAGCTATAAAGGGCCCCAAAAATTACTAGTGTAAAACCATTCAAACGGGAAAACCAACGGTCTAATCTATATAAAAAACGAGAAACGAGAAACACTTATGAACCACATCAACAAACGACAACTACTGAACATCAGATTCCTGACTTAGGACAATGCTTTTTTATGTACATGATTTTCAAAGAATACAAAAAATTAATTGTTAATTTTATTTAATGATTATATTATTGTATTTGGAATATTATAGTCTCGGATTCTGTTTAATGACTTTTTTTAAGCAACTCCTTCATACTTTTTGTCAAATTTTAAGAAAATATTGTATAATTTTATGACATTTTTAGTGTTACAAATACAGAAATGATTTTGATTTTCAAAGAAATATTTTTTAAGGAAGTGTTAACAAGAAAATTTAACTTAATCTTTTTTTAATTTCTCCTACTTTTATTAAATAAAAGATGCCATTTAAAATGTTACTGCAAAGGTCTTGTTATCTTAATTCTATTTTGTTAACAAACGTGTGTTGCTTTCTATCTAATTCTCCTAAATGAGAGAAATTTGCAGCAAAACTCACTGCTTGTAAAAAATTAAGTGATCAGATCCGTGATTTATTCAAATATTTTAAATCGAATTAAATCAAGTTATAGATTTAAATCTTTATTTCAAAACAGAATTGATATATCTTACAGTATTTGTAAAGTGTGTCTAATTACATCAATACACGAAGTCAGATATTTGTCAGATGCATATGACAAAAATTCACACTATGTATGAAAGTTTTAGAAAATAGAATCTAAGAGGAGTAGCGTGAAAGCAGCATATGCTGCAAATTTATAACCAACGAATCAACTTAAACACTCAAATTTGATTTATGATTTACTAAAACATATATCAGAAATACAAAAGTGTCATAGGAAACAATAATGAATGCATGGAATCGTTATCAGAATCAGCATCTTGTATTGTTGCAATTTCCTAGGTCTGATTGATTCCAGGTCAAATATAATTAAAGATCTAAATTATCGTTTTACCTGTAAAAAATATTTTTTTGCGGGTCGAATCAGTCAACGAAATAGGTCTTCATGTTTCCTTTCCCTAATTTCACTTTATCAGCTGTGCTCTAATTGAAGACGAGTTAATGTCTTGCAAGGCAATAAAGGATGTTTTTAGGGTATTTTGACAAAATTGAACTAAATATACTTCTACGTATACTATCAAGAAAACTTTCGAAAACAAGGTTTTAGGGAGCAGCGTTCACAGGTGGACATTTCCATATCCACGTATTCCTCCTTGATAAACATTCAACTTCGATAAAAATTTAGACAGGGAATACTTACAATGATGACTTGTCTCTAATTGATCTTTATGGGACATCAAACTTTGCACACTGCTGGCCTTGTTGTCAAAAACTGTTAATTCGATTTTAAGAATTGTGGAAATTGAAGTATCAATTGCACACAACTCTATCATTCCTCTAAGAAACGATTCAATTGCTTCATGCAGTAGTTCTGAGTGATTTAGTACAAATCCAGAAATTGATGTTGATATTATTAAAGATCCTACAAACACAAACTCTATCTCAAACCATCTATTAATTCTTTTTGTTGATTCAAGGATTTGCTTCATTTTTTCAGGTAGCCAGTTTTTTGGCGTTTCCATTTTCCATTCGAGATAACACTTCTTGTCATCTAGATGTATTTGAAAAAAAAATATGTTTATTAAATATTCATTCATATATCTTTGTATTCATATAAAAACTTACTATAATATTACTTCCTTGAGGTGATAAATTAAATTGCTTTATATCTAGGTTTAAAATTATAAAGATGATTTTCTATAACTAAAACATATGATACCGTTTTTCTTGCGGACGACACTTGTATCAATAAAACATTTGATATGTTTCGAACGAGGACAAATAATTATATTACTAGTTATTGTTTTACTGTTATTTCACTTTTTTCTTGGTACACATGGTCATCCTGCCTTTGCATAGAAGCAAATTGACTCAAAAAATACATAGAAATACACTGCAGGTTATAGAGTTATCACCCTTTCTAGAATTAAAAACCAGCATTCCATTCCAAATAGTTTGCATTTTTTACAAACACTAGCAAAAGTAAATCAATTGGAAAACAAGACATCAAAAACGTTGTAGCGTTGTCAGTTAGTCATTGACTTTGCATGTATTTTGGTATCTTCAGTCATGCATTCTTATAAATGCAACTTTGAGTAAGATATAGATAAATATCCATGCTGACGCCCATGAAACGCAAGCAGAAAGAGCAAGTGTATATGTGCGTAATGTTTGTAGTCTGTAACTTTTTTACAATATTTTGATTACTTATAATCTTTTCCTTATCCAATCATTTTGTTATCAAATTTATTTTTCTTTCAACGTTGGTTAAAACCCCTATATAGCACTTTCAACTTGTCATGCTTTGCATTTGCAGCAGTTCATTTTGCTCGATATAGAAACATTATACAGTTGGCAAAGGGAAACAACTTGTGTAAAATTTTGTTATAACATAATCAAATCTCTAATTGACAAAAAGACTATTGAGTTGCAAATTTGGCAAAGCATTTTTTAAAACAAATTAGGTTTTTTTTCTTGGTAATATAATGAGAACTTATTCAAAGGTTTCATGAATATTTTAAATGTTGTGATTCAATATAAATTGAAATATTTTGGGACTCTGTGATCACTATGACGACCGGAAGCTTTCAACCACAATTAGTGGAAAAAGAGAGGCGAAAGATACCAAAAGGGACATTCAAACTCATAAGTCGAAAATAAACTGACAACGCCATGGCTAAAAAAGAAAAAGACCAACAGAAAAACAAGAGTAAACAAAACACAACATAGAAAACTAAAGAATGAGCAACACGAACCCCACCAAAAACTGGGGGTGATCTCAGCTGGTGCTCCGGAAGGGTAAGTATATCCTGCTCCACATGTGGCACCGGTCGTGTTGCTCATGTTAGTATAAACCCGGTAATAAGTCTAATTCGGTAGGTCAAATTCGGCAAAAGGGGACGGGATTGTAGTTACGACATTAGGAACATATCCGCTATCATCTGTGAAACGGATATTCCGTAACGGACAACCAACTTGTGATGGCGTCAGTAAAATTTCCGAAGGGATGATTTCAACTTCACCACTTGGAAATCTTGGTTTAATAGCTTCCTTGTGAGCAGCAACCCTTTATCAAGGAAATCATAATAGGAAAAACAAGTCCTGGAGTATCGTATCAACTGGGAGATATATACTCCGTATGCAGGCGCTGCTGGAATGTTGCTACATAAAAATGGAAATCAGGCTTGCATGTATCTGTGGTAGTTGATCCTTTCTTTTTTCGATTAGAGAAAACTTCTCTGAAGTAGGTCTTTATAATTAAATTTTTTAAGATAAAATAGGATGCTAATTGTCTTTTTCTTTAACTTATTACATGTATTTGTTTATTTGTAAATGTTTAAGTTCGACGATCAAGTACCAATTTAGACAGAACGTCAAAAATGAAATTAATAGACATAAAGTTGCAAACATATTACATTGTTTTCTACCTATTAAAAATTACATGGAATAACTTTATATATGATAACGGTAGTTTGAAATGATGCAATAATTCATTAATGTTTTATAGTCATGTATATATTTGCTTCTAATGGCATATAAAGAGGCACACATTTTATATGACATAGTTTTGGCCACATTTTCAAAAAAAATGTATTAAGTTCAATGCATACGTGATTAGATAAACATATTACTTAAATTGTTAAGATTGGTTATTACTAGGCTACTAGCGTAACGTTAATTGTCAATATTTTCTTAAGAATGTAAACTCTAAAGAAAATATGTTGAAACAGTTGAGTAAAAAATATTTGAAAACGCGGCCTTCAATTCTAGTAATAAAAATTGCTAAATATCGCGAATAGGTGGTGTCCAATGATGCCAAATAAGAGTTACTTTCCAACTGGAACATACAGGCGGCTTTTGATTTAAAATTTCATTCTGAACAAAATATCTAAAATAATTCTTTATATATACTTTCTGCACATTTATCACCTTGCATGATTTTAAGGTGGAGTAGTTTTAAACAGACGTTTTTGTCACTATAAGGTAGTTAATTGGATCACAGGACAGATAATAGAACAAATGTTTTCTATGTATTTAATCATTTACATGTAGTTCTGTTGGCGTTGGTGTTGTTTTTTTCAACCCCTCCCCCTAAAGATTCAAACTGTTCGCCTTGTAGTATCATGGTTATGAAGAAACGACAAATCCGAATAAAAAATTGCTTTAGCAGCTATGTTTTTTTATTCAATCGAAATTAAATGCAGAATATTCAGAACGAGAACAAGTTATCAATAAATCCTACAGGTAAGTTTTGTAACGCTAGAGAGGGAAAACGGTCAGGAAATTAATACTTACACTGGTAAGAAAGGGTGCGTTGATAGAGACAGCAAATTTGCTTTGTAAAAGACTACTAAAAGATTCTTCAACCAGTATTTGTAATGGTTCTTTTCGTGGAGAAAGCCTGTCATTTTTCTACATGAGACATTAGATGTACCATTGCCGACCGAATGTGACTTCGTGTTTATACAACCCGAAAACCCTAACGGACGCCCTCTTATGCAGTGGATTCATTACCAGATGGGAAATGCCAGGCTATCATATCTCGTTATCCCTTTCATTTCATTTGACATCAAAGAGAACTTTGTGAAACTAATGCTCTCAGGTTGTCAACCTGATCAACATCTAATAGAAAGTCTTCCAATTATCAATCTATTAATGATTCCAAACAATTTAGACTTAATTGCATCAAAAGTTGACAAATAACAGTGATAATGATAAGAGTATACATATTTTCTTTTACCTACCTGGTAACGGTAAATTTCCTCTTTGGAACGAACGACTGTCGTTTAAGGATGTTATCTCAACATGAATTTGGTCATAGCTAACTACAAATATAAACAACAAACAACAAACTGTATTTCCTTGATTTAATTAACAATAGCAATACAAATGTAAGATTTGATGTTGTAAAAACAATATATTTGCCATGAAAGTGTCTGTTCCAAATGTGACGCTCATTATTATAATTTAACATTTTGGAACACAGAACGAAATCACGGAGACTACATAATAATGGTTTGAACAATATTTCTGTTCCAAGCTTTATATCGAGCGAAAGATCTGTTTTAAACAAAAACACAAATATAAACAGCAAGAAAAAAAATCATTTATAGGAATTCGCAATTGCATCAAGGAGAAGTAATTGTTTTTCTACTTCCATTTATGCTGAACAGGTTTGAAATGATGACATTTCACAAACTCTCTTTTCGTTTAAAGAAAGTAACAATATTTATCTTTCCCAATTCAATCCATTAATGTGTATAATTGTTTAATATTTCAATAGCAGGGCTTACTCTTAACACAAAACTGCTCCATCAGAGTTATGATGAAGAATGACTGACATCGACACTACACAAGTTTAACTGTCACCTTCACGAATTTGTTGGTTGATACAGTCTGCCTGACTCTCATCTTACCAACAACATGTTTTCACCTTTTTAAATCATTGGTACCAGATTAGTCGTAATTTTACCGATTGTGTCGAATTCCCCGATTGTGAAATATTTATTGAGTTAGTGTTGATCACAGCAGGAGACAAGTTCCCTGTCTACGCATCCCGTCTTCCTCCGGAATTGGAGTTGGGGTTTTTCCGATTCTTAAAGTTTTTGTATATTTTACCTATGTGCTGAAGTAGTGTTTTTTTTTTTTTTATTATTTACTTTATTTGTCTTCGTTCTATTATGTTTCTTTTGTTCGTAGGACTTTTGACGTGACAGGGTATTTATTCATTCCGCTATCGTGTTTTTGACTTTGGGCGTTTCTTGTGCAGGTGGATCCTAATGTCCGATTCGGACGCGAGAAGTTTTTACAGTGTTGTTTCCATTTTGTTTATCCTTTTTTGTTATATTTTACTTAATTTTTACTTTATCGAGAAGGTGTATACTATATATCAGATGTACTTTCAACTACAAAAAACCTTTTTATCGGCGTTTTTGTCAATAAACATTCAACTACAAAATTTTTTTTTAGGACATTCGGGCTGCTTAGTCTTTGGTTTTCTATATTGTGTTTTATATGCTGTGATTTATCTTTTATCGTTTTTCGTTTTTTGCCATGGCATTATCATTTTGTCCTCTTCAACTTCATCACTTCGAAATCTTTTACATCATGGTAACACTCTAAAGCTCTGAAATATCGTTTCAATTGGGAGATATCACAGATATTTGAGGCATGGCCCCCATTTTAGGTCCCGAATGTAAAAAAAATAAATTCTATTTTTGTTCATATTTATAATTTTCTTAAAATGTTTAGACATATAACAAGTCTCATAAACCCATTACTAGCTGATTACAATACCTTTTGTACCATCCGTACGAACCGCAAGTGAAAATAAAAGATATTTACCTTCGTTGAATGACCAACTTTCACTTTGGAGGTGCAGATCGGAAAATCGCCATAAATTTCGTACAAAAAAAGTAAAATAACAAAAATACCGAACTCCAAGGAAAATTCAAAACGGAAAGTCCCTTATCAAATGGCAAAATCAAAAGCTCAAACACATCAAACGAATGTAAAAACAACTGTCATATTCCTGACTTTGTACAGGCTGAGGCTTTTCCTTATGTAGAAAATGGTGAATTAAACCTGGTTTTATAGCTAGCTAAACCTCTCACTTGTATGACAGTCACATATAATTCCATTATATTTCGTACAAAAACTCACTTACTTTTCAAAAGAATGATATTCTTTATCTCGGGAGATATTTCTCTCAACGTTTAAATATGTAACATAGTAATCTGCGGCGGTTTTATGTCTTGTTTCAGTAATTTTGTTCTACAATTGTCGTCCGTTTGAACCTCTATTCACGGAAATGAAAATACAGCGCCATTTGCGTAGTCGTTCCCTATGTTCAATAACTCCGTTCAAAGAATCTGCTTTCCTGTTCAAGATTACCAGTCTTACACATGAGTTTCGGAAGCAATGTAGCTACACGAAAAGAATAGAGATATTCGAATTGTATTTAGTTTTATTTGAAACGTACGGGAAACTTCTAAAATGTTTGATGAAGAACAAATTGTAGCGTTTAATTTGAGCAATGAATTGACAAGCGGGAGCTTGCAAAACATTCATGGTAAAATAGGTTGTTAAATATTTAAGAAAACATCAACGAAAGACAGAAATTGTCTGTTCTACAGGCATTGCTGCCGCACATATTTCCGATCTAGGAGCACAAACCACACCTAGATGGGCAGATTTGAAGATGGTAGGCATATGAGTGAACATTTACTTCATCTTATTGAAACAGATAAATAAAAGTATTTCTGTAAAGGAGAATTTTCTGAACATTAATGTTCTAGAGCTATTTATTGACGAAATTTCTATGATTAGTTCCGAAGTTCTTTGTCTAGTGGAATTTATAATAAGAAATGTGAGAAAATCAACTCATTACTTTGGTGGTGTTCAAATTGTATTAGTAGGACATTTTTTCCAGCTCCCCTGTGCCAAATGAACTGTTAGGTGACCCTGGAAATCAATGTTACAGAATTAGTTGGTTCAATATAAATAAGAAGATGTGGTATTAGTGCCAATGAGACAACTTTCCATCAAAGTCACAATGTATCAAAAATTAACAATTATAGGTCAATGACTGTTTTCCGTATCGAATTATTTTACATTTAATTCATTGTAAAAGTGACCAAAGACTTATCAAGTGTATTAAAGAATAAGAAATAACATGACTGATGATGATAATCAGGATGATCCGCCTCAACCTGATATTTGTGTCTTTGTGAATGCATATGCAAACTCAGAATTTATGGACAGTGAAATCGAACATTTAGATTTCTTGGGTTAATTTATAGCAGATAACAATAAATCAAGGACAATCAAGCTCTTCATTATAATTGGGTTTAGACATTGTTGTACATGAGTTCATTAACACTCCTCTGGAAAATGATATTTCATTATTATAACAGTTAATTTAATGCAAATATGAAAACTATAATGATTGGTTTGCTTTCGAATTTTCACTTATTGAAGATATTTAACTGAACTGTTTTCCCAAAGGGGATTTAAAACATTCTGCTAAAACTTAAAAGGACTTTTTGTTAAAATTAACTATGTATATCACGTCAGATGATTGTGAAAAAATGCATTATCACTACTTACAAATATAAAAAAAAAGATGTGTTTTAATATCCAATTAGACAACACTCCACTAGAGACCAACTGACTTAGAAGTTAACTACAAGTCACAGTACGGCCTTCAACAATGAGCAACACCCATACCGCATAGTTTGCTACAAAAGGCCCCGAAATGACAAAGATAAAACAATTAAAACGAGAAAACTAGCGGCCTGATGTATGAACAAAACAATGAACGAAACAAAATATGATATACAGCAACAAACAACAAGCACTGAATTACAGGCTCCAGACTTTGGATAGGCACATAAAGAATGTGGCGGGGTTAAACATATTTGTGGGCGCACAACTCTCCCCTAACCTGTGACAGTAGGGTAACAGTACAACATAAGAACTATAAAAATAGTTTGACTGGGGGTGGGCAAACAAAACAACCAGATACATATTTTGATATAAGAAAGCGGACAATATGGGGGAAAAAATTTATTACATTTCATAATAAACCAATTTTCTTTGAAAACTGGATTAAGAGTGGTATGATATACTTGAATGACATTTTAGATGACACTATGTCATTATCAGAAAAATATATTTTAAACAAATTAAAGTGTAAGGTAAACTGGATTGCAGAATTTCATATATTGAAACATGCTATTCCACAAAATTGGATTCACATAGTTAAACAAGAAAATTCTGTTCAAAGTACAGTAAATGTCAATAGAAATAAGATCACATGGAAAGATCGTTATTTTGAGACTACATGTTTTTCAAATAAAATGTTATATGATTCGCTAGTGAATATTAAAAAAGAACCGTCAGTAGGGATAAACAGGTGGCTTAAAATTCTACCAATGCAAGAAGCTCCAAATATGAATTCACTATATAACTTTATTTTTAAATATTTAACTGAAAATAAATTAAAAATATTCAGATGGAAATTACTACAGTTTATTGTACCAACAAAAAAGCTTTTATTACAATGGAAAATAACTAATAACAATATGTGTAATTTTTGTAACATAGAAGAAGATTATGATCACTATTTTTTCAATTGTTCTCATTTGACAAGATTTTGGCAGCAAATATACGACCTCTTAAAAAGGAGTAATATAGATTTTTTTATCAAAACTACAACACCTGATATTTGGATACAAAATCACAGACAACAAGTATTACTCAATAAATTTTTTAATTACGATACTTAGTTTTTCAATATATAAGTCATACTATGTATCTGAGCAGAAAACAAAAAACATAGACGTCTAAAGAATTTTTGTCAATGAATACACTAAGAGAGTAGACACCAATATTAATGGACATAAGACAATAAGTCCAATGCTACTAACAATTAAAAGGAACATAATCAATGAATAATTTTTCTAGTATTGTTATTATAATGTTTTGTAAACAAAATGTATGTCAATTAATCTAATCAGCTGACTATTCCCTGGGTAGTCAGTGGATCATAACAGGGTACGTCAAGAGAAGCTTGGAATCTTGACGATTTATGTAACAAGCAATATTTGATGAATAAAATAATTATGTTGTTAAAAAAAAAAAAAAAAAGAACTATAAAAATTATTTGAAAAAAGTAAAATAACAAAATATTGAACTCTAAGGAAAATTCAAAACGAAAAATATGACCTCATGCAATGCCAAATTACAGGTATTAACAGATTGTAGAACCGTGAGTGTGCATATGAATATAACAATAATATTTAGTTCGGTTTGAGTTAACTAATAACAAAATCAATATTTAAACCAATAAAAAACAATATTCAATGATCTAACTACAGTGTTGGATAGGTAACCTTTTAAAATAAGTTTATGTAGAGGATTGATAAGTTTACCCAGATCGTATCTAAATTTCTGGGCTCGGTAAAAACATCTCTGTAAAAATTAAGATGTGCTATCCTGTTTAGAATAAGTTTTATACAGGTACAGCCAAACTTCCAAACAAGATCTTTATAGCTTTGGAATAATTTAGTAAAGGTTTGAAGTAATTTGTGGTGACGAAATTCCTTACTTAATAATTTACCCGTAATACATAGATAACGTTCATTGAAATCCAAAATGTCACTACAGAAACTGGTATAGCGAACGAGTTGTGATATATACACACACCGTAAGGTGGTACCAAAGGAACATCACCATCCAAAAAAGGCATATTAACAATAGGGAAAGAGAAAAGTCGTCCCTTTTGTCGTAAATTTTTGTGTATAGTTTCCCTCGTAAAACTGAAATATCTAAATATAGGAAAAGACAGTTATTACCGTTCATATTTGATTTACTTAAGGTAAGTAAATTTCGACAGTATATTTAGAAAGATTATTTAACGAAAAAATATCAACGAGATAACGATAAGTGTTGTTGAATTAATCAATAAAATGCAACTTAGACGCCTCTTTACTCAGTTTTGCCATACACTGTGATTCATAACAGTACAAGAACAAGTATTAAAGGGGCGCGATTGGTGCCCATATGATTCCCTACAACCTGTGAATAAATTTCATTGCCGAAACGTACATAAATGTTGTCCAGGAGAAAATAAGCAGCTTCAATCATCTCATCAAACCTCCAGTAAGTCTATTTAGCATATTTACCTTTATCAATAAAGAAGATGAGTAAGATGAGTTGCAGCAAAAATATTTGCAATCAGGCTTTTTAAATGACCATTTAATTAAACAGGACAAATTTGGTGTGATAAGATTTTGTGGAAGTGTAGTGTAAAGAGTTGAAAAGTCAAAACTGTCAACAGAATCAAAAGGAACATCAAAAGCACGTAATTTATCTAAAGCATCCAAAGAAATTTGTACACTCCAAATATAGTTAATTCCACTATTTTCATATGTTTTATTTCAAAGGTTAATGATGGATTGGATGTAAACGGCCCATATTACCCATGTTTGACCTCTATAATATTTCAGACATTGTCTGGTCATCTTCAGCCACAATCTTCACAAACTTTACCAAAACGTAATGTGGGTGATGGCTAATGTGGAGTCGCAAGAGGCAAAATATGTTAGTGGTTATGTTAAATCAAAACCGAAGCATGAAATTTATGTAAAAACAAGGAACGCTATTTTTGCCGATGGGATGGAATCCAAAATAACTTACAAATGCAATTAACAATTTTAAATTCATTATCAATGTCTTATAATGAATTATAGGTAAACTCTAGTGATCCTGAAAGTTTAATTGAAACCAAAAGAAAACAAAATTTAAGAGAAGGGTTATCTAATATTACTGGCAATGCCTTCACATTTTTTACTTAATTAGATCTTTTGTGTAGGAACAGTCTTACTCATGTCAGTCTTTTTCAGGATGGAAAAACACCTGTTTAGACACGTTAAAGATTAAATTATCAAAGATAAAGAACTGTTTGAAATTTGAAGTATAACACTTACAAAAGCTAGTTATTTCTCAGAAAGTCAAAATAACTGTGACATTAATGAAATGTCGTTTCCATTATCACAACAATGTGTGGAGTCTATAGACATCTTTGATGCGGATGTGGATTTGTTTATAAAAGTTGCATTCAGTAAATTTCGTCGAAATTATCTTCAATTTCTGAAGAAAGAGAAAGGAAAAGCCCTAAGAAAAAACGTAATGGACAAGTCAAAAACAATCTGTAAGAGCTTTTAACATGCAGTTCTTTAAAGATGATAAAAACAGTTTCCCACCTTCGACTCAAATCTGAACTTGTTGCAAACTCGAACTTTTTCACCGAAAAGACTTTTACTAAAAATTATCTGCTTTTGTTTTGCAAAATTTATAACGTCACAGTGTCTTCGTCTAAAAGAAAGAATGATATCAGTTCTGTGTTATGTAATGCTATTTCAAATAGTGATAGCATACCTTTTAGATTAGATGATAGTGCTACCAATCAGTTGTATCTAAGAGAATCTGTTGAAACTGTTCATTTAAAACAGTCAGGCCAATTTGTTCGACAACTTAACAATCTCAAATACTGGATATATACATACCAGGCCCATCCATTATAGACAATCATACAACACACTCTCCTCTTAAGACTTCAGACACACGTATTTGTATTACTGATTCTTGTTCTGAGGCTTCAGTAGTCCCACCTAAATCAAAACTATCGCGAAAAAGAAAAGTAGTTGGAAGAGGCAAGGACAGAGGAAAGGGAAAATTGAAACAAAAGACTTATGAACCAGGTGATAATTGTGCCATTTGTTATCTATCATAAAAGGAAGTAGACGATTTGATTTGTTGTGATGTATGTGCGTTGTGGTTTCACAGAAATTGTGTTCATTTACAAGATTAGACTGAGTAGACTTGTTTCACAGAAAACGGTGAACGGTTTACTTGTCCTCTTTGTCAGTAATTAGGTAAGCTGATTTTATTGGAGAAGTAATGCAATTAAATTGACATATGTTATTGATTGATGGATTGTCGGTTGCTTAACATCCAGTGTCAAATATTTCATATTAAGTTTAATGTTAAAACACTAACAATGGCAATATGAAATAAACATTTCAGATTTCAGAGGTTTTTTTATCAGTGGGTCTCCCTATTGAGTATGAGGTTACCCACTTTTTTTCAATATTTTTTTACAATTATGATTTCAAGTATCTATCATACTGTTTACTGCTTAATATATGTTATGACAGTGGACTGGACAATAAAAAAATGCATGTATGTATGGACGTTTGACCATTGTTGAAGGCTTATGTTCTTTAGATGTTTTTGGGTTTTTTTTATTTTCATGTGGTCGGGTTGCTGTCTCATTTACTTTTACACATCTTCTTATATTTACATGAATATAAATGTGTTGTCTCTTCGAATGTTACCAGCTATCTGGTTTTATTGTATGACTACTAGATTACTCGATTTTAATATACATTTTTCCCTTAACTGAAGAGATTCATGATTGTGCAACTTCTCCACCTCCTGCATTAGATTTTTTGATATTGCATGTTGTCCTAAATTAGCAGAGATAACTGTGTTGCAATATGCCTAATATATGGGGTTTGTGCTTGCGCCATTGTGTATTGTCCTCTGCTGACAAAACACATTTTCAAACCACCTCGCTGTTGACTCTGCTTGGAATTATGGCTGCATGTGAAATTTGAAATTTGTAAGTGCACAGCTCATCAAATCCCATAATACATAATACGATGTCCTGTCTTATCTGGTAGGATATAAAGTGTTTTTGTTTGTTGGTAATTGTTTTGTCATTTACTTACTCTTTTCCTAATAATCAAACCACTCTATTTTGTGTAATTTGATGATCACCTGTATTAGTTATAGGCATTGGATACCAAACACTACTGATAATAACACTGGTATGCATGTTTAAGTAGTTCAACAGTTGAATTAAATAATGAGTAATTTTTCTGCTGGGTTTCCTTATACACCTCCATCAAATGTAACATATCTTTATTGGCTATATCCTAAGCCAAACAATTCCGCATTTTTCCTTTCAGATGTGAGAAAAATGTGTTCCTGTGTGAGTTATGTGTAAATGGGAAATAGATTTTGAAGATCCCACAGGTAAGCTTCCTAAAAATGGTTTCATTCTATGAACTTGTAATTTACTTTCAAGTGTTTTTGCAAAATGCATCAGTTCCACTTTTTAGAACAGTTTCTGACAAGTGAGACTGTGCAAATTTTTCAAAGAACATGTGATAGGGTTAGCAGAATCAAAACCAGGTAGCAGAAGATTCATCATATCTCGATTACTTTAAGCGTTTGTGCTTACATACTCAGTACAGAAACCAAACATTTATAACATGTGAACAGATTTCCAAAGTAACAAGTTAAGCTCATAACCAGTTGCTGTGGTGGTAGGGAAATGAGCGAACGGAAAACGAAAGCCAGTAAAACATAAGAACACTAACTATGAAAAATGGGTCGCAATTGTTTTTCAATTTTTCGAACACTATTGACTCTGGTGTACACTCAGTAAAACCACTGAGTTTAGTATCACCATTACGCTTTCTAAACTGTAAATCTGATTGCATAGACCCTTATATATCATTAGACCTCCCTTATTACCTTTGGTTGGAATATTTTTGGTTTTAGCCTCAGTTGCCATCCAATGTAGGTTTTTTAGGTTTATTCCACTCTTTTGTTCTACAGAAATTAAAATTGCAAAGGGTTATGGGATGGTAAAATCAGGAAATTACTATTTTATTTGCCATGGCATTGTCAGTTTCTCTTTGACTTGTGATCTTGAATATCCCTATCTTCCTCCTCTCTTTTGTACCAGTATATATCAAAGTATATAATAATAAGGTATATATAAAGTAAGGAGATGTGGTATGATTGACAATGAGACAAATATCCACCAAAGTCCAAATGAAGTGGATGTAAGCAATTATAGGCAATCCTACAGCCATCACCAATGAAAAATGGCAAATAAATGGGGAATGTGTTCATGGGACACAAATAATGCCCCCGCTCGCATATAACATTATAAAGGGACATAACTCAAGAACCATAGAAGTGACGCTACCCAAATTCGAACTTGATCTGTGTTTTGTTGTAATAAGCAGTGTGTATAAGATTCATAACATTTTTGAGGCAAACTAAAGTTAGAGAACGGAAACCAATTTTGGGACGTACGGACAGACATACGTACGGACGGACAAGGGTAAAACTTAATGCCCCCTCCGCAATGATAGGGGCATAAAAATGAAAATGTGAAAAGACCAAAAAAAAGTCTACAAAACACAACATAGAAAACTAAAGACCAAACAACATGAACTAAATTAACCCCCCTATAAAACAAAGGTGATCTCATGTTATCTAGGAGATTTAGTTCAAGTATAAGATACACCGATGAGGGCGCTAGATATTGTGGTAAATTACTATTTCGTAGTTCAATATTACCTTTTGGGCATCTACACCACAGTGTTAAAAAAACAATTTAATTATTTCTTTGTTCCACCTTCTTTCAAAAGGATGGCGCTCTAATGTCATCTTTTGAGATAATAAAAATGTTTGCATTTTGATAGAACAATTGGGCAAATTTTTCTTAATATTTCTTTCATATCAGCATATTTACTTTCATTTAATGATATTCCATCACTTACCTCACCTTTTTGTCATGAATTTTAGATTTTTTTTTTTCAAGAGGTATATCAGTACAGTTAGCATATTCCTTTTCCTTTTCTTGAGAACATTATTTTTTGAATGGTAAAATAGTTTTGACCTGAACCGGATAAGCTTTGAGATTTCATTACCAATAATAGACACATGCTCTTTATATATGCAAACATCTGATTGAATATGGTTGCCATCAAAAGAAGAAAACCGCTACAAAAATTTAACTGTCTAACCGTCTCAAAAACAGAATGAACTGACATGTTCAAATAACTGTTTTTTTCAATACCAATTTGATCAAATTTAATTGTCTTTTTTAAGTAATAATAAACCATTGCCCATTGGATTCACATTTTATTTCAAACATGAATCTGATGCGTCTTATGATTCATTTTGTGAAATACATAAGCATTACTTTATCTGGGAGACTTGATATTACAAAAAAAGTCATTTGATACAATAAAAACTATATTTTTAAATTCTATACATGTATTTGTTTCAGACTGTGACCGCCATGACAATCCATAATAGAGATTTCCAATAAAATGACATACGTACGTAACTCGACGTACGAACCTAATGGGACTGGTTATTGTCAACCATTGAATTTAATTAAATACGTCGCTCAAGTTTAAATAAAGTATTCCAAGACTTTTAAAATCACACACTGGAATTTTCGTCCATATAAAATAATTTTATCATGACGAAAAATAATAGAAATCTTGCATTTTTATTTGTCACGTGGTTTTCCAGATTCCCGCCTTTATTTCCACTGACATAAGATCACGTATCCCATACCTATCATACGTACGATTTGAATTATCTTTCATGGTTTTGATTATGATAATTGTTTTTTCAATATACTTTGCAGATGAACGCCCCCATTATACCTTTATCTGTCTTTCTTTATAGTTTATCTATCTTTTTATTATATTTGTTGTGGGATAAATATTTAGGAGGACATTTTTCTGACAATTTCAGAAATATCGAAACCAGAGTTTGTCAGAATCTGTCTCTTTATAAAAGTTGAAAATTGAGATAAAACTATCGCTTCCATTTAATTTCTAAACAAAAGTATTTTTCATTTATTATAAAATGTATTGATAACAAAAACCCTATATATGTTGTTCTTTAGAATTAAGGTGTGTTCGATTAGGGATTGTTCTGTAGTAATTTGTTTAACGGAAATGCTATCGGAGTCCAAATACAAAAGACATTTCTAAGCATTTTTTATATATCCCTTGAAGTAAATTAACTTATTGTATTTTATACATTTTATTGATAAGCAATTAAAAGGAGGTCACCGAATTCATTTTACTGAATAAATCATAAACGGAAATGTGTAAGGTAAGTAACATTGAACAACATAACATAATAAGATTTCGTTGCCAGATGCGGATCCAGGATTTTGAAAAAAGGGGGGATATAGGCAACGTTAGAAGTGGAACAAAAATAGAAGTAATAATAGGATGTAGGGCCATATATATAAGTGTTCGTTGCATATTTTTTCAGATGCATATTTAGGACGAGAAGATGAATATCAACTAGACTTTGTATTATACCGCAGGAAGACATGTCATCCTACCTGGACACATGATTTTGACCCAGACCGACCATTCCTTCTTCTAACTCATTAATATTGCGTGCTTGGCAGAGAGGCAGCCAATCTTCGATTTGAAACGGGCGAGGATCGAGCCCAAGACTTCTTGCACTCGAGCAGTGGTGTATCTTTCATTGACGCCATGAGGCAACCGCCTCACCAAATTTTGACCATTAAAAAAGAGAGCTAAAGGGAATTATATACCATGTACGTCATAGTATAAAGTATACTGAGTGACGACGGTTCAAAACGTTGACTGCTTTACTCTTTACTTACTCATTCCTCATTATTCACGACTTGAAATCTTCCTTTCATAAAATGAACAAGGTAGATGCAAATATCTTTTTTTAGTAACAGACAAAGAATACCTCACAAAAAAACTGACTCAAACAAGAGGTCATAACTGTGAAACTGATATAATGCTTGATTTTTTTTAACAACGAACTTGTTACTTTTGGTGGACAAAGTTTTCAACAGATCGACACTTGACATTCCTACATTTTATGTAGTACTCTTCTACCTTGGTTAATATAAGCAAGACTTCATAGTTCACCCAGTTATTATCATCCATACATTTTGACAAAAGCTAAACGTATAAAGTTAAAAGACATAGTGGACCTTAAACTTAATATCCCCAAATCTGTACAAAAGCATTTTAGGGGAGGTCATACTTATAATTCTGTCAATTATTTTGTTTTGATCAGGACCTGTCTGTAACTGAATACTGAGAATTAAACCTTTACCCAGCGGTTTCATTGAAATATATTGATTTAATGCGCACTAGAAATATTATTTCATGAAAAAATTCCACAAATTCTCTCTACCAGAGGCATCGGATTTAATGTCCCCACTCTGATCGGACTGGACTGCTTACTTGTAGATTCCACACAACCAAACGGACTCCCCACTTTTGGCAATGGTTTAACTGCCGATCGGAACAAGACCAATAGTGACCATATTTCTATTCCCCTGATCACATTTGAGGGGTTACTGTCGAGACGAGCGCGCGGGCAAAGAGACAGTTATGAATATAGAAGATACATATACATGTACGTGTACTAATCAAAACATTTGCAGCAAGAATATGTGGCCTTAAGACACCGTGCCCCTTCACATGATCATATTTCCATGTTCAGTGCACCACTTAATCCGTGTCAAACTCTAATTTGATATATGATATATAATTTTAAACGTTTTACATTTTGAACAGAGCGTAAGAACGGACGGATGCACAGACCAGTAAATATAATATCCCCTTCTTATCATAAGTTAGTCATAAAACTAAAATGATCATCCTATTTAACAAATCTCCAATCAAATATTCCGTATATGTCCGTTTTTCATACATATTTGTATTAGTTGAACGCCAAACATTTTAGAAAATCAATTTTAGAGCAATGACGTTAAATTGTGCATACGTTTGTACGGGCTCCTCCTATAATCCATGCATCATTAAAATTAAAGACAAGATATAAAAAAAATTAACTGATTCAGTAAAGTGTAATCATATTTTTTCTTGAAGATTCGTCCTCATAAATTCCATTTGATAAAATTCTACGAAAAGGTGACAAAGTACTATCAGAAAGATGAATCAGTGATCTGAATTTTTACCTTTGACAAAAGTAACTTGAAATAAATTATAGAAGTATGCTAAAAAAAAAGAAGAAGAAGCAAGTCGTGTACACCTTTTACATTCCGGCGTGTTTGAAACTCTTTAAATCGAAAATGGGAAAATGATCTCACTTCAGATCCCATTATTTTTATTTTTTAACTTAACTTAATTTTGATTTAGTAGCTTTAAGAATTCATCGTTTAAGAGATAAATATATGGGTCAAGTGAAATGACGAAGTAATGATCGGTGCGTTTGATTACCGGTAACTGAATTAATTATTCACTTTAAATGTTGTTGTCAATGAAATCATCCCAAATTTAATAACAAATTTAAATATGTAAAGAATTAAAAAAGTAGTTTGTGCAAATTTTTATATAGCATCTATTCCAACAAAGTATGTGTATTCAACGAGCCAAAAATTCATGCAGTCTATTCTCCCCTCTGTCATCCTTCAATGCAATAAGCCGAGATACGGTCAGATAGGTTGGTTATGTCGGGTAATGTCATTTTATTGGAAATCTCTAATAGACATGAGTAGACTTCCTCTAGTCATCTTTACAACATTTTTTTATTTTTTTGACACCCCTGAATATTTGTAATATAAATTGCCATTGGCTGCACTTGACACTGGTAAGCTTTAACTTTTCAAATTTCATGAAGATCAAAACAAAAACTGGTATCGCTACATTTTTCTATGTTATCAATTAACCACGAGTTAAAGTTTGTTTGATCCGAAGACGACTTTTTCACAAAAACAAGTTTTGTGATTATAAATATGTTTTGGTTACCTTCTCGTCTAGCTACATTGCTTTCGGAACTCATGTGCAAGACTGGAAATCATGAACAGGAAAGCAGTTTCTTTGAACAGAGTTATAGAACAAAGCGAACGACCACGCAGATGGCGCTGTATGTTCATTTCCGTGAATCGAGATTGAAACGGACGACAATTGTAGATCAAAATAACTAAAACAAGACATAAAAACGCCGAAGATTACCATGTAACCTATTTAAACGTCGAGAAAAATATTTCGTGAGACAACGGATCTCATTCGTTAAAAATTAAGTGAGTTTTTCAAACGAAATGTATGTTGATTTCCCAACCTGAACCTCCAAAGTGAATGTAGGTCATTCATCGAAGGCTAAATACCTTCTTCATTTTTCACTTGTGGTTCGTGTGAATAGTAGAAAAGGTATTGTAATTGGCTAGTAATTGGTTCATGAGTCTTGTTATATATCTTATCATTTAAAAAAACGTAAATATGAATAAAAAATAGAATCTGATTTGTTTTATATTTGGACCAAAAAAAGGTGGCCCATGCCCCAAATATATGTTTCATATGTAGGCACTGCTGGAATGTCGCCAACCCAATTTCTAGATGTAAGTCAAGATATAAGGCAAACTTAATTGTGTATGTTTATCATTTATTTTATGGTGATAGATGCGTTTAACATAGTCATCAACATTTGATTTATTTAGTGAGAGACATCATTTATATAGCGGAACGTGAAGTGTAAAGGATAATGCTAGCAGCTTTTCATTCTTCCTTTAGAAACTCCTGTATGAAATAAGCCTTATATGAATAAAGAAACAAGTCAACAAGAAGAGGAGGCTCAGTTGGTTAACCCCCATTGGAATTATTGTTAAAAAAAACACGTTCTGGATGTTTATATTTGTTCGAAGTTGCATCGCACAGCGGAACAGTTTCTTTGAAGGTTTACAAGTTCTTTTGTTACGTATAAGGCAAGTCTGATATGTTTCAAGTTTAAATGTACAAAACAAAAATAAGTTTCTGTGAAATTTCATTCATGCAACTGCTTTTGATAATATAGATTAATTGAAAGATTGGTCTTTTAAACCATATTGTGTGATTCTTTGTCTTCCAATGACCATAACATCTACACATTTGAATAGGAAATGTTGAGCCTTATTTTGTGCACTGCTGCACTTTCGAAACAATAAATCACATCTATTATTCCGATATTTAAATAATTGATGTCAAAAAAGAGATCCAATAAGCAATAATAACTAATACACTTGAAGATATTTGTGTTCTAGTATTAAATATATAGTGAAGTACCTTTTATCATGTTTTTAACAGACTCTAGTACATCATTATATCTGTCGTCCTGAAATGTATTTTAAAGATACTAATAATTCTCAAGTTTAAATTTTACATATGTAAAAAAAATTATTTTTGTTTGATATATATGTTTTATATAAGAACTGTCTTACATTATCTAATTTTCATTATATGTCATTGCAAAGAAATTAGCACATAGCACATATTTTTTCATCCCAGCTGTGGCATTACTCTGTTAGGACCAATTGAATTGCAACTGAATAGATAGAATGAACACCGAAACTTCTTGAATATCTTTAACTCACTAGTTCATTCATCTTAGGTTCCCGTGCGTTGGTTTGCAGTCACCAATTGGTTATTCTAAAACCGGCATGAATACTATTGAGGGACCCACGAAGAGTACATGGTTTAACGCTACATGTTGATTATTCTTAGATTTTATCTAAGATAATGTGCTTGTACTCACAAAATTAGTTTGTCTAAAAATTCATGATAAGTATTTTTGTGGAAATATAGGGATACCTAAAATGAGTGCAATCAAGTTTATTCCTAAATTTACACCAAATTGAAGAATTTATTTAGGTTTGTTTCTTTCTGTCGATGTCTCATATTTAAAGTTTTCCTGCGCTACATAAATTTTTATGATATATATGACATAACCAAAATAACATGAAGTTTTACAACTGTAGGTCATAATATTTCAATGCTCTTTAGCTTTTTATGCTATGAAGATAGTATCTCTATTAGCAAACAAGAAAACTAATTAAAAACATTTGAAGCCATATCATTAATATGGTCAAAAAAATGAATAACGAAAACCACCTAATATCAATTTTGCCTCGTGAGTTTCAACGTGAGGTTCCTTTAAATTTACAATATTTATCATCTGCCAATTCAAGTCAAGTCCAAAAGGAGGAGAATCGAGCTTCACATGAGTTTAAACTTGTTTTGGTAATCGTATCAGTATGTACTTTTTCCGTAGACATGTCTTATTGATTTTGATTTGTTTCATATGATTGTCAGTTTTGTCTAAATTAGTACCGTCGACCCATTAATAATATTTATAACAATTACTCATTTATTATTTCTCATTCATGTCTCGATTTGGTTGTCCATTATGGAATATTTGTGTCATAGATTACTAAAGATTCATTCCAATCGCCGAAACGACAATCTGTCCTCTTTTCCACGATTTTGACTGCACCGAATGATACTTCTCGTCCAATTTGTACTTGTCATGAGTAGCACGACGAATGTCACGTGTGCAGCAGGATCTTATTCTTTCGGAGCAAATGATAATGCCCATGGTTTTTCCTGTTGTGTTTTGAGGGGCTTTTGTTTGTCTTTTCGTCGATTTTACCATGATTTTACCGGTTTTGTCCGACTTTTTGTAAGAGTCCCTTTGGTCTCTTCTGCCATTTTTTATTGATATATCGTAGAAATCAAACATCGCCCAAGTATAAAATCAATCTTTGTATGATAAACATTTAGCGAAAGTAAACGTTGTGCCAATAAAGCAAAGTGACTCAAATAACAAAACTTTTAGAATGCAATGCATTGCTCTTCGGATTTGAGAAAATGACTCTATACGTACCTTCAAACGTTCAAGTCTTTTTTTTATCTGTTTGTGATACATATTTCCAACCGTGTTAGCTATTTTCAAAATAGTTTTCTTCGTTTTTGGAAATCTCTGGTCATAATAATCTTTTTCTACCTGCTCGTGGCTGATATGGTTTCTTGTTTCCTTGATATAGTCGAGCCATTTTGGTTTCCCAGGAGGTGTTGATTTACAGCAATGCTTGATAATGTTGCACGTAAAATTGATATCCATGATATCGATTTCAACGTTTTGTTTTACAGATATAGGACACACACAGTCTTGAATAAGTGATTTCCTTTTGTCATCTGTCTTCAAATGATCTTTGTCTTTTTGTGTGTCATTTATATCATATAGCCGCTCAAACTGGTGTTTCGATATCTTAAATTTCTTTTTGTTTTTTCCTAAGACTGTGTCCTCTTTACATTGGCAACATGGATTTTTTGAATAAGCCGCATAAAATAAAATGTGTTTAATATCTTCCAAAAAAATTTTAAACGGTTTGTTTTCTAATATTTTCAATTCAAAATAGTTATGCAGTACATCTAACGCAATTGTTGTAATTTCAATAAGATTCGATAGAAACAGATTATCGTCCATCTCTAACAATAACCATGGACCATGCTAATATATCTTTGCTGTCTATTAACCTATTGCAATAAAAAACAATGTATTATTCTCTTATTACGGCACTAGTTTTAGCATTCACTCTGTATGTGTATGTGTGTCCGTCAGCACTTTTATGTCGTATGAAAGCTAAAAATTGCATCAACCGAATTCCATATTTTTTAACTTTGTGAACACCTTTAGATAAAAGGTCCCTTTTGATGTTTGTAATATTTGGACAAAAGTTAGGTTACAAACCTTATTTTTCTTTAAAATGACAAATTTTGAGAAACATCTTTTTGTGCTACAATTTCAACAAAAATGTTATATAGATTTTAATACGCTATTCTAAATATCAAGGACTCATTAAACATACTTTTGAACGCCTGATGCACGTTTCGTCTACATAAAACTAATCAGTGGCGCATGAATAAAATAGTTCGAAAGCCGAATAAAAAGCCGAGTTGTAAGGCTTTTAAAAGCAAACATTCAGAAATTCTGTACCAAATACGGCTTAAGCAATATATACCATGGGGTAGAAAAACGCTTACTGTTTTGAATAATTCAACGTTTTGTGTAAAGTAAATTAAATTAGTTGAAAGAAAAATCAAATACGAAGTTGTAGATGTTTATAAAAACCGAAAATACCACCAAGCAACGTGCCAAATACGGCTAAGGCAATCAATCCCTTTGTGTAGAAAAACCTTTGTGCTTCGAGTAATTCAATATTTTGTAAACAGTACAGAAAATGTAAATAACAGTGATTTTTGCTTTGGGAAGTATTTGATCTTAAGACTTTAAGTCTTTGTTTTAAATATCTAACAAATTTTGTGGACTATCTGTTTGTGTTACTTTTAAAATATAGGATTGATATGCTATTAAAAATTGTTTCCCGGTGTCAAAAAGGGATTTTTGTTAATGAACAATTGGGATAAGATTGGCCATAAAAACATTGTTTCAAAAATTCAAAAATATTGCGAATATCTTGTGTGATGAAATTCAACAATAAAACTTATTTGTTGTAGGTGAAAAAACAAAATAAGTATTGAGGTTTAACTTCTTTTTTAAAACAAGCACTAACGTTTATTTTCCTATTTTGGACGGTGAAGTTCCTTTAGCACAATGTAATGGTGTTTATTCGTCTTAAATCGTTCGCTTTGCCCGTGTCAGGAGTGACCCTTTGGATTTGAATGAACGTAATCTATGAATAACTAGTAAACTATTCAGTCAAGGATTTCGTTACCACGTATTACTTTAAACCGTTACTAAAAATGTTCATAGAAAGAAACATTTGGTTTGGAAGTTTGGCTGTTTCTGCAGAAAACTTATTACAATTGGGATAGCACAGCCACATTTTTATGGTATTTTGTTTACCGGGACTGATGCGATCCGGGTAAACACATATGAAAATGCACGGTCCTTCAATCTGCCGATATCTATATTTTGCCATTGCAGTCATGTTTTTTTTCTGACTGTTAATGACATCTTTACACTAAATCGATTGGAAGTTAAGCTGTACCTGTAGAATGCTTTTATTACAAACGGGATAGCATATTTTTGCGGTAATGTTGTTTACCGAGCCCGTTAATTTAGATACAATCCGGGTAAACCTATCGAAATTTATTCTTAAGGGTTCCAATTCAACACTGTTAGATCTTTGGATACTGTTTTTATCAGTATGAATATTGTTTTCGTTATCAGTAAATCAAAACTAAATACTATTGTTGTACATATATGTACATTCACGGTTCTACAATATGTCGATACCTTTAGTTTGGCCTTTCACAAGGTCATGATTGTTTCTTTGACTGTTAATGACGTCTTTACACTAAATCCATGGACGTTGGGTGTGCACTGATAGCTTTTTTAGTCTAAGAAAAATGAATTTTTATTAGTTATTGGATTTGGATTTGAACTAACTTTCAAAAACTGCGAGTACCCTATGTAATTTCCTTTGTGTCGTTTGTATTTTGTTAGTAGTTTTTGAGCTTTGTATCGATCTGATGAGTTAAGCCTTTTTCAACTGACATTTATAAAACAAAAAGTGTTGTGTTGTTACACCACTGTTCCAGGTTTGGGGAGGGTTCAGCGCCTCAAAAATGTTAATTCCGCTACATTCTATATGTGTTTGACTAAGGCAGGAGCCTGTAATTGAGTGGTTGTCGTTTGTTGCTGTTTGTCATATTTGGTTTCATCTATTGTTTTGTAAATTTTGTTCTTGTGTTGTGCTGTTGTACCTATGTCCAAGGTCAAGTGCAGGGGTGGGCGCCGCTTACATGTTTAACACCGGTTCAATCATTATGTGCCTGTCCCAAGTCAGGAGCCTGTTATTCAGTTGTTTTTGTTTGTTGCTGAATATCATTTCTTCTTCTTTTTTTTTTTATATGTTGTGTACCTATATCAAGCGGGTTTTTTTCTCGTTTGAATTGTTTTACATTTGTCGTTTCTGGTACTTTAATGGCTTACAATGCGATGGTTTTGCTCATAGATGAAGGCTGTAAAGTGACCTAAGGCTACTAATTTTACGTTATTAGGTCTCTGGTGGTGAGTTGTTTTATTAGCAATCAAATCACGTCTTCTAATTTTTTTTTAGAAACATTTTGTGGCCTAGTATGCCATTCAAAATCGATAATTAGGTATGATCAAATGTGCCAAAAAAACAGTTATGATGTGTTTATATAAGAATTAGAGGATGTGGTATGATAGCCAATGAGAAAACTATCCACCAGTCACCAATGACGTATGTTATTTAAGTCGCCAAAACGGAGTTTTATGGACTTTATGTTTTTTCCGTTCTTATTAGTATGGCACCCTCAACGGAGTGAGGGTGACATATTGCTATTCCACGTGTCTTTTTTTTTTTATTATCATTATGTCACCCTGACAGATGTCGTGTGACATATTGTTATTGTACGATTCTTTTTTTATGTCACCTTGACGAAAGTCGGGTGACATATTGTAATTGTTCGATTCTTTTTTTTTTAGTATTATTATGGCACCCTTAGCGGAGTTGGGGTGACATATTATTATTCTACGTTTCTTTTTGTTTTCTTATTATGGCACACTCAACGGAGTTTGGGTGAGAAATTGTTAATCTACGTTTCTTTTTATATATTATTTTTATGTCACCCGATCGACAATATCGGGTGACATATTGCTATTCCTCCTTTTTTTTTATATTATTATTATACCTCCACTTTTTCTCAGGCAGTTTTCTCAAAGTCAAAGAAACCAATTTTAATGATTGTTGACCATAATGAGGACCACCATCAGTAGAGTGGCAGTGAAACTTTGGAACTTTAAAATGGCCGCCGTTTTCATGGAAACGGCAAAAATGGAAGAAATATTTTTTTTGTTTTTGATGAATTACTTGAGTATGCCTCAACCTAAAATCATGAGATAGGTGTCCACCATATACAGGTTTTGGGTGATTTTTGGAATCGTTGGAACTTCTTAATTGCCATGGAAACTGGAAATGCTTAGCATTGAACGGAGTTTTGGAGACTTTATGCTTTTGTCCCGTTTCTAATAATTATTATTATGTCATCCGATCGACAACGTCGGATGACATATTGCTTTTCCTCTCTTTTTTTTCCCTATTATTATTATGGCACCCTCAACGGAGTTGGGGTGACATATTGTTATTCTACGTTTCTTTTTTTCTTATTATGGCACCCTAAACGGAGTTGGGGTGACATATTGTTATTCTACATTTCTTTTTTCCTTATTTTTATTATGTCACCCTGACGAAAGTCGGGTGACATATTGTTATTTGTACATCCTTTTTTTATTAGTATGTCACCCTGACGCAGGACGGGTGACATATTGTTATTGTACGATTCTTTTTTTATGGCACCCTCAACGGAGTTGGGGTGACATATTGTTATTGTTCCGTTCTTTTTTTCTTATCATTATGGCACCCTCAACGGAGTTGTTGTGACATATTGTTATTGTTACGTTCTTTTTATGGCACACTCAACGGAGTTGGGGTGACATACTGTTATTGTTCGTTTCTTTTTTTTATGGCACCCTCAACGGAGTTGGGGTGACATACTGTTATTGTTCGTTTCTTTTTTTTTCTTTTTCTTCCACACATTTTGTCCATGCTATTTCTCGAGATTGGTCAGACCCATGTTGATGGAACTATACCATAATATGAACCGCCATGTGAAGTTGTGCAAGAGACATTGGAATGGTTCAAAATGGCCGCCGTTACCATGGAAACTGCAAAAATGTAAAAAAATATTCAAATTCTACATCTTTCGTTATAAGAGGCAACCTCTTGAAAGTTTATGTAAATGTTGGCAGTGGTGCCCTGAGGTACCAACAGTACTTGGAATTTTCAAAATGGCTGCCATTGCCATGGAAACTGGAGAAAAGTTTAACATTGATCCTATGGGAAAAAACAGCAAAGCAGCATTTTCTTAAGGAATATGAGATCAAACTGAAACAAGTTTCATGTATATATAACATGGCATAAGTCAATGTTGAAACTGTTGTTGGAATTTTCGAAATGGACACCGTTACCATTGAAACAGCAAAAATGTCCAAAAATCTCAAACTGCTCCAAACTTAATGAAACTCATTATAAATGGTAAATGGTAAGTAAAGATAAGACTTTGGACTTTGGAATTTCCAAAATGGCCACCGTTGCCATGGAAACTGCAAAAATGTGAAAAATTGAAAAAATGCTCAAAACTGTCTACAAAATTTACAAACAAATATGTTGTAATGTATTTATGTGTAAATACTGTTTCAAATTTTCAAAATGGCTGCAGTGTAGTGGCAATGTGGGAAGGGTGCCATCCGCTATTGCTTGCAATGGCAAATCTAGTAATGGCACCCTCAACGGAGTTGGGGTGACATATTGTTATTGGTCGTTTCTTTTTTTTATGTCACCCTGACGGAGGTCGGTTGACATATTGTTATTGTTCAATTCTTTTTATTATTATTCTTATTCCACACTTTTTGTCCAGCTTAGTTCTCGGAATTGAATGGACCAATTGTGATGGAACTATACCATAATGTTAACCACCATGTGTAGTTGTGCACCTGACTTTGGAATAAAAAAAATGGCTGCCATTGCCATGGAAACAGCAAAAATGTGAAAAATAGAAATGTGCTCCAATTTATATGAAACTTCTATGATATTAAGAGACTCATGCACACTTCAACATGGAACATTTTTATTTCAACTGGGGGGTCTCCTTGGCATAATTTGAGGGGGGTGAATTTTTCATGGAACATTCCAGAACATTAGTGTTAAAATAGGTCTACAGACATTAAATGTAATATGATGGTATATTATTATGGGGAAAACAATATGCAGCAGTAGTTTGACTTTGGAATTTTTAAAATGGCGGCCGTTACCATGGAAACAGCAAAAATACAAATAATATCAAAATGCTCCAAATTCATTGGAATTTAAAACAGATAATTCTGTTGTCACGCATAAATCTGCATTCACTGATGGAAAATTTCCAAATGGCTGCTGTTTAGTGGCAATTGGCAGACCAAGGTGACATCCGCTATTGCTTGCAATGGCAATTCTAGTTCTTTTTATTTTATTCTTCCACACATTTTGTCCATGCTATTTCTCGAGATTGGTCAGACCCATGTTGATGGAACTATACCATGATATGAACCGCCATGTGAAGTTGTGCAAGAGACATTGGAATGGTTCAAAATGGCCGCTGTTACCATGGAAACTGCAGAAATGTAAAAAAATATTCAAATTCTACATCTTCCGTTATAAGAGGGAACCTCTTGAAAGTTTATGTAAATGTTGGCAGTGGTGCCCTGAGGTACCAACAGTACTTGGAATTTTCAAAATGGCTGCCATTGCCATGGAAACTTGAGAAAAGTTTAACATTGATCCTATGGAAAAAAACATCAAAGCAGCATTTTCTTAAGGAATATAAGATCAAACTGAAACAAAATTCATGAATATATAACATAGCATAATAGTCAATGTTGAAACTGTTGTTGGAATTTTCAAAATGGACACCGTTACCATAGAAACAGCAAAAATGTCCAAAATCTCAAACTGCTCCAAACTTAATGAAATCATTATAAATGGTAAATGGTAAGTAAAGATAAGACTTTGGACTTTGGAATTTCCAAAATGGCCACCGTTGCCATGGAAACTGCAAAAATGTGAATAATTGAAAAAATGCTCAAAACTGTCTACAAAATTTACAAACAAATATGTTGTAATAAATTTATGTGTAAATACTGTTTAAAATTTTCAAAATGGCTGCAGTTTAGTGGCAATGTGGGAAGGGTGCCATCCGCTATTGCTTGTAATGGCAAATCTAGTTAAGTCGCCAAAACGGAGTTTTGGGGACTTTATGTTTTTGTCCCGTTTCTTATTATTATTATTATTAGGTCTTTCCACTTTTCTGTGGAAAGACCTATTGTATTTGTTCTGATTATTATTATTAATTTTTTTTTCCGCCAAATTTTGTTCTTGCGATAAATGTTTGTTTCGCAATATGTCGCTTAGATATTTCTCATATTGTATCGTATAGTTTATGCGCTTTTAAATTTCACCCTGCTAAGCGGAACCATTTTCTTTGCAAGAGTTATCTCCCTATTCACTGTTTATCATCTGTGTGCATCTCCTTCGTAACAAAAAAAGATAACGACAATATTCTTTTTCTAAATTGTTTGTTACATCCTCAGGAATTTTTGCCTAATTTTGGATCGAAGCGATCCAGTGAGATCTTAAAGGAGTTATCTGCCTTTACCAAATTAATTTATCGTTAAGTTTTTGTAACACGTAAACCGTAAGCCGTATAGAAAAAATTTGACTAAAATGTTAGTCGCGACATGATATAACTGGAAAGTTTTTGTCAAAATGGTACGCGTCATTGTTTTAGGGGTTCCATGCCACTGAAATAGTAAAATGAACAAAATGAACTAATTATAGCCTCAAACTTTGCAGCTATCATGATGTATACATGCATCTTATCTTAATTTATCAACCAAGGTCCACCATTCTCCACCTCCCTCCCCTCCCCTCCCCCTCCCTTTTTTTTTTTTTTCTTCTACTTTGAGGAATCCCATTTCGCCTTGATGTTCAGTCCTGTACATTTGACTGTAAAAATGCAATCCTTCTGATGAACAAACTTCTTAAATAGAAATTCATTCCTGCAAAAATCGGCTCCAATTCATGTTCCCGTTAGACGCGGTCCGCTTGATTGAGAAATAAAATTCAATGACGTAGAAAAATCGTAAATATTGCTGAAATCCTACAATCAAATCTTTTAATCATGCATTGAAATACAAATCTGTGCTCCCGTAAACATGTGTACGTAAGATGCATGCATGATCCGTCATCAATGACCTGTAAATAATAAAACCAAAAGTGATCATGTTTGTCCGATCAGTACACATGTGCTCTGTTCAACGGTCTCCCCTGAAAACTCCATAAATTTAGAATAAAACATTCCATATCCAAATAAGGAAAATAAAACTTCCAAGATAAAATTTACTCCGTTTTCCTACAAATTCAATCAAAATGCATACACAACAAATAGATGAAAAATGGAAGTCCGAGGTAACATAGAAACTAGAGAAAATTTCTAAACGAATGATGCTAGGATCAATTTTTATGAGGACATCTCAGGCGTCCGTTTGGCTGTGTGGGATGTATAAGGTACGCAGTCACGTTCGATTAGAATATAGGCGTTATTTAAGTTAGCTGCGTCGCACAGAAAAAGTGCCATTCATGCAATCAATCAATCAATCAATCAATCAATCAATCAATCAATCGACCGACCGACCGACCAACCAACCAACCAACCAACCAACCAACCAAGCAAAAAAACAATTTATCATGTTTCGGAGGGGAAAGACCGTTTAACAATTGTTTTTAAAACAATTGATTTATATTTATTATTATTATTATTATTAACCCTAATTTGTCCGACCATTTTCTTCCAAGCCTTAAATGATTGAAACTTGATATTTGGTATGATGTTGGGGTAGTATCCCTAGGGGTGCATTTGCTATTTTTTATTTCAAATGGGGGTCATCTTGGCACTATTTGGGGGCCGGAACATGGGTGGGGTAATTTTTCAACTATGGATTCGCTACTGGTAGAACCTTTAAGTTTTGTGTAATACAAGAGACAGATGTCTAGGTGTCCATTCCACATTTTTTATTTCAGCCCGGGGTCATCTTGGCATTATTATAGGGGGTGAATTTTCATGGAACATTCTAGAACAATAGTCATGTGATAGTCATGTGATAGTGTTGAATTATTCATATGTACTTTATATGTTATATAATGATAGATTATTACAGGTAGCACCATCTGTAGCTGTATTTCGACTTTGGAATTTTTAAAATGGCCGCCGTTACCATGGAAACTGCAAAAATGTGAATTTTTTTTAAAATGCATCAAATTTGATGAAATTTTACAGAGATGTTAACGAGTGTATGTAAATTTGGAATTTGACTTTGGAATTTCCGAAATGGCCGCCGTTGCCATGGAAACAACAAAAATGCCAGAAATCTAGATTTGGACCAATCTTTATGAAACTTGACAGTAATGTGACCTGTCATGTGTAGATGTGCCATCCGACTTTGGAATTTTCAAAATGGCTGCCGTTACCATGGAAACTGCAAAAATGTCAAAAAATTCAAAATGCTTCAAAACTTAATGAAACTTTACACAAATGTTGACTGTCTTATGTAGATGTGGCATTTGACTTTGGAATTTCCAAAATGGCCACCGTAACCATGGAAACACAAATGCCTAAATTTGAAAATTGGTCCAATTTTTATGAAACTTGTAAGTAATGTGACCTGTCATGTGTAGATGTGCTTTCCGACTTTAAAATTTCGAAATGGCAACCGTTATCATGGAAACAGCAGAACAATTGTTGGGGGCCGTTTTGACGACTTTTGTGTTAACACAGGATTACTTGTTATTATTATTTTTATTATTTTTCTTTCACACATTTTGTCCGCTAGAGTTCTTGGAATCCAATGGACCAATGTTGATGGAACTCTACTATAATGAGGACCCCCATGTAAAGTTGTGCACCTTGCTATGGAATGGTAAAAGATGGCCGCCGTTTCCATGGAAACAGCAAAAATGCGAAAAAAATTAAAGTGTTCCAAACTGGAATATACTCCACAGTAATGTTAACTGGCATGTGCTGATTTGCAGTTTGACTTTGGAATTCTCAAAATGGCTGCCGTAACCATGGAAACAGCAAAAATGTCAAAATTTTCGAAATGCTTCAAACTTTATGAAACTTTACAAAAATGTTAAATGACATGTGTAGATGCACTCTTTGAGTTTAGAATTTTCAAAATGGCTGCCGTTACCCTGGCAATGGGGGAAGGGTGCCATCTGTTATTGCTAGCAATTACAAATCTAGTTATTATTATTTTTCTTCCACCTAATTTTGTCCGCCCGTTTTCTCAGAGCCGAAGGAACCAATCTAAATGATGGGGCACCATAACAAGGAACCCTGACTTTCGAGTTGCAGTGCAACTTTGGAACTAAAAAATGGCTGCCGTTACCATGGAAACAGAAAAAATGTGGAAAAAAAATGAAAATTGCAAATCCATTAAATCTTTCATTATAAGACCCAACTGAATGAATCTTTAATGGAATGTAGCCTGGCATGCCAAGATGTGTTGACCATATTTAGAAATTCCAAAATGGCTGCCATTACCATGGAAACTGGAGAAACATTTACCATTAGCTCCTATGGGAAATTCTTAAAAGTAGCATTTACTCACTTATAATGGTAGGTCAAATTCCATGATTCTTTCATGGTATATTCCTGGTCATCTGCCAAAGTGGCATCTGTCTTTAAAATTTTAGAATCGGTCACTGTTACCATGGAAACAGCACAAATTCAAAAATGTTTAAAAATTAAAAAAATGCTCCAAACTTGATAAAACTTCACAGAAATGTCAACTGAGATGTGCAGAGTTGCCATTTGTCTTTTGAATTTTCAAGATGGCCGCCGTTGCCATGGAAACAGCAAAAAAAACCAACATAAAACGCCTCGCAAATTTGAGGCAAAATTCTGTGATCACGATTATGTGCATACGATCAAATACAAATCCGTACTGCAAAACATCTTCTAGAATATGCCAGAAGAAAAAAATATGTAATTTAACGTGCTTCTATTGTATACAAAAATCGTGTTTTGAAGAGAAAATCGCCACCGAGAGAGAGAGAAACACTAAGAGTACATATCAGTGACATTTCTGTACTTGCATTAAAGTACACATCCGTGAATCACACACCTGCTCAAATATACACATTAGCTGAAATCAATCGATGAACGTGTAATTTAATTGTACAAGATAAGATACATGTATCGTGTGATACGCGAGCTTTTGAAGAACAAAATGAACAGTTTGTATGCCGCTCCGTCAATATATACACATGTTGTCTGTCCAAGGTCCCCTCTAAAAAGAATATAAATGTGCTAAAGTCCACGATAATATACTTGCGCATCACGTGACGCCACGTTCTTTCTCGCGCGTGGGTCTATTTTTAGATTATAAAGAATTCCCAAACTATGTATAGAACTCAAACTTATTCTACGGGAAGAGAAAAAAAGGGGGGGGGAATCAAAGACATGCCAATTCCAGCATGTATAATAGATGTGCCATTTGACTTTGGTACACTCAAAATGGTTGCTGCTACTGTGACAATGTCCAGTACAGGGTGACATCCTCCGCTATTGCTTGCAATAGCAAATCTAGTTATGTCACCCGATCGACAATGTCGGGTGACATATTGCTTTTTCCTCTGTTTCTTTTTCCCTATTATTATTAAGTCGCCAAAACTGAGTTTTGGGGACTTTATGTTTTTGTCCCGTTTCTTATTATTATTAAGTCGCCAAAACGGAGTTTTGGGGACTTTATGTTTTTATCCCGTTATTTATCATTATTATTATTATTATTATTATTATTATTATTATTATTATTATTAACCTTAATTTGTTCGACCATTTTCTTCCAAGCCTTAAATGATGGAAACTTTATATTTGGTATGATGTTGGGGTAGTATCCCTAGGGGTGCATTCGCTATTTTTTATTTCAAATGGGGGTCAACTTGGCACTATTTGGGGCCGGAACATGGGTGGGGTCATTTTTCGACTATTGATTCGCTACTGGTAGAACCTTTAAGTTTTGTGTAATACAAGAGACCGATGTCCAGGTGTCCATTCCACATTTTTTATTTCAGCCCGGGGTCATCTTGGCATTATTTTAGGGGGTCAATTTTCATGGATCATTCTAGAACAATAGTCATGTGATTAGTCATGTGATAGTGTTGAATTATTCCTATGTACTTTTTATGTTATATAATGATAGGTTATTACAGGTAGCACCATATGTAGCTGTAATTCGACTTTGGAACTTTTAGAATGGCCGCCGTTACCATGGAAACTGCAAAAATGTGAAATTTTTTTAAAATGCTTCAAATTTAATGAAATTTTACAGAGATGTTAACAAGTGTATGTAGATTTGGAATTTGACTTTGGAATTTCCAAAATGGCCGCCGTTGCCATGGAAACAACAAAAATGCGAAAAATCTAGATTTGGTCCAATCTTTATGAAACTTGACAGTTATGTGACCTGTCATGTGTAGATGTGACATTTGACTTTGGAATTTCCAAAATGGCCACCGTAACCATGGAAACACGAATGCCTAAATTTGAAAATTGGTCCAATTTTTATGAAACTTGTAAGTAATGTGACCTGTCACGTGTAGATGTGATATCCGACTTTGAAATTTCAAAATGGCTGCCGTTACCATGGAAACAGCAGAACAATGGTTGGGGGCCGCTTTGGCGACTTTTGTGTTAGCATCCTAACACAGGATTACTTGTTATTATTATTATTATTATTATTATTATTATTATTATTCTTAACCCTAATTTGTCCGACAATTTTCTTCCAAGCCTAAAATGATTGAAACTTTGCATTTGGTATGATGATGGGGTAGTATCCCTAGGGGTGCATTCACTATTTTTTATTTCAAATGGGGGTCAACTTGGCACTATTTGGGGGCCAGAACATGGGTGGGGTCATTTTTCAACTATTGATTAGCTACTGGTAGAACCTTTAAGTTTTTTGTAATACAAGAGACCGATGTCCAGGTGTCCATTCCACATTTTTTATTTCAGCCCGGGGTCATCTTGGCATTATTTTAGGGGGTCAATTTTCATGGATCATTCTAGAGCAATAGTCATGTGATTAGTCATGTGATAGTGTTGAATTATTCCTATGTACTTTTTATGTTATATAATGATAGATTTTTACAGGTAGCACCATATGTAGCTGTAATTCGACTTTGGAATTTTTAAAATGGCCGCCGTTACCATGGAAACTGCAAAAATGTGAATTTTTTTTTAAATTCTTCAAATTTGATGAAATTTTACAGAGATGTTAACGAGTGTATGTAGATTTGAAATTTGACTTTGGAATTTCCAAAATGGCCGCCGTTGCCATGGAAACAACAAAAATGCGAAAAATCTAGATTTGGTCCAATCTTTATGAAACTTGACATAAATGTGACCTAACATGTGTAGATGTGCCATCCGACTTTGGAATTTCCAAAATGGCCACCGTAACCATGGAAACACGAATGCCTAAATTTGAAAATTGGTCCAATTTTTATGAAACTTGTAAGTAATGTGACCTGTCATGTGTAGATGTGCTATCCGACTTTGAAATTTCAAAATGGCTGCCGTTACCATGGAAACAGCAGAACAATGGTTTGGGGCCGTTTTGGCGACTTTTGTGTTAGCATCCTAACACAGGATAACTTGTTATTATTATTATTATTATTTTTCTTCCACCTAATTTTGTCCGCCCGCTTTATTAGAGCCAAAGGAACCAATGTAAATGATAGTTCACTATAACAAGGAACGCTGACTTTCGAGTTGCAGTGCAATTTTGGAACTAAAAAATGGCTGCCATCACCATGGAAACTGAAAAATGGTGAAAAATATAATTTTGGACTTCGGTGAATTACTTGAGAATGCTTAAACTTAAAACCATTAGATTTTAATACAATGTAGGTGCCCACTATATATTGGTTTTGGATGATTTTGGCAATCATTGGAACTACTATGTTGCCATGGAAACTACACCAAATATTTCAAAAATATCAAAATGCTCCAAACTTAATGAAACTTCACTGTAACGATTAGCAACATTGGAATTTCCAAAATGGCTGCCGTTACCAAGGAAACAACAAAAAAGGTCAAAATGCTGCAAAAACCAATCTTAAAATGGTAGGTCAAATCCATTGAAACTTTGATGGTATCTTCTCTCCAATGTACTAATGTGGCAGCCGTCCTTAAAAATTTTGGAATGGTCTCTGTTACCATGGAAACCAGCAAAAATGTCAAAAATTTCAAAATGCTCCAAACTTAATATAAATGTTAACTGGCAAGTGTAGATGAGACTTTTGACTTTGGAATTTCCAAAATGGCCACCGTTGCCATGGAAACTGCAAAAATGTGAAAAATTCCAAAATGCTCCAAACTTACTGAAACTTTACAGAAATGCTAACTGTCAAACATATATCTAGCATTCGACTTTGGAATTTTCAAAATGGCTGCCGTAACCGTGGCAATGGGGGTGGGTGACATCCGCTATTGCTTGCAATAGCAATTCTTGTTATTATTATTATTCTTCTTAACCCTAATTTGTCCGACCATTTTTTTCCAAGCCTTAAATGATGGAAACTTGATATTTGGTATGATGTTAGGGTAGTATCCCTAGGGGTGCATTCGCTATTTTTCATTTCAAATGGGGGTCAACTTGGCACTATTTGGGGGCCGGAACATGGGTGGGGTCATTTTTCAACTATGGATTCGCTACTGGTAGAACCTTTAATGGTCCAATTTTTATGTAACTTGTAAGTAATGTGACCTGTCATGTGTAGATGTGCTATCTGAATTTGAAATTTCAAAATGGCTGCCGTTACCATGGAAACAGCAGAACAATGGTTGGGGGCCGTTTTGGCGACTTTTGTGTTAGCATCCTAACACAGGATTACTTGTTTTTATTATTTTTCTTCCACACATTTTTGTCTGCGCGAGTTCTTGGAATCCAATGGACCAATGTTGATGGAACTTTACTACAATGAGGACCCCCATATAAAGTTGTACACCTTGCTATGGAATAGTAAAAAATGGCAGCCGTTTCCATGGAAACTACACAAAGGTGAAAAAATCCAGTTTTTGGTTTTGGTGAATTATTACGATATGCTTAAACTTAGAATCATTATATTTTAATACAATGTAGGTGCCCAACTATATACTGGTTTAGGTATGATTTTGGCAATCATTGGAACTACTATGTTGCCATGGAAACTACACCAAAAATTTCAAAAATATCTGAAAATTTACAAACAAATATGTTGTAATGTATATATGTGTAAATACTGTTTTAAATTTTCAAAATGGCTGCAGTTTAGTGGCAATGTGGGAAGGGTGCCATCCGCTATTGCTTGCAATGGCAAATCTAGTCCTTATTATTATTATGGCACCCTCAACGGAGTTGGAGTGACATACTGTTATTCTACGTTTCTTTTTTTTCTTATTATTTTTCTTGCACAAATTTTGTCCGCGCGAGTTCTTGGAATCCAATGGACCAATGTTGATGGAACTCTATTATAATGAGGACCCCATGTAAAGTTGTGCACCTTGCTATGGAATGGTAAAAAATGGCCGCCGTTTCCATGGAAACAGCAAAAATGCGAAAAAAATTAGAGTGTTCCAAACTGGAAGAAACTCCGCAGGAATGGTAACTGGCATGTGTTGATTTGCAGTTTGACTTCGGAATTTTCAATATGGCTGCCGTTACCCTGGAAACACCTAAAATATCAAAAATTCTAACTCTTTCGTTATAAGACCCAACTGGATGAAACTTAATGAAAATGTTACCCATTATGCTAAGATGCCAAGACAATATTTGGATACTCACAAATGGCCGCCGTTGTCATGGAAACTAAAGGGTTTGGTTAATAATTTGGGTATGCTATAACTTGAAATCATCAAATTTTTATACAATGTAGTTGTACACTATATACAGGATTTGGATGATTTTCACAATCATTAGAACTACTATGTTACCATGGATACAGCAGCAAAATTTTCAAAATTTTCAGAATGATTCAAACTTTATGAAACTTCACAATAATGTTGACTGGCATGTGTAGAAGTGGTAATTGGTGTTGGAATTTCAAAAATGGCTGTCGTTGTCATGGAAACTGGGGGCAAGTTTAACATTGACCCTATGGGAAAATGCATAAAATCAGCATTTTCTTAAAGAGTATTTGACCAAAGTCAATGAAACTGTATTGATATATATAACATGACACGTGGCAATGATATGTCTGCTTTAAGAATTTTGGAATTATTCACTGTAACCATGGATACAGCAATAATGTCCAAAGTTTAAAAAAAAATCAAAATGCTGCAAACTGGATGAAACTTTACAGAAACGGTAACTGGCATAAGCAGAGTTGCATTTTGAAGTTGGAATTTTCAAAATGGCCGCGGTAATCATGGAAACAGCAAAAATGTCTAAAATTTCGAAATGCTCCAAACTTAATCAAACTATACAAAAATGATAATTTGCATGTGTAGATGCACTCTTTGAATTTTGAATTTTCTAAATGGCTGCCGCTCGCCTGGCAATGGGGGAAGGGTGTCATCCGCTATTGCTTGCAATGGCAAATCTAGTTATTATGGCACCCTCATCGGAGTTGGGGGGGTGACATATTGTTATTGTTCGTTTCTTTTTTTTTTATGGCACCCTCAACGGAGTCGGGGTGATATACTGTTATTCTACGTTTCTTTTTTTTCTTATTATTTTTCTTGCACAAATTTTGTCCGCGCGAGTTCTTCAAATCCAAATGACCAATGTTGATGGAACTCTACTATAATGAGGACCCCCATGTAAAGTTGTGCACTTTGCTATGAAATGGTAAAAAATGGCCGCCGTTTCCATGGAAACAGCAAAAATGCCAAAAAAATTAAAGTATTCCAAACTGGAAGAAACTCCGCAGGAATGGTAACTGGCATGTGCTGATTTGCAGTTTGACTTCGGAATTTTCAATATGGCTGCCGTTACCATGGAAACAGCTAAAATATCCACAATTCTAATTCTTCCGTTATAAGACCCAACTGGATGAAACTTAATGAAAATGTTACCCAGTATGCAAAGATGCCAAGACAATATTTGGATACTCAAAAATGGCCGCCGTTGTCATGGAAACTGGGGGCAAGTTTAACATTGACCCTATGGGAAAATGCATAAAATCAGTATTTTCTTAAAGAGTATTTCACCAAAGTTAATGAAACTGTATTGATATATAACATGATATGGCAAATCTAGTTTGACTTATTTTTATTCTTCCACACATTTTGTCCACGCTATTTCTCGTGTGAAGTTGTGCAAGATACATTGGAATGGAAAAAAATGGCCGCCGTTACCATGGAAACAGCAAAAATGTCCAAAGTTTAAAAAAAAATCAAAATGCTGCAAACTGGATGAAACTTTACAGAAATGGTAACTGGCATAAGCAGAGTTGCATTTTGAAGTTGGAATTTTCAAAATGGCCGCGGTAATCATGGAAACAGCAAAAATGTCTAAAATTTCGAAATGCTCCAAACTTAATCAAACTATACAAAAATGATAATTTGCATGTGTAGATGCACTCTTTGAATTTTGAATTTTCTAAATGGCTGCCGCTCGCCTGGCAATGGGGGAAGGGTGTCATCCGCTATTGCTTGCAATGGCAAATCTAGTTATTATGGCACCCTCATCGGAGTTGGGGGTGACATATTGTTATTGTTCGTTTCTTTTTTTTTTATGGCACCCTCAACGGAGTCGGGGTGATATACTGTTATTCTACGTTTCTTTTTTTTCTTATTATTTTTCTTGCACAAATTTTGTCCGCGCGAGTTCTTCAAATCCAAATGACCAATGTTGATGGAACTCTACTATAATGAGGACCCCCATGTAAAGTTGTGCACTTTGCTATGAAATGGTAAAAAATGGCCGCCGTTTCCATGGAAACAGCAAAAATGCCAAAAAAATTAGAGTGTTCCAAACTGGAAGAAACTCCGCAGGAATGGTAACTGGCATGTGCTGATTTGCAGTTTGACTTCGGAATTTTCAATATGGCTGCCGTTACCATGGAAACAACTAAAATATCCACAATTCTAATTCTTCCGTTATATGACCCAACTGGATGAAACTTAATGAAAATGTTACCCAGTATGCAAAGATGCCAAGACAATATTTGGATACTCAAAAATGGCCGCCGTTGTCATGGAAACTGGGGGCAAGTTTAACATTGACCCTATGGGAAAATGCATAAAATCAGCATTTTCTTAAAGAGTATTTCACCAAAGTTAATGAAACTGTATTGATATATAACATGATATGGCAAATCTAGTTTGTCTTATTTTTATTCTTCCACAAATTTGTAAATCCGCTAAATGTATTAAAAAATAACAGAAAGACGTATAGACATCAGTATATATGTGCAGTCACTGTTTAGAATTTTTAAACTGGCTGCACTCTAGTGGCAATAGGGGAAGGGTGCAATCCGCTATTGCTTGCAATGGCAAATCTAGTTATTATTATTATTATTCCACCTTTTTTGTCATAGAGTTTTCTCATAGATTAGTGGACCAATCATAATGAATGGGTACCATAATGAGGACCACCAACTCTAGTTATGCACGACACCTTTGGAATTTTTTAAATGGCCACCGTTTCCATGGAAACCGCAACAATGTAAAAAATTCAAAAAGCCAATTCTTTTATTATTACACCAAACCAAATGAAACTTAATGGAAATGTTGCCTGGTATGTGTGGAAGCACCGACTATATTTAGAAATTCCAAAATGGCTGCCATTGCCATGGACACTGGTCTAAAGTTTAACATTGAGCCTATGGGAAAACATATTAAAGAAGCATTTTCTTAAAGAATATAAGATTAAACTAAATGAAACTGCAATCATATGTAGCATGTCATCAGTCAATGTGGCATATGTCTTTGGAATTTTGGAATTAATCACAGTTACCATGGAAACAGCAAAAATTTCAAAAATTTCAAAAATGCTCCAAATTTAATGAAACTTAATATAAATGTTGACTGGCAAGTATAGATGAGATTTTCCACTTTGGAATTTCCAAAATGGCCGCCGTTGCCATGGAAACATCAAAAATGTGAAAAATTTCAAAAAGCTCTTAATGTTCTGAAACTTTGCAGAAAGGTGTATAGCAATGCATATATCTGCATCCACTGTTTAAAATTTTCGAAATGGTTGCCACTTAGTGGCAATGGGAGAAGGGTGACACCCGCTATTGCTTGCAATAGCAATTCTAGTTATGTCACCAGTACGACAATGTCGGGTGACATATTGCTTTTCCTCCGTTTCTTTATTATGGCACCCTCAACGGAGTTGGGGTGACATACTATTATTCTACGTTTCTTTTTTTTCTCTTTTTTCTTCCACACATTTTGTCCGCGCGAGTTCTTGGAATCCAATGGACCAATGTTGATGGAACTCTACTGTAATGAGGACCCCCATGTAAAGTTGTGCACCTTGCTATGGAATGGTAAAAAATGGCCGCCGTTTCCATGGAAACAGCAAAAATGCGAAAAAAATCAAAGTGTTCCAAACTGGAAGAAACTCCACAGGAATGGTAACTGGCATGTGCTGATTTGCAGTTTGACTTCGGAATTTTTAAAAATGGCTGCCGTTACCATGGAAACAGCTAAAATATCAAAAATTCTAACTCTTTCGTTATAAGACCCAACTGGATGAAACTTAATGAAAATGTTACCCAGTATGCCAAGATGCCAAGACGATATTTGGATACTCAAAAATGACCGCCGTTGTCATGGAAACTGGGGGCAAGTTTAACATTGACCCTATGGGAAAATGCATAAAATCAGCATTTTCTTAAAGGGTATTTGACCAAAGTCAATGAAACTGTATTGATATATAACATGACATGTGGCAATGAGATGTCTGCTTTTAGAATTTTGGAATTATCCACTGTAACCATGGATACAGCAAAAATGTCCAAAATTTCCAAAAAAATCAAAATGCTGCAAACTGGATGAAACTTTCCAGAAATGGTAACTAGCATGGGCAGAGTTGCATTTTGAAGTTGGAATTTTCAAAATGGCCGCCGTAACCATTGAAACAGCAAAAATGTCCAAAATTTCAAAATGCTCCAAACTTAATGAAACTTTACAAAAATGATAATTTGCATGTGTAGATGCGCTCTTTGACTTTGGAATTTTCTAAATGGCTTCCGCTGCCCTGGCAATGGGGGAAGGGTGCCATCCGCTATTGCTTGCAATGGCAAATCTAGTTATTATTATTATTATTCCACCTTTTTTTGTCCGCCTGTTTTCTCATAGATTAATGGACCAGTTATATTGAATGGGTACCAAAATGAGGACCACCAACTCTAGTTATGCACACCTTTGGAATTGTTTAAATGGTCACCGTTACCATGGAAACCAAAGAAAGGTGAAATAATAAAATTTAAGAGTTTGGTGGATTATTTGGATATGCATTAACTTAGAATCATGATATTTTAATACAATGTAGGTTTCCACTATATACTGGTTTTGGATGATTTTGGCCATCACTGGAACTACTATGTTGCCATGGAAACTACAACAAAAATTTCAAAAATATCAAAATGCTCAAAATTTCAGTAGTAATGATGAGTAGCATTAGTAGATGTGGAATTTGGCGTTGGAATTTCAAAAATGCCGTTACCATGGAAACAATGCAAAACAGGTCAAAATGATAAAAAAAACCTTAATGTAGCATTTCCTCTCTTAAAATGGTAGATCAAATCTATTGAAACCTTGATGGTATGTTCCCTCCAATGTACCAATGTGGCATCTGTCATTAAAATTTTAGAAATGGTCTCTGTTACCATAAAAAAAACAAGCAAAAATGTCAAAAATTTCAATATGCTCTAAACTTTATGAAACTTATTATAAATGTTAACTGGCAAGTATAAATGAGACTTCTGGCTTTGGAATTTCCAAAATGGCCGTTTTCGTTGCCATGGAAACAGTAAAAAGGTGTAAAAATTTCAAAATGCGCCAAATGTTCTGAAAATTTACAGAAAGATGTAAAGCCATGCATATATGTTCATTCACTGTTTAAAATTTTCGGAATGGCTGCCGCTTAGAGGCAATGGGGGGAAGGGTGACATCCGCTATTGCTTGCAATGGCAAATGTAGTTATTCTTATTTTTCTTCCACACTTTTTGTCCGCGGCATATCTCGGAATTGAATGGACAAATGATGATGGAATTATACTATAATATGGACCACCATGTGAAGTTGTGCACCTGACTTTGGAATGTGCAAGATGGCCACCGTTTCCATGGAAACCAAAAAAATGTGAAAAAAATGAAAATTTTAAATCTTTTGTTATAAGAGCCAACCTATTGAAACTTTTAGCAAATTTTGCCAGTGATGCCTTGAGGAACCAACGGTATTTATAAATTCAAAAATGGCTGTCATTGCCATGGAAACTGGAGAAAAGTTTAACATTGACCCTATGGGAAAAATCATTAAAGCAGCATTTTCTAAAGTAATATTAGAACAAACACAACGAAACTTCATTAATATATAGCATGGCGAAAGTCAATATTGCAACTGTTGTTGTAATTTTCGTGATGAACATCATAACCATGGAAACAGCAAAATGTCAAAAAAATTCAAAAGGCTTTAAACTTAATGACACTTCTCATAAATAGTAACTGGCAAGTGAGGATAAGACTTTGAACTTCGGAATTTTCAAAATAGCCGCCGTTGCCATTGAAACTGCAAAAGTAAGATAAATTGAAAAAATGCTCCAAACTTCCTAAACATTTACAGACAAATATGTTGTGACTTTTAAATTTTCAAAATGGCGGGAGTTAAGTGGCAATTAGGGAAGGGTATCATCCGTTATTGCTAGCAATTACAAATCTAGTTATTATTATCTTTCTTTATCCTTAAACTGTCCGAATATTTTCTTCGAGGTCTTATACGATTGAAACTTTATATTTGGTATGATGTTTGGTCGGTACCCTTAGGGATGCATTCGCTATTTTGTATTGACACCAGGGGTGTTTAACTTGGTATAAATTAGGGGGTCGGAATAAGGGTGGAGTCATTTTTTTCATTAAATACTGTTTCATTTCAATAGGTAGAACCTTTATTTTTTGTATGATACAAGAGACCCATGTCTAGTTGTCCATTCAACATTTTTTTTCATTTCAGCTGAGGGTCTCCTTGGCATTTTTCAAAGGGGGTAAATTTTCATGGAACATTCTAGAACATCAGTGTTCAAGTATTCATAGACACATAAAATATTATATATAATGATAGATTATTATGGGTAGCACCATATGTAGAAGCACTTTGACTTTGGATTTTTTTTAAATGGGCGCCGTTACCATGGAAACTGCAAAAATGTGAAAAATTTCAAAATGCTTCAAAGTCAATGAAATTCTACACAAATATTATCTGGCATATGAAGGTGTGGTATTTTACTTTCGAATTTCCAAAATTGCCACCGTAACCATGGAAATAGCACAAATACTTAAAATTGAAATCTGGACCAATCTTTTTGAAATTTTCCAAGAATTTTACCTGTCATGTGTATATGTGCAATCCGACTTTGGATTTTTAGAATGGCTGCCGCTACCATAGATACAGCAGAACAATGGTAAGGAGGGCGTTTTGGCGACTTTTGTGTTAGCATCCTTACACAGGATTACTTGTCTTAATTGTTTTCTAGAAATAAATGTCTGTGATAATTTAAGGGGTTGGTTGCGAAGACCTTGTTTTTGTTTAAAAATAAATCACAAATTATGAGTATCGTCTTTTATACCAGCTATTTGATAGAAATACACGTGAATGCTATTCAAAATTGATCGTTCGGTGTCGGTGCCAATTATTTTTTTAATTTGGTATTAACTTTCGTTTGGTTAAAATAAAAAAAAATTAAAACATCTATTATGCTAGAATTTTAAAATGATACATAGGTATAATTTGAGAAACCAATTTGATTCGATGGAACTGTTGGTGGAGTTTTCCTCCCCAAGGATATCACCAACCCAGTAGTCAGTACTTCTGTGCTGACATGAATTATCATTGATATGGTCATAAGTATAAATCAACTATTTACAAAAAAACTAATTTTTCGAAATACTAAGGATTTTCTACCCCAGGAATAAATTACCATAGCCGTATTTGGCATTACCTTTCGGAAATTTGGGTCCTCAATGTTCTTCGACTTTGTACTTTATTTGGTTTTTTTGATTTTCTTTTGATTCAAGCGACACTGATAAGCCTTTTATAGACAAAATATGCGTCTGCCGTAGAACATTTTAAGCCTGGTATCCATGATGAGTTTATTGATTCTCAATGTCGAATATGCGGGGAAATATTTTTGCTTTAAAACATCAAACATTTTGAATAAGATCTTTTTGTGTTATATTTTCAACCAAAATGGATAATAAGGTAAAATACGCTTTCCAGATATTGACTCGTCTTTTCAAAATTGTGGTCAAAATGTTAGTTACTAATGAAAGATATCTGTTTGTGGTAATTTTTTAATTTCAATGAAAATCAATATGTAAGAATATTTTGCTATTTCTAATTCATTCTCGTTGTCAAAAATTATTGTTTATTAACCATTATCGAAATTACCCCATACATGTAATACGTAGTGCTTGGATTTTAAGGAAATTTTAAACACATGAAAAACACATACTGAATTAATGTCTGGTCTAAAAAAATTATGCACATTGATACTTCATTAATTTGAATTGCTTGCTTGAGTTTTTGTTTTGTTTTTTGCTTCACACACAAACGTTATGGTGGGGCCGTTGCTGACGTGCCAGTTTTTTTATGAGAAAAATATTGTATTAACATGTATTGAATAGACGTTTACCAGTATTAAGTTGCTACGGAAATGTTTGGAAGGAAATTCCTCCAAAAACTATAAATGTTTTCTCTGTTAATCAATTTGACAATCTTTATATTTTTTCCTATTATGTCTGTTTGTTTTGTTCGCACATTGTTGTCAATATAATGGAACTATATGCGACTGTCATACAAGTGAGAGGTTTATCTAGCTTTAAAACCAGATTCAATCCACCATTTTCTACATAAGAAAGTTCCTGTACCAAGTCAGGAATATGACAGTTGTTTTCCTTTCGGTATTTTTGTTATTTTACTGTTTTCCATTTTATATGCACTTTAATGCTTCGTCTCGATAACATTCCTAATACTTGATTTATCTTGTAATTGATGCCTACCTGTATTTGAAGTTTATTGTGTGTGTACAAATTACTACAGAAGAGTAAGACATAATGATATATAATGTTTAGAAGTTTGATGTTGTTCGATCACAGCGTTCGGTATATTGGGAATGAACATCAGTTTCCAAATTCATTGGTCGAAACAAGACTTAAATGTTTTGTACAGAATTGCACTTGACATTGTACAAGATCGCCCCTTCACTTACTATTTATGATTCCTCGAATGTTACATCACCAAATTAGACTAATCACTGAACTTGTACTTACATTAGCATTATGACGTGTTCCAGTGTCTAGCAGGATTTGTTTATCTTTCCATAACATCTGAGATGATCCCCTATTTTTTAATTTTTTAAGATTTTAATTTGGCAGCGTCCCCGCGGACTATGAGTACGAATATGTGAAGGGTTTTGTCTAATTTGGAGCATTCAATTATCCCTTGTTAATTTTGATCAGAGGAATAACAAAAAGCGTAAACAATAGAGATTATCAAAATTTTATATTTTCAATAATCTGGTTTAATTCAATCAAATATTTGTGTGGGTGTGTGGGTGTTGCAGCCTTTAGCTCATTGCCATATTTGGCATGGCCATAGATGGCGCTCTCAGGTGGAATCTGAATTTTGGAATTCCCGTATCGGGCACTTGTTAATTTGCTGTCGACAACAAAGCAGGTGCTGCAGAAATTAGTTAAATTATTTAAACGAAAAGATGCCAAAAAAAAGAAATGCCAGGGGATCGCCATCAAGGGCCATTGGAAAGAAGAGGAGGACGACCAGCAGGAAAGAAGGACAGGGAGTGCGGAACGAAGAAATCACTCAAAAGAAGGACGGAGTTGGACGGAAAAGAATGGTCAGGAAAACACAGGAGGTGGGACACGTGGAGACACAAGGACCAGAAGAAAATGCTGAAATATCATCAGGTAATGAGTCGGAGGAGGATGCACGGGCATTCCCCTTTTTTAGGCGCGACCCGTCACACAAAAATTTTGAAATGGCAAATAATTCCATTGACTTCACTCCGACACAAGAGTCTAGCATTCATGACACAGTAGGGGAACACGTGCCTTTTAAAATTAAGGAAAAGATTTGGGAGGGAAAGTTTATAGAGCTTCATTATCTTTTGAGAACGCAAAAAGAAATTGAGGAGGTTGACGAGGGCGATTTGAAATTAAAAAAGGGGGAAAATTTGCATTGAAAAAAGATCGTCGGGTGTTTATTTGTCCATAAATGAATGGACTTCAGCATTTATGGTTTTTATGAGTGTCTACATTGAGAAATACAGGACACGGGCACAGGTATTGTTAAAATATATGCGCGATATTAGCGGCAACGAGGTCAGAAAACTGGGCCACCTATGACGAGCAATTTAGGCTAAAAATAGAAAAGAATCCAAATTTATCTTGGGGAAATATACACGGTGAATATTGGCTATTACACATCACATCTCCCGCAGTACAAAACAATGTGTCAGTGCAATCACAGGGTTATAGAACAAATACACAAAATCGTGGTCATTATAACTCAAATGCAGCTACACTTTGAAACACTAACACGAGAACACATCAACAATCACAGGTAACTAGTGGAAGTGTAAATATGTCATGTAAATACTATAATAATGGTAATGACTGTCCCTACTTCCCTCGTTGTAGGTTTAAACATGTATGTGAAATATGCAGTGGCAAACACAGAAAGGCCCAATGTAAAAACCGGGCCCAAGGAAGAAGTAACAAAAAGTATTAATTTTTATTCATTAGTAAATACTCCTGTTAAAGTATCGGTCTTGGAAAATTATTTAGAATTTTACCCAGATAACAATGTAGCACATGAAATTATATCTGGTTTCAAATATGGTTTTTCATTAAAATACTTTGGCTCTAGGGAACCAAAGATGAGTTCCAATTTAAAAAGTGCATTACAGCTACCCAACATTTTTAAAGAAAAATTAATGAAGGAAGTTAAACTTGGTCGCATTGCTGGTCCTTTCAGATACCCGCCTTTTCCCACACTTCAGGTATCACCAATTGGGCTAGTGCCAAAAAAGGATGGGGATTTTAGACTTATTCAACATTTATCCTATCCTGAGAATAATTCAATAAATGATTGTATTGATAAAGTTCATTGTTCAGTGCAGTACAGTTCAGTGGACAAAGCAGCATGTTTGATTAATAGACACAAAACATTTGCCCGTTTAAATCAGTGTGATGTAAAAGCGGCTTTTCGCTTGTTGCCAATTGCCCCGCAGGATTTTGACTTGTTAGGGAAAAAATTTCAAGACGAATATTATCTTAATAAAATGATGCCAATGGGGGCCTCAATAAGTTGTGCCCTGTGGGAGAAATTTGCAAAAGCTTTGCATTGGATAATACAGCAAAAAAGCGGAAATGATCATATCCTCCATTATTTAGATGATTTTCTTTTTGTCGAGTCGAGCCAAACATCAAAAGTTGGCAATACGTTGAAGATATTCCAAGAGGTATGCGATAAAATAGGTATTCCTCTTGCTAGTGACAAGACTACTTGCCTACTACATTACTCATTTTTTTTGGGTATAGAATTTGATACACAGAATTTAATCATGCGGCTTACAAATGAAAAACTTGTCAAACTCTCACAAAAAATCAGAGATGCCTTAGACAGTTCTAAAATAACTCTTAAAGATATGCAATCTCTTCTTGGGCTCCTGAATTTTGCTTGTAAGGTAGTTGCTCCAGGCCGCACCTTCTGTCGCAGACTCATAAATTCAACAATCGGGGTAAGAAAATCATATTACAAAATTCGAGTAATCAAGCAGATGAAAGCAGATTTAGAAGTTTGGTTAGACTTTTTAAAACAATACAATGGTGTCACTGTAATAACCGACAATGTATGGGTTTCAATTGAAAAATTAGAGTTGTTCCCAGATAGTGCAGGGGGGTACAAAGGTGGGTATGGGATCTATTTTGCAGGTCAGTGGGCCCAAGGCATATGGCCAAAACATTGGGTTGAAACTGGAATCACCAGAGATATGACATTGTTAGAGTTGTTTCCAGTTGTAGCAGCACTTATGTCCTGGCAATCATATTTTGTTAACAAAAAAGTTATTTTTCATGTTGATAATCAGGCGGTTGTTCAAATCATTAATATGAAAACTAGCAAATCAAGTAGAGTTATGACTTTAGTAAGACAAATGGTTTTAATGAACTTAAAAAACAATACGTCAGTTAAGGCAATTTATATCCCTTCAAAACAAAACCAAATTGCTGATTGTCTTTCTCGTTCTCAGTGGGGGAAGTTCAGAAGCCTAGCTCCAGAAGCAGACCAGTGGCCAACCAAAATTCCAACACAGATCTGGAACATTTAAGTCAGGTGGCGGATTATATTGTCAATCAAGGTGTGTCCAAAAATACACAAAAATCATACAATTTGGCTCTGTCAAAACTTTGTAATTTTAGATCATCTTACAAATTGAAACAGCATTGGCCAGTGCCAGTCAATGATTTGCTAAATTTCATAGCTTTTTTGTCAGTACAAGGTCTTTCTGGGGGTACCATATCATCTTATATATCAGGAGTTTCATACCATCATAAAATACAAGGCATACAGGATACTACAAAATTCTTTATAATTGGCAAGGCATTAGAAGGAATAAAAAGAATTCAAGGAGGGAAACGTAATGACATTAGAGCACCAATTACAGTGCAATTGTTAGCAGATATGATAGGTTGTTTAGATAAAGTATGTAAGAATAAATATGAAGCTGCTTTATTTTCAGTAGTTTTATCAGTTGCCTTCTTTGGTTTGCTAAGGGTAGGGGAAATCACTACTTCAAAAACTAAGTCTGTTATAAATGGCTCCAACCTAACAATTTCTGATATTTTAGTTAAGAAAAAAGTCCTGGAGCTAAGGGTAAGGTGGTCAAAAACTGACCAAAAGGGAAAGTCCGTTACTTTATTGATACCTGAGAACAGAAAAAACTACTGTCCGATACGACTCATGAACGAATACTTAAAGGTACGACCTACCTGTAACAATAAAGATTTGTTTATTCATTATAATGGTATGCCTTTAAATAGATACCAATTCAGCAGTATACTGGAAAAGGATTATCATTTTCTTCATATTAGTAAAGGTCATTTTAGGTCACATAGTTTTAGAATTGGGGGAGCCACGGAACTAGACAGGCAGGGGGTCTCAGAGGAGGTAATTATGAAATTAGGCAGATGGAAATCGCATGCTTATTCTCGCTATATTAGGTTGCAATTTTTCTAGTTTCAAAAGGCTAACAAGCTTCAAGTTTTCACAGGTCCCAAGATTTTATGGATTGTTGGAAGTTCCCTCGTTCATTGGGCCAATGTAGAGGCGAAGAAATATGGTAGGACCAACCTGGGACTGGAGTCCAAAGGTGTTACAACATACTGGATTGGGCAACCTGGTTAACAGATTAACGATTTAGACTCCCTACTGGATGCAAAAAGAAAATTTTTACCTTCTCCTAATTTTATTATTATTCACTGTGGAGCTAATGATTTGACAGATTTAGAATTGACAGGGAAGTGTTTAATTGAAAATGTAAAATGTTCTATCCTACGTTACCAGTCTTTATTTAAAAATGTTATTAAAATATGATCTTCAGTGCTACAGCGCAGATACTGGCATTTTGCACCCTTGAATGCGGGTGCAATAATCGAACAGAAGAGAAAAAGAGTGAATTCAGTGGTCAAAAACTTTGTAATAGAAAATGGGGGGAAAGCTATTTTACATGAGAACATTAGGGCAAGTGAAGTGTCTTTATACAGAACAGATGGAACTCATTTATCACAAACTGGAAATCAGGTTTTCTTAAATAATATACAAGGAGGGGTTGAGTCTTTCCTACGCACAACAATTTCAACTTTTCCAAAGCTTCAATAATGTAAATTTTGTGGAGGTGAGAACCCAAGTCAGATTTGGTAGCTGACTTGGGCTCTCATGTGGCGGTCCAGGGAGACTGGTAGTGATTGGGGGATTATTTCACTCGGTCCTTGCTCTGGGCCTGACAAGTTCTACAATTTGCAGGTTTGGAAAATGTGGTTATTGGTAACGGTGGGGTCTACAGATGGGTAACTCTGGGACCTCCTCCACCTCATCTTATAGAGGGGAGGCCTACACCTGCCAACAGGTGGGGCACTAATAACTGGAGCATTGGTAATACGAGTGTTTTCCCCGGTCACTCCCCATGGTAGGTGGTGGTGTAACCGTGTTTAACTACCAGGGGTTTTATGACACTATGTCAACATAGGTCAGCTGATAGCCATTGTGTATAGGTAATCGGTAGTCACCCTGGCGCCTCAACAAAATATTATAGAATACTCTGTAGCCAAAGTAATGCCACAAAGTAAAAATGTATATTCTAGTCATGAAAATGTAAATACAAGTTGGTGTAATAAAATGTATGTGTAATTAGAATGATTGTTTTTGTATAAGTTGTAAAAGTTATAAAGGAAAAACAGAGAATGGAACCTCTACACAAATGAGTATAATATACAGAAAGTCTGGAGTATTTTAATTTTGGTATTTGTGAATTACAATTAACAACAGACAAAGAGAGACAACTCTAGAACAATTTGGAAGGACTTCAACATAGTTTAGAAAATACGTCAAAAACTCTTGATCGTTGTTCTTCATCTCATTGTTATTCGTTCAGTATTAATATAGGGTCTTCTTCTATGAGTATTGCAATTAATAGAGATTATCAAAATTTTATATTTTCAATAATCTGGTTTAATTCAATCAAATATTTGTGTGGGTGTGTGGGTGTTGCAGCCTTTAGCTCATTGCCATATTTGGCATGGCCATAGATGGCGCTCTCAGGTGGAATCTGAATTTTGGAATTCCCGTATCGGGCACTTGTTAATTTGCTGTCGACAACAAAGCAGGTGCTGCAGAAATTAGTTAAATTATTTAAAACCCGCCCACCCTCCCAAATAAGAATAGTTGCTGCTGTTTTTCGTTTTATATTTTCAGGCACTAGTTTGCTGTATTTGGTTGCAATATTATGGTTACCAGCATCCAAGCAGTTCCTCCATGGTATTGGACCAATACAGGATAGTTTGGAGTAAACTTGCGTCTCTTTGATTTGGACATTTCCGTTATTAAGCACTTTATTTATATATGGACTATTGTGATTTAAGCAACCAGAATGAATTTAAGTTTATATTAATTACCAATTTTATTAATTGGGAAGAAAACAAGACATTTTAAAGAAATTAATTTTCTTCTAAAATCCTTAGGCGCAGAGTCAATTTTGAATGGGGGGAGGTCCAGGGAGACTGGTAGTGATTGGGGGATTATTTCACTCGGCCCTTGCTCTGGGTCTGACAAGTTCTACAATTTGCAGGTTTGGAAAATGTGGTTAGTGGTAACGGTGGGGTCTACAGATGGGTAACTCTGGGACCTCCTCCACCTCATCTTATAGAGGGGAGGCCTACACCTGCCAACAGGCGGGGCACTAATAACTGGAGCATTGGTAATACGAGTGTTTTCCCCGGTCACTCCCCATGGTAGGTGGTGGTGTAACCGTGTTTAACTACCTGTTTTCCCCGGTCCCTCCCCATGGTAGGTGGTGTTGTAACCGTGTTTAACTACCAGAGGTTTTATGACACTATGTCAACATAGGTCAGCTGATAGCCATTGTGTATAGGTAATCGGTAGTAACTCTGGCGCCTCAACAAAATATTATAGAATACTTTGTAGCCAAAGTAATGCCACAAAGTAAAAATGTATATTCTAGTCATGAAAATGTAAATACAAGTTGGTGTAATAAAATGTATGTGTAATTAGAATGATTGCAATTGTTATTGTATAAGTTGTAAAAGTTATAAAGGAAAAACAGAGAATGGAACCTCTACACAAATGAGTATAATATACAGAAAGTCTGGAGTATTTTAATTTTGGTATTTGTGAATTACAATTAACAACAGACAAAGAGAGACAACTCTAGAACAATTTGGAAGGACTTCAACATAGTTTAGAAAATACGTCAACAACTCTTGATCGTTGTTCTTCATCTCATTGTTATTCGTTCAGTATTAATATAGGGTCTTCTTCTATGAATATTGCAATTAATAATTTAGAGTAAAAAATCAGTTCAGATAAGCGGTTTACTCAATATTAATGGAATTATAGACACACACACACTGATCATAGACACCAGGCTTAACGTTTTGTATGGTAGACGTGCGTTTCAAAGATACAGTTACACATACAAAATATGATACCTATCAATGCCATCTAATATTCTCAATTAAGTTTTTCAAAAATAATCTGCCTTAATGTAACTTAAGTGTTATATATGAAAATGAATACCTGATTAAAGTAAAAAATAATAAAGAATTTTGTCTGCAGAGGGTCATGAGGGCGTTTATCCTTGAATTTATAATTTACTTAATTTGTACTTTATCGAGAAAGTGTATACTAAAACAATATAATAAAATTACATAGAAATAATATTAAAGAATCATAACCAGTACTCACATTAGAATAGGCTACTAATGAAACCAACTGCTTTGAGCACATATATATATATGCTTTTACGTATTATTTAAAATATTTCAATACTTAATCGTCTGACATACGATACGCACTGTATCAAATCAGTGAAGAAAAACGATCGTATTAAGTAAAACAATGGAAAGTTATAGGACAGAACGACAAATTGAGTATTAACAAATCCGGTATTGAAAATTTATATGATTTAAACGTTTTAAATTTGGAAAAAAGAACGAATTGAACATTAACAATCGTATAACAAAATTAAGCAAAATTGAAATGCTTACTGTTGAATATCAAAGGGTTAAACTTGCGTCGCCGCTTTACTAGGAATTCTGTTTTTGTCGTAAGTTACTTCGCATACCGTTGAAGTGTTACAACGGCTGTCTTTACCAAAATATATCAAATCACTTAGTATTCATTCAATACAAATAATTGAAATAGTAAGATATAAATGTGGCAAGTCAATGACGAGGTCCAGGACTATGAGTATGAATTTGTGGTGGGTTTTACTTGGTTTGGAGCACTCATTCGTCCCCCTGAGAATTTTGATCAAAGAAATAACAAAACAGTTTTACAATAATTTAGGGTATAAAATCAGTCCGGATAAGCTCTTTACTCAATGATAATTGAATTACAGACACATACACTGATCATAGACACCAGGCTTAAAATATTGTATGCTAGACGCGCGTATCGTCTACAAAAGACTCATCAAAGATGCAGTTATAATTAAAAAAAAATACCGTAACAAGGAATTCCAGCACTTGCTGAATGCAACCTAAAAGAACTTTACTAAATCTGACCTGATATAGAAATAATGCCATCTTATATCCTCATTCTGTTCAGTTAAAGAAATGCCATCTTATTGTACGTTAAGTGGTATATATAAACATGAATACCAAATAAAAAGAAAAAAAAAAGGAAATAAAAATCAGTCGAACGAATTATGTCTGGAGAGGGTGTTTTCATTTTGTTTACCCTTGAATTTAGAATTTACGTAATTTGTACTTATTTACAAAGTGTATACTATATCAATGTACATCAATTATACATAAAAATATAACAAATTTTCATAACCGGTACTCACATTTGAAAAGGTTACTGATAAAACTAGTTGCGTTGAGCACATATATATGCTTTTACGTACTATTTACAATATTGTAATACTTTATCTTCTGACAGACGATGTGCATTGTATCAAATCAGTGAAGAAAAACAATCGTATCAAGTAAGACAATGGAAAGTTATAGGGCAGAACGACAAACTTGAGTATTAACAAATCTGGTATTGAAAGTATATAGGATTTAAATTTTTTGATATTTCGAAAAAAAAAAGAATTGAACATCAACAATCGTATAACAAAATTAAACAAAATTGAAATGCTTACTGCTGTATAACAAAGGGTAAAACCTACGTCGACGCTAAACTTGGATTTCTGTTTTTGTCGTAAGTTACTTCGCATACCGTTGAAGAGTTACAAGGACTGTCCTTACCAAAATATATAAAATCACTTAGTATTCATTCGATATTTATAATTAAATTATTTGATATAATTGGTGTCTTAAGTTTATAACCACCTAGCTCTGTCTTCTTTCAATAGGTATTGCTTTGTTTGGTTCAATATTCTTGGCCACTGGTCTTTTAATGTAGATGTTTCTTATGTTTTGGTAATTGACAGGTGTAAATCGTCCTCATATCGAGTCTTTTATTCTTTTTATTTCAGATTTGGTGATTAGTCTTTGTGCTCTAGTCGATGTCACTCTTATCATTTTTACTTTCCAGTTCTTAACTGCATATTACAAACACATATATTACAATATCAAAAATGGTTTCTCGTTATCTTTTTATGAGTAATGAAAGAACCTTTGTGAGCACGTTCCCATACCCCAAGCTCCAACATTTTGAAGTCATTTTTGAGATTCAGAGTCAATTTTGAATGGGGGGAGGTCCAGGGAGACTGGTAGTGATTGGGGGATTATTTCACTCGGCCCTTGCTCTGGGCCTGACAAGTTCTACAATTTGCAGGTTTTGAAAATGTGGTTAGTGGTAACGGTGGGGTCTACATATGGGTAACTCTGGGACCTCCTCCACCTCATCTTATAGAGGGGAGGCCTACACCTGCCAACAGGCGGGGCACTAATAACTGGAGCATTGGTAATACGAGTGTTTTCCCCGGTCACTCCCCATGGTAGGTGGTGGTGTAACCGTGTTTAACTACCTGTTTTCCCCGGTCCCTCCCCATGGTAGGTGGTGGTGTAACCGTGTTTAACTACCAGGGGTTTTATGACACTATGTCAACATAGGTCAGCTGATAGCCATTGTGTATAGGTAATCGGTAGTCACCCTGGCGCCTCAACAAAATATTATAGAATACTCTGTAGCCAAAGTAATGCCACAAAGTAAAAATGTATATTCTAGTCATGAAAATGTAAATACAAGTTGGTGTAATAAAATGTATGTGTAATTAGAATGATTGTTATTGTATAAGTTGTAAAAGTTATAAAGGAAAAACAGAGAATGGAACCTCTACACAAATGAGTATAATATACAGAAAGTCTGGAGTATTTTAATTTTGGTATTTGTGAATTACAATTAACAACAGACAAAGAGAGACAACTCTAGAACAATTTGGAAGGACTTCAACATAGTTTAGAAAATACGTCAACAACTCTTGATCGTTGTTCTTCATCTCATTGTTATTCGTTCAGTATTAATATAGGGTCTTCTTCTATGAATATTGCAATTAATAATTTAGAGTAAAAAATCAGTTCAGATAAGCGGTTTACTCAATATTAATGGAATTATAGACACACACACACTGATCATAGACACCAGGCTTAACGTTTTGTATGGTAGACGTGCGTTTCAAAGATACAGTTACACATACAAAATATGATACCTATCAATGCCATCTAATATTCTCAATTAAGTTTTTCAAAAATAATCTGCCTTAATGTAACTTAAGTGTTATATATGAAAATGAATACCTGATTAAAGTAAAAAATAATTAAGAATTTTGTCTGCAGAGGGTCATGAGGGCGTTTACCCTTGAATTTATAATTTACTTAATTTGTACTTTATCGAGAAAGTGTATACTAAAACAATATAATAAAATTACATAGAAATAATATTAAAGAATCATAACCAGTACTCACATTTGAATAGGCTACTAATGAAACCAACTGCTTTGAGCACATATATATATATGCTTTTACGTATTATTTAAAATATTTCAATACTTAATCGTCTGACATACGATACGCACTGTATCAAATCAGTGAAGAAAAACGATCGTATTAAGTAAAACAATGGAAAGTTATAGGACAGAACGACAAAATGAGTATTAACAAATCCGGTATTGAAAATTTATATGATTTAAACCTTTTAAATTTGGAAAAAAGAACGAATTGAACATTAACAATCGTATAACAAAATTAAGCAAAATTGAAATGCTTACTGTTGAATATCAAAGGGTTAAACTTGCGTCGCCGCTTTACTAGGAATTCTGTTTTTGTCGTAAGTTACTTCGCATACCGTTGAAGTGTTACAACGGCTGTCTTTACCAAAATATATCAAATCACTTAGTATTCATTCAATACAAATAATTGAAATAGTAAGATATGAATGTGGCCAGTCAATGACGAGGTCCAGGACTATGAGTATGAATTTGTGTTGGGTTTTTCTTGGTTTGGAGCACTCATTCGTCCCCCTGAGAATTTTGATCAAAGAAATAACAAAACAGTTTTACAATAATTTAGGGTATAAAATCAGTCCAGATAAGCTCTTTACTCAATGATAATTGAATTACAGACACATACACTGATCATAGACACCAGGCTTAAAATATTGTATGCTAGACGGGCGTATCGTCTACAAAAGACTCATCAAAGATGCAGTTTTAATTAAAAAAAAAATACCGTAACAAGGAATTCCAGCACTTGCTGAATGCAACCTAAAAGAACTTTACTAAATCTGACCTGATATAGAAATAATGCCATCTTATATCCTCATTCTGTTCAGTTAAAGAAATGCCATCTTATTGTACGTTAAGTGGTATATATAAAAATGAATACCAAATAAAAAGAAAAAAAAAAGGAAATAAAAATCAGTCGAACGAATTATGTCTGGAGAGGGTGTTTTCATTTTGTTTACCCTTGAATTTAGAATTTACGTAATTTGTACTTATTTACAAAGTGTATACTATATCAATGTACATCAATTATACATAAAAATATAACAAATAATCATAACCGGTACTCACATTGAAAAGGTTACTGATGAAACTAGTTGCGTTGAGCACATATATATGCTTTTACGTACTATTTACAATATTGTAATACTTTATCTTCTGACAGACGATGTGCATTGTATCAAATCAGTGAAGAAAAACAATCGTATCAAGTAAGACAATGGAAAGTTATAGAGCAGAACGACAAACTTGAGTATTAACAAATCTGGTATTGAAAGTATATAGGATTTAAATTTTTTGATATTTAGAAAAAAAGAAAGAATTGAACATCAACAATCGTATAACAAAATTAAACAAAATTGAAATGCTTACTGCTGTATAACAAAGGGTAAAACCTACGTCGACGCTAAACTTGGATTTCTGTTTTTGTCGTAATTTACTTCGCATACCGTTGAAGACTTACAAGGACTGTCCTTACCAAAATATATAAAATCACTTAGTATTCATTCGATATTTATAATTAAATTATTTGATATAATTGGTGTCTTAAGTTTATAACCACATAGCTCTGTCTTCTTTCAATAGGTATTGCTTTGTTTGGTTCAATATTCTTGGCCACTGGTCTTTTAATGTAGATGTTTCTTATGTTTTGGTAATTGACAGGTGTAAATCGTCCTCATATCGAGTCTTTTATTCTTTTTATTTCAGATTTGGTGATTAGTCTTTGTGCTCTTGTCGATGTCACTCTTATCATTTTTACTTTCCAGTTCTTAACTGCATATTACAAACACATATATTACAATATCAATAATGGTTTCTCGTTATCTTTTTATGAGTAATGAAAGAATCTTTGTGAGCACGTTCACATACCCCAAGCTCCAACATTTTGAAGTCATTTTTGAGATTCAGAGTCAATTTTGAATGGGGGAGGTCCAGGGAGACTGGTATGATTGGGGGATTATTTCACTCGGACCTTGCTCTGGGCCTGACAAGTTCTACAATTTGCAGGTTTGGAAAATGTGGTTAGTGGTAACGGTGGGGTCTACAGATGGGTAACTCTGGGACCTCCTCCACCTCATCTTATAGAGGGGAGGCCTACACCTGCCAACAGGCGGGGCACTAATAACTGGAGCATTGGTAATACGAGTGTTTTCCCCGGTCACTCCCCATAGTAGTTGGTGGCGTAACCGTGTTTAACTACCTGTTTCCCCAGTCACTCCCCATGGTAGGTGGTAGTGTAACCGTGTTTAACTACCAGGGGTTTTATGACACTATGTCAACATAGGTCAGCTGATAGCCATTGTGTATAGGTAATCGGTAGTCACCCTGGCGCCTCAACAAAATATTATAGAATACTCTGTAGCCAAAGTAATGCCACAAAGTAAAAATGTATATTCTAGTCATGAAAATGTAAATACAAGTTGGTGTAATAAAATGTATGTGTAATTAGAATGATTGTGTTTGTAAAAGTTGTAAAAGTTATAAAGGAAAAACAGAGAATGGAACCTCTACACAAATGAGTATAATATACAGAAAGTCTGGAGTATTTTAATTTTGGTATTTGTGAATTACAATTAACAACAGACAAAGAGAGACAACTCTAGAACAATTTGGAAGGACTTCAACATAGTTTAGAAAATACGTCAACAACTCTTGATCGTTGTTCTTCATCTCATTGTTATTCGTTCAGTATTAATATAGGGTCTTCTTCTATGAGTATTGCAATTAATAATTTAGAGTACAAAATCAGTTCAGATAAGCGGTTTACTCAATATTAATGGAATTATAGAAACACACACTGATCATAGACACCAGGCTTAACGTTTTGTATGGTAGACGTGCGTTTCAAAGATACAGTTACACATACAAAATATGATACCTATCAATGCCATCTAATATTCTCAATTAAGTTTTTCAAAAATAATCTGCCTTAATGTAACTTAAGTGTTAAATATGAAAATGAATACCTGATTAAAGTAAAAAATAATAAAGAATTTTGTCTGCAGAGGGTCATGAGGGCGTTTACCCTTGAATTTATAATTTACTTAATTTGTACTTTATCGAGAAAGTGTATACTAAAACAATATAATAAAATTACATAGAAATAATATTAAAGAATCATAACCAGTACTCACATTTGAATAGGCTACTAATGAAACCAACTGCTTTGAGCACATATATATATATGCTTTTACGTATTATTAAAAATATTTCAATACTTAATCGTCTGACATACGATACGCACTGTATCAAATCAGTGAAGAAAAACGATCGTATTAAGTAAAACAATGGAAAGTTATAGGACAGAACGACAAAATGAGTATTAACAAATCCGGTATTGAAAATTTATATGATTTAAACCTTTTAAATTTGGAAAAAAGAACGAATTGAACATTAACAATCGTATAACAAAATTAAGCAAAATTGAAATGCTTACTGTTGAATATCAAAGGGTTAAACTTGCGTCGCCGCTTTACTAGGAATTCTGTTTTTGTCGTAAGTTACTTCGCATACCGTTGAAGTGTTACAACGGCTGTCTTTACCAAAATATATCAAATCACTTAGTATTCATTCAATACAAATAATTGAAATAGTAAGATATGAATGTGGCCAGTCAATGACGAGGTCCAGGACTATGAGTATGAATTTGTGGTGGGTTTTACTTGGTTTGGAGCACTCATTCGTCCCCCTGAGAATTTTGATCAAAGAAATAACAAAACAGTTTTACAATAATTTAGGGTATAAAATCAGGGTCTTCTTCTATGAGTATTGCAATTAATAATTTAGAGTAAAAAATCAGTTCAGATAAGCGGTTTACTCAATATTAATGGAATTATAGAAACACACACTGATCATAGACACCAGGCTTAACGTTTTGTATGGTAGACGTGCGTTTCAAAGATACAGTTACACATACAAAATATGATACCTATCAATGCCATCTAATATTCTCAATTAAGTTTTTCAAAAATAATCTGCCTTAATGTAACTTAAGTGTTAAATATGAAAATGAATACCTGATTAAAGTAAAAAATAATAAAGAATTTTGTCTGCAGAGGGTCATGAGGGCGTTTACCCTTGAATTTATAATTTACTTAATTTGTACTTTATCGAGAAAGTGTATACTAAAACAATATAATAAAATTACATAGAAATAATATTGAAGAATCATAACCAGTACTCACATTTGAATAGGCTACTAATGAAACCAACTGCTTTGAGCACATATATATATATGCTTTTACGTATTATTAAAAATATTTCAATACTTAATCGTCTGACATACGATACGCACTGTATCAAATCAGTGAAGAAAAACGATCGTATTAAGTAAAACAATGGAAAGTTATAGGACAGAACGACAAAATGAGTATTAACAAATCCGGTATTGAAAATTTATATGATTTAAACCTTTTAAATTTGGAAAAAAGAACGAATTGAACATTAACAATCGTATAACAAAATTAAGCAAAATTGAAATGCTTACTGTTGAATATCAAAGGGTTAAACTTGCGTCGCCGCTTTACTAGGAATTCTGTATTTGTCGTAAGTTACTTCGCATACCGTTGAAGTGTTACAACGGCTGTCTTTACCAAAATATATCAAATCACTTAGTATTCATTCAATACAAATAATTGAAATAGTAAGATATGAATGTGGCCAGTCAATGACGAGGTCCAGGACTATGAGTATGAATTTGTGGTGGGTTTTACTTGGTTTGGAGCACTCATTCGTCCCCCTGAGAATTTTGATCAAAGAAATAACAAAACAGTTTTACAATAATTTAGGGTATAAAATCAGTCCGGATAAGCTCTTTACTCAATGATAATTGAATTACAGACACATACACTGATCATAGACACCAGGCTTAAAATATTGTATGCTAGACGTGCGTATACGTATCGTCTACAAAAGACTCATCAAAGATGCAGTTATAATTAAAAAAAAAATACCGTAACAAGGAATTCCAGCACTTGCTGAATGCAACCTAAAAGAACTTTACTAAATCTGACCTGATATAGAAATAATGCCATCTTATATCCTCATTCTGTTCAGTTAAAGAAATGTCATCTTATTGTACGTTAAGTGGTATATATAAAAATGAATACCAAATAAAAAGAAAAAAAAAAGGAAATAAAAATCAGTCGAACGAATTATGTCTGGAGAGGGTGTTTTCATTTTGTTTACCCTTGAATTTAGAATTTACGTAATTTGTACTTATTTACAAAGTGTATACTATATCAATGTACATCAATTATACATAAAAATATAACAAATAATCATAACCGGTACTCACATTGAAAAGGTTACTGATGAAACTAGTTGCGTTGAGCACATATATATATGCTTTTACGTACTATTTACAATATTGTAATACTTTATCTTCTGACAGACGATGTGCATTGTATCAAATCAGTGAAGAAAAACAATCGTATCAAGTAAGACAATGGAAAGTTATAGGGCAGAACGACAAACTTGAGTATTAACAAATCTGGTATTGAAAGTATATAGGATTTAAATTTTTTGATATTTAGAAAAAAAGAAAGAATTGAACATCAACAATCGTATAACAAAATTAAACAAAATTGAAATGCTTACTGCTGTATAACAAAGGCTAAAACCTACGTCGACGCTAAACTTGGATTTCTGTTTTTGTCGTAAGTTACTTCGCATACCGTTGAAGACTTACAAGGACTGTCCTTACCAAAATATATAAAATCACTTAGTATTCATTCGATATTTATAATTAAATTATTTCATATAATTGGTGTCTTAAGTTTATAACCACATAGCTCTGTCTTCTTTCAATAGGTATTGCTTTGTTTGGTTCAATATTCTTGGCCACTGGTCTTTTAATGTAGATGTTTCTTATGTTTTGGTAATTGACAGGTGTAAATCGTCCTCATATCGAGTCTTTTATTCTTTTTATTTCAGATTTGGTGATTAGTCTTTATGCTCTAGTCGATGTCACTCTTATCATTTTTACTTTCCAGTTCTTAACTGCATATTACAAACACATATATTACAATATCAATAATGGTTTCTCGTTATCTTTTTATGAGTAATGAAAGAATCTTTGTGAGCACGTTCACATACCCCAAGCTCCAACATTTTGAAGTCATTTTTGAGATTCAGAGTCAATTTTGAATGGGGGAGGTCCAGGGAGACTGGTAGTGATTGGAGGATTATTTCACTCGGACCTTGCTCTGGGCCTGACAAGTTCTACAATTTGCAGGTTTGGAAAATGTGGTTAGTGGTAACGGTGGGGTCTACAGATGGGTAACTCTGGGACCTCCTCCACCTCATCTTATAGAGGGGAGGCCTACACCTGCCAACAGGTGGGGCACTAATAACTGGAGCATTGGTAATACGAGTGTTTTCCCCGGTCACTCCCCATGGTAGGTGGTGGTGTAGCCGTGTTTAACTACCAGGGGTTTTATGACACTATGTCAACATAGGTCAGCTGATAGCCATTGTGTATAGGTAATCGGTAGTCACCCTGGCGCCTCAACAAAATATTATAGAATACTCTGTAGCCAAGGTAATGCCACAAAGTAAAAATGTATATTCTAGTCATGAAAATGTAAATACAAGTTGGTGTAATAAAATGTATGTGTAATTAGAATGATTGTTTTTGTATAAGTTGTAAAAGTTATAAAAGAAAAACAGAGAATGGAACCTCTACACAAATGAGTATAATATACAGATAGTCTGGAGTATTTTAATTTTGGTATTTGTGAATTACAATTAACAACAGACAAAGAGAGACAACTCTAGAACAATTTGGAAGGACTTCAACATAGTTTAGAAAATACGTCAAAAACTCTTGATCGTTGTTCTTCATCTCATTGTTATTTGTTCAGTATTAATATAGGGTCTTCTTCTATGAGTATTGCAATTAATAAGAGATTATCAAAATTTTATATTTTCAATAATCTGGTTTAATTCAATCAAATATTTGTGTGGGTGTGTGGGTGTTGCAGCCTTTAGCTCATTGCCATATTTGGCATGGTCATAGATGGCGCTCTCAGGTGGAATCTGAATTTTGGAATTCCCGTATCGGGCACTTGTTAATTTGCTGTCGACAACAAAGCAGGTGCTGCAGAAATTAGTTAAATTATTTAAAACCCGCCCACACTCCCAAATAAGAATAATTGCTGCTGTTTTTTGTTTTATATTTTCAGGCACTAGTTTGCTGTATTTGGTTGCAATATTATGGTTACCAGTATCCAAGCAGTTCCTCCATGGTATTGGACCAATACAGGATAGTTTGGAGTAAACTTGCGTCTCTTTGATTTGGACATTTCCGTTATTAAGCACTTTATTTATATATGGACTATTGTGATTTAAGCAACCAGAATGAATTTAAGTTTATATTAATTACCAATTTTATTAATTGGGAAGAAAACAAGACATTTTAAAGAAATTAATTTTCTTCTAAAATCCTTAGGCGCAGAGTCAAATTTGAATGGGGGGAGGTCCAGGGAGACTGGTAGTGATTGGGGGATTATTTCACTCGGCCCTTGCTCTGGGTCTGACAAGTTCTACAATTTGCAGGTTTGGAAAATGTGGTTAGTGGTAACGGTGGGGTCTACAGATGGGTAACTCTGAGACCTCCTCCACCTCATCTTATAGAGGGGAGGCCTACACCTGCCAACAGGCGGGGCACTAATAACTGGAGCATTGGTAATACGAGTGTTTTCCCCGGTCACTCCCCATGGTAGGTGGTGGTGTAACCGTGTTTAACTACCTGTTTTCCCCGGTCACTCCCCATGGTAGGTGGTGGTGTAACCGTGTTTAACTACCAGGGGTTTTATGACACTATGTCAACATAGGTCAGCTGATAGCCATTGTGTATAAGTAATCGGTAGTCACCCTGGCGCCTCAACAAAATATTATAGAATACTCTGTAGCCAAAGTAATGCCACAAAGTAAAAATATATATTCTAGTCATGAAAATGTAAATACAAGTTGGTGTAATAAAATGTATGTGTAATTAGAATGATTGATTTTGTATAAGTTGTAAAAGTTATAAAGGAAAAACAGAGAATGGAACCTCTACACAAATGAGTATAAAATACAGAAAGTCTGGAGTATTTTAATTTTGGTATTTGTGAATTACAATTAACAACAGACAAAGAGAGACAACTCTAGAACAATTTGGAAAGACTTCAACATAGTTTAGAAAATACGTCAACAACTCTTGATCGTTGTTCTTCATCTCATTGTTATTCGTTCAGTATTAATATAGGGTCTTCTTCTATGAGTATTGCAATTAATAATTTAGAGTACAAAATCAGTTCAGATAAGCGGTTTACTCAATATTAATGGAATTATAGAAACACACACTGATCATAGACACCAGGCTTAACGTTTTGTATGGTAGACGTGCGTTTCAAAGATACAGTTACACATACAAAATATGATACCTATCAATGCCATCTAATATTCTCAATTAAGTTTTTCAAAAATAATCTGCCTTAATGTAACTTAAGTGTTAAATATGAAAATGAATACCTGATTAAAGTAAAAAATAATAAAGAATTTTGTCTGCAGAGGGTCATGAGGGCGTTTACCCTTGAATTTATAATTTACTTAATTTGTACTTTATCGAGAAAGTGTATACTAAAACAATATAATAAAATTACATAGAAATAATATTAAAGAATCATAACCAGTACTCACATTTGAATAGGCTACTAATGAAACCAACTGCTTTGAGCACATATATATATATGCTTTTACGTATTATTTAAAATATTTCAATACTTAATCGTCTGACATACGATACGCACTGTATCAAATCAGTGAAGAAAAACGATCGTATTAAGTAAAACAATGGAAAGTTATAGGACAGAACGACAAAATGAGTATTAACAAATCCGGTATTGAAAATTTATATGATTTAAACCTTTTAAATTTGGAAAAAAGAACGAATTGAACATTAACAATCGTATAACAAAATTAAGCAAAATTGAAATGCTTACTGTTGAATATCAAAGGGTTAAACTTGCGTCGCCGCTTTACTAGGAATTCTGTTTTTGTCGTAAGTTACTTCGCATACCGTTGAAGTGTTACAACGGCTGTCTTTACCAAAATATATCAAATCACTTAGTATTCATTCAATACAAATAATTGAAATAGTAAGATATGAATGTGGCCAGTCAATGACGAGGTCCAGGACTATGAGTATGAATTTGTGGTGGGTTTTACTTGGTTTGGAGCACTCATTCGTCCCCCTGAGAATTTTGATCAAAGAAATAACAAAACAGTTTTACAATAATTTAGGGTATAAAATCAGTCCGGATAAGCTCTTTACTCAATGATAATTGAATTACAGACACATACACTGATCATAGACACCAGGCTTAAAATATTGTATGCTAGACGGGCGTATCGTCTACAAAAGACTCATCAAAGATGCAGTTATAGTTAAAACAAATTCCGTAACAAGGAATTCCAGCACTTGCTGAATGCAACCTAAAGAACTTTACTAAATCTGACCTGATATAGAAATAATGCCATCTTATATCCTCATTCTGTTCAGTTAAAGAAATGCCATCTTATTGTACGTTAAGTGGTATATATAAAAATGAATACCAAATAAAAAGAAAAAAAAAGGAAATAAAAATCAGTCGAACGAATTATGTCTGGAGAGGGTGTTTTCATTTTGTTTACCCTTGAATTTAGAATTTACGTAATTTGTACTAATTTACAAAGTGTATACTATATCAATGTACATTAATTATACATAAAAATACAACAAATAATCATAACCGGTACTCGCATTTGAAAAGGTTACTGATGAAACTAGTTGCGTTGAGCACATATATATGCTTTTACGTACTATTTACAATATTGTAATACTTTATCTTCTGACAGACGATGTGCATTGTATCAAATCAGTGAAGAAAAACAATCGTATCAAGTAAGACAATGGAAAGTTATAGGGCAGAACGACAAACTTGAGTATTAACAAATCTGGTATTGAAAGTATATAGGATTTAAATTTTTTGATATTTAGAAAAAAAGAAAGAATTGAACATCAACAATCGTATAACAAAATTAAACAAAATTGAAATGCTTACTGCTGTATAACAAAGGGTAAAACCTACGTCGACGCTAAACTTGGATTTCTGTTTTTGTCGTAAGTTACTTCGCATACCGTTGAAGACTTACAAGGACTGTCCTTACCAAAATATATAAAATCACTTAGTATTCATTCGATATTTATAATTAAATTATTTGATATAATTGGTGTCTTAAGTTTATAACCACATAGCTCTGTCTTCTTTCAATAGGTATTGCTTTGTTTGGTTCAATATTCTTGGCCACTGGTCTTTTAATGTAGATGTTTCTTATGTTTTGGTAATTGACAAGTGTAAATCGTCCTCATATCGAGTCTTTTATTCTTTTTATTTCAGATTTGGTGATTAGTCTTTGTGCTCTAGTCGATGTCACTCTTATCATTTTTACTTTCCAGTTCTTAACTGCATATTACAAACACATATATTACAATATCAATAATGGTTTCTCGTTATCTTTTTATGAGTAATGAAAGAATCTTTGTGAGCACGTTCACATACCCCAAGCTCCAACATTTTGAAGTCATTTTTGAGATTCAGAGTCAATTTTGAATGGGGGAGGTCCAGGGAGACTGGTAGTGATTGGGGGATTATTTCACTCGGACCTTGCTCTGGGCCTGACAAGTTCTACAATTTGCAGGTTTGGAAAATGTGGTTAGTGGTAACGGTGGGGTCTACAGATGGGTAACTCTGGGACCTCCTCCACCTCATCTTATAGAGGGGAGGCCTACACCTGCCAACAGGCGGGGCACTAATAACTGGAGCATTGGTAATACGAGTGTTTTCCCCGGTCACTCCCCATGGTAGTTGGTGGCGTAACCGTGTTTAACTACCTGTTTCCCCAGTCACTCCCCATGGTAGGTGGTGATGTAACCGTGTTTAACTACCAGGGGTTTTATGACACTATGTCAACATAGGTCAGCTGATAGCCATTGTGTATAGGTAATCGGTAGTCACCCTGGCGCCTCAACAAAATATTATAGAATACTCTGTAGCCAAAGTAATGCCACAAAGTAAAAATGTATATTCTAGTCATGAAAATGTAAATACAAGTTGGTGTAATAAAATGTATGTGTAATTAGAATGATTGTGTTTGTAAAAGTTGTAAAAGTTATAAAGGAAAAACAGAGAATGGAACCTCTACACAAATGAGTATAATATACAGAAAGTCTGGAGTATTTTAATTTTGGTATTTGTGAATTACAATTAACAACAGACAAAGAGAGACAACTCTAGAACAATTTGGAAGGACTTCAACATAGTTTAGAAAATACGTCAACAACTCTTGATCGTTGTTCTTCATCTCATTGTTATTCGTTCAGTATTAATATAGGGTCTTCTTCTATGAGTATTGCAATTAATAATTTAGAGTACAAAATCAGTTCAGATAAGCGGTTTACTCAATATTAATGGAATTATAGAAACACACACTGATCATAGACACCAGGCTTAACGTTTTGTATGGTAGACGTGCGTTTCAAAGATACAGTTACACATACAAAATATGATACCTATCAATGCCATCTAATATTCTCAATTAAGTTTTTCAAAAATAATCTGCCTTAATGTAACTTAAGTGTTAAATATGAAAATGAATACCTGATTAAAGTAAAAAATAATAAAGAATTTTGTCTGCAGAGGGTCATGAGGGCGTTTACCCTTGAATTTATAATTTACTTAATTTGTACTTTATCGAGAAAGTGTATACTAAAACAATATAATAAAATTACATAGAAATAATATTAAAGAATCATAACCAGTACTCACATTTGAATAGGCTACTAATGAAACCAACTGCTTTGAGCACATATATATATATGCTTTTACGTATTATTTAAAATATTTCAATACTTAATCGTCTGACATACGATACGCACTGTATCAAATCAGTGAAGAAAAACGATCGTATTAAGTAAAACAATGGAAAGTTATAGGACAGAACGACAAATTGAGTATTAACAAATCCGGTATTGAAAATTTATATGATTTAAACCTTTTAAAATTTGGAAAAAAGAACGAATTGAACATTAACAATCGTATAACAAAATTAAGCAAAATTGAAATGCTTACTGTTGAATATCAAAGGGTTAAACTTGCGTCGCCGCTTTACTAGGAATTCTGTTTTTGTCGTAAGTTACTTCGCATACCGTTGAAGTGTTACAACGGCTGTCTTTACCAAAATATATCAAATCACTTAGTATTCATTCAATACAAATAATTGAAATAGTAAGATATGAATGTGGCCAGTCAATGACGAGGTCCAGGACTATGAATATGAATTTGTGGTGGGTTTTACTTTATTTGGAGCACTCATTCGTCCCCCTGAGAATTTTGATCAAAGTAATAACAAAACAGTTTTACAATAATTTAGGGTATAAAATCAGTCCGGATAAGCTCTTTACTCAATGATAATTGAATTACAGACACATACACTGATCATAGACACCAGGCTTAAAATATTGTATGCTAGACGGGCGTATCGTCTACAAAAGACTCATCAAAGATGCAGTTATAGTTAACACAAATTCCGTAACAAGGAATTCCAGCACTTGCTGAATGCAACCTAAAGAACTTTACTAAATCTGACCTGATATAGAAATAATGCCATCTTATATCCTCATTCTGTTCAGTTAAAGAAATGCCATCTTATTGTACGTTAAGTGGTATATATAAAAATGAATACCAAATAAAAAGAAAAAAAAAAGAAATAAAAATCAGTCGAACGAATTATGTCTGGAGAGGGTGTTTTCATTTTGTTTACCCTTGAATTTAGAATTTACGTAATTTGTACTAATTTACAAAGTGTATACTATATCAATGTACATTAATTATACATAAAAATACAACAAATAATCATAACCGGTACTCACATTTGAAAAGGTTACTGATGAAACTAGTTGCGTTGAGCACATATATATGCTTTTACGTACTATTTACAATATTGTAATACTTTATCTTCTGACAGACGATGTGCATTGTATCAAATCAGTGAAGAAAAACAATCGTATCAAGTAAGACAATGGAAAGTTATAGGGCAGAACGACAAACTTGAGTATTAACAAATCTGGTATTGAAAGTATATAGGATTTAAATTTTTTGATATTTAGAAAAAAAGAAAGAATTGAACATCAACAATCGTATAACAAAATTAAACAAAATTGAAATGCTTACTGCTGTATAACAAAGGCTAAAACCTACGTCGACGCTAAACTTGGATTTCTGTTTTTGTCGTAAGTTACTTCGCATACCGTTGAAGACTTACAAGGACTGTCCTTACCAAAATATATAAAATCACTTAGTATTCATTCGATATTTATAATTAAATTATTTGATATAATTGGTGTCTTAAGTTTATAACCACATAGCTCTGTCTTCTTTCAATAGGTATTGCTTTGTTTGGTTCAATATTCTTGGCCACTGGTCTTTTAATGTAGATGTTTCTTATGTTTTGGTAATTGACAGGTGTAAATCGTCCTCATATCGAGTCTTTTATTCTTTTTATTTCAGATTTGGTGATTAGTCTTTGTGCTCTAGTCGATGTCACTCTTATCATTTTTACTTTCCAGTTCTTAACTGCATATTACAAACACATATATTACAATATCAAAAATGGTTTCTCGTTATCTTTTTATGAGTAATGAAAGAACCTTTGTGAGCACATTCACATACCCCAAGCTCCAACATTGTCGCAGGGCAAACAAAATCTTACCAGATTCCTACGTTCAAAGATTCATTAATCCTACAAAAGTCAACTGATAATATTTTTTGAGGATATTCAAATCTACATATTATGTTCTGATTAACTACAAAGTTTCATAAAATTCTGTTGTGTGGTTTCAGAGGAGTAGCGATGAAAAACTATTGCACCAGTATATTTATTCAAAATTCTTAGTTCAAAGGGGCATAACTCCTAAAAAAAATAAATTTTGAATCACAATTTCCAATTGATATGCACAACTACATAGTATGCCCTCAAAAACTACAAAGTTTTATGAAATTCTGTTGTATGGTTTCAGAAGAGTTGCGATGACAAACTGCATGTGACAGTAGTATATTCAGACCAAAATTCTAAGTTCAAAGAAGCTTAACTCCCAGAAAAAAAATACCAATCATAATTTCCTACCAATATGCACATTTACATAGTATGCCCCTCATTAACTACAAAGTTTTATAAAATTCTGTTGTATGGTTTCAGAGGAGTTGTGATGACAAACTGCATGTGGCAGTAGTATATTCAGGCCAAAATTCTAAGTTCAAAGAAGCTTAACTCCCAGAAAAAAAATTCCAATCATAATTTCCTACCAATATGCACATTTACATAGTATGCCCCTCATTAACTACAAAGTTTTATGAAATTCCGTTGTATGGTTTCAGAGGAGTTGTGATGACAAACTGTTGCAGTAGTATATTTAGGCCAAAATTCGAAGTTCAAAGGAGCTTAACTCCAATAAAAAAATGATTCAAACTTCCTACCAATATGCATATTTACATAGTATGCCCTCATTAACTACAAAGTTTTATGAAATTCTGTTCTATGGTTTCAGAAGAGTTGCGATGAAAAACTGTTGCAGTAGTATATTAAGGCAAAAATTCAAGTTCAAAGGGGCATAACTCCTAGAAAAAAAATATTTTTCAATTATAATTTCCTACCGATATGCATATCTACAAAGTATGCCCTCATTAACTACAAAGTTTAAGGAATTATGTTATGTGGTTCAGAGAATTACTCTTTGAAAAAAATTGAATCATAATTTCCTGTCGATATGCACATCTGCATAGTATGTCCTTGTCATCTACAAAGTTTCGTGAATTTCTGTTGCGTGGATTCATAGGAGTTGCGATGACAATTACAGGATTGACAGACGGACGGACGGGTCAAAAACATTATACCCCTTACAACTTTGTTGCGTGGGGGCATAATTAGTATTTGACCATGATTTGTCATATATAAGCTCTTCTGATGTCTTATCTTACACATAGTCGAGTGCCTAGAATGTAAAGACATTTCACAGATATTCCTGTAGAAATATAAAGACTGCAGTTATTCAAGATGTAGGTTCTATGAATGACTGGAGGATAGGCTTTAACATACTACAAAACACTCATTAAAAGTTTGCATTTAAAAGTATTTGCAAATTAATATTTGTTTATTTAATTCTTTGTTCCGGCATATCGGTATAATTTACGCGTAAATTTTATATTCATCAATACCTTGAAAATTACCGAAATAAATTTTGCTGAAACCGTATATCACGCCATTAGTTTTGTGTGTTATATTTTTAAAACAACCAAAGTTGTGGAAAAATTATGTTCATTTGTATTTGGTAACAATACTTCAATACTAGGACTTCTAGGTTAAGTTCGAGCAAGGACATATCATTGATTTATTCCTATAATGACTGGTACCAATTGATCCAATTAATTATTTGGTAAGAATAGGTCAGTTCTTGTGTTTTTCTGTGTTTTAAAGATCTCAGTTTTGCCATTTATATTTATTTACCTCATATCTATAACAGGCCTTTTTCCTTATTGGGGATTCCACAGTTGCATATCATTTTTCAACAGTTTTGAAATATTAATCACTTGAAGTTGCAAAGGCCAAATTTGAAAATAGACCAATAAGAATGAACAAATGGGATTTAAAATTATATATATCGAAGAGTATCATGATATCATAGCTTCATGTTTTCAGTGTTACTTTCGATTAAGAGGGGATGGACATGTGGAAGCCCTTTAATATTCGGAATTTAGTTTTCATTCACGATAAAAACGTCGCACATTAGACTAGAGTCCCATTTTATATATATATAAGGATCCGCGTCTGCAGTAAGAAGATAAAACAGCATTCATTTTATTAATGATATAGCAACACGACTGCCGGTGACCTCCATCAATAAAACTTCCTTAGAATTGTATGAATCATATATAGAGAGATATAATATCAGGAATCAATTATACAGTTATCTGCACGTAAAAAGGCAATAATAGGATTGCACCAAATATGACAACTAAGCTATTATTGCAGTTTTGAATAATCTTTGCACATTATTATATGATCATAAGATTTTTCTTTACCTAAATGCCTACAACGATGGAGAACACACAGCTAGCTGTTTTAACTTAATGGAGCAGGTTAAAATTAATATATTCAAATTAAAATTATTTCAAAGTTAAAATGTTGAATAAATCCTACATCGGAAAACGTTACACATGCCAGCGGCAGATTCAGTGGTATGTGTGGCGTGGAGGGGGTACGTCCCCAATTGATTTAAGAATATAATTTTTTCAGCATAAAACTGTCCAAAAATGTTTTCTTTAGTTATATGGAATTTTGCCCCCCCCCCCTTTCAACAATGAGAAAAACCCATCCGCATAGTAAACTGTAAAAGGCCCTGAAATAACAAACGTAAAATAATCCAAACGAGAATACTAACAGCCTGATTAATGTACAAATCAATAAACGAAAAACAAATATGATATATAGCAACAAACGACAACCACTGAGTGCCTTTGGACAGGTAACTACAGAATGTGGCTGGATTAAACAAGTTTGCTGGCGCTATACCCTCCCCTAACCTAGGCGTGGTGTAACAGTAAAACATAAGAACAAACTTTAAAAACTAGTTGAAAGGGCTTAACTCATCATATCGATACAAAGCAGAATGATAACTAACAAAGACACAGACTGGACGTGGCAAGGAATTTATACATTCCTCACAACAAAAAAGACAAAGTACAGATCTGAGAGAACTTGCAGTTACTGACAGCTAGCTAATTCAAACCCAATAAAAACTAATAAAAATATCATGTATCTAAGACTAAAATATCAATCAGTATACACCCAACATCCAATGGATTTAGTGTAAAGACGTCATTAACAGTCAAAGAAAAACATGACCTTGTGCAATGCCAAAATATAGGTATCGACAGATACCGTAAATTGGGTTATTTTGGTTGTAGTTTTATTTTTGTTTATTTGGCGTCTCAAATGAAAGTGCCAAAATTAAACACACGAAAATAAAGCAAACACTAAAAATTGAAACTCCAAAATTGCTTACCGGTATAACAATATCGTAATGTTAATTGTTGGGGAAAATATTTTATGCTATTATATCTTCCGTATATTTCCTACAATTCTATACATAGCCAACATTTGCAATAAATACCGGGTATAATTTGACAACAACACTATATAATTTCAACATAATTGTCAATTTTCTAAAATTGTTAAGAAAACACAATACCGTATGAAACTCTATTCACAAATGTCATAAATATGCCAGGCTATCGACATTGCTAATTAGACGCCGTTATTGATCATAAGAATATAAACATATTCCTTGTAATCCTTGATCTTCTGTTCTGTTCTGTACAGGTATTTTCCTCCGTCATATATCGGAGCACTCCCGCTTGGGATATATGGGTTTAATGCTTAATCAGATATTTACACATAAATTTACACAGTGTGGTGGGGTGCTTAAGTTTAAAACTTTATATACAGGTAAGATTGTGAATTTTAAAAACAAGTGTTTAAAATTAAGTGCTATTTACATAATTTATAATTCTACCTAGGTTTAAGTTTTTGATTTTAAAAACTGTTTTGATTCCTTTTAATGAGACAATGGGGTGTTTCGACCATATGTTTAATAAGTTAAAGGATTAAAATATGAAAGAAAAAGGATAAAAATCAAACGATAAAAGTTAAAATTAAGTTGATTAAATAAAACAAAAAGATTGGGATTAAGTTGTGTCAGCTTAAGACGAGATTACCAGAAATAAAATATATCAGTAACTAAAAATTTTTTCATATATCATAAAATTTGAATATAAGGTGATCTCCTGCCAAGGTCTAAGCATATAATTAGATGTAAGCCGCTAATCTAGTCGAAGATGGAGGCAGTTAGCTTGGTATTCCATGCAGACTGCTTGGTCCATCTTTGCTGTTTTGTATATATATGTGCATTATATTAGTTTGTAGAGCTGGATACAGTAACAATGTTGTTGTTTAAATGTAAATTCACATTGTTAAGGGTCTTGAAGAGAATTACTTGGGTGTTTCAGCAGTTTCACTTCAGCCTCTTATTAATGTATCATCATGTTTGCATTTCGGTGCGTTTCTTATGCATTTGGTGACAGAAATTTTGAGATTGTTTTTCTATTTCTATCAGGTCATTTGCTTTTAGGTGGGATAAGCTAGTTGTTGATAGCTTCGAGCAGTCCATTATAATTTGAAGCACATCCTCCTCTTTATAATTAGCTTTGTCACCTCCCCCTTTTTTTCTCGGTTAAAGATAGAAGTTTGTTCATCTGTTTTTGTCGTACACTCTCCAGAGACATCACATTCCAGCAGAAAGTGCTTAATGTCCTCTCCAGCTTTGGTACATAGCTCACATATTCCAGATATTTGATTTTTGCTAAATTTTGATTTAGTTGTTTGAAGCATGTAGGTTCCAGTTATTAGCCTACTTTTGAATTCTGCTTTTCGAATGTCATTCTGATTGTTTCTGGCAGCTTTCCAGATATTATGTGGGTTTTCAGTAGGGTTTTCTTGGATTGTCAAGTATTTAATCGTTGTTTTTGTTAGGCATTCCTCTTTCCAGATATTTGACCAGTATGTATTTATGGCTTTTTTCAGCTTGTTTTTCCATTTGTATTTTGATGGCGGGTTTTCTAAAATATCTTTTGGATTTGGCAGACTGTATTTATTTAAGATTTTGTCTATTCTGTTTATAAATGATTCTGTGAAGTCCTTTCCAATTTCTTGTTCCCATTGAAGGATTTTCTTTTCTACTGCATTATCAAGATGAGAGATTGTAAGAAATAATGATAGCATATTTCTGTCTAATATAGTTTCAACTGGTTCCGCTCCAAGGAGAATATAGAGGGCAGAGGATGCAGTCCTTTCAGGTAGACTAAGGAATTGTCTAAATATTTTCCTCTGTAGTTTTTCCAGCTCATATATATCAGCTTATGTGCAGATTTGTACTTCCAGACCATAGAGATATCTTGGGACTACATATGTTTTCCAGATTTTGCAGAGTACTAGCGGGCACATTCCTGTACGTGCATGTAGGCCAGATCCTAGAAGTGCATATATGGTTTGTCTACCAGTTTTTAGCCTTTCATCAGTGTTTACTTTGCTTTTGACATTCCTTGCAATACCAAGATGCTTAAGCTTGTCTACTCTGTAGATTTGTTTCTCCCCGAGGGTGTACGTATTTTGTTGATAGTTCTTTCCTTTAGATGTGCATAGGACTTCTGATTTTTCTGGGTTTATTTTCACCATGGCTCTCTTAGTATGGAATTCTATTATGTTGAGCATTGCTTGTATATCCTGTGGTTCATCCAGTAGTGCAATGTCGTCCGCACAGGTTGGCGAAGCTACGCAGGTGGTACCTAGCATTGCTCCCAGGTGACTGCCTGTGATTGCATTTAGGTTAGTGTTGTTATTTCATTGGTACAGGAGAGTAGATAGTTTGGCTCCTTGACGTATTCCTTGTTGTATGTTGACATGTTGGTTTGTTTTATCTTCAATAAATTAACATATACTGCCAGAGGCATAATGATTACAATTTAAATCCTTGACTGTCAATACATGTAGATATTTGTAACAAATAAATAATCTATTTACAAAGTGATTTTAATGTTTAAGATTGTATTGTCAATAAAATGTATAAATTTTGTTTTCATATTTTCTTTCAGCTTTCTCTTGTCTTTATTATAACGTTACTCTTTTGCGAGTGGGTATTAAATTTATGATCTATTAAGTAGTAATCATCAATGTCAAGCATTTCTTGAATTTCATCTCTGTTCATGGAGAGAAGTATGACGTTTTCAGCGCAAGTAGATATCTATGGAGATGTGGCCTATACGAGTATCTAAATTTCGTCTTTACAGATCTAGAAGCAGTTCATTTATTTAGGGCTTATATAAATGGGTAGTAAGGACACCTCCTTGACACACGCCTTGTTGTTTATCAAAGCTAGTACTAGTTTCTCCTTTCCATTGTACTGTTGAGATGACAACCATTGTATAGTTCTTCAATAATGTTCCACAAATTCAGATTAAATCTGTTATGATATAGCCTATCTACCAAAATATCGTGACTTGCAACGTCAAATGCCTTCTGACTGTCACAAAGATGTGACAAAGATGGTTTGCTTTCTTGAGATCTCCAAGCATACTTCGGAAAGAATTAAATATGTCATGTTCGGAGATAATTCTTGCGTAGAACCAAATTGAAATTGTAACAGATATTGTCCAGATTGCATGGCTTTGTCCAAAATGACGTATTCAAATTCTTTTCCGATAACTGAAGTATCTGGTATACCACGGTAGTTTTCTACTTCATAGAGTGCTTTTCCTTTATTTAGAATTGATAATAATGTTCCATTTTTATAAATTCATGGTACTTTTTCCTCTAATAGAAGTTGATTGAAAATTTCTTGGAGTATTTTTAGTAGGCTGTCACTGGAGTGTTTCAAATATTATGCAGCTAAGTCATATTCGTCCGTTGCTTTGAATGTTGAGTTGGGTTATATTGTGGTTTATGTCTTCCCTTGTTATGGTAATTTCTGTGTTGGTTTAAATTTTTGCGATTTTTTCAATGATTTTACATCTTTTGTTTGACAGTTCAGTCATTTTTCTTTTTTGAAATTCACGTTGTCTTTTGGTTTAGTCAAATTTTCATGTATTTTACCAGAACCTTACACTGTTCATTTTTGGATACGGCTTTCTCCGATTTTTCAGAAAATCAGTATCAGATTCTTAAGTTTCAGATCTAATTCTTCGGATAAGTTGGTAAAATATTTGGTCATGAGGATTTTCTTTAAGCTTTTGAAAGAAATGGTTTTTTTTCTATTGCAGTTTCCTTCCTCTGCTGTTTCATGAGATTTCATTTAGCTTCCTTCTTTAAAGAAAGGATGGTTATCTCTTAGTCTGCCTGCATCATTCAAGAGCATGTGTTTGTTTTTACTAATACGAATTAGTCTTTTAACATCAGGAGAAGCCTTTTGTTTGGGTCCATTGAGTGTAATAATTCTTGAGGGTACTGCTAAATTGGTAGCTTATGTAATATTCCCATGACACTCTCTAGCTTATCATCATTAGTAGTTTCATGGGTTGGTAGGTATTGAAGATGTGTATCAATCTCATATATATACATTCATATGTCTTTATCTATTTCTTCCCATTTGATTTTCTCTCTTTGTTTATTTTGGATACAGATTTTTCCATGATTTTACTGGTACTTGAGTTGATGTGTTTACTGGCTCCTGTCCTTCTGACCTATATATTGGTTGATTGCAAAGTGTCTTTATTATTTAGAAACTAGAGGCTCTCAAGAGCCTGTGTCGCTCACCTGTATCTACTGTGGTTTTGGAAATCATGTAAATTACCGTTAAAATCATAATAGATACCCTAATGATGATTGAGGCCAAGTTTGGTTTAATTTGGCCCAGTAGTTAAATTAAAAGCAGAAGAATTTTGAAAAAATTTACAAAAATTACCAATAAATTGCAGAAAATGACTTTAAAGGACAATAACTCCAATAAGATGTCAATTGCCAATTTTGGTCATGTTGACTTATTTGTAGATCTTTCTTTGCCTGATATTTTTGCTGTTTACAGTATATCTCAATCTATAATGCTATTCAAGATAATTAAAAAAAAATGCAAAATTTCCTTTCCTCCGCTCCAAAATTTATTTCACCCAGGGCCTGTATAATGCTGGAAATGCCTTTAAATGTTTTTTGTTTAACACCCTTAAAAAACATTTGAACAAGGGTCTTGACCCCGACTAACCTGCCTGGTCTGGGGAGGGGGGGGCATTCACCAAATATAAGTATGCTCATAGAAAAGATATAATAATGATTTTTAGAAAAAGTAACACTGAATAATTCTGAAAATGGAACATATCAAGGAGGAACTATTAGCAATCCCCACCCCACCCCACCCCCTGAAAAAAATTGCATCCCCCCTGGGAAAAAAAAAGTCATCCCATTGTAGTCTTACAATAGTTACTGAAGACTCCTTACTCCTTAAGGGGTCAATTGACAATTTTGGTCATGTTGACTGATTTGTAGATCTTACTTTGCTGAACATTTTTGCTGTTTACAGTTTATCTCTATCTCTTATAATATTCAAGATAAAAATCAAAAACTGCAAAATGTCCTTAAAATTACCAATTCAGGGGCAGAAACCCAACAATGGGGTTGTCTGATTTGTCTGAAAATTTCAGGGCAGATAGATCTTGACCTGATGAACAATTTTTTAACCCATGTCAGATTTGCTCTAAATGCTTTGGTTTCAGAGATATAAGCCAAAATCTACATTTTACCCCTATGTTCTATTTTTAGCCATAGCGGCCATCTTGGTTGATGGGCGGGGTCTTCGGATACATTTGTTCAAACTAGATACCCTAAGGATTATTTAGGCCTAGTTTGGTTCAATTTGGCCTAGTAGTTGCAGAGGAGAAGATTTTTGTAAAAGTTAACGGACGACGACGGACAACGGACGCCAAGTGATGAGAAAAGCTCACTTGACCCTTTGGGTCAGGTGAGCTAAAAAAGAAGTCAATTTGGGAAGTAGCTTTTCCGGCTGTATGATAATATGTAGGTGTTGGATTGAATATCTTATGATGGCTTCAATCCATTATCATTAGTAAAGATTTTGAGTCGAACATCGTGATTGTTGTTTCGTGATGGTATTAATTTAGATCTCCACAAGAGATTATTTTATATGATTGGTCATATTTGTTCTTGGTGTTGAAGAGTATGTCGGGGCATTTGTAGGCATATACGGCATTTATAAGGTAGGTTCGTTTAGGTACAGTCATTATTTCTATTGATTTAATTCTTTTATTCCTGTCGTCTAATTTTGATATAAATTTATCGAATTTTATAGTCCAGACTATTGCTAAAAAGTAAAATAACAAAAATACCGAACTCCAAGGGAAATCTAAAACGGAAAGTCCTTTATAAAATGGCAAAATCAGAAGCTCAAACAGATCTATCGAAAAACAACTGTCATATTCCTGAATTGGTACAGGCATTTCCTTATGTAGAAAATGGTGATTAAACCTTCTTTTTTAGCTAGCTAAACCTCTCACTTGTATGACAGTCGCATTGAATTCCATTATATTGACAGCAATGTGTTAGCAAAACAACAGACATAATTGGTAAAAACGTCAAAAATTGGGGTACAGCAGTCAACATTGTAATATAATCTTAATCACTATAAAAATAAATAACTGTTTCAACAAAGAAACACAAAATGGCATATAGACAAAGTACATAAGCAAAAATGAAAGACAAGAATTCAAAATTGACCATAGTACAATAACACAATTGCGGGATGTATAAGGACCGAGCCACGTCATAAGTATATAATCAAAAATGGACTTAACAGAAAAGGTTTAAAATATACAAGGACAAAAAAGGGGAACTTTAACACGTAATTAAGATGATAAACAAGTCACTACCTAGAATCCATACTTCAAGACCATCATGTATTATTTGTGTAGTTGATACGGAATATTTATCAACAAGGTCTTAGTAGAGATTTCCAATAAAATGACATACGTACGTAACTCGACGTACGGACCTAATGGGACTGGTTATTGCCAACCATTGAATTCGATTAAATACGTCGCTCAAGTTTAAACAAAGTATTCCAAGACTTTTAAAATCACACACTGGAATTTTCGTCCATATAAAATAATTTGGATCTTGCATTTGTATTTATCACGCAGTTTTCCAGATTCCCGCCTTTATTTTCACTGACATAAGATCACGTATAAACACACGTATCCCATACCTATCATACGCACGATTTGAGTTATCTTTCATGGTTTTGATTATGACAATTATTTTTCAATATACTTTGCAGATAAACGTCCCATTATACTTTTTTCTGTCTTTCTATATACTTTAGTAGTTTATCTATCTTTTTATTATATTTGTTGCAGGGAAAATGTTTAGAAGAATATTTTTCTGACAATTTCAGAAATATCGAAACCAGAGTTTGTCAGAATCTGTCTCTTTATAAAAGTTGAAAATTGAGATAAAACTATCGCTTCCATTTAATTTCTAAACAAAAGTATTTTCATTTATTATAAATGTATTATTAAAAAAAATCCTTACATATGTTGTTTTTTAGAATTAAGGTGTGTTCGATTAGGGATAGTTCTGTATCAATTGTTTAACGGGAATGCTGTCGGAGTCCAAATACAAAAGACATTTCCATGTTCCTTTCTTCTATATTCCTTGAAGTAAATTAACTTATAGTATTTTATCCATTTTATTGATAAACAATTAAAAGGGGGTCACCGAATTAATTTTACTGAATAAATCATTAACGGAAATGTGTAAGGTAAGTAACATTGAACAACATAATATAATAAGATTTCGTTGCCAGATGCTGATCCAGGTTTTTGAAAACGGGTGATATAGGCAACATTAGAAGTGGAACAAAAAATAGGAGTATTAATAGGATGTAGGGCCATATATATAAGTGTTTGTTGCATATGTATTTTACATATGCATATTTAGAACGAATAGATGAATATGAACCAGACTTTGTATTATACCGCAGGAAGACATGTCATCCTACTCGGACACATGATTTTGACCCCGGACCGACCAATCTTTGCTTTAACTCCTAAATATTGCGTGCTTGGCAGAGAGGCAGCCAATCTTCGATTTTAAACGGGCGAGGATCGAGCCCAAGACTTCCCGCACTTGAGCAGTGGTGTAGCTTTCATTGACGCAATGAGGCAACCGCCTCACCAAATTTTTTACCATTAAAAATGAGAGAGAGATAAAGATAATTATACACCATGTACGTCATAGTATAAAGTATACTGAGTGACGACGGTTCAAAACGTTGACTGCTTACTCTTTACTCATTCCTCATTATTAACGTCTTGACAACTTTTCTTTCGTAAAATGAAAAAGGTAGATGCAAATATCATTTTTAAGTAACAGACAAAGTAAATCTCGCAAAAACTGATTCAAACAAGAGGTCGTAACTGTGAAACTGATATGATGCTTGGTTTTTTTTTTTTTTTTTTTTTTTTTGACAACAAACTTGTTACTTTTTTGTGGACAAAGTTTCCAACAGACACTTGGCATTCCTATAGTTTATGTAGTACTCTTCTACCTTGGTTAATATAAGCAAGACTTCATAGTTCACCCAGTTATTATCATCCATACATTTTGACAAAAGCTAAACGTATAAAGTTAAAAGACATAGTGGACCTTAAACTTAATATCCCCAAATCCCCAAAAGCATTTTAGAGGAGGTCATACATATAATTCTATCAATTATTTTTGTTTTGATCAGGACCTGTCTGAAACTGAATACTGAGAAGTTAACCTTTAACCAGCAGTTTCATTGAAATATATTGATTTAATGCGCACTAGAAATATTATTTCATGATAAAATTCCACAAATCTGGATTTTTCATAGACAGGATCTTTTTGCCAGTGTGTGACCTATCAAGAGTATGAACACCTACACCTATTTTGCGATTCATATTTTCAATTCGCCGTCCACTCCCTATTGTCATTGACGTCTTTCAACCAAGGTGAGGCTTTGACTGCTAAGATTCAAATCATTTGCCTCACCAGAAATAAAATTCAAGCTACTGTCAATTGATTGATAGTTGGTTGTTTAACGTCTAGTGGCAAATATTTCATGCATAATTAACGTCTAGAGAGCGTGGCATTCTCTAAACAAGAGGCATCGGATTTAACGTTCCCACTCTGACCGGACGGGACTGCGTACTTGTACATCCCGCACAACCAAACGGACTCCCCACTTTGGCAATGATTAAACTGCTGATCGGAACAAGAACAATAGTGACCATATTTTTATTCCCCCGATCACCTTTGAGGGGTTACTGTCGAGGCGAGCGCCCGACCAAATAGACAGTTATGAATATGGAAGATACATATACATGTACGTGTATTATTCAAAACATTTGCAACAAGAATGTGTGGCCTTAAGAAACCGTGCCCCTTCACATGATCATATTTCCAGGTTCAGTGCACCACTTAATCCGGGTCAAACTCTTATTTGGTATATAATTTTAAACGTTTTATATTTTGAACACAACGGAAGAACGGACGGATGCACAGACCAGTAAATATAATGTCCCCTTGCTATCATAAGTTGGTCATAAAACTAAAATGATCATCCTACTAAACAAAACTTCAATCAAATATTCCGTACATGTCCGTTTTTTCATATGTATTTGTATAAGTTAAACGCCAAACATTTTAGAAATTTTTTAAGAGCAATGACGTTAAATTACACATACGTTTGTACGGGCTCTTCCTAGAATCCATGCATCATTATAATTAAAGACAAGATATAAAAAAAATTAACTGATTCAGTAAAGTGTATTCATATTTTTTCTTGAAGATGCTTCCTCATAAAAGAAGAAGAAGCAAGTCGTGTACAACTTTTACATTCCGGCGTGTTTGAAACTCTTGTTTTAATCTTATAACTTTTAAATCAAAAAATGAGAATATGATCTCGCTTCAGATTGCATTATTTTTATTTTTTCGAACTAAATTTTGATTTAGTAGCTTTAAGAATTCATCGTTTGAGAGATAAATATATGGGTCAAGTGAACTGACGAAATAATGATCGGTGCATTTAATTACCAGTAACTGAATTAATTATTCCTTTTAAAGGTTGTTGTCAATGAAATCATCCCAAATTTAATAACAAAATATGTAAAGAATTAAAATAGTAGTTTGTGCTAATTTTTAAATAGCATATATTCCAACAAAGTATGTGTATTCAAGGAGCCAAAAAGTCATGCAGTCTATGCACCCCTCCGTCATCCTTCAATGCAATTGGCCGAGATAAAGTCAGATAGGTTGGTTATGTCGAGTAATGTCATTTTATTGGAAATCTCTAGTAAACCTGTTTTCCTCTTAGTATATGAAAATTAGCTATTGGTTCATTACAATCATGGCTCTGTCCAAAAACCTTATAGTTTGTTAGCTTTTCATCCAACTTTTGAAGTTTAAAAGACAATAACTCCAAAGCTTAAATGGTCAAGGAGGAAACGGAATAATAACCTTTACAGACTAATATTTAATTGGATGGCGAAAGACCAAGAGACGAGGAAGCAGTTTATAAAAATATGAAATTTTATAGTAATTCGCCATGTTTGTTAATTGTCTTCGATTTTATGTATAAAATTCAATCGCCCAATGTAATATGCAGTCTCGCAAAACAATTTTATTTGCAAAAACAAACATTACGATAACATGTTTTTTGGTATCCGATTGCTATTATTTTCAGCAAGCTCAATACCATATTTATAATAATAGAAGTGATCAATGCTAATAGGTAAAGAAAAGGTATTCTAATATGACGTCCTTCTTTCTCTTTGTAAACAAAGCCGTGTTCTAATTAGCACAAAATATGTTTGACACATGCGCACAAACTTACTGTTTACATTTTCGTTATTTTCATTTTTATCCTAATAAAATATATATATTTTAACTGCTTACATAAAATTTATTATTTATTGTTGTAAAAACCATTTATTTACCCTGTATTAGTTTTTAAAAACTTATTTATTATGAAAATGGCTGCAACCGGCAGCGTTCTTTGTGGCTGTTCCGTCCATTTAGCAAACCTCCCCCGAAAATGCACATGTACGATGACTCATCGTCTGCTCTCAAAATGTATACAACAATATCTCCGTTGAAAATTGGACTAAGAGTAGAACATAAAGGGTCATTTTATAGGATTGCTGACCACTTTATGGAACAAACTGCTGTTAGGCAGTATTTTATTCAATCAATGACTGATGGTGAAACAAAAAGGGTGTTCAGGCATGAAATATGTAATGCAAAAGTTAGTTCTTCATTCTCAAAATTGACAGAGGATACCATCTTTAATTTCGAAAAAAATAACAGTCCCAGTCTGTTCATGAACTTTTTCAAATTGATGAAGACATACATACATGTTACCCATGACCCACCTGCAAAAAAGCCAAGATTTAAGGAGCCGCCTAGCAAGACAGAGATTGAGAAATTAGCGCTAGACAGAACTGAGCCAAGAACAAACCAGCAGACAGTATGAGGTGTTAATCTACTAAGAGGTAAAAACCATAAATTGCAAAATAATTACAATGGAAAGAAAAATACAATCATAACTTTATGGTAAATTGGTTATTATAAAAACATTGTAATGATAAAAATACATAATCTTGAGGTAACGGCAATGAGTCAGCAACCTAGCAATATTTTTTTAACCCTTTTCAAAGATAAAATTTAATCTTCATTGTTATAGAATGTTACTTAAATAACAAAAGAGTTTTAAACAATATTTCAAATATTTGTAATGTATTCATGGGAATGATGATGCAAGTTAGTATTCTTAAATGAGACCTACCTTCAATTGTCAAGAGGAAGAATAAGAATTAAAATGTTCCTTGATATTTGTTTTTTATTTTTTTTTTTTTATTGTACCTGACGTAACGTTCATTACATATGCAACCATAAATTGAAGTTATATTAAAAAACAAAGTTATTATGCGCATGCTGAAAATAGTAAACAAAACACCCCATTGGGGAATCGCACCCCATCCTCCTATAGATAGGTGTACTTCCAAAATACTACCATGGTTTTTGTTTTGTTAAGTATTACAGCAACAAACAATACACAGATCTCTAACATTTAATATGAATCAAGTCCTTGAAATATGCATAATTCATCACAACTAAAATTAAATAATTAAAAGAATTACTTGAATAGGTAAAAGTAAGGTACAAATATTTTCAGGTTGGCTGACTAAAAATAAATATAGCAGCAGTTTTGAGGAACTGGATGATTCTACACTAAATGACAAATTGTGCTACTTCTTAGGAAGTTTGCAGACCAAAAAAAGGCACTGATTATTCCAAATCAGCACTTGTCGGGATCAGGTCAGCTATTTCCAGACACATAACTGGTCCGCCTTATAATCGGGAAATGAACATAATGAACATAATTACTAACAAATCATTTAAGCCATCAAATCATGTAATCAGGGGTTTGATGGAAATCTTGAAAAGGGAAGGAAAAATATAACTGTCCATTAAAAGGGTGTAGCAGAAGGTGACATACAAAAGCTGTATTCCAGTGGTATATTCAATACCGATAACCCATCATCCCTTCAAAACAAAGTTGTCTGGGACGTTATGTTGAATTTTGAAAGGAGGGACAGGAGGGGCTTACTGATTTGAAAAAAACATCTTATGCAAAATATAAAGATGACAAAGGGCAGGAGTACTACAAAATGACGTACAATGAGTGCGACAAAACACAACATGGTGTTGACTCCAAAGAAAATTTAAGGGATGTAGGAATGTACGCTAAACTTGGGGACATTCACTTGGACTTTTATCTTAGGAAACGTAGTCCGAGGTGTACCGCATTTTTTCTTATATATAAATTTAATACGTTTAAACCAATACATCAATATAAAAAAAACGAAATTCCACATTTGAATTAGAATAATACGCAATGAAACGAGATATTACACGGTATTCGGGTATAATTTCTTTCAAAATTTCTTTTCAACAGCATTTTTAAATTTCTTTGCAATTTATCTAAATTTTCTATCTAGAAATTCATAAATGAAAGGATTCACTACACGATTAATACATAGATGACACATAGCTGAGAGCGTGATAGAGCAAATTGTCACCCTGAGATAACATTGTCAACTGAGAAGAAGCCAAGGTTGACAATGTTGTTTTATTTTCGAGGAGTAACAATCTGCCCAATCACTGTCTCTACTATGTGTTATTAAATTTATTATTCCGAGTGTTCTGTTATAACTGTATATTAAATTTCAAATGCAAGTAATAAACTATAATGTTTTATACATAGAAAAAACATCCATGTTTAATGAAGCGCACAATTAATCAAACGCATCAGTGAAGGGTGAAAGAGTATTATCCATGGGATCGAGAGAATTATCACCCTCGTATTAACCAATCAAAATATGGCATTTAAACATGAAGTATAATAATAAATAATGATATTTTTAACGGATAATGAAAGGATTATTCCGATATAGTCCTCCCTATATACTGCATCCTAAACACTTTCTTACAAGGTTGATACGTAGCGTATTATAAAGAATACTCCTACACCGACTGAAATAAGATAGAAGGGCAATGGATATGGGTCCATTCATGACACAAAATCAGTACATGCACACGAAAAAAACACACAAAAAGCAAAGGAACAGCGCTTTCATTGCCGTTCTTCATCTCAAAGTCACAGTGAGGCCTTTAACACGGAAGAAAAAACTCTCACCTCAATGCAAGTTTAAGACGGCTTCTAGCACGAGTCCTCTTATAGCTTGTTTTGTCCACTGCATTGACATCTGTTTTAATTTGTTATTTACATAGATAGTTTGTCTGTTATGGTTATTTTCAACTTTATATTTGTCAATGTTTCATTACTCGCAAAAACTATAAATCTTATGATAGTTCCTTGATATTTTTGCTTACAATTTTCATAACCTGTATGATAGACGAAGAATTAAAAGCAAAGATTCTGAAATAACTAAATGTTCTACATATTTTCACCACATCCATAATTTCAAAAAATTCAAATGATTAAAAAGATTATAGAACCCGAAGGGAAGAGTTATGGCACACACCAAGAGATCATAAACGACCATGGCTAGTATAATTGTCCTCTGATCACTAGATCTGTGCTTCATACTGTAGACCATGAGTACAAGTATGTTCCCAGGAATACCTATCATTGTTAAACATCCAACCTGAGCACTAGATCTGCGCTTCATACTATATATAAACCATGAGTACAAGTATGTTCCCAGGAATACCTATCATTGTTAAACATCCAACGAATGTCATTGATGATATCAATGGAAACGGATATGCTTCAATATAACTTGGGTTAACTTCAGTTGGCGTTGACATAATTGATGTGTTAATATCGTTTACGGCAGAACTGTAGTTAGTATAGCAGTTCTTCTCTTTCTAAACAGAAATACGTTATTTTCGTAACTGTGTTATACATTTTAAATCGTCTGGTATAATCACTTAAATTTTCAGTTGGCGAGATTAAACTATAAACAATCAAATTAATGTCTTAGTCGACATAAAATTTATCGAAAAACTGAGTTTTTTGGGTTTTTTTTTTTTCTAGACCTCGGTAATCAAAATTACGTAACATTTGTTTACCAAGATACTCACCATCAACGTACGACAAGAAAGAAATATGAAAAACGTCACATATCCATAAAATGACGGTAGGAAGGATTTTATGCCTTTATAGAAAATATCCGGTTATCGTCTTTTCAACGTTTTCATCTAATTTATCATCCCATAAATAAGCTCAAAACGCATAGTATGAATAACGTAGCCTGAATATATGATAGAAAGTTACGTTCTTAATCCATTTTATGATCACTGAAATATGTTAAGTACAATTATATGACTTTTGTCGGAACAAAGGATCGCAGTCATAGTTATTGTACATAACATCTCTCTTTATTCATAAAAAATGACAGAAATACAATTACCTTTTTTAATTTGCAATCTGTAACTATAACAGAAAAACCATTAACAATGATCAAGGTCAACATTTATTGTTTGAACTATTAAGTGGTTTACGATATGTACTTTACACGAGAAGCACCTACGTAATTGGTTCCGGTGTCTGCTAAAATTGTTCAAATCCAAGAAATACAAAATTTCAATTAACCTTTTTATTGAACAATTTTCGAAATTTACAAAAAAACCTTGGTTTAGGGAGTTACATTTTTATATATAGTACCAGGTATTTATCATTTCACAATATTTAGTTAATTACGAATATTAAAAGGCGAGGATGAATTGAAGCTATGGGATATTGGGTCAGTATTTACGTGTGTAATCACAACAGGCACATAGAGAATTCTGAAGAATTATTGATGGATAAATAGTTTATTCTATGAACAATTGACGCAACATATCTTGAATATATTTGACGACTATACATGTGAATATAATAAGTCTTATTTCATGATATCTTGATGACATATCTAAATGGTTTTGTTCTTTGGATCAATTGGTATTAATAGCAGATCTTTGAATGTTTAAGTTAAATTTAGTCCTAACCTATATATACTCAGGACGTTTTCGATCTTAACATATTGTATAGACACCTGTCTGTTGTATTGAATGTGAATTGACGTCTAGATGTGCATTTTTTTTCGTTGAGTTGATGTATCAGTGACGCAAATCTCACAACTTCTTTTATTAATATGTATATGACATTTGTTAAAGGTCACTCGACATTTCAAAAAATAAATTTGTCTTACTTTCACCCGATAAAAACAGGTTGTGCAACATTTGTTGAGTAATCAGTTCAAAATTAGCTAATACCCAAGTAGCTATTCAGTCACCCTTAAAATGTATTCTAATGAAAATACAAAAGATATTTATTACTGTGGATTCATTTATTTTTGTCGATATTCTTGACTTTATAAAAGCTACGATTAGCAGATGGAATTTATCATATAACAATACGGATGATTATAATAGACAAACCATCCGACAAATACTTAAACATTATTAGGTGTTTGTATAGTTAGGGGTATCCATGATTTGACTCATGTACAACCGGAAGGTGATTATTACTTTTAAAATTCAGATACTTTTCAAAAATTATAACCATGTACTGTTAATATTTTTGACTGTTTAAAGACACCCACTACTAGTGAATGAACTATCATTTTTACATGTAACCATATGCATAAAAAAGGAAAGAATAGCACATGTAAGACATGTTATATGCTAATCACTTCTCCAGATCTCACTAGTAACTTAACAGGAAAAACTTATTATGCAAAATTTTTTGAGCCTCTGGACTGTTCAACGGACAATGTCGTTTATGGAATTGAATGTACTTTGTGTGGGATACTTTATGTTGGTGAAACTCGACAAACTTTGCGTAATAAAATGAATCAACACCGGTCTGATAATAAAGATCCACAATTCAGGGTTCTTTATAACCATTTTAATCGACCGGACCATGCTCCTTCTTTATCTAAGAAAGTACGCATCATCGAGAAAATTTATAACCACACTAATAGCCCTAGACTAAGTACTCCTTTCCGAAAAAATAGACAAAATTTCTGGACTAGGGAACTAGGAACTGCAATGTTATATGGTTGCAATGATAACATCAAAGGAGTAGGGAATTCGTCAAGTCCAGCCTGCAGTGATGTAAATGTAATGAGCTTATTTAATACTACCTTACAACCCCAGCGTATTCATGGGCAAATACATTACCAACGGCCCAATGTAAAAAAAGTCTTCCAAATCTAGATAGCTCTCTGGGAGCTTTGATGATATTCTTTCACATCTTCATTATCCACTAGGGTTACATTACATTAGAAATATTCTTTTTTCACTACCTGTTAATTTTCTTAAATGTTTGAGAGATTATGCACTTGACAAGGGATGCGTAAATATATTTTCTCCAATGTAAAGACTGGTCAGTATAATTTGTGATGTAGCTCTTTTCTGTCATTTTAAACCAGTAAGATTGGAACCTTTACACGATGATAAGAGGAAATTATTTTCAGTTCAGTTTACTAATAAAGGAATTGATGCTATCAACATCAGCAACGTTCATCATCACAAAGAGGTAACATCTAAAATTCCACTTTCTTTTCGAAATCAGTCTGTTGCTATTGTATCTTACAGTTACACTAAAACCATTGCACCTAAAATATTTAACTACAAGCAGGCATTGCAGGACCTTGATTTAGAAGAATACCTAAATTAAAAACCCTCTGACATGTGACTGTTCCCACTCGCCTTATATTTACAGCCAATCTGGACATGTTATTAATGGGGTTCTACACATAATTCTACATGAACATCTCCGAAAGGTGATATTTCATAGCCCTAAGTTCAGAACACCCCAGCACATCAATTGGAACCATAACTTCAAAAATAATTATGAATTCCATTGAGGATTACGCCAGAGCATGGGCTAAACGAGAAGAAGTTGAACTGGACACTTTGTCAGAATTTTCCCCACCTTAGCAGCAATATACCAACTTCCCCTGCATATGGGATATGCATTTCCCAACTCATTCGATATTTAAGAGCTTGAAGCTGCTACTTAGACGTTATAAAACGTCACCAGTGTCTGAGCAGAAAGTTGATGAACCAGGGTTATGTCAAAGAACGTCTCGTCCTTTTTCTAAAAAAGTTCATTGGAAGATACGAAGACCTTTTTGATAAATATTCCGTATCAACTTCACAAATAATACATGATGGTCTTGAAGTATAGATTCTAGGTACTGGCATTGTTTATCATCTTAATTACATGTTACAGTTTTCTTTTTTTTTGTCCTTGTACAATTTTAACTTTAACTGTTTAGTTCATTTTTGGTATTATACTTTTGGCGTGGCTTGGTATTTATACATCCCGCCATTGTGGTATTGTGTTATTGTGTTTTGGTCAATTTTATACTCTTGTCTTTCATTTTTACTTATATTCTTTGTCTATAGAGTGTCTATATGCAATTTTGTTTTTCTTTGTTGAAAAATTTATTTGTTTTTATAGTGGTTAAGATTATAACACAATGTTGACTGCTATACCCCATTTTTTGACATTTTTGATTTGCTCAAATATTGTTGGCAGTATTATGGAATTTTACGCAACTTTCATACAACTTGGAGGTTTAGCTAGCTATAAAACCAGGTTTAATCCACCATTTTCTACATATGGAAATGCCTGTACCAAGTCAGGAATATGACAGTTGTTTTCCATTCCTGAGATGTGTTTGAGCTTTTGATTTTGCCATTTTATAAAGGACTTTCCATTTTGTATTTTCCTTGGAGTGCGGTATTTTTGTTATTTTACTATTGTTTTTTTATATCAGAAATATTCGATGTGGTATACAAGGAGTTTGTCATATTACAACTTAGCTAGTTAGTCTGGAAATTATTTAGTTCCATTATTCATATTAGCTGTTAGTAGATACATTTTTAAAACATGTGACACAAAATTTAAGGTCTTCGATGTCAAAATCATGTAAATAAAGATTGATAAAATTACATAGATATATTGTTTTATTCTAATACAATCAATGCATTTATCGGTCGTCCCACTGTCTGTATCGCTCTGCTCAGCTCTTAATAAAATTGCATATCCCGGCTTTGTGACGTCAAATATGTTGACCTGGTCTTAATAACTTTGAGCCGGCCATATTTTACAATATCAATATGCAGACAACCTCATAATCGGTACTTATCAGTCGTCCCTCTGTCTGTATCACTCTGCTCAGCTCTTAATAAAATTGCATATCACGGCTTTGTGACGTCAAATACGTTCACCCGGACATATCACGGACGTCATAATATATGAACCGACGTTGATAAGTTTGACCAGAATTATCTGGTTGTATTCATATTCATATTGTTAAATATCAGCTGCTTGTGACTCGCAGCTAATATTTTACGATCTCAATATGCAGACAACCTGATAATCGGTACTTAACGGTATTGGCGTTTTGATAACAAACATATCTGACGTTAGCAAAAACTCATCAAAGATATCAGGCAAATAATTTGGTACGACAGACGACTTGCGATTCCCAGTTAAGGAATTTTAAAATTACCCACAATTTGGTGTCTTCATTTTCAGTAAGCGATAAATATTTCAACATCGACGGTTTTACATGTAAGCTGTTCGTAAAATATTAAAGTTTTTTGGTGTGAACACAAATAATCAGACCTAGAGAAATAAAGCTTTCCTCTTATTACAGGTCATGTACAGCAAACTTTTCCGTCGCTGACTTTTTAAACAACTCTAACTCGTAAAATGTTGACTTTATTTTTTAATGGTTAGTATTAAACATTTCTATCTAACATTTAAAGCAAAGTTTATTTTGACATTCTACAGACCACATAGGACCAACGATATCTAATGACAATCGATTTTACCTCAGCCAATAGATAAATTCAGCACACCATTCCATATCGTCCTCTTAGTAGCTTTGAACAAAATTATATATATAAAAAAGTGTCCTGATACAATAAATCTCTGAATACTAAAGAGAATCAATCTGCATCTACATAGCTCAATATTTACATTTTTTGAAACACTGAAAAAATATCACTTTACAATCATTTCGAAATTTTGTATCTATGAATCCATATATTATCGGATTCACCACGTGGTTAATGGCAAAGGCTTTCTGAATAAGATACATGAAAGGTATGGATAAGTATTTAGACATTACGACTTCTCCATAAATGCCTTCTAGTATGCTTTCTACGAGAGTTGGAATATAACTTACAATATAGAAAAGACTGATAGTGATGGCAATTTTTGTTATTTTAAAGCTTGATGCGTCTATCTTTTCTTTTCTCTCATTTCCAATACTACGTTTTCTATAATTCCTTTTTGGAGGAGTTGTCTCCCTGTCTTTTGTAATATTTGTAGTACTGGTGTCCGTTATGTCTGTAAAAGAAGTTGAAGTCACAAAACTAGCAGAATGGTCAGAAGTGCGTCGATCAATTTTGAAGTTTTTTTGATACCGAAGATGAACCAATATTGCATGCCCTATCCACACATATAAAAATATAACTATTATTATTCCCAGCATACATAAAATTAGTACAATCCCATGATATATTGCAGGAACGTTGCTGTTAATGTATTTGTCTGATATAGTACAATCATATCCACTTAAGTTTGCATTAATTTGAATGACATGTATTCCTCGAATAAAAAGATTTGGAGCTGTTACTATGGCTGAGGCGACAAAGATTACAAATATGCAGATCCTTCCAACAGATATCGTCATTTGAATTTTCATTGGTTTACAAACTCTTCGGAACCTGTCAATGGTCATCAAAACTAATGTATATCCCGAATTGAAAGCAAAGAAGTAATTAATTGTTCTGAAAATTTTGCAAACCCATACTGAATGAAATGTAAACTGGTTTTTCATATCGTAGATTTCAAACGGAAGTGTAATTCCACACAAGAGGAAATCATATGTAGCTAATGTTAGAATAATAGTTCTATGAACACTTGGTTTATGTTTTAAATTGAATACCACCAGTATCAGTGCATTTCCAGGAACGCCTATTACCGATAAACATCCTATAAAAACCATTGGTACCAACAAGTTTCGCTCCGAAAAAGTTTCGTTTCCAGTATAAATTGGTGACGTTATTGTTTTGTTACTATCTACCATACTTATCCAGCTATTGGTAGTAAGATTTAATAATTCAACAGATGCCATTTTATAAAGGACGAAATATCACTGTATATTTAAAGCATATCTTCAATGGCATATATGTTGTACATTTGTGTGAAGATTCATACGCAGATAGGATTTATATGTTCGCTTGGCGTGGTGTAATGACATTTCAAATGAAATCAATTGGCTTAAATTATATTTCTGTTTGAAAATAAAGTGAATTATCAGAGTACAGCATCCGTGACAGCACGACACTGAGGCATAATAAAATAATGTACAGTTATATACTCAATAATCAAAAGATGCACGTCGACTAAAAGTATTTTACTTCTTCCATAAATTTCGGTTTATAGCGTACCTTATGAAGGGTTTTAAATAAGTGCCATGCAAACTAAAAATATGAATCATCCAATTATGTCATTCAATCCTGGTTGTCGCTTTGCTGTTTATAATTTAGTCTTTACTTGTTTGTCTTCTGTAATTTTGATATAATCTGTAATAGTCATTCATACTTTCAGTTTACTCCAGTTTGATTTTGTTACTACAGTTAGATAACTATTCTAGTTGTTTGTTTATTAACACAATCTTTAGTAATATGTACACTCAATTCCAAGTGTCTCCTCTAATAGTCTCAGATTTGTATATAAAATTTTTATAGTTAGTAATATTTAGTGGCCTGTTTTCTGTTAAATAACTTAGAGTAGTATGTAGGTGCTTGCATACTTGTTTGTTGAAAGTGGATGTCATTGTTTTATTTCAATTTGTTTTTCATTTTAGCGTCAAATGTCTTTATGTTTTATTTCGTATTGTCTCAGACTTCTTATTCTTTTTCGCTATTCTGATGACTACATAATAAATATTTTAGTGTTACCATTCAGCCGATTCGGTAGAAACAAGCTGTATCTTTAAACATATAAAACAAATAGACAGCAACGTTTTAAGATGGCCATACTGACAACTAAAGAAATATATTCGTACGTTTAGATGCTATTTTCACTCGCGTAAGAATTATATTTTCCACTCAGGTTATAGTATTTAAAGTAACACAGACGAACCTCCAAATATTTATGTATCAAAATATTTCTCCCAGGAAAAATTGGCGTGATCCCAGTTTTCTCCCTCTGCGCGATTGGGGAAAACCAGGATCAGGCCTATTTTTCCCCTTTAGTAGCACGAGAAGCCAATTGGTCCGCTCTTGTAGTAACGTCGGCGACGTCAGTTGGAAATTAATTAAAGGATATATATAAAGCATAGTCTGATGTCGTGATCACATCCATTCTCCTCTGTGAACCCTTGGTATGTGTTTCGTGACTTTTTGTAGCAGCAGGTCGTAAGGCCATATGAACAACCCATGTTCTAATCCAATGAAGCCCACATGAAGAAGGAATATTGTCGGGTGGTAACAGTTGTTGTAGGAAATGTTTGAAACATACGATGTGTGCACTTGGATATGCTTTCTTTATATATTTTTTCAAGACCGTCCGGAAACGACTGCTTATAAAGGAGGGTTCCCATCACAATGGATGTACTGAAATCAATTTATGTCTTGTTTGCATGTTGCATTGGGTAATTTTGTCCTGGCTTTGTACCATTGCCCCATATCCGTTCCATTTCATATGTCACCCGCAAAAGAATGGAATTGCAAAGCGTAACATGACTGAATGACGCCATGAAATATCGTGATTTTCATGTCAGCCATACGAATAGGTCGGATTTGTAGACAGAGTCAATATATAAATGGGGGTGATTTTTTGACTGCAAACGGCACCCCTATAAATATAGGTACCCCACATCCTCTCCCTAACGATAGACCTTTAAAGTGAGACGCTTGTAGACAAAACGAACACAATTTGTACCAAACATTTCTTCTTTGCAACTCAAGCCGAAAAACAGATTATTTAAGCATTCCAGAGATCAATCATTTCTAACGAAAATATGGAAATGATATGCAATAAATGGCCGTGCAATTTTGATGGTTACTTATCGTGGGGGAAAAGTGGCTACATGTATATACGTACTGTATTACCAACTTTCCGCGGGGGAAGCATTTCAATGATCTCAAATTTCCCCGGGGGGAAATGGGATCATGCTAGTTTTTCCCCCGGGGAAAAACTGCTTTGGGGGAAAATGGCTATATTACACCGGTATGTAACCTATAAATGCTAACTTCAACGTCATTTTGTACCAGATGGAATATTGTCTCATGTGCAACCCTACCACATCTTCTTATTTCTATACTACTCCTTCCTTTTTTTAACTCTCTTGAAATTGTCAAATTCTTTTTGATAATCAGTATAGTTATTTACAATCGATTTTTATTGTTGCATTTACACAAACAAACGTAATTAGTAATTAATTACAAATCTCAATCCTTACATTTTACGCAATACAGTCGTTGACACGAAGCTACATTTTCAGATTCAGATAAGCTTGTTTTGAAAGTACTTTTGTTTACCGTCCTTTTAATGTGTTTAAAGTAAAAAACAATAATATGTTTACATTGTTTGCACATGAAGCTTTTTATTATACACTCTTATGGAGTAATGTAAATAATGAGTTATTATTCGGAAGCAAGCTATGTGTTATAGTAAGAGAACATCAGATAATAATAGAATGTGATAAAAAGGTGTGTAAAATGGTAAAATGACACGTAATAGCACATATTTAATTTATAGATTTGTATAGCATCTGATGGTTTTATGAATAAAACTTGCAATTCAGCTAGCTTGATTCTTCGGAACTAATAATTCATTTGCATTACTTAAAAAAAAAAATCAAAGTTGATTGTTAACCGATATAAAAATAAGGAGATGGGGTATGATTGACAATGAGACAACTATCCACCAAAGTTCAAAGGATTTGGATATAATCAATTATAGGTCACCCCACGGCCTTCAACAATGAGAAAAACTCATATGGTAGTCAGCTATAAAAAGCCCCGACAAGACAAACGTGAAACAATTTAAACGAGAAAACAAACAACCTTATTTATAACAATACAATTTATGAAAAAATATGACAAACAGGAACCAACGACAACCACTGAATTAGTCTAAGAGACTCCTGACATTTGTCAGGCACATAAAGAATGTGGGGAAAGGGGGGGGGGGGTTAAATATGTTTGTGAGCGCTCAATCACCATCCTTACCTGGGACAGGGATGTAACAACACAGTATAAGAAAAACACTGTAAAATTCAAATGCAAATGGCTAAACTCAATAGATCATAACGAAGCTCAAGGACACAACAATTTTTTAAAAAAATAGACGCAAACCACCGATATAACAGTTATCGCAGAGTCTCAAATCTAGTTCAAAGCCAAAAACATCTAATAAAGAATAATGTTATCCCAGACTTAAGTATCAAGCAATGCATATCCATCAGATTTAGTTTACAGACGTCATAAACAGTCTGCGAAACGCTTGACATTGTACAATTCAAAAATATAAGAAAACTGTATCGACAGGATGTGAAATACCTGTACATTTATAGCAGTATATACTTTATTATGTTTTAATGTTAACTCTTTTTTTATCCTGTAAATTTGGCTTCAGAACAAGAGCAATACTTTCCACTAAGAATATTTTCAAAAAGAAAATCTGAAACTTACATATTATTATCCAATAAATTTATTACACAATATAATTTGGGCGATGTAAACGTGCAGTTTGGTGAAATTGTAGTTTAGCTATCTTTTCAAGAAGTTCCTGTTTTAATATACATCTGATCAGAATGGCTACTTTTCCAGTTCAAAGCAAAATGTTATTCTGTTGAAATTAAGGTTGCAAGTCCATTAGCAAAAAATGAGAACAAAACGTTATAAATTTCATGCGTCAGATGCGCTTTTCTGGATTTACCTTCATCAGGAACGCTCAAAGCCGACTTTTTGAAAGCCAATGATGTATAAGAACAGGAACTGTTGAAGAGCTATGACAAAAAAGAACCTAAATAAGCCAAATCTGTCTAAGGTTACCTTTGCCTAAGAGAATTGACTTTTGCAATTATAAACCTTTTTAAGGCAAGAGAGTACATGATTATGGTTATTCAAGAAACGCATTTTGTGCGCATGGAAAAAATAGGATACGATTTTTGCAAAGGAAATATGGATGTTGAGCTCTATTGGTATATTCTAGTTTATCTTTCATATATCGAGCGAATCTCCACGTTGCAAATTATAAACGAAGAGAAGAATTTAAGAAATGAGATTAGTTGAAATAAAATACTTGCAGCAAATGGAACAAGTGGTAGAAATTCAAATTTGTTTATTCAATATTTATCAAAAGCTCGTATCTCTCATTTTACTTAATGCGTGTCGATTTTTCTTTTGTTGTTTGGTTGAAATATTGTTATTGATTCCCAAACTAGTGTTCACATGCCATAGTAACTATTGTCTTATTCGTTTGCTTTTAAACCGATTTATATAAAATAGAGATTAAAAGTTACAGAAGCGGCTGTAGTACAATGAAACTAATATCCATAGGATAATACAAACCGAGAAAACTCAATTAAATCTCTGTTAATAAGTTTCTAAACCAAAGTATGTATCATTTATCAGGCAATATGTCCTTTGTTCCAATCTGTGAGAAGTGATGAAATTAAACGTGACGACGATGATTTGTAATTCCATGTGGTATTTACATAGGGAATTGATTTAAGAGAGTGCTGCAGTATTTTTAGATATATTTTGAAAATTATTGTACATATTTCTAAAAGAGAGGCGAAAGATACCAAAGGGACATTCAAACTCATAAGTCGAAAATAAACTGACAACGAAATGGCTAAAAAATAAGAAAAGGACTAAAAGAAACAACAAAATGTTACAGTATACTAAACACAACATAGAAAACTAAAGACTGGGCAATAAGAACACCACAAAAATCCGGATGTGATCTCAGGTGCTCCGGAAGGGTAAGTTGATCCTATTCCACATGTGGTATTCGTCGTGTTGCTCATGTAAGCGCAAAATGTAACGAATAATATTTAAAATCGAATGTTCAAAGTTAACTGAATAAAAATATGGAGATATTCCAATTCGTTTTTCTTTTATAGATTTTCTGGAATCCTACCTGCGCTATTCTATGTTTTTTTTTCCAGTTTTTTGTTTTACATTGTATACAATTTAAATTCGGTTTTATATATTATTACCATTTTATTTGCTTTTGAGATATGAAAGTTCCAGAGAGATGTCTTAACTGATTTGGTAACCCTTAGTATGGTCTATATCATATGATCACATGATTTAGCAGTTGTTCATAGAACTTCAGATTATGTATACCATGTACGATATGAAACAGATGTTGCATCAGGTTGTACTTAGTAAACTTTGCACGATACTTTATAAATCATGATAATAACTTATTTATAATTACTCAGCAGCATCACGTTCTATACAGAAGCCTCTTACTAAGTTACTTGGCTTATAGATTGTCACTATCGTCTCTCTATACTTTTTGATGCTTTTCGGTTATCGACTCCTCGGCCTTAATTTCTTATGTTTCGGTTCCAAATGCTTAAGTAAGTTTCAGGTGTCCCTAAAGGATTTGATATTCACATCTTATTTAAAACTATTGTGTTATTGAGAGAATAGAAATGGACGGGCTTTTAGCCAGTTTTTAGTTTCAGACAAGAATTTGTTTTTATTTTTTTTCTATGTTATGCAAATATCATGTTTATAAACAAGCTCAATGTTGAATGTTTACAACTGCAATGAGAATCACCGATGAAATACGATAGAAATCATCGGAGTACAGGTACAATTTTATTAGATGGTGATTTTATTGATCGCGTAACATAAGGACAAACAAGTCATTAAACTTAACAACATCTTCTCCTCAAAAATTATATTACGCAACCGATATCGATTACAAACAAATGCGTAAATGTCAGAAAGGATATGATATATCAAATCATGAAACAATATCACAACATCATTTTGGTGCCGTCCTTTATTTCAACGGCATAGTGACTACGTCAACATGGAACAAACCTCTCCAAGTTGAGACGATCGCTAGCATCGGTCTGAGTGATATTGCATGATGTCAATCACGAATCATGTTACGTATCGCGTTTAGATATTTATGTAAGTTGGTTTGATTGATTGAGATATGATATACTACTTACTAGTATTTATTAGAGTGCTATATTTTCTAATTTGGTGGATTTTTTAAGAGTTGGGTAGAGTATGTTATATGATACCAGCTGTGTGTGCGCATAGTTACATTTGTTTTGTTTATTTCATATTTGGATCATGGAGGAGAAACTGCGCGCCGCATGTTCATTTAACCTATTGGATCAGCGATACTTATATTGTACTTTATATATAGAAAGAACTTCCATCATTGAAGTCACTAACACGATCGCTTGAAAACAACAATTCACAAATACTTTTGTTGATAAATACCTACATCAAAGTTTATATCCACAACATTAATGTTGATGGTTTACTATTTGACCGTCGTTCATGGCACGAGTCTTATTCCTTATGTAGATACTTAAGGTGGTACCCAACACCTTGACTAATATTAATTTGGCTCGTTTAATTTTCCTAAAATTTTGACAAAATGTTTACTTTGACCCTTTGACAAAAATATAAAAATTTCAAATAATTTGAACCAACCACTTTATCAGAAAAAATTCACTGGTTATATAGCAGTTTGACAAACACTAATTTTGATCATTGAGAAGCTTAATATTTCCTTAACAATACAACGTGATTAAAACGTTTAGTTGATTTTTAAAGAGTTATCTCCCTGTAGTGTTAGGTACCACCTTAAGTATATATTAAGTTTTCCAAATACATTGTATCGCTACAACAATGGCATTCATTGTCCAACCGAATTCCATTTTGATCTAGAGATATTTTGTCCAGTCACGACCACTTGACATATCTTTACATTGTGTAAGAACCTGCATTAATTGAAGTCTTTGAACCGATCATAATGAAATACAATCGAATGAGTCGACAATTCACAGATACTTTTACAAACAGACCAAACAGTATACATTTGCATCACAGTTTATATATACAAATGACAGTGATGATGACGTGCTATTTCACAGAGTTCATCAGATGTGTTTTATTCTAATATAGATATATAATCAAGTTTTTTCAATACCTTGTTTCAACTATGAATTTATCCTTTGATAACCATTATGCATCCAAATGTGTATTTACTGAAAGGTGTTAAAAATATTTTAAAACAATTGAAAAAAAAGATTGAAATAGAAAAAGGTGAAGGTCTTTAAGTAAAAGTTGCCACAATTTTTTAAAATGCCAAATGGTATATAAATACCTGTCTGCTTGTACTAGCCTGCTGGCCTATTGGTTATCTGTACTTTAAGGTGCTAGTTCACCAAGACAAATGCCCGCAGTAAGACACCTACCTCTTCCTCACTTTGATAAAAAAAAAAATACTATAACACCCCGAATTAAAATTTGGATAAAACACTAAAATATCCCCAATTAAAATTTAGATTAAAAAAGAAGGTAGATATCCCATTTAAAACAGTTAAAATTGTGATAAAACAGTAAAAAAAACATTTCAGATTTAGATAAAACAGTAAAACATGCCAAATTAAAATTTAGATAAAATCAGTAAAACATGCCCAATTAAAATTTGGATAAAAATACTAAAATATCCCTAATTAAAATTTTGATTAGAAAAAATGTAAAGATCTCAAAACAGTAAACAATCCCAAACAAAGTTGAATAAAATCATTCAAAATACCTCGTTTCTGTTAAAAAAACAATAAAAAGACCCACTTAAAATAATTATAAAAATATTTAAACATCCCCAATTCGAATTTTTTATAAAAACAGTAAAATATTGATCCCAATTAAAGTAAAATATCCCATTTGAAATTGTGTAAAAACGGTGACATCCCCGATTAAAATTTGATAAAAACAAATAAAATACCAAGTCCCTTTAAAAACACAATAAAATTACCCATTTAAAATTTTGATAAAAACAGTAAAAAAAAGAAATCCATTTTAAATTTTAATTAAACCCTAAAATGACCCATTCAAAATTTGAATATAAACAGTAAAAATATCCCCAAATAAAATTCTGATAAAAACAGCAAAACAGGCTCTATTAAAGTTTGGATAAAAACCGACCGACCGACCGTACAAGACCCTTAAGAGTAGTCAAGGTCGTTAAACGTTAAAACCCAGCTCGTCGTCGGATGAAAACTATAAAACATCCCCAATTAAAATTTGGATAAACACTAACATATTCCCAATTAAAATTTGATAAAAACAAATAAAATACCCCTTCCCTATTAAAACATATTGACAGAACCACCACGCTCTGTCAAACCTAGCTACCGCACTCAGTTAGTAGCAGTAATAAGGCATACTTTTGTACACATGCTGACTAAGCCACCGCACTAAGTTTGTACCAGATATAGAGAATATTTGGTACGAATGGTAGAAAACCCCCCCCCCCCCCCCCCCACCCACTCCCCCCCCCCCCCCCCACCCCCCCCCCCCCACCCCCCTAAATTTTGTGTGAACGAGCCACCTGACTCGGTCAAACTGAGCCACCACACTCAGTTTTTACCAGTAATAGCGGATACTTGATACGTATTGTATATAGAAGACGTTACTATACCTAAAAGGGAGGTATGACCCCCCCCCCCCCCCCCCCCCCCCCAGGTATAGCATTGTGAATCCTAAACACAGAAAGCGGCTTAACTTCCAATACATGTGTCAAGTATCCAATGCTTACTGATAAGTAATGTATGGCTGAGAGTTAGCTATTACAGTAGTTTTCAGTGTAGATAACCCATTGAGTTACAATTTCAAGCTAACAAACAGACTTGCAAAAGGCACCTTGAGTAGAATTTCTCGTAGCACATCTATCAAGAATTAGTATATACGAAATAATTCTGTAATAAGTGCCATGGAAAAAAAGAATGAAATTTGTCTATATTAAATGTAGTTTTATAAATTCAAGGCAGAACATATATTTCTATTATACATTTGATGAGCACACATTCTTCATTTCATACACAGAATTGACTGTCTAAAACAAATTCTACTGAAATCTACAGAAGACAGTACAAGTTCTTCCAGTCTTTAAAAGGAAAAAACAATTGCCTTGTAAGTCTTCATATGAAAAATGCCACATCTAAGTCATTCAAATGCTAGTCAGATTAATCCTTATAATCGTTGAAATAACAATTAAATATGGATTATTGTCTCACGACTGTTAAGGCTTCACTTCTAATACAATTCACTTTATTCAAAGATGTGATTCATTTTCAAACAAAATACCTTGTTCTGAACTTTTCTCAACATACTGGAAAGTAAAAACAACATTTATAATCCTAAAGTATGCTGCTTGTTGGATTTGAACCAGCCTTAAATCAAACATTCATATGAAAAGTTCAGTTTTAAAATTTTTGAATTGGTAAATGAACATGATGCTAGATTGTCGCGCTGTGTTGAAAACCCATTGGTGACCTTATCTGTTTCTTGCTGTTTGTTGTCTCTTTAACACATTCCCCGTTTCCATTCACAATTTTATGAAACTTTATCAAATGCCAATTGATTTTTAAATAATTGCAAAATACAAATTTTAATGTCAGATAAATGAAAAGAGGAAAAAGGGGGAGGTCATAGGGTAAATATGTATGCACATAGGAACTAAAGACAATGTGAAAAAAATATTTGTTAAAAAAATTGCACAATGCAATAGGTATCTGATGCCTTAAGGAATGACAATGAGAAAGAGGAAAGGTTGATTTTCCAGAACTTGTGCATGGCAAGCCGTTTTTATATTATTTTAAAGTTAAATATATCTTTTATTCTTATTGAGATATCCTATTTACTTTGAAGTTTATAATATCTTATACACTTTATATAAGATATCCTGTTAACTTTAAGATAACTTTTAAACAAACTTATAGTTAATAAGATATCTCCTATCTTTTTCAAAACATTTTTTTAACAAATACTATGAGATATCTTATATATTTTTTGAGATATATTGTCTACTTTATTGGAGTAGTATTTAATCATATATAGGTCCCAGATATACAATATACTTAAACCAATTTTAATGATTTTCATTTAAAACAAAATGTTTTTCAGGGCATAATTAATTTAATTGAAGTTAAAGACAATTTTGTAAACTATTGGAAATTTTACAAGTTATTGTGGAATTTTTAGCTAACGGACATCTTTACCCAAAACTAATGTATTTATTTGAATCTACAAAAAAAACTTTTTTTCACAATTATGATTATTTCAAATATTAGTTTTTGTGAAGAATGTCCCTTTTTTTTATTAGTTTATACTGACTTTTTTTTACATACATGTGAATTGTCATACTGCCATTTTTTTGCAAAGTTCCTCATCATGCATTTTTTTTTACTCCAAACTCCTGTCCTGCCTTTATTTTATTAGTTTATCCTGACTTTTTTTACATAAATTGTCATCTTGTTTTTTTTTTTTTTTGCAAAGTTGCTCATCCTGCCTTTTTTTTTTTTACTCCAAACTCCTGTCCTGCCTTTTTTCAAATTTCATCCTAGTCCCCCCCCCCCCCCCCCCCCCCCCATAAAAATCAAATGGTAGTTCCCTTAATGCATATTTAATCCCTATACCTCTTTTTAGCACCATTTGTTGCAACATTTGGCAATTTACCAAAAAGCAAAGTGTTACTCTTGTCCACGTCATCCAGGAGAGTCTGTAGTTTTGCATCTGTAGAATTCGAATTTCGTCTCTTATATTCACACGTATCATTTACTTCGCATGTTATTTGCAGTAATAAAATAGTTGAAGTACTCATTATTTATTTGAAAGATGCACGAGATGTGCCTTTGAACTTTTAAGTAAGAAACCGTGACACTCCTAATTCAGCTCACTCAAAGCATATAATGATTTTACCGATTATAAATTTTATTTTAACTATTTATAATTCGTTTGTTTCAATTCTTCTATAAAACGTAGTTATATTTTTTTGTCATATGTTTTGTTTTATGAGTTTGAATGTACAATTATAATATAAAAAGTATTTATCACCTTTAATTCAAAACTAATAATTATTTTCTAATTATTTATCTTTTTTTTTAAATTATAGTTATTGGTTAAATTTGATACAATATTTCCATGTTTTCATTTTTAATTTGTTATTTTCTTTTACGCCAATACTTGGGATAGCGGTTAGGACATCCTAGCTAAGATAATTCTAAGATAGCTTCGATGTGCATGCTGAGACATGTCGTAAGTCGGTCCTAACTTTATCCTTATTTCTGTCGTAAGAAATTCTAAGGACCGATCTTAAGACAGTTTCGATAAAGAGGCCCCCGGTTATCGGAGGAAAGTGGACTCAATTTTCTGGATTTATCCCGCTTTTGCCTTTGGTGGAATAAAAGTATTATGAGGGATTATTTTAACGTTCAATACTGTGACGTCATTCTTTTTTTCCACGCTGCAGCAGAGAGATGATGAAGTAAAAATTGGGTTCCGTATGAATTAACATATATTGTTTCAAAAGATATTCGAAAGATAAAAAATCTGAATGAATACTGAATTGTATTTGTTTAATTTGGTATACTGGATGAAATTTCTTTCGAAAAGTCAAAGTTTGGAAGATACAAAAAGCACATGGTTTCGATTCTGTTCAGATTAACGAGAATTAGTTAGATATTTCAATGAAGCTTTGTATTTGTTGATTTAGTTCAGTAGAATTAATGAATTTCGTTCCCAGAAAGTAGGAATTTTGCTAAACGTATAATTTTTGAATAAAAAGGAAACGCACATGTTTTTTAAAAAACACGTGTCGCATGGTCGTCTACGATTTGAAAAATATCTTTGTAAGAAATATCTTCATTATTTGGTTGGCAAGCAATTTAATTATAATAAATTAATAATGAATAAAGCTATAAAGTTTCTAAAGAAGACATACCACACTTAAAGATACTAGTTTTGAACATGCATGAATGGTAATTTTAAAAATATAATAACTTTTTAAGGGTCATTTCACTAATCTTATTGTAGTATTTTCAGTTTGATAAACAAAACATTCTACAGAAATAGGGAAAACGGTTCGGATATCACAGAGGTCCTCTAAAAGTCCTTATGCATCGAAGAAAAGATTACGGTCTTCAGCAGAGCCCAGCAGACCAGCATCTGTTAATGTTAGTCAACAGTCCGACGAGGTCATTTACCAAAGAGTACAGCAGAGGGACGTACCGCCACAGACGGGAAGCAGTTCTAGTAATCAGGGCCGTAACTACAGTGAGGCAAATGAAGCAAATGCCTCACGTTGAAAATTTCGAAAAAAAATGATAAGTTAAAACAAAAGCTTGTCTTCATATCAAATTGTTTTCACGGCGAGTGTCTTGCAAGAAGCAAGTTCTGTTCACCTTCTGATGTCGTCCCCTGTTTTTCGGGATCCGTGTTCCTCATTTATTTTTAGTTTTCAGTGTTGATGGTCTATTGTTTGTCGTTATGTGTCTTATCTGTTACCGGGTTTGTCTTTTGTTCGTTTATTGCCCTTCTTTATGACTATTGTCTTAGTGTCAGAATTAGAGTTTCTGTGTGTTTGCTTGGAATTGGTCTTATACCAACGGGGTCTATACCTTGACGACTTGTGATGTCTGGAGCCAAGGCCTGAAACAATATTCAATAAAACTTGAAATAGTAGCCCTGAACACTAAATATTGTTTTGTCCTCATTGCTTTACTGCAGTAAAAAAAAAACATTCTAGTATAAAGATTACAAAATGTTTTTAACTATAGATGTCTGCAAACTATTATGTGGAAAAAATATTGTAAAGTATGAATTCTTTGATGATAATGTTAAGTTATGAATAACATTTTGTGTACCTAAGATATATATATCAGAAAAGTATGTATTGTGAACAACTTTTTTTACAATAATTTTGTGTTTCAATACGGAAAATGAACATGAAAATGTTTTACTCTTGATCATGATTTGGAAGCTCATTTTGACTAAACGATGTACACATATCAACACTGAACCAACTGTGAAAGCACGATATAAATATCAAATTATGGACGCTGAAATATACTGACTAACCACAAATTTGTATACGAAAATGTAAAAATAATAAAAAAAATAAAATTTTAAACACAAAGTTGAAATGCAAGTCGTTTGAAATGAATGTTGCAATCATACATTTCTAGCACTGAATATTAACAGGTGGCCAATATTACTGTTAATAAAATGATTTGAAAACACCTTGTGAAAAAAAAAAGAAAATCCAAAACTGTGTAATGAAATAGTGATTAGCTTTAGTAATGTTTCCTTACGTTTTCATAAAATTGATTTTTGTCAGTTGTGTTTCAAGATATTTGGTGTGTATGATAGACTTGTACTATAGTCTGAAAAATTTGAGTACAACCATAAGCATATGAGTACTTGTGTTATAAGTGCGGTCTAAGCAGATAATTCTGCGAGTAAAATGCAAGAACATAACATCAACATCTGAACCATATAGCAGTAAACCTTTTACCGATCAATTCTATATGAATCACTGAGTTACTGATTTCTCCATTTTTTAAATGAATTGCAATAAGTACAGACCTTAAAAAATATGAGTACTTATTCAATACTGAGCACTTATTGAGTACACCTGATTCTACAATCTCTGTATTTAACAGCAAGAATTTGACGTCAATGTTTTCATAGCAGCAAAAATTATTTTTCTACTGATAAACTTTTACAACACATACTGAGCTTGTCAAATTTTCTTCGATTACCACTAACTTGTGAGAACCATTCATACACTTATGAGTACGAACCAAAAATATAAGTACTTACATACATGTGTAAAACTTAATTACATGAGCGTTAACATATAAAATGAGTATTAACTTGTTAGAATGAGTAATTTTCTCTAAAGAACAATTATGAGTACTTCTCTTAGCAGAATATGCATACATATATTTAAAACAACTTATTCATGTTTCTCATCAAATGATTGATTGATTCTTGGTTGCGTAACGTCCAGTGGCAAATATTTCTAAACAAACGACAATAATATTGAATTAACTGAATTTGAGTATAAATGTCAACGTAAATAAGTATGAATCTTTAACTTGAATTGTATGGGTAACGAATTCTGCATGCTATCACCGCACTATATATCTGTTTCTTGTCTTGCTTTGCTGTTTTCGGGGGGAATTGCGTGTATCTGTATTATAGTTATGTATTTTTTAACCGTTGTTTAACTTATCTTGAATTGAAACTTTCTTTTCTATGTACAGCGTCTCAAGAAATTCTGACTGTGTGTTGTTGAGGTTTTATTCATACACCACGTCCTTGGTTTTCCCGCAATGATTAACCATTCTTCGTTTGACTTTGACTAGGAACTCCATTCTTGATTCTGCTTCTCTGAACGAATTTGTTGTCTGGTTAGTTGCTGTGTAGATCATATTTCTTGTTTTTCTTTTAATTTTCCAACCAATACCATCAATTGCTGTAACTTTAAGGGATCAATTTGTCCTCTGTCATTAATCAGGTACCGTATTCTTGATCTAAAGGGTCTCCGCCAGTTGTCAGAATTAGAGTTTCTGTGTGTTTGCTTGGAATTGGTCTTATACCAACGGGGTCTATACCTTGACGACTTGTGATGTCTGGAGCCAAGGCCTGAAACAATATTCAATAAAACTTGAAATAGTTTTATGTCTTTATTTCCAAAGAGCGCATGTAAAAGTGACGCTTTTTGGAATTAACTTTTTAGATTCGAATTTGGGGACTGTTTCAGGTTGTCCAATCAAAATTAACATTTAATCAAAAACCATGACAACTTTAGTCTAATTGACAGAAAATAGGTGGGGTCATAGGTGACGTGTATGACTAAAAAATATCTTAATTACTTATGTAATCTTGCTATCAATGTTTACTCTATACCATATTTGAGCCGGACATTTACAATAGAAATAATCCGAAATACACCTTATTACATGTCGGCTTCACTTTAAAAATCATATCTGTCAACACATTCTGACTATTGTCCGATAACTTCTTACGTAATCTATATACAACAAATAAGGCTTACTAAAAGGAAATATGTTTGTGTGAAAACCAAACTAAAGCTATTAAAATGTCTGTCCATAATTGCAATAAAATATTGAACTAAAAATAATTTGCTTTAAACTTAGAACTTTTCTAATTTTTACTGAAATTAAGAATTTCACAAGAATAATAAAATCTGATCAAAATGATACCATGACATTAGTGTTGAATGTCATTTGTAAATTTAATTTAGTAATTTTGTTTTAAACTTAATTTTTATTATATTTAAGGACCTTTCGTCTAATTTTTGTTAATTTTTGCTAAAACCTACTTTAAATTGTACAAATATTTGAAATTAGCTCTCGCTTTTTTGTTCTAAGGCGGCGTTAAACGAACACCAATCAATCAATCAATCAATCTTTATGACGAACGCTTCAGTTGTCCAATATCAAGCTGTTGTTAATTCTTCTCGTAACATCTGTATGATGTAAACGTTCATTCTCTGCTTTAAGTAGACTTAAGACTTGGGAAAGATCAACGATGACGGGTGAAAGGTAGTGTGGTTTGGCAATGTTGCATATCCACCGATGTCCAGATATTGTTCGAAAAAATGGTTTGAGAAGATTCGATGCTACCGGACATAGAAAAATTGGTCGTTTTTTATTTCTTTTTCATGGAAAGTTAAACTTTGTATTAAAGAATACAAAATTGGCTCTCTTTTTGTTAATAAAACTAAAAAGCTGACATGGGTTAAATTAAAGTGAGACAATCAATCTGCCGAAATCAAATCATTTGAAAAGAAAAATCATGTATTGCCATACGACCTTAAACATTGAAGGGCTAAACTTGCAATAAGCCGTGTTCAGGCCCTTAAATAGAAAATAAAGCGATATGGAGTAAATGTGCATGGGACAAAATCGAAAACACTACATAGCAAAAGTACAAATTATTAATGAACTGGGTTTTTATTCCTGTTCTTCATCTTGACAGTCGCTTGAGGGTCTTCAACAATAAAAGAATCATTCATACCCTACAACAAGGTCAAGACGACCCCTTGCGTCGACTTAAGCGGTACTTAAGGTATTGTACTGTGAATAAATTTCAAAGTCACAAAAAAATACACCAAAGTCTTAACACAATACAAGACCAGAACAGACAGATCCGAGATTAATCAGCCGGTATAAGCTGTAGCAATGAGGTCTGAGAACAGTTTTCCTGAATCTACCCTTAGTGTACCATTTTATCCCAGTTAGGAACAACATCAATTAGTAATTAAAATGCGTTATAAAATCTGAATTCACATAGTTAAATAAATGTTAATCAGCCCCCTCTTAACTTGATGTGAAAAAAAAATAATTGACAGGTACAATACGTTTTCTGCAAGCCGAAACTCAATTGAAAAAAAAAACAAAACAAAAAAAAAACAGCAGCCACACACTAAAATTATGTGAAATACAATTTTTGCTTTATCCTACTTATCGGTCTTTTAATGTCCCTAAAAACTAAGAGTCATACAATGAGTCTATATATTTTGCTTTGAGACCAGAATATTGCCGAAAACATAATTAAAAACAAAACTTGCGTTCCAGATTAAGAACGGGTCCGAAAAACGCTCAGAAAGCACAATTTTGCGTCATTTTTTCCAGACCTCTTGCCGAATTTTTTTAATTTTTATATATTTTGCCTCACTCACAAAAGAGGCTAGTTACGGCCTGGTAGTGTCGTCAGACAGCATACTTCCACGCCAGTTTCAACTTAGATGACTCAAAATATTAGAAATGAACTTATACAGACGGTTAATGCAATAATTAACTCTCCAGCTATTGTTACAGCTCCTGATTCAGTCAATGAAAGGCAACAATGGAATACAGATATAACACAAAGTTAAACGTTTTGCCGGTTATTAGTGTTAATTATTAATGATAATCTAGGTTTAAATATATCACTACAAAAAACGGGATAAAATAATAAATGGTGAATAAAAAAATTATGTAGATTTAGGTACTTTGCTTACAAATTCAAGCACAGAGCAATCAAATCCTTTAATTTAGATACAAATGGCATGCTGGTATTACAAACTAGACTAAGTAAAACACGGATTAATGCTTTCCTTATTTACTCACGTATTTATGTTGGTGTGCATTTAGAAGATACACAAAATATTTTAAAATATGTGCATGTATTCGGTTAAGTTTGGAACAAGGCGTTCAATTGGGTTAGGTTGGCCGGAGAGACTATCATGATCAACAGTTTCGTCTAAGAAAGCTAGAAACCTAGTTATTTCATGGGCTACAGTTGACCTAGAAATTTGGCTTTTATATATTCATAAATCAAATTTCAGACAAACCGGACGTGGAACAGATGCAGGTAGACATATACCCCTTATCCGAAATACATAGGCTGTCAAAAACTCTGATTAAAGTTGAAGTATCATTAAAATTGGTTAAAAATTATCATAATCAGGTGGACAAACAGATTTTATCTGATGGTTTTATGTATGGTTGTATGTATGTATGAAGGACCAAGGTTGCCTACAAATTGTCAATGATTTAATTTCAGCATATCAAAACAAAAAAGAACTTGAAATTAAACTTTTAAAGAAGTTCGAGTCCGAATTGCGGGTTCATTTTCATACAGGCCATTTAAAAATCTACGATTACCTCCAATAGGTCTGGTTCCAAAAAAAGTCTGGATGGCGTCTCGGTCCGTGTATATTTTCGTCCATTCGTTTTTCGTTTTGAAATATCAAAAACAAAAAACAAAAAACGAAAGTGTTTTCATTTTTCGTTTTTGATTTCCTTAAAACCAAAATGAAAAACAAAAGTGTTTTCATTTTTCATTTTTTGATTTCTCAAAAACCAAAACGGAAAACGGAAGTCTTTTCATTTTTCGTTTTTGATTTTTCAAAAACCAAAATGAATATCATAAGTGTTTTTGTTTTTCGTTTTTGATTTCTCTAAACAAGAAAAGAATCAACATTTGCATTCGATCCTGCATTTTGCTCTATTTAATTCTCGTTTTACGTTATACAATGTTTTCCTTTCCTTTTTGATAGCCATTGATAACCCGGTGTATTTACAATTTAATGTAGAATAGACCGCCTGACTTATGATTTGAAAGGTGATTAATGAATCAAAGACTTTCAAATTTCCTTGATTTTATCTACAAAAAAATATAAAATTATTATATTTAAATATAAAATGAATCACAAATTCGATTAATACAATGAAATATTATATAGATGGTGAAAATTAAACGAATAATTACCACATCACATTAACAAGGGAGGTTACTACTTATCGAATAGGAAAACTAGCCCTGTCATTAAAGTATGCACAGCGGTTATCCAGATCAATAGTATTTTTTAATTCGGAGATAATGTCGACGAATGGAAAAGATATTATCAATCTGAACAATAAGGATGCATGATCTTTACTTTTAAGTTTGAAAGGTTGGTTATGTAAGATTATTAGAATTGCATGATGACTGAGGCCAATCAGCCAATATTAGACATATTACACGAGCTTTTTAAAAAAGGTCCCACTCCAAGTCGTCGTTTAGTAGGCCATCTTATGAGTCACTAGGAAGCAGTCCAAAAGAAGATGTCTATCACGATGCTCGGCACATTATTGTACTTCTCGCCTTACTTGATTTATATAAAAATATAAAATATGTGATAAAATTGCTACGACTTCGTAAATCACAAAACATAAGGTTGTGAGACTTATTGAGTTTGATCAGTTTCTTATTATTTTGCCTCAGTAATTGGTGGTTTATTTTGTTGGTTTCAACTTTGCGTGATTGCAATAAAGATATTTTGATAATCATTCATAACCGTGAACTTGTGTAACCATTTTTTTTTCAAGCAGTAAAGCATCGAAACCTATTTGTTGGCAGCAGGTAAGGTCAACCACAGAAATAGCCAAAAGCACAGGCACTTGATAAACATTTGGTTTTCCTCCAATTTTTAGGGAAAAAAAGGGGGGTCTTTGAAAGCGACGAGGCCAATTTTCCCTGGACTTATAAATTTCACTCATAGAGTCAGAATCTAAAATTGGTCTGCACATTGAAAATTGAAGATGACGTTAAAAATTGTAACAATGTTTTGCATATTCCCCTGAAATCAAAATACTATACTAAGTGCTATATGTTTCTGTTGAAGGCATTGTAATACAAAATTGCCAAGGGTTAGAGCCTAGTTCTCAATATCTTTTTTTTTTCACTCACAGGGCCCAATATGTGTTTTTCGTACATTTATCATACTTGAAATGTAATATCAAAAAGTTTAAATTGTATATTTTAGAATAATCTTTTTTGAATTTAAGTTCATTTATATGTTTCGCAGTTAGTGTGACGCATATTCACTGAACTAGTACACATTTTTGTGTATGTGCAAGCTGAAGCCCGCCTCCGGATGCGGGATTTTCTCGCTGTGTTGAAACCCAATTGGTGGCCTTGGTTTGTTTTTGACTCATTGGTCGGATTGTTGTCTCTTTGACACATTCCCAATTTCAATTCTCAATTCTTTTTTAACAATTTTACACATAAATTTCCATAAACTCAAAATGCTACTCAGCGTTACATGTTCCATGCATGCTGTTGAAGATACAAATTTGCTTTTACATGTTTTTGTAAAATTTTGCATCGAAGGCCGTTGATAGGCAAACTGAATTGATGTCCGAAAGACAATAAAATTATAGCTTTACTTCTAACACAATTTTTGTTTTGGTTAATGATGACCTTCTTATTTGTTTTAGGAATAAATACTAACAAGCAAAAACTTGCTTTAGGCGTTTATAAGTCGGTGGTACGTTTAAAATTTAGCGATCATAATAATAATATAATTATTGTAAAACCCTAAGTAAACTTTAAGATTCAAAGACTTTTTGTAAATGGCCCTTGTTTGAAATAAATTAAGGGGGTAATCGGCTCTACCCTTTTTAAATGTTTTTGACTTTTACATCGGCAGGCGACGCTAACCAAAATGAAATTATTTGTATCCGAAAGACAATACATATAATAGCTTCACTATGTTTATATCTATTTTGTAGAGTTGTGGTTTGGTTAAATATTTTATTTTTGTATATTCGATAAATACTTAAACGTTGCCAAAATCTTTCCAAAATTTTCCGGTTTGGACTATCTGCAGACTCTTTAGGCGTTTATTGTTTTGTAATCTGTTTAAGAATTACCCATTAAACTGTTAGAACCTTAGAGAACATACATTGGGTTGCGATACGTGTACTTAGAATTTAGTTAAAGATTGGTATACTTTTAAATAGAGGCTCTAAAGAGCCGGTGTCGGTCACCTTGGTCTATGTGCAAATTCAACAAAGGACATACATAGAAGACGAGAATAGAATGCATGACAAACATCTCTGTTTTGTTGATCTTGTAATGCTGATCATTTGGTCTGCATAGTTTCTCTCTATCTTCTCTAGTTTTTGCTAAAAACACAAAAGAGGGTATGCAAGTGACTTGTTAGTAGATTTTGCCTTATCGGTCACTTTTGTGATTTAAAGTTTCTATTTATCTATTTTAATTTTTATCATGTAAAGCAAAACATGACAAAAATCGTCATTAAAGGGCAATAATTCCAAGGAGACGTCGGACGATTTCCTCAATATTGTGTTAATTTTAGATCTTGTGTTGCTGATCATTATTGCTTACTAAAGTTTCTATCTTTCTATTATAATTTTTAAGATATACATTTGTAAGGCAAACACGCAAGTAAATGATGGGAAAACTATTTCAAAAAATACCATCCGGAAAATATTGAAAGAGACGTGTATAAAAATTTGGATCAACTGACCAATAATTCAGAAGGGAAGCTCCGCACTTATGTAAAATTTAAGAATAATTATGGTTTCGAAAAGTATCTAAATATCATGATCATGAGTTTAAGAGATCATTAACAAAATTTAGGGTGTCATCTCATCATTTGCAGATTGAAATAGGACGATACCAGGGTACTCCCGGCCTCCACACCTAAGACTATGTCATCAGTGTAACTCTGGTAATATTGAAGATGAAGTTCATTTTCTCTTTTATTGCACAAAATATAACGAAGACAGACACCATTTATATCACATTATTTCGGAATCATGTCCCAATTTCATTAACTTAAATTCCCAAGAGAAATTGCTATGGCTGCTGTCTTGTGAGAACTCGCCTGTATTAAAAGAGTTGTGTGTATTCCTGGTGAAACACTGCAAATAGCAGATTTATATGACATGTTTCGCATAATTAGCAATAATTTTTGTTGTTATTTAAAATATTATTTGTTAATTGACTGGATTCAGTTTCTCTATTTATTTTGTTCATCTGCTTCTGACACGGGGAGGATTGATGTTATTGCCTATCGCAATCAACAGTATATCCTGGAGCACCGTCTCTTGGTGTCTCCTGCAGATGAACAAATTTTCCATCTTTAAAGATAATAACTTAAGTATTTCAAACTTTATTATTATTTTATTTCTTTAATTTTTAATTTTAATTTTATTTATATTTTTTATTTGTGCACTGCTGGACATATAAATAATAATAGTTATAAGGAAGGAAAGGAAAATATACTCAAGAGTACTTTTAATGAATTTTTTGTTTTGTTATTAATGCTATTTTCATTTGTCTATTATAATATCTGTCACGTTATATACTGTACAATGTCTCATGTTTGTTGCTTATATTATCATAATTGTTAAATGTAAATGCCCCCTGTTGGACCCTGATTGGAATAAAAAAATATTTGATTTGATTTGATATAATTGCCAATGAGACAACTATCCACCAAGGTTCAAATAAAGTTGATATAAGCAATTAAAAGGTACTAACCATAAGGCCTTCAACAGTAAGAAAAACCCATACCATATAGTAGGCTATAAAAAGCCCCAACATGAAACATATGAAACAATATTCGGTTGAGAAAACTAACGGCCTAATTTTCAACAAAACAATTAACGAAAAACAAACATGACAGACATGAAACAAAGACAACCACTGTACTACAGGCTCCTGACTTGAGACAGGCACATACAGAATGTGGTCCAATATCCAAAATCTAAATACATTTGTACAAGGTTAGATTCAGTACCAAGAATTTAATCTACTAGTATTTATCAATGGACAATAACAGGTAAGTTTGTCAAGGGGTTAGCTTCATAAAAAAATTATATACATGTATATATATATATATAGCATTCTGAAAATCAATTTATATGGAATAAAAACAAACCTACCACCAAGTTCTCAAAAATCTTTACAGAGGAAATGAAAAAAAAAGACAATTCACAAAATATCATTCATCATTAATACAATATCGTTTAAAAAAAATCCATACAACTTAGTACCTTTAATTATTTTTTAAAAGGATCTAATATTGAAAAGAAAATATCAAACTATACTTATACATAATTTCTTATATAAAATTAAAATTTAATGCGGTATCTATTTTTAACTGTTAATCTACTTACACTTTCTATTAAGTGTGCAATACAACTCTGAATTTTGATTGTGATCAAATATATGACATATCTTTGGTTTTCGACACAGAATGAATGTGGTCTAAAAACTTAAAAAATGAAATTGGATATTTACCTATCATGATCCAATACCCAAAATACAAATACAGGTGTAGATTAAGCAATTAAAAGACCCCTTGAATTCAATTTTTTTTTAAATCAAACTAAAATTGATTATGAACGCGTTGGACATTAATGTGCGCCAATTTGAAAACCGGGTCCAAAATCAAAAATCAAATTACATGGTTAGAATCACCATAGCAAAGAACCTTAATAATCTCTTTTTTTTTTGTTAAAATCAAGCAAAGTTTGATTTTGGACCCGTTGGACCTTCATGTGGACCAAATTGAAAACGGACCAAAAAAAAAAAAAAAAGAATCTATTAATACACGACTAGATTATGCATATAAAAAAAACCAAGAATTTAAGACTTTGAATTAAACCCCATTGAAATTGGTCAAGAAATGGGCAAGTATGGAAAGAGCCCTTTTTCCTAAAACGATTCATTTTAGACTTATACTTAATTTATTGTCCGGAAACCAGAAAATCCTAATTTTTTAGTCCGTAATTCTTGAATGTTTTGGGTCATAACCCCCACAATCAGTCACAACATTCCTCTCCTCATGAAGTATGGAACCATGTGGTACAAATTCATAGAGCTTCATACACTTATAATTAAGTTATTGTCCTGAAACAAGAAACACGCTTGTTATTCGTCCTTAATTCCTACAAAGATGGGACAATAACACTCAAAATCAATTCCAACCTTCCTTTTGTGGTACAAAACCTTGTGGTACAATTTCATAGAGATCCATACACTTAAATGTATACTCAAGTTATTATTTGGAAACCAAATGTCTTCGGAAGACGACGACAAACGTAAAGCCATTATACGACCGCAAAATCACTCTTTTATGCAAGGTTGTGCCTGCGGTAGTAACAAATGATGGCTGTTTAATGTCCAGTGGCAAATTAAATGCATATTTAGGACGATTACATATTTTTTTAAGTTGAATTATTAACCTGCTTTGTATTAAATCAATACACTGAGCCGGACGTGCTAGTTCGCGATGCTATGGTTGCAACACTATGCAATGTCATTGGGTTCCAAAAAAACGTTTAGAAAATTATGCCAATGTTCTTTCCCATGGGATTCCCACATTAAAAGAGTTGAGGCATTGAAGGCCAAATAAATTTGCATATTTCACATTCTTGCGGGTCGAATTGTAATCAGACGGCCATTGTAGAGTTCCAAGAAGTTTATAAATTAATTTAATACAAAGGCAAACTGTAATGAAAAATTTCATTGGTGAAATTAAGGCGGCAATACAAATAATTATTATGATAACAACAACAAACATGACTTTCGTTCGGTGTAACATGAGCAAATCCTTTTTCAATCAATCAATCAATCAATCAATCAATCAATCAATCAATCAATCAATCAATCAATCAATCAATCAATCAATCAATGTATCCAAGTTGTAGTTATTGCATGATTACTGTCTTAATTTTAATTTTTGTTTTGTTTTTTACCTTCTTATTTTCTCGATCATTTATACCGAAGTAACTATTAACCATTGTTTTACGTGGTTTCATGTGAAAAACAACTGTGTTCTTATGAACTGATTTTTACACCACCCAGGTATGAATTGGGGAGTATCACTCGAATATATTGGCCTGTTTGAAGTCAGGAGCCTTTAATTCTCACCGCTGTCTATCGGTATATCGAGAGAAATGATCGTGAAAGAATACCTTACGGTGGCCAAGCATTGCGATCGGATCGTGAAAGATCTGGTATAGGATCGTGAATGTAATTACTTGAAACTCTACTTCAAAATCTGATCTGTGAAAAATCTGTTGTATTTTAAAAATGCTGAACAAGTCCGAAAAAAAAATTATGGCAGTCAAAATGATTCAACTTTCTCAATAATACTGTGCAATAAGATGAATAAAATATACTGTACTTTATGTGAAAACACAAAAGGCGCAACACAAGTATATGGAATTCATTAAAAAAAGAACACGTTATGTACCTATAATGACTACATTCCAATATATAATGATATATTTGAAACTTAATCTTTGGTGTGACAGATAATACAGTAAAATAAAAGTGTTTTTCATTGAAACCGTTCCTAGCTTTAGGTTGGCCTTGAGCTTCTTAAAATTCGCCGTAAAGTTCATAGACTCAGTGCATACCTGTACAAAAATAAAAAATCATCTTGTCCCAGATTATCTACATTATTCCATCATAACAACGAAAACTATAACTTTAGACGACATGCCAACTTGATATTTATCAGGTCAAGAACAGTAGCATACCATAATTCATTTCTTCTAGCTACGATTATATACTGGAAGAGCTTGTCAACTGAACTAATTTCAGCAACATCTTTGGCGAGTTTCAAAAGGTTTTCAAAGAAGATTCTCAATTTGTGTAGTAAAACAATATATTCATGAGGGCATGGTTATGAGAAAAAGATGCATACTAGATTACGCTTAGGGCTTAGTGCCCTTAATGACCACTTGTACAAATATAATCTTACATTGAATAGGTTTTGCTGAAGGACAATTGCGCTTTTAACTTTGATACACCTGAACAAAATAGACAAGATATTTGCACGTTTTACCTATAATAGTTGTAATCATGTAATCTTTAAAATTTACCAAAGTCATGGAAAGATGATCACATATTCATTGAAAGTTCATCCGAACAAACGAGAAATTCAGAAAAAAATATTCGGGTAAACCAGACATATCATAAAGAATATAGTATACGTTTCTAGGGTCGCATTAGATTTGTGTACGATGGAATTACTTTCCGTATAGACAGAACACTTAAACACTTAAGTCAGGGGATATTTCATAGAGATGCATCGTAAATAATTGCAAAGGTATTTCACCGGATTGCCATTTTCCTCTAAGTCTTTGGGCATTTAACACTAAATAAATGTAAGAACCATTTGAATCATTAAAATGGAATTACATTTTTCAAAGAAAAGTTGTTAAGCCATTCGAAATATGAAAAAAATCTTGTTTGTTTACATATTTAATGTCATTGGAATGTCGAGGAGCAATCTGCCTTTTGTAGTTTTGTATGAACGGTTTACTTTTAAACCTTGATTTTTCTCAGATACTAATCATTATGTTGAACCATTTTGACAGACAATTTTAGTTTTTTGTGAATTTCTTCGTATAATTCATTATTTTAGATTAGTAATTGACCTCGCATATGTCTTCTCGATAAGATTGAATTCACGTTACTATATCAGAGCTTTCACGATCCAATCGTAATACTTGACCACCGTTAGGCATTCTTTCACGACCTTTTTCTCGATATATCGATTGACACCCGTGATTCTGTTGTTGTCTTCGGTAGCTGTATGACATATACACATAATATGTTTTTTTTTTCAATTATTGTTTATCATAAATTAAAGGGGCCACCATCAATGAAATTATATTATTTTGCATGGGGGAGGAGTGGGGGATAAACGGGTTTTGAAAATGAAAAGTATAACCTGGTGTAAAAAAAAAGCAGGCACAAGAATATGAAAGAAGAGTGACGCTACAGTACCAACAGGTGAAATGTACTGTTGTTTTCCTCCGCCGAACCCTCCTGATAAAGATAAAACCAGAAAAGTGCTTTGGACGCAATAAATTAATAATTTTTTTACATTTTGTCACCAGGAAGCAAAGAAGTTAAGTAACCATAATTATGCTGACAAATTATTGAAGCTCACGTTTTAATTGATAGTCATAAAAGTAAAGAGAAAACGTATGATTACCAATAACAAACTACTGGAGACAAAAAAAAACGTTGGTATATCCAACTAACTACTAGTATGGGGGTCTGGATTGGGGTCATTCATTTCTGTATTCTTTAATGATTTAGGTCATTTTTCTCTAATCATTATACTTTTTGCCAATTATTCTCTATTCTTTATATTCTAACAGTGCATTATTCTCTTTTCTTTATTTTTTATCCATTTTCTCTATTCTTTATATTTTTGCCCATTGTTCTCTATTCCGTAACACCCCTTCCACACCCTCTAGTATATGTCACCATATAGCCTTCACAAATGGGTAAAAGTCATTACGAATGGGCCGTAAATGGCAAAATGATTGAATGCTAATCCCTATTTTGAATTGTAAACTTTCGGAAATTTGTTTTTCAATCAAACGATCTTAATAATAAAATATAATCCGATTATTGTCCTGCATGTTCGTGTAATAGTACTAACACTGACAGAAGGACCTATAGGTCATCAGTTCTAATCATCTAAGATAACTATAACCTTTCAGAACAGAAAAAGTAAAGATCATGCATCTTTATTGTTCAGATTGATAAAGTGTTTTCCATTCGTCGGCATTATCTCCGATTTAAATACTATTGATCTGATAACCGCTGTTCATACTTAACGACAGGGCTAGTTTTCTTATCAGATACATGTAAGTATTTACCTCCCTTGTTAATGTGATGTTGTAATTAATCGTATTTTTACCATCTTTATATAGTATTTCATTGTATTATTTACATTTGTGATTCATTTGATATTTGAATATAATAATTTGATATTTCATTATAGATAAAAACAAGGAAATTTGAAAGTCTTTGATTCATTAATCACCTTTCAAAGTCAGGCGGTCTATTCTGTCTACATTAAGTAGTAAATACACCGGGGTATCAATGGCTATCAAAAAAGGAAAGGAAAACATTGTATAGCTTTAAACATGTTAAACGAGAATTAAATAGAGCGAAATGCAGAAGTTGAATGCAAATGTTGATTCTTTTCTTGTTTATAGAAATCAATAACGAAAAACAAAAACACTTATGATATTCATTTTGGTTTTTGAAAAATCAAAAACGAAAAATGAAAAGACTTCCGTTTTCCGTTTTGGTTTTCGAGAAATCAAAAATGAAAAACGAAAACACTTTTGTTTTTCATTTTGGTTTTTAAGAAATCAAAAACGAAAAATGAAAACACTTTTGTTTTTCGTTTTGGTTTTTGAGAAATCAAAAACGAAAAATGAAAACACTTTCGTTTTTTGTTTTTTGTTTTTGATATTTCAAAATGAAAAACGAATGGACGCAAATATACACGGACCCGTCTCATTCATCACTTGTCACATCAATTTGTTAAAAGTGTAAACAATTTTATTGACCCTCAAAATTGTTCATTTGATGATAATTACTCTTTCCAAAAAGCTTTTCCGGTAGGCTTTGCGGCCTCTTGTAATTTGTTCGAGAAATCTGCCTCTTTTGTTGAATGGTTGGTAAGATTAAGATCGGGACAGGAATACGTTGAACATTACTTGGGTGAATTTTTCTTTTTTTCGGGAAAGTATATTCAAACAATTGTTTAATACTTATGAATACTTTTCATGACGTTTGTACAGAAATGGGCACTCCACTAGCGGAAGATAAAACAATTGGTTCATCAAGAAAAATAAATTTTCTAGGTTAAGAAATTGACACTATAAAAATGGTTATAAGAATTCCGCTTGAAAAGTTGAGAGAAACAGGGGGAAAAGTGTTCTTCATTTAAAAAGTAAGAAGGTTACACTAAAAGCGCTACAATCACTAGTTGGTTTATTGAATTTCTGCGATAGAGCAATTTCTGTAGTGAGAGTTTTTAATAGGCGCTTTTGTGACGCAATGTGTAGAGTAGTTAAACCAGAACATTCTATTTGAGTTTCCGTTAGCATGAAATAGGATATGAATATGTGGTTAACATTTCTAGATTTCTTTTATGGAAGTTGTAAATTTGGTAAAAATATCTGCTTGAATAGTTAAATTTGCACTTCAAAGCATGCTTTTATCGAAGGACGGCTCAACTGCATAGCAGACGCAATCTCTCGTAAACAGTTGGAAAGATTCAGAAGCATAGATCCATCGGCAGATCCATTACCAACAACACTACCACGAGCTTTTCTGAGGCTGATATTGCTGTTGAAAATAATAAACTAGTTATCAGTGAACACTAAAAAGACATATTGTACGGGTTTATTGGCGTTCGAAGCGTTCCGTAAATTGTATAATTATGATATCATTTGGCCACCAGTTTTATCGCATGTAACTATATGGTCATTTAAAAGTACATACGTTCATGGCGGGTGTGTTGTGTCGACACTGCATTTGTGGCGGTGGTCGAATCAGTGTCCAATAACCCTCGGCATAGCCACTGAATTCGACTATTCAGCGAAAATAGCGACACAACATCTACAAATATATTATGCTTCTTATAATGGAATTATGTATCCGCTGAGCTTCTGTTTCCCAGGGCCTGCATCCAATATATTTTGGAAGCAATAATGTTAATTAGGATATTATGTTGATATAAGAAAATGAAATTATAAGGAAAAATAATAATGTGAAAATAAGGAAAAACAATAATGTAGAAATAAGGAATAAGAATAATGTTGAAATAAGGAAGGGACAATAATGTTGAAATAAGGAATAAGGAATGGACAATAAGGTTTAATTATATATACAAGGGACTTGCCTATTGTGTTTCTTGGCAGTCCCATTCTTTGTCAAGCAGTGGCCGTACAATTTTGTACATTTGCTAAATAGAATATTTCTTACTTTATATATGTTTGTCATTTGGCCCCACGTTGTCTAAGATACACCTTATTGTCCATTCCTTATTCCTTATATTGTTACAACTTTCAAACTATGCTTATGATACTATCATTTTATAAATTTTAGTGCAGATTGAAAACAGATTGTAAAGGGTTCTGTAGAAACAGTGTCCCTACCACAACCACAACTGTCAGTGCAAAAGTTTGATATTGACTGACAAAAACCTTAGTCTATTTATCAGTAAAATATAGTAAATAAATAATAAAAGACTAGATTTTGCTCAGGGTATTCTCAATTGATCACGAAGAAGCTTCTGTCCATTTTTTTTGTTTGTTTTTAAATTCCAGATAGATTTTTGACAAAGTTATTCAAGTTTTGAAATCTTTATCATCACAGACTGTACCAAAATATTGACTGCAAAAAAGCTATGCCAATATAATTACTAAAATACAAATTAAATGGAGTGGGGTCAAAATATTGACCCTAGATACTAACTAGTATAATAGTTCCAGGTAAAACACGGAATCAGTAGATATAAGTCCAAGGTAAAATATGGAAAATGAGCAAAAATTTTAAATTTTAAATTTAGTCCTGAAATTAAAATGGCAATTTTTTAACATGTAAACTGTTCCAAAGAAGTATAAAACCATTGTATATATGTGTATCTGACTATGTAAACAATCCAAAGCCATTGACTCCCTTTAACCTGGACAAAACATAAACTTTAACATATAAGCAATACAAGCGTTTCAATGTACCATCATAAGGGGAACAGGACCATTTAATCTCCACAGAAATGAGATGAGCAAATGCTAATTGGATTGCATGCCAATATGTTTTCACAGAAAAAGTCTGATCTGATAAAAGATTTGGAGGGAAATTACCAATGAAAAATGTTTCTATTTCTATTTAATAGTCTCCTGTGTAACAACCCTTCGTATGAAGAATCTGCAGATGGTTTGTTACAAAGCACATATTATGCCCAACACCAACAAATCCTATTTTTCAGTGATAGTTCCTCTCCTCTCCAAAAAAAAAATTAAAACACGTTAATTAATTTCATGCGTCCGAAGCGCTTTTCTGGATTTACCTTCATCAGGAACGCTCAAAGCTGAATATTTGAAAGCCGAGGATGTATAAGAACCGAAACAGTTGAAGAGCTATATGTCAAAAAATACCTATCAAATAGCTAAATCCATCTAAGGTCAACTTTGACTGAAGGAGTTGAAACTTTAGTTTCTTTATAATTTATAAAATTTATAAACGGACAATTTTAGAAAGGTTTGTTATAAATCATGTCAATACCGAAGTACTAACACAATTTTAAAAACAAATGCAGAAGCTACGTATGTGATCTATTATTTTTTATATCATTTCGAATAAATGTATATGAAACTTTTGCTACAGTACAGTAAACAAGCAATGTCGAGATCATATGGTATGGGTTGGGCTCATTGTTGAAAGCCGTATAGTAACCTATAGTTGCTTAATTCTGCATTATTTGGACTCTGGTGGATAATTGTCTCATTGGCAATCACACCACATCTCTTTAATTTATGACAATTGATAAAATTCAACCAATCAAGTCTCATACCTGTAAACTTTGCTTTAAGACTTCTCTGATGTATGATATCTCCCGTATACCATTTTCAAAATTCATAATTGCTTCTCCTTATGTCATGCATTGGCTATCTTCATATTTCTTTTCTATGCATTTAACTCTGAAGATTCTTCATTTGATTGTTGCTATCGATCATTTTCTGCAAAAAAGAAAACCTGAATTAGGATTAACGATTCGAATAGGCAAACTTTTTTGAAAATATTTATATAAAACTAGGTAGTAGGTAGATTTGATAGTATAATAAAAACAAACACCTCAGGTCAATAATTTTTGTAATGATCCTGCAATACTAATACAAATAATCAGTACAAAGAAAGATAACTGTCTTCATTTTAGATGACAATATCAAAAATACAGTACTCAAATATTTCCTACTATATTTGGACTAATAAAACTATATATAAAGAATGTAAACTGTGATAAATTTTGAAATCATCATGGATTATGAATCTTAATATTTTACATATTAAGTTCTACCAAATATTCTGCTGATAATCATTTTTCAGGTCATTCTATCAAATTTATAACAACATTGTATATATACACATAAAATAAAGCATACAGCAACATAACAAAATAAGCTTGCAATAAAATATTGTTTTACCGGGCTTAAAACAAATGTTAAGCACAAAAACACACATATAAACAGAATACAAAACCGATCATGAATGAGGTAGAAAGGTCATGTATACAGAAAACTCGAGAACCTATGGTACTACATCGTGTACGATATTGGAACAGTATGGTTCAATATCTGTAATTAAAACCACGGAAGTATTATATTGACAGGAACTAATATAATATTTTTATGATAAAATATATTCATAAATGTTGTTGATGATAGTTTGTGTATAAACAACAATATGACTCAACATACAAATTATTATATATTTTTGATACCAAAAACTATTTTATCGAGTATTAACTTTTACGTGTTTACTATTGCTTCTTTTCACTAAAACTGAGATATTCATATAATTTGGCTTAACTACTTACAAAATGATTATTTTGACTGTCTCGATTTGCTTATCTGATTTATTTTATATACAATGTATCTTTATGGGTTTTAATTTTTCATACGCACCTTTTATTCTGAAATCATTCATTTTGACTATTCATACACAATCATCTATTATACAAAACATTAATATCAGTATATTAGTATAAATGTGAGATATTAATTAGAGAAAACTGATCTTATGTTATAAAATCAGAGATGTCCATCAAATATGAATACAAATTATATTAAGGAGCACAGCACCATTCAGTTGAAAATATAAGCAAATTCTAACCAAACAACCGAATTTCCCTCCAAAAAAGACATATGACTTAATTAAACAATTATTAAGAAGAGAGAGTTTTCATAACACAAACTATTAAAACCTACAGAGTAAAAAAATACCCAATCTATCAAAACTCACGGAGCCATGAAGAAGTCTTACAATAAATGTAACCACTGATGCATGACTATAATTTACTCAATAAGTACTAAGAATTTAAAATATCATTAGGGGCCTGTTTATCGAAACTGTCCTAAGATCGGTCCTAAGAATTTCTTAGGACAGAAATTAGGATAAAGTTAGGACCGACTTACGACATGTCTCAGCATGCACATCGAAGCTATCTTAGGATTATCTTAGCTAGGATTCCTAACCGCTGTCCTAAGTATTGGCGTTAGAGAAAATAACAAATTAAAAATGAAAAAATGAAAATATTGTATAAAATTTAACCAATAACTATAATTTAAAAAAAAAGATAAATAATTAGAAAATAATTATTAGTTTTAAATTAAAGGTGATGAATACTTTTTATATTATAATTGTACATTTAAACTCATAAAACAAAACATAAGACAAAAAATATAACTACGTTTTATATAAGAATTGAAACAAACGAATTGTAAATAGTTAAAATAAAATATATAATCGGTAAAATCATTATATGCTTTGAGTGAGCTGAATTCGAAGTGTCACGGTTTCATACTTAAAAGTTCAAAGGCAAATCTCTCGTGCATCTTTCATATAAATACTGAGTACTTCAAATATTTTATTACTGCAAATAACATGCGATGATACGTGTGAATATAAGAGACGAATGTCGAATTCTACCGATGCAAAACTACAGACTCTCCTGGACGACGTGGACAAGAGTAACACTTTGGGTAAATTGTCAAATTTTGCAACAAATGGTGCTGAAAAGAGGGATAGGGATTTAATATGCATTAAGGGAACTACCATTTGATTTTCATGGGGGGGGGGGGGGGGGGGGGGGACTAGGTTTAAATTTGAAAAAAGGCATGATGAGAAACTTTGCAAAAAAAGCAAGATGACAATTTATGTAAAAAAAAAAAGTCAGAATAAACTTATAAAATAAAGGCAAGTTGAGGAACTTTGCCCCAAAAAAAAAGCAGAATGACAATTTACATGTAAATAAAAGTCAGGGTAAACAAATCAAAAAAGAGGCAGGACCGAATAGAGTGAAAAATTAAAAGGAAGGACAGAAATTACAACAACAAAGAAAGCAGAACAACATTTTTCATCCTAGCCACGTCCTAATCCTAAGACTGCTTCGATAAACAGGCCCCTGATATATAATATCAAAATATCAAAGTATAATGAAAAAAACAAAAGTATCCAAATTAATATACTACCACATATACACCATGATGAGACTGATATTTTCTTGTTTGATTAACGTTCAGTGGCAAGCATTTCATGCATTTTTCAAATTGTTTAAATAAACTTATCATAGATACCATGATTGAACATCTGTACGCCAGACGCGCGTTTCGTCTACAAAAGACTCATCAGTGACTCTCAAATGAAGAAAGTTAAAAAGGCCAAACAAAAGTACGACGTTATACACCACTGCAAAATTCACCAATTTAAAAGTTGAGCCAAAGTCGGTATATACAATATAATTGCAAACATAAGCTCTGAAGAGCTTTTAAAACCGACAAAACAAAAGCACAAAAAAAAATAAGATACATTTCAAGTCATATACACAGTACAATTAATTATAGAAAGCAAGAGTTCAAATAATGCAAACATACAACACAAAAGTTCTATCAAGCAGCTTAAACACACACACTTATGCATGCACTTATGGGGTAAAAACACAAAATCAAAGGTAAAAGGGTTTGCAACATAAAAAAGGATATTGAGACTAATTGAGTTACTAAAATAAACACAAAATGACAGAAGCACTACAAGTTAATTACCAGGATTAATTGGTTTTGCAGGCGAAGCATTGGATCGAGGTGCCAGACCAATAATTTATCAAGTTCTTGAATTCATTTATAGATGATTTCTTACGCAGCTTATCTGACAGCTCATTCCGAAGTTTAGCACCCGCATACATTAAAGATTGTAGGCCATACACAGTTGTTCTCACATGTGGTAGGTTTGCTGTGTTCTGGTATCTTAAGGAGTAAGAGTTTTCCTTTGAGTGGATTAAATCATGAAGATAAACAAGACATTCTTTGTTATTTATTTTGGAAACTTCAATAGCCAATGATCTCGTTCTTCTAATTTTTAAAAATGGTAATTTTGATTTGCACAATTGTCATAGAGTAAAACTTTGTACTATGGTCAAGCCTGTAAAGTATTTGTAGATTTATTGTTTTCATGAATTTTAGCTGACTGTCTGATTGACCGTTAAATTTAATGTATGATGCAGCTGTGTTTTAACTGTAATCATTTCTAATTAGAAGCCGTATAATTTAAGTTTCTGTTTGTTTATATTCTGTCCCTATACTTGTGTGATCTGGAGATGAATGACGATTTGATGTGTGAGAAAGTCATGAAAGTAGTGAAGGCCTTCACGATAATAAAAGTTGGTGAATGTTGAGATGCGGGGGCGTTTAAGATAGTTAGTGTTGGAGAATGGATGTGTCTCTATATTGAACAATGTAATGTAATGAAAGTGTATATATATGAACTTGTACATAATAAATATGTATATATGAAAATTAGTTTTTAAAGCCAGTGCCTTAGAATAGCTCACATTAGCTGACATTATGGTGGCAGCGGTGGGATTTATTGTTATTTTATTTAATTGAACATTTTGGACTTTACTTTTCAATATGCCACCCAAAGGACGATCAAGAAGAAATATATCGGAAGATGACGAAATTGAAATACGGACAAACTTAAGTACATTTAAACCATCACCGATTAAAGACATTGTGAAACCAATGATTTTTCATGGAAATCTGGACGAAGACATTGATAGTTGGCTGAAAAATTTTGACAGAATTGCCACTGCATATGAATGGAGTCGCGAACGAAAAACAAATACGCTTCCTGACAAAAAAGAAGATATAGCAACATTGTGTGAATCCCTAAGAAAAGATTTATGCCCAAGGAATTACAATCATTGTATTACAGTAACCTTTTTCAGGCAAGACAACGCGAAGGTCAAAATGTAGATGATGTCGCATCGGAAATTAATAAACTTGCAACACGTGCTTATTCCGACATGAAAAGAGAACAAAAAGACGTTCTGATTAAAGAGCATTTTATTCAAGGACTCAAGCAGGACATTAAACGATTCGTCATGTTATCGAACCCTACAACATTTGAAGAAGCGTTCAGGTCAGCGAAAAGAGAGGAATATAACAATACTTTGACAAATCGGGACAGACAAACAGTTGCAGCATGCGCAATAAGTAATAATAATTTGGAAGAAAACATCAAAGATCTTTCTGAACAAATGAAAGTGTTGGCAATGCAAATGAACAATATACCTACGAGAGGAAGAGGTGGTTTTGGAAATCGTGGTAATAGATTTCAACAATCGAGAGGACAAGGAAGAGGACGAGGATATGGAAGTAACAGAAATCTACGTGCATCAGACGGTAGGCCGATTTGCAATTACTGTATGAAAGTTGGACACGTAGAGAGAAGTTTTGATGAGAAGAATTCTACTTATGCGTCGGGAAACTAAGAGCTGCTTCCTTGATAGGAGGGAAGGCAGCAGGAAAGGAAATGAATCATCCTAATGTATGTGAAAATAGAAATTTCGAAAATTCGTCTGTCGCGACGTCTGTTCTGAACGATGTGGTTATTTCCGATGTTGTAAAGGAAAATGTTATTTCCAGTGAATTAAATCCGAAGTTTTGTGTCGCCAAAATTAGAGGATTAGTAAATGAGAAGAGTATCTTAGTTGATACGGGATCAACAGTTAGTATTGTGAATGATTGCTTTGTTAATAGGAGGGATGTATCTGAAGTAAATAATGTATGTATCACTTCGGCATCAGGTGATAAAATTGATATCATTGGAAAAGCAAATGTGGAATTCAAGATTGGAAATAAGTGTGATTTTGTGTATAATGTTTATGTAGCTAGTAATTTTTCTTATCAGTGCATTATAGGATTGGATATTCTGTGTGATTTTTCATGCAATGTAGATTTAGGAAATAATTGTATTGTGTTTAATAATGAGGAATCTGTCAATTTTGAATGTTTAGAAGATATGCAGTTATCCGAAAGAGATAATTTACAGTATGATTCTATGAATGAAATAGATATAGTAGAAAGTATTGATGAAAAAACAAATACATTCAATATAGATGAAGGTTTAGAGAAAAGCGAACAAGAGAAATTAGAAATTCTTTTGCAAAGGTACATGTCTATATTCGCATTTTCCGATAATCCGCTTGGAAATACTACATTGATGGAACATTCGATTAATATTGGTGATAGCAAACCAATTTATCAACGTCCGTTTAGAATCCCATTCAGTGATAGGGGTTTGATAGATAATAACATTAAAGTTTTATGTGATCAAGGGATTATTCGGAAGTCGAAAAGTCCATTCTCTGCTCCGATCGTTTTGGTTCTCAAACGTGATGGATCGATAAGACTGTGCATTGATTATCGTCGGATTAATGAAGTTACAAAAAAGGAAGTATATCCGATTCCAAGAATTGACGAAATGCTAGATGCTCTAAACAAATCGAAATACTATACCGTTCTAGATATGTGACAAGGATATCAGCAGGTACCTGTTAAGGAATCCGATAAAGAAAAAACGGTCTTTTCATATTTCGGTGGACACTTTGAATTCAACTTTATGCCGTTTGGATTATGCAATAGTGCTCCAACGTTTCAACGACTTATGGATACACTACTTTCTGGATTATTGTGGAATTCTTGTCTTGTATATATCGAGGATGTTATAATCTTCTCTGAAACCTTTGATGAACATATGAATAGACTAGAAAGTGTCTTTACACGATTTCACGAATCAGGATTAAAACTCAAGGCGAAAAAGTGCTTCTTTGCAAAACGGGAAGTCACTTTCTTAGGACATTGTGTAAATGAACATTGTATTTCACTAGATAAAGAAAAAGTTAGTGCAATCAAAAACTTTCCGAAGCCAAACAATGTCAGTGAACTCAGAAGTTTTGTTAGATTGATATCATATTATAGGAAATTTATTCCTGACTTTGCAAGTAAAGCAGACAGTTTTCATAATCTTTTACGTAAAGGAACGAAATTCATTTGGGACGAACATTGTGTAAGAACCTTAGACATGTTTAAGCAGTCCTTGACACAATATCCCATACTACGCTATCCGGATTTTAATTTGCCTTTCCTATTGATGACAGATGCTTGTGATACAGGCCTTGGAATAGTCTTGGCTCAACAGGGACCAGAAGGTGAAAGGGCGATCGCGTATGCAACACTAAAACCGAACGAACGTAGTTATGCTGTGATAGAAAAAGAAGCTCTAGCTATCATATGGGGTGTAAAATATTTCAGACATTATCTTTATGGAAGAAAAGTAACAATTATAACTGATCATAATCTATTGAAATGGCTGATGAACATTAAAGACCCAGCTAGAAGGTTAGCACGTTGGTCATTGACTCTACAGGAATATGATCTTCAAATTGAACATAGAGCCGGTCGTAAGCATCAGAACGCAGATGCACTATCGCGAATTCCTCCTATTGCGCCATTAAAAGACAATAAAATTGAAGATATTATTCCGAAACTTTCTATCGATAGACTTTATGAAATGCAGAGAAAAGATTCAAATTTGTTTGCAATAATAAACTACTTGGAAAAAAAGAAACTGCCGGACCACTCATCGAAAGCGCGAGAAACTGTGATCTTATCGGATAATTATGAATTAGACAATTATAGTGGTATTTTATATCATTTAATCACACCGGGATCCAGAAAAAGACGACAATGTTTAAAAAGGCAATTAGCAATACCAAGATGTTTCATTGATGAGATACTGTATGCGTGTCATGATGATGCCACAGCGGGACATATATCTCTAAATAAAATGTACACTAAGATTCAAGATCGATTTTATTGGAAAGGAATGTATTCTGATGTCGAATTTTGGTGCAAATCTTGTTTTGACTGTGCGACTAAGAAGACTCCGAAACACCGACCTAAAGCGCCATTAAATTCATTACCTGCAGTTTCAGGACCGTTCGACCGAGTTGCAGTTGATGTACTTGAACCTTTTCCACCAATATATAACTCTAATAAATACATATTAATATTTAGTGATTATCTGACAAGATGGCCTGAGGCAATACCTGTGCCTAATGCCGATGCTACCACTACCGCCAAAGTTTTTATAGAGGAAGTTGTTTGTCGTCATTGGGCGCCGAGACAGTTACTTTCAGACAACGGGAAAAACTTTCGATCAAACCTTGTGAATTAATGAACACGAAGAAGACATACACAACAGCATACCATCCTGAGACTGATGGCTTAGTGGAACGTTTTAACGGAACATTAACTGCAATGTTATCGATGTATGTTAGTGGACACCAGCGTGATTGGGACACGTTTATTCCTTTTGTATTGTTTGCTTATAGAACTTCGTTACATGAACGCATATAATAGACTCCGTTTTCTTGATGCATGGCCGTGATCCAGTACTACCAGTTGAAGCAGCGATGTGTCCGCCTACTATTACGTAAACCTCGAGTGACGATTATAAAGCAGAAATGGTGACCAGACTACAAGAGGCATTTACACTAGCCAAAGACAATTTGCAAGCAACTCAACAGAAGCAGAAAGAGCAACATGACTTAAAGTCTGATGTAATAAACTATGCTATTGGTGATAAGATATGGGTTTTTAATCCGAGTACAAAACCAGGACTATCAACAAAACTGTTACACAATTGGCATGGACAATATGTGATAATTAATAAACTTTCAGATGTGAACTATAAGATTCAAATGTGTGATTCCAAAAAGTTTGAACAAACTGTACACGTTAATCGCATCAAACAATTTGTTGATCCACAAGATAGGACCATTATAGACGGAGAAGACATCGTTCCGAACATTAATCCGATTGAAAATAGTGACAATAAAATGGTGAAAATTTTAGATACAATGCGATCGCGAAATGAGTCTAAGAGATTAGAAAAACATTACTTTGTACAGTATGAGAATGGTGAGACCCAGTGGGTAAAGGAGGATGCTATTAAAGATTTTGCCATTATAAATGACTTTCATATTTCAATGAGAACAATGAATAGACTTTGAATTTTGTTTAAATGGGTTAAAAAAAAATTTAACAATAAAAAAAATAAAAATATTGTGTATGTGTATATACCATGTATGAGTAAGAGTGTGTTTGTGTGTCGAGACCCCACAGTTCATTGGGGAAGTATGTCATAGAGTAAAACTTTGTACATTTATTTCTTATCTAAGATCGGTATTTAATTGCCCACATTAATTTACTATGGTCAAGCGTGTAAAGTATTTGTAGATTTATTGTTTTCATGAACTTTAGCAGACTGTCTGATTGACCGTTAGATTTAATGTATGATGCAGCTGTGTTTTAACTGTAATCGTTTTTAATTAGAAGCCGTATAATTTATTTTTCTGTTTGTTTATATTCTGTCCCTATACTTGTGTGATCTGGAGATGAATGACGATTTAATGTGTGAGAAAGTCATGAAAGTAGTGAAGGCCTTCACGATAATAAAAGTTGGTGAATGTTGAGATGCGGGGGAGTTTAAGATAGTTAGTGTTAGAGAATGGATGTGTCTCTATATATATGTAATTTAATTACAGTGTATATATATGAACTTGTACATAATAAATATGTATATATGAAAATCAGTTTTTAAAGCCAGTGCCTTAGAATAGCTCCGTGACACAATAGATCTTAATAACTTGCTGAATAGTCTTCATAAATAAATCTTGGAGCTCTTTCTTGAATTTTTTCAATCTTTTCTGTATTTCAGACGATGATATTTGTTAAATGCCATCCTTTTTTATATATATATTTCCCTGTGTAAAGTTTGAATCATATAAAATACGGGTTTGTTGATGGCTTTTTAATTTTGTTTTTCATAGCTATATGTTTGTCAATAACCTCCATGAATTTTGTCTCAAATTTGTCATATGCTGATCTTATGATTCTTCTATCATACCAGTTTACTTACAATTTTGTCTTTGTTGAAATATTTGTAGATATTGTTTTGTGATGATAATTTTGTAGATCTTGTCCTGCTGATCATTTTTGCTATGAAAACTTCTCTTTAGCTATTATAGTTTTCAAAATAAAAAAGAACAAAAACAGAAATTGGAAACAACCATCAATTAAGGGCAATAATCCTTTAAGGCGTCGACCAACGATTTTGGTCTTGTCGTCATAATTGTAATTGTGGTCTTCCTTTTGGGTCAGGTGAGCTAAAATAAAAAGTTGTGGTATAATTGCCAATAAGACAACTATACACTAAATACCAAATGACATAGATATAAGCTACCATTGGCCATCCTACAATCTTCAACAATGAACAAATCTCATAATCTGTAGCAAGCTATAAAACAAAACGGCATGAACACATGTTTAAAGAAAACCTTTGCCTGAATTAAGCCAAAACAATAAACTAAAAAATAATTATGACCGACAGCAACCAACGACTACCACTGAATTGTAGGCTCCCGACTTTGGACAGGCATTTAAAGAATGTCTGGGGTGGGGACGGGGTAAATATGTTTACAAGCGCTCAACCCTAATAGTGTTGAACAAAGGTGTAAATGCACAACATAAGAAACATTGTAAAATTCAATTGAAAAAGGCCTGACTTGTCTGGTTGGCACGAAACACACAAAAACAAACTAACAAATGGACTAAAGAGACAAAGTACGTACATTATATTATATCAAATTGTGCTGTTATACCATTGTCCAAGGTCAGGGGAGGCTTGAGAGCTTATAAACATGTCCCAAGGCATGATCCTGTAGTTCAGTGGTTTTCATTGGTTGTTGTGTGTCAAAAGTTTTTTTTTTTCGTTATTTTTTTTGAAATAAATAAATCAGACCGTTCGATTTGTCGTTTGAATTTATTTACATTTTGTCATGTCATGGCCTTGTATAATTGACTCTACGATTTGGGTTTTGCTCATTGTTGAAAACCGTACTCTGACCTATAGTTTCTGACATCCACGTCTTTTGGATTTTGTGGATCGTTGTCTCATTTGCAATCATTAAACATCTCCTCATTATTATAAATGTTATAGTCCTAAGAGGTAAACTAATTCAAATACTTTGAATGACAAATAAATTCCCGATGTGTTAACATGTAGTTACAGTCTTGTGGTGTTATATAAGAATTTCCAAGTCAAAACTTGTTTTTGATTTAATTTTATTACGGTAAAATTTCCTTCGTTGTTGCTTCAGTACTGTACATCAGGGTATTATTTGAGTTCCTCGGGTGATCAACCGTTAGTATTCTTAATTACCGTCTGAGTGCATAATTGTTTCTCCTTTATAAACGTCACCAGTGTCTGATAAGAAAGTTGATAAACCAGGGTTATGTCAAAGAATGTCTCATCCTTTTTTCTAAAAAAAGTTCATTGGAAGATACCAAGACCTAGTTGAAAAATATTCCGTATCAACTTCAAAAATAATACATGATGGTCTTGAAGTATAGATTCTATGTACTCACGTTGTTTATCATCTTAATTACGTGTTATAGTGTTTTTTTTATTCGTCTTTGTCAATCATTAACCTATACTGTGTAGTCCATTTTTGGTGTTGTTGTGCTGTGGTCATTTTTGTATTCTTGACTATCATTTTTTCTTATGTGCTTTGTCTGTATGCCATTTTGTTTTTCTTTGTTGATATAGTGATTAAGATTATAACACGATGTTGACTGCTGTACCCCTAATTTTGACATGTTTACCTATTATTCCTGTTTGGTTTTTTTTTCACATATTGTTGTCAATAAAATGGAATTTTATGCGACTGTCATACAAGTGAGAGGTTTAGCTAGCTATAAAACCAGGTTTAATCCACCATTTTCTACATAAGGAAATGCCTGTACCAAGTCAGGAATATGACAGTTGTTTTCCATTCGTTTGATATGTTTGTTCTTTTGATTTTGCCATTTGATAAAAGACTTTCCGTTTTGAATTTTCCTTGGAGTTGAGTTTGGTATTTTTGTTATTTTACTTTTTATATTTTGGTGTTGTATCTTTAATCGCATAAATTAAGGCAACAGTAGTTTACCGATATTTAAATCTCATAAATCGATTAGGAAGACAAATCAAGTTAACAAACACAAACTGAGGGAATTACATTCACAAAAAAGGAGTGAGATCGGATGATTATAATACCGTGTCAGTATTATTTTATATATGAATGTTCATAGATAATACGGTGAATTAGATTGATTCATTCCTATGATAAACTCTTTATAGATACCAGGATTGAAATTGAGTACGCCAGACGCGCGTCTCGTCTACAAAAGACTTGTCAGTAACGCTCGAATTAAAAAAGTTAAAAAGGCCAAATAAAGTACGAAGTTGAAGAGCATTGAGGACCCAAAATTCTTCAAGGTTTTGCCAAATACAGCTAAGGTAATATATTCCTGGGTTAGAAAATCCTTAGTATTTCACAAAAATTTGAGGTCATGACCATATCAATGATAATTCATGTTAACACAGAAGTGCTGACTAGTGAGCTGGTGATACCCTCGGGGAGAAAAACCAGCAGTATGTAGTATTTTATTAAATTTTGGGCCAGTTTCAGGCTAGATATGTTATTCTCCAAGGGCTCTTTATATCATGCTTTTGATGTCCTCAGTACTATATATATATTGGAATGCCGGCCTTCCCCCCTTTTTAAAGTAAATCTATGTCTGTATAGTTTCTGGATATTATTGAGGATAAACGATAGATGTTAGTGAGATGTCCATGGCCAATGTTGAAAATAATATAAGACCTGTAATTTGTTATTTTGGCTGTTGTATCAAGGATACGACAGATTTGTGTATGTTATGAAGTTTTATTTCACGTACTGATTCCATATTTTCGCGGTAATTACCTTGTTAGACTATAAACTCAAATAAAACTCTTCTAATGATCTATTAATAAATTAAAATCAAAACCCATCTTTATTGATGAAGATCAATCCATGTTTACAAACAATATCAACATTACGGGAATTTCCCTTATGTGATCCATGGTTGCCGATTGGTAAACAATATGTAACAAGCTCTGTCATTGGTCAGTCGGAAGTATAAAAGCAAAAGCAACAACAGAACTGGGGGAGTGTTGGTTTGACAAAGAATGGGAAGTGACAAACTTTAATAGAAGCTGGAATATGTCTGAGTAATACAGACAGGCGTTGAAAGTTAACTTTGTTTTAATTTAAGATTGTCGGTGTTGTCGGTGACGGTGCTAAATCGGGTTTCCGGTGACGGTGTTAAATACGGTTGCCGGTGACGGTGTTAAATACGGTTGCCGGTGACGGTGCTAATTATAATGTAGTTATATAGACGGTGCAAATTAAGCTTGTCGGTGACGGTGCTAAGGTAGTTATATTGACGGTGCAAATTAAGGTTGTCGGTGCCGGTGCTAAATCGGGTTGCCGGTGACGGTGCTGAATACGGTTGCCGGTGACGGTGCTAATTATATTAGAAGGTGCAAATTAAGTTTGTCGGTGACGGTGCTAAGGTAGTTATATTGACGGTGCAAATTAAGTTTGTCGGTGACGGTGCTAATGTTGTTACTGGTTGTGTATAAGTTGTTTTTGGCGGTGATAAATTATTTTGATGGTACCGGTGCTAACATAGTTTTTGACGGTGCAAATTAAGTGTACATGTGTCGGTGACAGTGCTAAGGTTGTTATATGACGGTTCTAAAGTAATTAATATGTTGTTGGTTTTATTATGCTGAGTTGATGTTGTATAATGTGGAATGGTAGTAATATCCTTAAATTGGGATTATAGAAAGATTCTAAATAAGCGACAACCTTGTTACTTGACTGTTGAATTATAGACTAGTTTTGTTTGTATATGTAAGACCAACCATTACCGGGGACCTGGTCAGACCAGTGAGAGAGCCGGCAAGACCCATTCTCTCCGTCGAGGATTATTTTTGATATTAATAAAATATGAAACTTTATTTTATTCAGATATTTTATTTCACAACTGAGAATATATATATAAACACAAGTATACGATTTCCCTTTCTGTAACGTGTTTTGGTCCGACGGTAAACAGTGGACGTCGAACCTTACACTTTATAGATAATTTTTCTTTATGACCCTGTGTTCTCTGGTGGCCGACTCTAGCACCAGGGAGGCAGCGTTTCAATATAGTAGGTACACTAAACATATATAACCAATTTTATTTGCTTCACGAAAAGCTGAATAAAATCATTTAAGACAGCAGGGAAGATTAATTCTGTATTTTTTATTACTCAGACTTAAATAAAGAGGGAGCTTTTTATACTGTAAATTTATAATGTCTCTGTACTGGTCAATGGGTCAGATTTGTCATACTTAATTAAACGATAAATTGTTGAAATTAGATAACTGTTTTCAGGTGTAGAGAAATTTTACTAATGACCAGTGTAATGATTGGATTACATCTTATCTATTGGTCAATGATCTTGCGAGGTCAGCACGAGTTCACGTACATGTGCTCTGTGGGCAATTCCTTTTATGATCAGCTTTTGACTTGTTAACTTGTAATTCTTATCAAACAATTTTAAAAAAAATTAAATTTCATGAATAATTTTGGACTGGAGTGATTTCCTTCTTGCAATTTGAGGTAAAATCGAACCATATTTTTGTGTTTTAACAATTCTATGCTTAAATTATGAACAAACGTACAGTTGTTTTTTGACCTCTCTGTCATTTCTATAGATTACACCTATAAGTTTTATGCAATACACGTAGCGATTGGTCAAATTTGTCTCTTTTTGAAAGAGATATTGGGGTAAAATTATTTTTGATTTTGGTGGTGACACTGTGCGTTTGCGATCAAATTGTACTTATTTCCCAATGATAGTTGATGATAAACCCACTGTTGTATTTTTATACCCTTATTTTCTACGTTTTTTATTGACTTAACATTGACAAAATCTCATAATTCAACATTAAAATAACCCTGTTTCGTCATGTTTATGTTTTAAATAGACAATTCAATGGTTGTTGTTGTTGTCTGTTATATTCGTTTTCCGTTGTAAATCAGGCGGTTGGTTTTCTATTTTGAATTGTTTAACATTGTTCATACCGGGGCCTGCCTAGCCTACTATACGCTATTTAAAATAAACTCTTTTAATTCCAAATGGGATTATTATCGGCAGGCTTTTTTCACCGTTTTGCAGTTAATCGGCCACATTATTAAAATGAACATGTTAATGAAGTCATGGATATATAACATGGATCAATTATCGTGATGTGGTCCGATACTGAATCCTTAATAGCGTATGACGTTGTACATTTAAATGCCAAACGTTTAAGTTCCGCCTTATGTATCTGTATGGACATGGTTTATTTAAATACAAATACAAAAACATATTGGCATACACTCATTAACAATGAATGGTTAAGACCTATTTCATATATATATATAGACCCCTCTACCAAGAAATTTGTTTTGCATGCACACGTATAAAAATTGCTGTTTTTATCCAACGTTGTTTTCAATTTAGACATAATTATATTTTTTCGTTTGAGCTTGCATTATATTTGCCTTCGGGTTTATATAATCCGTTCATCCTATCAAAATTCAAGAGTCTATCCTAAATTGAGGTAAATTATATGGCCTTCCAAATACCGTTTCGATTCCTAATATCACTGAAGAGACATTGATTGTCGAAATCCGGATATGGTGTACAAATGTTTGCACCTCATGGTTGTGGTATACCATCTTTTCCGCAAGTTTATTGTTTTCTGTTTGGTATTAAATTAATAGTTAAGATCTATTTTGTTACATCTGGTGATCCGTTTATTTGACAATCGCCATGGCAGTCAGCAGAGTTTAAGAACATCCGTTGTTCGACCTGCTAGTCAAATGCGTTTTGTTAAAATATACTTTTTCACTTTTTTGGTCTTTTGGAAAATGTTGTTTGTGCTGTATTTAGACCCCTCTACCATGAAATTTGTTTCGCATGCACACGTATGAAAATTGCGGCTTTTATCCAACGCAATCATAGGTTTGAACGTTGTTTTCAATTTAGACTTGTTTATATTTTTTCGTTTGGGCTTGTATTATATTTGCCTTCGGGTTTATATAATCCGTTCATCCTATCAAAATTCAAGAGTCTATCCTAAATTGAGGTGAATTATATGGCCTTCCAAATACCGTTTCGATTCCTTACATCACTGAAGAGACATTAATTGTCGAAATCCGGATATGGTGTACAAATTTTTGCACCTCATGTTTGTGGTATATCATCTTTTCCGCAAGTTTATTGTTTTCTGTTTGGTATTAAATTAATAGTTAAGATTCATTTTGTTACATCTGGTGATCCGTTTATTTGGCAATCGCCATGGCAGTCAGAAGAGTTTAAGACCTGCTAGTCAAATGCGTTTTGTTAAAATATACTTTTTCATTTTTTGGTCTTTTAGAAAATATTGATTGTGCTGTATTTAGACCTCTCTACCAAGAAATTTGTTTTGCATGCACACGTATCAAAATTGCGGTTTTTATCCAACGCAATCATAGGTTTGAACGTTGTTTTCAATTTAGACTTGTTTATATTTTTTCGTTTGGGCTTGTATTATATTTGCCTTCGGGTTTATATAATCCGTTCATCCCATCAAAATTCAAGAGTCTATCCTAAATTGAGGTAAATTATATGGCCTTCCAAATACCGTTTCGATTCCTTACATCACTGAAGAAACATTAATTGTCGAAATCCGGATATGGTGTACAAATTTTTGCACCTCATGTTTGTGGTATACCATATTTTCCGCAAGTTTATTGTTTTCTGTTTGGTATTAAATTAATAGTTAAGATCTATTTTGTTACATCTGGTGATCCGTTTATTTGGCAATCGCCATGGCAGTCAGCAGGGTTTAAGAACATCCGTTGTTCGACCTGCTTGTCAAAACGTTTTGTTAAAATATACTTTTTCACTTTTTTTGGTCTTTTGGAAAATGTTGTTTGTGCTGTAGCTAGACCCCTCTAACAAGAAATTTGTTTTGCATGCACACGTATAAAAATTGCTGTTTTTCTCCAACGCAATCATATGTTTGAACGTTGTTTTCAATTTAGACCTGTTTATATTTCTTCGTTTGGGCTTGTATTATATTTGCCTTCGGGTTTATATAATCCGTTCATCCTATCAAAATTCAAGAGTCTATCCTAAATTGAGGTAAATTATATGGCCTTCCAAATACCGTTTCGATTCCTTACATCACTGAAGAGACGTTGATTGTCGAAATCCGGATATGGTGTACAAATGTTTGCACCTCATGTTTGTAGTATACCATCTTTTCCGCAAGTTTATTGTTTTCTGTTTGGTATTAAATTAATAGTTAAGATCCATTTTGTTACATCTGTTGATCCGTTTATTTGACAATCGCCATGGCAGTCAGCAGAGTTTAAGAACATCCGTTGTTCGACCTGCTAGTCAAATACGTTTTGTTAAAATATACTTTTTCACTTTTTTGGTCTTTTGGAAAATGTTGTTTGTGCTGTATTTAGACCCCTCTACCATGAAATTTGTTTCGCATGCACACGTATGAAAATTGCGGCTTTTATCCAACGCAATCATAGGTTTGAACGTTGTTTTCAATTTAGACTTGTTTATATTTTTTCGTTTGGGCTTGTATTATATTTGCCTTTGGGTTTATATAATCCGTTCATCCTATCAAAATTCAAGAGTCTATCCTAAATTGAGGTGAATTATATGGCCTTCCAAATACCGTTTCGATTCCTTACATCACTGAAGAGACATTAATTGTCGAAATCCGGATATGGTGTACAAATTTTTGCACCTCATGTTTGTGGTATATCATCTCTTCCGCAAGTTTATTGTTTTCTGTTTGGTATTAAATTAATAGTTAAAATTCATTTTGTTACATCTGGTGATCCGTTTATTTGGCAATCGCCATGGCAGTCAGCAGAGTTTAAGACCTGCTAGTCAAATGCGTTTTGTTAAAATATACTTTTTCATTTTTTGGTCTTTTAGAAAATATTGATTGTGCTGTATTTAGACCTCTCTACCAAGAAATTTGTTTTGCATGCACACGTATCAAAATTGCGGTTTTTATCCAACGCAATCATAGGTTTGAACGTTGTTTTCAATTTAGACTTGTTTATATTTTTTCGTTTGGGCTTGTATTATATTTGCCTTCGGGTTTATATAATCCGTTCATCCCATCAAAATTCAAGAGTCTATCCTAAATTGAGGTAAATTATATGGCCATCCAAATACCGTTTCGATTCCTAACCTCACTGAAAAGACATTAATTGTTGAAATTCTGATATGGTGTACAAATATTTGCACCGCATGTTTGCGGTATACCATCTTTTCCGCAAGCTTATTGTTTTCTGTTTGGTATTAAATCAAAAGCTAAGATCTATTTTGTTACATCTGGTGATCCGTTTATTTGGCAATTGCCATGGCAGTCAGCAGGATTTAACAACATTCGTTATCGACCTGCTAGTCAAATGCGTTTTGTTTAAATATACTTTTTCATTTTTTGGTCTTTTGGAAAATATTGTTTGTGCTGTATTTAGACCCCTCTCCCAAGAAATTTGTTTTGCATGCACACGTATCTAAATTGCGGTTTTTATCCAACGCAATCATAGGTTTGAACGTTGTTTTCAATTTAGACTTGTTTATATTTTTTCGTTTGGGCTTGTATTATATTTGCCTTCGGGTTTATATAATTCGTTCATCCTATCAACATTCAAGAGTCTATCCTAAATTGAGGTAAATTATATGGCCTTCCAAATACCGTTTCGATTCCTTACATCACTAAAGAAACATTAATTGTCGAAATCCGGATATGGTGTACAAATTTTTGCACCTCATGTTTGTGGTATACCATATTTGCCGCAAGTTTATTGTTTTCTGTTTGGTATTAAATTAATAGTTAAGATCTATTTTGTTACATCTGGTGATTTGTTTATTTGGCAATCGCCATGGCAGTCAGCAGGGTTTAAGAACATCCGTTGTTCGACCTGCTTGTCAAAGCGTTTTGTTAAAATATACTTTTTCACTTTTTTTGGTCTTTTGGAAAATGTTGTTTTTGCTGTAGTTAGACCCCTCTAACAAGAAATTTGTTTTGCATGCACACGTATAAAAAATGCGGTTTTTCTCCAACGCAATCATATGTTTGAACGTTGTTTTCAATATAGACTTGTTTATATTTCTTCGTTTGGTTTGTATTATATTTGCCTTTGGGTTTATATAATCCGTTCATCCTATCAAAATTCAAGAGTCTATCCTAAGTTGAGGTAAATTATATGGCCTTCCAAATACCGTTTCGATTCCTAACATCACTGAAGAGACATTGATTGTCGAAATCCGGATATGGTGTACAAATGTTTGCACCTCCTGTTTGTGGTATACCATCTTTTCCGCAAGTTTATTGTTTTCTGTTTGGTATAAAATTAATAGTTAAGATCCATTTTGTTACATCTGTTGATCCGTTTATTTGACAATCGCCATGGCAGTCAGCAGAGTTTAAGAACATCCGTTGTTCGACCTGCTAGTCAAATGCGTTTTGTTAAAATATACTTTTTCACTTTTTTGGTCTTTTGGAAAATGTTGTTTGTGCTGTATTTAGACCCCTCTACCATGAAATTTGTTTCGCATGCACACGTATGAAAATTGCGGCTTTTATCCAACGCAATCATAGGTTTGAACGTTGTTTTCAATTTAGACTTGTTTATATTTTTTCGTTTGGGCTTGTATTATATTTGCCTTCGGGTTTATATAATCCGTTCATCCTATCAATATTCAAGAGTCTATCCTAAATTGAGATGAATTATATGGCCTTCCAAATACCGTTTCGATTCCTTACATCACTGAAGAGACATTAATTGTCGAAATCCGGATATGGTGTACAAATGTTTGCACCTCATGTTTGTGGTATACCATCTTTTCCGCAAGTTTATTGTTTTCTGTTTGGTATTAAATCAAAAGTTAAGATCTATTTTGTTACATCTGGTGATCCGTTTATTTGGCAATCGCCATGGCAGTCAGCAGGATTTAACAACATCCGTTATCGACCTGCTAGTCAAATGCGTTTTGTTTAAATATACTTTTTCAGTTTTTGGTCTTTTGGAAAATATTGTTTGTGCTGTATTTAGACCACTCTACCAAGAAATTTGTTTTGCATGCACACGTATCTAAATTGCGGTTTTTATCAAACGCAATCATATGTTTGAACGTTGTTTTCAATTTAGACTTGTTTATATTTTTTCGTTTGGGCTTGTATTATATTTGCCTTTGGGTTTATATAATCCGTTCATCCTATCAAAATTCAAGAGTCTATCCTAAATTGAGGTAAATAATATGGCCTTCCAAATACCGTTTCGATTCCTTACATCACTGAAGAAACATTAATTGTCGAAATCCGGATATGGTGTACAAATGTTTGCACCTCATGTTTGTGGTATACCATATTTTCCGCAAGTTTATTGTTTTCTGTTTGGTATTGAATTAATAGTTAAGATCCATTTTGTTACATCTGGTGACCGTTTATTTGGCAATCGCCATGGCAGTCAGCAGAGTTTAAAAACATCCGTTGTTCGACCTGCTAGTCAAATGCGTTTTGTTAAAATATACTTTTTCACTTTTTTGGTCTTTTGGAAAATGTTGTTTGTGCTGTATTTAGACCCCTCTACCATGAAATTTGTTTCGCATGCAAACGTATAAAAATTGCGATTTTTATCCAACGCAATCATAGGTGTGAACGTTGTTTTCAATTTAGACTTGTTTATATTTTTTCGTTTGGGCTTCTATTATATTTGCCTTCGGGTTTATATAATCCGTTCATCCTATCAAAATTTAAGAGTCTATCCTAAATTGAGGTACATTATATGGCCTTCCAAATACCGTTTCGATTCCTAACATCACTGAAGAGACATTAATTGTCGAAATTCGGATATGGTGTACAAATATTTGCACCGCATGTTTGCGGTATACCATCTTTTCCGCAAGCTTATTGTTTTCTGTTTGGTATTAAATCAAAAGTTAAAATCCATTTTGTTACATCTGGTGATCCGTTTATTTGGCAATCGCCATGGCAGTCAGCAGGATTTAAGAACATCCGTTATCGACCTGCTAGTCAAATGCGTTTTGTTTAAATATACTTTTTCATTTTTTGGTCTTTTGGAAAATATTGTTTGTGCTGTATTTAGACCACTCTACCAAGAAATTTGTTTTGCATGCACACGTATCAAAATTGTGGTTTTTATCCAACGCAATCATAGGTGTGAACGTTGTTTTCAATTTAGACTTGTTTATATTTTTTCGTTTGGGCTTGTATTATATTTGCCTTCGGGTTTATATAATCCGTTCATCCTATCAAAATTCAAGAGTCTATCCTAAATTGAGGTAAATTATGTGGCCTTCCAAATACCGTTTCGATTCCTTACATCACTGAAGAGACATTAATTGTCGAAATCTGGATATGGTGTACAAATTTTTGCACCTCATGTTTGCGGTATACCATCTTTTCCGCAAGTTTATTGTTTTCTGTTTGGTATTAAATTAATAGTTAAGATCCATTTTGTTACATCTGGTGATCCGTTTATTTGGCAATCGCATGACAGTCAGCAGGGTTTAAGAACATCCGTTGTTCGACCTGCTAGTCAAATGCGTTTTGTTAAAATATACTTTTTCACTTTTTTGGTCTTTTGAAAAATGTTGTTTGTGCTGTATTTAGACCCCTCTAACAAGAAATTTGTTTTGCATGCACATGTATAAAAATTGCGGTTTTTATCCAACGCAATCATAGGTTTGAACGTTGTTTTCAATTTAAACTTGTAACTCGTCTAAACATCAGCCCAACAATGTTAGATCTGTAAATTTGCTTTCGCAAATTTTTTTGTTCTTCCCTCGCCGGGATTCGAACTCATGCTACTGAGATATCGTGACACCAAATCGCCTGCACTGTATCTGACGCGCTAGACCACACGACCACCTAGGCTTCACAATAATAAAGCTTTCAGTGACCGGGTGTTACCTTTCCTCGTCAGTTTTAATCTAGCGTCGTAATAGAGTACATGATATATAAGGCATGAAGATGGAATTGTTACAGATCAGCTGAAATATCTATTGTCAAGGATCCTACAAATTAATGCAAGATACAGTCACAGAAATAATTATATTTTTAAGTACGTCTGAACCAGTGACAACTCTAAAACAGATTTATCCATCGGATCACCAGCAGTGATGGTGATACATGGCTGTGTACATTCTGTATATACAACTCGTCTACAAATTAATGTAAGATGCGGTCACAGAAATAATTATATTATAAGTACGTCTGAACCAGTGACGACTCTACAACAGATTTTATCCACCGGATCACCAGCAGTGATGGTGATACAAGGCTGAAAATACATTCTGTATATATAACTCGTCTAAACAAAAGCCCAACAATGTTAGATCTGTAAATTTGCGGAAGCAAATTTTTTGTTCTTCCCTGGCCGGGATTCGAACTCATGCTACTGAGATATCGTGTGTATATATATATAATATTAACAAACATGATAGAATGAAAAGTTTCATACTTATATATGATATTATTAAACTATTCCTTACATTTAAACATATATGAAAGAGGCATACAGTTTAAGTAATGAGGCTAAGCTATTGTTTATTATGTTACAAACCAATTTGCCTTACTTGTTTTGGGGTAAGGTGGAAGATAGTAATATTGGTGCAGAGGGCATGGTTGCCTGTACTTCTGACCTCTGTGTAAAAGCAAATATGTTTTATGTAGTGTTTATTGTTTTATGCTATGTCATGAAGTTCATGCTACTTTGGTAAATATCGTTGTTAATTGTTGCAGAGGGCATGATTGCTTGTACTTAAATCCTCTGTGTATTTATTTTTGCAGAGGTCGTTGTAGCTTGAATTTATGACCTCTTTGTATTTGCATTTACCGGGGTCGTGGTTGCCTATACTTATGACATCTGTGTATTTACTTTTGTAGAGGGCGTGGTTGCTTGTACTTATGTCCTCAGTGTAATTGTTTTTGCAGAGGTCGTTGTAGCTTGGACTTATGACCTTTGTGTATTTGCTTTTGCAAATATGTTATTATGTAGCGGGTATTGTTTTATGCTTCGTCATGAAACTTATGCTACTTTGTTAATTTCATCATGGTGATTGGTTTGGAACAAATTATTTTGTAATTAAGCCTATTCGATATAATTGCCAGTATTGTAATTATTTTATTTTAATACATGTTGTTAATGTATAAGTTAAATTATGTTTACTAGTATAATTCATGTAGTTTTGGGTTGCGATGAACTTAATTGACAATTGTTGTACCAATATTTTTTAAGCATTGTATGGTCGTTTGCTGATAATCTATAATAGTTTTACTATTAAAAATAACAATGGACAAGACATAAGTTATCAATACAAAGATTATAGTTTAAAGTTCATACTCTCCATTTAATACATAATATATGTTTTATGGTTGATTGATTGAAGAACAAATAATTATCGCATATTATACCTTAACTTGTGTTTTGTTTATTGTTCTAGAGTTAGATCGAGTTTGTTATCAATAATGACATTTTTGTTTTTCGTTATTTTACATTTTAATTTTGTTTATTTCATGTCTTAACGATGGACGAAGAGCGCTGATTCTGGTATTCATTTACGTAGGAACTTTCACCCATTGAAAGAAATATTCAATAAAGCGTGATATCAACAACTTACATATACTTTTATATATCAGTGGTATGTCATAGTTCCGATAATACAAACATACGAATATTGATGGGGTGCTGTTTCACTGACGTTCATGACAGATACTTAATTTTGAGATTGGAATTTTGATCTGGACGTGCGATTCGTATCAACAATAATCCTTGACTGGCCGAAGTCTACTTTGACTGTTTTATCAATACTAATTTACAAAAGGTGTCTTCAATCAGCATTTGGATACACAACTAGACCCTTATTCCAATGTAAGTCTGATGCACCAGTTGCACTCTCTTATTTCACCACCTCTTGAAAGTTAGCTCTGTCGTTAATTGGTTTCGACTCTCGGTACTATACAGCACCTAGTTTTAGAATAAAGACTTCTGTTGCAGCTAATGGATGGAATTCCCGTCTCCGCGATTCAATGATTGAAGTCGAATGCGTTTATGGAATTTTTAAGGATAAAAATGATTAAGTTTGTTATAAAATTTTATGCTTAAGCTGTTTTGGGTCAGTATTGCCTGCCAAAACGTTTATATTATCTTTAGTAATAAAATGCTATGCTTCTATTTGTGGTCACTACTGCTTGCCAAAACGTTTATGAACTTTATTTCATACAATTACAACTATCTGTTGATCTGTCGAAGAAGAACATTGTTCTTTGATTCACGTTTAATATTGTAATGATAAATGGTATTTTTAATTTAGTTATGATCATTGTCGAGTTTATAAATATATAGCTTTGCCTTTGGTAAATGTAAATTGTGTATAGGTGTCTGGGGTCAGTATTGCCTGCTCTCCTGATGTCTTTACACATTATTAAGACTGTCAATGTTAAAATTTGATAGGCTACTATTGTATTGTTTTTGTTTAATTGTATGGCACAGTTTAACTTCCTGTATGCATACATGAATTGTTTTAGATCATGTTATGGTTTTCAGCGTTGCCTTTTTAATTGAAATTTGCAATTTTTCAAATTATATATATATAAAATGACATGATGGTTTATCCTAATTTTGTACTAAATGCTATGGTCTTTAGAGGTCAATCTATCACTAACCAAAGTTATTATATTTACCTAACCTGGTAAATATTTAAAAGAATGTTTCTCTTTTGAGAAAGATATTAGAGTATGTGTTAATAGTTATAAGTATTTACTAGGAATAAAATTTACATCTCATGTACTTTTAACGCAAGGTAAAGACGAATTATACAAAAAAATCACTAAAAACTGTATTTAGAATTCAAATATATTTTTCATCTTCCAATCCAAGTATTTCAACTCAATTACGACCACGCAATAACAATCTTTTTAATGTATGGCAGTGCAATTACAGGTATGTTCAAAACTAGCTCTGCAGCATGCCAGGAAGAAAATAAATATTTATATCAAAACATTTATTATTATTTTTTTTTTTTTTTTTTTTTTTAGAAAAATCCAATTCTAGATATATGAAGTATATTTTAAGTGTAAATAAAAAGTCCTCTAGCTTAGCTGTGCCAAATAAATTTGGTAGATTCCCGTTATATTTTACAGTGGTAATATCTATATGAAATACATGTATTACTATTAATATTGAATGCTGGTATTCATCCATTCATTAAATTTCTAAAAAGCTAAATATTCAAAATTCAGATGTAAAGCTTAACTTTTTTATCAAGTCATCAGTTAAGCAAAAACTTTGTAAAAGTTTTATATCAATTGGGAACACAACAAAAAATTAAAGAGTACAAAGTACTAAATTAGACACTTATTTACTTATTTCAAACTAAAAACTTGTTTTCCTTCAGAAATTTATCTGTCGTGTATACAATGGCAAATGCAAAATGAGAGTCAGTGCTCATGATCTCATTATAGAAAGAGTCAGATATAAAACTTCATATATAGAATGAAGTCAGGGTTTTGTAAAAATGTACTTTTATTTTGTTTAAAGATTGAATATGAACAACATTTTATTATTAGTTGTCCAGTATACAATGATTATGGAGAGATATTTCAGATCTCTCAAATGAGGCAAAAATGGTTTTGGTTAATTACTGTACTAATAAAATTGTTTGCACTAAAATATTTAGAGGATTATGTTATTAAATGTCTAGATTTAGGACGGAATGTGAATAAATATACTTAATAATGATGAGTATTGTAACTTTATTGCTGTGGTCCTGTCTGGAATAAAAATTACATCATTTTTCATGTTTATCAACAAGAAATAATTTAAAAGTAATATATGTAGGTTTATAATTATATGAACTTTAATATTTCATTTCAATGTGGAAACGTTTTACAAAAATACAGTGGGATTTTTTTTTGTATCTGATAGTCATGCTTCAAAATTCTAACAAGTTATATATAAATTGTATTCACGTCGTCAGAGTCCTCGGGTGGGGGATCCATTCTTTCAACCTAATAGTGGATTTGTGGCAGATTTTTCTCCCGACCTTTGCTATTCCTTGTCATTTATTCAATTTATATGATATTGAAATGATTTAAGTTGATGTAATTTCGTATTAATCATGTATAATAATTTCATATTAATTATGAACTTTTATGTCAAATCTTTTATTTGCAAAATGTATTTTTTGCATTTTATGATTTTGAATAAATGACGTCTTTTCGTCAATTTAGTTTTTATATCATATAGCACAACAAGCTCAGACTCTGTCTATACATTAGTATGTTTATGGTATATGTCTGTCTGTCTTAAATATAAATATATATTGTTTATCTTACATTGTACCACATTCATGTTAAAATGCATCCCAAGTAATGATATACAATTAACTTTGTAGCATTTTTATATTACTGAATTCCTGCCAATAATATAATGTTACTTTTAACTATTTTTGGCCAACAAACAATAAAACGAATAATAAAATGCATGGAACCAATAAAACCAGATTTTAGTGGTTTTAGTAATTTAATTACTACTTTCATGATTTTATTGTTACCTTTAATCATTCAATTAATGTTCATTGTATCAGCGGAAGCAATGTTATTCCTCATAAAAAGATGTAAATACCTTTTGTATTAGTTGCAAGATTATTATAACACGTGAAGATTGTCTGCTGAAATATCAATAAAACAAGAAAATAACTATTGATTGCCAACTTCCTGATTAGAATATTAATTTAAATTTACTCATTTGAAAACCAATATTAATGAAACCCCGATTCTCCACACTGACACTGTTCGTCATTCGAAGAATTGTTGAGGCTAGTTGGATGAATAGATGACTGCCTAAGATTATTACAACGTCTATGATATAGCTTTTAAAAAACTTTTTTTGTCTTTATAATTCAATATTGTACATGTCATCAAATACTTCCTTAAAAGTATTTTAATTGGATTTTTTTTTCAAATTAAAAAATATATATAAAATTCTACCTTCGTTTAATCTCTAGTGAATTTCGGATATGAAACATACTATACGAGTGTTTTACAAAATTGTTTTGTCAGATATGATATAGATATAAATTCCACCATGTGACCATGTTGATTACGATATATATCCACTTGTGACTATCTATAGTGGATAGATATCGGACTCAACAGAGAGGCGTGGTGTTATCTGTATTGACATCACTGAATTAGACTGATCACCTAATTTGTATCAGGAGTAACACGGCTCGTGCAACTAATGGAGCAGAATATGCTTACCCTTCCAGAGCATCTGCAATCAACCACAGTGTTTTTTTTTTTTGGATTTTTTGTTGCTCAGTCCTCGGTTTTCTATGTAGTGTTTTCTGAAATTGGTTATCTTAAGTTTTCGTCTGCTTTAGTTTTTGCCATGGTGTTGTCAGCTTCTCTCGGTTTACAAGTTTTGAATATCCCCTTGCTATCTTTTGCATATTTTTTGTAAAGAATTTTTAAAAATATGTTAAGTTCTTTCAACATATTGAAATTGTTTAAATATTGGCAATGAGGTAGCAACCTCTCTGACAGAACTAAAGTTGTCAGACGTTCCAACTCATCACTGTTAAGCTGCTGACCAATAATGAAGCCGTTCTGTTCAGTAGTACCTGTGAAAAGTGTGACTAATGGATGAATAGACGAGCAAGGTGATTGCAATATAGCCCCAACTCCTAGAGGTGTGTGCAACATATATATCCACACACATAAATGAATATAATATGTGTTTTCAGTAGTGTTTCACCTTCAAAGGTGATCCAATGGATGGATATATCGTAGAGTTGTCACTTGTTTAGACGTACTTATCATATAATTATTTCTGTGACTGCATTTTACGATCCTTAACGATAGATAATTTAGCTAATCTGCAATCAATTCCATCTGCATGCCTAATATATCATGTACTGTGTTACAACTCTAGATTATACTGACGAGGTAACACTAGGCCACCGAAAGCTGAATTTTTAGTTCAGTCTAGGTGGCCGAGTGGTCAAAAGCGCTTGACACAGTGTAGGCAGTGTTGTCTCGATATCCCAATAGTATGAGTTCGAATCCCGTCGAGGGAAGAACAAAAATTTTCTTTCGCAAATGTGCAGATTTAACATTGTTGTGCTGATATTTAGAGCAATCATGAATATAATATGTGTTTTCAGCCGTGTATCACCTTCACTGGTGATCCAATGCATGGATCTATCGTAGAGTTGTTACTTGTTTAGACGTACTTATATATATATATATATATATACAAGTCGGGAAAACTTGTTAAGAAATTCTACGAAATGAGAAAAATATTACTGTTCTGGGTATATTTTTAATAGAATATAACTTTGGATTTTTTTTTTACTTTAGAAAACACGCGTATATCAAACCATTTGAAAATTATACACAACATAACAAGGAGCCAAAATAGCATCTCCATCAAGGAAAGGAAAATTTACAATAGGAAAAGAAAAATGTATATAACCATAAATCACACCATATCTATTTTTTTTAACTATTCCAGCATGATTTTAATAAATATCATCGTTGCTTTGTCTATAGTGTTCATTATACAGATGAAAGTAATTGATACATTTAGACCTATTTATGTCCTAAACAATGCGTTACATTAACACACTGGATTCGTAGAATACTGTGTCCTTGTTTTCAATTTTCTTTTTTTTCCCTATTTTATGGTCTTTTTGTTTTAAAAGAATATCGGTCTGTCATTCCCCGCCCGCTTTGTGTAAATAAAGAATATAATGCACCGTGCAGAATTTCACCAGAATCAATATAAAATACAATTGCAGGGTGCTTTTTGTTAATGTTAATCTTTTTATACAATTTAGATTTATTTTCGGTATTGTAGGAATTCATGATACTGTTCTAAAGTTGCACAGTCGTTTGCAATTTTTATCCATAGTATTTAAATGACAAGTACCATAAACTCATTGTTCAGTCACAAAACTAACTTTTGAATCTTTAAAGGCGGCTCCGCCTTGAAACTTCAGTATTATGTAAATAACGTCATCAACCAAATATTTGTCCTTTAAGTTATTAGGATAAACCTTTCAGTCATTCAATTTGATGTTAAAATTTTGAGTTAACAGGATTATTCAATATAATTGTATCTTATGAAATGTTGACCTCATGGATTTTTTTTACAGATGCAGCTTGAATTATAATATTATGTTGTTATATACTTTATGATTTTCTAAATGACAGAACTGGTTGTTATTCCATTGATAGAATTTAAACACAAGTAGCCATTTCCACAAAAAATCTGAAAATATAGATTACTTCTATTTAAAAATCATGAAAAAAATGTATAATTTTGAATCAATCATTAATGATTTTGTAAAAAAAAAACAACAACAATGCAGGAATCATTAACAAAGATACATACAGGTGCGGGAATTTCTCGCTGCATTGAAGACCTATTGGTGACCTTCTGCTGTTGTCTGTTCTATGGTCGGGTTGTTGTCTCTTTGACACATTCCCCATTTTCATTCTCAATTTTAATTTTAGGAAGACACTGAATATAGTACAAACTATAAAGTTAGTAGTAAGCAAGAGCTTTAATGAGTTTGAATAAAAAACACCAAGAAAACTGAATTTTAGGTAAAATCATAAAAAGAATTATCGTTTATAGCTTTCTCTTCTTGATTAATTAATAAAGATAGGACTAATAGAATAAAAATTGAGAAGAAAGTCCAACGGAACAAAAGTTCCTAAAATATCACTTAGTTCTAAAAGCAAGGATTTCTCTGAAATAATATTTCCACTGAAAGAAGTAGTACAATAATATTCAATGCTGATAAAGAGAATGGAATAAAGATAAAGAGTAACAATTATTGTAGTTTATCTATAATTATGTTTCGGGTGGAATTTTAGTGAGGAGGGAAAATATGACACAATCACCTGGGTTGTCTTGTCAATTCCAAATCTGTTTTCTTACTTTTCTGACTTTTAAGCACTGCTTTCAGTATAATAAATCTTCAAGCTTATGATTATAGGATTGTCAAACTTGTTGTGGATATCTTAAATAATGACGCAGCGTGTAAGTTGTGACAAGCTTGATAGTTGCAACTTGTGTTAATTACCAAAGTGCACGATGCTGTTTGATTTCTTAGTGCAAATATGTTATTGAATCAATGATTAAAGACCATACATGAAAGCCGAAGTTTATGCTATAAAAAGACACATAAACATATGTATTGTTTTTGCAATTTTGACATTTTTATCAATTTTCCATTATTTGTCTAAGAGGAGAGTGGGTTTTTTTTATTTGGTGTTTTGTCGGTCAATTGTTTTATTTATAGACATTGTAAATACAAGAACTGAAATTGCACTAATATCGATTCTTAACACCTAACAACAAATGTCCGTTTTAACACATAATTTAGAACATATCGGCTTACAGGAAGGGTTTCCTGAATGTTGGTTGACAATTTTATTCTGTTTTATGTTAAACCATTATTTCCATTTAGTTTTCAGATAAATGTAAGAATGACGACGGAATCAACATGACTTAATTGTGACAGCTTACATTAAGTTGACAATGTATTACCTGAGAAAGAATAATCAATAATTTCATTAAATCTTAAAGGTGTTTAGAATGGACGTTGTTACTGTTTCGTGGCTGAAAGTGTTTCTGGTATCATTTTTTGAGTTCACTATCGGTAAGTTAAATATATTTAAACTTTTTTTAAAGTAAAGGAAGCAAACAAATTACAATGTTATTATTAAATATAATGTGTTATGTATTTTTCAAATGGAAAAAAAAAACTTTCAAATTGTGTTTTTTTGTTTTTTTGTTTTGTTTTTTTGTTTTGTTTTTTTATTTATATATATATTTGTATACGCAGTAGCTTACAATACAACAATGCATGTATATTCAGTACAAGTGAACATAAATACATTTTCAATATTATATTTAATGAATAATTGTCTCATGCAGAATTTACCCTCTCTATCTCACACACACTCTCTCTCTCTCTCTCTCTCTCTCTCTCTCTCTCTCTCTTAATAGCAGTGAGCCACGCTTTTAAATTTTTCAAACGGAGCAGTTTCACGTTTGATCAGAATTTCCATTTTCTCGTACTGTATATACATAAAATATGTTTTCGAGTGGACGTTTGCTACAATTATCCAGATCATACTTTCTTCAAGCATTCGTCTGAGGTTAAACAATATTTTGCAAACTGTTATGGAAGGAATATATAACTAAATTTGTGTTCTTTTCGAATGGGTTTTGGGATGTATGAATACACAACCGCGTTTATTTTCTATTTAGAGATTGCTTTACCTATATATAACATGATATATATTTATTATAAGATTAAATCCTAACGATCTTACTGCCTGTCGATACTTTTATTTTGGCATTGCACAAGTCATGACTTCTTTGACGGTCGATGGCGTTAAAACACTAGATCCCTGGGATGTGTTATAATTGATTTTAGTCTCTGAAGCATGCTTTTTTTATTATTATTGTTTTTGGCTTTTAACTAGCTTTCAGTAACTGCGAGTACTCTCAAATCGTACTTTCGTGTTAATTTGACCTGTTGACACAATTTGTAATGCATTTCTGTAATTCAATGTTTACTTATTTTGTGTTATATCTCGTCTCACTATTTCTTATATGTAACACATTTGATAAGTATTTAGTATGACGATAAATTTTCACTTCTGTACTCGTACTGTGAACAACAAATTTATTATTATTGTAAAAAAAAGTTTACTTCCGTACTCCTAACAACACAATTATTATATTTAAATTTACCTGTGTACGTTGTTTTATTTAACGCCATTTTGTCCCAGGTTAAAGTTGTCTTTGTTTTTGTTTAAATGTCTTTTTGATCGATTTAAGCCATTTCAATTGATATTTTATAGTGTGTCTTTTTATGTTGTAATGTTACACTACTTTGTCAGGTTAAGGTGAAGGTTGGCGCCTTTTAAAACGTTTAAACCCGCTGCATTTTTTATGCACCTGTCCTAAGTCAGGAGCCTGTTGTTCAGTGGTTGTCGTTTGTTGGTCTTTCTCGTTTTTCGTTTTTTTATATAGATTGGACCGTTAGTTTTCCTGTTTGAATTGTTTTTACACTAGTCATTTTGGGGTCCTTTATAGCTTAATATTCGGTGTTAGCCAAGGTTCCGTGTTGAAGGACATACTTTGACTTATAAATGTTAACTGTTTATACATTGTGACTTGGATGGAGAGTTGTCTCCTTGGAAATCATACCACATCTTCTTATTTATACACAGAAACTATCAAAGCCTTATATCATATTGTTTTGGAGGCATTTACTTCATATTTATTCCCGTATATTTTTTTTTTCTCTGTAGAAAAACAAACATGTGTAATCTTGTACAAAACCAAGGCTGTGTCGTTTTATATTGTTATAAAATAAGGTTGCAAGAAGTAGTTTAACATTTGTTTTATATTAAAAAAATTATCAAAAATCATATGCTTAAATGTTACGCCGTACACGTTTAAAGCTGCATAATACATATCTGTGGCGCCCAAATAAAAACATCTTGTAGACAAAATTTGAAGTTGAGGAGCATTTGACCCCAAAACTCTAAAAAGTTAATCTAAATATAGTCTTGTGCATCTATGCCCAGGGTAGAAAATAACAACATCGAATGGACAGAATATGATCGATTCAATGATATTTCATGTCAGCAAAGAAATGCCGACTACTGGGTTTGTGATATCCTCGGGGCGGAGGGAGGACCAGTGGTTGTCAAAATATTCTAAGATATGATTCTCAAAAGTCAAGAAAATAGAAAAATAGTGAATAAGAAAATAAAAGATAGATGGACGAAACCAATGGAATATTTAAACTGATAAATCGATTACAGCTTGACAATGTCATGGCAAAAAAAGAAAAGAAAAACAACAGTAGACAAAAAACCACATAGACTCAGAACGACTCAGTAACACGAAATAAGAGTTTTAGACTAGGGAATAAAATTCTAATAACCAAGATGAAGGCGTTTAATTGAAAATATCTGTCACAGAACGGCTTAGTGTCATTTCTACATAATTGTTGGTCTAAAGTTTAAGAATGAGGCGCATAACATACATTAAAAACACTTGGTTTGTCACTAGACTGACATTAACGTATTTGATGTTCATTCCATGAGGACATTCATGTAACACGCATAATTAACGTTTCACGGTCAACATGGGACTTTGATCTTAAAAAGTCGGCTTCAAGATATAATTTACAGATTCTATATGTTTTATCACATTCACCTGTTGCAATAATGATGAAATATCAATATTTGCTTTATAAATGAAGTTTTCGCCGTTATGCTTCCCTACAGTACATCATGCAAAATAATTCATTAGATTAAATTCAGATAAAGATCTCAGTTTAATAATTTTGAAGCAAAAACCCGTAAAGTTCTATGGGCTATTTTCTGACATTTTAATTACATAAAATAGTTCATGCCAAAGTAGAAAATGATAAAAAATATATGCTTTTATGAAATTTGTTGATTTGAACAGTATATCATGACGAAAACACATTGTATTATACAAAGAGTTAATAGTTATATATACATATTTTTATTTGGTTGGCTGACATTTTTGTTTTTTGGAAGATGTTTGTTATGGAATGTTTTCGGGTTATTAATTTGTTGATAATCATTGTTTTTGGTGTTTTTTGGTGGATTTTTTTTTTTTGGGGGGGGGGGGGGGTGATGTTGATAATCATTGTTTTAAAGAACGTCCCTGAAGTCTAAATAGACTGTTATCATATTGCGAATTAATTTTATAGAGTTTTAACTTGGCTCTTTAATGCTTTGTTCACTGGTGCTACAATATATATAATGAAACTGGACGAGAAGAAATAAAATGACTTTGTATGTTCTCTGTAATTACTTGCACTTAATGTTAACAACCATATTATTTGCGAGCACAAATCAGGAAATTAGAACAGGTGGGCGTATGCAAGAGAAAAGCCCGTATGTACAGAAGAAGGTATAATAACTAATATTTGAATCCTGATTTTGTCAAAACAAAAATTTCCTTAATTTCAAAATTCTGTTTCATTATTTGATAAACACATATAGAAATATATAGTCATCTGTGTACACATATGTCTTTTGGAAGTCGCTGGTACGTCATTGACATTTGAAAATAGACATAGTTTGCTTTCAACGGCCTTTTAAATAAAATTTCCAGTAAAACCTAGTATGATAAGCAGCTTAAAAAATATCTGAGTTAACTTGCAGTTTCCTCAAATGCAAGATGGCCTAGAGCAAACATGGCAGACACAATTTAAATTTCAACTACAAATATACTTGTACTTATATCTGCCAGATAAACGTCTTGTAGACACTTGATTGAATTTATTTGTTGGATTTATAATATCACTCTTCATATTTCCTATCCAAACGGTCTAAAAAGTAACTTTATCCATTTCTTTCAGTTCTGCTTCGAAATAACGTTACCCATACCATACAAATTTTATATATGGGAATTATTTAATTTTTTTTATGTAATTTGGTTCTCTCTTTCACTATATTAATTTTAATTATTCAATTTCAAATACACTTCATGTAAATAAAATAAAAATAACACGATACTGTCTATTTATTGTTTTACTGGCGCATTGAGTTACTTCTATAGTCTGCAAAATATTTCATGAGCAAACTTTTACCAGTTTCAATAACATATGTTGTCATATTGAAAAATAGAAAATGTTTTGTATAGATGCAACGGAGTGTTTAAAAAATGACGACATTGGATGGCGTCAGGGTAATATCTACAGCTGCAATGACCAAACAAAGTCTGAATGTTGTGAAAAGGATCACAAGTTTACCTGTTGTGAACCAGCAAAAGATACTACATTGTAAATATACGTATTGATATGTATTTATGTTCAATTTCATCAAAGTAAATCATTCGACATCTCTGGCTGTATCTAAAAAGTAAAATAACAAAAATGGCAAGATCAAAATCTCAAACACATCAAACAAACGGAAAACAAATGTAATATTCCTGACTTGGTACATGCATTTCCTTGTATAGAAAATGTTGGATTAAACATGGTTTTATAGCTAGCTAAACCTCTCAATTCTATGACAGAACTTAAATTTGATTAAGTCGTTACTATGCATTTTACTGTATTAAAACTTACAAAAATACACTTACTAGACTTGCAAAGAAATCATAAAAGCGTTTTTTATCATTATATCGGTAAGAGATTGGTATTCCGATGGGAACTCGCTCTGCCACTCTTATTTTTGATTTGCCTGATTACTGTAGTTGCAAATCGCAATTTATGATTAATTGTCATAATGATCTAGCTTATACTTCTTGATACATTTTTAAACGATACCTTCAAATGTTTAGACAACACATTCCCCGTAAACTATCCAGAGTTTATAAATATACGTATTGAATGTATACACTTTACATCCTGTTATCAAATCCAACGTTTATTGATTCAAGACCTTGATATTAGAATTTGTCATAGAATTTCTCAAATAAAATGTTATTGTAAACAGGTCGATATTTTATTTCTGTTATTAATTTTCCTTTCGTTGACAGCTAATTTGAGTTGGTTCGATATGAACTAGTTTGCAGTGACGTGATAAATATTGATAAGTCATTTATATTTTTGATAACAGGAAAGTTTGTACATTTTTTGATACTTTTTATGTGCTGTATAATCAAAACATATATTTTTTTTTATATTTCAGACGGGAACAGTTCCAATTGTGGGGTGTAGTTGCATTCTTTATTATGATTATATTTATTATCTACATGTATTTGAAGAAAGATGTTGAAATTTTCACTAGACCTACATTGAAAGACAGCATATTGTCACTTGTGAGGTAAACATATTATAGTATGGTGAATGTAGTCAGGTATATATGAATTGTCAATTTGGTAAAGTCTAAACTTATTTCGTCTACATTATTCTAAATTTTGTATTATCTAATGAATTCTTTATTTTTATCTTCTACAACAGTACTTTGAAAAATGTGATGATTTCAACTTTCCAACATACCCTCTCTTCTCATCAATTAATACGTTACGCTCGTGTTCATGTTTACACTATACGTACTTTATTAACAGGGTGTGCTCATTACATTAAAACTTAGATATGAGGAAGAACGACTTAAATTTACACTACATTACTTTTACGGTCAAAATCACGACTTCGTTGACTGACACGATATGTCAAGACTCACTATCGACATGTTTGCGCTGTCTTAAATCTTTAGACACCAGAATATTCGTCTGATTTGCAAATGTGTCGATTGTTTTTTTTTTTCCCGATTGTGACATTGTTACTAAGGGCGTATTTGCATAGAGGGTGATCCATGCATAGGAGGCGCTCAACCTGTCGAAGCTTCCTGTCTCGCACCTTTTGAAGTTGATACGATCCCCTCACTTTTGGTTTGTTACCTTCATTGGTATCTTCGAAGTCGATGTGTTAGATTTGAATATCGGTAGACTAATGTTGACTCAAACTAGTCAATACTCATATGAAACAAAAATTTAATAAAAATGTCAAGTGTTAAGATTTTATCATACAGTTATATGAATAAAATGAGTTGCTGGGTACACGTCAATGAGACAGCAACCGAGTGACAAAATAACCAAGATACATGTAGAGACCATAGACAAGTGTCCAAATCGTATGACTATCATAACAGCACCACACTCCTACTAATATAAAATAAAACTCAAAAGAGTGAATGCAATATCTGATACCAAAACAAACTTTTGAACAGAAGTTAAAAACCAAGTGACACACCCAGATTGCGCATGACGAAATTCCTGACTAAAGGCTCAATCTGTTCATTGTTAGTGTTTTCATATATTCTGATGGTTGAGACCAATTTTAAACAGTAAACATCTTGCATCTGTTCAGGTATATGGTTGACATTGTTAAAAGCCTGACATATTGAGTTGGTTTGTTTTATTACTTCTGGAAATTTTTTTTTAATTTTTATTATTTAGCCTTTCTGAGTTTTATCACTGACTTGTTTTAATTCCTCCAATCACTAAAAAATATTAAGAAAAAAAAGTGAGATACGGGTACGGAACAATAAGACAGCGAAAGAAAGTCTTCCATACCATGAACATAGAGTGATCGATGTTTCATCTTAAGGAATTAACTTTCAGATGATTCTGTGGGTGTATGTTCTATTCTCATATTTATACTTATTAAATCTTAGCTTATTTAGATAGGTTAAAGATTATTTACAGAGTCACTCAGTGTTTATTACCCAAACCAGACTTTTATGGGGCAATTCTTCCTATAATTGTGTCAAGCGAAATAAATCAATTGTAGTTCAATTCGATTATATATAAATAGAATACACTCATTAAAGATACCGGCTTAAAATTGTGTACGCCAGATGCGCGTTTCGTCTTCAAATAAACTCATCAGTGACGCTCGGATCAAAAAAAGTTATAAAGGTTAAATAAAGTACGAAGTTGAAGAGCATAGGACCAAAAATTCCTAAAAGTTTTGCCAAATACAGCTAAGGTAATCTATTCCTGAGGTAGAAAAGCCTTAGTATTTCAAAAATTCAAAGTTTTGTAAACAGTTAATTTATAATTATGACCATATCAATGATAATTTATGTCAACACAGAAGTAACTCATCAAAAGACTCATTAGTAACGCTTGAATCAAAAAAGTTAAAACGTCCAAGTAAAGAACGAGGTTTAGTTGCATTGAGGACCTAAAATTAGAAGTAATTGCAACAAGACTTTACCGAAGACTGAATTGTCGATACTAAGTTCAAAATTCTGTTATCGTTATATCCTTAAAATTATAAACTAAACCGTGTACCTAATGAAAAAGGAATTTACAACAATAATGATAATCCGAACTTGCTGGCAACTAGGACCGTAATTACAAAATCCTCTTTTGACGAAACTATATTAGTTGCCAAAAAGATCTTTTATTGAATAGACTATTCATTGGCAATCATTCCACATCTCCTTATTTTTATACAATAATTTGCAATGTAAACATTGTGACAACATATTTGATTTCAACGAAAGAAATCTCTGTATTACTAAAAAATTATTACACCAGGGTTTTCGATATCACAAACTAGTCAAAACATTTACTAAATTTTATAATCGGTACAAAAACATCATTCGTAAATATTACGGAAGCCTTTTTGGGCCATGTTAATTCACTTTTAACAATTTGATATAACAAATTATCAATTTGATATAACAAATTATCAATTTGATATAACAAATTATCAATTTGATATAACAAATTATCAATTTGATATAACAAATTATCAATTTGATATAACAAATTATCAATTTGATATAACAGATTTTCAATTTTGATATAACAAATTATTTATTTCATATAACAGATTATCAATTTGATATAACAAATTATTAATTTGATATAACAAACTATTAATTTGATATAACAAATTATTTATTTGATATTATAAATTATTAATTTGATATAACAAATTGTGAATTTCTCTACAAATAGTATGATTTTATCATAATAATGATTAATAAAAAGTTGCATAACCCGAACTGGCGCATTTCGTGTATTAATTGATTGTTCATCTGACGTCCAGTGACAAATATCTAATGCATTTTCAAAACTTAATTTACAGGTTTAATGTTTCTATAACTAACCCTCCTCTCCTTTCCCCTTTATTTGAGACAGTTTTACGGGACTAGTTTCTCAATTTCGCACATGGGACCTGGTGCCTTAGAACGAATAAATATAAAAGAGAAAAGGGGGAACTTTTTGATCAATTTATATTGCATATTTTCAAGTCAAAGCGAAACGAAGAGTTCTATTGAGATGTTGGTATATATAAAAAAAGAAGATGTGGTATGATTGCCAATGAGACAACTCTCCACAAGAGACCAAATGACACAGAAATTAACAACTATAGGTCACCGTACGGCCTTTAACAATGAGCAAACCCCATACCGAACAGTCAGCTATAAAAGGCCCCGAAATGACAATGTAAAACAATTCAAACGACACTAAGTACAGATCTGAGAGTAGTTACTGACAGCTAGTTCAAAGCCACTAACAACTAATAAAAAAATTCATGCATCTAAGACTAAATTATCCGTACACATCCAACATCCAACGGATTTAGTGTAAAGACGTCATAAACAGTCAGAGAAAAACATGACCTTGTGCAATGCCAAGATACAGGTATCGACAGATTGTAGATCCATGAATGTGTATATGTATATAACAATAATATTTAGTTTGCGTTTAATTTACTGATAACAAAATCAATATTAGTACCAATAAAAACAATATTTAATGATCTAATTACAGTGTTGGATTGGTAACCTTTAAGAATATTAAGTTTATTTAAAGGATCGATAAGTTTACCAGGATCGTTTCTAAATTTCCGGGCACGGTAAACAATATTGTCGTTAAAATGAGGATGTGCAATCCAGTTTGAAATAAGTTTTCTACAGGTACAACCAAACTTCAAAACCAAATCTTTTTTATTTTTGATTTGGATTTTTTTATTAAAAATAAAGAAACATGCGTGAGATTTTGAATGATTGTGGACTTTCAAATTTCTGTTAAAAAATACCACACGAGTATTATCTGAGCACATTAATAACGTTGTATATATAGAATAAGGATTTCAGATCATGAGCAATGCAAAAAACATTTAGGTCTATATCTCTATACAGTTTAAGCGTTTCACTTATATATCCTTTATGTCAAATAGAGAAGGGGGATAACCCCAATCCATGCATGAGTAATTTGACATATCAAATTTTCTTTCTTGTTATATCAAATTCATAAATTGTTATATCAAATAATTATAATCTGTTATATCAAATTGATAATCTGTTATATCAAATAGATAATTTGTTAAATCAAATTAATAATTTGTTAAATCAAATTAATAATTTGTTAAATCAAATTGATAATTTGTTATATCAAATTGTAAAAAGTAAATTAGCATGGCCCTAAAGGCTTCCGTAAAATATAAAATACAGACATATTATACGTTCAGGTATTTCACATCCAATATTTTATGGTAATATTCTTTACAAAGCACAAAAATGTCGGCATTCACCTCAAAAGCTATCCAAACCTTTAAACAGACTTATTCGGAAATGATATAGTTACGATACTGTTGTCAGGTCATTAAGGATTGCATATTTTGGTATTAATATTGATTCACTCATAGGGTCTTTGCATCGGAAATAAACACATTTATTCTAAAACCAGTTGTTGGCATGATACGGTTTATGTTCTTCTCATATATTTTATGATGGTATGATACTAAACCCCTAACGGGAGGGATCTTTCAATCAGTTTAATTGAGGTCTGGAGCTGGCATGTCAGTAACTGCTAGTAGTCCTTTGTTAATTTATGTATCATTGTCATTTTGCTTAGTTTCTTTTGTTACCTATTCAGACATCGGACTCGGACTTCTTTTAAACTGAGTTTTACTGTGCGTATTGCTATGTGTTTCTTTATTCTACATTGGCTAGAGGTATAGGGGGAGGGTTGAAATCTCACAAACATGTTTAACCCCGCCGCATTTTTGCACCTGTCCCAAGTCAGGAGCCTCTGGCCTTTGTTAGTTTTGTATGTTTTTTTTTTATTTTAGTTCATTTATATGTTTTAGAGTTTAGTGTGACGTTCATTTTCAGTGAACTAGTACACAATTTTATTTAGGGGCCAGCTGAGGACACCTCCGGGTGCGGGATTTTCTCGCTGCGTTGAAGACCCATCGGTGGCCTTCGGCTGTTGTCTGTTCTTTGGTCGGGTTGTTGTCTCTTTGACATATTCCCCATTTCCATTCTCAATTTTATGTGCTATGATGTAAAGTAAAATGTCAAAGATCGTAAAAGGTTATATGTCCGTTCAATCTTCAAATGCAAAGATATAATGTTACGGTATTGACTGACGATTTTTTGTGTCTGGTTTTTATATAATTGTGTTTTAACACTTTTCTCAAATTAATAACTATTGTTTAAAATTTACCTATAATTTAGAAGAATATCGTGTCTTACGGCTTGCTATGTTTTTATCGTCCACTATAGAATCTCCTACATCAATTGTCATATGTTACGATCATCTTTGCCGAGAAGTACTGAAGACATATCAAAATATAATCTATCCAAGATGTTTTGTTTGCCTGTTTTGGTTTGTGAGCTTTCTTGGCCCATAGGGACGTTGTGAGCTTTAGCCATCACTTGGCATCCGTCGTCTGTCATTGTCCGTTGACTTTTACAAAGATCATTTCCTCTGAAATCCTTGTGCCAAATTTAAGCAAACTTGTTCACATTCATCAATTGGGTATCTAGTTTTAAATATGTGTCCGATAACCCCGCCTGCCAACCAACATGACCAACATTGCTAAACGTAGAACATAGGGGTGAGTTGCAAGTAAAGTCTATTATCTTGTAAACCACTGTAGATCGAGAAAATATAATAGGGCAAAAATGTTTAGAATAGAGAGGCGAAAGATACCAAAGGGACACTAAAGCTCCTAAGTCGAAAATAAACTAACAACTCCATGGCTAAAAAAGAAAAGGACAAACAGACAAACAATAGTACACCAAAACACAACATAGAAAACTGAAGACTGAGCAACACGAACCCCACCAAAAACTGGGGTGATCTCAGGTGGTCCAGAAGGGTAAGCAGATCCTGCTCTACACGTGGCACCCGTCGTGTTGCTCATATTGGTACAAACCCGGTAATTCAGTACGTCACATTTAGGGAAAATGGGACGGGATTGAAGTGACGACATTTGGAACATATCCACTATCATCTGTGAAACGGATATTCCATAACGGTCAAGCAGCTCGTGATGGCGTCCGTAAAATTTACGTAGAGATGATTTCAACTTCACCCCTTGGAACTGTTGGTTTAATAGCTTCCTTGAGAGTAGCAACCCTCTATCAAGGAAATCATGATTAGAAATACAAGCCCTAGAATATCGTATCAACTGGGAGATATATAATCCGTATGCAGGCGCTGCTGGAATGTTGCTACATAGAAATGAAAAGTTTACAATTGTGAAGCTGAAATCATCTCATTTGTCGTAAAGTTTTGTTTTCAACCGACCTTCATTATCAATTTCCAGATGTAAGTCAAGATATGAGGCAGACTTAACTGTATCTGTTGTATCCTTTATCGATGGGATAGATGCGTTCAACATAGTCACCAAATTTTGAATTATTTAGTCTATCTATTTACATTTACTGTCAGAAGATGTTTTGTCAGAATTATTGCCCTTAAATGAAAATTTTACAAATTTTCGTCTATTATCTTGAAAATGATAACAGATAGACATAAACTTGTTATAGTAAAAATGATCAACAAGACAAGATCAACAAATTAGTTTAATAGCCTAAATCATCAGCCCTCTCCTTATCATTTGTATAGGAGTTATTGTCCTTAAATGACGAGTTTTATCATTTTTTGCATTTTTGCCTATCATATTTAAAACTATAATACATAAATAGAAATTTGAAAAGAGCAAAATTAAACAGTAAGACAAGATCTATAAATAAGTCTAATTATGGAAAACGTCAGTAAATTCATTAAAGGAGTTGTTGCTATTAAACGAAGATTTTTACCATTTTTTCTATTTTTGCTGATTATTTAAAAAAAGACTATTTTGATAATATATACAGAAAATTGTAGGGAGCAAAAATGGTCCACAAGGCAAGATCTACTATGAAGTTGATATTGCTGAAATTGGTGTACAACTCTTTATATGGTTTAGTGCCCTTAAATAAAAAATTTTACTATGTTTTGCATTTTGCCTATTATCTTGAAACCTATAATAGATTGATAGAAATTTCATGAAAAATTACAAACAAAACAAGATCTGCAAATAGATCAGCATACATGTAGATGAATTTGTCTTCTTAACGGAATTATTGCCCTTAAATGACGGTTTACCCTTTAGTGTTTTGGTCAAAACTATAGAAGATAGAGAGAAACAGTAAACAGTAAAAATATCAATACAAGTTCGAGGAGCTTTTGTTCATGAATAATATTCTAGTCTACAATGTCGTCCATTGATGAAGATGCAAATAGACCTAAGTGAGCAACACAGGCTCTTTAGAGTCTGTAGATTATGAGCGTCACGGAGGAAAACAAAAATAAAGGCGTCCGGTTAATTTTTTCCGTCATCGGCCGGAATTTTGAGTTATAGACAAGACTTCCGTTGAGGATTGTTTAGAATTACACATAATTTTCATAGGTACTTGGGGACAGGACAATTATTTTCGCGTTTTGCTGTATACTATGAACATCGATATGGTCATCCATGGGGCTTAGGTTGACTTCGGTACATATGTTAATTGAATATACATAGACAATAAAATATTCATCCAAATCAATGCATCAGGATGCTTTTTGTTTGGTACAATGGAAAAACTTTATTATCCCTCGTTGAAGTATATTGTTATTGTTATGAAAACAATAAGTTCAATGTTTTTTATGTGTACGTATTTTCTATTACCGAGTATTTCATTCGACTTTATCGTCGTGTTTATCAAATTTTCTATAATTCATTTTTATCTAGATATCAATGTTTCAATTAGACTTTTAATGATTTTCTTTTAGAGCTAATAATAGACAAAGTGATGAAGCATCAACTGCTGAAAGGTCCAACAGAAAAGACTCTACAACTTATACAAGAACTGGTATTAAGAACAAACCCCAATTAAACGAAGACGAGGATTCTTGTTGGTCTGATTCACAATCTGAGTCTGACATTGAACCAGTGAACGGCATGTCATCAACCGAAAACGATGGCTCGTTAAATCTACAAAGTAAAATGGATGTTCAAAATAAAAACAGAACTCAGATTTAAGTTTTGCATCATTGACCTCAACCAGTGCATTGCTGTATTTTACATATTACAGTATGAAATGTTAGTCTTTCATCTACATAACATTCTGTTTATATATTATCCAAAAGAAGGGATATAATGTATCATCTTAAGACACAAAATACCTACATGGATTTAACAACAAATAAAGAAAAGAAAGACCGCTTAAACTGCTATTTTTTTAACTCCCAGTTGAAATCTGACTTTAAACATGGAACAAGAGCTTTCTGCAAGTTCAAGCCGGCCTTAGTACCGGTTTTAATATATAGGTATTGTACGCTGGTTAATATCATCTAACTACACACCATAACAGTGGGAAAATACTGCCATTATTTGCTCTCTAATCTCCTTGTAAAATACAGAAACAATATGATCATGTCTTTTTGTATTAAACCATAATGCAGATCCAGATATGTGTTACATAACTTGACAAGACAAATATATGTATACGACAAAAAATCTTGATGAACTGATAATAAAGAATATGGGAAAAGGGATCATTAATGAAATAATTGCCAATATTTGTAGTATAAATTTTTGTGTTTTGGCCATAAGCAGATAAGGTTTATACAAATCAAGGTTTATATCAAATCAATTCTATGACGGCTGCTTCTTGCATGTCAAAACAAAGATATCTTCATTGCTTGTATATATTGAGCATCAAAGTTTTCTCCCCGTTAGGATACGATTATTTGATTTTCTGTGGGGTTGGGGCATGGTAATTCTATTCTGGTGAGACCTGAAAATAAATAGTCTTGCTCAAGACATGATGAAAATGAATATTTTGCAACACAAAATGCAGGAAGTAATTGTCGTAGCAACAGATGAAAGTGAATATTTAATCCGCAAAAGAATCCTCCTACCCCTTCCCTCTCCCCCACGAATTTCAAATGATCGTCCAATAACTGTATATAATATGGAAATAAGGGACTTACCATTTTTTACTTGGGAAGGGGGCTGGTCAAAATGTAGGGGGGTCAAGTTTGTTTCTGTAAGTGGAAAAGGGGGTTCAAATTTTTTTATAAATTGAAAGTGGGGGGACCAATTTTATCTCTAATGAAACATTTGTGAACTTTTGAATCATCAAGTATATCCTACATATCATGTGTGTCAAAGTTAAGTGTTTTGCATGTTAAAATTTTGGCATGTTTAATAGAGGGGGGAAACACATTTTTTTTAAACATTTTTAAGGGGGGATAAAATAAAAATAGTGAAATATTATGGACCCCCCCCCCCCCCCTTTTCCAAAGTAAAAAATGATAAGTCCCTCAGTTTTTCTGTTCGTGGTGTTAATTCGTATTAAATGTATATTGCATACTTCCATTTGGTTTATATTTATCAATTTACATTATGGATAAATAGTGATAATCTACGCGAAAGGTAAAATCACAACCCAAACAATATATTAAGTTATTGTACTTCTTGTTGTTTGATATGATATTTTTAAATTACTTAATTATCAAGTGAGGGTAATACGAATTTTATTTGGGCGCATGTTTTACTTTAAGAACAGCTATTACTAATTGAGTTTAATTACATAAGAAAGAAAGCATGATGAATGTGTAGCTATATCTTTGTAAGTTTGTAATATCTTTCAAATTTTCACGAATTTCCTTCCCATTGATATTTTTCTAAATTTAGAATAGTTGGGTAATTTTACAATGAAACAATGCAATTCACTCAGTTTACTGGCCATTTAATGAACAAGTGTAAGTATAAATTTATCTTATATTTTCTTATTATTAAATATTTTGTCATTTTTTTTCCACTTCTGAAAATGAATGTCATCCGCTGTTCAAAACGATAATCGAAAGTGTTAAAATAAATGTTGATTCACAGTCATTCATTTCGTTGTTCTACTTTTATTCAATGTTATGTTTCTGTTATATTTTCTACATTTTTGTTTATGTAACAGTATGTTTATTACTAATATCTTCTTGTTTAGATAGAATTTTACCGACACATTTGATTTTATTATGAACATTGATTTTACAGTTGGGAAAGGATAGTTTTGATCAATAACTCTGTCGGTTTATTTGTTATATTATTGTAATGTACATACATCCGCGTCGTCATTTGGACTCTGGTGGATAGTTGTCTCATTGGCAATCATATTACATCTCCTTAGTTAGAAGTTAATTCAGTGGTTATTGTTGGTAGGTCTGTGATATTTGTTTTTGTTATAAAAAATTCATAAACCAGGGGATTGGGTTTTCTTGTCCAGTGCCTATTATACTTGCAGCTGAATATACGACATGCGCTTTGATCATTATTAAAGGTCGTATGGTGACCTAAAATTTCTTACCTCCACGTTATTTGGATAGGTGTTTCATTAAAAAATCATCTCTTTTTTTGTACAGACTTCCCAGCAGGCACTCAACGTTGATTCAATGTTGAAACAACGTTGTTTCTCAACGTTGAAACAATGTCAAATTTATGTTTGATTTTGAAAATTTGAATTAACGTTGAAACTTCAACGTTGAAGTTTCAACATCCATTCACGGTTGAATAGTAGTTGAAAGTATATTAAGGTAACACGATACCGAATGGCATATCTCCCAATTTCCAAATTTTTTGACACACGTGTTCTTTGAATCGAATTACATCGGAATATGTAATAAAAAATGGGGGTCACCATTTTTGTTTTCTTGGTATTTTGATAGGAATACGTCAATTTTGGCGACAAATTTACATAGGTATATAGGAGAAATGTTTTTTTTTCGGCTTTCCTTTTTAGATTTTCCAATGGATGGATATGTTCTTATATACGGAGAAAAACAAAAAACTAACATAATATCCAGGATTGCATACTGAATCCATACACGTAAAAAAACTCATATGTCACCATCCTTGTTTTTGAGATAAATGGCTTCAAAGTTGATCGATATGCCTAGAATTTGACCGAAAACGTATGACGTTATTGAATACAGAATATAACGTTATTCCTACTCAGAGATATGGAAAACAAAATACGTGTCAGGATCTGAATGTTGTTTTTTTATTTTCATTTCCCCTGTCGGGTTTCGTAAATTTCCTAGTTATGCAATATGAAATTCTATTGATATAAATTTATTTCGTCCTGCACATGGAAATTTCACTCACATGAATTAACATTAATCTCGTCTGAATTTCACACCAAACGAGCATATACTTGAAACTTGCTTGAACTGGTTGGTTCCACGTGAATCTTATGATAATAGTTCATGCATAAATCAACGGAATTTGGTACACGTTGAATTCACGTAAATTTTTATAATAAGATTATTCAAATAATATCTTTATTCTAAATTTAATTAAAATCATGAAAAATACCTCCAAATGTTTGTAAAGTTCACGTGAAAATAACATGAAAAATTTCACGTGTGGTTCATTTGAATTACTGAGTTTTTAACTCAATCATTTAAGACAATGGTGGTGTCATCGCTGCATCCATGCAGAAATAGAGTACTTTAAAAATTTGATTCAGTTAACAGATTTATAATTGCTTGCTTTTTGATGGTTGTTTAACGTTCAGTGGCAAATAGTTCATGCATGTTCGGGACGATACAATACAATTTGGAAAACAGTTGTTTATAAAAGACAAATTTGATGCACCAGTCAAAAAAGGTTAAACATTCTGTTGGTTGTGAAAATTATGAGGGAATATAATGATCCTGATAAAATACACATTCTAAAAAATAAAATAACAAAACTCAAAGAAAAATTCAAAACTTAAAAGTCCCTTATCAAATGACGAAATCATAAGCTCAAATACATCGAAAGAATGATAAACAGCCGTCATATTCTTGACTTGGTACATACATTAGTATAGTGTACTCTACGTGGTGTAAATGTGTGAGTTGGTTGGTTGAGCAAGTCGGACAAACCTTGCAAACTGTATGCAAAATTTCACAAAGTTCAACAGTCTGTCATTTGTGGAAAATTATTTACAAAACAAATCTTGAGATCATATATTCATTCTTTATAAGTAAAGCAAACCGCGAAATATAAAAGTTCCAGCTTGAAATTCCACATGTAGGAGATGTAAGCCGGAGTCTGTACACTGCGTTCCTTTTATATGTTATCAAAATGCCTAATCCAGCAACCTGTCATGAACAAAAAATAAAGAAAATCCAGACGACATGCGTACCTTTAATATGAGTAGTAACACCAGGTAAATAATTTAAACCTGAAGCAAAAAGACTGTAGTCCTAAATAATTAGCCGTATGTATAAACCCTATGTATATATGTCAAGTGCGGGATTGACGGTCGAACGGACACGGGTGAAACAATATGATGATATGTGCTCTATTGGAATTTTGGTGACAAAACATATTTTTGAATATGCAGTTCATATAATGGAATGGTAATTTGGAGATCTAAAATGAAGTAGCAATGTAAGCAAGCTACCATTTCCGTCATTTTGTCTTTGGTGGAAAGTTGATTAATTGGCAATCTTACCGCATCTCCTTATTTCATTATGGTTTGAATTTTCTCAAGAAGAACAAAAGTTTTAAGACTTAACAAATATGTACTAAGAGACTGAAATGTTACTGTGATAATTATACTACACATACTTTCCAATTTAGGGGACCAACGTTTACTAAAACTACAAATTAGAAATAAAAAGATACTCGTCCAATTAGCATTAGTCACAATTTTCTTGAGGTCTTTGGTTTTGATGTCGTTAAATGTCCAGATGTTGCTATCTTATAAATTGCATATCCCATATCTCCATTTATCATTATAACAGCCAACTTTTGTACAAAAAATATGTACCATATATTTTTTTGTTTTATTTGTACTTGTCCTTTTACAAATAAAGTCTCATGTTACCCCACTTCCATAATGAGGAAGCGGTCGATTGCTTTGAAAAAATTAGAGGCAATGATTTAAATTTTAACAATTAAAGTTATAAGTGACGGGTGTAAATTATAGGATTGATTGTTGGTTGCTTAACGTCCAGTGGCAAATAGTTCATGCATGTTCAGGACGAGAACAAGTTAACAATAAATACAATAGCTAGGTTTTGTAATAGAGGCCATCTGGGATGATGGTCGAGAAAATTTGGACTGACACTGGAAAATGAGGGTATATTGGATAGGGACAGACATTTTGTTTCGCAACAGGCCACCTACGGACCTCTCAAAGAGTTGTTTCAAGGGTTCTTAATGTTCAAAGAGCGTAGAACTCTCTTTACACGAGGCATCGGATTTAACGTCCCCATTCTGACCGGACGTGACTGCAAACTTGATACATCCCGCACAGCCAAATGGACGCCCCACTTTGGAAGCATTTTCTGACTGCAGGTCGGAAGAAGACCAAGTGACCATATTTCTATTTCCTAGTCATCCTTGGGGTGTAAATTGTAGAATAAAAACAAAATATAAAAATTATGTACATTGTCAGAAATATAAAATTCAATGTATTTGTACTCACTACGAAACAAGTGGAAAGGTCGGCGAGTCTCGCATTTCATCGTGTTTCTAAAGCTCGTACACATACATTTTATATTACAATGTACATATATATACTAGTATATAGTATATTTATCCACACAACGAAATAAAAACACTTCTTTTTTACATGTATATAGATATACTTTTATACTTGTTCTAAAAACTCCTTTTAAGACTGTGAAACTCCTCGGGCTTTTCCTGACGCCTAGTATGTGAGCAATATGTCCCTCAGGGCCTCAAAAGGCAACTATGTTTATTCTCTTTCAGTCGTTTTGTCTCCGAACTTGTAAATGTAAATTATTTCCAACTCAAATCACACCAAAAAAACACACTACCACCGAATACCCATGCAAGCGTAAATTAACACGAATATATATAAAATCTAAATGATTTCAAGATCAAGCTATTTCAGTCTCTTTCTGCCGTTTGAAAAATAATTAGTCAGTCGTTTGCTTGTAAATTTCGAGAGAAAAAAATTGTAACTGAACCAGTCTGACTAGAGCCAGCCCGAACTATCAACTTGCGTTTATAGACGCAAGTGGATACTTGGAGCTGGCTTTAATCAGACTGTAACGGGACCTGAATTTTTTTTATTTTATTTTTGCCGAATCAAGTTCCCATGTATTTCTCAGCCTACGTTAACTTTCTCAGGCCTCATTCCGATGTTGCTGTCTGCCCTGTGTAGACTTGGTCTATAGGGTTACAAAGCTAGCACTTTATTTTTAAAATGTTTCCGAAACTATATCGGATTTACTCTGTACAAACCAATGATTTTCAGAGACTGTTTACACTTGGAACATAGGGAAAGTTATTCGGCAAAATAAACCACGTGTTTTACATTCCATACTAACAAACTATTTTCTGTATGAGTATCAAAGTCTGCTTATATTGTGCTTTTTCGCCTAATTCTATCCGTATTCTCATTCCGATAAATTTCCTTGTTCCATTTTGTCCGAGCGGTGTTTTTGACGACCATTTTAACATGAATTAATAGTTGTTTTTTCACACATCATCCCAAGTGTCTATAGATTAGATTTCGACTTTCAAAACAAAATTTCATGGCGATACGGCGCGCATCATGAATAAGTATTTATTGCAAAAATAAACCAAGAATAAAATAAAGTGTTAAAACTCAGTCTGTTATGCATGAAAACATATACATGATATATAAGATAAATCGTGCAGATGCTTAAATATTAAAGAAACACAATATTTAAAAGTAAAGTAATACATTTTTAAAGGTTAACAATGAGCAGAAGAATTGCCGCAAAACGATAAAGCAATCTATGTCAAATAAGTTAACCGTTACGTATTGCATCAAAACTCTCAGCACTCTACATCTAGGGAAAGTTACCGTTAAAAATGTCACATAATGAATTACCAAAAATATTTTTTTTATTATTTAATCACTTTGTGATTGCAGAACCTGCTGCATTGGCTTGTATGTGTGAACGTTATTCGATAACGTCAGGAACGATAACTCGTGGCGTAACGTCATTCGGTATCGTGTTACCTTAAGGGCATACGATACAGTAGCAGGGGCAGATAATAACGTTTTCAAAACTTTTCGTGTTGTTTTCGCGACGTTGTTAATCAGAACGTTGTAATTTCGCGATGTTTCTAATAAGAACGATTATATTTCGCGACGTCGCTTTAGATGTAGTCACATTTGCGGAAATCCACTGACGTCATAATCCCGATTGCGCGAATTTGAAAAAAGTACCTGCAATGAAAATCGGCCAAATCACGAGAATTGTTCTATTTATTCATTAATAAGGAAGTCAACAATATTTACTTCGAATGGGAAAAAAATCAAATCCACATTCTTAATTTTGTATGTCTGTTATTTCATATAGGAAATGAATAAGAGATATGAAAAACATAAGACGTCGTTGAGAGAGAAACCCAACTACACAAAAAAAAAAATATAAGTAATTTATATAGTAACTTCACCATTTGGCTAACTCTAAATCGTAATGAGAATTGTACGGATAAATTTAACAGAGACTATCAACAAAATGACAAAAAAACGTAATAAATAATGACAGCGCATCTTACTGTTCCAAACTTTGAAAAGGTACATTAAAGAGTTTACCGCATTTTTAGAATTTAATACGTGGAATATATAAGTGTATGAAGGAGAATTGTCATTTAAAATGGCTCAGTTTTAAGCCCCGTATTATAGACCAAAAACAAAAACGCACCCGTTAATGTGCTAATCATATCCTCTATGTACATATTGAGAGAGAAAAATCGGCACACAGGAATTAGGTATTTGACAGACCAGAGTTGCAACTCATTGATGTTAAGTTACTGACCAAATACGAAGTCTTTTTGTAAAGTAGTTTCTCAGATAAAAAACAAAATATTTGTTGGACCGGACAAACAATGTGGTTGCACTCACTCCCAGATTGAAGGTATAATACAGACAATTAATTCAATGATTATATGTACCGTAATAAAAAAAAATACCCTGAAGACAAGCTTAGGTAACTTATCTATTGATACAGAATCATTAAATTTCATGCTCTAATATCGACTGCTGTATGAAATGTTATACTAAACTGTAATGGACTAAGCTGACCCGATTTAATGTGGGTATGATTTTGTGATCATGTAATGCCTATAGAGTAGGTCGTTAGTTTTCTTGTTTGAATTATTTCACATTTTCATGTCGGGGCTTTTTAAAGCTGACTATACGGTGTGGCTTTTTCTTTTTCTTTTTTTTTTTTTTTGTGTTGAAGGCCGTAGGGTGACCTTTAGTAGCATTTATCGTCGTCATTTGAACTATGGTTGATAGTTGTCTCTTTTGCAATCATACCAAATGTCCTTATTTTTATATCATCCCCTTACTTTATAATTGTTGCACATTTTGTCATGTCGGGGCCTTTTGAATAATTAAAACTATGTTCAAGCTGTGTTGTCTACATGAATTGTATGACTAATGTCAGACAGAGATGCAAATTAATTTTTTTATTATATATATCTGTTTTGTTTCCGAACATTTCTTTTCTAAAAGTAATTTACTAGAATACTTTTCTATCCAAGTTTGAATTCGTAACAATTCATAAAGGTTTGGAAAATATGATGCTATTTTACGAGGAGCCAGCTTTATTAATTTTCATGATTAATATCATTGGTTTAAAAAAAAACACCTTGGCTCTACCACTGAAATTGACAACGTTCACGTGAGTAGTGAACGGCGGGAAAGATTTCAAGACGTTGTTGCGAATAAAACTTATTCCAATTTAGTTTGGCGCCTAATTGGCAAACGTCCCGTTTGCCAATAAAAATTAAGGTTTATTGCTTTTATTGAAAAAACAAGCACATGGACCCCCAGTTTTTTCTTTTGCAATCGATCAAACTCTGTTTCAAGAACGCTCCGCCAAAATTTAAAGAAAAAATCAACGATAGATTTTTTTCTGCACTTCTGTGTAGACGCAAAAATATTTTCAACTTCTTTATTTCAATTGTATTAAAAGAATTAAGGATATAATTATTTATTTCAACCGTTAACTTGTTACAGCATGCTGATGCTATGGATCAAGGGAACATTTTACAAAAAACCCGGTTAAATTATGACTGTTCGTTCAAAAGTATTGGTAGTTTCCTTAAAAGTCCTTATTTATGAAATTTCAGGGTTTTTCCTTCAAATATGCAAATTTCGAACCAAATTATCTCAAAAAGTAAGTCATGAAGGTATATTTTTCTTTGCATATTTCAAAAGTACACATCGAAATTGACCTTCTACCAAAATTTCAAGAAAAAATCAACGAGGGATCTCTACTGTATCATATGCCCTTAATAAAATATATATTTTGACCTGCTTTCCAAACTTGTGCTGTTGTTATTGATGATAGCCAGCTGAACCTTGCACGTTTTTTATGTCTTGGTTTGTCCCCCAAAACACTAATGAACCAGATAAATAGACTAAATGTAAAACATACATAAACTGTTACTGATACAACATTCATTGCTTGTACATAATCAATACTCTAGATCATGAATGTCATATCTTTACATCTTTGTTGGCTTCTGTGTTTATTCTCTCAGTAAGTTAAAAATGTAGGTGTTGGTGCAATATAATGTACTGTCCAATATATTTGGGAGTTCCTGTTAAATTTTTGAATCATGTGTATTAAGCTATTGAGACCAAGAAAAACTACAAGTAGGAATAGCTGAAAAGAATGTGTGTCCACTTGTTATAAAGATAACTATAATAATTATCTTTATAGATATACAAGTGGACACACCTCATCATTTCATCTATTACTACTTGCAGTTTTTCATGTTCTGATTAGCTATGACATACAATTGATTCAATGAATTTTATTACACAGTTTGCATAAGTTATGACACTCACTTTAATCCCATGACAGAAAGCATTACAAAACAAAAAGAAGATGTAGAATTCTAAACAATTCTCATAAGTTACAAGTTGTCCTTGTCAAGCGCCTGACCAAATATAAAGAATTATAGCGAAGACATTATAATTAAGATCCAACAAGTACGTGTACAGAATGATTATAAACATATGAAAATAAGATAACGCTGATAACAAGAAAACTCTACACAAGAAACTAAATGTCCTTGATGATATATATATTACCCTCACACCTTGTCTTTGATTGGTATAATTCATTACACGAATACACATTTACCGAAGAACAACATTAACTATAGTAATACAATGATATTTCTTTTGATACAAGATTTATTTTATAAATTCATTCGATATCTTTGTCTCTTTTGTCCTTTTTGCATGTCAACTTTCTTCAACAACCCCAAGTTTTTTCTGCCGCAGACTTCAGGCAGAGGGCATTTTCATCAGATATTTTTTTCTCAGTGACACCTTTATACTTTTGCAGTATATTTAATCTCTGGAAAAAATAAGATGATAATAAATATAAATTGTATGTCCTGAAAAGATATTCTAAACTTGAGCCATCCTAAATTTGTTTCTAGATATCTTCAAATTGCAATGAAAATTAAAACCATTATGGCCAATCTAATTAAAATTAAATCTCCGCACTTGCTCCTCGTTGTTTATATGTCGCGCGTGGGAGATCTAACAACGCTTGAGGGTCATGTCTTCTTCTTTTCTTCTTTTCTTCGTATAAGCTTCCTCTGTTAGGAACAATCCTCTTTTGAGGGTAATATGGATAAAAAGTCTTTAACTATGTACACACTCCGTGAATATATATACACTTGCTAAAATCTAAAATAGACTAAGTTTCTAAGTTGAGTGATAATTGTCAACAGCCATTACACACTTATCAGTTTTAGTCTCGAGTTATGCATCTTGTAGCACATATCTCTTGTGAGCATTTCTAGTTCTTCTATTTTGAGCTTGCTTTCACTAAATATATATGTGAAGTTTGTACAGTCAATTATAAGGACTGTAATTTTATGTCTATCAATGAATGTCTCTTTCCACTTCATTTCTCCAATGAATTTGGTTACATAAGTTTTTATTGGGTTGAAAGTTTCTTTTCTTGTCTCACTTAATGCTGAGCAGGTAGTAAGCATATGAATAAGGTCTTCTGGTTCTTGGTTGCACATTTGACAAGTTGGAGTAATTTCATATCTGCTGAATTTATGCCGATCAGCTTGTAGTGTATACGTTCGTGTCATCATCCTACTTTTGATTATACCTTTTCGAACATCAAGAATTGTAGGTTGCAATGTGGTGTAGGAGATATGCGGCTTTCCATTCTTAATTTGGTTTATAGATAGATATTTAAGTGATGTCTTTTGGACTGTGTGAATTTGAAGAGCATTATTCCAGTAATTTGACATATTAAAATTCACTAATGTTTTCCACTTATTTTTAGTAGGCAGACTGCTTTGGAGTTCCCATATATTTGGAAGCTTGTACAATTGTAGGGTTTCCATTGCACAAAAGAAGAAGCTTTTTGGATTGTCAAAATTGATTGATGATTGGCGTTGTACAAGATCTTGAATAGTTTGGTTTTTAGCCGATAATAAAGAGTAGAGCATAGATAGTTGCCGCTTGTGAAGCTCTCCTTCAACTGGTATTGCTCCTAAGAGTAGATATATTGCTGATGTAGCTGTTCTTTGTGGCAGAGATTGAATATGTCTCAAGGTATTTTTATGAAATTTTTCTAGTATTTCAATTTGTCCTTTGGTAAGTGGTAGTATTTCTAAACCATATAAAAGTCTTGGGAGAATATATGTCTTATAGATGTTATATCCTGTAATTGGGTCAACCCCATTTGTTCCATGAAGACCGGAGCTCATTAAGGAGTATTTTGTTCTTCTTGCTAATTTAATGCGGTCATCAATGTTAATTTCATTTTCTCTTTTGTTTGTTCTTTGAAGACCTAAATGTGTTGCGGCATCTGTTGGTTCTATAGTTTTTCCTTTTAATACCCAACTGTTATCTTTTTCTTGCGTATTACACTGTACGACTTTAGTTTTTATTGGATGGATGTTATATTGATGCTGATCAGCATATCTACCTATAATGTCAAGCATTAATTGCATTTCTGATGTGTCCGAGCTCAATAAGGCAATGTCATCTGCACAAGTAGGTGCAACTATGTAAATATTTCCTAGATGGAAGCCAATAGAGTTGTTTTTGAGTTCTTCAAGTAGATCTTGGACATACAATTTATAGAGGTGTGTAGATAAAATGCCTCCTTGTCTTACTCCTTGTTTTATATTAAAACTATCACTGATATCCCCCATCCACTTTACTTTTGATTCTAAATCTGTATATAGGCCCTTAATAAGTTGTAATAGATCTGGAGGAATATTTTGGTCTAGTAGTTTGTCCATTAGTATAATATGTTTGACTACATCAAACGCTGATTGTACGTCAACTGTTGTCAAAATTTGGTAGTATATCAGAGAGAAATTGTTTTTGAAATTCCCATAAAAAATGTTCTTGAATACATATAATCTTGTTGTCCGATGCCAAAGAGACCAGAAATGCAGTGTTAGATTTAACGCCTTCAATGTTACATGTAACTATATCGATCGTCTCTTCCCGGATTCCATCATTTCTTCGAGTAGAGTTGTATTGTCTGGTGGTTTGTATTTGAGGCCTTTTTGCCGAAAAGGATGACTTTGGATTTGTGTGATTTTAGTTATTTCATCCTGATTGTTCTTGTCTTTCAAATGGGTGTGTGAAATGTGATCTAATATTTCAGCCCCACTATTTTTAGTCTGATGCTCGATGTTAATCTTTGTAGTACTGAATGTATGGTTTGAATTGGTAGTTTGTAGTTTTTCCTGTTGGTTGAGGTAAGTAGTACTGTCTTTGAGTTGTTCAGAAGTATTTGCTATATTTATACTTGAACTACAGGCATTTTTGTTCATAGGCTGAATATTTTGGCTTACTTGAGGGTTGATCTCAATGTTGTTGTTGGTTGAAGAATTGATGATGATTGCCTTTGTTGGTAATTTACATGAATTGGCCTAGTTTGCTGTGAATGTTGTTGGTCATGTTGATATATAGGCGGTTGATGTGTTGGCGGACGGTATGCTGGCGGACAGAATGTTGGCGCTTGATGATATGTTGGTACTTGTTGAACTGTATGATGTCTTAATACATTGATATTATGATTTGGTAATGTGCCAGAGTGTGACATCCCTCCTTGATTTAAATGGTAGGGGTTGTTTAATGTAGGATATCCAAATTGTGGAACACCTTGTTGGTACATCTGTCCTCCATAGAAATTGTTAGGGTGCTGTGTATTGTACCCCATTTGATTTGGATAGGCGTAATGTCCTTGAAATTGTGGGGGTTGAGCATAAGGTATATGAGTTGGTTGTTGGTTTACTATTCTCGATTGTAATGAGATATGGAGATTTAGAGCCGTGCTGAGACTAATGTGGTTTTCTAGAGAGCGTAGACGTTGTTCCATTAGCTCTTGTTGATGGTTGGAAGATTGTTGTCTATCATTGCACGAATGGTGGTGGCAAGTATTACAGCTACTATATTGCTGATTTGGTATAATGTTGTTTTGGCAGTTGTTTGTTATAGAGTTGTTTCCATGTATAGTGTTTGGAGCTTCTATATTGTTGTTTGTGCCAGTTGATGTGTTTTGTATAGTCTCAATGACTCTCTTCAGTTGTAGAATTTCGTTTTCTAGACTCAAAATTCTTGCTCTTTGAGAGTTAGTAATATTTCTTTCCTCTATTTTTGATTGGGTTTTCCTTATGTTCTTCCTATTTTGGACATTCGTATTTGGTGTAACAGTATTAGCTGGTTTGAATGTGATACCAGTTGTATTATTGTCTTGTGATATTGTGGGCATTGTGTCTGGCTCAGAAGATATATTTTGTATCAGTATCTCTGTGTCAGGATTTTGTGATACCCGAATATTTGACTGTCTCAGATTTTCTAATTCTCTATCCTGCTCTTGTGCAGGATAGTTTGTCATATTATTGTCTACATGCTTTGGTGTTGTTTCATGTGTATCTAGATCTCTATCATGCTCTTGAGTAGGACACTTTGGTGTGTTTTTGTCTACATGTACATGCTTTGGTGTAGTTTCATGTATATCAATGTTATCAAACAATAACTGTTCATTACACTGTGCACAGTGAAATCCAGTTTCTTTGTATATATTATCAACGGCTGATGGAAGTATATTGGCACAATTGAAGTGAAACCAGTGGTCACAGGAGTCGCATGCTATACCCTCAACAGTTACATCGGATTCACAGATAGGACATATGCATGAATTGTTACTGTTCGTATTTAATGTTGTATTTGTATCTATTATACAATTTGTGTTGTTATCCTTGTATTCTAATAGTTGTCTAGATTTTGACATTGTTGGAACTGTTTGTTGCTCTTGCGAGTCGTTATCTTTGATAGCTAATTGATCAGATGTACTTGTTCTTGAAACAGTATTCTCTTTAATATTTTGGTTGTTCAACTGTGTTGAGATGTTTTGGTTTATCACATCCAATGTTTTCAAATTTACTTTAAGAATATTGCATAATATTTCTAATATGTCATTGACAAATATATCTACATGATTTCCATTTACGGTCATTGTATTGGTGGAATTATAACAGTTTATTGTGAATTTTAACTGATTTCCAGGATGACCGTTGTTTTTTCTATTGAAAACTTTGAAGCAATGATCTATGATTGAGTTTGAGTTGTCTATGCCAGTTTGTGTTTGGATAGTATAAGGGTCACTAAATTCCTCTGAATTTAAGATATCCATAATAGATGTTTTTGCTAGCTCATATGCCGCTGTACTATATATAAGGACAAAGTTTTTGCCTGCTTTCATTTCATATTTGATATGCTCACGGTGGCAATTGTCATGCTTTTTATCTAGAGCTTTTTGTTTGTTCAAGTTATATGGTCTGTTATGGGTTACAGAGTTTGTAGGCAATAGGCTGCTTGTAGATAGCGCTTTTGAGAGCTGTCTAGTCATTGAGCGTGACATCGTGATACCTGATGTGGACAATATATTAATTGTGCAGGGACGTAGTGGAAAGTCCCACGGTCGCCCTGCCAATATATATGTAACAAAGAAATCAGGAGATTCACTAAATGGTTCTTTTTCAGGGTCGTAGTGGAAATCCCACAGTCGCCCTGTGAACGATTGAATTGTCTACCAGCAGTCAGCTTTTATTTGAGTGCTAAATTTTCGCAGCCAAACCCTAGACAGGTTTCTATTAGGATGTACACCGTCCTTATGAAGTGTCCAATTATATTGGTCTCTAATCCTTTTATGTTGATTTTTAGAGCTTTTCAGATTTGAGCGTTTTAAATCAGCATTTATGTTTGGAGCTCTACTATTTAAGGTTGTATTTAATTCTCTGATTTTGTCATTTACTCTGAGGACTTGTTCTAATAGTTTTTCGTCTTGAGCTAGAAATTGGTTTGGGTCAGTATGATTTCGACTTTTATTCCATTCGTATATTGAATAAACTGGAATTTCAATAAAAGTTATTTTGCTCTCTGGATATCTTTGAAATAGTTCAACAATTTTATCTAAATTGCTCAGTAGTGAGTTGATTGCTTCATCAGATTCAGTTTTAAGAGAAATCACCCCTTTGTTGTATTGGGTTAAATCACATGTCCCTAGCCAGACGTATGCAGAGATGTTATGTAAATGTTGTATTTTCTGGTCAAGATTTTGTGTGAGCCAACTTAACCCTTGTGCGGAAGTTCTTGATTTTGCGCACCACCACTTAATTTGGGTCTCAAAGTTAGATGTTGTTGCTCTTTGTAAATATAAACCTTTACTGTCTGAAATGACCACAGGGGTCAATTTTCTTTTTCCCGTAGGAAGTTCAAATGGCTTGCTCAAATATTTCAATAGTTTATGCTCAGTCATTAATTAATCTTTGGTGTTATAATTGTTGTACTTAAATGTCAATCTCAAGGGATAACTTAAATGTTTTCTGAAAACTCCAAGATGGCTGCTGAAAATGGCTGCCGACAACGATCAATCACACATGTTCCATAATAAAACTATCGGGGTAAAAAATATTTAGTCATAAAAGGTAAGAGAAAAAGTTTGTGCGTTGGTAATTATATACACTGGTACTTAAAAGGAAGTGTGTAAATGTTAAAAATGTTCGTGATAAAACAATACAATAGGATAAAATGCGCTCCCACAATTTTCACATCCACTCTCCTTGCTGCCTCGTTTTCAGTCAAATGACAGTCTAGGGTCAAATTTGGTGAACTTTGACCGACCAATCAGCGTGCAGAAAATCAATTTCGATTAACCAATCAGCGACGGGCTTGTATACCATTATCGGATCGTTAAAAAACATGAATGCGCCCAGTTTGGACAACGTTTTGACAAAATTTTTGCCAAAATTTGGTATAAATGATATAAAGAAGGAGCAAAACGAAATTTTAGAGTGTTTAGTTAACAAGAAGAAGTGCGTGGCTGTACTCCCGACTGGTTTTGGCAAGTCACTGCCGTTTCAACTGTACCTTCCAGTTATCCGGGAGGTTATTGAAAACAGTTCTGACTGGAAAGTTTTAGTCTGTTGTCCCTTAGTAGCTCTGATGCAGGACCAGGTGGAAAAACTCTCGCACATTGGAAATATTACTGCTGCATACAAAGGTTAGTATAACTTTAAGCATGCAGTGGTAGTAAGGTTCAATAAATGGAATAGTCTATACTATAGTATTTAATGCCATTAAACACCTAATTTATATTATAATTATTATGTTGGCAGTGTTATATAATAAAGATGTTTATAACACATGAGAAATCAGTTAGGGGGTGACATGTTATCCCCCTGTACAGTGGCGGATCCAGAACTTTTTGTAAGGGGGGCCCACTGACTGACCTAAGAGGGGGCCCGCTCCAGTCATGCTTCAGTGATTCCCTATATAATCAACTAAATTTTTCCCACAAAAGGGGGGCCCAGGCCCCCCTGGATCCGCCTATGCTGTTGTAGCTACTTATATAATTAATGCAATGCCTCTATCTTATTCTTAAGACGTTATTCCCACACCTTATGGTGTCTAGATGCAGGACCCCCTTTTCCATAGTCCTGGATCCGCATCTGACCAGGCAAAGATGTACATGTATGCCTTATCAAATAAAATAAAATTTATTTGCAGGAACATACATTTAAACTTCAGTATATCAACACATACACATGACTAACAGTAACAAAGCAGTAATATGAAACTTAGATATACATTAGCAAAGTTAAAAAAAACTGCAGAAGCAGTAGATCATAGCCATGGTAGCACATAAATTTGTCTCATTTCACCGTGAACAGATTGTATCGGTCATATTGCCAGTATTTTACAGTCGTTTTGGCCATAATGCTAGTTCTTCATACTTTGTATAAAGATATATACTACATGTTGTATTAATGAAGCACCAGAGTCCAAGGGAAATGTTGTTAATTACATGTACTAATAATCAATCTCAAAACAAATATACATGCATATAAGAATAAGAAGATGTCGTACATGTACAAGACTTGAAGTAAAATTGCCAACTCAACTCTCCACCAGACAACAAATGACAAAGTTTACAACAATAGGTCACCATCTGACCTTCAACAATGAGCAAAATCATACAGCATAATCAGCTTTACATGGCTCAGAAACGTGAAGGAAACTTAATTTTTAAATTAGATTGTTATTTGTCATGTTTGTGTTAAACAATGAAAAAATAAAAAAAAAATATGAAAAAGTGCAGTCTAAAAGACCTTGTTGGATGGCCAAACAGAATCATTGGCAGAAACATCTCAAAATCGAGAAAATATGCCATGCATTCATAGAAATCTCACCTATATTCATTTCTGTATTGGACTTTACAACAATAAGAATTATTTCATTGGATTTCAATCTTTAATCAAACGCAGTGAAATGGAGAAAGGGTATTTGTACAGTGTACATTTAAATTATAGAAGTTATCATAGAAATATGTCTTTTTGGAGACTGCCCACCTACATTTTTTTTTTGCATTTTAGGATCATCTTCCCCAGAGTGACGATCAAATCAAAGAGGAGTTGATAGATGTCATTTTTGCATCTCCAGAAACATTGGTTGGTGATCCCTATTGGAGAACTTGTTTAAAGAAGTTGAACATTAAGTTGTTTGTAATTGATGAGTTTCACACAATAGCAATTTGGTAAGTGGATACAATGTTTATTCCCCATGTTCATTTCTATTTGGACATTTACAGGACATATTATGGTATACCGTTGTCTATATAAAAAAGAATAGTGGTAGGATTGCCAATGAGACAACTCTCCACAAGTTACCAAATGACACAGAAATAAACAACTATAGGTCACCGTACGGCCTTCAACAATGAGCAAAGCCCATACAGCATAGTCAGCTATCAAAGGCCCCAAAATGACAATGTAAAACAATTCAAACGAGAAAACAAACGGCCTAATTTATGCATAAAAAATGAATGAAAAACAAATACAAATGAATGTAACTCATAAACAAATGACAACTACTGAATTACAGGCTCCTGACTTGGGACAGGCACTTTACAGAATGTGGCAGGGTTAAACATGTAAGCGGGATCCCAACCCTCCCCTAACCTGTGACTGTCTGTCAATCGTCAACCTGTCAGACAGTAACTCAAAAACTATTCAACTAATTTGCATGAATCTTTGATGAATTGTTTCTATATATTGATGTGTACTCCCTTCCCATTTTTATGAATTTAGATTTTCAAAAATATAGAAGTAAAAAATTAAGACCACTGGTACAGAACTGTACAGCTTTCAAGAACGAGATAACCTAATACTAAAAAGTAAGCTCTTTTAAGACCACTACTTGCAAAATGATGAACCATTACAATGTGATTATAAGAATGTATGAAAAATAAAACCCTAAACAAATGTGATAGACAGCAACCAACAACAACCACTGAATGATAGGCTGTTACATAACAATATGGACAAGCACATACATGTATTTAATTTTGTTTTGCCATAAGAATTAACAATCTAGGCAAGAGGTGCTGATATTTACCTTTTATAAAAGTTTTTATAGAAGTACTTATTTCTATTTTTCTTTCAGGGGCCAAGATGAAGGAGACAGAAAAAAGGCTTTTCGAAAATGGTTTTCAAATGTAGGTGAACTAAGATCCCTCTTTTCCGATGCTACAGTATTGGCTTTAAGTGCAACTTGCACTGTAAGCTTTAGGAAAAAAGTCATGAAAATATTGCAGCTAGCGGAGGACACAACAGAAATTAATTTATCACCAAACAAGTCTAATATTAAACTAGTACATGTATCTTCCAAAATTAAAAATTAAATTGAAATGGGAATGACATGGTTAGTAGATGCATTAGAGGAAAAAAGTCAGGACTTCCCACGTACACTTTTGTATTGTTCATCGATAAATGACACTTCCAAACTTTATAAATACATTGTAACAGAATTGCCACATTGTGCCAAGTATATTGAGATGTTCCATTCTGAAACTCCAGATGTTAACAAAAACATCATAATTAATGCATTGAAGGAGGAAAGTAGTGTTTTGAGACTTATTTTGTCAACCAGTGCCCTGGGAATGGGTTTAGATGTAAAAAAGTGTAGTGGAGTGGTATTATTTGGACCTCCAAATAATCTGGTAGATTTGCTGCAAGTAATAGGGCGAGTGGGGAGGGATGGAAATCCATCAGTTGCCATTATCCTATACAATGGATACCACTTGCAGAAGTTGAAACCGGAAGTTAAGGCAATTCTTAAAGCTAAAGATTGTAGGAGAAAGGATCTAATGTGTAATTTCCTCAGAAATTCAGACTTGGATGATTTGATGAAGAAAGAAAGCAGGAAACATTCATGCTGTGACTTGTGTACTAAGTCTTGTAATTGTGAATCCTGTGATATGTTACCTCTTGAGAAGTTATTTCTGTCAGAACAAGTTGTTGAGGAGCTCGAGGAGCAAGAAGATTCTGCTGTTTCAGATAGCGATACTGAAGACTACAATTTGTCGGCCTATGAATACTTCGAAGATCTTGATATGGCTTTATTAGAAATACAAGATGATTAAAACAGTTGATATTTATTTATTTAATTTTTCAGTATCTAGTTTCTGTAACTTATTCAACTTTAGACTCTTCAAATTTTTTTGACTTTTAACCCCCTTACAATTGCTGTATTGCCACTCTAGATCTGGGTTCATGTCATGCCTGCAGCTGTCAATGTGACTAAAAAGAGATGTAGCGTATAAAAACAAATGAGACAGTAACTGATTGACACACATCATAAGATATTTACTTGTTTTCATCTTAAAAATAAAGAGATGCGGTATGATTGCCAATCAGACAACTACCCTCCAGACTTTTCAATAACTTGATTTAAGCAATTGTAGTACAACGAGAAAAACCCATGCCTTTAGTCGGCTACAAAAGCCCCGACCAGAAAAATATGAAAAAATTCAAAAGAGAAAACCATGTCTGCCATGTATGTCAGATATGGTTGCAGATTCGCCTAATCTTGACCTCATTTCATGAAACAAGCATATATTCGGGGTCAAGTCTGCATCTCGATTACTATAAACATGATAAACAAACAGAAAAATATATTTGGTGTGGAATTATTGTAAGATGTACATATTATATAAAAAAGAAGATGTGGAATGATAGCCAATGAGCATGATTAGACAACTCTCCACAAGAGACCAAATGAAACAGAAAGTAACAACTATAGGTCACTGTACGGCCTTCAACAATGAGCAAAGCCGATACCGCATAGTCAGCTATAAAAGGCCCTGAAATGACAAATGGAAAACAATTCAAACAAGAAAACTAACGGCCTAATTTATGTACAAAAAATGAACGAAAAACAAATATGTAACACATAAACAAACGACAACCACTGAATTACCTAAGGCTCCTGATTTAGGACAGGCACATACATACAGAATGTGGCGGGGTTAAACATGTTAGCAGGATCCAAACCTGGGACAGTGGTGTAACAGTACAACACAGGAACGAACTATAAAAATCACTCTGGTTGGTTTCTGACCTTGACTTTTCATGGTTTATTGATCAACAAGTCAACTATCTTTGGTGTATAGAATTATTGCTATTGATGTATGTCCTTTTGTGCTAAGTTTTGGCATGGTTCATATGACATGTATGACTTTGACCTTTTTGTTCATTGTTCTTGATGATGTTATATTTGTTCTATATAGCAAACTCGTTGTATTTAACTTGGTGTAACCAACAGTATACATAGAGGATGATTATTTTTGCTCAAAATGAACATTGATAGGTTGATTGATTATTGATTTCTTCACTTGGGTTTCAGTGGCAAATATTTCATGCATATTCAAGACAATAACATGAAGTTGGACTATATCTTACTTACAACTTTTTTCAAGACCAATGTGTTCATCAAGAAAACAGTCAAATATAGACTTAATACCACATCTTCTTTTTTATACGACCACAAAATAATTTTGCGGTCGTATATTGGTATGACGTTGGCGTCGTTGTCCGAAGACACATTGGTTTGAGCACTCTTACTTTAGTTTAAGTAAATGGATCTCCATGAAATTTTACCATAAGGTTCAATACCACAAAAGTAAGTTGGGGGTTATGGTACCAACAGTTCAGGAATTAGGGGCCAAAAATAAGCATTTTTGTAACTTCCAGACATTACTTGTGTGTTAGTGTATGGATCTCTCTGACATTGTACCACAAGGTTCCATATCACAAAGGGAAGGCTGGGATTGATTTAGGGGGTAATTGCTTCAAAATTTTAGAAATTAAGGGCCAAAAAACAAGTATTTTTCTAGTTTCATGACAATAACTTCCCTAAATGTTTAGGAATTTTGAATCAAAAAGGGGCCAAAAAACAAGCATTTTTCTAGTTTCCAGTCAATAACTTGTGTTTGAATAGGTAAATTAAAATTTATAAGTTCTTAGACCACATTTATTCTGTGTCAGAAACCTATGCTGTGTCAAATATTTAATCACAATCCAAATTCAGTGCTGTATCAAGCTTGACTGTTGTGTCCATACTTGCCCCAACTGTTCAGGGTTCGACCTCTGCAGTCGTATCAAGCTGGGCCCAGCAGAGCATTTTATTATATTAAGTTACTGTGTTTAATTTGACTAAGATAGAAATTGAACCAAATAATATGCACTAATAACTTCATCACTCAGGAAAGCACATTTAACCAACACAACCTTGTATAAGTTTTATCAACAGCTCTTTACATGTACATATAGGGTAAATATCTGCATGCTGGTCGCCTTGTGAACAAATCTGTAAAAGTTTGGTTTTTATCTCATTGTTGTTTTGTACAATCGTGCTTGATGTTTTCATAAAGTCATTTCGGGTCTTTGTACAGCTTGCTATAGGTTTTATTCAAAGTCAGAGGTGGAACTGTGAACTTTAATACAGAAAAATAAGTTGGTCCCTTTTGAATAGTTGTCTCATTAGAAATCATGCCACATTTTTATAAACATGTTTTGTAGGTAGTTATGCTGCCTAATCAAAATGACCATGATATTCTGCAACTAAACTGAAAGTATTTCATTACTTAGTTTGTTGGGTTGATGTCTCATTGACTTATGACACTTTAATATCAGCAACAAACTACTAAAAAAGTACCAGCTAATTAAGGTTATGACTTAAGAGAAAATTAAACCTGCACACTTTATTCACAATAATTTATTTCCAAGCAATATTTTTCAAATATGTGGATTTGAAGGCGATGGAAGGGGACTGTTGGTTGATGTCACGGCGAAGAATCAATGTACGAAGTCCTATAAATGCACTGTCAAATGGGTTTTTGTCTTTTTTTAGCTCCTTGCACTTAACTGTTATTATTCTTGAAGTTTTATGTGTTACATGTAGTACATTTTTTTGTAGTAGGTCTTTTGCAATTTTCTGAACATCAGCTTGGTATGACCGTATATGGTGGAACCCCTTCTTTCCTGTTAAATTGGTAATGTTATCAAAATGGCTTGCAAAATTAACTAGATGAGGATACTCTTTATAGAGTGTTGAAGGATATTTTCCTTTGTCTGATGTCCTGAACATGTTACTTTTGTATCCTTGTTCAACATCTCTCAAGTATTCATCTAAGCTTATATTATTGTTTGTTCCACCTTGCAGATTAACAAATCTATTAGCAAATAATCTTTCTGATTGGTCAGGTGGTAAGACACCCGAAGTTAGTCACTTAGTTCTTCTTGAATTTTTAATGCATCTTTCTTTAATTTGATTGACTGTTGGACTTTTCTAAAACATTTAATACAGACGCCATTGTCATTGTCTACTTCGGCGTTTACTTCAAAACCAGTAACAACACTAGAAATTATTGCGATTCTCTCTGAGTTCTGCTGAAGTTTCAGTTTGAACAGTTTTTTTTCAACACGTTCTAACGTTGAGGAGATTTCTATCTGGATGAAAGAAAAACCGCATAAAACACAAATGTTTGTTCATACTGATATTTTCCTTGGGGTGCATACTTCACTTGATGCCATTTTAACCTCGGAAGGCAATAATACAAACTGTTATTACAGTTGTATGTTACGAAACGTTTTTCGCATGGGGGCTGCCATTTTTGTTTATATACATTCGGAAGACCTCTAGACGCTACTAAGACTCCTATGCCAGTCCAATACCCTAACACTTTGTAGCACCTTCGCTGATTGGCTACAGCAAATTTGACCCTAGACATGACCCTCAAGCGGCTGTTGTTAGATCTCCCACGCGCGACATATAAACAACGAGGAGCAAGTGCGGAGATTTAATTTTAATTAGATTGCATTATGGCAAGTATATTACTGGATACAATTTATTATCTATAAAAGGTGCTGATGAGAATGTAGGGAAAATATTGAAGTGTGGGCACAGCACCTGGTGTTAATAAATAATACTTCCACTGAAAGAATAAATCCCTAATTAAAATATCATATTCTACAGAACTTTAATAGAACACTTTAGATTAGATAAAAATAATATGGTTTAAATGTTTCTAAAATATTGGAATTCCCAAAACTGAATTTTGATTTTGCTTCACTTAAAACTCCTTTAAGCCTTTAATTTGTTTGACAAACTTCTGTAAAATAGATAATACATGTTCAAGATAATGGATAGCTGTTGTAAGTTAATGTTCAGCGGCAGGTTAAATTCGCATTTCAGACGAGTACACGATAATGTTTTATGAATACGAAGTCTATGAATGTTTTCAAAATAGTTTTCACTGTGTAAATCCTCAATTATGCTAATCACAATCTTGGCTACCTCCTTTTTTTTTAATTCAGCTTATTCTTTTTATTGTATTATTTGTCTTAACCCGCCACATAAATAATTGACTTTGTAGTGAATACATATTTTTGAATTTGTGTCTGCCTAGCATTTGATAAATTAAATGTTATTTTTCTTAGTAAACGAATTGATGAAAGTTTCTTATGTATGTAATATGTTATGTATGTCTTTTTTTTTTTTTTTATTTAATGTATGGTCATATTGATTTTAAAGTGGCTACAATTGATTTGGCGCACATGTATGGCACGCCTGAACCACTTTTATTAATTAATCTTAGATTATCTCAGATAAACTAGGATTATCTCAGATAATCCCGGTTTATCTCAGATAAACTAAGATTATCTCAGCTTAATTCAAATTCGAGAAAATCCTAGTTTATATCAGAAAATACGGAAAATTCATTATCTGGAGAAAATCCCGGTTTATCTCAAAATATTAAGAAAATCTAGGTTTTTCTGATCGATTTTCAGATAATCCTAATTTATCTCCAGATAACTAATTTTCTCAATTTCAGATAATGAATTATCTCATTTCTCGAGAAAATCTAGGTTTATCTCGGATTCTAAATATACAAAAGAACAATGTAACGAGTGTTTTAATTGGACGACAATCCGGCTTTTAACGTTTTACTTTCTCTTTGAAACCATGATGGTGACGAATTCACTTCCTATTATTGGGTGAACGGGGATGTGCCAAAATATGGGTCATAATTTTGCGAGATTTTGTATAAAAATTAGCGTCCTTTTTCAGAGGAGAGGCGACATTCAGCATACGGCACGCAATTTTTACTTATATTATTGATCGATCGCTGTGGTATTGTGTCATTTATCACTACTCGTGGTGTGAACATCACCGTTATTGACACCTGGACAAGCGAAATTTGTTGAATCAATTATAAAAACAAGTAATATACAAAAGAGCTGATTATATACAATATACATATACTTTGTATATACATAATAAACAAATTTGGTAGCTATTTCTTTTACACAAACTGACTGTTTATTACCGACGGCTAATTTCGACATCGATAATCATTGAATTCTCATATTTTAATTCATTCAGTCGGTTTTAATTTTTTAATCGTGACAAAGTTTTGTAAAATATTTAATTTTAACTATTGCATTATTTCGTCATTTGTCAGTAAACAAAATAGATAGCACTAGAAAGAAGGCAACTAAGTAATCCAATACACATAATGCACGATTCAATTATGGAAAAAACAATTATTTCATCATGGTTATTCATTAGACATAATTTTCATTTTGTTTTCAAAATAATTAAATAAGTAAGAGTTTATATGCCACGAACATTAAAGCGCCAATTATTAATTGTAGGATATAAACAATAAATGTACATTGTCTGAATACAAAATGTGTGTGAAACTCGCTAACACGGTTGTCATTCGGTTTATAGAGAGAAATGATCGTGAAAGAATATCTAACGGAGGTCAAGTATTGCGAGACGATCGTGAAAGATTTGGTACATGTACCGGATCGTGAAAGAAATTTAATCGAGAAGACATATGAAAAGTCATTAAATAATCTAATTTAATCAATTACACGGACAAATTTACAACAAAATAAAACTGTCTGTCAAAATGGTTGAACATTATGATCAGTATGTGAGAAAATCCAGTTCTAAAAGTACATAGTTTTTACAAAACAACAAAAGGCATATTGCTCCTCGACATTTCAGTGACATCAAAAATGTAAACAAACATGATTTTTTTCACAAATTCCAATTAAATAAACTATTTTTCTTCGAAAAAGGGCATTCTATTTGAATGCATCAAATTGTTCTCATAGTTATTTTTTAAAAACATAATCTGAAACTTGGTAAAAAAAAGAAATATTTACACAAAATTTATATTTCGGATCGTGAAAGATCACGTACCGGTTTTTGAAGATCGTGAAAAGGATCGTGAAAGATCTAATGCTACGAAGACGTTCATATTATTCTTCAATTATATGATAATTTGTTATTGGTATTAAAAAAAAATAGATTGGCATGATCTAATATCTTATAATACCACACAGATTTCTTAAGTATTGTTATTTTATACATTAAGGTGTTTTATTTTGTATTTATAACTTTGAATTCTCATTTTATGTTTTCAGTTTAAGTTGTCGTCAGCTAGCAATTTATCTATGCTTTTTTCGGGCTGATTACAGATGTTGTTCAATAGTCCAAGTACTCGGATATGTAGTTGGGCTTCTACTGGTAGTATTCCGTTTAGGATGTTGATAGTAACATCTGCTACATAAGTTGGTAATGAGAGTATAAGCTTATTAGTAGCTTTTTCTGGAAGTTTTCGATTAATTCTGGTGAACTTGTTTTTGGTAGTTTTAGCTCTTATCCATAGAGAAGTACTGGAGATACGTAACACGAATGACTGAGTGACACTTGGAATGACCGTATGACACATGAAATTTTAATCTTAGTTTAAACAGTATTTATTAATGAAAAATTTTACAAGAATAAAGTATTAAAATATTACATGAAGTTTTAATCTTAGCACATATATGTGAATTTTAAACATTGATTTATAAATAATAGTACATTAAAAGTGTATGTTATAACTAAAACATGATTTATTTAAGCAGGCAAGTTCATAAAATGTTAATATAATTTCGTGGATACATCTGTTCCTGATTGCATATATACGATCGCTCAATGTGTTCAAGTTGGACTACCAAAGTGGGGCCCTCATTTGTAAAATATATTATAACTCACTGACACTCCATGAATTGAAATGTATTTCATTTAACAGTCAACAAAAATTATTTTAAGTAATAATTTTGTGGTACGTTTTAAAACCGCTCAGGGCCTCCTGAGTACACTCAGGACATGTAATAGATATTTTAGTGGGCGTTGAGGGTATGCGTCCGATAAATTATTTATTTTTTTATCATAATATTTTTGTTTGAATATTTCAGAAGTTATTGAAGTGTTTATTAACATGCGCCGTTATTTGGAATATGTCATGCATGACCGATGATCATATTCGATACCAATTATCATGTTGATAAGTTCTATACAAATCCTTAATTAGGTCGTCTGATCTTTAGTAATTAGTGAAGGTAATCAACACATACTAGTTAACCAAGCAAGAAAGGTTTTCTTAGAACAAAAATAAAGATAAAAGTTGCAAAAAATGTTAAATAAACGTTTCGTTTTGTTTGTAATAATATTAAAGCCATTTGAGAGTTTTAAGAAATCCATTCAGTTTATTTAATTTGAAAACGTTAAATATAGATCTAATTCATTGCAAAGTGTGGCGTCCTTCAGGGATCAAAACCCCGTTTTAACAGCGTTTGTTTAAAGGTTAATTATGCATTGGCCACGTGTCGTTAAAAAACAAACTGATTAACAATATAATAGAGTTGTAAGGTAATAAATATTTCAGGTATTGGGCATTTGTCATTATCATGATTAGATTATCTAATTGACAACAAAAAGGGAAAATTAAGGAAAGAAAAACGGCGCGTGATATTTTTTTTTAAAGATTATAACTTTCTAAAAGGAAACTCATTAGAACTTCGAAGTGGTGTATTTCAACTTTGCTAAACTTATTTCAACATTTTAGTTATTTGTCCTAGTTAATTGTGCGGATGCCAGATTTATGTAACATATTTCACTATCGTCATAAAGACAAATACGGATATAACATTCAAATTCTCTTAAAAAAACCTCTCAAGACAAACTTCTAAATTCTAGATCCCTCTGATCTTCATTATTATCGATACACTTGTCATACATGTACATCCTGAACAAATCAATTGTTATTTTTATCAAATTTGGAAATTTAAAACTTCTAAAACGTTTCCCGTAAGAGCGTAATCTTTTATTCTTCTCTATCTGTATAGATGCACCATTGTATCTATATCTTATCCCTTATGACCATGAAATTTTCCTCCAATGTGTCGTGGCTTTCTATTGGCTACTTTTTTTCAGTTAATCGATTTTCTCAAAATTCTCAGATAATCCCAGATTATCTCAGAATTTTCAGATAATCCCGGATTTTCTCCAGTTAATTATTTATCTAATTTTGTGAGGAATATAATGAATTATCTCAAATATGCATTAAGCTGAGAAAATCCCGGTTTATCTTAAAAGTCTGAGATAAACCGGGATTATCTGAAAAAAATCGAGATAATCCCGGTTTATCTGAGCTTAATGTAAAATAGTGAGATAATCCTAGTTTATCTGAGATAATCCTAGTTTATCTGAGATAATATAGGATTATCTATAAAAGTGGTTCAGGCGTGCCATACACATGCTATGTTAATATCATTTCTCGTATTTTCACAACCAGCGACTGAGGATCAGATAAGGGTCAGACTGACATGTTGTTAGTTGTGTAGAAAGGTTAATTAGGTGTAGGAATAATGTATAAATATTCTAGTCGTCATCCCATAGCGTGAAGTAATTGTGTTTTGTGGTATTATTTAATGTAATTGAAAAAATAGTACAAATATATCACATTTTAAAATTCCTGCACATGATCGTTCAATATATGGTTGTCCAACCGAATTTATTGTTTACAATCGTCAAACTTGTGCAAGTAACCGAGCCTTAAACTGAGAGAAGACACATATCTATAGTATAGTAGAACACCCAATCCCATTTAGATTTACTATAACTAGTGTAAAGGCTAAAGGAATAAAGCCGTTGAGACCGAGTACCCTCGGCCTCCCTTTTTCTTGTCGGACACTTCAAGCATGTTAATGGCTCTAATTTTACCTGAAGAGAAAACAAATATGCATTCAACCTTAAAAGCTCTTAAAAGTAGCAAAATTGGTGGAAATTATATATTATATTGTTCACTATGGCCCTTCCACGTGTTCTACGATAGGACACTTTTGTTGACGTTATATTTTTCTCTGATTGAGCGATACTGACACTAATTCAGCATTTCTTTATACAATTCAAACAATGAAAAACAGTTATAGCCACAAAGAAACATCTACTTACCATAATGATACTTGATAACGACAAGTTTCTCGTCGACTTCGTCCTTTGTTTTTCCATGGAAGTATTATATTGACAGGAACTACAACGATTAATTAGCACTTATTTATAACCCGGGTAGCTCTGTAGAAAAGATATGGAAACTGTCTTATTAGTACGTTGTCGTTAATTTCTTTTGTGACTATCTGCGATAAATTGACCAGAGATACTTCTTATCAATCACGTGGTTTTTATCCAGACTCCAGACAGATTAACATCAATACCTGTCGGAAAACACCTTTACTTATTTCAATCGCGTAGGTTGACATTTATTCATGAACAACTTATTTAAACAAATCGACTGATGCATAAAAAATGAAAATCGGCCCAGAATTAATTATTCTACAACGATTCAAAATAGTCAGTGACATTATTTTATTTCTTCAGGGGTTAAGTTAAAACTGTCAAAAGAGTGTGTTCCGGTTACCGCCGGGTCAAGAAAATTTTCTAAATAAATATATACACTGTGACGACCCGATTAATGTATAGAGCAACGAACCTGGATTACCCTGGAAAGTAGAAATTTTCAGTTTTAAATGCGAAAAAACGAATTTTATCTGATAATATGCAGCCGGTGTCAGTATTTTTTATTTGTCATTTAAGAATGTGCCAATCATGACTTATGATTTGATCCGTATTTATCAATTTCAGAAAAAAAACGAGACTTCTAAAATGTTATGGAATAGCTAAAGCATCTCTGTCCCATAAAATTTTATCACTATCTGTCCAAATGATACTAATAAATATTATTGAACAGTTGCAGTACTTACAAAATTTCAACACATCAGGGCTCAGCTGAAACATTCGTATACCAACCAATTATCTGCATTTAGAGCGAAGCTTGATAATTTCTACATTTATTTCAAATCACTTTGATCTTTAATTTGTATCAGAACAATCATTTTACAATCGTCTTAAATATGCATGAAATGTGTGCCACTGGAGTAACCAGTAATTATATTATCACAACTTGCGATATATATCACATATAGTGCAATTTCTTCCGAAAAAAAAACAGTAAACATCGGGCATTTATTCAATTAATATGGTACAAATTTCCATCGTCAATGTGTTTTTCTATAGAATTAATGATGTCTCGCACAAATCCATCAATCTATCAATCGGCACACATATGCAGATGTAGGATAACGGAATCTGCCGAGGTTTGCCAATTGTTGTTTCCTAAGAATTTATCACAACTTTCGATTTCTTCGTTTATTTCCGTAATCGCGAAAGCAACCGAGAATGACGATATTGTAGGGCACTACACGCTGGTGTGTAAATAACGTGCCATGTTTCAAGCTAATTAACATGTCATTAAATTGCGCGCGGCATCGCAGATGAAACGTTTGAAGTCGGGTCGTAGTAGTTCCTGTCAATATAATTCTTCCATGGTTTTTCTTTTCTTTTAAACAGGAAAAGAGCGGGCTGCAGGAATGCGCATGTGTAATCTTAACTTCCTGACTGTTAAAACCCCGCGAAAATATGAATATGAAAAATTCGAGATTTTTGTAAATAATCACATTATTTCAAATTTCTGTACATGTTATCATTATGTGAAATTATTCATAAATATCATGTGAGATATGATATACTGTGGTTTTTCTTTTTTTTTTCTTCAAAGAAATTCTGTATCTAACATTTTAAACCCCCCCCCCCCCCCCCCCCCCCCCCCACATGCACACACACAAAGATTAATAGTGGATGTCTCGAAGGACCATTTCGATGTAAAGAAAAGTGTTCTTAGTTGTAAGCAACAGGTAAAAAAACACCCATAATCAATTGCAGTAATTCTAAATATTATCTTTCAGTGGCGGATCCAGAACTTTTAGTAAGGGGGGAGGGGGCGGCTCTGACTGACCTAAAAAGGGGGGGGGGCTTAAGTCATGCTTCATTGATTCCCTATATAATCAACCCTGGATCAGCCTATATCTTTCAGTGCCGATTATTTCACAGAAAATAATAAGATCTTTTGTGTACATAAGATATCTGTGGAAATCGAAAACTTATATTATTCTTTTCTTAATAAATATATACTGCTGTCGTTATATAGATATAGGAAGATGTGGTATGAGTGCCAATGAGATAACTCTCCATCCGCATGTACTACCTTGATTGGATGATTCTTTTTTTTATAAAGATCTACAATAAATACTTATTTAAAATCAACGTTTATTCAATGTTGAATCAACGTTCCAATTTTAAAGTTGAAATGGTCAACGTTAATTCAACGTTGAATAAATGTTAATTACCCAACGTTGAAAATATAACGTTGTTTCTACATTGAATATACGCTGAACAACGTTGAATCAACGTTGAGTGCCTGCTGGGTTAGATCACAAATTTTCCGGCCAAATTTAATCTTCATAATTACAACGTATGCTGTATATTTTTAAAATCAAACCTTGAAATGCACAACGGATTATCATGACTGATGGATTACAAAATGTACAGACGTTCATATGTTAATACAATCAGGAGCCTGTGGTTCGGGGGTTTTCGTTGGTTCGTGCCTGCCATATTTGTTTTTCATAAATTATTTTGTTATAAATTAGACCGTTTAAATTGTTTCACATTTTACATGCCGGGGCCTTTTATAGCCGACTATACGGTATGGGTTCTTCATATTGTTGAAGCCGTACGGTCGCTTATAATTGTTTATATCCACTTCATAGGAAATTTGGTGGATAGTTGTCTCCTTGCCAATCATACCACATCTCCTTATTTTTATATAAGACGTCATGAGTATACCAAATGATGGTAGATAAACCACGATAAGTCTCATTGAAGCATATAGTCTAACGTGAGGGTACCCAAATTGCACCTATTTTGACAGTTTTTTCACCTACGTTTTTTCATGAACCAGACAAAAGTTTCCATTCTGTGTTTATTTTGTAGATGTATCATTATTTACTATATGGCTCCACCAATTCAATTTTGAATCCATAATGAATCATAGAAAAATGGGTTTGAACGAACCTTCAAACGGTCCATGATTCTGTAATGAGGAGTACCCAAATTGCATCCATGCTTAAATTCACATCCTTAAAAGTCGAATAACAGATCTTTTGTTTTATTTCTTCAAATATTTAGAAAAATTTGACATTAGTCCATACTTACTGTTCATTTTTTATTAAATGAATGCTTGTAACATATTTTGTTTGCTAATTTTTAAAAGATGACTTTTTGTGGACGTCGCATGGCGACGTTTCCGTACATTTTACTTTTTCCAGTGATCACTTCATCTGTTGATATATACTGTGAATGTGTTGTGTATATTCAAATATATTTATCTATGTTAAAAGACGTGCATAGTGTCAAATCTCAAAAATACAAACTGTTTAATCTATAGGAAAACTTGTAAGATTTCCGCTGCTATTTTTGCTAAATAGGTGCAATTTGGGTACTCGGTGCAATTTGGGTACCGTGATGTTAATTGCGAGAGTTGTGTCAAATGTTGGAAAAATAAAAAGTAATTGACCCTGACCTAAAGGTGAAATATCAAATTAAGGTGATAGTTGTAGATCGATATTCAAATCTCGTAAAACCATTAGAAAGAGGAAAGAGACAAATCAAGTTAAACTAAAAGCAGGATACTGTAACACTTTATTTCAACGGATTTCTACATGTTTTCTTCCACGTGTGTACAAGACATGTTTGTACTTTGCAGGTGTCATTCATAAAACAGACAGATAAACGTTTACCTCCTTATTTATAATATTGTTATCATTACTTTTTGTACATTAAACTCAGGGAAAATAAGTGAAGTGGTACGACAAACTAATGAAAAATGTAATTTTACTACTTTATTTTATTTGACATTAAAATGGGTTGTACTTGTATATAAGAATGAAAAAGGGGTAGTGCTTGTATATTGCTATATTGATTTTATTCAAAGAAAGGTTAGAATAAATAATAAGATATTCAGTGTGTAATTGCGAACTTTCGCTTTTACGTATAAAAACCCAGCAACACCCGCAAATGGAGAATTTATCTTAAAGTTGATACGTCAGCTTACGTTTTGTATCGTGATTGCCATGCTAGAGGAATCCTGCGCTCAATGCTAATTTTTATTAAAATGATTTTTTGGCAAACTTGGCGATACTATAGAAAGCGGAATAACTCTTTGACTTTAGATTGGAGAAATGCTAATACCTAGTTCCTTCTCCTGATCATGTAATCTGATCTCAGAAGGCGCTTCCTGAGTGCAGATAGAAAGTGGCAGGACAAATTTGGAACTGAAATTGTATTTATTATTACAATCTGTGTAATTTGTGTTTAAATAGTACGTTTACATTGTGGTTTCGAGAAGAAAAGGACCGTATTCTGTTGACAATTATATAACATCAATATGTTATTTGACATCGGATATTTATATAGCCGTTATTTGCCGTAATTTGCACCTGTCTGCTTGATATTGTGTCTAGTGAGTGATTTTGAGTCAGCTGAAGCGCCGGATATTTTAAATTCTATAGTTTATTTAGACAGAATTTAATTTTACGATGATAATTGTCGTAGTTGGTAGTTTACACGTTCACAGATTGGGAACGTTTATTCATAATCGAAAGACCTAACATAATTTCACTTAGGATCGCAATAACTATGTTGATGGTGTTCAGTTCCACTATGGTGTTGGTATACCAAAATATTTTCGAAACTTTATTTTTCCAACATTTGACACAACTCTCGAAATTAGACTATATGCTTCAATGAGACTTATCGTGGTTTATCTACCATCATTTGGTATACTCATGACGTCTTATATAAAAATAAGGAGATGTGGTATGATTGGCAAGGAGACAACTATCCACCAGAGCCAATCATACCACATATCCTTATTTTTATATAAGACGTCATGAGTATACCAATTGATGGTAGATAAACCACGATAAGTCTCATTGAAGCATATAGTCTAATTGCGAGAGTTGTGTCAAATGTTGGAAAAATAAAAAGTAATTGACCCTGACCTAAAGGTGAAATATCAAAGTAAGGTGACAGTTGTAGATCGATATTCAAATCTCGTAAAACGATTAGAAAAAGGAAAGAGACAACTCAAGTTAAACTGAAAGCAGGATACTGTAACACTTTATTCCGACGGATTTCTACATGTTTTCTTCCACGTGTGTACAAGACATCTTTGTACTTTGCAGGTGTCATTCATAAAAAAGACAGATAAACGTTTACGTCCTTATTTATAATACTATTATCATTACTTTTTGTACATTAAACTCAGGGAAAATAAGTGAAGTGGTACGACAAACTAATGAAAAATGTAATTTTACTACTTTATTTTATTTGACATTAAAATGGGTTGTACTTGTATATAAGAATGAAAAAGGGGTAGTGCTTGTATATTGCTATATTGATTTGATTCAAAGAAAGGTTAGAATAAATAATAAGATATTCAGTGTGTAATTGCGAACTTTCGCTTTTACGTATAAAAACACAGCAACACCCGCAAATGGAGAATTTATTTCCAAGTTGATACGTCAGCTTACGTTTTGTATCGTGATTGCATTGCTAGAGGAATCCTGCGCTCAAAGAAGATATCGATAAATTGGTGATTTTAAAAGTTAATTGAAATCAATTCTTCAAAAGTAGTTATTCCAAAGGGTGGTAATTATGTATCCCATTGGTCGACTTGTTGTAGTCATATGAAGCAGAACTTAACGGTACAATTGCATTTTCCCAAAATGTCAACTTTCCATTTCTCAGTTGTAACATAACTGCTGTCCAATTATATTTCGTTTAAATATCTCAATCAATACCTTACGTGCGTACATGTTCATATTATACGAACTCCATCATCAAGGATGTGCTCATAATGCAAAATCTCCTCCAGCATGGTTATCAGGAAGATCGATTGAAATATACACAAATGGCATGGTCATCATCACGAATTGGCTTTATACGATTTGTCTGTGTCTCAACTCACATCTTTTCGAAGTCTTAGATCTTAAAATACCAGAAAAGTCATCTGATCAGTAAATTTACCGAGTGTGTCCTCTTTGCTATCGTGACAGTTTGGCTGAGTCTAGATTTGAATGATTTGTGATGCATTGCCCTATCGACGCACCTGGTCTCGCTCCGTTTTGATTTTACGCATTTCACTCATTTGTTTTACTTGATGTGTATATTCAGAATATCAACGAGATTTGAATACCGGTATACAATTAATGTTGCCTCTTATTTACGGACAACTTTATGGTTTGGTTTACTGTCCTGGTCTAGATGACCATGGATATATTTAATTTGTATTATCTACATTACAGTTGAATTGTTTACAGTAGGTATATGTTCAGTTGTAAGGTCTTCGAATTCGAATTCACAAATTGCTTTTAATCTTTAAAAATAATTTTTAGTGATCGTAACATGAAGTCATCTGTTCGTAAATTTAAAGGGCTCATCAAAATTTGGTTAATCTTATGAAATATATGTATCACTGATGACGACAGGTACGTTCCTCTGGTCGTAGCCATATTCCCGGTCTTTTTTATGTAGCATCTTAAAATACTTGTTACCGAATATTTTTCCGCATCGAGCAACACGACGAGAGTCACTCTTGAAACAGGAGCTACTAAAATATCTGTTTTACCTCTGGTTTATGCTCGTGCTTTACACCGGTAATCGATCTGTTCAGTATTTAGTTTTCTATGTAGTGTTTTGTATCTAATCTTATTTCTGTATAAGGCATTCATAGTTCGTCAAAATGAACTAAATATATTTCTGACACTTAAATACAGAAAAATAGAAATATGAAAAATGTCAAAATTGCTCCATTTTCATAAGTTCATGCAGTTATTTGGACTTTAATTTCATTATGCTACAATTTCCATTCGTATCATTTAAACTATGCGAAAAATATATGAAAGGTACTAACTGTAAATGTCTCACTTCTGTAGGTATTTATGTAAACGGGAATGGAAAAACAAGATAGGGAGCGTTTGAGAATATACAGAACTGACATAATCAACAATCTTGAAGCTGGTGATATTTTAGACTACCTTCATGAAGATGAAATACTGACGAATACGGATTGTGAACTAATTTTTAGTGGTAAAACGAGGAAAGAACGGTCAAGATTACTGATCGATACAATTACACGACGTGGTCCAAAAGCTTATAGCTCTTTTACACGAGCTCTTAACCTAGAAAAGTATAAGTTTTTGAATGAGAAAATTTCCTCTGGTCAATGCAGGTATACTAAATTGTATCCGAAGCAAAAAATCTTCCAAGAAATTCAGAACTCATCCAATAGTTCAATACCTATGCATGGGATTAGAACCTTGGTTTTGGAAAATGTTGAACCAAATGATATTTTAGTTATTCTGTATCAGGAGCGAGTTATCTCTGAAGACGAGTACGAAACTGTCTGGGAATGTAGAACAAGAAGGTCTAGATGTTCTAAACTATTATACCTGCTTTCGCTATGCCATCAAGATATTGTCATTCCAGTGTTGAATGAAGCCTTCAACTCAAAATATGATTTCATTAAAACAATCATTAACCAAACAGTAGGAGAAGGTAAATTCCAAACCAATAAACTGCATTTAGAATGTGCAGAGAGCTCCAAGCATACATGTATTTATGATCGTCATCAAAAATATATGAACGATCTTCCTTGCAAAATATGTGTAGGGCAAATATCATCTGATGACTGCAAATGTTACATGGCGGATGATATAACGTTCTTCAAGACTTCAGTGTTAGATAAAAGAAATTGCCGTCAGTTAGTGTCAAGTCATCCTAAACTTTCGACTGTGCAAACTTTCCGACCAAGGCATTCACGAAACAGACGGAGACCGTCCAAAAAGTCTTCATCGCTTTCACCTGTACCATTTTCAGACACACATTCCACATCTAGTATAATGACAGATATAAGATCGTGTTTTCAGTCGACTTGCATGGGGAATTCAAAATCGAGAAAACTATTCATTTTTTGAGATCTGTCAACACGGCCCCCTTTAGAACAACACCAACATTTACTTGTGGCTTTCAACTATTTAAGTACATTAATTAACGAGGGCAAATTTGATATTTTTCAGTGTTATTGCAATGGGTTAAAGCATAAATATACCGACGACTATGATCTTAACTGTTTGATCATGTATTTACAAGCTAGTAGAGAGCTTTTTAGAACAGATTCTGATAAGGCAAAGAAACTGATAACTAACGCACTCGAAATCGTTCCAAGGACTTCTAATCCTCAGTACTTTACAACAGAATTATAATCTGCCAAATCTAGAATGTTTTTAAAGTAGGAGACAGTTTGAAAAATTCCAAACAACAATTGATGATGCTAAAATTATTGTAAAATCAGATCCTTTAAGCTGCACTGGTCATGCAGCTGGCTGGTTGTATCTAAATGATGCTAGATATTCTGCAATTCAAATTGGATGCATCAATTTTCAACAGAGAAATTCAGCAAGGGCATGTAAACTGTTACACAGCAAAGCCAAAAACAGTTTTAAGAAATCCATATGTCATTTCCAGAGAGATGTTGGAAAAGACGGTCCTTTTGGCTTCGGATATGCATTATGTCGTTTGATCATTTTGCTTCTTCGATGTGGTGATAACGGACGAATGATGGATATACTACACCCTTCAAGTGGTGGTATCAAAACAGCAGCAAAGTATCTGAAACAACAAGACAGAAATTGGTGTGGTTCATAAGTGTTTCTCGTTTCTCATTTTTTATATAAATTAGACCGTTGGTTTTCTTTTTTTAAATTGTTTTACACTAGTTATTTATACACCTCATAATCATTAGATACAACAAATATAGTTGACCTATTGCTTATGGTTAAAGAAAAACAGACCAAAACACAAAACTTAACATCGAGCAATTAAATGTGAAAATGATTTCCAGATCAAATAAAGCCTGCCAGGCTGACATATTCATCTTAAAATATTTTCATACACCAAATATAGTTGACCTATTCCATACAGTATTAGAAAAACAGACCAAAGCACAAAAACTTATCTTTAACCACTGAACCATGAAAATGAGGTCAAGGTCAGATGATACCTGCCAGACAGACATATATACCTTATAACCATTCCATACACCAATAAAGTTGACCTATTGCTTTTAGTTTAAGAAAAACAGACAAAACACAAAAACTTAACATTGAGCAATGAACCTTGAAAATGAGGTCATGCTCTAATATTAAGTGCCAGACTGACATGCTCATCGTAAAATATTTCCATACACAAAATATAGTTGACCTATTGCACAGTATTAGAAAAACATACACAAACATAAAAACTTAACTTTAACCACTGGACCATGAAAATAAGGTCAAGGTCAGATGACACCTGCCAGTTGGACATGTACACCTTACAATCACTCCATACAACAAATATAGTAGACCTATTGCTTATAGTATCTGAGATATGGACTTGACCACGTAAACTTAACCTTGTTCATTGATCCAAGAAATGAGGTCGAGGTCAGGTGAAAACTGTCTGATAGTCATGAGGATTTTGCTAGATATGCACATACCAAATACAGTTAGGTATCTTATTACTCATAATAAGAGAGAAATTAACATTACAAAAAAATCTCAAGTAGTCACTGAACCATGAAAATGAGGTCACGGGCAATGGACATATGACAGACGGAAACTTCATAACATAAGGCATCTATATATAAAGTATGAAGCATCCAGGTCTTCTTCCCTATAAAATGTGAAGCTTTTTAGTGCAGTATGAAAACTTTTTTACTGTTTTCTATATCCATCAATGGTTAAGCCTTCTTTAAATATTCATACAATCCATGCATGGGTAGGAAATCTACATCAGACAGGAACACATATGGTGTATTGACTTGTTTTAAAGCTACATTACGTAAATAGTTGACTGGATAATATTGCTGTGACAAAAATAAAATATTAAAATTACATATGAATTATTTAACACAGGGAAGAGTTGTGAACTGCATAAACTGATTTAATCAACCAAATATGTTTGCTCGTCAATAGTCAGGAACATCTCCATGGATATATTTAAATGATTTTGACCAATTAAGAATTTTTTGTGAATGGCAATCCTGGAGGAGTGTCTGTTAAATATATTTATGAGTTGTCTGTGGTCTGAAGGATTTTAAGCTTGTTCCTTAATAAAGATACTTGAAGACAGCACACTGACCTCTAGACAATTGTTTTTGGTTTTGTTGTTGTTGGTTAGAAATACTATCATATGATTTAACCATTGATACGGAGAATAAGAATTTTTTTCATAACTGAATTTTGATGCTAATATGCAAGTTTGAGGCTCTTCATAACCTGGCAACAAAGAAATGTCTATTGACAAATTATGAAACTGAATGTTTTGCATTTCTATAAAAAGGTTTACTACTTCCAATTTCCAAGAGAAGTATATGTGTACAACAAGAGAAGTATGTGTGTACAACAAGAGAAGTATGTGTGTACAACAAGAGAAGTATGTGTGTACAACAAGTAAAGATCTGGTTAATATACAGTAGTGTTATACAAATGTGTTTTACAAATATCTGTCTACTTGTCTACTTAAGGAGGAGTTGTGCTTACTAGAGACTATATAAATTTATTGCAACATAGAAGTAAGTAAATTCGATTATCTTCCCTTTAACATGTAAGACAAGGATTATATTTCTCCTATAAAGGTAGTATTCTACATCTGTGTACAGTTTCATCAATATCCATCAAGCCTGTTTGGATGAGTAGCACTTACCAGATAGACAGATGGACAGACAGGACAGGGTGATTCCTTTATATTCATCAAAATATTGTTTGGGGGTGGGGGTGGTTTAATAAAAGTTTTAAAATTCAATAATGAAAACTTACATTATTCTAAGAAATAGAAAGATTTTTCTAATGTTTTACCGTTTAGTCCCATGAGTCTGAAACAACACAATTCAAAAACAGTCCAAATCAAAAGTGAGCTTCATTTTCCACTCCAAACATAGTGTACAGAGTTATTGAAATCTACAAAAGCAAAAAAAAGTACAAAGCAAATTTGAGTTGTTGTGGAACATGTAAAGTGTTGATTGATAACAGACAGGCCAACTGATTACTGTTGGTCAAAGGTCACAAGTTGAGGGGGCATCATATTATCTTACCCCATCTCTATAAACTACATAATATCCTATATTTTTCCTCTGCATGAATACTTCTGATTCCTGAGCATATCGTAAGAATTGTTGAGCCTCTGCATCAGACATGTGAAGAGCTAGACTGATAGGGCCTTCCCAATGTCTACAGATTGTTTCTAGCATCTGAAGTCTATCCATACTTAGTTGTGCCACTAATGTCACATCCCATTCTGTTGGTTGTTAATCATAGTCCAGGTAATACAAGTGTGTACGGTGTACAAGGATACGTTCTCTTCGAAAATCATAACATTCATCATCTTCATTCAAAGCACTCAACTGTAAAATAATAAATGTTTAAATGTAATACATCAAAATAATATAAAGCAGATCGTATATATGACATTAATCATTTACAATTTCTCACTAAAATGAATAATTTTGTGGTGGTGTCAGAAAGCATTTGTGATTTCATTCCCTGATACATTTAGTTTTACTTGATTAATCCCTTTCTATAGAAATGTTGATCATCAGAAACTTCATACATCGATTTATCAAATTTACCTGCTGTTCAATAGGGTTTTCTTGAGTGTTATCACATCCAAACAATTCACGTCTCAACAGATTGGCATCATACTCCAGGAATGTCAGATACAAATTGTGTAAAAATTCCAAATGCTTTATTTTTACGTTTAATTTCTTTGGTGAATTCAAGTGGATTATCTAAAAGAAAACAAGAGTGATTTTTACTATTTTTTAATATTTTTAATAATTGTGTTCACATTCTACCTATTTCTTCACCTAAACTTCCCAATTTTTGCACAGAATTGTAGAAATAAGAAAATTACCAAGTGGCCTACATTAATGTAGATGTTAACCACATGCATTTCTGAATTTAGAAAAATCTGAGTATAAAAATCAGATCTCGAGTATTTTGTGTATTTATCAACATGGACCATACAAGAAAAAATTCATATATACCATTCGTGGTCAACAAAATAATTTAGCATATGATAAAAATCTAAGAAAGCTCCATGACGTCAGAACTAAAATAGAAAAATTAATAAACAGATTACGCAAGCCAGTTGAAACCTTTGAAAGTATTTATTGGTTTATACTGGGACTGTAGTAATGGAGTCAAAATGGTCATCAACTGTGCAAGATCTGTATTATAAAACAGAAAAAGCATTACTATAAACTATAATGGTAGTTTATACGATTTAATCAAACCCAAGAATAGTAACTTTTTGCACAGTTTTATGTAATGTAGTATTTTTGTAATTCTTTATTCATAAGCTGTCTTATGATGAAAAGTTCAGAAAAGAAGATATATAACAGTTCCAATGCCATTCAATCATAGTTACCCAACCATTAAATGTCACTAATGCAAGTATCATTTAACTGTGCCTTACCTTGAGATCAAGAGATTTCACTGTAACATTGTTCACTACGAGTGTTATCACTTAGTTGTACATTCATTTGACAGGGTAACTGATACAACAGATAGGGGTGAAGTTTTAATACTGTATTAAAAATATCCTGAAAATAATAATATGTTGATTTTTTACAACGTTTTAACATGTTTATTTACCTGTTTATTTACTTTTGACTTTAATTATTTATCCCTTGTAATTTTTTATTAACTGTGTATTTGCATTCAGGTGTCACGGGTCAAATTTATTCGTTCATTGTGTGTTAATTTACGTTTTTTGATTGAGTTAAACCTTCCAATTGATATTTTATAGTGTGTTTTTCTATGTTGTGATGTTATACTATTGTTTCAGAAAAGGGAGAAGGTTTGGTACCATTAAAACGTTTAATCCCGCTGCAAATGTTTGCACCTGTCCTAAGTCAGGAATCTGATTACAGTAGTTGTCGTCTGTTTATGTAGTTCATACGTGTTTCTCGTTTCTCGTTTTTATATAGATTAGACCGTTGAATTTTCCGTTTGAATGGTTTTACACTAGTAATTTTTTGCGGCCCTTTATAGCTTGCTGTTCGGTGTGAGCCAATGCTCCGTGTTGAGGCCGTACTTGACCTATAATGGTTTACTTTTATTAATTGTAACTTGGATGGAGAGTTGTCTCATTGGCACTCATACCACATCTTCCTATATCTAATTAAGAAGAGAAAAAAATCAAAAAATTTGATAACCCACATTTGTCAACAGTTTTAATCACCGGTTCAAAGGAGTTCGTTTAATTAAACTGTAAATTTTAAACTCAAGTGACCTTGCTTAACTTGTATCTTCAAATGACATATTATCCTCCACTTTTAACAGTTTAAATTTATTCTTTTTTTTAGTATGATCCGATCAACACTCATACAAAACATACTATGAGGTAGTTTTTGTTTGATTATATTTTGTGATCAACTGTGAGGAATTTCAGAGATCTTGTGCCAAATTTCTGATGTTGTATTTGTAGTATTTTTTCTGTAAAAGTTATCTATTTTCGTTTGTTTATTAATATCTAACACTAACAATAACAAGACCAGGTCAAGACCTCTGTCACTGCATTTAAGTGATTAAGGTAACATGAGTATTGTAAAATTTGAAATATCGGAAAACAAGAAGTGACAGCACGGCAGATGTAAAAATTGCGTACACACTACAACTCATTATTATAAAGCTGTAGACTAAATATTAAATCATTCCCTTTAATATGAGCTGAGAAAAATTGACAAAAATTTATCTTGTACTTGTTTTGTAAATTTCAAGCTACAAAAACATATATCTGCAAACAGGTAAATGGCTACATGGCAGATGTAAAAATTACTTACTCGCAACAACTCAACATTATAAAGCTGCAGACCAAATATTAAATCATTACCTTTCATTGAAGCCAAAAAACTTTGATGATGAAAGTTTTTTTTTCTGGCAAAAGGACGGACAGACGGACGAACGGAGTTGAGCGATTACTAGACTTGCTTACGCAGTCGGCAACACAGGTACCAAGAATGTGTCTACAGGACATTATACCCCACACTCATTTTCTTATTTCACATTTCAATGTACAGTTAACTGCTAAATCTGTGTCAAAACCCTTATTTGGTATTTAATGAACAAGTGTACTTTGTTTCAAGTTTCATGGTAAACTAATTTGAACTGAAATTTTAACTAGTATATAGAACAGCCCCCTCTCCCATCCCCTACAATTGAAGATAGGGCATCGAAACAAATTTTCAGCAAAATACTTGAAGCAAAAGCAGTCCACATAAATTGTATACCTAACTGCATATGCCAATTATTCTGACAGTAAATAACAAATAAGATGGCTTAATTCTGTAAATTTCATATTTTCAAATGAACATATCGAACACACACAGAACTGGGTTTAAAAAGATTTTACACTGAGCAACTTTTCTTGTATTCTTTTGCAAGAGCTGGATTCTGTATTTTCCTCCACCAAGACTGACCAAGATGGAATCTACAAGAATTAATGACATCGTTTGGAAACATGTCTCTTAATGTTTTATGCATTCGTTCTTTAAAAGCTAGATGAATGGTGTTTACGTTCAAGGTCAGATTAAACATCTTAATTTTGATGAGTGTTCAGTTTAATCTTAGATCAACAGATGAATTATAATACATGATACATGTATAATATAGGTAAAAAAAAGTAGACAGGTAATATTTACATGTGTAAGGTGTCCAGAGGTAACCAAAGTTAATATCGATATAAGGTGACCAGTTGTAACCAAAGTCAATATCTATGTAAGGTAACCAAAGTCAATATCTGTATGTGTACGGTGATCAGAGGTAACAAAAGTCAATAGATGTGTAAGGTAACTAGAGATGACCACATTCGATCTATTTAAGATGACAAGGGTAACCATTTGAAGTCATATCTACGTAAGGATGACCAGAAATTTCCAAAGTTCAAATCTCCATGTGTGAGGTGACCAGAGGTTACCAAAATCAACATCTGTGTAAGGTGACCAGAGTTAACCAAAGTCAATATCTATGTAAGGTGACCAGAGGTAACCAAAGTTAACCACCAGGTTACCGTACATATGCAGTAAGTCAAGTTTAACCAACCATTTTCTTCGGGTATGCCTGTACCTAGTCAGGAATATGTCAGTTGTTTCTATATGTTTCGTTGATTGATAGCGTCCCTTGTTTAATTTACATTAGAGTTCAGTATTTTTGTTATACTTTTTCAATATTTATGCAAGGTGAACAGAGGTAACCAAAGTAACTATTTATGGTAGGCGACCAAAGGTAACCAAAGTCAATATCTATGTAAAGTGACCAGAGTTAACTAGAGTCAATACCAATTTAAGGTGACTAGAGGTAACCAAATCCAATATATATGTAAGGTGTCTAAAAGTAACTAAGGTTTATATGTGTGTGAGGTGTCTAGAGGTAACCAAAGTCAATACACGGTACGAAGACCAGAGGTAACCAAAATCAATATACCAAATTCAATCTTGCATCTTTATTGTGACTACAGGTAACCAGAGTCAATATACGGTACGAAGACCAGAGGTAACCAAACTCAATATACCAAATTCAATCTTGCATCTATATTGTGACTACAGGTAACCAGAGTTGGACACCTTACACATGTAAATATTACCTGTCTACTTTTTTTACCTATATTATACATGTATCATGTATTATAATTAATCTGTTGATCTAAGATTAAACTGAACACTCATCAAAATTAAGATGTTTAATCTGACCTTGAACGTAAACACCATTCATCTAGCTTTTAAAGAACGAATGCATAAAACATTAAGAGACATGTTTCCAAACGATGTCATTAATTCTTGTAGATTCCATCTTGGTCAGTCTTGGTGGAGGAAAATACAGAATCCAGCTCTTGCAAAAGAATACAAGAAAAGTTGCTCAGTGTAAAATCTTTTTAAACCCAGTTCTGTGTGTGTTCGATATGTTCATTTGAAAATATGAAATTTACAGAATTAAGCCATCTTATTTGTTATTTACTGTCAGAATAATTGGCATATGCAGTTAGGTATACAATTTATGTGGACTGCTTTTGCTTCAAGTATTTTGCTAAAAAATTGTTTCTATGCCCTATCTTCAATTGTTATCCTTTTTCAATATTTATGCAAGGTGAACAGAGGTAACCAAAGTAACTATTTATGGTAGGCGACCAAAGGTAACCAAAGTCAATATCTATGTAAAGTGACCAGAGTTAACTAGAGTCAATACCAATTTAAGGTGACTAGAGGTAACCAAATCCAATATATATGTAAGGTGTCTAGAAGTAACTAAGGTTTATATCTGTGTGAGGTGTCTAGAGGTGACCAAAGTCAATATACGGTACGAAGACCAGAGGTAAACAAAATCAATATACCAAATTCAATCTTGCATCTATATTGTGACTACAGGTAACCAGAGTTTTTACTTTTTGTGTGTAAGGTGACCAGAAGTAACCAAATTCCATTTCTGCATGTGTATGGTGGTCAGAGGTTACAAAAGTCAATATATGTGTAATGTGACAAGAAGTAACCAAATTCAGTCTATGTAGGATGACAGGGGTATCCATTTGAAGTCATATCTATGTGAGGATGACCAGAGGTTTCCAAAGTCAAAATATCCATGTGTGAGTAGACCAGAGGTTACCAAAATCAACATCTGTGTAAGGTGACCAGAGTTAACCAAAGTTGATATATCTGCATGGGTAAGTGACCACAGGTAACCAAAGTCAATATATATGAAGGGTGACCAGAGGTAACCAAATCCAATATCTGCATGTGTATGGTGATCAGAGGTTACCAAAGTTAATATATGTGTAAGGTTACCAGAGACAACCAAAGTCACTATGTGTGTAAGGTGACCAGATGTAACCATGGGAGATATCTGTATATGGTTACCAAATGTTACCAAATTCAATCTATGTAGGATACTAGAGGTAACCATTTAAAATCATATCTCTGTAAAGATGACCAGACGTTTCCAAAGTCATAATCTGCACGTGAAAGGTGACCAGAGGTAAACAAAGTCAACATCTGTGTAAGGTGTCCAGATGTAACTTTTGCATGTGTATGGTGACCACAGATTTCCAAAGCTAATATTTGGTAAGGGAGCAGAGGTAATCAAAGATAATATATGTGTTAGGTGACCAGAGGTAAAGAAATTTAATGTCTGTGAAAGGTGACCAGAGGTTACCAAAGTTAATATCTTTAACTGAAGTCAATATCTATATAAGGTGACCAGAGATTACTAAATCCAATATCTATGTTAGGTGACCAGATGCAACCAAAGTTAATATCTGCATGTGTATAGTGTCCAGAGGTTACCAAAGTCAATATATGTGTGAGGCAACCACAGATAACAAAAATTAGCATCTGTGTAATTAAGATGACCAGAGGTAACTTAGTCAATATCTGTGTAAGTAAGGTGACCAGAGGTAAACAAAGCCAATATCTACGTCAGGTGTCCAATTGTAAGCACAGTAAATGCATGTGTAGGGTGACCAAAGTTAACAAAAGTCAAAATTTGTGTAAGGTGACTAGAGGTGGTATCCAAAGTCAACATCTGTATTAGGTAACAAGAAGTAACCAAAGCCAATATTTGGTATAAGCAAAGTCAATACTTATGCTAGGTGACTAGAGGCAACCAGAGTTAATATATATAAATTGACCAGAGGAAACTGAAGTAAATATATTTGTAAGGTGACCAGAGGTAACCAAAGTCATTATCTTTGCGAGGTGACCAGAGGTAACCTAAGTCAATATCTAGAATATCTGCATAACGTGGTTGGAAGTAACCTTTGTCTTCATTTGTACTGTGTCGGGAGATCTGTGTCATTATCTTACCTCCTATACATTTCTAGGAATATCATTGGTTAAACGCTACCGCGTGGAGACCGTGTATATTTCATATGGGGTTAGTAGGCGGGGCTTATTCTAGTACACGGTTAGTAGTGGTGTTACGTCCCTTTATAAAAAAACAATACCTGAGAAAAAATCTTAAACGTTTCTACAAACAAAGAAATTGATTAACGATTGAAATAAATGCAGAAAACACATTAAAAGCTAACAAGTTTTTATTGTTGGCATTTGTTTTCGTATAGACCAATAGAAGTAGGTTCTCTATATTGAAGACTTGGTCACTTTGATAGGCCACTAGGATCACTTTGATACGCCACATGTTAAGATAGTCGATAAGATAAATTCGTTACACAGTGTGCTAGTGACCTAATACGATATATATGGGGTCAGTAAATTTCATATGGGGTTCTAGCTTCGCTCTCACCCTATATGGAATTAACTGACCTCATATATATCGTATTAGGTCACTAGCACACCATGTAACTAATATTATCTGTTTTTTTTAAGGTAGATATGATGGTCAGATATATATATTAAATTTATTGAATTACCTATTATACTCCTTTTTTATGACTCATCGTTCAAACTATCATTACATTATCGACTACATGTACATATTATATGCATGTTGTACGAATGACATTGGTGAAAAAATATTTTCTGATACCTAGTTTTATATCTAGTTTTATTCTTCTGAGTCTATCTCTCAACATTTTGTATCTACAATTTTAGATTTTTGAAATTTCGGTAAGAATAAATAGTCATTCGGAATATTTCGCTGTTCCAGTGAAGTTTCATTTAAAATAATATATGTCACCATCACAAATGTATGAAGCAAACATCTACTATAATATATACATAAACTATAAATGGCTAAGTTGAACTAAAGTTTCTGTAATTCACGGTAAAAACCAGTTGCTCATGTCTTTACTGTACCTTAGTAAAGTTCACGCGATGTAAATAAGTGTAGTTTAGTTTATTTTAGAACCATTGGTTTATTTTTAGAACCTTACTATTACTGCGCAGAATAGCACTATTCATAGAGGTTACCTCTGGGCACATTTCAGCGTAACTATTATCCTTGTGCTATATTGTATCAAACACACCATTAGGGTAAACTATACGCCCGCCTGGATACTTTTCAATGCAATTGTATTTTTAGAAGGTTCACACTTAAATCTTACATCGGTATTGTTATTTAACGTCAGCGCAGTATTTAAACCTATCCTAACAGGTCTAGTAACACGACTTCATAATTGTTTGTTTTCTTTCAGAAAAGCTGGATTTAATGATGAGTTCAAATGTCTTGAAGGTGGATCTTTTTTATATTTCCATGTTTTCTATAAATATATGAATAATACAGTAAACTATACATTTGATAAAAGAAAGGTTTTGATTTATTTAAAAGAAAGCCGTGTAAATCAAATGAACATGAAAAACAAATTTCAAATATACAATGCATTTAATACTGTTCCTCATCTCAAAACCATAATATAAAGTAATCATAGGAAAATATTAACTGTTGCAGTTTACCATCAAACGACAACAGACATCTCATATCATCTAATTCTCCTATCACATCATTATATTTCATTGAACACTTCACAGAATATTTCTTATGCATTGCAACTGTAAATATTTCCTTGTTATCCGAATTATTTGTGTACAGATACTCCTTCAAAACGTCACTTCCGGGAAAGAATTTTTCAACACATAGTATATTGCCAGTCAATCTAATTTTGATTTTGACATTACTTATAAGATAAACATGTGTACCATAGTGCGAGCTAATCTGGTCGAATTAACTGATGGAAATTATTGATTAGCAGGAATGTCATTGCGGTTCTTGTTGATACGATACAATTGTATGCTCAAGTGTTCGGTTTGTATTTTTGAATATCAAGCAGGAAATAGTTTTTGTCAATTCAATGCGAGAAAAAAGGAACAATTAATATAACAGGTAAGGTTCTGCAAAGTGTGTAGACCAGATGAATGGTAGGACCGTTTGACAGGGTGTGTTATTCTGTAATCTCGCTCTACACAAATAAAAAAGAATTTAATATCAAGTAGACGTGAATGCGTATGTTAACATTCCCATACTCCAAGTAGACGTGAATGTGCACCTTTGACCCCATTGAAGGTTTTAACAGTGTGATTCATCCAAACCCTTCCATTATGATTACTGCTTTGTACATGGAGCCCCATGAGATGTACTGTCAACACAAGGGTTTATATTCGTAGACAACGATAAATGAGCGATTATGGGTCTGTTTTCATTTGTCAAAGGTGCGCATTGACGGTGGTCATAAATTTGGCAGAGAATTGGCCTTATAAATATATTTGAAATCGTGTCTTAAATTATCGTTGATATTTCTTTTATATGTCTTTGTCATAAATATTGATGACATCATTGATTATTATACATAGATATAGAGAAACTTCAAAATAGACGATAGAATAAATCAAACTTTATTTAAATGCATCCAATACTATTTGAAAGAAATGTTTTAACGTTAATAATGTGCATGATTTGGTCTGAATACATCAAAGTGTAGTATGATATTTAAAACTTTAGAAACTTTTTGAAAATTTTAATGTTTAATTTGTAAATCTATCATAAAGATTTAAATACATTATGTTTTTGTAGAGTCTTTTTATTTAAGTATTTGATTTCAGTATTGGTTATATTCATATACATGTACAAGTAATATTATCTTAAACTAGTTTTAACTAATGGATAGTTGATTTTTGTTTTAATATACGTACGGATCTGGAAATAGTTGGCACGTTAAGCAATGTTGAAGCCACATATCAATCAATTAATTAAGATTTTTGATTGAAAACCATGAACATCAAATTAATAAAAACATTTTGAAAACAGTGATGTGCCTAGCATACAAGCTGACACATTATTTACATTTCGTCAGTGAATATTCTTCGAAATATTACAAACGTTCAAATTTGCAGTCATAACCTTAATCATTTCCGTTTTCGAAAAAAAAACCGCTAAGTATATATGAATCATATGAGAACCAAGTCATAAGTGTTCTATTATTGCTTCGTTCTAACTGTAGGTCATTGTCGTTCTATTATTAGTATTTTAAAATCAGTGTAGGTAGGTATCTCCTGTTCCAAAAAATCAACTACTCTCGACGGAACCAAGGTATATACCAATTGGACCAAGTTTCTCGGACTAACAGCCTTTAGTTACATATTGTTGCGGGATATTGCAAATAGGCACCCTTTCAATTTCCAATCACTTTTCAGAGCCTAACCTAGCTTTTTTCGCTTAAAGTAGACAAATTTGCAGCCGATGTTGAAGCAAAATATTTCGACCCTACCTAATAATTTAAGGATGTGTTGTGATAGTCAAATTCCTCTCAGTTCTTTATCCTCAATAGCAAACGATCTAAGGTGCTTCTACTTTCTTTGCGAAAATTTCGCTTTAAGTGGGTTTTTTAATGTCCTTATATCATGGCCCCGTTTTGAAAATACTGCATTCGCGACTACTTTGTCAAACTAATCGACTCGACTTAATATATTGGCTCCGGTGTGTGTGGGCTTTATACTTCAACAAACATCCGATCAAGAAATGTGAGTATCCTTGGACCATTAACCCCTCAGATGACACTTTTATTCATAAAATCATAGCTGTTTCTTTTTGAATTTTTCACATTTTGTTATATGCTCTAGACGAAAAACAAAATATCACGCAGTCGTCGACGAACTCCTGTAAACAACAGGGCGAACAGTTTAGCCAAACCCGGAAAAAAACGCAATCATCTTTTCCTTTATTTCAAATTCGTTTCAAGTTTTTTACAACAAATTTCAATTAGTAAATGTGTTTTCAATACCTCTGAATTGAGCTCCTGGGATGATGATGCTTTTCATAAAGTGGTTGATGGAAAGAAATAAACGTCTTAACTATTTAATAAATGTATAAGAAAGGTATAGTAACACGAGAGGGTGACGTGATGTTACATAAAGCGCGGAACATAGTGAATGTCATGTCTGTGGTATTTACAACATACCGCACAAAAGTTAAATTAGCCCAAAATTTCTAAATTACAATGAAATCAATTATCAGGAAAGTACAATAACTGAAAACTTTAAACGTATCTAAAATGAATGCATGTCCATGAAAACCTAAATTGAATCTCACTTTTTACAGTCTCTGTATTATTCACTTCGTCCATTTCATTGTCTTCTCCATGGCAACACTCTTACCTTGGCGACATGTTCTATTTGCACAGTCTATATGGCGATGATGTGAGCGGTTCATCTAACGGGTCTGTTGAGACGTATGATTAAGGTCTGTCGTTGAGTATAGTTCAACTTCCGTAAATATGGTTCTGATTAGTTCAACGTTACTCAAAGAACACCCCAACATCTTTTTAAAAGAGTCCTTTGTAAGTCCTATAAGTCTCTCCCAAAAGCCACTATACCGCGGTGCTCTTTTTGGTGTAGACTTCCATGTTGTGCCAAAGGCATTGATTTTTTCTAATTGATGGTGAACGTGTTAGTTCCTCAATCTGCTTGGCGACTTCGATTTTTGTTGTGGCGTTGTCATAAATCATTGTTTTCGGCAATGCTTTTCTACTTGCGAGTCTTCGAAACACTAATAAGAATGTCTATTCAGATAAATTCATCACTACTTCCAAATATACAGCGCGGGTGTTTGCGCAGGTAAATAAACAAAAATATACTTCACTTATTTGTGCATCTATGTTTTTAACATTCAAGGCGCCAGTAAAATCTATACGGGAGGATCACTTCCTATTATTGGGTGTACGGGGATATGCCAAAAATATGGGTCATAATTTTGCGAGATTGTATATAAAAATGACCCTCCTTTTTATAACATCCTATAATAAAATGCATTTACGTTTGATAACTGTATATTGATTTGGGGTATGTATGATATACATACCATATATAAATATGCTATTCGAAATCTTACATTATTTATGATCAATTATTATATTAAATTAAATCAATTCATTTGAAAGTTCACCTTTCAAATAATTTCCCAAATAGACCTCGGAAATTTGTCTCCTGATCTTTAAATAAGTAGGGGTCATTCTTTCTTAAATATTTATATAACTATAGGTACTGAATATATGTGAATGTTATATTAGAATTGGTATATTTTTAAGGCAAACATTGCACACCCCTACCAAAAGAGGGACAAAAAATACCAGAGGGACATTCAAACTCATAAATCGAAAATAAACTGACAACGCCATGGCTAAAAAAGAAAAAGATAAACAATAGTACACAAAACACAACATAGAAAAATAAAGACTAAGCAACACGAACCCCACCAAAAACTGGTGGTGATCTCGGGTGCTCCGGAAGGGTAAGCAGATCCTGCTCCACATGTGGCACCCGTCGTGTTGCAAAAACAATATCGAGGTAACACCTCCCCCCCCCTTTTTCCCTCTGTGAAAATTTACCCCGGTTACTGTGAACTAATGTGCATCTGTAAAGCTTGATATAATGTTATCTACATACAAATCTTTGATAATTTTTTACTGTAAAATCAAATGGGTGCTTATGCAAGTGCTTTGATAATACGGCATATCAATAGCATGTAGCACCAAATAATACGGACTTTAATCTGTAAGTTGTTAAATCACTGTTTTGGTCTGTTGGTTTACTCAACCAGTGAAACCTAGTTACGTCCCGGTCCTCAATATCCAGTCTAACATTAAGAAACGCTTTTTCGATGTCTGTAGATACTGCGTACTTATTTGTGCGGAATCTAAGTAGGATTGCGGTGACTTCATTTAGCTTCGGTGGTACATTCAGTAAACATACATTCAAGCTGGCACTATCGGGTGTCTTTTTACAACTACACTCATATACGATCCTGATTGACGTCGTCACTGAAAATCTTCTTCACTTGATGATGTGGTTTGTAATGAAGTTTGATATTTGGTTTAATTTCTTCATTTTCAATCCTCCCAATGAACCCTCGTTTTTCCCGATCATCAATTATTTCTCCATATTTTAATAGTAAATTTTGGTTCCTTATTTAAACGTTTAATTACACTCTCGCTCCTTCTCAAAGCCATAGCCACAGGAGTTTGACGAAATTTTTGTTGCTTTTCTTGTCACGGCACTATAATATCATAAAGTGGTTGATAGAAAGGAAAGAAGTCTTGACCATTTGATAGATGTATTAGAAAGCTATAGCAATTTACGACAATGCCGTAACTGATGAACAGTCCATCAACTGGCTATAATCACAAGTGCAATTACTGTAATGATATTAAACGGTAAACATAATACTGCAGCAGAAAAATCAAAAACATTCAAGAATACAAGAATGTAAACTATGAACTGGTCAAATGCAAATGCTATAATACAAATGATGTGTTGCAACATTATACAATATAGGAACTGTTCACAAAAAAACAGGACAAAATGAAATTAACTTATTTGTTATTTCAATATAATTATCACCAGTCACCCCTCCCCCGAAAGCGATATATGCATTTTTCAAAGATGGGAGAGATTTTTTGTTTTTCTCAAATGCTTCAATGTATAAACTATTTCTCAAATTAATTAAACAGTAATACGTTAATTTATAGTACTGTTCCTTTACGATAATGAACTACACTGATTCATGATTGAACAGTCGAAATCATTTAACTGATAATCAGGAACAAAATTAATGTTCGCTTTTGCCTTGTTTTAGAAATTTTACAACTACTAAGTCAATGCCAATGCATATAAATGTTTCGTTCCCGATGGTGTCACCAGCCCAGTAGTCAGCACTTTTGTGCTGACATGAAAAACCAGTGATATGTTCGAGTTCTAGAAAATTATTATTTATTATATGTTCAAATATGGTATTTTTAGCCCCAAGGTATTCGTTCCCTTAGCCATATTTGGCACAACTTTTCTGCATTTTCAGGTATTAATGATCTTCAACTTCGAAATATTGTATTCGAGCGCCCTTGATGAGTCGTATGAAGACGAATCGCGCATCTGACATACCAAATTTTGTGCCTGATATCTTTGATGAATTTTAAGTGGATAGACACACTTAAAACATTAAAATCCTTATAATAATACAAAAATAGTCTTGAAATCTAAAGTTTCTGAGACAACGAGGAGGTCCACATGCTTATAACTAGCTTCATAAAAAGAAGGTGATCATGATCAAATATGTTATACAAAAAGAAGAAAAGATAACACGTCGGCAATCAAAACCAAAGTAAAAGAACAGACATATATTACATGCTAAACAAAACATTATTCTGTTAATAGAAATATCCTAAGAATTTATTGTATATCGAAATGATGTTTTATCAATATTCAGAATATGTAAATGAACAAAACATGAGAGTTCAATGTAATTTATAGGCAACAGCACTTTCTTTACTTATGTTAAAGGTTCGTGATTCCCTTTTCAATATACACAAACCATTATAAAAACTTTCAGAATAGCATGAACTCAAAAAGAAACCCAACAAGATGAGCCAAAAGAGTCAGTTTCTCCTGCAATACACGCATCACCTACTTATCAAATCTGGAGTTAATCAGCTTGTTATGACAAATTTATTCAATCGGACACAGTCATTAATTTTCGAATAGGACAACAATAACAAGATTATTGAAGTTCTACAATTTTCTTATTCATCTATTGTTCCACTGCAAAACATATAACTCTGATTTGCATATATATGACGTTTTGATAAAAAAAAATATCTTGTTTGTATCGTACTATTATGATAGTCGCTATTGAATTTTAAATTGATCATATATCATAATGTTGAATAGTGAAAGATTTCGTCATTATATACTTAAGCATATCATATTTATGCGTGTATAGTGCATTAGTTTATATAAATAACAAGGCATAGATTTACACCTCTACAGAATAAGTATTCAATATGCACAAAAGACAGTTTACCGATGTTCAAATCTCTTCTTATGAACAAGTCTTCATGATATTTCGGGGATACATTTTAATCATTTATCTTCCAACAAAACTCAACCAGATGCATCAACAGAGTAAATATTTACTTCAATGCATCCATCCATCCGACAACCTGTACTTTTTTAATTGTCACAGTGTTATTGTGATAAAAGTATGTGTTAGGACACAAAGTGTAATACGAAATCAGATCACACGACTCTAACAAGCTTCTTACGTATTTGCAAGAAGACTTATCTAATTTCTCTGTTCTTTTATACATCTATTTATCCACTGCAAAGCATTAAATTATTGTTAAAACATAATTGTGATTTGTATATTTGAATATGTCTTTTTATGTTTTGTTTGTTTAGTACAATTATTATAATCAAAACTGGGTTTTAAATTCTTAATATTTAATCATTGTGAATAGTGAAAGGTTTGTTTATCTAAAAGATAAACAGACCGTTGTTATGCTTGCATAATGCATTTATCAATTTAAATATTTTTTTATTATTCAAACAGGGTACAGAATTTTTAAATCCAATTGATTCTGACGAAGAAGAAAAAACATACACACATTACCAAGTAGATGAAAAGTGAAAGGAGAAATATAATAGATGGCATGTTCTAAACAAAACGAAAACATCAAAAGTATTAATAAAGACAAACGGTAAGTGCCATGCTGGATACTTTTTCGAGGAAATACAAAGTTTAAATGCACCTTTTGAATAATCTCGTCTTGAACGACGAATAATTTATTATATCCATAATATTCCTGAAATGTTTAAACCTGTTCCTTTGGTAAGACTTATTTTATTCACAGTTATATCAAATAAAATGCATGAAATTTTCTACGTATATTTTTCAAAATAAGGTTTCTAAATTAAGACGACAACATTACCGATCTTCAAATATCGTAAATCGATTAGGAAGAGATAACTCTGGTGCTTAACAACTAAACAAATGTGTCAGTGTAACCCAATGATACCAATGACGCATTTCTTTAGCGATACCATCAAGGCAATATGATGAAAAAAACAACTTGCAATAGTAAACTAAGAAAATGCGGTTAAAAAAAATGATAATTCACTCATGCGCTACACGCATTTCTTTTGATATGTTATTCGGTCTCTTATTTAAAAATCGTTCGATATTTTATGTCTCGTTTACATGTAGTTATTCAATAGATATTTCCGAAACATAATGAAAAGGACGGTTACGTTTTTTTTTTTGTTTTTTTTTTTTTCAAACAGCTAAAAAAAAGCATGTATAGTCACATAGTGTTGCTGTAAAGGAATGAAAATCTCATCTGCTAGTATAAAAAAAATAAGGAGATCATGTATGATTGTTAATGGACAACTATCCACCAAAGTTCATATAAGTGGATGCAAGTAATTAAAGACAACTGTTCGGCCTTTAAACAATGAGGAAAATCCGTACTGTATAGTCGACTTGAAAAGGTCCCGAAATGAAAAATATGAAACAATTCAATTCAGAAAACTAACTGTAAAGCCAACATTTCGTTATTCTTTCAAATGATGTTGGTGCTTCTCTTAACTTAAATATAACTCTGATGAAGAACTAAAGTTGCTACCAACTGCAATGTACTACTCAAATGCATACAATTTATTTTGAAATATATTGTTAAGCAATTATTTTTATTATGATGACAAAACGTTTTTTTTTTTTTTTTTAAAGAAAGCCAAAGAGGGCTTATTTTAGCAATATCGACATCCCGTACCTTTACGCTATTTTTCTACGATGCAACGTTATCAACAATAGGAGACTTGGAATGCATAATTTGAAGAACAAAACATTTTAAAAGAAAATTGCATTTCATTTCTATAATGCATGGTTTCATTTTCCTGATTAATGGTAGCTATAAAATTCCTCTTTATGTTCGCATACGTGTATATAAATCTGATGATTTTTCCAAAACAGTCATGCAAAAATAATATTCCTTTGCAGGTGTTTGGAGTTTAAATGTATAGATGAAGTTCACGTTGTTGTTACGGAAAGCGACGATTTCAAGAAATTACTCAATAAAAAAGACGAATATGTTGTTCTGCACTCAGGAGGAGAGTCTTCCAATGTTCATCCCAAAATATTCGGGATGGTGTCTAAATACTTTAACTCTTATTTTGAATGGCACATACATGTCAGAGAGGTTGATTTAGAGGAAAATAAAGATCAAGTTAAGGATTACGAAAGTATTTCCAGTGTCGTGCATTATGCCAATACCGGTATACTTAGCTTTTCTTCTCTCAATGTCGAAAAACTTTACCAGGTTGCACATTATATACAATGTCCTTTTGTTATAGAGGAATGTGAAAAAGTAATTATAAGAATTATGCAAAACAAAGATGCATCGGAAATATTATCCATGATAAACCTTTACGACAAATTCCAGTCGACAAAAATATTGAAAGCTATCTGTGATTATGTCTCGGAGAACTTTGTACAACTTTCTACCGAATTACTACAGCTATGCGAGCATAATTTCGAATTACTGTTTTCAAATGAAAATTTATCAGTTTTTCGACATGGAATTCCAGTTGATAATCCGAATTTAGTTTTATGTGAAATTGTAAATGCATACTTCAAGAGTAAAGAAAATTGTAAACTCCATCAAAAGTTGCTTCAATGCGTAGATCAAAAGAACTTTTCAATCTGTAAACGGAAAATAGAATTTGGAGATGAATCATATGGCCTATCAGCAAAAGAACTTTTGAAACATTCTAATTTTGAGGGAGGCATACGTTCTGATGTTGTATGTAGTGAAATATATATGTATAAAAATGACAGGCCTCAGAAAATTTCTCTTTGGTTTGTAGACTGGGATGGCGTAGCCGTTCTCGGCGGGATGATAATCCTATATAAAAGTGGAAAAACAATTGAATACAATAAAAAACCGACGAAATGTATTTCGGAAGACGAGTTTTGTCTAGACGAAGACGAGGTTGTAATCGCGGTGGACTTGTATTTAGGATGCTTTGTAAAAGACTTGTCGTTTAAAACCAATTGTGGAAGAGAAATTGGACCATTCTGTAAAAGAAAAATTGGACCTTGGGGGTTCCAAAGAAAAGAAATGTCTCGTGGTGAGCACAGTTATCTCCATTCTTTAAGGTGCACAATTGTTCAATTGCGATACAACTCAGCGATCTCATGTTTGAACTTTGCCTGGATAACGTATCCTTGCGATGAATTTAAAGAAAAGAGCATTATGAAAAACGCTATGGGAGACGACTACAGAGTCAACTGGAACACCGCATGGATGGAAGACTACAACTCTAGAAGTATGAGCCATGAATACATGAACAATATAGTACCAGACGGCGTATATGAATTTACCCAAAATACATAGCTCGTTTTTGGTATTATATTAATAATAACTGGTACTGAATAAGTTATATTGTAAATCTATGAGTTTAACATTTCATAAAATATACAACATGTACAGGTGGCTATCAAAATCTTGCTTCAGATAATCAAAACAGGCGCTGTTTAATTAAAAAGTTAAACGCTCTAGAGAGCTTACAACCTATGAAATAAGCTAGATTATATCAAATATCAACCAAAATTTTACTATGCATCTCATTTATTATCAAAAATCAACTTATTGGTTTCTTTCATTATTTGGACATTTTTGTTAATCACCATATAAAAACAATAACAGTTTTTCGATATACTATATCTACCTAATAGTGTAAAAATATTTGATTTGTAAGTGTCATGAAGTGTCAAGTATCATATTTTGAAAGTAGCAGCATAGTATTCATTTGTTGGATAAGACTTACTATAGTTATACAAAAGTCTATCATATATGAGTTGTGACTGGAAATTGAGTTTTTTATGTTTTAAGGGAAGGCCTGTCATGAACAATTAATAGTTTCAGCTCATAAAAATATATAAAGTTTCTTGATTATAAATCATTCTTTGGCATAATATAAATAGACTGAAATAGAGATGAAAGTACAAATAACATACCACATGAAATGGTGTTAGGCCATGAATGCCGAAAGTATTGTTATATTGTATGTGAATTTAGACAATAACCCATACTTGAAATTAAACATGTGTACAGCAGATACACGCCTTTATAAAGAAAAATGAATCAAACATCATTATAATTGTCCTTTTAAACTTTTAAAACAAATTATTGAATTAAGTATATTACTTCATCTTTAATGTACTTAGCGCCTCATATGATTGCAAACATGTCGATATAATTATAATAGGAACAAGCAATGCGTGTCTCTTATTTTAGTATTTATTTTGGTACCAGTAATATACCATCCTCAACATTCACAGGTTACAAATTAGAAATAAAATATCAGCATGTTGAGACTGAAATGTCCGTATAATCCATACATTAATGAATGGTTTTACACTAGTAATTTTTGGGGCCCTTTATAGCTTGCTGTTCGGTGTGAGCCAAGGCTCCGTGTTGAAGACCGTACTTTGACTTGGATGGAGAGTTGTCTCATTGGCACTCATGCCACATCTTCTTTTATCTATTAAAACTCTTTCGTCAATTTTTTCAGTGACTTTGTTTCCCTGAAAAATACATTTTATTCTGAAACAGTTTTTTTTTTTTAAATTTCAGTATGCTAAATTTTGTAATTAAATAGTCGTTTGATAACTCTACTTGCAAATTTATTTGCTGCAACTCATATAAAGCCTTTTTTAAAAATAAGGAAGGTAAATATGCTAGATATACTTACTGGATGTGTGATGAGATGGTTTAAACTGTACATTTTCTCTTTGAAAACTTTATGTACGTTTCGGGGCAAAAAAAAAATATTAACAGGTTGTAAGTTTTCTAATGGACACCAGTTGTACCCCTTTAATAGCAGACTTGTTCCTGTACAGTTACTAATCACAGTTTATGGCCAAACTCAGTAAAAGCCAGTAAAATCATTTAATTGATGATTTTAACAACAATTACCGTGATATTGATATGTTTTCGTTAAATAATCAAGAATTATCTAAATTTAGCTCTTCAACTTCGTACTTTATTTGGCCTTTTTAACTTTTTTTATTCGAGCGTAACTGATGAGTCTTTTGTAGACGAAACGGACGTCTGACTTACTTTAAATAAATCTAATAATACAAACAGCAATATTTGTTCTATCCTAGATTTAGATATTTCAGTTTTACATGAAAAAACTCTACACAAAATTGTACGACAAAATGGACGATTTCTCTTTCCCTATTGTTACTTTTGTTTTTGGACGGTGATGCTCCTTTGGCACTGACTTATGGTGTTTACATATCTGGACTCGTTTACTTCGCCCGTGTCTGTAGTACGTTTTTGTATTTCAATACGGGTAATCTATATATTACTGGTAAATTATTAAGTCAAGGATTTTGTTACCATATATTACTCAAAACCTTTACTAAATTCTCATCCTTAGATATAAGGAATTACCATATGTTATCCTTTCGCTCTTGAGTAGACAAGAGTAAAAGAAACAACAAGAACAGCAGGTTATTAAACTACAATAATAAATACTGAAGGAGTGACATGACCACAAAAGAGATGGAACATAAGTGTCAATAACTTATACATGAGTCAACAGATAATTTATGAAATGTTTTAACACAGAAATGCTCAATAAGGATGAGTAAAAACTCTTTTAGCAAATAATTCGAAATTAAAAAAAATGTTTTGTAGTAAAATGAAATACTAATGAAATTGTGATCCTCAATCTTCATTGATCTTCTAAAAAACTAGCAATGTTTATTAGTCCCCTACCGACAAAGTCGAAGGGGACTTTAGGTTTGCACTCTGTCCGTCTGTCTGTCTGTCCGTCTGTCCGTCTGTCCATACGTCAGTCCGGCAAATCAGTTTTCCAGACTTTTTTTCTTTATGCTTGAAGATATTGATTTGATATTTGGTGTATTGTTATATCATGACAAGTTACAGGTGAAGTTCGATTTTCACGATTTTAGCTTTTCTCCTTGTTTAGTTAAAGCCCTTTCCCTAGAATTAAATTTTTGATGAAATACTTATTAATTACTAGATTTTTGTTCAAAGGAAAATAACTCATTTTTTAACTTTCCCTAGAATTAAATTTTTAATGAAATACTTATTAATTACTAGATTTCTGTTCAAAGGGAAATAATTCAATTTTCAAAAGACATTGTATTAAGATAAATGACAATTTGGATTTTTTTCCTTTTCTTTAGTAAATTGTTTGAAGAATTTAGTGGTAGGTTTGTTTGTTATTTTTTGTAGTTTTCACCATGACAAATTATAGATCATGTTAGAATTTCATTCCATTACAATGAATTTTAAACCGTAAGGGGACTATGTATTGCCATGCAATACTCACAGAATGCTTGTTCTGAAATATCATCTTTTATACTGTTCATATCATGCTTTGTCCCACTACAAGAAAATTGCAAAGTTGGATCCAAACAAAACTATAAAAAGTGTTCAATAGCACCATTTATTGATAAAAGTAATGATAACCCTTTTATGACAGATGATAAAATTAATGTATCCACAAATCGGATATATTTCAGATGTCACTGAATGATTTAAAAATATTGAATAATAAAGGCAACAGTAGTATACCACTGTTCGAAACTCATAAATCGATATAGAGATAAAAACAAATCCGGGTTACAAACTAAAACTGAGGGAAACGCATCAAATATAAGAGGAGAACAACGACACAACAAAAACACAACATTAAAATGTAACACACACAGAAACGAACTATAATATAACAATGGCCATCTTCCCGACTTGGTACAGGACATTTAAAAAAAAATATGGTGGGTTAAACCTGCCAAACCTCCCGCTTTTATGGCAACGTCAAACACAACACCAAAACGACAACAATATTTCTTCTTGTCATTTTAGTGCTGAAACAAGAGGCTGTCAGAGTGACAGCAAACCGGATTTTCCTGCAGAGGTCGACCCCTAAACAGTTGAGCAAGTATGGACACTACATTTAAGCTTAAAACAGCTCTGAATTTGGATTGTGATTGAATATTTGACACAGCATAGGTTTGTGACACAAAATGAATGTGGTTTAAGAACTGAAATACTTGAAATTGGACATTTAAATACCTATTATGGTCCAATATCAAAAATCTAAGTACATCTTAGAATCAGCATATCAAAGAACCCCAAGAATTCAATTTTTGATGAAATCAGACAAAAGTTTAATTCAAGTCCCTTTTGACCTCAATGTGGACCAATTTGATAAAGGAGCCCACAATCCAAAATCTCTCAATGCATGGTTAGATTCAGCATTTCAAAGAACCCCATCAATAATTTTGTTGTTGAATCAAACAAAGTTTAATTTTGGACCCTGATTTGGACCAACTTGAAAACTGGGCCCAAAAATCTAATATTTAAATACAGGTTTAGATTCAGCATTTGAAAGAACCTATATATATTTAATTTATGTTGAAATGAAACACAGGTTAATTTTATCCATAATATTTTCTGTGCAAAGGGAAATAGCTCAAACTGGATAAATAGTTCTCTTAAATAAGATATGATGCAATTTTTCAAATTATAATCAATAATATAATAACAACAACCAGTGATGACTAAGTTCTCTAAAATTAGATATGATTTAACACTCAAACATTGCTAGAATCAGCATATCAAAGAACCAAAGAATTCAATTTTTGATGAAATTAATCAAAAGTGTAATTTAGGACCCTTTGGACCTCAATGTGGTATTATCTTATTAATAATGAAAAGAAATAAAGGTTTAGTTTAAGCATTTCAAAGCATCCTATATATATTATGACGCGGAATTAGGATCATAAATATCGAATTTAGCATATGCTTAAATCATTTTAGCATATGCTATATTATAATTTAGCATATGCTATATTATAATTTAGCATATGCTATATTATAATTTAGCATATGCTAAAATCATTTAGGATATGCTTAATTAATTCATTTTAGCATATGCTAAATTCAATTCAGCATATGCTGAATTATTAAGCTTATACAGAAATGTAGGCGCGGAATCAAGGTCATAATAATTCTACAAATCTATTTCAGCATAAGCTTAACGCATTTCAGCATATGCTAAATTCATTTCAGCATATGCTTAATTCATTTCAGCATATGCTAAATTCATTTCAGCATATGCTTAATTCATTTAAGCATATCCTTAATTCAATAAAGTATATACTGAATTGCTGAATTTAAAGAAAATATCACCCAATGAGTGCATCCGTTTCATAAGGGGCAACACTTTGATTTCTAGGTGGTGGCAGGAAGAATGTTTATATCCTGACTATTTTATTCAACGAAATATGTATTCTGCTTTGTTTTCGCTCTATCTCTGGAAGGTTTTTCTAAGATAATATCGTGTTTTTTTATTATCTCATCTTTTGAAACCTGCCATTTTGTTTTGTCCAATATTCAGGTCCTGCCTTTCTTCAATTTCATCATAGACCCCCCTCCTATAAAAATCAAATGGTAGCTCCCTATATATATAAATGTTGACATTCACTGCAGACCTTTAATAACCTTAAGACGATCACTGTAAAGCGTTTTATCATCTAAACATTTAATGTTGTTTCTTAATGTAAATACATATATAACAATGGGACTAGGGCCCTCTGCCATCCCGCTAAATCCGCCTCTGCTACCAATTATTAATAAGTCGATTTTGTATAAACATTCAGCCAGGTCTCGCATGTCGGGAAATTTATTGACACGTGTTTGTTGTTTAAATAAAATTCTATGTGTAATTTTGTATACATTGTATTCGATCTTTTAACCCTTAACGGTGCTTTCGATATACAATGTGTACATTTGTGGCCGATCGCAGGAATGAAAATTTCACTACTGTGTGGGTTTAAAAGGGTCGAATACAATGTATACAAAATTAGACATTGAAATATAGATGACAAGTTGAGATTGGAACAAATGATGTTTTTAAATCTTGTACAATGCTTATAGCACTATTAGAAATACAAGTCAATTTCTATTTGCAGCACAATCCCATTTGTAGTTTTCGAGTAGTTCTGTTTTTGATCGTTTTTAACTTTTGCCACCCCTTTTTACTTGTAACAGAAGGGGTCAGTGCCACACCTCCAGGGACTTCGACCTTCTCGGCCAATCACGAAAAACTTCGGATACCGTTGTTTAACTGGGTAAATGGCCAAAAACGTTCCTATTGAATTGAGAGTAGCAATAATTTCTCTCTTTGAATCAAACACTGATCAATTGATTTGTTTAAAAATTTTGCACAATTTCGTAGTGCTTTGAAAAAAAAAAGGTAAAGCACAGGAACTTGTCTCAGAAAACAATATAACTGATACCTTAATCTAACGTATAGAGATATATTTTTCTGACACAAGTGCCTGTGAGGCCAAGTTAGATTTTCAGCTCAATTGCATTTGTAGTCTTAGATCGAGTTATGCTGTTTTCAATTTATGCATTCCCCCTTTTTAAACGATAGATGGGGGGATAAATCGAGTCGAATTCAATTCGAATTAAATGTACATTTTTTGTACGTGTGAACGAGGCATTAGACAGTGACTGGATTTCCTACTTCGAGCTTACCTATTACCTTCAACATGAAAAAACTTAAAAACAAACCATATGATGAGCTTCCCGGCGTTATATGGCTTTCATCTAGACTATTAGGATGTTAGTAATTATAGGCAACCATACGGCTTTCAACAATGACAAAAACCCATACCGTATAGTTGGCTATTTTTTTTTTTACAAAAAATAAAAAATAAGTCGACAGACATGAACCAACGACAACCACTGAACTATAGGCTCCTAATTTGGGACAGGCACATACAAAATATGCATGCAAATAGAGTTAAACATGTTTGTGAGCGTTCAACCCATTCCTGAACTTTGTCAGTGGTGTAACAGTACAACATAAGAAAGAACAAACTGTAAAATCAGTTGAAAATAGATTAAAAGATCGGTACAAGACCCACAAAAAAAACCACACACACACTAACATTTAGACAATAGCTATAGACACAAAGCATCGAAATAAGAGTATGTACAATTACTGAAAGTTTGACCAAAGCGTATTACACTAAGACTGAAATAAATCTTGTTCTCTCAGACTCAAGTATCAATCACTACACAACCAACAGATTAAGTCATAAACAGTCTGAGAAACGCCATGACCTTGTATTCTACAATTCAGATTTTCGAAAAGTTGTGATCCGAAGGTTTTTGACCATCGAAATTTTGCAATAGAAATAAAAGTTAGGACTAGCAGATTTTCTTTAAGGGCCACCATCATCTACATATCATATACAAGACAAAAGTCGACAAATTATTGAATAGTTTAAGATTATTCCTGAAAATCAAATGGTCTAGGCTTTAAGTCCGATTGGTTAAGCAAAATTTAGTTAGGAAAGCAGTTAGAAAAAAAGTCACAAACACAGCGATTTCTTCCAACCAATTGACTTTGTTTTCACACTTATTGTATAATTACATCAAATGCCAAAAACAGAGCACAGTTCCAATAGGCCAAAAGGCCCAGGTGGTACAACTCATGGTTTGTTTTCACCATAGGTACGGACTTGTGTCTACAGGGTCTAACATGCCTCCCCCTAATTTTTAAAAGTCTGACAAAAAATCTTAACGGTAAATCATTGTTACCCACTAGGTACAAATGATATGTAATTGTCTAAGGTTCAATGGGCCTAAAGACCCAGGTGGGACAATTCATGGTTTGTCTATCCATAGGTCCAAAGATAGATATTTTTAATAATGCCTAGCCCCAATTTTTGAAAATGTGTCAAATTTTCCCTACGGCAATACTTTTTTACCCACAAGGTACAATTTATGGGTAATGGTCTAAGGTCCAATGGGTCAAAAGTCACAGGTGGGACAACTCATGGTTTGTCTTCAAAAGGTCCAAACTTGGGTCTAAAGGGTCTAACATGCCTACACCGAATTTTTGAAAGAGCGTCAAAAATTCCCTACGGCGATACTTTTTTACCTACTAAGTGAATATGATAGGTAATAGTCAAAGGTCCGATGGGCCAAAAGGCCCAGGTGGGACAACTCATGGTTTGTCTTCACCAAAGGTCCGAGTTCTCGACATAGGCTAGATGTAATTTATGTATGATTTACATATCCGACAAGAAGTGGCAATCTGACCTTGACCTCAGTTTCATAGTTTATTGGCCAATTTTAAGTATAGGTGATTTAAGGTCTGAATATCGGATAATAAATTAAAACATTCATGAAAGATACCATGCAAATGTATAACTGTATTCTCCAAACTCGCGTTTTCCTACAAAGGATTCATCAGTGACGGTCGATTAAAAAAATATGGAATTAAGAATAATTGGTAAGATTGCCAATGAAGCTACTCTCTACAAGAGACCAAATGTCTTTGGTGATAGAGACTGCATGATACCATACGACACTCAACGCGGAGCAGAAATCCTCACCTCATAGTCAATCAAAAACGTGAAAATCATCGGCATTATTTTTAAGGCATAAACCGACAAACCGAAAAGATAGCGTTGAAATAGATATAAGAAGATGTGGTATGAGTGCTAATGAGACAAATCTTTCATCTAAGTCACAGTTTGTAAAAGTAAATCATTATGGGCAGCCCCGATATTTCGACACCCCATTAGTCCCACACCCCATTCGTCCGACACCCCAGCAGTCCGACACGCCATTAGTCCGACACCCAATAGTCCGACATCCAATAGTTCGACATGTAATAAGCCTGCAATCGAAATATATCAAAAAATTTATTTTTTTATATAAGAAATCTTAATAAACTTTTAATGTTCGTTCAATATTAAGAACAGGATATTGGCCTTCGTGGGAACAGGTGATGCAAGCTTGGTTAATGTATTAGAACTAAAGTAGCAGAATTTCATCACCTTTAGTTGATAGCACAACCTATACTGTGTTAAATCTTGGCGAATTTCTTCAATACCTCTCGATATAGTATCTCAGCAATACAGATTTAAGAAGACGCAGTAAGAAAAAAAATCAAGGTATATGGACCTACATGGAAAAGAAATAAGGAAGAATGGTCGATAGAACGATTACGAAATTATAATGAGCATTTGCGTGATTGAGTATTTGAAATAGATGATATAATGAAGGCATATACCCACGCTTGCAGTATTTGATGTTTAAGAAAATAAAGGTACACAATTCTTGAACTGTAAAAATGAAAGCTTTAATGTTCGTTCCTATCAAAATAGTTACACGCTTCCGTCAGTTGCAAGTATACCAATTGGTAAAAGAAATTTTTTCTGATTATTAAGTCTTGTCACGCTTTACCTTTCACGATCAAAATAATGCGTTGCCTGATCTTTCACAATCAAGTTTGATGAAAAATCAACAAAATTCAAGGTTTTCATAAGCAAATGACGGATTTCATGGGAAGAGCATATTTTTATTTTACTGTACTATCGGACACACCAAAGATTAAGTTTCAAATATATCATGATATATTGGAATGTGAACAGTATAGGTACAAAAAACGTGGATTTTTAATGAATCCCATAGACATGTATTGCGCCTTTTGTGTTTTCTCATAAAGTACTGCATATTTTATTTATCTTAATGTACAGTATTGTTTAGAAAGTTGAATCATTTTGACAGACATATTTTTTGTTCCGCGTTTTGAAAACACAGCGATTTTTTTCACGGTTTTGAAGATAAATTTACATTTAATTACATTCACGATCCGGTACCAGATCTTTCACGATCCAATCGCAATGCTTGACCACCGTTAGATATTCTTTCACGATCATTTCTCTCGATAAACCGAATGACACCCGTGCATACCAAATCATCTTATATCTATATAGTAAATTAGTTCCTTAATACATAATTACTGCATTCTTCAAGTTGTTTTTTTTCTAAATCTAGAAATGTATAATTATATTTATAATAACTTTTTGCCGTAACTAATGTATATAGTAAAAGTATCGGGACATGTTATTAATAGTGTTTTTTTTTCTAAATTTTTATGTTGATTAGAAACATGAGCACGTACAATAAATTCGACATAAGAATCGATTTTTCTAGATTTAATTAAATTGTTACTAAACATTAGCACAAGGCAATTGGGTCATAATAATGTATCCTGCCCTTCCCTCCAGCTATTTTTTTAACTTTTATATAGTTTACCGATATAAAAGTAGAGAACATAGCTAGATAGTAATACGGCACAAATAAGTAAAAATGTGTATAGATGGCCAGGAAATAGAAAGATAAACGTTACATGTAATTATATAAAATGACTTGCAATCAGAACTTTGACAAAATATTGCCTCTAAAAAAGGAGGAGGACAGGATACATCATCATGACCCAATGCACTTGTGTAAATAAGAAGATGTGGTCTGCGTGCCAATGAGACCAGTCTCCATCCAATAGTTGTGTATTGATTATTGCTATCGGATTAACGTATTTTAACACAATAATCATGTTTAACCCCGCCACATTCTGTATGTGCCTGTCACAAGTCAGGAGCCTGTTATTTAGTGGTGGTCGTTTGTTGATATGTTACATATTTGTTTTTCGTTCTTTTTTGTACATAATTTAGGCCGTAAGTTTTCTCGTTTGAATTGTTTTACATTTGTCATTTCGGGGCCTTTTATAGCTGACTATGCGGTATGGACTTTGCTCATTGTTGAAGGCCGTACGATGATTTATGGTTGTTAATTTCTGTGTCATTTGGTCTCTTGTGGAGAGCTGTCTCATTGGCAATCTTTTTTATATCTACATTGTATATATAATTATTATACCAAGACTGTTTGGACACACTGAAACGTCTTCCCTGTTTCAGTGTTTATAATATTGAATTTATTTCTACTAAAAGCATTACATTAAATTAACAATTCAATGATCAATAAACATAATGTCAAGGTGAGATAAATCTTTTCATGGCTGTATCATTTCATTCCATGCACCAAATTAATGTAATAAAAATATAATTGCTTAGAGGGGCACTAGCTACGAGATACATTCAAAAATTTAGATTATGATTTTTGTCGAGCCTGCGACTTTTGTCGCAAAAGCTAGACAAAGCGATCCTACATTCCGTCGTCGTCGTCCTCGTCGTCGTTGGCGGCGGCGGCGTCCACAAATATTCACCCTGTGGTTAAAGTTTTTGAAATTTTAATAACTTTCTTAAAGTATCCTGCATTTCAACCAAACTTGCACAGAAGCTTGTTTATGATCATAAGATAGTATCCAGAAGAAAATTTTGTAAAATAAATCCTGTTTTTCCGTATTTTACTCATAAATGGACTTAGTTTTTCTGCCAGTTAACATTACATTCACTCTGTGGTTAAAGTTTTTGAAATTTTAATAACTTTCTTAAACTATCCTAGATGTGTACCACACTTAGTCAGAAGATTGTTTATAATCATAAGATAGTATTCAGAAGAAAATTTTGTAAAAAAAAAAACCTGTTTTCCGTATTTTACTCATATATGGACTTAGTTTTTCTGCCAGTTAACATTACATTCACTCTGTGGTTAAAGTTTTTCAAATTTTAATAACTTTCTTAAACTATCCTACATTTGTACCACACTTGGACAGAAGATTGTTTGTGATCATAAGATAGTATTCAAATTAAAGTAAATTATGTTAAAAAAAATCCTGTTTATCCGTATTTCACTTATAAATGGACTTATTTTTTCTGCCAGTTAACATTACATTCACTCTGTGGTTAAAGCTTTCAATTTTTTAATTACTTTCTTGAACTATCCTGGATTTGTACCACACTTGGACAGAAGCTTCTTTATGATCAAAAGATAGTATCTAGAAGGAAATTTCGTAAAAATTTATTACCTGTTTTTCCGTATATTACTTATAGATGGACTCAGTTTTATTCCAGTTAACATTACGTACAGTCTGCAGTTAAAGTTTTTAAAACATTTATTAGATTCATAAACCTTCTTGGATTTTTACCAAACTTGAACAGAACTCCTTACAGTCAAAAGATAGTATCTAGAGGAAAAATTTTTGATACTTTTTTCCCCATTTTTGTTGAGCCTGCGACGAACAGCAAAAGTAGGCGAGAGACTGGGTTCCGCGGAATCATTACGAATTTTTTTGTTCAATCATTAATGAAAGTGAGATAGTGAAATAATAATAATTCGGTATTAGCAGCAAGTATCATGGTTTATTTTTTTTTCAAAATAAGCAAAAACACCGATTATGAATTATTATTATTATTAGTAGGGTGCCCAGTACCGAAAAAGTCGTCTAGTTAACGAGTTTAAGTTAAGGGATAACACACGGCTATATCTATATGCAAACTATTGGAAAATCATTATATTTTCCAATCATGAATGTCGTCGTAAGCTTCCGTGGTCACGTTTTTCAAAATCTTGTGGTTTCTTAGGGTATCAGATACTCGCATGATTTTACATGCTATTCATGTAAACAAAGAGTTCGGTATGAAAGGAATCAAGGGTAGGATAATAATAAAGTCACAAAATACAAATTTACTGATCTTATACGTTAATTACTTCCCCTCCATGCAGCATACGCATAAGCTATGGTTTTAAACTGGCACTTCAACTTGCACACAAGGTTTGCGCCGCTATATACCTGTCCACGAAATATGTAAAAGTCTCGGGTCTGTCATCTGTAACATTCTACCAGCCGCACATGCTGTAACAGGATGCTACTATAACGTCATCCCTGTTTGGGATCGGTAAGCGCTCTGTTTTTAAAGTCTTGCAGGACAACCAAGAAGATTTCACCTTTCGAATTGTGACATCGATGAATCTATAGATGCAGCTCGAAATCTTGTTGTTAGGTTGTATGATCTCAAGTCAGAACTCATAACAGATCATAGTGACCTAAACAAATTGAGGGTAAAATTGGCTATAATTAAAAATTTCTCCCTTGTCAAAATTTCTCCTTGTGAATCTACCTTTAAACAACATGTAATAAGAGCATCACTCAAAACATACGTTTGGGTGTTTTCCCTATATAGCAAAACTATCCTTACATTCTCATCATAGTCATCTGTATATATAGGATGGGGTTGTTTTACCTGTTTTTAACAGACGTTTTGTTTTCATAACTTTACCCCCTCCGTCTGCAGTAATATTTACTTCGGCAAAGCAAAACTATACAAAGATCTTTATATTCAACCAATTCGACGTTTATGTTACACAAATTTCGAAATAAACCAATAATATATACGCTTTCACACTCAACAACAAAAATTTGATATTTATCTAGAAATTGACGAACTCCTTACTATCAAAAGACGTGAAAAACACATTTCGTTTTCGACAAATTATTAAAGTTAAGATCTAAAAAACATCTTTAGATCTTACTCGTAACGAATTGAATATGTCTAATTCACAACCTTGACGTGATATAGTGATTACTGCATGCAGATAAACTCTTAGATCACTCGGCAAAAAGGCCTAGGCATTTCTTTAAATAATAAAAAAAAAATAAAAAGATGTGGTATGATTGAGACAAATCTCTACCAGAGACCAAATGACATAAAAGTTAAAAATTATAGGTCATCGTACGGCCCTCAGCAATGAGAAAAACACATACCGCACAGTAAGCTATAAAAGGCACCGAAATGAAAAATGTAAAAACAATTCAAACGAGAACATCACGGCCTGATTTATGTATAAAACAAAAACAGAATACACAGCAAGAAAAAACAACCGCTTAATTATAAGCTCCTGACTTTGGACAGGCACATACAGAATGTGGCGAGGTTAAACATGTTTGATGGCGCCAAACCCTCTCCCTACCCGGGAACAGTGTTTAAACAGTATAACACATACACTCGCACATTCCAAAATAGTATCATTTTCTTCTTCATGTAAATTCAATTTGTCTCTTTTTAAGAAAACTTGTCAGATATTTTCTTTTCAAATATTTAAGTCAACTTTGTAGATTTTTAGGTCGATATGTCAGACAATCATCTGACAAGTTAGGGGCAAAGTTTGATGTTGTCTCACATCATTCTGTTATTCGTTTAACTCATAAAACATTGCTTCTTGATTTAGAATTATATAATGAGCAGAAGTATTTTCAAACGCATTTTACCGATGTTTACTGAGTATGTACTCTTAGTCTATATTTATACTAATATCAATCAAGAAAGTATAACGTTCAATAAAGAATATGGCAACGTATGGAATATATCATTTATAACGATTTTTTTTGTTGTTGTAATTTAACAGTAACTAATTGCAATTCTCCCAATTTGATTTCTTGCAGATGTGGCCAAGTTTGGGTTAATTTATCATAAGTCAATAATGATCAACATTCTAATTTAAATATACAATTATTATACATGTTTGATGCAAGCAATATTTGAATTTCCACTTTGGTCTTTAGACGATTTGTGTAAATATGTATTTTTTGTTATTGTTGAGTTGCTGTTTGATTGAAATGTACTCAAATCAGGATTTTTTGCAAATAATGTTATATTGAAAAGAGGAATGCAATTCCACGAGGTCAAATAAAACAATTATTGTAAATTAATATTTTAGGTATTCCTTTAATAAAACAGGTACGTTTCAAAAACACAAAAATGCAAACATACGTTACCTACACATTGAACGTCAAAAACATCAAATTAGCGATGGTGTGACGTTTTGGTAGACCACCATGTGACCACTTTATTTTGATGATTTGTACATTATTCTTTATCATATATATATCGAAACGTTCGTCTTGCAAAGGAATTTGATATAAAAGTTTTTTTTTCGAACAACTGATGTTGTTTTCAGTCATTTTAATGATTTGTAACAACTTGTGCCTAATAATTCAAAGAAAAAAAGATGACGCTAACATTGTGACAATTTGGTAGACACCCTTTTAATGCTTCGATATTCGATACTAATCGATTAAAATTGAAAGCATAGAATATTTTCTTTTATATTTGGAATTTATCATACTGGCTTAATTTCTCCGTTCAAAAATGCAAATCATATTATTTTTCAATGTTTTCTATTACCAACTCCGGAATTACTAACGTAAAATTTTGGTATAAAGTTTTGTGACGGAAGACCTTTGGGGATTCATATACTTCGTATTTTACAGCGGATGATCGTGAGGGCATTCCGGTGTATTGCTATCGCCTAGATTTCCATTACGTAATATTCGTTCTGGGTTTTTAACCGATCTGTAAACATGATGAATACGTAGACATTATCAAGTGCAAACTAACATTCCTTATCGCTTGTTACAAATTCATTTCTTCAATGAATACTCATCAAATACTTTTTAAAGAAGATAAACTAATAATATTAAAATGTTTTGTTGTATGTATATACATATAAGTAAAAAATCATTAATATCTATGCACACGCATGCGGAAGAATATCTCAAGAACGTTTGCAATCTCAAGGAACAATAACTCTGCATGGATGATTAAACATTTTTTTGCGGGAAAATATGAATGCCTACTCAAATCCATATTATTAGAAAAATCGAATTATTACAGAAGAGTGTCCACCATGCACTTGAACTGCACTATTATTAATATAGTAGAATAGAATCTTATACAAATGCATGAAAATTATATAAACATGTAACTGTAATATACAAGTACTAATATAATATATAACAATAAACCAGGGTATATTGATTTGTATCACTACAATATAATAGTAATTACGGCGAGGTTGAATTCCCTGGCATTAATTTATCATTCACGCACGAACTTGTCCCAAAAAATTATTGAACATTGAACGACGAAATTTCTTCTTATGTGACGTTTACATTTTCTGACGTCAGACACGCGAATGTGGTTTTTAATTTGATAGATGCTTTTGTGCTTTTTTGTAAATGATTGTTTTGATATTGTAACACAGTGATGACTGCTGTACCCATATTTTGACTATTTTATTTATCATGTCTGTTTTGTTCACGTATCGTTGTAAATATAACGGAATTTGGAGAGACTGTCGTACAAATGAGAGGTTTAGCGCTATAAAACCAGGTTCAATCCACCATTTTCTACATTTGAAAATGCCTGTACCAAGTCAGGAATATGACAGTTGTTGTCCATTCGTTTGATGTGTTTTGTCATTTGATTTTGCCATGTGATTAGGGACTTTCCGATTGAATTTTCCTCGGAGTTCAGTATTTTTGTGATTTTACTTTTTATTAAATCTGTACATTAACCTCACTTTCAGGTAAAGAGATGTGATATTTTTTTCTGAGACAAGTGCTTGTCGGACCATCCACAAGAACTTGCGGTCATCCGATGTTCAGTACTTCAGTACTTTGATTTTGTTCAATGCTAATAAAAAGTTATGCTATAAATGAGATTGAAGTCCGAATAAATGTCGTTCAAATGTTATAGATTAGGACGCATGTTACATTTTCTTACTAGATGAAATGTTTTGCACAGTTTTACTCAATATTGATTCGTTCTTTATAGAACAGTATTTTTAAACATTGTTGTGACAATGACTTTGTACTAGGTTTTCGGTAATGATGTCGAGGTTTCCATGGAAATCGCTCGTTTACATTTGATTTCTGTGCTTTAAAAGAGTTTTCCAAACTTATTTTACAAAAAGATATACGCTATCACCAATTTGAGAACATAATCCTCTAGCTATAAATGCATTCTGAACTGTTGTGCCGTAGGGGAGTGATATTTTTCCTTGGTGTCTACAACCAATAATGACATTTTACAAGGCCTACTCGGTTCGAAAATTGCGTTATTTACGTCTTACACACATGTCCTCCTAAAGCCCTAACTTTTCTCTCTCAAATGGTATAGCATTGTTATACTTTATCTACTATTAAGATCCCGAAAATAGGAGGAGATCTCGAAGAACAACACAAAATAAGATTTTTCTTGTTAGTATTCGGAAAATTGATCGACAAAACTTAATGAAAAACGATAAGCCATCTGTAACTAAATTTCTTACGATCTTTAAAGATTTTGTAAGCAAAATAACACTAGATCTTCCCTTTATTTATCTAATTTAAAGCCGAATTTTGGTGTCAGGTACGTGAAATCAGAAAACGTCACCAACATTGTGCTTAACGTCTTGAGCATTTTAACACAATTTCATCCTTAATATAGGAAATTAACTGATAAATTTACAATGTAGCGTGACTTTTGTATTTAATTAAAACTTTTAATTTCAATTATTCTTATTAATTCTAGATTTGAGTGACAATTTTCTTAAAAGTAGACAGACCGCGCACGTACAGATCGTATACATAATTTGAAATGGGCATATGTTTACTTTTATAAATTGTTACTTGGATGGAGAGTTGTCTCATTGGCACTCATACCACATCTTCCTATATGTATATATGGTCTGGAACTTCCGTACATAGCAAGTGATTAAAATTTGATATAATTAGTAAGTAAACAACTGAAAAATGTAAAAAAAACCTTTTATATTATAAAGTAATGTAGATTTTTACAAAAAGAGGAACAAGTTATACTTTCATTTATTTAATGCAGAATGTCTGTCTATCAGTTAATTGCTAGTTATTATAAAAGGCAGTGTTCGATTTTTTACACGAATGAAATAGTTTGATAAGAATTCTGAGAAGTGTACACTCAATTTAGTTTTGAATTTACCTTCTTCCAAAACCTCATATGAAGTACATGATTGTTTGACTGAGAATGTGTAGGGTACAGGGTCCTTAGCATGTAGATTTCGGTATAAGATTATAAGTAAAGGGTTATATCGAAGCCACTACTGTACGGTTGAAAGTCAAGTTAAGTACATGACCTGGTTGGTAATGTAAGCTATGTAAGATGTTAGATTTTCCCAAGAAGCTTCAGTAGGGTGGCCGTGAAGATTTTAGTTTGAAGAAATTCATGCCCTTGGGGACCAAGCACTATAGGTCCAAAGTATAAAATACGCTTCAATAGAAAAAGCTTCAATTATGTGTTCCTTAAAACCAACAATGATCATATTTAGATCAAGTGAACGATAAAAGCTTAAGATCACACGATCCTCTAGTTTAATAATATTAAGATATGTATATATGTTGTACAGAATTTCATGTAATTTAATAAATTTTAATGTTCATTCTATATATATAAAAAAAGAGATGTGGCATGATTGCCAATAAGACAACTCTCCACAAGAGACCAAATGACACAGAAATTAACAACTATAGGTCATCGTACGGCCTTCAACAATGAGCAAAGTCCATACCGCATATTCAGCTATAAAAGGCCCCGAAATATTTACATTTTTGTAATGATTATCAATTCCCGTAAAACCAGAAAAACGAAAATAATGTTGATAGCCTTCCCTATCTTTGATACCAAACAAATCAATGGATGGAACTAGACACGAGCAGCTACTTTGTTTTGTTTAAAGTCTTTCCTAAATTTCCTTAAATGTTTGCCTACCAGGTTACTTGGATCATCGTTCGACCTATTAACTGGTTAACCTGTAAGTAAAGTGGGTGGTCAAAGTACTTCAGATGCAAATTCATGGTTTTTAGATAATTTTCTCATCTAAGAGAAAGAAGCCCCACAGAAACAAGAACACAGAACCACCATAAAAAGTAAATTTCCAGATAACGAAAAATATTCAGATATGAAATTTTCAACCTCTGACATGATCCTAACATGGGATATGGAAAACATTTTGTTATCAAAAATAACAGAAATATCCAGACTATAGACAAGCTTGTTTGTGAGAAGAATTAGAACACAAATAACAACAACGAGAAGAGTTCACAGTAAAACAATAGTTCTCCGTTAAGATACATAATAACGATATTTCATTATTATTTTACATCAATTAAGCCATGCGTATTTCTTAGGACGAACAGAAACTATGGTTAATCCATTCAACTCTTAGTTTCATCATTTCCTCAGTCAGAATGAACCTCCCCTATATTTATAAAATGGTGTCTGTCCAATTTGCAGACAATAGCAGGCGTTATTTTTTTCTGATAAAGTTTCAATCGAATTGCCTAAATGATAACATGATTTCAATAATTTTTCAATTTGTTTGCGGGGCATTATTTATTGTGATAGGATTCGGTAATTTCCGATAAAATTTATCCGAAGTTTACCGAATCTGAACCACCACCATCACATACATCAAGTATCATCATCACCATCACTGATCATCACCTTCATCAACAAAACACGTATAATGTTGTGACAACTGCATATAATGTTGTGACCACTGCATATAATGTTCCGACAACTGCATATAATGCTATCACGACTGCATATATTAAATGTTGTGACCACTGCATATAATGTTCCGACAACTGCATATAATGTTGGCACGACTGCATATAATGTTGTGACTACTGCATTTAATGTTGTGACCACTGCATAATAATGTTGTGACGACAGCATATAATGATGATCATCAACATAAGGCAGTCATTGTGGTTGTGCGTCGTTCAACACGATCTCGCAAACATCCTGTTCGTTTTCAAATTTTATCTTTGGATACAAAACAAATTCTTCCGATGAATTTACGACCCAATCAGACTTATTATAAAGTGAAGCGAATTTTATCTCAACGAAAAAGAAATGGAAAAACAGAATACCGTGTGCAATTTAAAGGCGAACCGACACAGAATGCATTATGGATACCATTCGAACAGAATAATTCACACACACAAAAGATAGTACAAACAAAACAACCGCCATGTGCAGACTAGTAGTGGTGTATTTTATTATGAACATTATTGAATTATGATTTGTGACGTTTTATGACAATGTTGATTTGTTTATCGTAATACGCAGATGTTATTTTGTGACAAGAAATATTTGAAGTACTGAATTCTTTAAAAGAACAATGTGTCTGGTTTTATAAAATTTGTCTAAAAGTAATAATATGTGTATAAATGGAAAGTGATAATTTTGTGAGAAGAAGGAAGTAATTGACAATGTAATAGGTGTCAGTTAGCGGAAAGGTGTTTTGAATAGATTTGTTTTATTATTAAAATATCGAGAGAATATTTGCTTCAGTATTGCTATGATAGCAGTTTTCAAAAGATTTTTATTTCAAATTTACTGTTCTTGAATTTTTATTTAAGTTTTATTCTTCAATGTATATTTTTTTCAGGCTTACGATTTGAGTGAAGAGAAGTTAATTTAGTAGTAAAAGTTTTAAATTTTAGTAATTCATTTTGTTGAATATGAAATCATATATTAACATTAGAGATTGCTTTCATTTTTTGAAGTTTGATAAATAGCAAATATTGCATTTAGGCAATTAAGAGAAAAAATACTGCATTTAAAGTGTTGTCATTTGTAATGACGGACTGTGTGTAGAATACCAGAAATAACCTATTTTTATGGTTGTATTTGTTGAGGCAGCGTATCTGGCTAGTGTGTTGCTTTAATATAATTCCATTTAATAAGAGCCAAGGTCTCTGCTGGTGTCATCATTTATTAAAGTTTGCTCTGTATAACCAATTTTATAGTGGAATATGCAGTAGATAGTGATTTTTTCGTATAGTATACAAAGATTTGATATTGATTGAATAATAGATTGAAGACGTAAAAAGGCATATTTGTTTATGACATTATTGAATTTTTGATTTATTTTAAATGACCTAAACGCCTTGACCATTGAAAACAAGCGGGGTGTGTTTATTTTTTCAGGGGAATTTTATATGTCAGTTTGGTATGGTCAAGACGTTTGGTCAAGTTGGCATACTTTTAAGAGAGTTATCTCTCCTTTACCAATTATTGGGTTATGTGTATATGCGAATTGCAGTCCGTAATTGAATTGTATATTAGTTTGATTTGTTCTCTTGATTTATTGGTACCATAGAGGTACATGTGTTGTGAAAAATAGAACTTTATTGATTTGAGAAAAGTGGTTATTTAGTTATGCCAGAGTAAAGCATAAAAGAAGTTAAGAAAGCGAGATTTTCATTGGATAACACAATTAATTAAGCATAAGCTGAATTCATTTTAGCATAAGCTAAAATCATTTTAGCATAAGCTGAATTCATTTAAGCATAAGCTAAAATCATTTTAGCATAAGCTAAATTCATTGATCGTATATGCGAAGTTTAATATTTATGACCTTGATTCCGCGCCAACATTTCTGTATAAGCTGAACATTACAGCATATGCTAAATTGATTTTAGCTTATGCTAAAATGAATTCAGCTTATGCTAAAACACAGGTTTGGACCTCAATGTGGACCAATTTGATAAAGGAGCCCACAATCCAAAATCTCTCAATACATGGTTAGATTCAGCATTTCAAAGAACCCTATAAATTCAATTTTTGTTGAATCAAACAATGTTAAACTTGGACCCTGATTTGGACCAACTTAAAAACTGGGCTTAAAAATCTAATATTTAAATAGAGTTTAGATTCAGCATTTGAAAGAACCCTATATATATTTTTAATATATGTAGAAATGAAACACAGGTTAATTTTATCCATAATATTTTCTGTGCAAATGGAAATAACTCAAACTGGATAAATAGTTCTCTAAAATAAGATATGATGCAATTTTTCAAATTATAATCAATAATATAATAACAACAACCAGGGATGACTAAGTTCTCTAAATTTAGATATGATTTAACACTCAAACATTGTTAGAATCAGCATATCAAAGAACCAAAGAATTCAATTTTTGATGAAATTAAACAAAAGTTTAATTTAGGACCCTTTGGACCTCAATGTGGTATTATCTTATTATTTATGAAAAGCTCAACCGTTTACAAGTTCTTAAACAGGAGGGGGTGGGGGTGACTCAAGGGGACTCACCTTATATTTCATTTGATTTGTTTTATTGTCCCATACAATAATATATATATGGTTTTGGGGTGCGGATCTTGACCATTTACAAGTTTTCAAAAAGAAGGGGGGTGGGGGTTACCCCAGAGGGCTTTCCCTCATTTTCATTTGATTTGTTTAATTGTCCCATTCAAGAATATATATGGTTTAGGGGTGGGGATCTCGACCGATTCAAGTTATCAAAAAGAAGGGGGTGGGGGTTACCCCCACGGACTTTCCCTATATTTCATTTATTTGTTTTATTGTCCCATACAAGAATATATATGGATTAGAGGTGGGGATCTCGACCGTTTACAAGTTCTCAAACAGGAGGGGGTGGGGTGACCCCAGGGGACTCGCCTTTTATTTCATTTGATTTGTTTTATTGTCCCATACAAGAATATATATGGATTAGAGGTGGGGATCTCGACCGTTTACAAGTTCTCAAACAGGAGGGGGTGGGGTGACCCCAGGGGACTCGCCTTTTATTTCATTTGATTTGTTTTATTGTCCCATACAAGAATATATATGGATTAGAGGTGGGGATCTCGACCGTTTACAAGTTCTCAAACGGGAGGGGGTGGGGTGACCCCAGGGGACTCGCCTTTTATTTCATTTGATTTGTTTTATTGTCCCATACAAGAATATATATGGTTTAAGGGTAAGGATCTTGACCGTTTACAAGTTCTCAAACAGGAGAGGGGTGGGGGTGACCCAAAGGGACTCGCCTTATATTTCATTTGATTTGTTTAATTTTCCCATACAACATAATATATGGTTTCGGGGTGGGGATCTTGACCGTTAACAAGTTTTCAAAACAAAGGGGGTGAGGGTTTCCCCAGGGGACTTTCCCTCAATTTCATTTGATTTGTTTTATTGTCCCATTCAAGAATATATATGGTTAAGGGGTGGGGATCTCGACCGTTTACAAGTTATCAAAAAGAAGGGGGGGGGGGTGGGGGTTACCCCCATGGACTTTTATATTTCATTTGATTTGATTTATTGTCCCATACAAGAATATATATGGTTTCGGGGTGGGGATCTTGACCGTTTACAAGTTCTCAAAAAGAAGGGGGTGGGGGTGACCCCCATGGACTTCCCCTATATTTTCATTTGATTTGTGTTATTGTCCCATACAAGAATATATATGGTTTAGGGGTGGAAATCTCGACCGTTTACAAGTACTCAAACAGGAGGGGGTTGGGGTGACCCCTGGGGACTGGCCTTTTACTTCATTTGATTAGTTTTATTGTCCCATACAAGAATATATATGGTTTCTGGGTGGGGATGTTGACCATTTACAAGTTTTCAAAAAGAAGGGGGTGGGGGTTTCCCCAGGGGACTTTCCCTCAATTTCATTTGATTTGTTTTAATGTCCCATTCAAGAATATATATGGTTCAGGGGTGGGGATCTCGACCATTTTCAAGTTATCAAAAAGAAGGGGGTGGGAGTTACCCCCATGGACTTCCCCAATATTTCATTTGATTTGTTTTATTAACCCATACAAGAATATATATGGTTTATGGGTGGGGATTTTGACCATTTACAAGTTTTCAAAACAAAGGGGGTGAGGGTTTCCCCAGGGGACTTTCCCTCAATTTCATTTGATTTGTTTTATTGTCCCATTCAAGAATATATATGGTTAAGGGGTGGGGATCTCGACCGTTTACAAGTTATCAAAAAGAAGGGGGGGTGGGGGTTACCCCCATGGACTTTTATATTTCATTTGATTTGATTTATTGTCCCATACAAGAATATATATGGTTTCGGGGTGGGGATCTTGACCGTTTACAAGTTCTCAAAAAGAAGGGGGTGGGGGTGACCCCCATGGACTTCCCCTATATTTTCATTTGATTTGTGTTATTGTCCCATACAAGAATATATATGGTTTAGGGGTGGAAATCTCGACCGTTTACAAGTACTCAAACAGGAGGGGGTTGGTGTGACCCCTGGGAACTGGCCTTTTACTTCATTTGATTAGTTTTATTGTCCCATACAAGAATATATATGGTTTCTGGGTGGGGATGTTGACCATTTACAAGTTTTCAAAAAGAAGGGGGTGGGGGTTTCCCCAGGGGACTTTCCCTCAATTTCATTTGATTTGTTTTAATGTCCCATTCAAGAATATATATGGTTCAGGGGTGGGGATCTCCACCATTTTCAAGTTATCAAAAAGAAGGGGGTGGGAGTTACCCCCATGGACTTCCCCAATATTTCATTTGATTTGTTTTATTAACCCATACAAGAATATATATGGTTTATGGGTGGGGATTTTGACCATTTACAAGTTTTCAAAAAGAAAGGGGGTGGGGGTGACCCCCTGGACTTCCACTATATTTTATTTGATTAGTGTTATTGTCCCATACAAGAATATATATGGTTTAAGGGTAAGGATCTTGACCGTTTACAAGTTCTCAAACAGGAGAGGGGTGGGGGTGACCCAAGGGGACTCGCCTTATATTTCATTTGATTTGTTTAATTTTCCCATACAATATAATATATGGTTTCGGGGTGGGGATCTTGACCGTTAACAAGTTTTCAAAACAAAGGGGGTGGGGGTGACCCCAGGGGACTTGCCTTATATTTCATTTGATTTGTTTTATTGTCTCATTCAAGAATATATATGGTTTCAGGGTGGGGATCTTGACCATTTACAAGTTTTCAAAAAGAAGGGGGGTGGGGGTAATCCCAGAGGACTTCCCCTCAATTTCATTTGATTTGTTTTAATGTCCCATTCAAGAATATATATGATTCAGGGGTGGGGATCTCGACCATTTTCAAGTTATCAAAAAGAAGGGGTTGGGGGTTACCCCCATGGACTTCCCCAATATTTCATTTGATTTGTTTTATTAACCCATACAAGAAAATCTATGGTTTATGGGTGGGGATCTTGACCATTTACAAGTTTTCAAAAAGAAAGGGAGTGGGGGTGACCCCCTGGACTTCCCCTATATTTTATTTGATTAGTGTTATTGTCCCATACAAGAATATATATGGTTTAGGGGTGTGGATCTCGACTGTTTACAAGTTCTCAAACAGAATGGGGTGGGGGTACCCCAGGGGACTTGCCTTAAATTTCATTTGATTTGTTTTATTGTCTCATACAAGAATATATATGGTTTGAGGGTGGGGATCTTGACCGTTTACAAGTTTTCAAAAATAAGGGGGATTGGGGTGGTCCCGGGGACTCCCCCAATATTTTGTTAGATTTGTCTTATTGTCCCATACAAGCATATATATGGTTTAGGGGATGGGGATCTCTACCGTTTACAAGAAAAAAAGCACATTCTCAAATTGAAGGGGGATGGGGGTTAGAATATATATGGTTTAGGGAGACTTAATTATCTACAAAATGTCTAAAAATGAACAGTAAATTTCAAACTTCATTTATACAGTCTTACTAGTAAATTTCAAACTTTATATATACAGTCCTACAGATCTCATCAATAAACAGAAATTTTTCAAATAAATCTGTGACTCTAATGATTATTATATGCTAAGATATAAACCAGATCTAATTAATAAATAATAATGTAATAATCTTCAAAATGTCTAATAATATAGCTTATAATCATCACCACTTAGGAAATAGATAATTTTCAAATAAATCTGTCACTCCAATTTTTATTGTGAGATAAGACAAGTCATAAAATAATAACAAGAGATAAATATATTAAAATTCCACTTTTGGATATTAAAAATGGATTTGATTTGTTTTATTTTAACATACAAGAACATAGGTATATGGTTTCAGGGTGGGGATCTTGACCCTTTACAAGTTATCAAAAAGAAGGGGGATGGAGGTTATCCCAGAGGACTTCCCCTCAATTTCATTTGATTTGTTTTAATGTCCCATTCAAGAATATATATGGTTTAGGGGTGGGGATCTCGACCATTTTCAAGTTATCAAAAAGAAGAGGGTGGGGGTTACCCCCATGGACTTCCCCAATATTTCATTTGATTTGTTTTATTAACCCATACAAGAATATATATGGTTTATGGGTGGGGATCTTGACCATTTACAAGTTTTCAAAAAGAAAGGGGGTGGGGGTGACCATCCTGGACTTCCCCTATATTTTATTTGATTAGTGTTATTGTCCCATACAAGAATATATATGGTTTAGGGGTGTGGATCTCGACTGTCTACAAGTTCTCAAACAGAATGGGGTGGGGGTGACCCCAGGGGACTTGCCATATATTTCATTTGATTTGTTTTATTGTCTCATACAAGAATATATATGGTTTCAGGGTGGGGATCTTGACCATTTACAAGTTTTCAAAAAGAAGGGGGTGGGGGTTATCCCAGAGGACTTCCCCTCAATTTCATTTGATTTGTTTTAATGTCCCATTCAAGAATATATATGGTTCAGGGGTGGGGATCTCGACCATTTTCAAGTTATCAAAAAGAAGGGGGTGGGGGTTATCCCAGAGGACTTCCCCTCAATTTCATTTGATTTGTTTTAATGTCCCATTCAAGAATATATATGATTCAGGGGTGGGGATCTCGACCATTTTCAAGTTATCAAAAAGAAGGGGGTGGGGGTTACCCCCATGGACTTCCCCAATATTTCATTTGATTTGTTTTATTAACCCGTACAAGAATATATATGGTTTATGGGTGGGGATCTTGACCATTTTCAAGTTATCAAAAAGAAGGGGGTGGGGGTTACCCCCATGGACTTCCCTTATATTTTATTTGATTAGTGTTATTGTCCCATACAAGAATATATATGGTTTAGGGGTGTGGATCTCGACTGTTTACAAGTTCTCAAACAGAATGGGGTGGGGGTACCCCAGGGGACTTGCCATATATTTCATTTGATTTGTTTTATTGTCTCATACAAGAATATATATGGTTTCAGGGTGGGGATCTTGACCGTTTACAAGTTTTCAAAAAGAAGGGGGAGTGGGGGTTATCCCAGAGGACTTCCTCTCAATTTCATTTGATTTGTTTTAATGTCCCATTCAAGAATATATATGGTTCAGGGGTGGGGGATCTCGACCATTTTGAAGTTATCAAAAAGAAGGGGGTGGGGGTTATCCCAGAGGACTTCCCCTCAATTTCATTTGATTTGTTTTAATGTCCCATTCAAGAATATATATGGTTCAGGGGTGGGGATCTCGACCATTTTCAAGTTATCAAAAAGAAGGGGGTGGGGGTTAACCCCATGGACTTCCCCTATATTTTATTTGATTAGTGTTATTGTCCCATACAAGAATATATATGGTTTAGGGGTGTGGATCTCGACTGTTTACAAGTTCTCAAACAGAATGGGGTGGGGGTACCCCATGGGACTTGCCTTATATTTCATTTGATTTTTTTTATTGTCCCATACAAGAATATATATGGTTTCAGGGTGGGGATCTTGACCGTTCACCAGTTTTCAAAAAGAAGGGGGATTGGGGTGGTCCCGGGGACTCCCCCAATATTTTGTTAGATTTGTCTTATTGTCCCATACAAGAATATATATGGTTTAGGGGTGGGGATCTCTACCGTTTACAAGAAAAAAGCACATTCTCAAATTGAAGGGGGGTGGGGGTTAGAATATATATGGTTTAGGGAGACTTAATTATCTACAAAATGTCTAAAAATGAACAGTAAATTTCAAACTTCATTTATACAGTCCTACTAGTAAATTTAAAACTTTATATATACAGTCCTACAGATCTCATCAATAAACAGAAATTTTTCAAATAAATCTGTGACTCTAATGATTATCATATGCTAAGATATAAACCAGATCTAATTAATAAATAATAATGTAATAATCTTCAAAATGTCTAATAATATAGCTTATAATCATCACCACTTAGGAAATAGATAATTTTCAGATAAATCTGTCACTCCAATTTTTATTGTGAGATAAGACAAGTCATAAAATAATAACAAGAGATAAATATATTAAAAATTCCACTTTTGGATATTAAAAATGGATTTGATTTGTTTTATTTTAACATACAAGAACATAGGTATATGGTTTCAGGGTGGGGATCTTGACCCTTTACAAGTTATCAAAAAGAAGGGGGGTGGTAGTTACTCCAATGGACTTCCCCTATATTTCATTTGATTTGTTTTATTGTCCCATAGAGAACGAAAACCAATTTTGGGACATACAGCATATGTACTTACAGACAGACAAGGGTAAAACTTAATGCCCCCTCAACTACAGGCATAAAAGTGTGGCAAACTGATTTGCCAAACTGAAGGACAAACAGACAGAAAGACAGACACACAGCCTACCAAAAACGTTTCAAACAATTTACCAATGATATTTCGCCAATAACTCAAATTTATTTCCATGAACCAGTAACAAAACACCAAAATAATTCTCTAAAATTAGATATGACTTTACCACTCATAAATCTCTAAAATTAGATATGATTTTATATCTATCAATTAAACACATCACTTTTCAAAACAAATAACTCAAACTTATTTCCATAAACCAGTAAAAAACCAGCAAAATACTTCTCTAAATTCAGATATGATGTTATATCTATTTCCATATTATAATCAAATTTAATTAATAATTGCTAATATTGTTTCTTTCATGTGTCAAAAAATAATACAGATCTGCAACTTATTTATCAATGTCAAAAACTTTATCTCATAATAAAAATAGATTATTATCTAATTAAAAACAAGTTCAGATTCAGCACTTGAAAGAACCCTATATATATTCAATTATAATACACACACACACAAACTGATTAATTTTCCCAGGGGACCTGCTCTTTATTTCATATGATTTGTTTTTTTGTCCCATACAAGGATATATATGGTTTAGGGGCGGGGATCTCGACCATTTACAAGTTCTTAAACAGGAAGGTGGGAATGACCCCAAGGAACTAACCTTTTATTTCATTTCATTTGTTTTATTGTAAAATACAAGAATATATATGGTTTCGCGGTGGGGATCTTGACCATTTACAAGTTTTCAAAAAGAAGGGGGTAGTGTTACTCCCGTGGACTTCCCCTATATTTCTTTTGATTTGATATATTGTCCCATACAAGAATATATATGGTTTCTGGGTGGGAATCTTGACCGTTTACAAGTTATCAAAAAAAAGGGGGGGGTAGGGGTTACCCCATGGACTTCCCCTATATTTCATTTGATTAGTTTTATTGTAACATACAAGAATATATATGGTTTCAGGGTGGGGATCTTGACTGTTTACAAGTTTTCAAATAAAGAGGGTTGGGGGTTACCCCAGGGGACTTCCCCTAAATTTCAATTGATTTGTTTTATTGTCCCATACAAGAATATATATGGTTTAGGGGTGGGGATCTCAACCGTTTACAAGTTTTCAAAAAGAAGGGGATGGGATTTACCCCCGTGGACTTCATCTATATTTCATTTGATTTGATATATTGTCCCATACAAGAATATATATGGTTTCTGGGTGGGAATCTTGACCGTTTACAAGCTATCAAAAAGAAGGGGTTTGGGGTTACCCCAATGGACTTCCCCTATATTACATTTGATTTGTTTTATTGTCCCATACAAGAATATATATGGTTTAGGGGTGAGGGATCTTAACCGTTTACAAGTTCTTAAACAGGAAAAAGATGGGGGTGACCCCAGGGGACTCGACTTTTATTTTATTTGATTTGTTTTATTGTAATATACAAGAAGAAAAATAGTTTCAGGGTGGGAATCTTGACCGTTTACAAATTTTCAAAAAAAAAGGGGGTGAGGGTTACCCCAGGGGACATCCCCTAAATTTCATTTTATTTGTTTTATTTACCCAAAAAAGATTATATATGGTTAAGGGGTGGGGATCTCAACTGTTTACAAGTTTTCAAAAAGACGGGGGTGGGGTTTACCCTCGTGGACTTCCCCTAAATTTTATTTGATTTGTTTTAGTGCAAATACAAGAATAAATATGGTTTAGGGGTGGGGATCTCAACCGTTTACAATTTCTCAAACAGAAGGGGTGGGGGGTTACCACAATGGACTTCCCCTATATTTGATATCTTTTATTGTCCCATACAAAAATATATATGGTTTAGGGATGGGAATCTCGACCGTTTACAAGTTCTCAAACAGACACACTGGGGGTGACCCCAGGGGACTCCCCTTTTTTTTCATTTGATTTGTAACATACAAGAATATATATGGTTCCAGGGTGGGGAGCTTGCACATTTACAAGTTTTCAAAAAAAAGGAGGGTAGCTGTGAAACCGGGGACTATCCCAATATTTTATTTGATTTGTTTTATTGTCCCATACAAGAATATATATGGTTTAGGAGTAGGGATCTCAACCGTTTACAAGATAAAAGCCCATTATCAAATTGAAAGGGGGTAGGGGTAAGAATATATATGATTAACGGACACTTAATTATCTACAAAATGTCTAATAATGAACAGTAAATTCCAAACTTCATTTATACAGTAATACTAGTAAGTTTCAAACTGTATATATACAGTCCTACAGATCTTATCAGAAAACTGAAAATTTTCAAATAAATCTGTCACTCCAATGATTATCATATGCTAAAATATTTCCAAGATCTAATTAATAATGAAAATAAATCATTATCATATGCTGAAATATTTATAATATCTAATTGAACAGAACTATGGTTGTTTAACATAGTACTCTAAAATAATGAATAATGTAATAATCTTCAAAATGTCTAATGACATAGCTTATAATCATTACCACTTAGGAAATATATAATTTTCATATAAATCTGTCACTCCAATTATTATTCTGAGATAAGACAAATCATAACATGATAACAACAGTAAAATATTTTAAAATTCTACTTTTGGATATTAAAAATGGCGATAACTCACAAAGGAGATATACTAAAATCTTGAAGATTAATAGAGACCTTCATTAAGTCCCAGGAAGCAACATATTTAGATTTGAAAAAAATTTGTTAAAGCGTTTTCATGTTATTGTGCTGACACTGTTTGGCAGTCCCAGTACCGCCCAGCCGCCCATCGTATATCACCATTTTAATAACCGATATTTCCTTCGAAAATCCGGTTAAAAATCCAAAATTTTATTTATCATTAATACTATGTCATTTCAAAATCTATAAACCTTATCAGTAACAAGAAATAATTGTAACAGAATGCTGTTACGAAGTCTCCCAAACAAAGCTCCAATAATTCGTCATTCCCATTGTCGCTTGACATTGGGCAATGTCCAGTACTAATTGGTTTATGATATGCATTAGTGACGCCTATGGATTGACCCTGTATGTCATTCAAATCTTCTTGAAATTACGAACAGGAATTTATATGGTTTAGGGGTGGAGATCTCGACCGTTTACAAGTTCTCAAAAGGGGGGTGATCCCCAGGGGACTCTCCCTTATTTCATATGATTTGTTTTTTTGTCCTGTACCAGAATATATATGGTTTAGGGGTAGGGATCTTGACCGTTTACAAGTTCTTAAACAGGAGATGGTGCGGGTGACCCTAGGGGACTCGCCTTATATTTCATTTGATTTGTTTTATGGTCCCATACAAGAATATATATGGTTTCCAAAAGAAGGGGGTGGGGGTTACCCCAGGGGATTTCCCCTTAATTTCATTTGATTTGTTTTATTGTCCCTTTCAAGAATATATATGGTTTAGGGGTGGGGATCTAGACCGTTTACAAGTTATCATAAAAAGGGGGTGGCGGTGACCCCCATGGACTTCCCCTATATTTCATTTGATTTGTTTTATTGCAAACAAGAATATATATGGTTTAGGGGTGGGGATCTCGACCATTTACAAGTTCTCAAACAGGAGGGGGTGGGGGTGACCCCAGGGGACCTGCCTTTTATTTTTTATTTGATTTGTTTCATTGTCCCATACAAGAATATATATAGTTTCAGGGTGTGGATCTTGACCGTCTACAAGTTTTCAAAAAGAAAGGGGGTGGGGGTGACCCCCATGGTCTTCCCCTATATTTCATTTCATTTGTGTTATTGTCCCATACAAGAATATATATGGTTTAGGGGTTGGGATCTCGAACGTTTACAAGTTCTTAAACAGGAGGGGGTGGGCGTGACCCCAGGGGACTCGCCTTGTATTTCATTTGATTTTCTCATACAAGAATATATATGGTTTCGGGGTGAAGATTTTGACTGTTTACAAGTTTTCAAAAAAAAAAGGGGTGGGGGTGACCCCAGGGGACTCCCCCTCAATTTTATTTGATTTGTTTTATTGTCCAATTCAAGAATTTGTATGGTTTAGGGATGGGATCTCAACTGTTTACAAGTTATTAAAAAGAAGGGGGAGGGGGTGACCCCCATGGACTTCCCCTATATATCATTTGATTTGTTTTATTGTCCCATTCAAGAATATATATGGTTTAGGGGTGGGGATCTCGACGGTTTACAAGTTCTTAAACAGGATGGGGTGGGGTGACCCAAGGGGACTCGCCTTTTTTTCATGAGATTTGTTTTATTGTCCCATACAACAATATATATGGTTTTGGGGTGGGGATCTTGACCGTTTACAAGTTTTCAAAAAGTAGGGGGATGGGGGTGACCCCCCATGGACTACCCCTATATTTCATTTGATTTGTGTTATTGTCCCGTACAAGAATATATATGGTTTAGGGGTGGGGATCTCAACCAGGAAACAACATATTTAAATTTGAAAAAAATTTGTTAAAGCTTTTTCATGTTATTGTGCTGACACTGTTTGGCAGCCGCCCGTAGATCCGCCCAGCCGCCCGCCGTACATCACCATTTTAATAACCGATATTTCCTTCGAAAATCCGGTTAATAACATATACGCTAGCCACATCATAAGGTTTACTCAAGAATTATGTTTTTATTAGTAATAACCATGTTGGTAAAATATAGTTTTCATAATAAATAATGCAATAAATAATATAACTTTATACCTTACTTTCATGAAGTAACGATCTCATTGCCATTTGTGGTATTTGGCATTTAAGGATGTATTTTTCTGACGTTTCAGTCTCGTTGAAATCTAGTTCTGGAATTATTTCCAAAACGTGATAAAAGTAGAAAATATCAATGAATTTTAAAATAATATAATCAAACTTAACTCTGTGAAAAAATTGTTTATTTACAATAAGTAGTTTTTGAGTAATAGATTTTTCAAATTTTATTACCAGTCAAGTCAGTCTCATTAGCCAAAGTATTGAGAAAATAGGTGAGGGGTACAAGAAATGATTTTACCAGAAACATGTACATCCCATATCAATTTTTTCTTTTCAAATTTCTTAGATATGTATTTTTTCAATCATTTTATAACAAATAAGTTAAAATATTATTATTTTTGTTTTAAAAAAAGAGAAAAAATCCAAAATTTACAAAATTGACAGCATGGTAAATTTGACACGAAAAAGCAACAAAAATTTTATAAAACTTTCTTATATTAACACCTACCTATAGTATTTTAAGTTAAATTTATTCAGATTGGTCCACTTCATCTTTATTAAAAGTATGAAAAAAAGTTTAATCGTGAAACTGTGATTTTTTTCATGATAATAGCCCAAAAATGGGTAAAAATTTATGAAAAAAGGGAAAATCATCAGAATTGGGTACTTTCAAATGGTTGTAGCAAAAAAAAGAAGTGCACCACCATATGATTTTTTCTTCATCAATAATGTTTTGCAGTCATATAAAGTTAAAAATCAGGTTGAGAAAAAAAGTTTAATTCTAGAAATTTTTGGCTCCTCAGAGGTGTACATCCTGTAAAACAATTAATTTCAATCTATAGGCGGCTAAAAATCCTGTTGAAACATTTTTTTTTACTACCTAGCTTATTAAGAATGTAGGATTAATTTGGAATTCTAATATGACGTCCTTAATACGCTTTGTAAACAAAGCCGTGTTCTAATTAGCACAAAATATGTTTGACACATGCGCACAAACTTACTGTTTACATTCTCGTTATTTCTATTTTAATTATAATAAAATATTTATATTTTAGCTGCTTACATAAAATTTTATTATATTTTGTTATTAAAACATCATATATTTACCCTGCTAAGTTTTTATACTTATTTAGTATGAAAATGTAATGTACATAATTCATGGGGAGGAAACGGGAATAGCCAAACAATACTAAGGTATTTTCGTACACTTCAGCCTATAAAAATAATGTATTTGTCTTATTAGATTCAAAATAATTCCTTCAATTCATGCTCTATGCTCATTTTAACATGGGTAGGCATTATATTTTACCATATTTTACACCTCGCTATCCCTCAGTGTAAAATATTGACAAATATAATACCTACCCATGTTAAAATGAGCATAGAGCATAACATGAAGAAATTATTTCTTAAATCTACTCCAAAGTATTTTGATAAATAACTTATATGTTTTTAAGGTTTATTAATTATTTTCAAAATGATAAAAAAAAAACACTTAATCTTTTTGTTTACTGTGCTTGTCACTACAGAATGAAATATTGTGAATCAGCTGTGTTCATCTTTTTATGTTAATGCAAAACACTAGATGCTCATGTGTGCTGGAATCATTATATACTGAAAAATATATCCATGAATATAATCTCAGTATGGAGAATTGAACCTCATTTCATAAAAAAAATCTTAAGAGAAAACATGTTTGTAGGTCATAAACATTTCAGTGTAAATTACAACAGTTTGTTTTTGTTAAACAGCTTTAGATCATTACTAAACACAACCTAAGAAATAAACAAAATTTTTTTATAATCAAGTCGATGAGACATACAATTCTATTTCAATTATTTAACAATCTTTGAATTCTGTAAAGAAATCGATAAGATAAATTTTCTACATACATTTTTAACTGGTTCAAGAATGTATGCATGAAAATGAAAGAAAATGTTAAAGTACATACTTGAAATTGTTCTGTCAAATTCTTCAAAATTATTTTTTTTACATGGCAGCAACTAAATGCTGAACACTCAAAGAAACAATTATCTGTGAATTATTTCATATGAAAATAGGGTTTACCAAAATAAACATTTAATAGCATAAAAAATTGTTTAATTTTTGTTCTCAGCGATTTAGTTTTCACAGTTAAGAAATCACTTTTTCCTGTCATACAAAGCTTCAGATGAAAAGCATCTAAACATGCAAATAAAAATAAGAATGTCTATTACAAAGTCAGTCAAATTGTACATAAAATTATATCACAGAACTATAAACAACCTTGTTCATCACAAACTTCAGGTTTTTCTACAAATCTAGCAAACTCTCAAGTTTTAATAAAGCTCTAGCAAATTCAGTATACATTTTCAATAGCACAATTTGCTTATTTTTCAGTCGTATCATGTGATCTGTTTAAACAAGATGTAGCATGAGCTGCTGTTCAATAATCCATACCCTTGCTTTTGAGTGAAAAGTAATACATATGCCAAACAATGTGGAAGCCCAACAAACCTTACAGCTTACCAATATGAAGCTTTGTAAAAATATCAAGAAGCTCTGATTTGCAGTTGTTGAGAAAAATGTGTTACATACAGATCCAAGAAAGGGCAGACATAATACCGCGACTCATTTGGAGCAGGGTTATAATAACATTTAAAATGTATTTTCAAAACAAATTATAATTAATTTGGTTTGTATGGTGTTCCAGTTTGGATGATTATATATTTGGTCAATCATCTATTTTCAAATGTCAAAAAAACACCTGACTGAATATTCACTATGACTACTATAAAGAAGATGTGGGGTTTACGTCAATGAAACAGCAACCCATTGTTGATGCAAGTAACAAAATCATCAAAAACATATGTTTAAGATATCTGTGAAGAAATGATCCCATAGGAGTATATAAAAATTGAATCCAGGAGATTTTTTACCTGGGTCAGACTTTTTTAAAAGTATATTTAAGATAGGTCCAATGTCCCATAATGAAATATATCCAGACATGTGCCTCCGACTTGCACAATCAAAAACTGTTGACAGGAACAGTTTTAAGATTCACCTGTACATACCTATAGCTATGTATATAAAAACACTTAGTAATATCATATATTATATATAATATAAATAAACACAGAAAAAGAGTCAAAACCACATAAATATAAGTAAAATGACTAAAATGCAGATCCTTCCTGCATAAATGCAGCTGAAACTATACATTAACATATTCAAAACAGAGTTCTCTTTATCTATATAATAGATATTTTTTCACATATACATTATTGCACTATTCAACCTGTTTAAATAAATGTGGATAGTGTCCACATGTGGACACAGATGATGCCCCCGCTTGCATATCATATAGTTATAAAGGGACATAACTGAAGAACGGTAAAAGTAACGCTACCCAAATTTGAACTTGATCTGAGTTTTGTGGTAATAAGCATTGTGTGTACATCTCATAACATTTGGTTGAGGATAACTTAAGTAGAGAACAGAAACTAAAAATTCAGCAATTTTTCTATTTGTAAACACGCATAACTCTAGAACAGTTGTGTATAAAATTTATAACATTTGGTTGAGACAAACTAAAGTTAGAGAACGGAAACAAAAAATTCAGCAATTTTCATGTTTATAAAGGGACATAACTCAAGAATGGTAAAAGTGTCGCCACCAAATTTCGTACTTAATCTGTATTATGTAGTAATAAGCATTGTGTATAAGTTTCATAACATTTGGTTGAGGCAAACTAAAGTTAGAAAACGGAAACACAAAATTTGTACTTGATCTTAGTTTTGTGGTAATGAATATTGTGTACAGGTTTCATAATGTTTGGTTGGGGCAAACTTAAGTTACAGAATGGAAACTAAAAATTTTGCAATCTTTTGATTTATAAAGGGGCATAACTCAGTGATGATTAAAGTGACACTACCCAATTTCAATTGGATTTGTGTTTTATCAGTGGAAGTCAAAATTAAACATTGCATTGTATAAAGCCTTGATTGTAGTTGATTCAACTATAGTCATGGACAAAGGAAGATAACTTCAATTTTAAAAATTACTTGATATTTAGAAGAAAATAAAAATTTTGCAATTTTTCCATTTATAAAGTGGTCTAAGAACTTAAAAAATTTTAATTTACCTATTCAAACCATAATTATTTGCTTTTATATATAAATCAGAAATAACCAATTTAAAATGGAAAATTTTAAAGAAAAAAAAATCCCTCCCCCCAAATTTTTTGAACCCCCTTATGATTCATCACCCTCAAACTCAATCCCAGCCTTCCCTTTGTGGTATGGTACCTTGTAGTACAATTTCAGAGAGATCCATACACTTGAACACAAGTTATTGTCTGGAAACTAGAAAAATGCTTGTTTTTTTGCCCCTTTTTGGCCCCAAATTCCTAAACGTTTACAGCAATTACCCCCAAACTAAACCCCAGCTTTCCCTTTGTGATCTGGAACCTTGTAGTACAATTTCATAAAGATCCATACACTTACACACAACTTTTTGTCCTGAAACTAGAAAAATGCTTGTTTTTTGCCCCCTTTTGGCCCCTAATTCCTAAAATTTTGAGGCAATTCCCCCCAAAATCAATCCCAGCCTCCTTCCCTTTGTGGTATGGTACCTTGCAGTACAATTTCAGAGAGATCCATACACTTGAACACAAGTAATTGTCTGAAAACTAGAAAAATGCTTATTTTTGGCCCCTTTTTGGCCCCTTTTTCCTAAACGTTTTGGGCAATTACCCCCAAACTCAATTCCAGCTTTCCCTTTGTGATATGGAACCTTGTAGTACAATTTCAGAAAGATCCATACACTTACACACAAGTTATTGTCATGAAACTAGTAAAATGCTTGTTTTTTTGCCCCTTTTTTGGCCCCTAATTCCTAAAACTTTGAGGCAATTACCCCCAAAATCAATCCCAGCATTCCCTTTATGACATGGAACCTTGTGGTACAATGTCAGAGAGATCCATACACTAACACACAAGTTATGTTATGTCTGGAATGTACAAAAATGCTTATTTTTGGCCCTTTTTGGCCCCTAATTCCTTAACTGTTGGTACCATAACCCTCAAAATCAATCCAAACCTTCCTTTTGTGGTATTGAACCTTATGGTGAAATTTCATAGAGATCCATTTACTTAAACTAAAGTTAGAGTGCGAAAACCAATGTGTCTTCGGACAACGACGCCAACGTCATACCAATATACGACCACAAAATTTTTTTGCGGTCGTATAAAACTTACTTGATATTTAGAAGAAAATAAAAATTTTGCAATTTTTCCATTTATAAAGGGGCATAACTCTAGAATGGTTTAAGTGGTGCCATCAAAAATCAGACTTGATCTGTTTTTTCTGGTAATAAGCATTGTGTACAAGTTTCATAACATTTGGTTGAGGCAAACCTAAGTTAGAGAACGGAAACTAAAAATTTTGCAATTTTTTCCATTTATAAAGGGGCCTAACTCTAGAACAGTTAAAGTGACTCAATAATGGTTAAAGTGACACTACCCAAATTCAACTTGATCTGTGTTTTATCAGTGGAAGTCAAAATTAAACATTGCATTGTATAAAGCATTGATTGTAGTTGATTAAACTATAATCATGGACCAAGGAAGATAACTCCAATTTTAATAAAATGCTCTGCTGGGCGCAGCTTGATACAACCGCAGAGGTCGAACCCTGAACAGTTGGGGCAAGTATAGACACAACATTCAAGCTTGATACACACTGAATTTGGATTGTGATTAAATATTTGACACAGCATAGGTTTCTGACACAGAATGAATGTGGTCTAAGAACTTATAAATTTTTAATTTACCTATTCAAACCATAATAACTTGCTTTTATATATAAATCAGAAATAACCAATTTAAAATGGAAAATTTTAAAGAAAAAAAAAAGAAAAAAAAAATCCCTCCCCCCAAATTTTTTGAACCCCCTTATGATTCATCACCCCCAAACTCAATCCCAGCCTTCCCTTTGTGGTATGGTACCTTGCAGTACAATTTCAGAGAGATCCATACACTTGAACACAAGTTATTGTCTGGAAACTAGAAAAATGCTTGTTTTTTTGCCCCTTTTTTGCCCCAAATTCCTAAACGTTTAGGGCAATTACCCCCAAACTAAACCCCAGCTTTCCCTTTTTGATATGGAACCTTGTAGTAAAATTTCATAAAGATCGATACACTTACACACAACTTATTGTCCTGAAACTAGAAAAATGCTTGTTTTTTGCCCCTTTTTTGGCACTTAATTCCTAAAATTTAGGGCAATTACCCCCAAACTCAAACCCAGCTTTCCCTTTGTGATATGGAACCTTGCAGTACAATTTCAGAGAGATCCATACACTTGAACACAAGTTATTGTCTGAAAACTAGAAAAATGCTTATTTTTGGCCCCTTTTTCCTATACGTTTTGGGCAATTACCCCCAAACTCAATTCCAGCTTTTCCTTTATGATATGGAACCTTGTAGTACAATTTCAGAAAGATCCATACACTTACACACAAGTTATTGTCATGAAACTAGGAAAATGCTTGTTTTTTTGCCCCTTTTTTGGCCTCTAATTCCTAAAATTTTGAGGCAATTACCCCCAAAATCAATCCCAGCATTTCCTTTATGACATGGAAACTTGTGGTACAATGTCAGAGAGATCCATACACTAATACACAAGTTATGTCTGGAAGTTACAAAAATGCTTATTTTTGGCTCTTTTTGGCCCCTAATTCCTTAACTGTTGGTACCATAACCCCCAAAATTAATCCAAACCTTCCTTCTGTGGTATTAAACCTCATGATAAAATTTCATAGAGATCCATTCACTTAAACTAAAGTTAGAGTGCGAAAACTAATGTGTCTTCGGACGACGACGACGATGCAAACGTCATACCAATATAGGACCACAAAATTTGTTTGCGGTCGTATAAAAATTACTTGATATTTAGAAGAAAATAAAAATTTTGCAATTTTTCCATTTATAAAGGGGCATAACTCTAGAATGGTTTAAGTGATGCCATCAAAATTCAGACTTGATCTGTTTTTTTGTGGTAATAAGCTTTGTGTATAAGTTTCATAACATTTGGTTGAGGCAAACTTAAGTTAGAGAACGGAAACTAAAGATTTTGCAATTTTTCCATTTATAAAGGGCCTAACTCTAGAACAGTTAAAGTGACGCCACTAAAATTCAAACTTGATCTGTGTTTTGTGGTAATAAGCATTGTGTATAAGTTTCATAACATTTGGTTGAGGCAAACTTAAGTTAGAGAACGGAAACTAAAGATTTTGCAATTTTTCCATTTATAAAAGGGCATAACTCTAGAATGATTAAAGTGACACCACCAAAATTCAAACTTGATCTGTGTTTTGTGGTAATAAGCATTGTGTATAAGTTTCATAACATTTGGTTGAGGTAAACTTAAGTTAGAAAATGGAAACTAAAAAATTTGCAATTTTTCCATTTATAAAGGGGCATAACTCTAGAACTGTTAAAGTGACGCCACCAAAATTCAAACTCGATCTGTGTTCTGTGGTAATAAGCATTGTGTTTAAGTGTCATAACATTAGGTTGAGGCAAACTAAAGTTAGAGAACGGAAACCAACTTTGGGACATACGGACGTACGGACGGACGGACAAAAGTAATACGGCGGGGGCATAAAAATGTACAACCCTGACTTTAATCAACCTTACTCAAATGCTGCAATCACTTCATTACAATGAATCAATAGGATATGATTTGTATCAATTTGTTTCTCCTTGTCACATTTTTCTACTCAGTTTTCACCACTGCCTCTTCAGAAGTCACATTTAAAATATATGCAATTCATTTGCTCAGCAGTAAGCAGTAGTTATCCAAACTTAAATAGTTCTCTTTTTCTTATTGATCTCCCTTTGTTATTAGACAGCAGTGGCGGATCCAGAACTTTTCATAAGAGGGGGGCCGCTCCAGTCATGCTTCAGTGATTCCCTATATAATCAACCAAATTTTTCCCACGAAAGGGGGGGGGCGGGCCCCCCAGCCCCCCCCCCCCCCCCCCCCCCTGTATCCGCCTATGGACAGACCTATTTTATATTGATCTCTCCTTGGTTATTAGACAGACCTATTTTATATTGATCTCTCCTTTGTTATTAGATAGACCTATTTCTTATTTATGTATTTGTATGGTCTGCCTTCAACAGTTTGTAAAGGCATTTTGTATTTGGCCTCTCAATATAGTGTGATTTACTTTCTGACTAAATTAATAAAACTGAAACAATATATTCTCCCACAATCTTTCAATTTGTTATTTTTCATCTCACATTGGCTTCTGTTTCTTGTAAATTCAATCATTTGACAAATATTTTAAAGCTTTCAATCCATGTTTCAATGATAGGTCTCGTTTAAATTCAGCTTTGGGCAATTTAAGACATCTGCAATTAAAAATGTAACAAAGTTGCATCATTGTGTAGGTATTTCACATGTTTTTTGCTTATCTCAAAACTACAAAAAACTTGTATAACATAAATACACTATATCAATATAAATTTACAAGATACTCATTTGATGTACAATATGCAAATTTTGAAATTTTACTTCTCATCAGTGGTGCTCTGAAACAAATGTTGGAAATGTAAAATTAAACAAGCATTCTGAGAGTATTGCATGGCAATACATAGTCCCCTACCAGTTAAAAATTAATTGTACTGGAACAAAATGCTAACTTGATCTATAACTTGTCATGATGTAAACTTTATAACAAATATCAAGTCAATATCTTCAAGCATGACGAAAAAAAAGTGTAGAAAACTGATTATTTAAGTGAATTTACTAAGTCCAAGGACCATAACCCTGCACAAAATCAACAGACCAGAACAAAATTCGAACTTGATCTGTAATTTGTCATGATAAAACTATATACCAATTACCCTTTCAATATCTTCAAGCATGACGAAAAAAGTGCGGAAAACTGATTATTTAAGTAAATTTTCTAAGTCCAAGGACCATAACTCTGCACAAAATCAATAGACCAGAACAAAATTCAAACTTGATCTGTAACTTGTCATGATTAAACAATACACAAAATATCAAATCAATATCTTCAAGCACGAAGAAAAAAAGTGTGGATAACTGATTTGCCGGACTGACGGATAGACAGACATACAGACAGATGGAGTGAAAACCTAAAGTCCCCTTCGACTTCGTCAGTAGGGGACTAACAAGGATTTGTGTCCATAGGATACCCTGCCTCACTTGTACAATCATATTTCCATGTTCAGAAAACAAAAACATTTGTGTGGGTTAAAACTTTAATTTGGCCTACAATTTACAAAGTTTACATCAAAATGAACATGGGTATTAATTTTAAGTTGATATGACCACAACTTCATATTTAACTACCTTATGTCAATACTTAAACAGGATAAACAGAATGACTTATGGACTCGATTGCACAGACCGGGAAACATACTATAAAAAGGTCGGGTAATAAAAAGAGCAATAAATAGATTTAAGAAGATGTGGTATGAGTGAGTGCCAATGAGACAACTCTCCATCCAAGTCAAAATTTATAAATTTTTAAGTAATCCATTAAAGGTCAAATTTCGGCCTTCAACACAGAACCTTGGTTCACACCGAACAGCAAGCTATAAAAGGCCCCAAAAATAACTAGTGTATGACCATTCAAACGGGAAAACCAACGGTCTAATCTATATAAATAAAATGTTCCGCTGGGCGCAACTTGATACGACCGCAGAGGTCGAACCATAAACAGTTGGGGCAAGTATGGACACAACATTCAAGCTTGATACAGCTCTGAATTTGGATTGTGATTAAATATTTGACACAGCATAGGTTTCTGACACAGAATGAACGTAGTCTAAGAACTTAAAAAATTTTAATTTACCTATTATGGTCCAATATCCATAATCTAAGTACATGGTTAGATTCAGCACATCAAAGAATCCAAAGAATTCAATTTTTGATGAAATCAAACAAAGTTTACTTTTGAACCCTTTTGACCTCAATGTGGACCAATTTGATAACGGGGCCCAAAAATCAAAATACATGGTTAGATTCTGCATATCAAAGAACCCCATATATTCAATTTTTGTTGAAATCAAACAAAGTTTAATTGGACCCCAACTTGGACCAACTTGAAAACTGGGCCCATAATCAAAAATCTAAACACATATTAAAGAACCCCAAGAATTCAATTTTTGTTAAAATCAAACTAAGTTTAATTTTGGACCCTTTGGACCTTAATGTAGACCAATTTAAAAAATGGGACCCAAAATTAAAAATCTAAATACACGGTTAGATTTGGCATATCAAAGAACCCCAATAATTCAATTTTTGATGAAATCAAACAAAGTTTAATTTTGGACCCTTTTGACCTCAATATGAACCAATTTGATAGCAAATAAAAAATCTAAATGCATGGTTAGATTCAGCATATCAAAGAACCCCATATATTCAATTTTTGTTGAAATCAAACAAAGTCTAATTTTGGACCCCAATTTGGACCAACTTGAAAACTGGGCCCAAAATCAAAAATCTAAATACATGTTTAGATTCAGCATATCAATACCAAGAACACCATATATTAAATTTTTGTTAAAATCAAACTAAGTTTAATTTTGGACCCTTTGGAACTTAATGTAGAACAATTTGAATACTGGACCCAAAATTAAAAATCTAAATACACTGTTAGATTCGGCATAACATATAAATGTGGTCAAAGATTTTACAAATCTAATGCGCCATACTGTGCAATAAAAGATTACTTCTTGAAATTTTTCAATGTATGAACGTTCAATATATGAAACTTGAAAAAAAAATAATATTTGAAGAATAATTCTTTTTAATTTCTGAAATGCGAAATGAGAAAAAATTGACCCCCCACAATTTCTTTTTACCCCTCCCCCCTCCTTTTTACCCCAAAAATGCTTTCCCTCAAGATATGGTCATAATCGCAATTCAAATTTTTAATTACCCATTTAAATTTACCATAGTGCTAACTTAATCTATTTTATGATAGAATTTAAAATATGGTGTCAAATCTTTCAAATCGATTTTTTTGTAAAAAAAAAAGATGCAACATTTGCAGATATTTTTACTGGTCTTCCTTTATAAATATGCATTTCTTTAAACATAATTTAAAAGCAGTGTAAGGGAAGTAATCAAAACGTTGTATTTGGATTACCTCCCTTACACTGTTTTAAATTGTATTAATTGTTCATTACTTTATACATAATTTAAAAGCAGTGTAAGGGAGGTAATTCAAATATTGTATTTAATTTATCTCCCTTACACTGCTTTAAATTATGTTTTGTACTAAAGTATTTGTCCATTAACCAGGACAACCTTGTTTTTCCCCTTTTTTTGCCTCTAATTCCTAAACGGTTTGATCCATATCTTAACCATCCCTTGGTGGTATGGAAACTTGTGGTATAATTTCAGAGAGATCCATACACCGTTCCACAAGTTACTGTCTGGAAACTAGAAAATGCTTATTTTTGGCCACTTTTTGGCCCCTAATTCCTTAACTGTTGGTACCATAACCCCGAAATCAATCCCAACCTTCCTTTTGTGGTATTGAACCTTATGGTAAATTTCATATAGATCCATTCACTTAAACTAAAGTTAGAGTGCGAAAACCAATGTGTCATCAGACGACGACGACGACGACGCCAACGTCATACCAATATACGACCCCAAAATTTTTTGCGGTCGTATAAAAACGAGAAACGAGAAACACTTATGAATCACATCAACAAACGACAACTACTGAACATCAGTTCCTGACTTAGGACAGGTGCAAACAATTGCAGCGGGTTTGAACGTTTTAATGGTACCAAACCTTCATCCTTATCTTAAACAATAGTGTAACATCACAACATAGAAAGACACACTATAAAATATCAATTGAAATGGCTTAACTCAATCAAAAGACATATTAACACCAGTGATCATACACTGAACAAATAAATTTGATCTATGATACAATGTAAATACAAAATAGATAAGCCAATATTACACCAAGAAGGAATATATTGGAAGAAAACTTTTGCAGCTCACAAATTAAATCCTGACCTTTCATAAATAAAATGTAAAATAACAAAATAAATGGATCATAAATACAATAAATCTAGGTTTAAAATATGACGGACATTTTAAAAGTAGAAGATCATGGAAGGTATATGTTACGGAACGTTTTTTTTTTTGTAATATTTTGATTTTATGGTTTTATTGTGTTTCTGTCTCATTTATGTATACTCCTTATTTTTTAAGAATTCTAAAGAGAAAAAATGATAATGAAAAAGAAAAAAAGAGAGCAAGAAAGACATTATTCTGTCAAATGACTAACAACAGTTTCAAGTTTAAAATATAAGGGAGAAACATTTTTAAATAAAACAAAACATGCTCTTTTTCTGACAAAAGTCAATGAAATGAATATCTTTCAGAAAAAGAAAACATTCTATTTAATTGTAAGCAATGAGTAATCAGCCAAAGAAACATTACACAGCATTTTTTAAAGGTTCATTTACAAGTTGAGGAAACATTCCATAAAGTATTAAACTTGAACATTAGTTTACTGTTCAGTGCTATCATCTTTTAAACATAATATATACATTGTAACTTAGTTTTACCTTAATAACCTGAAACAACCAAGACCTACAAAAGCATCTATATTGTATGTTTATTGTTAAATCAAAATAGTTGATATATAAGTTTGAGTGTATTTTTTGTACAGTCCTTTCAAAAATGTAATTTTTCCGGTGGAAAAGTTATTCTGCCAGAAAGAAACAATTTAGTAATTTCCTGTAGAAGCTTTATAATGTGATATAAAATTTCATAAAAGATGATATATAATTTTATTTTCTTCCTTACAAAACACATTTTCTTAAACATGATTGTTATGATAAACCAGTATTGCAAGAATTAAAGGGTTTATCAAAATTCCAAACGCTTAATTTTTTTTTCAATTATTACCAAATGAGATGATAGAAAAAAATTGGGTCAAAGACTCAAATTGCTGGGTTCCAATATTTGTGACTAATCACTGTTGAATGCTTACAATGTACTTGCAATTATATGAAGGGGATAAAGAATTTTGCTTGAAAACCTAACCAGATGAAGAACAGCAAGAAAAAAACTAAGTTCCCAATGATGGAACTTCAACCGATTCCATAAAATGACTATGTTCACAAGTCTGGAAAAAGAGAAAAAAAATCCTGAAACAATTGTATAATAGCTGGTGCACAACTTCAACATATATGTACAACCTTCCTTTGAAAATTCAGGGATCTGGGTTGAAAAATGTAGGAGAAGTTTATTACACAAATAAGGTACCCACATTTCCCCCACCCACCCATTACCATACTATAAGCAGGTTTTAGGCTTCTTCAAACATGGGCAAAAACTCATTTAATAAAAACTTTACAACAGACATAATTTTTAATGACCGTATATCAAACTTTTAAAAGCAAAACTTGAATGTATATTGTTGACCAGTTTGTACGTTTATCATTTGACACTCACCTCCTGTAGTTAGAACTTGATCTAAATTTCGCAATGTCAAAGCTAGGAGCATGAGGCATGTGGATCATAAAGGCATTAGGTAAGACGTAATACTCATATCTGTAAAAACAAAATATTTCATGATATTCTAGTGAGCTTTTCTTTCAGGATAAACTTAACTACAGTAATTCAAAATTCAACAGTAAACTTCAAAGTTTCTGTGTTGGTCACTAGAAATGATGCATCTTTCTAATTTGTCATACACCTGTCAGATGATGAAATTGTACACTTTCATATGCAGTAGCAAATAATGCGTTTATTTGTGAAATTTGCAGATATGATTAAAGATAAATGAACAAATAAGGCAGAATGTTGGCGCCAGCAGCATGTTTTAGTCATCTGGTAAAATAAAAAGTGCAAAATTGGTTATTTCTTCTGTAATCCCTTTCTTTTTTTATATACTGTAAATACAGGAATGATTTGTGCATGTATTAATAAGATTGTTGGTCAACAAACAAAAATGAAAAAAATTAATAAATATAATTTTAAGAAATACGTTTAGCTTCATACAAATAATATGATGAGAAGTTAATAAGTGAAAGATCAATGTTATCTTCAGTGGTATATAATCAATGGTAAATGATATATCATCTTGAGTTGATGCACTCATGTGCCAAATATTGAAATCCTATGTTAAGAGATAAAAAAAGTTATGTTCTGGACAAGAAAAGATATGATTTTGGAGGTAAAGGTCATATGAGACGCACTGCCTTATGGTAATACATCTTCATGCAAAAAATCGTTAGTCAATGTCAAAAGATAAAAAAAAAATGTAAAATAACAAAATAAATGGATCATAAATACAATAAATCTAGGTTTAAAATATGACGGACATTTTAAAAGTAGAAGATCATGGAAGGTATATGTTACGGAACGTTTTTTTTTTTTGTAATATTTTGATTTTATGGTTTTATTGTGTTTCTGTCTCATTTATGTATACTCCTTATTTTTTAAGAATTCTAAAGAGAAAAAATGATAATGAAAAAGAAAAAAAGAGAGCAAGAAAGACATTATTCTGTCAAATGACTAACAACAGTTTCAAGTTTAAAATATAAGGGAGAAACATTTTTAAATAAAACAAAACATGCTCTTTTTCTGACAAAAGTCAATGAAATGAATATCTTTCAGAAAAAGAAAACATTCTATTTAATTGTAAGCAATGAGTAATCAGCCAAAGAAACATTACACAGCATTTTTTAAAGGTTCATTTACAAGTTGAGGAAACATTCCATAAAGTATTAAACTTGAACATTAGTTTACTGTTCAGTGCTATCATCTTTTAAACATAATATATACATTGTAACTTAGTTTTACCTTAATAACCTGAAACAACCAAGACCTACAAAAGCATCTATATTGTATGTTTATTGTTAAATCAAAATAGTTGATATATAAGTTTGAGTGTATTTTTTGTACAGTCCTTTCAAAAATGTAATTTTTCCGGTGGAAAAGTTATTCTGCCAGAAAGAAACAATTTAGTAATTTCCTGTAGAAGCTTTATAATGTGATATAAAATTTCATAAAAGATGATATATAATTTTATTTTCTTCCTTACAAAACACATTTTCTTAAACATGATTGTTATGATAAACCAGTATTGCAAGAATTAAAGGGTTTATCAAAATTCCAAACGCTTAATTTTTTTTTCAATTATTACCAAATGAGATGATAGAAAAAAATTGGGTCAAAGACTCAAATTGCTGGGTTCCAATATTTGTGACTAATCACTGTTGAATGCTTACAATGTACTTGCAATTATATGAAGGGGATAAAGAATTTTGCTTGAAAACCTAACCAGATGAAGAACAGCAAGAAAAAAACTAAGTTCCCAATGATGGAACTTCAACCGATTCCATAAAATGACTATGTTCACAAGTCTGGAAAAAGAGAAAAAAAATCCTGAAACAATTGTATAATAGCTGGTGCACAACTTCAACATATATGTACAACCTTCCTTTGAAAATTCAGGGATCTGGGTTGAAAAATGTAGGAGAAGTTTATTACACAAATAAGGTACCCACATTTCCCCCACCCACCCATTACCATACTATAAGCAGGTTTTAGGCTTCTTCAAACATGGGCAAAAACTCATTTAATAAAAACTTTACAACAGACATAATTTTTAATGACCGTATATCAAACTTTTAAAAGCAAAACTTGAATGTATATTGTTGACCAGTTTGTACGTTTATCATTTGACACTCACCTCCTGTAGTTAGAACTTGATCTAAATTTCGCAATGTCAAAGCTAGGAGCATGAGGCATGTGGATCATAAAGGCATTAGGTAAGACGTAATACTCATATCTGTAAAAACAAAATATTTCATGATATTCTAGTGAGCTTTTCTTTCAGGATAAACTTAACTACAGTAATTCAAAATTCAACAGTAAACTTCAAAGTTTCTGTGTTGGTCACTAGAAATGATGCATCTTTCTAATTTGTCATACACCTGTCAGATGATGAAATTGTACACTTTCATATGCAGTAGCAAATAATGCGTTTATTTGTGAAATTTGCAGATATGATTAAAGATAAATGAACAAATAAGGCAGAATGTTGGCGCCAGCAGCATGTTTTAGTCATCTGGTAAAATAAAAAGTGCAAAATTGGTTATTTCTTCTGTAATCCCTTTCTTTTTTTATATACTGTAAATACAGGAATGATTTGTGCATGTATTAATAAGATTGTTGGTCAACAAACAAAAATGAAAAAAATTAATAAATATAATTTTAAGAAATACGTTTAGCTTCATACAAATAATATGATGAGAAGTTAATAAGTGAAAGATCAATGTTATCTTCAGTGGTATATAATCAATGGTAAATGATATATCATCTTGAGTTGATGCACTCATGTGCCAAATATTGAAATCCTATGTTAAGAGATAAAAAAAGTTATGTTCTGGACAAGAAAAGATATGATTTTGGAGGTAAAGGTCATATGAGACGCACTGCCTTATGGTAATACATCTTCATGCAAAAAATCGTTAGTCAATGTCAAAAGATAAAAAAAAAATGTAAAATAACAAAATAAATGGATCATAAATACAATAAATCTAGGTTTAAAATATGACGGACATTTTAAAAGTAGAAGATCATGGAAGGTATATGTTACGGAACGTTTTTTTTTTTTGTAATATTTTGATTTTATGGTTTTATTGTGTTTCTGTCTCATTTATGTATACTCCTTATTTTTTAAGAATTCTAAAGAGAAAAAATGATAATGAAAAAGAAAAAAAGAGAGCAAGAAAGACATTATTCTGTCAAATGACTAACAACAGTTTCAAGTTTAAAATATAAGGGAGAAACATTTTTAAATAAAACAAAACATGCTCTTTTTCTGACAAAAGTCAATGAAATGAATATCTTTCAGAAAAAGAAAACATTCTATTTAATTGTAAGCAATGAGTAATCAGCCAAAGAAACATTACACAGCATTTTTTAAAGGTTCATTTACAAGTTGAGGAAACATTCCATAAAGTATTAAACTTGAACATTAGTTTACTGTTCAGTGCTATCATCTTTTAAACATAATATATACATTGTAACTTAGTTTTACCTTAATAACCTGAAACAACCAAGACCTACAAAAGCATCTATATTGTATGTTTATTGTTAAATCAAAATAGTTGATATATAAGTTTGAGTGTATTTTTTGTACAGTCCTTTCAAAAATGTAATTTTTCCGGTGGAAAAGTTATTCTGCCAGAAAGAAACAATTTAGTAATTTCCTGTAGAAGCTTTATAATGTGATATAAAATTTCATAAAAGATGATATATAATTTTATTTTCTTCCTTACAAAACACATTTTCTTAAACATGATTGTTATGATAAACCAGTATTGCAAGAATTAAAGGGTTTATCAAAATTCCAAACGCTTAATTTTTTTTTCAATTATTACCAAATGAGATGATAGAAAAAAATTGGGTCAAAGACTCAAATTGCTGGGTTCCAATATTTGTGACTAATCACTGTTGAATGCTTACAATGTACTTGCAATTATATGAAGGGGATAAAGAATTTTGCTTGAAAACCTAACCAGATGAAGAACAGCAAGAAAAAAACTAAGTTCCCAATGATGGAACTTCAACCGATTCCATAAAATGACTATGTTCACAAGTCTGGAAAAAGAGAAAAAAAATCCTGAAACAATTGTATAATAGCTGGTGCACAACTTCAACATATATGTACAACCTTCCTTTGAAAATTCAGGGATCTGGGTTGAAAAATGTAGGAGAAGTTTATTACACAAATAAGGTACCCACATTTCCCCCACCCACCCATTACCATACTATAAGCAGGTTTTAGGCTTCTTCAAACATGGGCAAAAACTCATTTAATAAAAACTTTACAACAGACATAATTTTTAATGACCGTATATCAAACTTTTAAAAGCAAAACTTGAATGTATATTGTTGACCAGTTTGTACGTTTATCATTTGACACTCACCTCCTGTAGTTAGAACTTGATCTAAATTTCGCAATGTCAAAGCTAGGAGCATGAGGCATGTGGATCATAAAGGCATTAGGTAAGACGTAATACTCATATCTGTAAAAACAAAATATTTCATGATATTCTAGTGAGCTTTTCTTTCAGGATAAACTTAACTACAGTAATTCAAAATTCAACAGTAAACTTCAAAGTTTCTGTGTTGGTCACTAGAAATGATGCATCTTTCTAATTTGTCATACACCTGTCAGATGATGAAATTGTACACTTTCATATGCAGTAGCAAATAATGCGTTTATTTGTGAAATTTGCAGATATGATTAAAGATAAATGAACAAATAAGGCAGAATGTTGGCGCCAGCAGCATGTTTTAGTCATCTGGTAAAATAAAAAGTGCAAAATTGGTTATTTCTTCTGTAATCCCTTTCTTTTTTTATATACTGTAAATACAGGAATGATTTGTGCATGTATTAATAAGATTGTTGGTCAACAAACAAAAATGAAAAAAATTAATAAATATAATTTTAAGAAATACGTTTAGCTTCATACAAATAATATGATGAGAAGTTAATAAGTCAAAGATCAATGTTATCTTCAGTGGTATATAATCAATGGTAAATGATATATCATCTTGAGTTGATGCACTCATGTGCCAAATATTGAAATCCTATGTTAAGAGATAAAAAAAGTTATGTTCTGGACAAGAAAAGATATGATTTTGGAGGTAAAGGTCATATGAGACGCACTGCCTTATGGTAATACATCTTCATGCAAAAAATCGTTAGTCAATGTCAAAAGATAAAAAAAAAATGTAAAATAACAAAATAAATGGATCATAAATACAATAAATCTAGGTTTAAAATATGACGGACATTTTAAAAGTAGAAGATCATGGAAGGTATATGTTACGGAACGTTTTTTTTTTTGTAATATTTTGATTTTATGGTTTTATTGTGTTTCTGTCTCATTTATGTATACTCCTTATTTTTTAAGAATTCTAAAGAGAAAAAATGATAATGAAAAAGAAAAAAAGAGAGCAAGAAAGACATTATTCTGTCAAATGACTAACAACAGTTTCAAGTTTAAAATATAAGGGAGAAACATTTTTAAATAAAACAAAACATGCTCTTTTTCTGACAAAAGTCAATGAAATGAATATCTTTCAGAAAAAGAAAACATTCTATTTAATTGTAAGCAATGAGTAATCAGCCAAAGAAACATTACACAGCATTTTTTAAAGGTTCATTTACAAGTTGAGGAAACATTCCATAAAGTATTAAACTTGAACATTAGTTTACTGTTCAGTGCTATCATCTTTTAAACATAATATATACATTGTAACTTAGTTTTACCTTAATAACCTGAAACAACCAAGACCTACAAAAGCATCTATATTGTATGTTTATTGTTAAATCAAAATAGTTGATATATAAGTTTGAGTGTATTTTTTGTACAGTCCTTTCAAAAATGTAATTTTTCCGGTGGAAAAGTTATTCTGCCAGAAAGAAACAATTTAGTAATTTCCTGTAGAAGCTTTATAATGTGATATAAAATTTCATAAAAGATGATATATAATTTTATTTTCTTCCTTACAAAACACATTTTCTTAAACATGATTGTTATGATAAACCAGTATTGCAAGAATTAAAGGGTTTATCAAAATTCCAAACGCTTAATTTTTTTTTCAATTATTACCAAATGAGATGATAGAAAAAAATTGGGTCAAAGACTCAAATTGCTGGGTTCCAATATTTGTGACTAATCACTGTTGAATGCTTACAATGTACTTGCAATTATATGAAGGGGATAAAGAATTTTGCTTGAAAACCTAACCAGATGAAGAACAGCAAGAAAAAAACTAAGTTCCCAATGATGGAACTTCAACCGATTCCATAAAATGACTATGTTCACAAGTCTGGAAAAAGAGAAAAAAAATCCTGAAACAATTGTATAATAGCTGGTGCACAACTTCAACATATATGTACAACCTTCCTTTGAAAATTCAGGGATCTGGGTTGAAAAATGTAGGAGAAGTTTATTACACAAATAAGGTACCCACATTTCCCCCACCCACCCATTACCATACTATAAGCAGGTTTTAGGCTTCTTCAAACATGGGCAAAAACTCATTTAATAAAAACTTTACAACAGACATAATTTTTAATGACCGTATATCAAACTTTTAAAAGCAAAACTTGAATGTATATTGTTGACCAGTTTGTACGTTTATCATTTGACACTCACCTCCTGTAGTTAGAACTTGATCTAAATTTCGCAATGTCAAAGCTAGGAGCATGAGGCATGTGGATCATAAAGGCATTAGGTAAGACGTAATACTCATATCTGTAAAAACAAAATATTTCATGATATTCTAGTGAGCTTTTCTTTCAGGATAAACTTAACTACAGTAATTCAAAATTCAACAGTAAACTTCAAAGTTTCTGTGTTGGTCACTAGAAATGATGCATCTTTCTAATTTGTCATACACCTGTCAGATGATGAAATTGTACACTTTCATATGCAGTAGCAAATAATGCGTTTATTTGTGAAATTTGCAGATATGATTAAAGATAAATGAACAAATAAGGCAGAATGTTGGCGCCAGCAGCATGTTTTAGTCATCTGGTAAAATAAAAAGTGCAAAATTGGTTATTTCTTCTGTAATCCCTTTCTTTTTTTATATACTGTAAATACAGGAATGATTTGTGCATGTATTAATAAGATTGTTGGTCAACAAACAAAAATGAAAAAAATTAATAAATATAATTTTAAGAAATACGTTTAGCTTCATACAAATAATATGATGAGAAGTTAATAAGTCAAAGATCAATGTTATCTTCAGTGGTATATAATCAATGGTAAATGATATATCATCTTGAGTTGATGCACTCATGTGCCAAATATTGAAATCCTATGTTAAGAGATAAAAAAAGTTATGTTCTGGACAAGAAAAGATATGATTTTGGAGGTAAAGGTCATATGAGACGCACTGCCTTATGGTAATACATCTTCATGCAAAAAATCGTTAGTCAATGTCAAAAGATAAAAAAAAGTTTTTGCTTTGACAAGGTTGTTTTAGAACCAGAAGAAGAAGAAATAGTACTAATACATTATGTCTCCCTTCATTGAAAGGGAGACACAATAAAAGGTTATTATTGTAGAGCAAATCTTTGATATTTTTTTTCAAGAAGGAATTCCTTTACAACATACCCTAAAACATCTAACTCCATTATATGCGAGACTTTGTTCCATCCAAACCCAACAAATCTTTGGTCAAACTTTGGAATGTCTTTACCGACAACTATATAAGGTTCAAAATCATGGTTCCATTCAACCTGTTATAATAAACAAAAGGTAATACTATATTAGCTTTATTATCTGTAGTGCATTATTTAATCAAAATTGAGAATGGAAACAGGGAATGTGTCAAAGAGACAACAACAGGACTATAGAGCAGAAAACAGCCCATGGCCATTGATGAGTCTTCAACACAGTGAGAAAATCCGGCACCCAGAGGCGGGCTTAAGCTGGACCCTTAACAATAATGTATACTAGTTCAGCGAAAATGGACGTCACACTAAACTCCGAAACATATAAATGAAACAAAATTTAAATAAAATGCTTCGCTGAGCGCAGCTGGATACGACCGCAGAGGTCCAACCCTGAACAGTTGGGGCAAAAATGGACACAATAATCACGCTTGATACAGGTCTGAATTTGGAATGTAAATAAATATTTGACACATAATAGGTTTCTGACACCTAATAACTGTAGTCAAAGAATTTAGAATTGGTTATTTGATTTAAATTTAATTTTTTGCTTTCGTGCAAGCTGTTGCGTAATTGAACCCCCCCCCCCAAAAAAAAAAAAAACATTACCCCCCTTTTTTTTTGCTTTTATGAAATACACTATGCTGTTGAGTATTGAAACACCCCCCCCCCCCCCCCCATTAAAAAAATGAAAAAAAAATTGCCCCCACAACTTCTCTTTTACCCCCCCCCCCCCCCCGCCCCTTTTCCAAAAAAAAATTCTTTCCCTCAAAATATGGTCATGATCTCAATTAAAATTTCCAATGGAGTTTGCAACCATAACTACCAATTTAAATACATCATAAAAATTTTAAAATAGAAAAAAAAAAAAAGACCCAAAATTTTTTAGACCCCTTATGATTCATCACCCCCAAACTTAATCCCAGCCTTCCCTTTGTGTAATGGTACCTTGCAGTACAATTTCAGAGAGATCTATATACTTGAACACAAGTTATTACTGGAAACTAGAAAATGCTTGTTTTTTGGCACCTTTTGGCCCCAAATTCCTAAACCTTTAGGGCAATTACCCCTACACTCCTACCCAGCCGTCCCTTTGTGATATGAAACCTGGTAGTACAATTTCATAAAGATCCATACACTTACACACAAGTTATTGTCATGAAACTAGAAAAATGCTTGTTTTTTGCCCCTTTTTGGTCCCTAATTCCTAAAATTTTGAGGCAATTACCCCCACAATCCATCCCAGCCTTTCCTTTGTGGTATGGTACCTTGTAGTACAATTTTAGAAAGATCCATACACTTACACACAAGTTATTGTCATGAAACTAGAAAAATGCTTGTTTTTTGCCCCTTTTTTGGCTCCTAATTCCTATAATTTTGAGGCAATTACCACCAAAATTAATCCCAGCATTCCCTTTGTGATATGGAACCTTGTGGTACAATGTCAGAGAGATCCATACACTAAAACACAAGTTATTGTCTGGAAACTAGAAAATGCTTGTTTTTTGGCCACTTTTTGGCCCCAAATTCCTACACCTTTAGGGCAATTACCTCCAAACTCAAACCCAGCTTTCCCTTTGTGATATGAAACCTGGTAGTACAATTTCATAAAGATCCATACACTTACACACAAGTTATTGTCATGAAACTAGAAAAATGCTTGTTTTTTACCCCTTTTTGGCCCCTAATTCCAAAAATTTTGAGGCAATTACCCCCACAATCCATCCCAGCCTTTCCTTTGTGGTATGGTACCTTGCAGTACAATTTCAGAGAGATCCATACGCTTGAACACAAGTTATTGTCTGGAAACTAGAAAAATGCTTATTTTTGGCCCCTTTTTGGCCCCTTATTCCTAAACGTTTTGGGCAATTACCCCCAAACTCAATTTCAGCTTTCCCTTTGTGATATGGAACCTTGTAGTACAATTTTAGAAAGATCCATACACTTACACACAAGTTATTGTCATGAAACTAGAAAAATGCTTGTTTTTTGCCCCTTTTTGCCCCCTTATTCCTAAAATTTTGAGGCAATTACCCCCAAAATCAATCCCAGCATTCCCTTTTTGATATGGAACCTTGTGGTACAATGTCAGAGAGATCCATACACTAACACACAAGTTATTGTCTGGAAGTTACAGAAATGCTTATTTTTTGCCCCTTTTTGGCCCCTAATTCCTTAACTGTTATTACCATAACCCCCAAAATCAATCCCAAGCTTCTTTTTATGGTATTGAACCTTATGGTAAAATTTCAAAGAGATCCATTTACTTCAACTAAAGTTATTGTGCCAAAACCAATGTGTCTTTGGACGATGACGACGACAACGACGACAACAACGCCAACGTCATACCAATATACGACCGCAAACATTTTTTGCGGTCGTATCAAAACATCAAAGACTAACAAAGGCCAGAGATTCCTGACTTGGGACAGATGCAAAAATGCAACTTGATTTAACATGTTTTGTGAGATCTCAACCCTCCCCCTATACCTCTAGCTAATGTGGAATAAACAAACACACAGCAATACACACAGTAAAACTCAGTTTAAAAGAAGTCAGAGTCCGATGTTAGAATAGGTAACAGAAGAAACTAATCAAAATTACAATGATCAACATAAATTAATAAAAGACAACTAGCAGTTACTGACATGCCAGCTCCAGACCTCAATTGTTTTCTTTTTTGGCACATTGTCATCAACATATTTTATAGAAGTAACACGACAGGTGTCACATGTGGAGCAGGATCTGCTTTCCCTTCTGGTGCATCTGAGATCACCCCCAATTTTTGGTGGGGTTCATGTTACTCAGTCTTTAGTTTTCTATCTTGTGTTTTGAATATTGATGTTAGCTATATAAGTGCCTATAAATAGCAGCACATGACATACAAATCTATGGGAGTGTGGATTAATCAGTACAGAGATTAATTCAATTACACAAATAAAATTATAGATTGCCTAACAATGTAATTTTAACACACTATTAAGTATGTAAATATAAGAATGTTTATAATATTTACAAAATGATGAAAATAAACGCAATATTTCGCTAGACTAACTAGCTTTATCAAGCGTGCATCTATCCAGGTGAAATCGGATGTAGATGATAAGAAACTTTTGCAGCTCAATGTATATGTTGCACTTGTATTTAGCTGCCTTGAAAATGTAGTTTCTTTTTAGTTAAAGATCTTAATTTCTTGAAATGCAGTGCGCTATCCATGTTGTAAAGATAGCGATATATTTGAATGGATTACACAAACATTTGTGAAATGCGTGCTACTGAAGATAATAATATAAGTGCCTATAAATAGCAGCACATGACATACAAATCTATGGGAGTGTGGATTAATCAGTACAGAGATTAATTTAATTACACAAATAAAATTATAGATTGTCTAACAATGTAATTTTAACACACTATTTAGTATGTAAATATAAGAATGTTTAAAATATTTACAAAATGATGAAAATAAACGCAATATTTCGCTAGACTAACTAGCTTTATCAAGCGTGCATCTATCCAGGTGAAATTGGATGTAGATGATAAGAAACTTTTGCAGCTCAATGTATATGTTGCACTTGAATTTAGCTGCCTTGAAAATGTAGTTTCTTTTTAGTTAAAGATCTTAATTTCTTGAAATGCAGTGCGCTATCCATGTTGTAAAGATAGCGATAGATTTGAATGGATAACACAAACATTTGTGAAATGCGTGCTACTGAAGATAATAATATAAGTGCCTATAAAAAGCAGCACATGGCATACAAATCTATGGGAGTGTGGATTAATCAGTACAGAGATTAATTCAATTACACAAATAAAATTATAGATTGCCTAACAATGTAATTTTAACACACTATTTAGTATGTAAATATAAGAATGTTTAAAATATTTACAAAATGATGAAAATAAACGCAAAATTTCCCTAGACTAACTAGCTTTATCAAGCGTGCATCTATCCAGGTGAAATCGGATGTAGATGCTAAGAAACTTTTGCAGCTCAATGTATATGTTGCACTTGTATTTAGCTGCCTTGAAAATGTAGTTTCTTTTTAGTTAAAGATCTTAATTTCTTGAAATGCAGTGCGCTATCCATGTTGTAAAGATAGCGATAGATTTGAATGGATTACACAAACATTTGTGAAATGCGTGCTACTGAAGATAATAATATAAGTGCCTATAAATAGCAGCACATGACATACAAATCTATGGGAGTGTGGATTAATCAGTACAGAGATTAATTCAATTACACAAATAAAATTATAGATTGCCTAACAATGTAATTTTAACACACTATTTAGTATGTAAATATAAGAATGTTTAAAATATTTACAAAATGATGAAAATAAACGCAATATTTCGCTAGACTAACTAGCTTTATCAAGCGTGCATCTATCCAGGTGAAATCGGATGTAGATGATAAGAAACTTTTGCAGCTAAATGAATATGTTGCACTTGAATTTAGCTGCCTTGAAAATGTAGTTTCTTTTTAGTTAAAGATCTTAATTTCTTGAAATGCAGTGCGCTATCCATGTTAGCTATATATATATAGTCTATTAGTCTTTTTTCATTTTTTGCTGTGCAATTAATTGTCAGTTTTATTTTCGACTTATGAGTTTGAATGTCCCTTTGGTATCTTTCTCCTGCCTTTTGAAACATGAACCATTATAGGTAAAATATGTATTATTACTTTACAATGCTAAAATTGGGATGCCACTAATACAAAAATCACCTTATTATTACAAGTAAAATCTTTTGAAATGACCAAATTTTTAAAAACAAATCACTAATGAATAGCCTTGTACCTTTTTTTGCTTTTGAATATAAATTTGTTTTTGGTAAAACAATACAATTGTAATTTGTATTTCAAATGTTTCAAGAAAAAAAACCCTCATTATTCTGACTTCATGCTCCACAATCTTTGCCAGAATTCTGAATCCTGTATGTTTTGCAAAGAAGAAGCAAATAATTCTTTGGTTTGACACAGCCAGGGATAGAGTCTACAACCTTAGACAGTTAAAGTATAAGTATGCTAGCAACAGACCAATGAGTTTCCAGAAAACTTACATCATCAAAATGAGACAGGAACAATCAAACTGAAATATGGAGGAATTTCTAATAAAATTATCATTTTCTAAAATACATGATACTAATAGACTGATGTTATATCGAAAATTATTTCCAGATTGAACAATTACCTTGTAAGGCTGTGTAGAAATCCTCCATTTGGCATAATTAGTCTGTGCATGTCCTTTTGGCCAAACATGAAATCTATAAAAAAAATAATGTAAATAAAATAAAAAGAGAAAATGGAAATGTGAAGTAATCAAGTTTCAAATTGTGCAATATTCATCCTGCAAAAGTTCTAAATATCTAAATAATTGCATGGCATTATCCATATAGACTCATATATAATTCTGAGATTTAGTCTAATATTGAAATTTATCAGAGTCAATATGATGATTGATGTTAAAGTATTTTATTTAATAAGATATGTTCAAATTATTACAGTTTTGTGGTCCTATACATAGTCAACCAATTGACCTTGGACCTATGACTAACAAATAAGTATCAGTTCTGCCATTGAAAAGATTTGATGCAAGAGTGGACTTTATCATTCAGTCAAGTTGTTAAGTTGATCTTTGACATTTCATAATTCTGCCTTGAATTTGGGAAAGCCTATTCTGTACATTTGTGTTTCAAAAGCTGGAACAATTAATGCCTGTAAAAAAACATCAATTAATGCTCAAGAAAAATATACAATATAATAAACAAAAAACAATTACCCCAGGTATCTTTAAGCAGGAGTATAATATGTATTCTCTGTTAGCTGTTGTTTATGTGCACCTACCTAAATGTGAAGAGATCACCCATGTCCAGCTGTGACAGTAATTCTGCCTTAGATTTAGGAAAGTCTATTCTGTACCTTTGTGTTTCAAATGCTGGAACAATTAATGCCTGTAAAGAAAATCAAATGCTTGAACACTTAATGCATATAAAGAATACCAAATGCTTGAACAATTATTGCCTGTTAAGACCACCAACTGCTTGAACAATTAATGCATGTAAAGAACACCAAAATGCTTGAACAATTAATGCATGTAAAGAACATCAAATGCTTGAACAATTAATGCCTGCAAAGAACACCAAATGCTTGAACAGTTAATGCCTGTAAAGAAAATGAAATGCTTGAACAATAAATGCATGTAAAGAACACCAAATGCTTGAATAATTAATGCATGTAAAGAACATGAAATACTTGATCAATCAATGCCTGGGAAGGAACAATAAAAGACTGTAAAGAATATAAAATGCTAAAAAAATAAAAGCATGTAAAGAACATTAAATGCCTGAACAATTATCAAAGGCCTGTAAAGAACATACACTTCTAAAACATTAAAATGCTGTAAAGTACATAAAATCTGGAATAATCAAAGCTGAAAAGACCATAAAATGCTTGAACATTTATGAATAATATAAAAATCTAAAAAACTGATAATACATTCTTAAAAATTTGAAATTCATAGTGCAGATAGTTCATAACTTGAAGGCCATTGATAATGATTTATTTTTAATGTAGTTTACAAACTGGTACTAACTTTTTACTGTTTTCCATATCCATCAATGGTAAAGCCTTCTTTAAATATTCATATAATCCATGCATGGGTAGGAAATCTACATCAGACAGGAACACATATGGCGTATTGACTTGTTTTAAAGCTACATTACGTAAATAGTTGACTGGATAATATTGCTGAAATATACATAAAATATCAAAATAACATAAGAACTATTAAACACACATTGGAAAGAGTGGAGAACTCTAGAAACCAATTTAAATCTGATTATCTCCCCTTCAACATGTAAGACAAGGATTTATTCCTCCCAAGGTAGCATTTTACATCTGTGTACGGTTTCATCACATCAAGCCTGTTTGGAGGAGTTGAACTTACTAGATATTTAAGGAATAACAGTCTGTAGTTGAAGAGTTGCCATCGTCAATTGGCGATTTGACGGTCGCAAATGCAGTTTTACTGGCGACGCGTAGCGGAGACAGTAAAACGTCAATTTGCGACCGTCAAATCAAAATTGACGGTGGCAACTCTTCAACTACAGTACTGTTATTCCGATTCTAATGCATTACAAAAAGAAATAATACGTTAGAGCTTAAAAAAATGTATAAATTTGAAATAAAAAAAAAATCCGCGAAACTTTATGAACGATTTTTGCACATAGACGTTATGGCAAAACGTGACGTCATACAAATGAAAACTTACAAACTGGAGGTTATTACGTCACCTCTACGATTCAAATTTGGATGACATCACATTAAAACGGCGATTTTGAGGTTGGTGTTATTTAATTTGAGGTTATATTGTAGAAATCGAACATTTGTTGATTCAATCAATTCAAAATGGCGGGTCCCTCCTTAGTTACGACTGGTCAACTGTGGATTTGACGGCAACTTTTAGCCAATGAAAAAAGTGGTTACATAAAAATTGCATTAGAATCCTTTATACCCGCCAAGATATGGTTTGTGGGCGTGAGGGTAGTTTAATAAAATTTTAAAATTCAATACTGAAAACTTACATTATTGTAAGAAATAGAAAGATTTTCTAATTTTTTACCATTTAGTCCCAAGAGTCTGAAACAACGCATTTTAAAAACAGTCCAAATCAAAAGTGAGCTTCATTTTCCTCTACAAACATTGTGTACAGAGTTATTGAAATCTACAAAGCAAAAATAGTACCGTCTTTTGGTGTCTATAGTGCGCATTTGTGTATTGTGCGCATCCCATTTATGGTCCAAGAAACTTGAGAAAAAAGTTTCTTCTTCGTATAATACACATAGACATTTTCGGAAAAGTCACAGCTCCAAAATCAGTAAAATGTTGCTTGAGCGTGATTATTTTCGGCAAGGAATTAATGAGAAGTCATGATTAATATCATGGAAAGAATTTATTGTAGCTGAATAAAGAATTTTAATAGTTATCTACTTTTTATAACCCACAAGTTAATGTTTGTTGTTTATTGGCAAACAGGAAGTCTAAACTGGAAGTTTTTAAAATGGTCACTGATGTCGGTGAATTCCGTACAGAATACGTAATTAATACGAAAGTGTATTATCTTGTATTATTTAATTTTATGTTATGAATTAGTGCTGAAATAAATTGTTAAAATCTAATAATTTTTATTTTTTGCTTGTTGATTCTAGCTGTTAATCCAGATTATCACACCTCAATCAATGGGTCTAATCGATGTCAAAACAAATCAATGACAGGTTCAACTTGTTCCTAATTAAATTTGTTCAGGTTACAATTATGGGATTATCATGTTTTCAATCATAATTTCTTGAACAGTTTTAAACAGTTGTTACTGTTTAAAAGTTACAAAGTAGAAACGTATTTATAAAATAAAAACTTCTCAGACTAAATCATCACGTTACAATGTTAAGTCACATGACTGGCGATCACCTGATACAATAGAAAAAAATGGCAGTTTTCTTTTCAAAACGAGCGTGGTTTATTAAATTTTCATACACTTTTCTTCTACTCTCCAAGATACACACATACAAAAACAGTAAGTTATGACCACAAGAAACACAGAGGCTAAATTAACCGACAACAAAAGCTTCATTGTGTCTTTATTAAAACATGGCAAACTTCCGGATTGCAAACAGATGGACAAATTTACACGATAAAAGTAACTACAGAGATATAAAATGTATTTTATTTGAATAAAACATGACATATCAAGTACAATAAGATACATATTACAAATATAACATGTAAAACATAATAAAAATCGAGGTTTTAGCGAAAAATTCCGTACTCTTCACTTCACCTGGTTTTTTTTTTGTCGGAGTTCAGACCTGAAAAAAGACTAAGAAAATGCTTATAGGCATGTATAATGCGCACCCCTCTTACACGAAACACGACCCAGGGTATAAATGTGCACACTATACACACCGCTTGACGGTATAAAGCAAATTTGAGTTGGTGTGGGACATGTAAAGTGTTGATTGATAACAGACAGGCCAACTGATTACTGTTGGTCAAAGGTCACAAGTTGAGGGGGGCATCATATTATCTTACCCCATCTCTATAAACTACATGATATCCTATATTTTTCCTCTGCATCAATACTTCTGATTCCTGAGCATATCGTAAGAATTGTTGAGCCTCTGCGTCAGACATGTGAAGAGCTAAACTGATAGGGCCTTCCCAATGTCTACAGATTGTTTCTAGCATCTGAAGTCTATCCATACTTAGTTGTGCCACTAATGTCACATCCCATTCTGTTGGTTGGTAATCATAGTCCAGGTAATACAAGTGTGTACGGTGTACAAGGATACGTTCTCTTCGAAAATCATAACATTCATCATCTTCATTCAAAGCACTCAACTGTAAAATAATAAATGTTTAAATGTAATACATCAAAATAATATAAAGCAGATCGTATATATGACATTAATCATTTAAAATTGTTCACTAAAATAAATAATTTTGTGGTGGTGTCAGAAGGCATTTTTGATTTCATTCCCCAATACATTAAGTTTTACTTGATTAATCCCTTTCTATAAAAATGCTAATCATCAGAAACTTCATCCATCAATTTATCAAATATACCTGCTGGTCAATAGGGTTTTCTTGACTGTTATCACATCCAAACAATTCACGTCTCAACAGATTGGCATCATACTCCAGGAATGTCAGATACAAATTGTGGAAAAATTCTAAATGCTTAATTTTTACTTTTAATTTCTTTGGTGAATTCCAGTGGATTATCTAAAAGAAAACAAGAGTAATTTTAACTATTCTTGCAGAATTTCAATCTGTTGTTTTATCAACACATAAATAGTAATTTCTTGTTTATTCTTAAGAAAAGTGTTTTTTATAGCAAACTAATGTAATGTAGTTTTTTTATAATTTTTTATATCGATGAAAAGTTCAGAAACAAGATATAACAGTTCTAATGTAATTGTTTTTCATTCATATTTACTGAAGCATTAATTTCAAGTGTTATCAATTAATTGTGCCTTACCTTGAGATCAGAGATTTCACTGTAACATTGTTCACTACGAGTGTTATCACTTAGTTGTACATTCCACTGACAGGGTAACTGATACAACAGATAGGGATGAAGTTTTAATACTGTATTAAATATATCCTGAAAGTAACAAAATGTTTCATTTAAGACAGTTTTAACTTGCTTCAGAACAAAAAATCAAATTTAGAGGACTCATTCTTGTCATCTGCCTCAATCGCCAGGACAAAGGTCAAATAGAGTTCATTTAATTAAAAAAAAAAATTTTAAGTTTTCATAAACTGTAAATTTATTGACTAAAGTGTCAGATCTCACATAAATTGTATCTTCATATGTTATATTATTCTGCACTTTTTACAGTATATCATTCCAGCAACACTCAAGAAAAACATACTATGAGGTAGTGTTTGTTTAAATTTGTTTTGTGATCAACTGTCAGCAATCTCACAAATCTTATTCCAACTTTCTGATGTACATTTTCTGTAAAAGTTATCTATGTCCATTTGTTATGAATTTATGTGTCAATAGGACATTATGCCCACACACTTTTTATAATTTTTCTTTCAATGTACATTAAACTGCAAAATGTGGATCAAAGCCCTAATTTGGCATATAATGAACAAGTGTACTTTGTTTCAAGTATCATGGTAAACTACCTTGAACCAAAACTTTAACCTGTATACAGACACACAGACGAAAAATATTATACTGACCCCTTCCATTAAAACATATGTGATCAAAATATTTAAAGCAAAAGCAGTCCAACTAAATCGGTATTCGAAAACCGAACTGTATATGTCAAGATATCAGTAAATCACCTATAAAGGCTTTTTTTTTATTATTCTGTATATTTCATTTCTTTAAATGACCAAATTGTCCACACATAGAACAAGTAGAGTTACAAAAATTTTACACTCACAGCAATCAGTATAGATTTCTCATAAAATAGTGATTATCATTTTATCAAAACCCATTTGATTTGTTGCAGATGAAAGACCAATTTCATGTTTTACCACCATCTACTAAGCTAAGCATGTTGAAATAAGCCACATAACTTATTCTATTTTACCTGATCTGCTAATGAAGTATATACCATGGTCTGTAATTCTTCCTGGGCTACTTTAGTCCATAATTCCATCCATCCCATATCACGTAACTTCTGTAAGTCAAGTAAGATAACTCCAGTATTGAAACCTCTACCCTGAAGCATATCAATGTACAGTCATGTATCTTTACAAAAATAAAAAGAAATATATAGAAAAATAAAATTACTTTGAGGGAATAAAAAGTATCATGCGTTCATATCAGATTCGATACGTGAAATTTATCAAACCTGATTCTGGTATCGAGTAACTTGAATGGCTATCTTCTTAACCATGAAAGGAAACACTTTTAATTAGAACCAGTCTAATCCAGTATATAATCAGTCCCAAAAGTTGCATATAAGTGACATGAACCATCAACACATCTATTAACTAAAAATGTATGTACAAATGGGGCATGTTTGTCTGCTGAACAAAATTAGAATAAAAATAAAATCTTTTGAAAGGAAAGCTTGGACTAAATAGTAAAGACCACAAACATTCCTGTTATGAAGGAAAACAATATTAATGAGCAAAACATGTTTCATGATGCATGTAGACTTAATGATTTTGTCTATTTGAATTAACATTCTATCTATATGATTTGTTAGCATAATGAGGTCTTAAATTCAGCCTTTAGGGCAAATCATTTTTCTATCCTCCTCAAACTTATTAGGTTTATTGTTCAGATAAGTAGTAGAATTTTCATCAAAAATAGAGACATTTATTATTCTTTATAATTTGTAGTTCATGATATAGATGAATATTCACTTTTATGATTTTCTTCATTTGAACAGTAGGTTATTATTCTTACATGATGACCATTTGTCTTTGCAAAATATCTTCCTTTCAGAAGTTCATTTTAATATAATCTTTAAACATGTGATTTTTCTTTCTATATAACACGTACAATTATGATCATGATAATATACATTAAAGTATATTTACATGGAATAAAATCCTTTCTCAAGAGAAAAATAATAATAGGAATCTTTTAAAACACACATCAGAGCTCGCCATGGTCTGTGATTCTTCCAAAGTTTACCAAGGTACCAGTCACTTTGGTTCCCTACCAGTCCTATAGTCTGAAATAATCATCGAAATTACTAATGCAAAGCTTGATACCAATCTAACAAAAAAAGTATAATCACAGATTATCTGAAGTGTAAAATGAAAAGATTTTTACAAACGAAACAGTCAGCTACTTATTAATGTTTCTCTTTTTTCTTGTTTTATTCACGACATGATTTTTTATCACTATAATTCTAAAACTTCACTCTCTCAAACATAGTTACTGGTCAACCTGCTTTTGCATAGTCACAATAACATATAATCTTTTCTATATATGTATAAGGTAACAGCTAGCCCTAAACAAGAATGTGTCTATAGTACACGGATGCCCCCCTCGCACTATCATTTTCTATGTTCAATGGACCGTGAAATTGGGGTCAAAACTCTAATCTAGCATTAAAATTAGAAAGATCATGTCATAGGGAACATGTGTACTAAGTTTCAAGTTGATTGGACTTCAACTTCATCAAAAACTAACTTGACCAAAAACTTTAACCTGAAGCGGGACAGACGGACGAACGGACGGACGAACGGATGGAGTGACGGACGAACGGACACACAGACCAAAAAACATAATGCCCCTAGGTGGGGCCTAAAAATCATCCAAGATTCCTATTAGTTGTTTTGCATTACTCAGTTTTCTGTTTTCTCTGTTCTATTTTGTGCACTATTTTCATTGTTTCTAAAACACTTTCTTGTCTGTTCCCATTTTTAATAAATGTTTTAGGACCATCATGTTTTACCTTTACATGTAACACTGCATTCTTTCCTTTAATACTTGGTCATTCTGTTGATTTAATCATACAGATAACCTGGTACATTTTCATTCATTCCATTAATTCTATTCAATTATCTTTCTTTAATTTACATTATATAACAGTAAGGTATTATTCTAATCTGCTGAAAAAAAAACATTTACATGTTCTCAAACAATAGGTAGAGGCCTCGGTGGCCGAGTGGTCTAAGTAGTTACTACTTTAATCACTAGCCAGTCAACACTGAGGTTGTGGGTTCGAACCCCGCTCGTTCGGGTGCACTCGACTCCAATCTTAATTGACTAGGATTGTCATTTTTTCTATCGAAGGTCAGTGGTTTTCTCCGGGCACTCCGGCTTCCTCCACCAATAAAAACTGGCCGCCACGAAATAGCGCAAAAGCGGTGCTTAAAAGTGGCGTTAACACACCAAAAATCAATCAATCAATCAAACAATAGATATAGATCAGTGGGTTTTTCCCTCCATTGATATCGTAAAATATCAGTCAAGAGGTACATTGTGAACCTTTTTGGTGAGTAGACGAGTCACATTGTGTAGCGTGACTAATGTTTTACAATATATATACAAAGAAAATCTGATAATCTTACTAATTCTGGTTATTTTTTCCTCCTTAAGCCATTTTTGTGACACTTTGATGTCCTCGTGGAAGTAAGCTTGTTGAGGTCTGCTCTCACATTGTGGCATTGCTGATAACTTCTCTTTACACATTGTTATTTTGTTGATAAGTTCTGCTCAAACCTCATAAAGCCATGATATGGGAATTAACTGATTAGGGTAATATAGACACAGGGAAGTACGATAATTAATAATATTCACCTTTTTCCCTTTTAAAATGCTGAATATTTTCCACAGCTCAGCTATATCTGTAGCAAATGTCACATCTGTATCTAATACTATAACCTATCAAAGTAAATTAAATAATTTTACATTAGTTTAAGTGTGTGTCACATCAGAAAACATTTGATGGCAAAAAAAGTACTTGATTAGCCAACATCATTTTGTCAAATAGCTCAAAATTAAGGTCAGTCATTGTCAAGCCCATAACTCAAAATTGGTGTATTTATAATTCAAAGGTAACTCTAGTGCTTAAAGCAAAACTGTAAAGCAATAAACAATAAAAGTTGCAATTAAGAGGAATTAATACAATATGGATGGAAACAGGTTGAACCAAACCAATGTCATTAGAAACCTTTTTTTTTTATTTCAAATTAATAATTCGCTTCAATTCTACTAGCTCATAAAACAAACGAAATTTGGCATTGTATAAAGGAATTCTGACACACCAAATTCAATAAACATTTTTTGTTAGATAGAAAATATTTTGAATGTAAATTTTAAAGGAGATATCTTTATCTTTTTTATTTTATTTAAAACAAGGTGACCATATCAATAAATATATAACAAATTTTTGATTAAATATGATCTACCGTAAATTCAGAAATTAATGTGTGCTTTTATTATTGCGATTTTTGAAGAATGGACAAAAATGCAAGAGTAATTATTGTGATTTCAGGAAAATCTGCACAAAGATATATCTATCTGATTGTTCTTATTATTGCGGTCCTCACCCAGTCGCATTATTCGCAATGATTAAAACCTCGCAATAATTTCTGATACTACAGTATTTGACTATTCGGTTTTGAATTTCTTTCATTATCATTTGAATCTGAGTGACAGTTCATCCCAACATGTCTATTTACCTCTTTTTGGTGTTTTTAAGAGATAATAATATTAAATAATCTATGTGGTAAAGTTATTGCTAATACATAGAAAAATGTTGTGAAATGCCAATGATAATATAGTTTTATAGTCAATTTCGTAATACAAACCTTGGATAGATTTCTTGGTAAAGTTTTTGGTAATGTTAACTTCATCAGACCAAACACCCCAGAGTAATGTTTATTAGATATCCATACTACATCTTCCTACAATACAACATGTTCATAGCTATGTTTAAAAACTCAAGTAAAATTTCACAACACTATGTCAATTATAAACTCAGATGTTTACACAAATTCAAATTATTATGATAAGATAAAAAAAAATTATTCAATTATAAAACTTAAAAAAAGTTTACACAAATTCACATTATCAATTTTTTTACTTTTTCTAAAAAACCGCATTGCATTATATAAATTTTCTGAATTTACATCATTTCTAATAATATCAATTTTAAATTACCTGAACTTTGTCTGTTGAGTAAAAACTGACATTTACTGAAATACAGAAAAAATTGTATGTTCAATGTAATGAAAAGTAAAAATGAAATTGAATTTATAAAAAACTGAAATAAATTGAACACAAATTAATTTTCTGAGATACATGCTAGTACTGAAAAGATAGCATTATGACAAGTTGTGTATTAAAACCAACGAATACAAATTTTCCCACTAATGCATACCTGCCAACCTCTGAAACCTTCAAAGAGGGAGATCTCCCCCACAGCTATGACAGCTGAGGCTGAGGGGGAGATTTTGCGCGAACGACATTTTCAAGTTAAATATATGACATTTTAAGAATTCATCTACAAAACACCAAAAAGACTTAATAAATATACTTTACTTCTTCAATTCATGGTTATAATCTATACAAGGAAGGGTTTTATTTAGCCTTTTTCAATACCTCAGAGTCTCATAACTCATAAGATTCCATATTTTGATTTTGTTGTGAGTCTCACACTAAGCATGCTTTCAAACATCGTACAGACCACCAGAAGAAATCGAAAAGTTGATTGAACATGATGTGCAAAAAGATTCATTGCCAAGTGAACTTAGTCGTAAAAATTCAAAATCTTTCCTTCAAATCTGCTTGACATTTCAATTTGCAGTTATCTATTTCTTCTTTTTACATTGCCACTTGGTCCAGACAAAGGCCTCTATCTTGTTGGAGTTGGCATAGCAGAAATGAATTTCGATTATTTAATTTTAATTCAAATCGGCAAAAAAATTGTATAAAGGTGCATGAAAAATTGTATAAAAGTGCATGTGTTTCAGACAATGTCTCTATTAAATTAATGGGTGTAAATAGAATAATAGTTTGATTTGTTTTTATCCAGAATATGCATGAATATTTGCTACAAGACTTTTAAGCAAACAGCTAGATTAATATCAAATAATTTGTCCTCTGTACAATTATAAAAATGATTATGCCTTTTGTACACACATAATGATGTCATTCTCCTGACTGGTCCCCTGTCACTTTAAATTCTAGCACTCATCTATCAGTTAGCAGTCACACATATAATGTAAAAGAGGGACAAGTGTCCATTTGTCTGTGTCTCAAAACTAATCACCAGTTACAAGAAGCACTGAAGTACATACAGATCACAGATTAAGGAATTACATTTTGACCAATTTTAACCCTAATGAGGACAGGTTCGGTTGCAAATTACTACATAGTCAAAATAAATGTAAATACCTTCAGGAACATTCCATGTGTCAAACAGACGACTTAAAATGAGTTGAGCTATATCATCTGATATAAAGTGGAAGTGGAGAGGATTCTTTCTGTAGAACAATACACTTTTAATCAATGTGACAACACTCCTTGTGGCACTGTGTCCAGCACATACAATCGCTATGTGTATTACCTGTAACAGAAATTTTTAAGTTTCATTGCTGATTTTGCTATATAATCTATATTCTTATTAAAAAGGAGAAAATAAATAAAGAAATTTGTGCTAAAACTCTTCTGTTTGCATTTTTGCATTCAAAGAGTAAATGTTGTAAATATCAATAAAACAGATACTCAAAACCAAAAATTTACAGAAACAAGACATTTGGAGGTCACCATAGTCTTCAGCAATGTAAAAAGGCTATAAACTTGTGGCACTGCTATCTCATAATTAATATGATTAATGGTCCCTTTATTGTATTCTCACAAATGTGACAATATAATACATCCACCAAAATTATTGCTGATTTATAATGCATAACATAAAAGCTACAAAGAAATCAAATATGGTTTTATTGTGGTGCTACTTTGTATATATTGGTTTTATTTTAGCATGCAGACATTTCAGCGTTTTTTATTGCTGGGTAACATATACATGTATCTCACATTTGTTATATCTGGTTGAAAACTTTGATTTCTGAGTCAGCACTAAGAAATACAAGAAAAATTGAATAGCCTATCTATCTCACATATTTTGTATTTCTAGTCTAGCAAAACATTTCAAAAGGGTTTAATGGCCTGCCAACATCGAACACTAATATTACTGGTTCAGCAATAAGATATTTTAGCAGAGTTTTTTCCTTGCCTGTCTCTAGCAGCAGTATTTTGGGTTCAGTTTAAAGATATTTCAGTAAGATTTTACTGCCTTCTTTTTTTATTTCTGTTTCAGAAATTAGAAACTTCAGCTGAATCTTTATTGGTTATCAACCCAAATTTTTAGTATTTTTTACCCATGAAGACATTTAAGAAGTGTATCATTGCATGCCTGGCTCACATTTGGAAATCTTTTGTTCAAAGTTCAGTAATTCAGCAAGTTTTATTGTATTTATATATTTCAGTAGAAAATTATTGTGTATCCATTGTCACATTTTGGTATTTCTAGATCAGAGCTTAACTATTTTAATAGACTTTCATTGCCTGCCTACCTCACACTTGGGTATTTCCAGTTCAGCATTCAGACATCTTAGTAGGGTTTTATTGCCACCATATGTTGTGCCATTCTGTACTGCAATACTCATCTGTAGGCCTAATAGTTTATTTCTTGTTTTACTGTTGAAACAAAGAGATACAATTATTGACGATACTTAAAAAGAATACTATAGTGACAAATAATACAATCATGACAATGTAGGACTCCCAAATATATGTAATAAGAGGTATAGATTTATAGTTTATAAATGAATTTGAATCTAAAGAAAAACAAGAATTTTCAATTATTAAATTTTTGATTAAAAATGTATTACATGTATATACATATTTTCTAAACAAAACACACATACATGACATATATACTGTTAGAAGGAAGGTGTCAATTTATGTTTGTCTGTAAAATTTAACAACAATGCAGATGAAAAACAACAGCTTCAAGAATGAAACCCACCAGATAATATCAAAACTTTATTATATTTTGTGATAGGAAAGTAAACAATGGAAGTCAAAGCATTTTTCCATATTTTATAACCTATATTATTGCCTGCCAACTACACACGTTAATATAACTGGTAAAGAAATAAGATATCTTAGCAGAGTTTTTACCTTGACTGACTCACAAAATGGTATTTCTGGTCCAGCATAATGATATTTCAGTCAGATTGTATTGCCTTTAATTTCGAAAATAACTTTTCAGGGTTGACAATTTTGAATATTCATCTCTTTAAAGGTGCCACAAATGTTTTATTATACCCAACTAACAGAGGAGGAGTCTTTTGAACCATTGAAAAAGCACTTACCTTACTGTAGTAACAGATTGTCAAAACAGTTACACACGATGTTGAGCAACCAACAATCAATCAATCAAAACAGTTATGTTAGAAAATTATTTTGTGTCTAAGAATTTCTTGTATGTACAATATACAACAAAGGAAAACTCTTCCTACAAAATATTGATGGCCCTCATTTAAAGGACCAATTATTAGAGATACCCTCGGCACTAGATGAATTTCTAAGCCTTGTTTCCTTGTCACTCCATGGGCTTCTAACATGACAGTTGCCATTTATGTCTGAGACATAATTTTGATGGGAGATAACTTCTGTACAAATCAAGAAGCTCTAGTTATTTATAGATGAATAATAGGGTCAGTAATGAGAGTGATACTTTATATTCAAGGAATATTTATCTTTAGAGTGACAGAATAAGCCTTCTATTGTTCTGGATATCAATACCTAAATATACTACAAGACCATTTCTTAATTTCTCAAAATTCTTTTTTCAACTTATTCATGTTATTTGTTCAAATAGACCTATTGTACAAGAATATAGGATTAACCATACACAAGATTTTGAATGTAAGGTTCTAGATTTCATTTGTACCTTAGTTGCTTCCTAAGGACTTTATTTTCCTGATCAGCTTCTTTCAATCTCTGTGCAAGTCTGGACTCCAAAATTTGCCCGGCTTGGCCATCATATTTAGGGATTTCTATGAAATAAAAATAAAAATGCCATTTTGAATGTAGCTTTAAGAATTTCCATGCATATTTTACAGTTTAAAGTTCACTTTATAAATATCTTCTGAAAAATTGTTTTATGATTAAGAAAGGAATAGGCCCGGTAAGACCCCTGTTTGGCTCCAGAATAAGGTCCGTGAACACAGTTATCGTCCCTTGATTTTCGTTGTCCACAAATATAGTCCCTAGTGTGGACAGTGTGTTACTTGCCATTTTTTTTATACCTCTTCCAAATGTATTTCTTCATGTTTTATGCCTCAAATAGCAAGTAGGGGGATGAAATTACACTGGGTCATGAATTTTAAAGTAAAGTAGTGATTTGGTCCAGCTGAAAAAGGTTACAAATTAGCACTTTGGAAGCTGTCAAAAGATTTCAAGACTCCCTTACAATGAAATTGTCCATATTTTGAGTTAGAGCCGATGAAGTTTTCTATAATTTTGATATAATTTGTCCCAAAAGTAGTACAACACACTGTAAAATGTTATTGAGAAAGCGCAGGTGTGATTTTTTTTATTTTCATTTATTGTCTAAAAGAAATGCACTACGAAATAACTGTGTACTCGGACCATAAAGCATTTTTACAAATTTGTTCAATTGTAAACTTTACGCTATTTATTGGAAAGTAGAATACTTTTGCTACATAAATGTTGACTTTGACAATACAATGCACATGCATCAGGTACTAGCATCATTAATTTATGCAAAATTACTGAAATTTTCACAATTTTAACATTTGTGCTAATTTCTAAACGGTTTTTGCCTAAAATGGAAATGGCCGCATTTGTGTTCAGCCTTTATATCAAAATATATGTTGTACTTGATGATATTTCATAACATATATAAAGATTGAGACTGAACACGAATGCAGCCACTTTCATTTTTGACAAAAACCATCTGGAAAGTTACGTTTTATGGCATATTTGATAGATTTTTCACATTTAAGCTTGCATTTGAGCGTCTTTATTGACCAAATCAATTTAAATCTTATACATAAACTAATTGAATCGACTGTGGTAGACACTTAAATGTTTAAAAAATGTCAAAAATCTTTTATCCCATGTATTTTGAATTTTAGGCCAAAATTAGCCCTTAGCGGACCTTCTCCTTTATATTCATATTTGAATTTAACAGTGTTATTGACAAATATGTCAATATGCTGTTACAGACACGATGATACACAATCATTTTTTTCCTGATCTTTATTCTATGTTTTATTAGAAAAAAAACAGTACAAGGCTTAACTGTGAAGATAAATGATCTCTAAGATTAAATAAAAATTAAGATTGGAAAAAAGTGCACAAAGTCATTATGTCTTTTAATTTTACACCACAAAAAGCTCAAAACTTCATTGATTCTAGTATAGAATAATACACAGAATCATAGGCACAAATGAATTTTATTCAAAATTAAACAAACAAACAGATAAATGTACGTTCTGCAGTGAAGCTATTGAAGATATTGAGCACATATTTTGGACATGCAATAAAATATCAGATTTAAGGATTTAACTTAGTGATTGGATTTATTACCAAACACAAATAATAATTCCATTTAATATGGATATTAATTTATTTGGAAATTTAGGAAACACAGGAAATTATAAGATAAATAAATGAAGAATGTGTCCATGGGACACAGATGATGCCTCTGCTTGCATATAATGTTATAAAGGGATATAACTCAAGAATATTAAAAGTGACACCATCCAAATTTGAACTTGATCTGACTTTTGTGGTAATAAGAATTGTGTATAAGTTTCATAACATTTGGTTGAGGCAAACTAAAGTTAGAAAACGGAAACAATGAAAAATTGCAATGTCTATGTTTATAAAGGGGCATAACTCATGAATGGTAAAAGTGACGCCACCCAATTTTGAAACTTGATCTGTGTTTTGTGGCAATAAGCATTGTGTATAAGTTTTATAACATTTGGTTGAGGCACACTAAACAGAAACCAATTTTGGGGACGTACGCAAGGGACGGACGGGACGGACAAGGGTAACACTTAAATCTCCCCTTTGCCTAGTGGCGGAGGCATAAAAACTTCATAATACTCCTGACAAAATTCTATATTTATAAAACAAAACTTTGTGAAAATCAGGTAAATTTTACATAACTAAAAAAATACCTAAGTTTATATCTGCATTTATGTTCGTCAAAGTTTCTTGTACAAATATAATCCAAAAGAAAAAAATCCTTGTGAGCTGTAATGAATGCTGTAAGACATATTTTTTTATTTTTTTTTTTTGCTGTTGCCAAAATAAGTTAACTTTTAAGTACTAACCAAATTATTATATATAACTAATGGTTAACGAGGTCAGGATAAGGTACCGGTATTTTTTGTATCCAACTAACAAATGTCAAAATCATAAATAAAGTATGATACATATTCATGATATTTAAAAGAAAAAAATATTCATGACCAGAATTTATATTATCCATTTTACTGCCAGTGCAATTCCTAGTTTTTTTTTATATTATGTTGAAAATAATCAGGCAAGCAGACAAAAACATGAGAGATGAAGAAACAGGAAATTTATGAATACCGGTAGTGATCATTCTGGGGGAAAGTTTTGATGTCAGATAACAAGGGAGTAAATTTCTTATTTCCTAAATCTATCATTTTAGTTCCCTTTCTAATTCACTCTACATGCTCTACAAATGTTGATAATTACCATCAGTTGTTAAAGCTAAGTAAACCAAAATACATGTTGGAAATGCTCCTATTATCACCAACACAACCAAAGTCTGTTTTTCATTCTTATCAGCATTGTTGTAACCCATAGTCTCTCTTGCTACATTGCATGCTGTTCTAAAAAATGAAAAAAATTGATATATGAAGCTATATTCTTTTCTGAACTAGAAATTGCATGCTTTGAGTCTTTCGAAAAACTGAAGAGAAAAAAATACAACAAACTGATGTTTCAATTTGTGAAAGAAATTTAATTGTGCACTAATGTATATTTCATTTACAGGGTGTTTGTATTCATGTTCTTTCACCAGCATATTTGTATTTAGTCCATCTTTATTGTTTTGTTTTAGTATCTTAAGCATGTTCAGCAGTCAGGGTAATTACTTAAACAAGTAAATTTTCATATCCTATAAAAGGTTCTTTTAAATATTTCTTAAAAAACTTACTTTTGTAAAGATCATTTACAGGTGTACATTCATAAAAAATATCATGTAGTTTATAGAGATGGGGTAAGATAATATGATGCCCCCTCAATTTGTTATCTTTGACCAACAGTAATCAGTTGGCCTGTCTGTTATCAATCAACACTTTACATGTCCAACAACAACTCGAATTTGCTTTATACCGGGGTACTTTTTTTGCTTTGTAGATTTCAATAACTCTGTACACGATGTTTGAAGTGGAAAATGAAGCTCACTTTTGATTTGGACTATTTTTAAATTGTGTTGTTTCAGACTCATGGGACTAAATGGTAAAAAATTAGAAAAAAATTATATTTCTTACAATAATGTAAGTTTTCAGTATTGAATTTTAAAATTTTATTAAACCACCCCCACCCCCCAAAACAATATCTTGGAGGGTATAAAGGAATCACACTGTCCTCCTGTCTGTCCATCTGTCTATCTGGTAAGTGCAACTCCTCCAGGCTTGATGGATATTGATGAAACTTTACACAGATGTAGAATGCTACCTTTGGAGGAATAAATCCTTGTCTTACATGTAAAAGGGGAGATAATGGAATTTAAATTGGTTTCTAGAGTTCTCAACTCTTTCCAATGTGTGTTTAATAGTTCTTATGTTATTTTGATATTTTATGTATATTTCAGCAATATTATCCAGTCAACTATTTACGTAATGTAGCTTTAAAACAAGTCAATACGCCATATGTGTTCCTGTCTGATGTAGATTTCCTACCCATGCATGGATTATATGAATATTTAAAGAAGGCTTTACCATTGATGGATATGGAAAACAGTAAAAAAGTTAGTACCAGTTTGTATACTACATTAAAAATAAAATCAATGGCCTTCAAGTTATGAACTATCTGCACTATGAATTTCAAATTTTTAAGAATGTATTATCAGTTTTACATTTATTACAAGTTATTTTTGAAATCGAATTGAGTACAAATGTTTTGCATGTCTACTACTAATAGTCAAGTTGGAAATGTTATGTTGAGAATTAGATTTTTATACGACCGCAAAACTTTTTTGTGGTCGTATATTGGTATGACGTTGGCGTCGTCGTTGTCGTCGTCGTCGTTGTCGTCGTCCGGCGTCGTCGTCGTTGTCGGCGTCGTCGTCGTTGTCGTCCGAAGACACATTGGTTTTCACACTCTAACTTTAGTTTAAGTGAATGGATCTTTATAAAGGAAAGGTTGGGATTGATTTTGGGGGTTATTGTACCAACCGTTAAGGAATTAGGGGCCAAAAATAAGCATTTTTGTAACTTCCAGACATAATTTGTGTGTTAGTCTATGGATCATTCTGACATTGTACCACAGGGTTCCATATCACAAAGGGAATGCTGGGATTGATTTTGGGGGTAATTGCCTCAAAATTTTAGGAATTAGGGGCCAAAAAAGGGGAAAAAAAAAGCATTTTTCTAGTTTCATGACAATAACTTGTGTGTAAGTGTATAGATCTTTCTGAAATTATACTACAAGGTTCCATATCACAAAGGAAAGGCTTGAATTGAGTTTGGAGGTAATTTCCCAAAACCTTTAGGAATAAGGGGCCAAAAAAGGGGCCAAAAATAAGCATTTTTATACGACCGCAAAAAAATTTTGTGGTCGTTATTGGTATGACGTTGTAATCGTCGTCATCGTCGTCGTCCGAAGACACATTGGTTTTCGCACTCTTACTTTAGTTTAAGTGAATGGATCTCTATGAAATTTTACCATAAGGTTCAATACTACAAAAGGAAGGTTTGGATTGATTTTGGGGGTTATGGTACCAACAGTTAAGGAATTAGAGGCCAAAAAGGGACCAAAAATAAGCATTTTTGTAACTTCCAGACATAACTTGTGTGTTAGTGTATGGATCTCTCTGACATTGTACCACAAGGTTCCATATCACAAAGGGAATGCTGGGATTGATTTTGGGGGTAATTGCCTCCAAATTTTAGGAATTAGGGGCCAAAAAGGGGCAAAAAACAAGCATTTTTCTAGTTTGTAATCCTAAGGTACCAGGCTTTTAATTTGTTACGCCAGACGCGCATTACGTCTACATAAGACCCATCAGTGACGCTCAGATCAAAAAAGTTCGAAAGCCAAAACAAGTACAAAGTTGAAAAGCATTGAGGACCAAAAGTTTTAAAAGTTTGATTAAGTCGTTACTATGCATTTTACTGTATTAAAACTTACAAAAATACACTAACTAGACTTGCAAAGAAATCATAAAAGCGTTTTTAATCATTATATCGGTAAGAGATTGGTATTCCGATGGGTACTCGCTGTGCCACTCTTATTTTTGATTTGCCTGAATACTGTAGTTGCAAATCGCAATTTATGATTAACTGTCATAATGATCTAGCTTATACTTCTTGATACATTTTTAAGCGATACCTTCAAATGTTTAGACAACACATACCCCGTAAACTATCCAGAGTTTATAAATATACGTATTGAATGTATACACTTTACATCCTGTTATCAAACCCAACGTTTATTGATTCAAGACCTTGATATTAGAATTTGTCATAGAATTTCTCAAATAAAATGTTAATGTAAACAGGTCGATATTTTATTTCTGTTATTAATTTTCCTTTCGTTGACAGCTAAGTTGGTTCGATGCGAACTAGTTTGCCGTGACGTGATAGATATTGATAAGTCATTTATATTTTTGATTACTGGAAAGTTTGTACATTTTTTGTTACTTTTTATGTGCTGTATAATCAAAACATATATTTTTTTTATATTTCAGACGGGAACAGTTCCAATTGTGGGGTGTAGTTGCATTCTTTATTATGATTATATTTATTATCTACATGTATTTGAAGAAAGATGTTGAAATTTTCACTAGACCTACATTGAAAGACAGCATATTGTCACTTGTGAGGTAAACATATTATAGTATTGTGAATGTAGTCAGGTATATATGAATTGTCAATTTGGTAAAGTCTAAACTTATTTCGTCTACATTATTCTAAATTTTGTATTATCTAATGATTCTTTATTTTTATCTTCTACAACAGTACTTTGAAAAATGTGATGAATTCAACTTTCCAAATGTCAACTTCCTATTTTTCAGTAGTAACATACCCTCTCTTCTCATCAATTAATACGTTACGCTCGTGTTCATGTTTACACTATACGTACTTTATTATCAGGGTGTGTTCATTACATTAAAATTTAGATATGAGGAAGAACGACTTAAATTTACACTACATTACTTTTACGGTCAAAATCACGACTTCGTTGACTGACACGATATGTCTAGACTCACTATCGACATGGTTTCGCTGTCTTAAATCTTTAGACACCAGAATATTCGTCTGATTTGCAAATGTATCGATTGTTTCCTTTTCCCGATTGTGACATTGTTACTAAGATATAGAGGATGATCCATGCATGGGAGGCGCTTAAACTGTCGAAGCTTCCTGTCTCGCACCTTTTGAAGTTGATACGATCCCCTCACTTTTGGTTTTTGTTACCTTCATTGGTATCTTCGAAATCGATGTGTTAGATTTGAATATCGGTAGACTAATGTTGACTAAAACTATTCAATACTCATATGAAACAAAAATTTAATAAAAATGTCAGGTGTTAAGATTTTATCATACGGTTATATGAATAAAATGAGTTGCTGGGTACACGTCAATGAGACAGCAACCGAGTGACAAAATAACCAAGATAAATGTAGAGACCATAGACAAGTGTCCACATTGTATGACTATCATAACAGCACCACACTCCTACTAATATCTAATGCACATAAAATACATCTCTGTAACATTCAGCTTTAAAGATCGTTGCATCTGTTAAGGTATATGGTTGACATTGTTAAAAGCCTGACATATCAAGTTGGTTTGTTTTATTACTTCAGGAAACGTTTATTTTATTTTTGTATTGTTATTAGCCTTTCTGAGCTTTATCACTGACTTGCTTTAATTCCTCCGATCACTAGAAAATATTAAGAAAAAGAAGTGAGATACGGGTACGGAACAATAAGACAGCGACAGAAATCTTCCATAGCATGAACATAGAGTGATCGATGTTTCATCTTAAGGAATTAACTTTCAGATGATTCTGTGGGTGTATATTCTATTCTCATATTTATACTTATAAATCTTAGCTTATTTAGATAGGTTAAAGGTTATTTATAGAGTCACTCAGTGTTTTATTATCCAAACCAGACTTTTTTGGGGCAATTTTTGCTATAATTGTGTCAAGCAAAAAAAATCAATTGTAGTTTAATTCGATTATATATGAATAGAATACACTCATCATAGATACCGGCTTAAAATTGTGTTCGCCAGATGCGCGTTTCATCTACAAAAGTCTCATCAGTAACGCTCGAATCAAAAAAGTTAAAACGTCCAAATAAAGAACGAAGTTTATGTGCATTGAGGACCCAAAATTAGAAGGAATTGCAACAAGACTTCACCGATGACTGAATCGTCGATACTAAGTTCAAAATGCCGTTATCGTTATACCCTTAAAATAATAAACTAAACCGTGTACCAATAAAAAAAGAAATTTGCAACAATAATGATAGTCCGAGCTTAGCAACTAGGACCGTAATTACAAAATCCTCTTTTGATGAAACTATATTAGTTGCCAAAAATATCTTTTCGTGAATAGACTATACATGGCAATCATTCGACATCTTCTTATTTCTATACAGTAATTTGCAATGTAAACATTGTGTGCTATAATGTATAGTAAAACGTAAAAGATCGTAAAAGGTTATATGATCGTTCAATCTTCAAATGCAAAAATATTATGTTACGGTATTGACTGACGATTTTTTTTCTGGTTTTTCTATAATTGTGTTTTTAACACTTTTCTCAAATTAATAACTATTGTTTAAAATTTACCTATGATTGAGAAGAATATCGTGTCTTAAGGCTTACTATGTCTTTGTCGTCCACTATAGAATCTCCTACATCAATTGTCATATGTTACGATCATTTTTGCCGAAAAGTACTGAAGACATACCAAAATATAATCTATCCAAGATGTTTTGTTTGCCTGTTTTGGTTTGTGGGCTTTCTTGGCCCATAGGGACGTTGTGAGCTTTAGCCATCACTTGGCATCCGTCGTCTGTCATTGTCCGTTGACTTTTACAAAGATCATTTCCTCTCAAATCATTGTGCCAAATTTAAGCAAACTTGTTCACATTCATCAATTGGGTATCTAGTTTTAAATATGTGTCCAATGACCCCGCCTGCCAACCAACATGACCAACATGGCTAAAATAGAACATAGGGGTGAGTTGCAAGTAAGGTCTATTATCTTGTAAACCACTATAGATCGAGAAAATATGATAGGACAAAAATGTTTAGAATAGACAGGCGAAAGATACCAAAGGGACACTAAAGCTCGTAAGTCGAAAATAAACTGACAACTCCATGGCTAAAAAAGAAAAGGACAAACAGACAAACAATAGTAAACCAAAACACAACATAGAAAACTAAAGACTAAGCAACACGAACCCCACCAAAAACTGGGGGTGATCTCAGGTGGTCCAGAAGGGTAAACAGATACTGCTCTACATGTGGCACTCGTCGTGTTGCTCATATTGGTACAAACCCGGTAATTTGGTACGTCACATTTGAGGAAAATGGGACGGGATTGAAGTTACGACATTTGGAACATATCCACTATCATCTGTGAAACGGATATTCCATAACGGTCAAGCAACTCGTGATGGCGTTCGTAAAATTTACGTAGAGATGATTTCAACTTCACCCCTTGGAACTGTTGGTTTAATAGCTTCCTTGAGAGTAGCAACCCTCTATCAAGGAAATCATGATTAGAAATACAAGCCGTAGAATATCGTATCAACTGGGAGATATATAATCCGTATGCAGGCGCTGCTGGAATGTTGCTACATAGAAATGAAAAATTCACAATTGTGAAGCTGAAATCATCTCTTTTTTTCGTAAAGTTTTGTTTTCAACCGACCCTCATTGTCAATTTCCAGATGTAAGTCAAGATATGAGGCAGACTTAACTGTATCTGTTGTATCCTTTATCGATCGGATAGATGCGTTCAACATAGTCACCTAATTTTGAATTATTTAGTCTATCTATTTACATTTACTGTAAGAATTATTGCCCTTAAATGAAAACTTTACCAATTTTTGTCTTTTATCTTGAAAATGATAACAGATAGACATAAACTTGTTATAGTAAAAATGATCAACAAGACAAGATCAACAAATTAGTTTATTAGCCTAAATCATTAGCCTACTCCTTATCATTTGTTTAGGAGTTATTGTCCTTAAATGACGAGTTTTATCATTTTTTGCATTTTTGCCTATAATCTTTAAAACTATAATACATAAATAGAAATTTGAAAAGAGCAAAATCAAACAGTAAGACAAGATCTATAAATAAGTCTAATTATGGAAAACGTCAGTAGATTCATTAAAGGAGTTGTTGCTATGAAACGAAGATTTTACCATTTTTTTTTTTTTGCTGATTATTTTGAGAAAAAAAATATTTTAATAATATATACAAAAAATTAAAGGGAGCAAAAATGGTCCACAAGGCAAGATCTACTATGAAGTTGATATTGCTGAAATTGGTGTACAACTCTTTAAATGGTTTAGTGCCCTTAAATGACATTTTTTACTATGTTTTGCATTTTGCCTTTTATCTTGAAACCTTTAATAGATTGATAGAAATTTTATGAAAAATTACCAACAAGACAAGATCTGCAAATAGATCAATATACATGTAGATGAATTTGTCTTCTTAAAGGAATTATTGCCCTTAAATGACGGTTTACCCTTTAGTGTTTTGGTCAAGACTATAGAAGATAGAGAGAAACAGTAAACAGTAAAAATATCAATACAAGTTCAAGGAGCTTTTGTTCATGAATAATATTCTAGTCTACAGGTATAGAACCACTAATTCAGGCCCGGTCGGGAAGAACATACAAGAAAATAGTACATATTTTAAACAAAATAGTTCCTACGCATAGCTGTATCTTTGTCAATAGTGGGAATATTTGGGTAGTTTTAATAGGAGGGCTCAATTGGCCTGTTGTTCAGATCAGAAGTTCCTGTTTTTGTACTATCAAACTTCCGGGAACCAGTACGCTCTAATATGCAATTAAAGGTATGTTGATTTTTTCAGCACAAGTCAGCATAAGGTACAGTTTTGACATGAAATAACTGCCACTTTATTCGAACTTAAGATAAAGTAGCCATTTATGCTTGAAATTGCAGAATTTAACATAGAAAGCAATGGGGCTATAAATTAGTGGTTTTATACCTATTACTGACAGGCATGTGAAATTCTATTTGTAGAAATCATACCCTTTACAGTGAAAATTGGTCACATTTGTTGTCAGAAATCATGTTACATTATTTTTTTTTATGTAACAATTATGTTAGTGTCAAATTACAGACCTCAAATTGCTACAATAAGGTATTTTAGCCTTTTTTGGTCATTTAGCATGCACACAGTTAAGATTTTACCTGAAATTTAAATTTTTGGATTATCTAACACTGAAACCAATGAAACTTGTATATTATGACTAGTTTATAGTATAAATATTGTTTTTGGTCAAATTATCTAGTGAGTGTTCATGTTTTATTGTGTTTCTTGGTGAATTATTTATTTCAAGGAAAATTGGTGTATACTTATATAGGAATTCCAAAATCTCACTTGAAATGCATTTTATAATCATTTTAGCAAGTTGTCTAGCTTGGATATACATAAATTGCTTTGTTGATCCATGTTTATACATAAAAGTATGTTTTTTTTACCTAATCACTCTCCTTTTCCAACATGTAGAAAAAAGGGGGGACAAAATTATCAATTATATTTTATGTTCAGACCACTGTATTTGTATTCAAGGAAGAATCTCTGATAAAAATAAGACATATAGGTAAGAACACTGTTACTTGAGTAGATATTAACAAATCAGAACTGGTAAAAATTGAAAAAGTGTCATATCTGTCACTATTAGTATCTATATGTAGTTTTCTTTGTTTAACGCATATGTTACTACCAGCCCAATTTGAGCTTGAATTCAGTGATATAGTGTTTTGACAAAACTTTTATGTGTTTTTCTATGCTAGAAATAGATCATAGAAGGAAATTAAGTCAAGCAGAAGTCAATATAACAAGTTTGGTGCTGTTATAGGTATAGAACCACTAATTCAGGCCCGGTCGGAAAGAACATACAAGACAATAGTACATATTTTAAACAAAATAGTTCCTACGCATAGCTGTATCTTTGTCAATAGTGGGAATATTTGGGTAGTTTTAGTATCAAATGAAAGCTTGGGGACTTGGGGTCACTGTAGAACCCTTGTTGAAAGTTTTATTTGAATAATAAAGAAGTATAGGAAATTTAAATAGGAGGGCTCATTTGGCCTGTTGTTCAGATCAGAAGTTCCTGTTTTTGTACTATCAAACTTCCGGGAACCAGTACGCTCTAATATGCAATTAAAGGTATGTTGATTTTTTCAGCACAAGTCAGCATAAGGTACAGTTTTGACATGAAATAACTGCCACTTTATTTGAACTTCAGATAAAGTAGCCATTTATGCTTGAAATTGCAGAATTTAACATAGAAAGCAATGGGGCTATAAATTAGTGGTTTTATACCTACAATGTCATCCATTGATGAAGATGCAAATAGACCTGAGTGAGCAACACAGGCTCTTTAGAGTCTGTAGATTATGAGCGTCACGGCTCAACACATCGATATGGTCATCCATGGGGCTTAGGTTGACTTCGGTACATATGTTAATTGAATATACATAGACAATAAAATATTCATCCAAATCAATGCATCAGGATGCTTTTTGTTTGGTACAATGGAAAAACTTTATTATCCCTCGTTGAAGTATATTGTTATTGTTATGAAAACAATAAGTTCAATGTTTTTTATGTGTACGTATTTTCTATTACCGAGTATTTCATTCGACTTTATCGTCGTGTTTATCAAATTTTCTATAATTCATTTTTATCTAGATATCAATGTTATAATTATTCTTTTAATGATTTTCTTTTAGAGCTAATAATAGACAAAGTGATGAAGCATCAACTGCTGAAAGGTCCAACAGAAAAGACTCTACAACTTATACAAGAACTGGTATTAAGAACAAACCATAATTAAACGAAGACGAGGATTCTTGTTGGTCTGATTCACAATCTGAGTCTGACATTGAACCAGTGAACGGCATGTCATCAACCGAAAACGATGGCAGCATACATATATCGTATACGGAAGCAGCCTCGTTAAACCTACAAAGTAAAATGGATGTTCAAAATAAAAACAGAACTCAGATTTAAATTTTGCATCATTGACCTCAACCAGTGCATTGCTGTATTTTACATATTACAGTATGAAATGTTAGTCTTTCATCTACATAACATTCTGTTTATATATTATCCAAAAGAAGGGATATAATGTATCATCTTAAAACACAAAATACCTACATGGATTTAACAACAAATAAAGAAAAGAAAGACCGCTTAAACTGCTATTTTTTTAACTCCCAGTTAAATTCTGACTTTAAACATGGAACAAGAGCTTTCTGCAAGTTCAAGCCGGCATTAGTACCGGTTTTAATATATAGGTATTGTACGCTGGTTAATATCATCTAACTACACACCATAACAGTGGGAAAATACTGCCATTATTTGCTCTCTAATCTCCTTGTAAAATACAGAAACAATATGATCATGTCTTTTTGTATTACACCATAATGCAGATCCAGATATGTGTTACATAACTTGACAAGACAAATATATGTATACGACAAAAAATCTTGATGAACTGATAATAAAGAATATGGGAAAAGGGATCATTAATGAAATAATTGCCAATATTTGTAGTATAAATTTTTATGTTTTGGCCATAAGCAGATAAGGTTTATACAAATCAAGGTTCATATCAAATCAATTCTATGACGGCTGCTTCTTGCATGTCAAAACAAAGATATCTTCATTGCTTGTATATATTGAGCATCAAAGTTTTCTCCCCGTTAGGATACGATTATTTGATTTTCTGTCGGGTTGGGGCATGGTAATTCTATTCTGGTGAGACCTGAAAATAAATAGTCTTGCTCAAGACATGATGAAAATGAATATTTTGCAACACAAAATGCAGGAAGTAATTGTCGTAGCAACAGATGAAAGTGAATATTTAATCCGCAAAAGAATCCTCCTACCCCTTCCCTCTCCCCCACGAATTTCAAATGATCGTCCAATAACTGTATATGATATGGAAATTAGGGACTTACCATTTTTTACTTGGGAGGGGGGCTGGTCAAAATGTAGGGGGGTCAAGTTTGTTTCTGTAAGTGGAAAAGGGGGGTTCAATTTTTTTTATAAATTGAAAGTGGGGGGATCAATTTTATCTCTAATGAAACATTTGTGAACTTTTGAATCATCAAGTATATCCTACATATCATGTGTGTCAAAGTTGTGTGTTTTGCATGTTAAAATTTTGGCATGTTTAATAGAGGGGGGGAAACAATTTTTTTTTAAACATTTTTAAGGGGGGATAAAATAGAAATAGTGAAATATTATGGACCATCCCCCACCCCCCTTTCCAACCTTTCCAAAGTAAAAAATGATAAGTCCCTCAGTGTTTCTGTTCGTGGTGTTAATTCGTATTAAATGTATATTGCATACTTCCATTTGGTTTATATTTATCAATTTTACATTATGGATAAATAGTGATAATCTACGCGAAAGGTAAAATCACAACCCAAACAATATATTAAGTTATTGTAATTCTTGTTGTTTGATATGATATTTTTAAACATGTGACATACGCTTACGTAATCCTGGTAATGTTATCACATGATGACGCACTTAATTATCAAGTGAGGGTAATACGAATTTTATTTGGGCGCATATTTTACTTTAAGAACAGCTATTACTAATTGAGTTCAATTACATAAGAAAGAAAGCATGATGAAATCGTGTAGCTATATCTTTGTAAGTTTGTAATATCTTTCAAATTTTCACGAATTTCCTTCCCATTGATATTTTTCTAAATTTAGAATAGTTGGGTAATTTTACAATGAAACAATGCAATTCACTCAGTTTACTGGCCATTTAATGAACAAGTGTAAGTATAAATTTATCTTATATTTTCTTATTATTAAATATTTTGTCATTTTTTTTCCCACTTCTGAAAATGAATGTCATCCGCTGTTGAAAACGATAATCGAAAGTTAAAATAAATGTTGATTCACAATCATTCATTTCGTTGTTCTACTTTTATTCAATGTTATGTTTCTGTTATATTTTCTACTTTTTTGTTTATGTAACAGTATGTTTATTACTAATATCTTCTTGTTTAGATAGAATTTTACCGACAAATTTGATTTTATTATGAACATTGATTTTACAGTTGGGAAAGGATAGTTTTGATCAATAACTCTGTCGGTTTATTTGCTATATTATTGTAATGTACATACATCCGCGTCGTTATTTGGACTCTGGTGGATAGTTGTCTCATTGGCAATCATCCTTAGTTAGAAGTTAATTCAGTGGTTATTGTTGGTAGGTCTGTGATATTTGTTTTTGTTAAAAAAAAATTCATAAACCAAGGGTCGCGGTTTTCTTGTCCAGTGCCTATTATACTTGCAACTGAATATACGACATGCGCTTTGCTCATTATTAAAGGTCGTATGGTGACCTAAAATTTCTTACATCCACGTTATTTGGATAGGTGTTTCATTAAAAAATCATCTCTTTTTTTGTATAGACTTAGATCACAAATTTTCCGGCCAAATTTAATCTTCATAACTACAACGTATGCTGTATATTTTTAAAATCAAACCTTGAAATGCACAACGGATTATCATGACTGATGGATTACAAAATGTACAGACGTTCATATGTTAATACAATGAGGAGCTTGTGGTTCGGGGGTTTTCGTTGGTTCATGCCTGCCATATTTGTTTTTCATAAATTATTTTGTTATAAATTAGACCGTTTACATTGTTTCACATTTTACATGACGGGGCCTTTCATAGCCGACTATACGGTATGGGTTCTTCATATTGTTGAAGCCGTACAATCGCCTATAATTGTTTATATCCACTTCATAGGAAATCTGGTAGATAGTTGTCTCCTTGCCAATCATACCACATCTCCTTATTTTTATATAAGACGTCATGAGTATACCAAAATGATGGTAGATAAACCACGATAAGTATCATTGAAGCATATAGTCTAATTGCGAGAGTTGTGTCAAATGTTGGGGGAAAAAAGTAATTGACCCTGACCTAAAGGTGAAATATCAAATTGAGGTGACAGTTGTAGATCGATATTCAAATCTCGTAAAACGATTAGAAAAAGGAAAGAGACAAATCAAGTTAAACTAAAAGCAGGATACTGTAACACTTTATTCTAACGGATTTCTACATGTTTTCTTCCACGTGTGTACAAGACATCTTTGTACTTTGCAGGTGTCATTCATAAAACAGACAGATAAACGTGTACGTCCTTATTTATAATACTGCTATCATTACTTTTTGTACATTAAACTCAGGGAAAATAAGTGAAGTGGTACGACAAACTAATGAAAAATGTAATTTTACTACTTTATTTTATTTGACATTAAAATGGGTTGTACTTGTATATAAGAATAAAAAAAAGGGGTTGTGCTTGTATATTGCTATATTGATTTGATTCAAAGAAAGGTTGGAATAAATAATAAGATATTCAGTGTGTAATTGCGAACTTTCGCTTTTATGTATAAAAACCCAGCAACACACGCAAATGGAGAATGTATTTCCAAGTTGATACGTCAGCTTACGTTTTGTATCGTGATTGCATTGCTAGAGGAATCCTGCGCTCAATGCTAATTTTTATTAAAAATGATTTTTTGGCAAACTTGGCGATACTATAGAAAGCGGAATAACTCTTTGACTTTATATTGGAGAAATGCTAATACTTAGATCCTTCCCCTGATCATGTAATCTGATCTCAGAAGGCGCTTCAGTGCAGATACATGTAGAAAGTGGCAGGAAAAATTTGGAACTAAAATTATATTTATTATTACAATCTGTGTAATTTGTGTTTAAATAGTACGTTTACATTGTTGTTTCGAGAAGAATAGGACCGTATTCTGTGGACAATTATATAACATCAATATGTTATGTGACATCGGATATTCATATAGCCATTATTTGCAGTAATTTGCACCTGTCTGCTTGATATTGTGTCTAGTGAGTGATTTTGAGTCTGCTGAAGCGCCGGATATTTTAAATTCTATAGTTTATTTAGACAGAATTTAATTTTACGATGATAATTGTCGTAGTTGGTAGTTTACACGTTCACAGATTGGGAACGTTTATTCATAATCGAAAGACCTAACATAATTTCACTTAGGATCGCAATAACTATGTTGATGGTGTTCAGTTCCATTATGGTGTTGGTATACCAAAATATTTTCGAAACTTTATTTTTCCAACATTTGACACAACTCTCGCAATTAGACTATATGCTTCAATGAGACTTATCTTGGTTTATCTACCATCATTTGGTATACTCATGACGTCTTATATAAAAATAAGGAGATGTGGTATGATTGGTACTGGTGGATAGTTGTCTCCTTGCCAATCATACCACATCTCCTTATTTTTATATAAGACGTCATGAGTAGATAAACCACGATAAGTCTCATTGAAGCATATAGTCTAATTGCGAGAGTTGTGTCAAATGTTGGGGGAAAAAAGTAATTGACCCTGACCTAAAGGTGAAATATCAAATTAAGGTGACAGTTGTAGATCGATATTCAAATCTCGTAAAACGATTAGAAAAAGGAAAGAGACAAATCAAGTTAAACTAAAAGCAGGATACTGTAACACTTTATTCTAACGGATTTCTACATGTTTTCTTCCACGTGTGTACAAGACATCTTTGTACTTTGCAGGTGTCATTCATAAAACAGACAGATAAACGTTTACGTCCTTATTTATAATACTGTCATCATTACTTTTTGTACATTAAACTCAGGGAAAATAAGTGAAGTGGTACGACAAACTAATGAAAAATGTAATTTTAAAATGGGTTGTACTTGTATATAAGAATAAAAAAAAGGGGTTGTGCTTGTATATTGCTATATTGATTTGATTCAAAGAATGGTTAGAATAAATAATAAGATATTCAGTGTGTAATTGCGAACTTTCGCTTTTACGTATATAAACCCAGCAACACACGCAAATGAAGAATGTATCTCCAAGTTGATACGTCAGCTTACGTTTTGTATCGTGATTGCATTGCTAGAGGAATCCTGCGCTCAAAGAAGATATCGATAAATTGGTGATTTTAAAAGTTAATTGAAATCAATTCTTCAAAAGTAGTTATTACAAAGGGTGGTAATTATGTATCCCATTGGTCGACTTGTTGTAGTCATATGAAGCAGAACTTAACGGTACAATTGCATTTTCCCAAAATGTCAACTTTCCATTTCTCAGTTGTAACATAACTGCTGTCCAATTTTATTTCGTTTAAATATCTCAATCGATACCTTACGTGCGTACATGTTCATATTATACGAACTCCATCATCACGGATGTGCTCATAATGCAAAATCTCCTCCAGCATGGTTATCAGGAAGATCGATTGAAATATACACAAATAGCATGGTCATCATCACGAATTGGCTTTATGCGATTTGTCTGTGTCTCAACTCACATCTATTCGAAGTCTTAGATCTTAAAAAGTCATCTGATCAGTAAATTTACCGAGTGTGTCCTCTTTGCTATCGTGACAGTTTGGCTGAGTCTAGATTTGAATGATTTGTGATAAGTTAACCTATCGACGCACCTTGTCTCGCTTCGTTTTGATTTTACGCATTTCACTCATTTGCTTTACTTAATGTGTATATTCAGAATATCAACGAGATTTGAACACCGGTATACAATTAATGTTGCTTCTTATTTACGGACAACTTTATGATTTGGTTTACTGTCCTGTTCTAGATGACCATGGATATATTTAATTTGAATTATCTACATTACCGTTAAATTGTTTACAGTAGGTATGTTCAGTTGTAAGGTCTTCGAATTCGAATTCACAAATTGTTTTTAATCTTTAAAAATAATTTTTAGTGATCGTAACATGAAGTCATCTGTTCGAAAGTTTTAAGGGCCCATCAACATTTGGTTAATCTTATGAAATATATGTATCACTGAATACGACAGGTATGTTCCTCTGGTCGTAGCCATATTCCCGGTCTTTTTTATGTAGCATCTTAAAATACTTATTACCGAATATTTTTCCGCATTGAGCAACACGACGAGAGTCACTCGTGAAACAGGAGCTACTAAAATATCTGTTTTACCTCTGGTGTATGCTCGTGCTTTACACCGTTAATCGATCTGTTCAATATTTAGTTTTCTATGTAGTGTGTTATATCTAATCCAATTTCTGTATAAGGTATTCATAGTTCGTCAAATTCAAATAAATATATTTCTGACACTTAAATACAGAAAAATAGAAATATGAAAAATGTCAAAACTGCTCCATTTTCATAAGTTCATGCAGTTTTTTGGACTTTATTTTCATTATGATACAATTTCCATTCGTATCATTTAAACTATGCGAAAAATATATGAAAGGTACTAACTGTAAATGTCTCACTTCTGTAGGTATATATGTAAACGGGAATGGAAAAACAAGATAGGGAGCGTTTGAGAATATACAGAGCTGACATAATCAACAATCTTGAAGCTGGCGATATTTTAGACTACCTTCATGAAGATGAAATACTGACGAATACGGATTGTGAACTAATTTTTAGTGGTAAAACGAGGAAAGAACGGTCAAGATTACTGATCGATACAATTACACGACGTGGTCCAAAAGCTTATAGCTCTTTTACACGAGCTCTTAACCTAGGAAAGTATAAGTTTCTGAATGAGAAAATTTCCTCTGGTCAATGCAGGTATACTAAAATATTTCCGAAGAAAAGAAATGTCCATGAAATTCAGAACTCATCCAATACAACTAGTTCAGTACCTATGCATGGGATTAGAACCCTGATTTTGGAAAATGTTGAACCAAATGATATTTTAGATATTCTGTATAAGGAGCGAGTTATCTCTGAAGACGAGTACGAAACTGTCCGGGAATGTAGAACAAGAAGGTCTAGATGTTCTAAACTATTATACCTGCTTTCGCTATGCCATCAAGATATTGTCCTTCCCGTGTTGAATGAAGCCTTCAACTCAAAATATGATTTCATTAAAACAATCATTAACCAAACAGTAGAAGAAGGTAAATTCCAAACCAATAAATTGCTTTTAGAATGTGCAGAGAGTTCCAAGCATACATGTATTCATGATCGTCATCAAAAATATATGAACGATCTTCCTTGCAAAATATGTGTAGGGCAAATATCATCTGATGACTGCAAATGTTACATGGCGGATGATATAACGTCCTTCAAGACTTCAGTATTAGATAAAAGAAATTGCCGTCAGTTAGTGTCAAATCATCCTAAACTTTCGACTGTGCAAACTTTCCGACCAAGGCATTCACGAAACAGACGGAGACCGTCCAAAAAGTCTTCATCGCTTTCACCTGTACCATTTTCAGACACAGATTCTACATCTAGTATTAAGACAGATATAAGATCGTGTTTTCAGTCGACTTACATGGGGAATTCAAAATCGAGAAAACTATTCATTTTTAAAGATCTGTCAATACGGCCCCCTTTAGAACAACACCAACATTTACTTGTGGCTTTCAACTATTTAAGTACATTAATTAACGAGGGCAAATTTGATATTTTTCAGTGTTATTGCGATGGGTTAAAGCATAAATATACCGACGACTATGATCTTAACTGTTTGATCATGTATTTACAAGCTAGTAGAGAGCTTTTTAGAGCAGATTCTGATAAGGCAAAGAAACTGATAACTAACGCACTCGAAATCGTACCAAAGACTTCTAATCCTAAGTACTTTACAACAGAATTGTTATCTGCCAAATCTAGAATGTTTTTAAGTAAGAGACAGTTTGAAAAATTCCAAACAACAATTGATGATGCTAAAATGATTGTAGAATCAGATCCTTTAAGCTGCACTGGCCATGCAGCTGGCTGGTTGTATCTAAATGATGCTAGATATTCTGCAATTCAAATTGGATGCATCAATTTTCAACAGAGAAATTCAGCTAGGGCATGTAAACTGTTACACAGCAAAGCCAAAAACAGTTTTAAGAAATCGATATGTCATTTCCAGAGAGATGTTGGAAAAGACGGTCCTTTTGGCTTCGGATATGCATTATGTCGTTTGGTCATTTTGCTTCTTCAATGTGGTGATAACGGACGAATGATGGATATACTACACCCTTCAAGTGGTGGTATCAAAACAGCAGAAAAGTATCTGAAATTATTGGAAGAGTACATAAAAGATATGCCTAAAATGTTGAAAATGCATGCAGATTTAGCAAAGTGTGATTATTATTTTAGAATTAAAATGCCACAATTAGCACTGCAGTATGCAACATCAGCACACAAACTCAGCAACGACTTACAAATGTTAGAATTTTCTAAGCATGCACAAAACCGACTTATTAAATTGAATGGTATCCACCATTTGTCTTGATCCGAAACAAAAGAATAAACTGAAGATCGAGAAGCATTGTGAAACTTTGTACTATAGAATTGTTTACATTTATGAAAGGGTGTAGTGAAATCAAAGAAACGCTTCAGAAATTCCTGTACCAAGTCAGGAATATGACAGTTGTTTTCCTTTCGTTTGATGTGTTTGAGCTTTTGGTGTTTTGTCATTTGATAAGGGACTTTCCGTTTTGAATTTTTCTTAGGGTTCGGTATTTTTGGTATTTTACTTCATATAAACCTTTTCATTTAAGTTTATTTTTTTCACAATTTTTTATAAAACATGGTCTTTTAGTTTATGAATAAAATATGTTAAACACTCTAGATGATGACAAAGAAAATAATTTTTTTTAAATGCATCCCTTTTGGTAATGTTATCTAAATAAAATCAGTAAACTATTGAATGAAAATAAATAAACATTTTAAACATTTAATGCATCTGATGTGCTTTTCTGGATATAACCATCATCAGGAATGCCCAACGCCAAACATTGTAAAGTCAGGGCGTATAACTACTTGAGGAAATTTATTACTAAAAGCACATAAAAAGACAAGCAAAGATTTTTCGTTCCCTATTGTTAATTTTCCCCTTTTGGATGGTGATGTTCCTTTGGCACCATCTTACGGTGTTTATATTTCACAACTCGTTCGCTATGCCCGTGTCTGTTGTGACGTTTTTGATTTTAACGAACGTAATTTATGTATTACTGGTAAATTATTAAGCCAGGGATTTCGTTACCACAAATTACTTAAAACCTTTACTAAATTCTTCCACAGATATAATGATTTGGTTTTGAAGTTTGGTTGTACCAGGAACATATATATTGACTATATATCTAGATATATGTTCCCAGGTTGTACCTGTAGAAAACTTATTTCAAACGGGATTGCACATCCTCATTTTTACGGCAATATTGTTTATCGTGCCCGGAAATTTAGAAACGATCCTGGTAAACCTATCGATCCTTTAAATAAACTTATTCTAAAAGGTTACCAATTCAACACTGTAATTAGATCATTAAATATTATTTTTATTGGTACTAATATTGATTTTGTTATCAGTAAATTAAAAGCAAACTAAATATTATTGTTATATACATATACACATTCATGGATCTACAATCTGTCGATACCTGTATCTTGGCATTACACAAGGTCATGTTTTTCTCTGACTGTTTATGACGTCGTTACACTAAATCCATTGGATGTTGGATGTATACGGATTGATAATTTAGTCTTAGATGCATGATTTTTTTTATTAGTTGTTAGTGGCTTTGAACTAGCTGTCAGTAACTGCGAGTACTCTCAGATCTGTACTTAGTGTCTTTTTGATGTTTGGATGTACAAGTACCCGGCCACATCCACTTGTATTTGTAGTATTTGTATTTTTATCCATCTGATGAGTTAAGCCTCTTTCAACTGATTTTTATAGTTAGTTCTTATGTTGTACTGTTACACCACTGTCCCAGGTTAGGGGGAGGGTTGGAATCCCGCTAACATGTTTAACCCCGCCACATTCTGTATGTATGTGCCTGTCCCAAGTCAGGAACCTGTAATTCAGTGGTTGTCGTTTGTTCATGTGTTACATATTTGTTTTTCGTTCATTTTTTGTACATAAATTAGGCCGTTAGTTTTCTCGTTTGAATTGTTTTACATTGTCATTTCGGGGCCTTTTATAGCTGACTGTGCGGTATGGGCTTTGCTCATTGTTGAAGGCTGTACGGTGACCTATAGTTGTTAATTTCTGTGTCATTTGGTCTCTTGTGGAGAGTTGTCTCATTGGAAATCATACCACATCTTCTTTTTTATATAAGCCAAAACAGTTTGAGGTACAGTTTGCCTGCGGGAGATGAAAGCTTAGTTTCAATTAATTTCTAAATTTATCAACGGTAATAATAGTCATGAAGGTGACAGATCCTTAACCACTAATGTCCAGTAGAAAGTGTCGCGGCAATTGACTCTATTACACCATTAATAATCTCCAATGGATAAAAGTTACTATAAATCATCTAAACTAGGTTTAACATTTTCTGTAGTAAGTTACAATACTGATATACTGCAGTGATAACCCAATTCGTCGTACCAAAGTAGAGGCAGAAGATATCAAAGGGGTATTCAAATTTCTAGTCCCAAAACAAACTGACAGCGCCATGGCAAAAACGAATATACAAAAACTTTTATTTAAAAATTTGCACGAAAGCATTCTTGTAATAGTAGTAATGATAACAAATTACAAGGGTTGAATCTTAAGAATGTTAACTTCACAGCACTAAGGTGTATGTGCTCTTAAAGATAGAGATGAAGCCTTGAAAATTTAACTATCAAGACAGTGGCAAGAGGGTTTTAATTGCATTTCATACAATCTTTCATACCCAAATAAAAACGGAATTACCATATGTTATCCTTTTCCTCTAAAGTAGATAACAACAAGAACAGCAGGTTATTAAATAACTATAATAATAAATACTAGAGCATTAGTGTCAATAACTTATACATGTGTCACTGGAAATTTAATGAAATGTCATTTAAAACAGAAATGCTCAATAAGGATGAGTAGACCTCTCTTTTGGCAAGTAATTTGAAATTTCAAAAAAGTGTTTTGTAGTATTGAAAATATAAAATTGTGATCCTCAAACTTCTAATAAACTAGCAGTCTTTAATTTGAAATATTTCATAGTTCTCATCATGCTCGTCAATATATCTCAAAATTATGAAAATTATAATACAATGTGAAAATGTATGAACTTCCCATACGAATAATTTTCATCCTCTAAAATCATCTACAATACTGTACATACCATGCTTAGTCCCAGGACAAGAAAAATGCAAAGTTGGATCCAAACAAAACTATAACAAGTGTTCAATATAGCACCATTTATTGATAAAAGTAATGATAACCATTTAATGACAGATGATAAAATTAATGTATCTAAAAATCCAAAAGATTTCAGATGCATGATTTGAAACAATTGAAACGTTTCTTCTAGTCATTTTAATGGTGAAATCCTATAAAAGGTAGTCACGTTAAAAGGTTTGCAACTCAAGAAGTTTGTTTTATTAGTAACAACCCATAAAAGTAAACAATATAAATTTTTCAAAAGTGTTACAAAAAGAAATAAGCATACTTCATACTTTACTTTTATGTAGCAACAATCTCATTGTAGATGATTTGTGGTAAAAGGTAATGAACAATTAATTTCAATCTCAAGGTGACTGAATATCCTGTTGAAAACAGAAACTGTTTTACCAGTTAACTTATTTGAATGCAGGATTAATTTGCAAATTTTCACCAAAGTATTTTAATAAATAAAACATCTTTTTTTAGGTTTCTTAATTCTTTTCAAAATGATAAAATAAACATCAGTAAATCTTTTTGTTTACTATGCTTGTCATGTATAGAAAGAATCTAATCTTCTTCTTATGTTACAACACTAGAGGCTCATGAGTGCTTGAATCATTTCAATACTGATAAATGTATCCATAAATATAATTCTAGTTATAGAGCCTCTCCTAAAAAAAAAAATCTTAGGAGAAACCATTTTTGTAACTCATGAACATTTCAGTGTTAATCACAATATTTTTTTTTGTTAAACAGCTATAGATAATAACTAAGCACTAAAGAAAGTTAACTTAAGAAATAACCTGATTTTTTTTTAATAAAGTTAATATAATTCCATTTCAATTGTTTTACAACCTTTAAAAGGATAAATCTGTAAAGAAATTGATAAGATAAACTTTCTACATATTAAAATTGTGACTGGTTCAACTTGTTCCAAAATTATTTATGAAAATGAAGTAAAATGTTAAAGTACATACTTGGAATTGTTCTGTCAAATTCTTCCAAATTAATATTTTTACATGGCAACAATTAACTGTTGAGCATTCAAGGAAACAGTGAATCTGTAAATTATTTCATATGAAAATAGGGATACAGAAATAAACAATTAACAAAATTAAAACTGATTAAATTATTGTATATAAAGTTTTCATCAGGTGTTGTTTTGACGTATAAAAATCTCTTTAAATGCAAAACACATATTGTTCATGTTATACAAACTTTCAGATAACAAAAACACAGTCATACATGCACATAAAAATGTGTATAACAAAGTCACTCAAATTGTACATAAAATTATATCACAGAACTATAAACAACCTTTTTCATCATAAACTCAGTGTACATATTTTATAGCACTGTGTACTTTTCAGTCAAATCATGTGATCTGTTTAAACAAAATGAAGTGAGCGCAACTGTTCAATAGTTTATACTCTTGGTTTTGAGTGAAAAGTAATGCATATGCCAAACACCGTCAATGACAGTACAGCTTACCAATACAAAATAATTTAACAAATATCAAGAAACTCTGATTTGCAGTTGCTGAGAAAAATGTGTTAGAGACAGAGTCAACGAAGTACAGACATAATACCGAGACTCATTTGAAGCAGGGTTATGATAACATTTAAAATGTATTTTCAAAACAATTTATAATCAATTTTGTTTGTATGGTGTTCCAGTTTGGATGATTATAATTTTATTTGGTCAATCATTAATTTTCAAAAGTCAATAAAACACCTGACTGAATATTCACTATGACTACTATGAAGCAGATGTGGGGGTTTATTTCAATGAGAAACCCATTGTTGTTGCCATTAACAAAATCATCAAAAACATATGTTTAAGATATCTGTGAATAAATGATCCGAAAGTAGTATATTACAAATGGAATCCGGGAGATTTTTTACCAGGGTCAGACCTTTTTTTCAAAGTAAATTTAAGATTGGTCCAATGGTCCATAATGAAGTATACCCAGACATGTGCATCTAACTTACACAATCAAAAACTCTTGACAAATATGTTTAAAGAAATATAATAAAAATGTACTCATAGGGTACACATAGTTTTGGAAATATTATTTACCAAACATAACATCATCAATGTGATGATGAGTGAACTTGTTGAGTGAAATTGTTGAAGTGGCTGAAGACTCAATAAATGATTCCTGAGATTTATTATGTTTAGTGAAATTACAATGGCAGAGCATGGACGAGATCAAAGTTAACAAATGAATTTATAGATTCAAGTGCTGCTTAAAGTCAATGAGTGATAGACTTCTTCTTCCGTATAATTCTATAGATAAAAATGTACGAAAAGTCCATATCTGGAACAAAGTAAGCATACTTTTTAAAATTTCTCCTTTACAACCAAAAAATGTATTGGTAGGTATACAATTTTTTGCAAGCGTTAGTAATAAATAATTTCATTTCATGCTCTTTTGTCATTATATCAGGCACAGAAACCCAAATCCCTCAGGTGGTGGTACTGAGGTTACTCAGATTGATTGTTTGTTGGTTGCTCAATGTCCAATGGGAGGTTACTCAGAAGTAGAATCTTCAGTAGTAAACTGATTTAAAAAGAGTAATATTGGTTTAAATACATATCAAATGGTTAAATATCTTTAAATTTAAGAAAAAAGGAATTGATTATTTGCAAAAAAGAAAATTATCATGTACATAATTTTCTGTATATCAAATTAAAGTCATTATTAGTAAAGCTCCCTTCAACTTGTTAGTATTTGATGAGATACTACCTCAATTATGTATTTCTTCTCTAAACAGGAACAGTTTTAAGATTCACCTGTACATACCTATAGCTATGTATATAAAACACTTAGTAATATCATATATAATATAAATAAACACAGAAAAAGAGTCAAAACCACTTAAACCAAGTTAAATGACTAAAATGCAGATCCTTCCTGCCAAACTGCAGCTAAAATTACACATTTACATATTCAAAACAGAGTTCTCTTTATCTATATACCAGATATTTGTTTCACATATACATTATTGCACTTTCATATTCAACCTGTTTAAAAAATGTACAACTCTGACTTTAATCAACCTTACTCAAATGCTGCAATCACTTCAATACAATGAATCAATAGGATATGATTTGTATCAATTTGTTTCTCCTTGTCACACTTTTCTACTCAGTTTTCACCACTGCCTTTTTAGATGTCACATTTAAAATATATGCAATTCATTTTCTCAGTGGTAAGCAGAAGTTCTCCAAACTTAAATAGATCTCTTTTTCTCTCTCCTTTGTTATTAGACAGACTATTTTATATTTATGTATTTGTATGGTCTCCCTTGATAGTTTGTAAATGCATTTTGTAAGCTGCATCTCAATATAGTGTGAATTACTTTCTGACTACATGAATAAAACTGAAACAATATATTCTCCCACATCTTCCATTTGTTACTTTTCATTTCACATTGGCTTCTGTTTCTTGTAAAATCAATCATTTGACAAATATTTTAAAGCTTTCAATCCATGTTTCAATGAAAGGTCTCGTTTAAATTCAGCTTTGAGCAATTTAAGACATCTGCAATTAAAAATGTAACAAAGTTGCATCATTGTGTATGTATTTAACATGTTTTTTTGTTTATAAAAAAACTACAAAATACTGGTATAACATGAATACACTATAACAATATAAAATTACAAGATACTCATTTGATGTACAATATGCAAATTTGAAAATATACTCCTCATCAGTGGTGCTCTGAACAAAATGTTGGAAATGTAAATTAAACAAGGATTTATTTGTGTCCATAGGACACCATGCCTCACTTGTACAATCACATTTCTATGTTCAGAAAAGTTTAAATCAAAATGAACATGAGTACTAACGTCAAAGTTGATGTGACCACAACTTCATATTTAACTACCTTATGTCAATACTTAAACAGGAGACAAGACAGACAAACAGAGTGACATATCAGTGATATTGTTGTCTTTTTTTCAAAACTACCTCTACCATTTTTTTTTGGGAAAAATGCATAATTTTTATTGAAATTGGGAAGTTTTTTGTTTTTTTTTAAACACATCTCCGATTTTTTGCTAAACTTTACTGTCTTTTTTGCACAGTTTTATCACGTATATTTTGATTGTCAGACATTTTAAACCTGAAAGGTACTTTTTGTGGAGGGGAAAGAGATGAAAACAATGATGATGGTACAGTTGGGTGCAGACCAAGCATTATATAAAGTAAACGCAAGTTAACGCCGCGTGCACATATTTCGTTAGTTAACTTCAATTTTCACATTTACTAGTAAACGCGCGTTTACTATAATTACGTTAACGCGTTCAAAATGGAAATTTCTAATGTCTACCCGAGTAAACAGGCGTTTACTCTGTGTCCGTTTAGTCAGTAGTAAACTGGCATTTACCTCAGATTTCACAAGTTTATTTTTACGTGCACTTAAAAGTAAACAGGCATTTACTACAGATTTCACAAGTGTATTTCTACGTGCACTTGAAAGTAAACGCACGTTTACTTTTCACGTTAACTGATTGTGTAAATTAAGAAATAAACTTCGTGTTCATTTGTACATTTATTTTAATTGAAACACTTGTATCTTAATATTTTACGTACAAGTGTTTCAAACCAGAACAATTCAAAAACACTTTTGATTAGAAATATTAACTTTTATTAATTACAAAAAATCATTTCCAATAATTTTGCTGAGATGCAGATTTTCTATATTTTTTTTCAAAAGTTACATGTACAAATATCGAGGCGGATAGAAAGGTTATCCAACACATCGGAAAAATATTTGTATATGATGGGATATAAACATCATGGTTCACGTTGCTTCGTTCCCCATTTTTAACAGTCTCTTCCTAAATATAACTCTATGCATTTAATACATTGATTTTTAATCGTAATTCACCTTGTTTGCCTTGGATTTACATGATTTAGGATTCTGTTTTGCCAAATGTTCAATCGAAAATTGTACAGTGTATATATAGGGATATTGATAAGGTGTTGTATAAGTATGTACATCTGTACCATCTCGTCAATTTAGACAGACTTATCCAGAACGATTATAAATGATATCTGGGACGTCAGAAAAATATACTCGTTCTGAACATGAATAAAATATTTGCCCCTGGACATTAAGCTACAAACAAAATCAATCAAACACCATAATATATTAACAGTACACTATTACAAGAAGAGAACTTCTCATACTTTTCATAATAAATTACTTTAATCAGTCATGTCATTGTTGGATGATGTCGTTAAATATTATAGTTTTGTTTTAAATACAAACCATCCCGAACTACTGACTTTAGTGACAGTTCATTATGCAACTATAAAGATTTCCATAATAAAGTGCAAATATGGTCAGTTTTGGTTGATGCGGACAAATAATTTTGTTATATGAGTCAGTCTAAGGTATGAAAACAACAAAATTTGTTGAAGATTCAATATTTTGAATAAAAAGAGGACATGCTGGCACTATAAATAAATGCGAACAAAATTTTGTAGTCATTGTTTTCTAATATTACCGTCATTTGTTTTATACAGTTCCTCCTGACTTAAAAATATAACTAATTTACTATGCAGCTATATAGATTTGCATGATATAGTGCAAATATAGTCAGTTTTGGTTGATGTGGACAAATAATGAGTCAGTCTGAGGTATGAAAACTACTGATATTTGTTTATGATTCAATATTTTGAATAAAAACAGGACATGCTGGCACTATAAATTGATGCGAAACAAATTTTTTAGTCATTTTTTTCCAATATTGCTGTCATTTGTATTATACAATTCATCCTGATATAAAAGTATTACTGATTTACTATGCGATTTACATAAAAAAGAGAAAATATGGTCAGTTTTGATATTTGTTTACAATTCAATATGTACAATAAAAAGGGAACATGCTGGCACTATAAATTGATGCAAACAAAATTTTGTATTCATTGTTTTCCAATATGGCTAACATTTATATTATACAATCCATCCTTACATAAAAATATTACTGATTTACTATGCGACTTTAAGATTTACATAAAAAAGAGCAAATAAGGTCAGTTTTGGTTGATGCGGAAAAATAATTTTGTTATACAAGTCAGTCTGAGGTATGAAAACTACTGATATTTGTTTACAATTCAATATTTTGAATAAAAAGAGGACATACTGACACTATAAAATGATGCAAACAAAATTTTGTAGTCAATGTGTTCTAATATTGCTGTAATTTGTATTATACAGTACATCCTGACCTGAAAATAGAACTGAATTACTGTGCAGCTATAATACTTAATTGATGAAGTGCAAATATAGTCATTTTTGGTTTATGGGGACAAAAAATTTTGTTATACGAGTCAAACTGAGGTATAAAAACTACTGATATTTTTTTAAGGATTTAGTATTTTGAATAAAAGAGGACATGCTGGCACTAAAAATTAATGCGAACAAATTTTATAGTCATTGTTTTCCAATATTGCTGTCATTTGTTTTATACAATCCATCCTGATATAAAAATATAACTGATTTACTATGCAGCTATTAAGATTTACATAATAAAGTGCAAATATGGTCAGTTTTGGTTGATGCAGACAAATAATTTTGTTATACGAGTCAGTCTGAAATATGAAAACTACTGATATTTGTTTACGATTCAATATTTTGAATAAAAAGAGGACATGCTGGCACTATAAATTGATGGGAACCAAATTTTGTGGTCATTGTTTTCCAATATTGCGGTCATTTGTATTATACAATCCATCCCAATATAAAAATATTACTGATTTACTATGCGACTATAAGATTTACAAAAAAAGAGCAAATATGGTCAGTTTAGGTTGATGCGGTCAAATAATTTTGTTATCAAGTCAGTCTGAGGTATCAATAATACTGATATTTGTTTAGGATTCAATATTTTCAATAAAAAGGGAACATTCTGGCACTATAAATTGATGCGAACAAAATTTTGTAGTCATTGTTTTCCAATATGTCTATTATTTGTTTTATACAATCCATCCTTACATAAAAATATTACTGATTTACTCTGCAACTATAAGATTTACATAAAAAAGAGCAAATAAGGTCAGTTTTGGTTGATGCAGAAAAATAATTTTGTTATACATGTCAGTCTGAGGTATGAAAACTAGTGATATTTGTTAACGATTAAATATTTTGAATATAAAGAGGACATACTGGCACTATAAATTAATGCCAACAAAATTTTGTATTCAATGTGTTCAAATATTGCTGTAATTTGTATTATACAGTACCTCCTGACCTAAAAATATAACTGAATTACTGTGCAGCTATATATATTTACTTGATAAAGTGATAATATGGTCAGTTTTGGTTGATGCGGACAAACAAATTTTGTTATACGAGTGAGTCTGAGGTATGAAAACTACTGATATTTGTTTACGATTCAATATTTTGAATAAAAAGAAGACATTCTGGCACTAAAAATTAATGCAAACAAAATTTTGTACTCATTGTTTTCCAATATTGCTGTCATTTGTATTATACAATCCATCCTGATATAAAAATATAACTGATTTACTACATGTACTATGCAGCTATTAAGATTTACATAATAAAGTGCAAATATGGTCAGTTTTGGTTGATGCGGACAAATAATTTTGTTATACGAGTCAGCCTTAGGTATGAAAACTTCTGATATTTGTTTACAATTTAATATTTTGAATAAAAAGAGGACATGCTGGCACTATAAATTGATGCGATCAAAATTTTGTAGTCATTGTTTTCTAATATAACTGTCATTTGTATTATACACTACCTCCTGACCTAAAAATATAACTGATTTACTATGCAGCAATTAAGATTTACACAATAAAGTGCAAATATGGTCAGTTTTGGTTGATGCGGACAAATAATTTTGTTATACGAGTCAGCCTTAGGTATGAAAACTTCTGATATTTGTTTACAATTTAATATTTTGAATAAAAAGAGGACATGCTGGCACTATAAATTGATGCGATCAAAATTTTGTAGTCATTGTTTTCTAATATAACTGTCATTTGTATTATACACTACCTCCTGACCTAAAAATATAACTGATTTACTATGCAGCTATTAAGATTTACATAATAAAGTGCAAATATGGTCAGTTTTGGTTGATGCAGACAAATAATTTTGTTATACGAGTCAGTCTGAAATATGAAAACTACTGATATTTCTTTACGATTCAATATTTTGAATAAAAAGAGGACACGCTGGCACTATAAATTGATGGGAACCAAATTTTGTGGTCATTGTTTTCCAATATTGTGGTCATTTGTATTATACAATCCATCCAAATATAAAAATATTACTGATTTACTATGCGACTATCAGATTTACAAAAAAAGAGCAAATATGGTCAGTTTTGGTTGATGCGGTCAAATAATTTTGTTATCAAGGCAGTCTGAGGTATCAATAATACTGATATTTGTTTACGATTCAATATTTTGAATACAAAGGGAACATTCTGGCACTATAAATTGATGCGAACAAAATTTTGTAGTCATTGTTTTCCAATATGTCTATTATTTGTATTATACAATCCATCCTTACATTAAAATATTACTGATTTACTCTGCGACTATAAGATTTACATGTAAAAGAGCAAATAAGGTCAGTTTTGGTTGATGCGGAAAAATAAGTTTGTTATACGAGTCAGTCTGAGGTATGAAAACTACTGATATTTGTTTACGATTCAATATTTTGAATAAAAAGGAGACATGCTGGCACTAAAAATTAATGCGAACAAAATTTTGTAGTCATTGTTTTCCAATATTGCTGTCATTTGTATTATACAATCCATCCTGATATAAAAATATAACTGATTTACTATGCAGCAATTAAGATTTACACAATAAAGTGCAAATATGGTCAGTTTTGGTTGATGCGGACAAATAATTTTGTTATACGAGTCAGCCTTTGGTATGAAAACTTCTGATATTTGTTTACAATTTAATATTTTGAATAAAAAGAGGACATGCTGGCACTATAAAGTGATGTGATCAAAATTTTGTAGTCATTGTTTTCTAATATAACTGTCATTTGTATTATACACTCCCTCCTGACCTAAAAATGTAACTGATTTACTATGCAGCTACATAGATTTGCATGACATAGTGGAAAAATGGTCAGTTTTGGTTGTTGCGGACAAATAATTTTGTTATATGAGTCAGTCTGAGGTATGAAAACTACCGATATTTGTTTACGATTCAATATTTTGAATAAAAAGAGGACATGCTGGCACTCACAATTGATGTGAACAAAATTTTGTAGTCATTGTGGTCCAATATTGCTGTAATTTGTATTAAACAGTTCCTCCTGACCTAAAAATATAACTGAATTACTGTGCAGCTTTATATATTTACTTGATAAAGTGATAATATGGTCAGTTTTGGTTGATGCGGACAAAAAAATTTTGTTATACGAGTGAGTCTGAGGTATGAAAACTACTGATATTTGTTTATATGGTCATTGTTTTCCAATATTGCGGTCATTTGTATTATACAATCCATCCCAATATAAAAATATTAATGATTTACTATGCGACTATAAGATTTACAAAAAAAGAGCAAATATGGTCAGTTTTGGTTGATGCGGTCAAATAATTTTGTTATCAAGTCAGTCTGAGGTATGAAAACTACTGATATTTGTTTACGATTCAATATTTTCAATAAAAAGGGAACATTCTGGCACTATAAATTGATGCGAACAAAATTTTGTAGTCATTGTTTTCCAATATGTCTATTATTTGTATTATACAATCCATCCTTACATAAAAATATTACTGATTTACTATGCGACTATAAGATTTACAATAAAAGAGCAAATATGGTCAGTTTTGGTTGATGCGGTCAAATAATTTTGTAATCAAGTCAGTCTGAGGTATGAAAACTACTGATATTTGTTTACGATTCAATATTTTCAATAAAAAGGGAACATTCTGGCACTATAAATTGATGCGAACAAAATTTTGTAGTCATTGTTTTCCAATATGTCTATTATTTGTATTATACAATCCATCCTTACATAAAAATATTACTGATTTACTATGCGACTTTAAGATTTACATAAAGAAGAGCAAATAAGGTCAGTTTTGGTTGATGCAGAAAAATAATTTTGTTATACATGTCAGTCTGAGGCATGAAAACTAGTGATATTTGTTAACGATTAAATATTTTGAATATAAAGAGAACATACTGGCACTATAAATTAATGCCAACAAAATTTTGTATTCAATGTGTTCAAATATTGCTGTAATTTGTATTATACAGTACCTCCTGACCTAAAAATATAACTGAATTACTGTGCAGCTATATATATTTACTTGATAAAGTGATAATATGGTCAGTTTTGGTTGATGCGGACAAACAAATTTTGTTATACGAGTGAGTCTGAGGTATGAAAACTACTGATATTTGTTTACGATTCAATATTTTGAATAAAAAGGAGACATGCTGGCACTAAAAATTAATGCGAACAAACTTTGTAGTCATTGTTTTCCAATATTGCTGTCATTTGTATTATACAATCCATCCTGATATAAAAATATAACTGATTTACTATGCAGCTATTAAGATTTACACAATAAAGTGCAAATATGGTCAGTTTTGGTTGATGCGGACAAATAATTTTGTTATTCGAGTCGGCCTTAGGTATGAAAACTTCTGATACTTGTTTACAATTTAATATTTTGAATAAAAAGAGGACATGCTGGCACTATAAATTGATGCGATCAAAATTTTGTAGTCATTGTTTTCTAATATAACTGTCATTTGTATTATACACTCCGTCCTGACCTAAAAATATAACTGATTTACTATGCAGCTACATAGATTTGCATGACATAGTGGAAAAATGGTCAGTTTTGGTAGTTGCAGACAAATAATTTGTTATATGAGTCAGTCTGAGGTATGAAAACTACCGATATTTGTTTACGATTCAATATTTTAAATAAAAAGAGGACATGCTGGCACTATAAATTGATGCGAACCAAATTTTGTTGTCATTGTTTTTGATATTTAAGGTCAGTGTATCCAGGATATGATGACCATATGCGTTAACGCGCGTTTACTACAATTAGTAAACGTGTGTTTACTTTTGGCGAAATTAGAAGAAGCGCCTTTTTCACGTTAATGCAGAAGTAAATGCGAAAGTAAACACCCGTTTACTCTTTACAAAATTAGAAGACGCGCTGATTTTGCGTTAACGCGGAGGTAAACGCGAAAGTAAACCCCGTTTACTTTTTATGTCAACTGAAATTTCAGAGTTAACGCACAGTTAACGCGGCGTTTACAAGAAGTGCACGCGAGTAAACGCCGCGTTAACTTTTACCGCCCGTCTACATGTAATGCTTGGTCTGCACCCAACTGTACTTAATGCATTGAAAACCACATTTGTTACAAACACCGTGATGATTCTGATCAGAAACCTGGATCTCAAAAGCGCTTTCATAATATCAAAATAATAACATGAATACAAAATTTACATTCATTAATACCAATGCCATCACTTTTGGGAAAAATGTTAAAACTTATTGGGAGGAATTTTAAGCCATTTTTTTTTTATTAATTGGGAATTTTCTCTATTGGAAAAAGCTGAATTTCGGATGTAATTTGAGGCAAACAATATCACTGCATTGCACAGACCAGAAAACATACTATAAAAAGGGCGGGTGTAAAAAAAGAAGAGCAATAAAGCCAATACTACACCAAAAAGGAATATATTGGACGAAAACTTTTTCATTTAACAAATTAAATCCTGACCTTTGATAAATAACATGTAAAATAAAATAAATGGAGAATGTGTCTATGGGCCACAGATGCCCCCACTTGTAAATATGCATGAGTCAACTTCCACATACAGATGCAGGATTCACGTAGTTAAGACCGTTTTGTGATAATAAGCATAGTGTATAAGTTTCATTACATTTGGTTGAGGAAAACTAAAGTTAGAGAACGGAAACGAAAAATTCAGCAATTTTTATGTTTACCATGGGGCATATCTCATGAACGGTAAAATTGATGCCACCCAATTTCGAACTTGAGCTGTGTTTTGTGGTAATAAGCATTGTGTATAAGTTTCATAACATTTGGTTGAAGCAAACTTAAGTTAGAGAACAGAAACAAAATATTCAACAATTTTTATGTTTATAAAGGGGCATATCTCATGAATGGTAAAATTGACGCCATCCAATTTCGAACTTGATCTGTGTTTTATGATAATAAGTATTGTGTGTAAGTTTTATAACATTTGGTTGAGGCAAACTAAAGTTAGAGAACGGAAACCAATTTTGGGGATGTACGCGATGGACAGACGGACAAGGGTTACACTTAATGCCCATGACGCCTAGCGGCGGGGGCATAAAAATAAATAGATCATAAATACAACAAATCTAGGTTCAAAATATGACAGACATTTTGATAGCATAAGATCATGGAGGGTATATGTTACGGAATGGAAAGAAAGCAAAAAAGACATTATTCTGTCTAATGACTGACAACAGTTTCAATATTTATGACAAATCAATGTAGAATGCTTACAATGTACTTGCAATTATATGAAGGGGATATTAAAACAATTTTGAAAAAAAATAAGTTCCCAAGGATGGAACTTCAACCGATTCCATAACATGACTAAGTTCACAAGTCTGGAAAAAGAGAAAACAAATCCTGAAACAATTGCATAATATATATATATAGCTGGTGCACAACTTCAACATATATGCACAACCTTCCTTTGAAAATTCAGGGATCTGGGTTGAAAAATGTAGGAGTAATTTATTACACAAATTAGGTACCCACTTTTCCCCACCCACCCATCACTGTACTATAAGCAGGTTTTAGGCTTCTTCAAACATGGGCAAAAACTCATTTAATAAAAACTTTACAACAGACATAGTTTTTAATGACCGTATATCAAACTTTTAAAAGCAAAACTTGAATGTATATTTTTATACAAGTCTGAATCATATTGACAAGTTTGTACGTTTATTATATGACACTCACCTCCTGTAGTTAGAACTTGATCTAAATTTGGCAATGTCAAAGCTAGGAGCATGAGGCATGTGGATCATAAAGGCATTAGGTAAGACGTAATACTCATATCTGTAAAAACAAAATATTTTATGGTATTCTAGTGAGTTTTTATTTCAGGGAAAACTTAACTACAGTAATTTAAAATTCAACAGTAAACTTCAAAGTTACTGTTTTTGGTCACTTGAAATGATGTATCTTTCTAATTTGTCATACACCTGTCAGATGATGAAATTGTACATATTCATATGCAGTAGTAAATAATGCATTTATTTGTGAAATTTGCAGATATGATTAAAGACAAATGAACAAATAAGGCAGAATGTTGGCACCAGAGAAAATTGCCAGCAGCATGTTTTAGTCATCTGGTAAAATAAATAGAGCAAAATTGGTTATTTCTTCTGTAATCCCTTTCATTTTTTAAATACTGTAAATACAGGAATGATTTGTGCATGTATTAATAAGATTGTTGGTCAACAAACAAAAATGAAAAAATTAATAAATGCAATTTTAGGAAATACTTTTAGCTTCATACAAATAATATGATGAGAAGTTAATAAGTCAAAGATCACTGTCATCTTCAGTGGTATATGATCAATGGTAAATGATATATCATCTTGAGGTGATGCACTCATGTGCCAAATATGAAAAGCCTATGTTAAGAGATAAAAAAAGTTATGTTCTAGACAAGAAAATGACCTAAGATATGATTTTGGAGGTAAAGGTCATATGCGACGCACTGCCTTATGGTAATACATCTTCCTGCAAAAAATCATTAGTCAATGTCAAAAGATAAAAAAAAGTTTTTGCTTCGACAAGGTTGTTTTAGAACCAGAAGAAGAAGAAATAGTAAACATTATGTCTCCCTTCATTGAAAAGGAGACAAAATAAAAGATTATTATTGTAGAGCGAATCACTGATTTTTTTTTAGGAAGGAATTCCATTACAACATACCCTAAAACATCTAACTCCATTATATGCGAGACTTTGTTCCATCCAAACCCAACAAATCTTTGGTCAAACTTTGGAATGTCTTTACCGACAACTATATAAGGTTCAAAATCATGGTTCCATTCAACCTGTAAAAATAAACTAGACATAATACTACAACAGCTTTATTATCTGTAGTGCATATTTTAATCAAAATTGAGAATGGAAACAGGGAATGTGTCAAAGAGACAACAACAAGACCAAAGAGCAGAAAACAGCCCATGGCCACTGATGAGTCTTCAACACAGTGAGAAAATCCCGCACCCAGAGGCGGGCTTAAGCTGGCCCCTAAACAATAATGTATACTAGTTCAGCGAAAATGGACGTCACACTAAACTCTGAAACATATAAATGAAACAAAATTTAATAAATGTGGATAGTGTCCACATGTGGACACAGATGATGCCCCCGCTTGCATATCATACAGTTATAAAGGGACATAACTGAAGAACCGTAAAAGTGAGGCTACCCAAATTTCAACTTGATTTGAGTTTTGTGGTGATAAGCATTGTGTGTAAGTCTAATAACATTTGGTTGAGGCTAACTTAAGTAGAGAACAGAAAATAAAAATTCAGCAATTTTAATATGACCGCAAAAATTAAAAAAATTTTGGTCGTATTTTGGTCACCACTTTGTCGTCGTCCAGTATCAGCCGAAGACAGATGGTTTCTGGATAATAACTTTAGTATGAGTAAATAGAAATCAATAAAATTTTAACACAAGGTTTATAACCACTAAAGGAAGGTTGGGATTGATTTTGGGGTGTATGGTCCCAACTGTTTAGGAGTTAGGGGGCAAAAAGAGGCCCAAATAAGCATTTTTTTTTTTGTGGTCATATATTGGTATGATGTTGGCGTCCTCGTCGTCCGGCTTCGTCATCCGAAGACACATTGGTTTTCGCACAATAACTTTAGTTTAAGTGAATGGATCTCTATGAAATTTTACCATAAGGTTCAATACCACAAAAGGAAGGTTGGGTTTGATTTTGGGGGTTATGGTACCAACAGTTAAGGAATTAGGGGCCAAAAATAAGCATTTTTGTAACTTCCAGACAATAACTTGTGTGTTAGTGTATGGATCTCTCTGACATTGTACCACAAGGTTCTATATCACAAAGGAAATGCTGGGATTGCTTTTGGGGGTAATTGCCTCAAAATTTTAGGAATTAGGGGGCAAAAAACAAGCATTTTTCTAGTTTCATGACAATAACTTGTGTGTAAGTGTATGGATCTTTCTGAAATTGTACTACAAGGTTCCATATCACAAAGGGAAAGTTGGAATTGATTTTTAGGGGTAATTGCCCAAAACGTTTAGGAAAAAGGGGCCAAAAAGGGGCTAAAAATAAGCATTTTTCTAGTTTCCAGACTATAACTTGTGTTCAAGTGTATGGATCTCTGAAATTATACTGCAAGGTACCATACCACAAAGGGAAGGCTGGGATTGATTTTGGGGGTAATTGCCTCAAAATATTAGGAATTAGGGGCCAAAAAGGAAAAAAAAACAAGCATTTTTCTAGTTACAGGACAATAACTTGTGTGTAAGTGTATGGATCTTTATGAATTTGTACTACAAGGTTCCATATCACAAAGGGAAAGCTGTGTTTGAGGTTGGGGGTAATTGCCCTAAATGTTTAGGAATTTGGGGCCAAAAAGGGGCAAAAAAACAAGCAGTTTTACAGTTTCCAGACAATAACTTGTTTTCAAGTGTATGGATCTCTCCGAAATTGTACTGCAAGGTACCATACCACAAAGGGAAGGCTGGGATTGAGTTTGGGGGTGATGAATCATAATGGTGTTCAAAAAATTGGAGGGGGGGGATTTTTTTTCCTTTTTTTTTCTTTAAAATTTTCCATTTTCAGTTGGTTATTTTTAATTTATATATAAAAGCAAATAATAATGATATGGTTTGATTTCATCAAAAATTGAAATATTGGGGTTCTTTGATATGCTGAATTTAACCGTGTATTTAGATTCTTAATTTTTGGTCCCGTTTTCAAATTGGTCTACATTAAGGTCCAAAGGGTCCAAAATTAAACTTAGTTTGATTTTAACAAAAATTGAATTCTTGGGGTTCTTTGATATGCTGAATCTAACAGTGTATGTATTTAGATTTTGGATATTGGACCATAATAGGTAAATTTAAAAATTTTTAAGTTCTTAGACCACATTCATTCTGTGAAGTTAGAAAACGGAAACAAAAAATTTGTACTTGATCTTAGTTTTGTGGTAATGAATATTGTGTATAGGTTTCATAATGTTTGGTTGGGGCAAACTTAAGTTACAGAATGGAAACTAAAAATTTTGCAATCTTTCGATTTATAAAGGGGCATAACTCAATAATGGTTAAAGTGACACTACCCATATTCAACTTGATCAGCATTTTATCAGTTGAAGTCAAAATTAAACATTGCATTGTATAAAGTATTGATTGTAGTTGATTCAACTATAATCATGGACAAAGGAAGATAACTCCAATTTTAAAATTACTTGATATTTAGAAGAAAATAAAAATTTTGCAATTTTTCCATTTATAAAGGGGCATAACTCTAGAACGGTTAAAGTGACGCCACCAAAATTCAAACTTGATCTGTGTTTTGTGGTAATAAGCATTGTGTATAAGTTTCATAACATTTGGTTGAGGCAAACTTAAGTTAGAGAACGGAAACTAAAAATTTTGCAATTTTTCCATTTATAAAGAGGCATAACTCTAGAAAGGTTAAATTGACGCCACCAAAATTCAAACTTGATCTATGTTTTATGATAATAAGCATTGTGTATAAGTTTCATAACATTTGGTTAAGGCAAACTCAAGTTAGAGAACAGAAACCAATTTTGGGAAGTACGTACGTACAGACGGACAAGGGTAAAACTTAATGCTCCTACCGCTACGGCGGGGGCATAAAAAACTTACAAGACTAACAAAGGCCAGAGGTTCCTGACTTGGGACAGACGCAAAAATGCGGCTTGATTTAACATGTTTTGTGAGATCTCAACCCTCCCATATACCTCTAGCCAATGTGGAATAAACAAACACACAGCAATACACACAGTAAAACTCAGTTTAAAAGAAGCCAGAGTCCGATGTTAGAATAGGTAACAGAACAAGAGGCTCTCAAGAGCCTGAATCGCTCACCTGTATTTCAGAGGAGAAGATTTTAAAATGTTAGCAAACTTGATGAAAAAATTGTGTAAAATTGTCTTTAAAGGGCAATAACTCCTTAAGGGGTCAATTGACAATTTTGGTCATATTAACTTTTTTGTTGCTTACAGTTTATATATATCTATAATAATATTCAAAATAATAACAAAAAACTGCAAAATTTTTTTAAAACTACCAATTCGGTGGCAGCAACCCAACAATGGGTTGTTCAATTCTTCTGATAATTTCAGGGCCGATAGATCTTGACCAATTAAACAATTTTACCCCATGTCACATTTGCTCTAAATGATTTAGTTTTTGAGATATAAGCCAAAAACTGCATTTGACCCTTATGTTCTATTTTTAGCCATGACGGCCATGTTTGTCGATGGATACAAACTTCGGATACAATTTATAAACAAGATACCCTAAGGAACATTTAATTAAAGTTTGAAGGTAATTGGCCCCGTAGTTTCAGAGGAGAAGATTTTTAAATGTTAGCAAACTTGATGAACAAATTGTGTAAAATTGTCATTAAAGGGCAATAACTCCTTAAGGGGTCAATTGACAATTATGGTCATATTAACTTTTTAGTAGATCTTACTTTGCTGAACATTATTGCTGCTTACAATTTACATATATCTATAATAAAATTCAAAATAATAACAAAAAACTGCAAAATTTTGTTAAAACTACCAATTCGGTGGCAGCAACCCAACAATGGGTTGTTCGATTCGTCTGAAAATTTCAGAGCTGATAGAACTTGACCAATTGAACAATTTTACCCCATGTCAGATTTGCTCTAAAAGCTTTAGTTTTTGAGATATAAGCCAAAAACTGCATTTTACCCCCTATGTTCTATTTTTAGCCATGGCGGCCATGTTTGTCGATGGATCTAAGCTTCGGATACAATTTATAAACTAGATACCCTAAGGAACATTCAGTTAAAGTTTGAAGGTATTTGGCCCAGTAGTTTCAGAGGAGAAGATTTTTGAAATAGTTTACGACGACAGACGACAGACGACGGACGACGATGGACGCCAAGTGATGGCATAAGCTCACATGGGGCCCTTCAGGCCCCGGTGAGCTATAAAACTAAGCAAAATTACAATCATCAACATAAATTAACAAAAGACTACTAGCAGTTACTGACATGCCAGCTCCAGACCTCAATTGTTTTCTTTTTTGGCACATTGTCATCAACATATTGTATAGAAGTAACACAGGTTTCACATGTAGAGCAGGATCTGCTTTCCCTTCTGGTGCATCTGAGATCACCCCCGATTTTTGGTGGGTTCATGTTACTCAGTCTTTAGTTTTCTATCTTGTGTTTTGTATATTGATGTTAGCTATAGGTATATAGTCTATTAGTCTTTTTTTCACTTTTTGCTGTGCAATTAATTGTCAGGTTAATTTTCGACTTATCAGTTTGAATGTCCCTTTGGTATCTTTCTCCTGCCTTTTGAAACATGAACCATTATAAATAAAATATGTATTATTATTTTACAATGCTAAAATTGGGATGCCGCTAATACAAAAATCACCTTATTATTACAAGTGAAATCTTTTAAAATGACCAAATTTTAAAAAAAAAATCACTAATGAATAGCCTTGTACCTTTCTTTACTTTTGAATATAAATTTTTTTTGGTAAAACAATACAATTGTAATTTGTTTTTCAAATGTTTCGAGAAAAAAAACCCTCATTATTCTGACTTCATGCTCCACAATCTTTGCCAGAATTCTGAATCCTGTATGTTTTGCAAAGAAGGAGCAAATAACAATTCTTTGGTTTGACACAGCCAGGGATAGAGTCTACAACCTTAGACAGTTAAAGTATAAGTATGCTACCAACAGATCAATGAGTTTCCAGAAAACTAACATCATCAAAATGACACAGGAACAATCAAACAGAAATGTGGAGGAATTTCTAATAAAATTATCATTTTCTAAAATACATAATACTAATAGACTGATGTTATATCGAAAATTATTTCCAGATTGAACAATTACCTTGTAAGGCTGTGTAGAAATCCTCCATTTGGCATAATTAGTCTGTGCATGTCCTTTTGGCCAAACATGAAATCTATAAAAAAAAATAATGTAAATAAAATAAAAAGAGAAAATGGAAATGTGAAGTAATCAAGTTTCAAATTGTGCAATATTCATCCTGCAAAAGTTCTAAATATCTAAATAATTGCATGGCATTATCCATATAGACTCATATATAATTCTAAGATTTAGTCTAATATCGAAATTTATCAGAGTCAATATGATGATTGATGTTAAAGTATTTTATTTAATAAGATATGTTCAAATTATTACAGTTTTGTGGTCCTTTACATTGTCAACCAATTGACCTTTGACCTATGACTAACAAATAAGTATCAGTTCTGCCATTGAAAAGATTTGATGCAAGAGTGGACTTTATCATTCAGTTAAGTTGTTAAGTTGATCTTTGACATTTCATAATTCTGCCTCGAATTTGGGAAAGCCTATTCTGTACCTTTGTGTTTCAAATGCTGGAACAATTAATGTATGTAAAAAAACATCAATTAATGCTCGAGAAAAATATACAATATAATAAACAAAAAACAATTTAACCCCAGGTATCTTTAAGCAGGAGTATAATATGTATTCTCTGTTAGCTGTTGTTTATGTGCACCTACCTAAATGTGAAGAGATCACCCATGTCCAGCTGTGACAGTAATTCTGCCTTAGATTTAGGAAAGTCTATTCTGTACCTTTGTGTTTCAAATGCTGGAACAATTAATGCCTGTAAAGAAAATCAAATGCTTGAACACTTAATGCATATAAAGAATACCAAATGCTTGAACAATTAATGCCTGTAAAGACCACCAACTGCTTGAACAATTAATACATGTAAAGAACACCAAAATGCTTGAAGAACAATTAATGCATGTAAAGAACATCAAATGCTTGAACAATTAATGCCTGCAAAGAACACCAAATCCTTGAACAATTAATGCCTGTAAAGAAAATGAAATGCTTGAACAATAAATGCATGTAAAGAATACCAAATGCTTGAACAATTAATGCATGTAAAGAAAATGAAATGCTTGAACAATGAATGCATGTAAAGAACACCAAATGCTTGAACAATTAATGCATGTAAAGAACATGAAATACTTGATCAATCAATGCCTGGGAAGGAACAATAAAAGACTGTAAAGAATATAAAATGCTAAAAAAATAAAAGCATGTAAAGAACATTAAATGCCTGAACAATTATCAAAGGCCTGTAAAGAACATACACTTCTAAAACAATAAAATGCTGTAAAGTACATAAAATCTGGAATAATCAAAGCTGAAAAGACCATAAAATGCTTGAACATTTATGAATAATATAAAAATCTAATTCTCAACATATCATTTCCAACTTGACTATAAGTAGTAGACATGCAAAACATTTGTACTCAAATCGATTTCAAAAATAATTTGTAATAAATGTAAAACTGAAAATACATTCTTAAAAATTTGAAATTCATAGTGCAGATAGTTCATAACTTGAAGGCCATTGACAATGATTTATTTTTAATGTTGTTTACAAACTGGTACTAACTTTTTTACTGTTTTCCATATCCATCAATGGTAAAGCCTTCTTTAAATATTCATATAATCCATGCATGGGTAGGAAATCTACATCAGACAGGAACACATATGGCGTATTGACTTGTTTTAAAGCTACATTACGTAAATAGTTGACTGGATAATATTGCTGAAATATACATAAAATATCAAAATAACACAAGAACTATTAAACACACATTGGAAAGAGTGGAGAACTCTAGAAACCAATTTAATATAAATTTGATTATCTCCCCTTCAACATGTAAGACAAGGATTTATTCCTCCCAAGGTAGCATTCTACATCTGTGTACAGTTTCATCACATCAAGCCTGTTTGGAGGAGTTGCACTTACCAGATAGACAGATGGACAGACAGGAGGACAGTGTGATTCCTTTATATCCACCAAGATATTGTTTGTGGGGGTTGAGGGTGGTTTAATAAAAATTTTAAAATTCAATACTGAAAACTTACATTATTGTAAGAAATAGAAAGATTTTCTAATTTTTTACCATTAAGTCCCATGAGTCTGAAACAACACAATTTAAAAACAGTCCAAATCAAAAGTGAGCTTCATTTTCCTCTACAAACATCGTGTACAGAGTTATTGAAATCTACAAAGCAAAAAAAGTACTGTCTTTTGGTGTCTATAGTGCGCATTTGTGTATTGTGCGCACCCCCTTTATGGTCCAAGAAACTTGAAAAAAAAGTTTCTTCTTCGTATAATACACATAGACATTTTCGGAAAAGTCACAGCTCCAAAATCGGTAAAATGTTGCTTGAGCATGATTTTTTTCGGCAAGATTTAATGAGAAGTCATGATTAATATCATGGAAAGAATTTATTGTAGCTGAATAAAGAATTTTAATAGTTATCTATTTTTTATAACCCACAAGTTAATGTTTGTTGTTTGTTGGCAAACAGGAAGTCTAAACTGGAAGTTTTTTAAATGGTCACCGTTATGTTATGAATTAGTGCTGAAATAAATTGTTAAAATCTAATAATTTTTATTTTTTGTTTGTTGATTCTAGCTGTTAATCTGGATTATCACACCTCAATCAATGGGTCTAATTGATGTCAAAACAAATCAATGACAGGTTCAACTTGTTCCTAATTAAATTCGTTCACGTTACAATTATGGGATTATCATGTTTTCAATCATAATTTCTTGATTGGTTTTAAACAGTTGTTACTGTTTAAAAGTTACAAAGTAGAAACGTATTTATAAAATAAATGTGGATAGTGTCCACATGTGGACACAGATGATGCCCCCGCTTGCATATCATATAGTTTTAAGGGACATAACTGAAGAACGGTAAAAGTGACGCTACCCAAATTTGAACTTGATCTGAGTTTTGTAGTAAAGAATTGATAAGAATTAGTGGATTCGTAAACGATAATCAACGAGGGACTTTAGTCGCAAGTTGATTATCGTTTCCGAATCCACTACTTCTTATCAATTCTTTAGCTCAACCCATTTCTAGTAAAACGACTGTCTGTTTTACGTTTTGACAATGAATCAACGATATTTCATAAAAAAAGTTTCGTATTTTGTTTTTTTTATCTATAATAGCTGGAAATGATTATATCCACACGGTTCGCATCTATATTTAGACATTTGACAAGTTAACATAAGTTTAAGATAACTTAAATGGGGTGTTAGCTCCCCTTTTTAACACACGATTTTATTTTTGTATATACATATTTCATTTAATGTTTAATCATTACAAATTATTTAAATTGAATTGATTTTGGTATATTTAATTTATTCAAAAAGACATATATTAATATACAGAATTTATTTATCTTGTTTTGAAAAGTTAAAAAAATTTAATTACCAAAATTTAGAACCTTCAAAATTTATATATATAATATTTAGCAACATGATTTGGTAAATTGAAGACTAAAGACCGTTAAGCTGTTCTTAGTCAAATAAATATTGTTAGCGTTAATGCCATAAATCTGCTATTTAATAATGCTCAAATTCATGTTCCTTTCCTGAAGTATTAAAATTGTATGTTTACGATTTAAATTGAACAATTATATTTAAATTTTGTTTAAACTGTTTCCGTTTCATTAAGTTAAGATTATTTTAACGTTATTACATTTGGCATATATCGTTCACCGGTCAATAAACTAGTTTTATCTGTGGTAAGCATTCTGAATCCCCATCAGAATTGCTCTTGCTACGGATGTACAATGAATAATTATGTTGATTTCATTAATTTACCTTCAAGGTGTTCATAGCCGTGATTGTCTAGTCGTTGGTAACGAATGTCACAACGGTGATATTAACAGTGCAAAGTTCGAACCTTGTATCCGGAATGAAATTTTTTCATTGTAATTTTTTTCTGGACCAAAATATTGTTTTAATCCTAGAACATGTAGAAGTATTATATATTTCATTTTCATACAATGGCGATGATTTTGTTTCTGCTTTTACTGTCAAAGAAGTAGTTTAAACCCCGATTTCTTTTAAAAAAAACAATAACACCCAAAATAAAACAAATTCAATAAACATGAACAAACCAAGATATATATATTTCATTAGATTACAAAAGCGAATTATCAATGAGACAGAAATACAGTTAAATGACATGTATTGACAATTAAGCGCTTTAAGAGTACTATTCATATCATGATAGATGTCAGCCATCGTGGTCTAGTGGTATCATGCATAGATTGAAGACTCTATTGATTATGAAGAAAATGCGCGCGGGTTCGAATCCTACACATGCCATTCGTTTTTGAGAGGATAAAACATCGTAAGTTAAAAGTTTAAAGTTATAGTATAAGTTCTCTTAAGTTAATACTGTGGTCAGTGGAATCTTGAAAAATAATCTACAGTAAGAACAATAGACTGACGTCAGAGAAATGGGTTAAGTGGTAATATGCATTCTGTGTAAGTCTCATAACATTTGGTTTAGGCTAACTCAAGTAGAGAACAGAAACTATAAATTCAGCAATTTTTCTATTTGTAAACACGCATAACTATAGAACGGTTGTGTATAAGTTTTATAACATTTGGTTGAAACAAACTAAAAAATTCAGCAATTTTTATGTTTATAAAGGGAAATAACTCAAGAATGGAAAAAGTGTTGACCTCATTTCGTACTTAATCTGTATTATGTAGTAATAAGCATTGTGTATAAGTTTCATAACATTTGGTTGAGGCAAATTAATTAGAAAACGGAAACAAAAATTTTGTACTTGATCTTAGTTTTGTGGTAATGAATATTGTGTATAGGTTTCATAATGTTTGGTTGGGGCAAACTTAAGTTACAGAATGAAAACTAAAAATTTTGCAATCTTTCGATTTATAAAGGGGCATAACTCAATAATGGTTAAAGTGACACTACCCAAATTCAACTTGATCTGTGTTTTATCAGTGGAAGTAAAAATTAAACATTGCATTGTAGAAAGCATTGATTGTAGTTGATTCAATCATGGAAGATAACTCCAATTTTAATATAAATTACTTGATATTTACCAGAAAATAAAAATTTTGCAATTTTTCCGTTTGTAAAGGGGAATAACTCTAGAACGGTTAAAGTGACACCACAAAAATTCAAACTTGATCTGTGTTTTGTGGTAATAAGCATTGTGTATAAGTTTCATAACATTTAGTTGAGGCAAACTTAAGTTAGAGAACGGAAACTTAAAATTTTGCAATTCTTCCATTTATAAAGGGGCATAACTCTAGAACGGTTAAAGTGACGCCAGCAAAATTCAAACTTGATCTGTGTTTTGTGGTAATAAGCACTGTGTATAAGTTTCATAACATTTGGTTGAGGCAAACTGAAGTCAGAGAACAGAAAACTAAAATTTTTCCAATTTTTCCATTTATAAAGGAGCATAACTCTAGAACGGTTACAGTGACGCCACCAAAATTCAAACTTGATCTGTGTTTTGTGGTAATAAGCATTGTGTATAAGTTTCAGAACATTTGGTTGAGGCAAACTCAAGTTAGAGAACGGAAACCAATTTTGGGATGTACGGACGGACGTACGTACGTACGTACGTACGTAAGTACGTACAGACGGACAAGGGTAAAACTTAATGCCCCCACCGCTACGGCGGGGGCATAAAAAAAACTTCTCATAGACTAAATCATCAAATTACAATGTTAAGTCACATGACTGGGGATCACCTGATACAATAGAAAAAAATGGCAGTTTATCTTTTCAAAACGAGCGTGGTTTATTCAATTTTCATACACTTATCTTCTACCCTCCATGATGAACACATACAAAAACAGTAAGTTATGACCACAAGAAACACAGAGGCTAAATTAACCGACACCAAAAGCTTCATTGTGTCTTTATTAAGACATGGCAAACTTCAGGATTGCAAACAGATGGACAAATTTACACGATAAACGTAACTACAGAGATATAAAATGTATTTTATTTGAATAAAACATGACATATCAAGTACAATAAGATACATTGAAATATTCTTTATAAAGCACAAAAATGTCAGTATTCACCTTTGAAGCTAACAAAACCTTTAAATAGACTTATTAAGAAGGGATATAGTTACGATACTGTTGTCAGGTCATTAAAGATTGCATATTTTGGCGTTAATATTGATTCCCTTATAGGGTCTTTGCATCGGCACTAAACACATTTATTTAAAAACCAGTTGTTGGCATGACACGGGTTATGTTCTTCTCATATATGTTATGATGGTATGATACTAAACCCCTAACGGGAAGGATTGTGCCTGATATTCATATGATGAAGACATAATCTTTCAATCAGTTTAATTGAAGTCTGGAGCTGGCATGTCAGTTAACTGCTAGTAGTCTGTTGTTATTTATGTATTATTGTCATTTTGTTTATTTTCTTTGGTTACATCTTTTGACATCAGACTCGGACTTCTCTTGAACTGAATTTCAATGTGCGTATTGTTATGCGTTTACTTTTCTACATTGGCTAGAGGTATAGGGGGAGGGTTGAGATCTCATAAACATGTTTAACCCCGCCGCATTTTTGCGCCTGTCCCAAGTCAGGAGCCTCTAGCCTTTGTTAGTCTTGTATTATTTTTAATTTTAGTTTCTTGTGTACAATTTGGAGTTTAGTATGGCGTTCATTATCACTGAACTAGTATATATATTTGTTTAGGGGCCAGCTGAAGGACACCTCCGGGTGCGGGAATTTCTCGCTGCATTGAAGACCTGTTGGTGACCTTCTGCTGTTGTTTGTTCTATGGTCGGGTTGTTGTCTCTTTAACACATTCCCCATTTCCATTCTCAATTTTATATTACAAATATAACATGTAAAACATAATAAAAACCGAGGTTTTAGCGAAAAATTCCGTACTCTTCACTTCACCTGGTTTTTTCTTTGTTGAAGGACCTGAAAAAAGACTAAGAAAATGCTTGTAGGCATGTATAATGCGCACCCCTCTTACAAGAAACACAACCCAGGGTATAAATGTGCGCACTATACACACCGCTTGATGATATAAAGCAAATTCGAGTTGTTGTGGGACATGTAAAGTGTTGATTGATAACAAACAGGCCAACTGATTACTGTTGGTCAAAGGTCACAAGTTGAGGGGGGCATCATATTATCTTACCCCATCTCTATAAACTACATGATATCCTATATTTTTCCTCTGCATCAATACTTCTGATTCCTGAGCATATCGTAAGAATTGTTGAGCCTCTGCATCAGACATGTGAAGAGCTAGACTGATAGGGCCTTCCCAATGTCTACAGATTGTTTCTAGCATTTGAAGTCTATCCATGCTTAGTTGTGCCACTAATGTCACATCCCATTCTGTTGGTTGGTAATCGAAGTCCAGGTAATACAAGTGTGTACGGTGTACAAGGATACGTTCTCTTCGAAAATCATAACATTCATCATCTTCATTCAAAGCACTCAACTGTAAAATAACAAAATGTTTTAACTTCATACATCAAAATAATATTAAGTGGATCTTACATCTGACTATAATAAGTTAAAATTGTTCACTAAAATAAATACTTTGGTGATGGTGTTAGAAGGCATTTTTGATTTCATTCCCTGATACATTAAGTTTTACTTGATTAATCCCTTTCTATAAAAATGCTAATCATCAGAAACTTCATCCATCAATTTATTAAATTTACCTGCTGTTCAATAGGGTTTTCTTGACTGTTATCACATCCAAACAATTCACGTCTCAACAAATTGGCATCATACTCCAGGAAAGTCAGATACAAATTGTGGAAAAATTCTAAATGCTTAATTTTTACTTTTAATTTCTTTGGTGAATTCCAGTGGATTATCTAAAAGAAAACAAGAGTAATTTTAACTATTCTTGCAGAATTTCAATCTGTTGTTTTATCAACACATAAATAGTAATTTCTTGTTTATTCTTAAGAAAAGAGTTTTTTATAGCAAACTAATGTAATGTAGTTTTTTTATAATTTTTTATATCGATGAAAAGTTCAGAAACAAGATATAACAGTTCTAATGTAATTGTTTTTCATTCATATTTACCAAAGCATTAATTTCAAGTGTTATCATTTAATTGTGTCTTACCTTGAGATCAGAGATTTCACTGTAACATTGTTCACTACGAGTGTTATCACTTAATTGTACATTCCACTGACAGGGTAACTGATACAACAGATAGGGATGAAGTTTTAATACTGTATTAAATATATCCTGAAAGTAACGACATGTTTCATTTAAGACAGTTTTAACTTGCTTCAGAAAAAAATAAATCAAATTTAGAGGACTCATACTTGTCATCTGCCTCAATCGCCAAGACAAAGGTCAAATAGAGTTCATTTAATTAAAAAAAAAAAATTTTAAGTTTTCATAAACTGTAAATTTATTGACTAAAGTGTCAGATCTCACTTAAATTGTATCTTCATATGTTATATTATTCTGCACTTTTTACAGTTAAATTTTATGTCTTTTAAATATCATTCCAGCAACACTCAAGAAAAACATACTATGAGGTAGTGTTTGTTTAAATTTGTTTTGTGATCAACTGTCAGCAATCTCAGAAATCTTGTTCCAACTTTCTGATGTACATTTTCTGTAAAAGTTATCTATGTTCATTTGTTATGAATTTATGTGTAAATAGGACATTGTGCCCACACACTTTTTATCATTCTTCTTTCAATGTACATTAAACTGCAAAATCTGGATCAAAGCCCTAATTTGGCAAATAATGAACAAGTGTACTTTGTTTCAAGTATTATGGTAAACTACCTTGAACCAAAACTTTAATCTTTAAACAGACATACAGACAAAAAATATTATACTGACCCCTTCCATGAAAACATATTTTATCAAAATACTTGAAGCGAAAGCAGTCCAACTAAATTGGTAATTGAATACCTAACTGTATAAGTTAAGATATCAGTAAATCACCTATAAAGGCATTTTTTATAATTCTGTATATGTCATTTTTTTAAATGACCAAATTGTCCACACATAGAACAAGTAGACTTACAAAGATTTTACACTAACAGCAACCAGTATAGATTTCTCATAACATAGTGATTATCATTTTATCAAAACCCATTTGATTTGTTGCAGATGAAATACCAACTGCATGTTTTACCACCATCTGCTAAGCTAAGCATGTTGAAATAAGCCACATAATTTATCCTATTTTACCTGATCTGCTAATGAAGTATATAACATAGTCTGTAATTCTTCCTGGGCTACTTTAGTCCATAATTCCATCCATCCCATATCACGTAACTTTTGTAAGTCAAGTAAGATAACTCCAGTATTGAAACCTCTACCCTGAAACATATAAATGTACATATAAATGTCTATTATCACTGAATTAGTACACATTTTTGTTTATGGGCCAGCTGAAGCACACCTTCGGGTGCGGGATTTTCTCGCTGTGTTGAAGACCCATTGGTGGCCTTCAGCTGTTTTTTGCTCTTTGGTCGGGTTGTTGTCTCTTTGACACATTCCCCATTTCCATTCTCAATTTTATTACGGTAGTCATGTATCTATAGAAAATAAAGAGAGATATATAGAAAATAAAAATACTTTCAGGGAATAACAACTATCATGCATTCATATCAGAATCGATACCGGTATATCAAACCTGATTCTGGTATCAAGTAAATTGAATGGCTATCTACTTAATCATGAAAGGAAACACTTTTAATTGGAACCAGTTCATTAATAATCAGTCCTAAAATTTACATATAAGTAACATGAACAATCAACACATCTATTAACTAAAAATGTATGTACAAATGGGACATGTTTGTCTGCTGAACCACATAAGAATAAAAATAAAATCTTTTGAAAGGAAAGCTTAGACTAAATAGTAAAGACCACAAACATTCCTGTTATGAAGGAAAACACTATTAATGAGCAAAACAGTTTCCATGATGCATGTAAACTTAATGATTTTGTCTATTTGAATTAACATTCTATCTATATGATTTGTTAGCATAATAAGGTCTTAAATTCAGACTTTAGGGCAAATCATTTTTCTATCCTCCTCAAACTTATTAGGATTATTGTTGAGATAAGTAGTAGAATTTTCATCACAAATAGAGACATTTATTATTCTTTGTTATCTGTAGTTAATGATATAGATGAAAAAGAGGGACGAAAGATACCAGAGGGACAGTCAAACTCATAGATCGAAAATAAACTGACAATGCCATGGCCAAAAATAACTAGAGGCTCTAAAGAGCCTGTGTCGCTCACCTTGGTCTATGTGCATATTAAACAAAGGACACAGATGGATTCATGACAAAATTGTGTTTTGGTGATGGTGATGTATTTGTAGATCTTACTTTACTGAATATTCTTGCTCCTTACTATTATCTCTATCTATAATGAACTTGGCCCGGTAGTTACAGTGGAAAATACTTTTAAAAATTTACAAAAATTTACAAAATTTATGAAAATTGTAAAAAATTGACTATAAAGGGCAATAACTCCTTAAGGGGTCAATTGACAATTTTGGTCATGTTGCCTTATTTGTAGATCTTACTTTGCTGAACATTATTGCTGTTTACAGTTTATCTCTATCTATAATAATATTCAAGATAATAACCAAAAACGGCAAAATTTCCTTAAAATTACCAATTCAGGGGCAGCAACCCAACAACGGGTTGCCTGATTGGTCTGAAAATTTCAGGGCAGATAGATCTTGACCTAATGAACAAGTTTATGCCATCAGATTTGCTCTAAATGCTTTGGTTTCAGAGATATGAGCCAAAAACTGCATTTTACCCTATGTACTATTTTTTAGCCATGTCCGCCATCTTGGTTCGCGGGCGGGGTCATTGGAATCATTTTTTAAACTAGATACCCTTATGATGATTGTGGACAAGTTTGGTTAAATTTGTCTTAGTAGTTTCAGAGGAGAAGATTTTTGTAAAAGATTACAAAAATTTACGAAAAATGGTTAAAAATTGAATATAAAGGGCAATAACTCCTTAAGGGGTCAACTGACCATTTTAGTCAAGTTGACTTATTTGTAGATCTTACTTTGCTGAACATTATTGCTGTTTACAGTTTACCTCTATCTATAATAATATTCCAGATAATAACCAAAAACTGCAAAATTTCCTTAAAATTACCAATTCAGGGGCAGCAACCCAACAACGGGTTGTCCGATTCATCTGAAAATTTCAGGGCAGATAGATCTTGACCTGATAAACAATTTTACCCCATGTCAGATTTGCTCTAAATGCTTTGGTTTCAGAGATATAAGCCAAAATCTACATTTTACCCCTATGTTCTATTTTTAGCCATGGCGGCCATCTTGGTTGGTTGGCCGGGTCACCGGACACATTTTTTAAACTAGATACCCCAATAATGATTGTGGCCAAGTTTGGTCAAATTTGGCCAAGTAGTTTCAGAGGAGAAGATTTTTGTAAAAGTTTACGGACGACGGACGCAGGACGACGGACGACGGACGCAAAGTGATGAGAAAAGCTCACTTGACCTTTCAGGTCAGGTGAGCTAAAAAGACAAACAGACAAATAATAGTACAGATGACACAACATAGAAAACCAAAGACTAAGCAACACGAACCCCACCAAAACCTGGGGGTGATCTCAGGTGCTCCGGAAGGGTAAGCAGATCCTGCTCAACATGTGGCACCCGTCGTGTTGCTTATGTTATTACAAATCCGGTAAATAGTCTAATTCGGTAAGTCACATTCGTGAAAAGGGAGGGTATTGTAGTTACGACATAAGGAACATATCCGATATCATCTGTGAAACGGTCAACCAACTCGTGATGGCGTCCGTAAAATTATGAAGGGATGACTTCAACTTCACCATTTGGAACTCTTGGTTTAATAGCTTCCTTGTAAGCAGCAATCCTCTGTCAAGGAAATCATGACAGGAAACACAAGCCCGGGAATATCGTATCAATTGGGAGATATAGACTCCGTATGCAGGCGCTGCTGGAATGTTGCTACATAGAAATGGAAAGTTTACAATTGGGAAGCTGAAATCATCTCTTTTGTCGTAAAGTTTTGTTTTCAACCGACCCTCATTGTCAATTTCTAGATGTAAGTCAAGATATGAGGCAGACTTAACTGACTTAATAACTGATATTCACTTTTATGTTTTTCTTCATTTGAACAGTAGGTTATTATTCTTATATGATGACCATTTGTCTTTGCAAAATATCTTCCTTTCAGAAGTTCATTTTAATATAATCCTTAAACATGTGATTTATCTTTCTATATAACATGTACAATGATGATCTTGATGATATACATTAAACTTTATTTACATGGAATAATATTCTTTCTCTAGAGAAAAATAATAATAGGAATCTTTTAAAACACACATCATATAATGATGTGATAATAGCTAATAATAATCTGCACAAAATATATTACTGTACCAGAGCTCGCCATGGTCTGTGATTCTTCCAAAGTTTACCAAGGTACCAGTCACTTTGGTTCTCTACCAGTCCTATAGTCTGAAATATCATCAAAATTACTAATGCAAAGCTTAATATCAATCTAACAAAAAAGTATAATCACAGATTATCTGAAGTGTAAAATGAAAAGATATTTATAAACGAAACTGTCAGCTCCTTATTGATGTTTCTATTTTTTCTTGTTTTTTTCACGACATGATTTTTTATCACTATAATTCTAAAACTTCACTCTCTCAAACAGAGTTACTGGTCAACCTGCTTTTGCATAGTCACAATAACAGAGAATCTTTGCTATATATGTATAAGTTAACAGCTAGTCCTAAACAAGAATGTGTCCATAGTACACGGATGCCCCACTCGCACTATCATATTCTATGTTCAGTGGACCGTGAAATTGGGGTCAAAACTCTAATTTGGCATTAAATTAGAAAGATCATATCATAGGGAATATGTGTACGAAGTTTCAAGTTCATTGAACTTCAATTTCATCAAAAACTACCTTGACCAAAAACTTTAAACTGAAGCGGGACAGACAGACGGACGAACGGACGGACGAATGGACGGAGGGACAGACGGACGAACGGACACACAGACCAAAAAACATAATGCCCCTAGGTGGGGCATAAAAATCATCCAAGATTCCTATTATAGTAGTTGTTTTGCATTACTCAGTTTTCTGTTTTCTCTGTTCTGTTTTGTGCACTATTTTCATTGTTTCTAAAACACTCTCTTGTCTGTTCCCATTTTAAATAAATGTTTAAGAACCATCATTTTTACCTTTAAATGTAACACTGCATTCTTTCCTTTAATACTTGGTCATTCTGTTGATTTAATCATATAGATAACCTGGTACATTTTCATTCATTCCATTAATTTTATTCAATTATCTTTCTTTATTTTACATTATATAACAGTAAGGTATTATTCTAATCTGCTGAACAAAAACATTTACATGTTTTCAAACAATAGGTATAGATCAGTGGGTTTTCCCTCCATTGGTATCGTAAAATATCAGTTAAGAGGTACATTGTGAACCTTTTTGGTGAGTAGTCGAGTCACATTGCGTAGAGTGACTAATATTTTACAATATCTATACAAAGAAAACCTGATAATCTGTTTATCTTACTAATTCTGGTTATTTTTTCCTCCTCAAGCCATTTTTTTTACACTTTGTTGTCCTCACTGAAGTAAGCTTTTTGAGGTCTGCTCTCACAATGTGGCATTGCTGATAACTTCTCCTTACACATTGTTATTTTGCTGATAAGTTCTGCTCAAACCTCATAAAGCCATGATATGGGAATTAATGATGACTGAGTAGGGTACGATAATTAATAATATTCACCTTTTTCCCTTTTAGAATGCTGAATATTTTCCACAGCTCAGCTATATCTGTAGCAAATGTCACATCTGTATCTAATACTATAACCTATCGAAGTAAATTAAATAATTTTACATTAGTTTAAGTGTGTGTCACATCAGAAAACATTTGATGGCAAAAAAAGTAATTGATTAGTTAACATCATTTTGTCAAATGGCTCAAAACTAAGGTCAGTCATTGTCAAGCCCATAACTCAAAATTGGTGTATTTATCATTCAAAGTTTACTCTAGTGCTTAACGGAAAACTGTAAAGCAATAAACAATAAAAGTTGCAATTAAGAGGAATTAATACAAGATGGATGGAAACATGTTGAACCATACCAATTTCATTAGAAACCTTTTCTTTTTATTTCACATTCATAAGAATTCTTGTTTCAATTCTGCTAGCTTATAAAACAAACGAAATTTGGCATTGTACAAAGGAATTCTGACACACCAAATTCAATAATTATTTTTTGTTAGATAGAAAATATTTTCAATGCTAATTTTAAAGGAGGTATTTTGAAATATTTTTTATTATGGTTTTATTTAAAATAAGGTGACCATATCAATAAATATATAACATTTTTTTGATTAAGTATGATCTATTCTGTTGTGAAATTCTCATGATAATATAGTTGTATAACCAATTTAGTAATACAAACCTTGGAGAGATTTTTTGGTAAAGTTTTTGGTAATGTTAACTTCATCAGACCAAACACCCCAGAGTAATGTTTATTAGATATCCATACTACATCTTCCTACAATACAACATGTTCATAGCTATGTTTAAAAACTCAGGTAAAATTTCACAACACTATGTCAACTCAGATGTTTACACAAATTCAAATTATTATAATAAGATAAAAAAAAATATTTCAATTATATAACTTAAAAAAAGTTTACACAAATTCACATTATCAATTTTTTCACTTTTTCTAAAAAAAACGCATTGCATTATATAAATTTCTGAATTTACATCATTTCTAATAATATTAATTTTAAATTACCTGAACTTTGTCTGTTGAGTAAAAACTGACATTTACTGAAATACAGAAAAAATTGTATGTTCAATGTAATGAAAAGTAAAAAAATGAAATTGAATTTATAAAAAACTGAAATAAATTGAACACAAATTAATTTTCTGAGATACAAGCTAGTACTGAAAAGATAGCATTATGACAAGTTGTGTATTAAAACCAACGAATAAAAATTTTCCCACTAATGCATACCTGCCAACCTCTGAAACCTTCAAAGAGGGAGATCTTGCGCAAACGACATTTTCAAGTTAAATATATGACCTGTTTAAGTATTCATCTACAAAACACCAAAAAGACTTAATAAATATACTTTATTTCTTCAATTCATGGTTATAATCTATACAAGGTGGGGTTTTATTTAGCCTTTTTCAATACCTCAGAGTCTCATAACTCATAAGATTCCATATATTGATTTTGTTGTGAGTCTCACACTAAGCATGCTTTCAAACATCGTACAGACCACCAGAAGAAATCGAAAAGTTGATTGAACATGATGTGCAAAAAGATTCATTGCCAAGTGAACTTAGTCGTAAAAATTCAAAATCTTTCCTTCAAATCTGCTTGACATTTCGATTTGCAGTTATCTATTTCTTCTTTTTACATTGCCACTTGGTCCAGACAAAGGCCTCTATCTTGTTGGAGTTGGCATAGCAGAAATGAATTTCGATTACTTAATTTTAATTCAAATCGGCAAAAAAATTGTTATAAAAGTGCATGTGTTTCAGACAATGTCTCTATTAAATTCATGGGTGTAAATAGAATAAAATGCTCCGCTAAGGCACAGCTTGAAACAACCGCAGAGGTCGAACCCTGAACAGTTGGGGCAAGTATGGACACAACATTCAAGCTTGATAAAGCACTGAATTTGGATAGTCCTATAATATAAGACTTCGGAGTTCCATATCAATTACATTCAACGTTTTTTATTGGATATTTTTTTTTTACTATCAATGTTGAAACCCGAAAAAAGCATTAATCGATAAGACTTCGGGTTTCAACATTGATAGTATATTATAGGACTATGAATTTGGATTGTAATTAAATATTTGACACAGCATAGGTTTCTGACACAGAATGAATGTGGTCTAAGAACTTTTAATTTACCTATTCAAACCATATCATTATTATTTGCTTTTATATATAAATCAGAAATAACCAATTAAAAATGGAAAATTTTAAAGAAAAAAAAGGAAAAAAAATCCCCCCCCCCAATTTTTTGAACCCCCTTATGATTCATCATCCCCCAAACTCAATCCCAGCTTTCCCTTTGTGGTATGGTACCTTGCAGTACAATTTCAGAGAGATCCATACACTTGAACACAAGTTATTGTCTGGAAACTAGAAAAATGCATGTTTTTTGGCCCCTTTTTGGCACCAAATTCCTAAACGTTTTGGGCAATCACCCCCAAACTCGAACCCAGCTTTCCCTTTGTGATATGGTACCTTGCAGTACAATTTCATAAAGATCCATACACTTAATACACACAAGTTATTGTCCTGAAACTAGAAAAATGCTTGTTTTTTTCCCTTTTATGGCCCCTAATTACTAAAATTTTGAGGGAATTACCCCCAAAATCAATCCCAGCCTTCCCTTTGAGGTATGGTACCTTGCAGTACAATTTCAGAGAGATCCATACACTTGAACACAAGTTATTGTCTGGAAACTAGAAAAATGCTTATTTTTGGCCCCTTTTTGGCCCCTTTTTCCTAAACTTTTTGGGCAATTACCCCCAAACTCAATTCCAGCTTTCCCTTTGTGATATGGAACCTTGTAGTACAATTTCATAAAGATCCATACACTAACACACAAGTTATTGTCATAAAAATAGAAAAATGCTTGTTTGTTGCCCCTTTTTGGCCCCTAATTCCTAAAATTTGAAGGCAATTACCCCCAAAATCAATCCCAGCATTCCCTTTGTGATATGGAACATTGTGATACAATGTCAGAGAGATCCATACACTAACACACAAGTTATTGTCATGAAACTAGAAAAATGCTTGTTTTTTGCCCCTTTTTGGCCCCTAATTCCTAAAATTTGGAGGCAATTACCCCCAAATCAATCCCAGCATTCCCTTTGTGATATGGAACCTTGTGGTACAATGTCAGAGAGATCCATACACTTACACACAAGTTATGTCTGGAAGTTACAAAAATGCTTATTTTTGGCCCCTTTTTGGCCCCTAATTCCTTAACTGTTGGTACCATAACCCCCAAAATCAATCCCCACCTTCCTTTTGTGGTATTGAACCTTATGGTAAAATTTCATTGAGATCCATTCACTTAAACTAAAGTCATACCAATATACGACCACAAAAATTTTTTTGCAGTCGTATAATAATAGTTTGATTTGTTTTTATCCAGAATATGCATGAATATTTGCTACAAGACTTTTAAGCAAACAGCTAGATTAATATCAAATAATTTGTCCTCTGTACAATTATAAAAATGATTATGCCTTTTGTACACACATAATGATGTCATTCTCCTGACTGGTCCCCTGTCACTTTAAATTCAAGCACTCATCTATCAGTTAGCAGTCACACATATAATGTAAAAGAGGGACAAGTGTCCATTTGTCTGTGTCTCAAAACTAATCACCAGTTACAAGAAGCACTGAAGTACATACAGATCACAGATTAAGGAATTACATTTTGACCAATTTTAACCCTAATGAGGACAGGTTCGGTTGCAAATTACTACATAGTCAAAATAAATGTAAATACCTTCAGGAACATTCCATGTGTCAAACAGACGACTTAAAATTAGTTGAGCTATATGATCTGATATAAAGTGGAAGTGGAGAGGATTCTTTCTGTAGAACAGTACACTTTTAATCAATGTGACAACACTCCTTGTGGCACTGTGTCCAGCACATACAATCGCTATGTGTATTACCTGTAACAAAATTTTTTAAGTTTCATTGCTGATTTTGCTATATAATCTATATTCTTATTAAAAAGGAGAAAACAAATAAAGAAATTTGTGCTAAAACTCTTCTGTTTGCATTTTTGCATTTAAAGAATAAATGTTGTAAATGTCAATAAAACAGATGCTCAAAACCAAAAATTTACAGAAACAAGACATTTAGAGGTCACCATAGTCTTCAACAATGTGAAAAGGCCATAAACTTGTGGCAATGGTATCTCATAATTAATATGATCAATGCTCCCTTTATTGTATTCTCACAAATGTGACAATAACATACATCCACCAAAATTATTGCTGATTTATAATGCATAATATAAAAGTTACAAAGAAATCAAATATAGTTTTATTGTGGTGCTACTTTGTATATATTGGTTTTATTTTAGCATGCAGACATTTCAGGGCTTTTATTGCTGGTTAACATGTACATGTATCTCACACTTGTTATTTCTGGTTGAAAACTTTGATTTCTGAGTCAGCATTAAGAAATACAAGAAAAATTGAATTGCCTATCTATCTCACATATTTTGTATTTCTAGTCTAGCAAAACATTTCAAAAGGGTTTAATGGCCTGCCAACATTGAACACTAATATTACTGGTTCAGCAAAAAGCTATTTTAGCAGGGTTTTTTCCTTGCCTGCCTCTAGCAGCAGTATTTTGGGTTCAGCTTTAAGATATTTCAGTAAGATTTTACTGCCTTCTCTTTTTATTTCTGTTTCAGAAATTAGAAACTTCAACTGAATCTTTATTGGATATCAACCCAAATTTTTAGTATTTTCTACCCATGAAGATGCTTAAGAAGTGTATCATTGCATGCCTGGCTCACATTTGGAAATCTTTCATTCAAAGATTAGTAATTCAGCAAGTTTTATTGCATTTATATATTTCAGTAGAAAATTATTGTGTTTTGGTATTTCTACATGTTTTAGATCAGAGTTTAATAGACTGTCATTGCCTGCCTACCTCACACTTGGGTATTTCTAGTTCAGCATTCAGACACCTTAGTAGGGTTTTATTGCCACCATATGTTGTGCCATTCTGTACAGCAATACTCATCTGTAGGCCTAATAGTTTATTTCTTGTTTTACTGTTGAAACAAAGATATACAATTATTGATGGATCTTAAAAAGAATACTATAGTGACAAATAATACAATCATGACAATGTAGGACTCCCAAATACATGTAATAAGATGTATAGATTTATAGCTTATAAATGAATTTGAATCTAAAGTAAAACAAGAATTTTCAATTAATAAATTTTTGAATAAAATGTATTATATCCATATTTTCTAAACAAAACACACATACATGACATATAAACTGTTAGAAGGAAGGTGTCAATTTAAGTTTGCGTATAAAATTTAACAACAATGCAGATGAAAAACAACAGCTTCAAGAATGAAACCCACAAGATAAGATCAAAACTTTATATTTTGTGATAGGAAAGTAAACAATGGAAGTCAAAGCATTTCTGCATATTTTATAACCTATATTATTGCCTGCCAACTACACACATTAATATAACTGGTAAAGAAATACAATATTTTAGCAGGGTTTTTACCTTGCCTGACTCACAAATGGTATTTCTGGTTCAGCATAATGATATTTCAGTCAGATTGTATTGCCTTTAATTTCGAAAATAACTTTTCAGGGTTGACAATTTTGGATATTCATCTCTTCAAATTGCCAGAAATATTTTATTATACCCAACTAACAGAGAAAGGGTCTTTTGAACCATTGAAAAAGCACTTGCCTTACTGTAGTAACAGATTGTCAAACAGTTACACACGATGTTGAGTAACCAACAATCAATCAATCAAAACAGTTATGTTAGAAAATTATTTTGTGTCTAAGAATTTCTTGTATGTACAATATACAACAAAGGAAAACTCTTCCTACAAAATATTGATGGCCCTGAAAACTCATTTAAAGGACCAATTATTAGAGATACCCTCAGCACTAGATGAATTTCTAAGCCTTGTTTCCCTGTCACTCCATGGGCTTCTAACATGACAGTTGCCATTTATGTCTGAGACATAATTTTGATGGGAGATAACTTGTGTACAAATCAAGAAGCTCTAGTTATTTATAGGTGAATAATAGGGTCAGTAATGAGAGTGATACTTTATATTCAAGGAATATTTATCTTTAGAGAGACAGAATAAGTTTCTATTGTTCTGGATATCAATACCTAGATATACTACAAGACCATTTCCTGATTTCTCAAAATTCTTTTTTCAACTTATTCATGTTATTTGTTCAAATAGACCTAATTGTGCAAGAATATAGGATTAAATATACACAAGGTTTTGAATGTAAGGTTCTAGATTTCATTTGTACCTTAGTTGCTTCCTAAGGACTTTATTTTCCTGATCAGCTTCTTTCAATCTCTGTGCAAGTCTGGACTCCAAAATTTGCCCGGCTTGGCCATCATATTTAGGAATTTCTATGAAATAAAAATAAAAATAACGTTTTGAATGTAGATTTAAGAATTTCCATGCATATTTTACTGTTCTATGTTCCCTTTATAAATGTCTTCTGAAAAATTGTTTTATGATTAAGAAAGAAATAGGCCCGGTAAGACCCCCTTTTGGCTCCAGAATAAAGCATTTTTATAAATTTGTTCAATTGTCAACTTTACGCTATTTATTGGAAAGTAGAATACTTTTGCTACATAAATATTGGCTGTTTTGACAATACAATGCACATGCATCAGGTACTAGCATCATTAATTTATGCAAAATTACTGAAATCTTCACAATTTTAACATTTGTGCTAATTTCTAAAAGGTTTTTGCCTAAAATGGAAGTGGCCCCATTTGTGTTCAGCCTTTATATTTAAATATATGTTGTACTTGATGATAATACATAACATATATAAAGATTGAGACTGAACACAATGCAGCCACTTTCATTTTTGACAAAAACCACCTGGAAAGTTACGTTTTATGGCATATTTGATAGATTTTTCACATTTAAGCTTGCATTTGAGCGTCTTTAATGACCAAATCAATTCAAATCTTATACATAAACTAATTGAATCGACTGTGGTAGACACTAATTATATGTTTAAAAAATGTCAAAAATCTTTCATCGGATGTACTTTGAATTTTAGGCCAAAATTAGCCCTTAGCGGACCTTCTCCTTTATATTCATATTTGAATTTAACAGTATAATTGACAAATATGTCAATATGCTGTTACATAAAAGATGATACACAATCATTACATACCTGATCATTATTTTATGTTTTATTAAAAAAAGCAGTACAAGACTTAACTGTGAAGATAAATGATCTCTAAGATTATAAAAAAAATTAAGATTGGATAAAAGTGCACAAAGTCATTATGTCTTTTCACACCACAAAAAGCTCAAAACTTCATTGATTCCAGTATAGAATAAAACTCAGAATCATAGGCACAAATGAATTTTTATTCAAAATTAAGATAAAACAAACAGATAAATGTACGTTCTGCAGTGAAGCTATTGAAGATATTGAGCACATATTTTGGACATGCAATAAAATATCAGATTTATGGATTAAACTTAGTGATTGAATTTATTACCAAACACAAATAATAATTCCATTTAATATGGATATTATTTTATTTGGAAATTTAGGAAACACAGGAAATTATAAGATAAATAAATGAAGAATGTATCCATGGGACACAGATGATGCCCCTGCTTGCATATAATGTTATAAAGGGATATAACTCAAGAACATTAAAAGTGACACCATCCAAATTTAAACTTGATCTGACTTTTGTGGTAATAAGCATTGTGTATAAGTTTCATAACATTTGGTTGAGGCAAACTAAAGTTAGAAAAACGGAAACAACGAAAAATTTGCAATTTTTATGTTTATAAAGGGCATAACTCATGAATGGTAAAAGGGACGCCACCCAATTTTGAAACTTGATCTGTGTTTTGTGGCAAAAAAACATTGTGTATAAGTTTTATAACATTTGGTTGAGGCACACTAAAGTTAGGAAACAAAAACCAATTTTGGGGACGTATGCAAGGGACGGATGGGACAGACAAGGGTAACACTTAAATCCCCCTTTGCCTAGAGGCGGAGGCATAAAAACTTCATAATACTCCTGACAAAATTCTATATTTATGAAACAAAACTTTGTGAAAATCAGGTAAATTTTACATAACTAAAAAGATACCTAAGTTTATATCTGCATTTATGTTCGTCATAGTTTCTTGTACAAATATAATCCAAAAGAAAAAAATCCTTGTGAGCTGTAATGAATGCTGTAAGACATATTTTTTTTTTTTGCTGTTGCCAAAATAAGTTAACTTTTAAGTACTAACCAAATTATTATATATTACTAATGGTTAATGAGGCCAGGATAAGGTACCGGTATTTTTTGTATCCAACTAACAAATGTCAAAATTATCAATAGAGTATGATACATATTTAAAAGAAAAAAAAAATTTCACGACCAGAATTTATATTATCCATTTTATTGTAAGTGCAATTCCTAGTTTTTTTTATATTATGTTGAAAATAATCAGGCTAGCAGACAAAAACATGATTGATGAAGAAACAGGAAATTTATGAATACCGGTAGTGATCATTTTGGGGGAAAGTTTTGATGATAACAAGTGAGTAAATTTCTCATTTCCTAAATCTATCATTTTAGTTCCCTTACTAATTCACTCTACATGCTCTACAAATTTATAATGTTGATAATTACCATCAGTTGTTAAAGCTAAGTAAACCAAAATACATGTTGGAAATGCTCCTATTATCACCAACACAACCAAAGTCTGCTTTTTCATTCTTATCAGCATTGTGGTAACCCATAGTCTCTCTTGCTACATTGCATACTGTTCTAAAAATTGAAAAAAATTGATATGAAAAGCTATATTCTTTTCTGAACTAGAAATTGCATACTTTCGAAAAACTGAAGAGAAAAAAATACAACAAACTGATGTTTCAATTTGTGAAAGAAATTTAATTGTGCACTAATGTATATTTAATTTACAGTGTGTTTGTGTTCATGATCTTTTTTTCACCAGCATATTTGTATTTAGTCCATCTTTATTGTTTTGTTTTAGTATCTTCAGCATGTTCAGCAGTCAGGGGAATTACTTAAACAAGTAAACTTTCATAACCTATACAAGGCTCTTTTATATATTCATGATATTTCTTAAAAAACTTACTTTTTTAAAGATCATTTACAGGTGTACATTCATAAAGATTTTAATATGCATAAACATTCAGTTTTGTCAAACATCTGGTTATTTTTTCCCATATCAGAAGTAGAAAAACTAATCCTCCTAAAACTATTTCCCTTCCAGACACACATTAAAGAGTGGCGCCTCTGGGTCAAGGATTGGTCAGTTGGGACTATTGAAATATTATTTTTCTTAGAAATCTTGAAGGTAGACAGATATAAATAGATCAAAACATATACATGAATGTGATGTAATTTAATTGAGCCCTGAAGTTATTATAAATTTGTAACCAAAAACAATTACATAGTTTCTTATATACATTTTGCAATTGTTATTATTATCTATTTCAAATATGTATAAAAATGACTTTTAGAAGTAATATTTTGCATTTTTCATAGAGTAACCTTTTACAAATAACAATTCTAAACAAAGTTTGATATTTATGTAATAGATCCGTGTTTTACTCGCTTGGCTTGTAATATATAAAAACTATATTTCTGTTATTATTTTCTATTCTATAAACTACATATATACATATATAACTACACAAAAACCATGTGATAATGTCAGAAATCTATGCAGTGTAAGGATCAGTACAACATCGTCTGCATGAAAACATCAACTTATGGACGCTGTCACCTTACCATAGGTTTCATCAGGGTGAGGAAGTCAAATTAGAGCAGCGTGGTTGATTAATTTAGGTAGAAATTCAATTAAATCATAACATTTGCATAATTCCCCTTTATAAAAATCTAGGCATGTGCATACATGTGATGGACTATGAAACTAAGATCAGGAGATTGGGAAATTTTGGTCAGGAGTTTAGACCTCAGATCAGGAGGTTTTTTATTGACATAAATTTTGTCGTAAATGTAACCGTCTGATGTTAAATTTGTTTTTTTAAGTGTTTTTCCTTCAATTTTCCACCTGAATGCAATGTGTTTACAGTACCCATCTGCCCATGAAGCCTTTCTGTTAGAATGAGATCACTTGAAAGAAATATTGAGAAAATTCTGTTTCTTGTTTTGTTTTTGATTGCAGTCTGCTCATAAATAAAGTACTATAATTTAACCTTTTCTTCGAGTACTAAGTATAATGTTTTATTTATGTCTCAATCTTCTTTATTTGATTTCAATGTCATTGGCATAGATATATATAAGAATGAAATATGCTATACATTTATAAAATGATAAATAGATGAATGATAAACAAACAATAGTTATGCATGGTTTTTAAGCATTAAGGTAGATGGGGTGTCTAAATTATAATCCATAGAATTTTTTAATAATTTGCAAAAACATAGTTTATATCATGCTTTTTAAAAAAAAATAATAAAAAGAATAGGTCACGGGGCTTATTCTCACGCTACAGGTTGTGCAAAATTGACAGATTTTGTATAGATTATGCATGGAAAACCAAATTTTCTGCCATAAAACGAAAACTATACCATAGAATTTTGAGGTAAAATATGAGAAGATAGCTCTAATATTATGCTTTCAGATAAGAAAAAGAAAAAAATGGGTCACGGGACCCGTTTTCTTGCTATATAAAAAAATAGGTAAATACCTAACACATTCTATTGTAAAAGTAACTTTATCTGAATTATCTGCCCCTACATTTGAGTTGCCTCCCCTTATGTGGCAAAAATGGAAAAAATTGAATCAAACAAAAGTATTCTATTTTTTGTAAAATACAACCATAAATATGATAAAACATGTCATTTTCTATCTTGAAATGAAAATTCTTACACATGAATTACCTACTACTCTCAAAATTTGCATATTTTATTAAAGATCTAGACTGATAGTTTTCTGGTATTTCAAAATCCAAGATGGAGGAAGACACCCGATCTACCTTAAGAAAGTCATGTCAAATATATTAGCTAAAGCACTGTCTATATTACAGTGATAAATGTTATTTAAGAAACAAAACACTGGTCTTAGAACACTGGGTCATGTAAGAAGTACAAGCTGACTTGGCTGCCTTTAGTTTAATGCACTTGACTCTGTACTAAAGTAATCCTGATCCTGGTAACAGTTTATTATAGTTGTTAGGAGGCTGTGAATTGTCTTTGAGTCAATGTTTGTCTGCTGTCAGTGTTGACTGAAACTATTAAATAATGTTCCAGGTTTGGATCTTCTTTAACATGCTGAAGGACCTTCATGTCCACACTGGAGTGTGAAATAGCTAGTATTTCTCTGCCGAGTTGAAAGTTTATTAAATTTTTTTTTTTTTTCGGCATCAAAACCTTCCACTTTTCTATCAATGCCGGTATTTATCAGCGTGTGCCATTAGACAGAAGTCATATCAAGTATTTATTATCCTATCACCTGTGTATTGTTCAATCAAACTATAATCACTTGTTAATTAGCCGTCGGCCAGGTCAAAATCTCCACATGTTGCGTAATCAGGTAATGTCAGTTACACCGGATACGTTCGATACACTCAGGTTTTTACATCATCAATAACAAACATTTAGTCTTAAGTCGTAGCAAAAATGGTGCCTGAAATTTTTCATTCATGATAGTTTTTTCTCTCCAACGGGAGGACGGGAGGAGACCCCTGAAAACAGGATTATTGTACTCCCGTCGGGAGGTTCACATGTATGCATGTGCATAGAAAAATGTCATGTGATATGACTTTTTCTATCTCCACATTGAAACAACAACTATCCTGAACTCTCCTATAGATGACCTCCCAATTTCAATTTAATGAATGAACTGCCCTGGGGTCATTTGGGGGAAAACATGTTATAGGACATTGTGACCTAAAGATATTTATTTTGAGATGTCATTTTTTTTTACAGAAAAATGCTAGATCTGGTTCATTTAAAAAAATAACTACTACTGATGATGCAGAAGGAAACTATTATATCAAATATATATTGTACCAGATTTGTACTTTAGAAACCAGGCAATGTTTATCTCTCATAATTTATGATTAATACAAAACCTATAACTTCAAATGTGATTGATTGGGCCAACAAGCAAAATTAAACAGAAGAAACACAATTTTTAAGTGACAAAAGTATTCTACTGCAGTGGCTTCAATGTCGCTGGATTAGTTTTTTTTAGATTATAGTGTCAATTAATACCTTATATAAATTTATGTGTTCATTATAAAAATAGATAACTTTTTTCAGTTGTATTTTCAACTGGAACTTCTTTATAAGACGTACCCAGATGTGAACGAAAACTATCAACAGGTAACCAGCCTAAAAGAATTTCCCAATCACCGAAAAACAAGAACTAGACGAAAAAGTTAAAGGTTTTGACCCTGAGGCATAGTTGAAATTCTACTTTTAAAATGTTTTTTTATTTTTACAGAAAAGAGTGTACTTTAAAGTTGATGCTAAAATATTAAACATTAACCGCACACATTTTTGAGTAAAAAACATTATACTTTTCGGTATTCAGATATATTTTACCAGGGGTGTGTTTTATTGGTCTCTTCGGTACATCTCCAGAATGTCTTCTGGTGAAGAGTCCAAAAAAATGAATCTGGACCTCTTCTGGAGATATTCTATGGAAGGTCAATAAAATAAAAATGCAATTTGCCGTCGAATATAGCAGGTTTCTGTTATGTTGGATGACATAAATTAAGTTTACGATTTTTTTAGAAAATTAAGATACGTCCAACTCAATTTTGCTAAACAAATCAGGCTTAACCCCCACTATTTGATTTTTAAGAATAATCTTAAACTGCACAAGAATTCGTCAATGTTTGTCTGGAATATGACTGATCAAAAAGGAAATCTTAGTCTTTCCATATTTTTTTTTTTTAAAGTAACCGAACTGGATTAACAAGATATCAGAAAGTTCGAAAAAATCGTTTTTCTCTGGCGGTCCATAAAGAAAATCTTCTGATCCTAACTATTATTTCTAATGCAAAATTTCGATGGTCAAAACCTTAATTCGGACTTTTCAATTTTTTTTTATTGTATATGGATCTAGATGTAATAAAATTGAGAATGGAAATGGGGAATGTGTCAAAGACACAACAACCCGACCAAAGAGCAGACAATAGCCGAAGGCCACCAATGGATTTACAACGTATAACAGACGTTTCTTAGACTTTTATTTAATAAATCAGTTGGTTGTGTACTGATTGATACTTAAGTCTTGGAGAACAAGATTTATTTCAGTACTAGTTGCAACTAGCTTTGAACAAACTTCTAGTAATTGCAAATACTCTTAGTTCGATGCTTTGAGTCTATTGTCTTAATGTTAGTTGGCCGGTTTCTTTTGTGTGTCTCGTACCGATCTTTTGAGTTAATCTAATTGCAACTGATTTGCGCAGGTTGTTCTTATATTGAACTGCTACACTACTGTTTCAGCTTCGGGGAGGATTGAGCTCTCACAAACAAGATGTTGTACTGTTACATCGCTGTCCCAGGTAGGGCATGGTTGGGATCCTGCTAACATGTTTAACGCCGCCACATTCTGTATGTATGTGCCTGTCCCAAGTCAGGAGCCTGTAAGTCAGTGGTTGTCGTTTGTTGCTATGTTACTTATTTGTTTTTCGTTCACTTTATTTTGTACATTAGTTAGGCCGTTAGCTTTTACCATTGAATTGTTTTACATTTGCGATTTCGGGGCTTTTTATAGCTCACTATGTGGTCAGTATGGGCTTTGTTTATTGTTGAAAGCCGTATTGTGACATATGGCTGTTAATTTCTGTAGCATTTGGTCTCTTGTGAAGAGTTGTCTCATTGGAAATCATACCACATCTTCGTTTTTATATAAACCCTGCCATATTCTTTATGAACCTGTCCAAAGTCACGGGAGTCTGTAGTTTAGTGGTTGTCGTTGGTTCATGTCTCAACTCATATTTGATATTTTGTAAATTGTTTTGTTTTGTATAATTAGGCCGTTAGTTTTATCGTTTGAATTGTTTCACACTTTTAATGGCCTTTTATAAACGGCTTTACAGTATCGGGTTTCGTCAGTGTTGAAGGCCTTAAGGTTGTCTATATATTGCTTACATCCACTTCATATTAGGATAGTTGCCTCAATAGCAATCATATCACATCTCTTCGTTTTTATATAATTTATCCGACCTTTTTTTATCTCGTGTTTTCCTGAACATGCATGAAATATTTGTCACTGGTCGTTAAAAATTAGCATGATCAATTTAAACTTGTGTTTAATAAGAGAAACCATTTGATATTTATTTATTTGTTGGGATGGGGGACAGGAGGATTTCGTATATGAATATGGTTTCCTGGTAAGAGCTAAAAAATAGGCATGATTAGCGAAAAATTAAAATGAATAATAATGCCCTCTTTCCTTCTTCATTTATTCCTCATCTATTGATTTAAACTGACTACTACTGAGCCCAATCATGAGTGTTGAAAGTAGCGTAAAACACCAATGAATCAAAATCCCTTCCCTAGGGATTTCAAATAGTTGACCCTTAACTGTTATTGTCCGTGTAGTTCTTATATTCAGCCAGCTTATCGTCCTACAGAGATGTCCTACTATGGCTGTCATACCATAAAAACGTTTATAACACAGCTCACATTCTAATATATCTTCATTCACGAATTAATTAATGTCATTTAGACTTAACGACGCCATGTTTGTTTTTTGCCTCTGCCGTCTAAACCACCTATTTAAAAAGAAGAGATGGAAGAGAGCCAGAAGATCTTCCTAATTCAAAAAAATAAAAATGGACCTCTTCTGGCTCACTACCGAAGAACAAAAAAACACGCCCCAGTATTGACCATGGCCTCAGCTGCATCAGATTTCGTGAGAGAAGTTTGGGAACGCTATCAGAAGATTGTGAGGGAAAACCCTGAAACCGTCAGTCAGCTAGAATCCACATTCAAAGTTGTGTCATATGTTATAGCAGGTGAAATAATTGTTTATGAAGAATTTTTACAAGAAATCTTAAAAGGGGTGGATAACTCAGATTATAATCCTACTTTCAGTTTCACATCAACAAAATCCTTTTTGATGGGCAACACCATGGCATGCATTAATAAATTTTTTCCTGCTTGATTTTACACATATGTATCATCTTGAAAGGGCCGAAACTATACTCCTACTGATTGATGCTGCTATTTTTTTTTTTATACAAGCCAAGGCAAAGGTCATGGTTCAGTTTTATCATTTGTCACATTTCTTGGTTCCCAACTTTGCTGTCAAACCACTGTATTTCAAGTATATTAGCGAACAATCTACAACCCCATTCATTTAATACCATGAAATCATCCTGTCTGTTGAAGTATTGAAGAAAACTCGGAACAATTGACAAAATCTGATAGACGCGTTTTAGGGGGCAACATAAATTTCGGCAAATTGCAACTAATAAAGACTTCTATAAATACTCTTTTTATTCGACTGGAATTCACTACCTGAAGCAATAGGTATGTCTGACAACCTGGAATCCTTCAAAAAATGGCATATCCACTCTGACATTTGAAGGACCCACACCAACTTATTAAACCACCAAAGCCACTGTACATAATGTATTTATGTTATTCTATAGACTATTTTACTTAATTGTTTATAGTAATTTTAATTAAGTCCATATGTACATAGCATACAAGTTCCGGGAAGTATTACACACCTACCTAGGAGTCTTACTCCAGTATTCGGAAAAAGAAGAAGAAAAAATACCCATTGGTTGACTGGAGTACATACATTAATCTTGAGATTTTTTTATGCCCCCGCCATAGCGGTGGGGGCATTAAGTTTTACCCTTGTCCGTCTGTACGTACGTCCCAAAATTTGTTTCCGTTCTCTAACTTGAGTTTGCCTCAACCAAATGTTATGAAACTTATACACAATGCTTATTACCACAAAACACAGATCAAGTGATAATTTTGATGGCGTCACTTTAACCGTTCTAGAGTTATGCCCCTTTATAAATGGAAAAATTGCAAAATGTTTAGTTTCCGTTCTCTAACTTAAGTTTGCCTCAACCAAATGTTATGAAACTTATACACAATGCTTATTACCACAAAACACAGATCAAGTTTGAATTTTGGTGGTGTCACTTTAACCGTTCTAGAGTTATGCTCCTTTATCATGTTTATAGATGTAAAAATTGCAAAATGTTTAGTTTCCATTCTCTAACTTAAGTTTGCCTCTACCAAATGTTATGAAACTTATACACAATGCTTATTACCACAAAACACAGATCAAGTTTGAATTTTGGTGGTGTCGCTTTAATCGTTCTAGAGTTATGTCCCTTTATACATGGAAAAATTGCAAAATATTTTTTTTCTTCTAAATATCAAGTAATTTTTAAAATTGGAGTTATCTTTCTTTGTCAAAGATTATGGTTGAATCAACTACAATTAATGCTTTATACAATGCAATGTTTAATTTTGACTTTCACTGATAAAACACAGATCAAGTTGAATTTGGGTAGTGTCACTTTAACCATTATTGAGTTATGCCCTTTATAAATCGATAGATTGCAAAATTTTTAGTTTCCATTCTGTAACTTAAGTTTGCCCCAACCAAACATTATGAAACCTATACACAATATTCATTACCACAAAACTAAGATCAAGTACAAATTTTGTGTTTCCGTTTTCTAACTTTAGTTTGCCTCAACCAAATGTTATGAAACTTATACACAATGCTTATTACTACATAATACAGATTAAGTACAAAATTTGGTGAGAACACTTTTACCATTCTTGAGTTATGTCCCTTTATAAACATAAAAATTGCTGAATTTTTTGTTTCCGTTCTCTAACTTTAGTTTGTCTCAACCAAATGTTATAAAACTTATACACAACCGTTCTAGAGTTATGCGTGTTTACAAATAGAAAAATTGCTGAATTTTTAGTCTCTGTTCTCTACTTAAGTTAGCTTCAACCAAATGTTATAAGACTTACACACAATGCTTATTACCACAAAACTCAGATCAAGTTCAAATTTGGGTAGCGTTACTTTTACCATTCTTCAGTTATGTCCCTTTATAACTATATGCTATGCAAGTGGGGGCATCATCTGTGTCCACATGTGGACACTATCCACATTTATTTATGAATGAGTTACACTGGTTGACCTGAGGTCAATTGGCGTAATGATGTCATTGAATAATCGGCTCTTACTGTGACGTAATAACATAAGAATACTAAGCATGCTAAGTGACGTAGGAAATTTACAGGAAAGTGCATGTACTTGAAAGTCATCTATTAGAATCCCCATTAAAATGAAATCAAAATATTGGGTAAAAGTTGTTACCTAGATAACCAGAAAAACAATGCAAAACAAGCTCAAAACACGAAACAATATTTTATGTGGTTTTGTATAGCATGTATAGTAGATTATGATAATAATACTTAATTTCATTTTCAGAAAGATGATTTTCTTACTTGTTTGCAAGTTCCATATATACCATGTATACTGTACAAGTTACTGGCCTCTGCACTCATGAAGTTGATATATAATAGAAAGGGATCTTAAATTTGATATTGAGTGGAACATTCCTGAAATCTGTATTTAAAGATCAAAGCAAACATCAAAATCACTTACTACTTAACATGCTTAACTGCTTAAGGTGATTACTGAAATTTACTAATCAGTAAAAAAAAGTGATAATAAAATCACTTGTTTAAGTCATACCCTTGACTATTCAAAATTGTCAGAGGATTTCTAATTTGAGCTATTGCCCTTTATTGATATCTTTGATGGTTTTGTTATTTGGATATAACTATGTATCTTGAAAACAGTAATTATAATAAGGGATAGAGTGAATCAATAAACAGCAAAATTCGTTAGCAAGCAAATTGAGAACTATAAATCATTTCACATGTCTTTATTTTTATAATGACTGATTAAATAGGAAAGGACATTTATATAAAGTTATTTTTTTAACTCTTTTGGTTCAAATGAAAAAAATTGGACCAACATTGATGTCAGAAAATTGAATTTTGGAAGCCCAAATAGAATTTGACTGGTCCAAATAGAAAACTAAAGCATATATTTTACTACCTCCCTCCAACCCCCATGCCCCTCCTCACCCCAATATACCAATGTCTTTTTAATCCCCCCTTAAAGATACTTTCTAAAATTGGAATAATAATAGTTTTAACCCCAACAAATGTTCACTTTTTTTTTGAGTTATCAGCACCAAGGCCTCTTATTGGTTACTTTTTTTTTTATGATAAACAAAAACCTATTCTTATTTGTTACTTTCATGGGCTAATCCTGGATCCAGGGAAAACGTTTTTGCACAAAGATCATTGATTTTATGTACAGGTTTCTGAAAGAAATAGTAGAAAGGTGATTTGATCAACATGAAAAATACTGGAACAGGAACTGAAATCAAATTTGATGGTCCAAATCTGAAATGTTGCAACAGGGTGACCTTTATATTCGAGGACTTTATATATAATTAATGCATGTATATATGGATATGTCTGTGTATGAATGAACTAGATAGAACAATAAAAAATCAGAAATAATCATCCAGAGGTTAAAATCATTCTTTTATGATTTCTTTTATACCTTTTTAACCAATTAACAAATTTTGTCTTTCAGGTAGATTTGAAGATTCCCAGGTTTTGTCAGAACTTGTCTACTTGGCATCTAATTTGCTGATTCTACTAAATGATACAATCTTTAGACAGACAGCCAAAGTTTTAAAAAACATAGTAAGTCTCTGTTAAATTGTGATTCAACATAATTTATTAATGGTTAAAGTTGTAGCTAATAGTAATACTGAATTTGAAAAAGCAACTCAGTAAATATCCGTGATGTCAAAGTAATACACTTATATCTTCAAAAGCCATTAAAAGTCATACAAACCAGTAAGAGCAAAACCGGCTGTCCACTCAGTGCTTCCAAAATAAAAATTGAGCTGGCCAGACATCTTTTTTTAATCCTGGTTTTTATCTCTTAGTCACTTTGTAACTAAATAATACTTCAATTTTTTTATAAAGCAACTTATGATTGGTTGTCATGGATGAATACTGAGAAATGGTGAATAGCATCCTAGTTTCAAAAAAAACATGATCAGAAATATCTTGGACATATATTGGATGTACAGATGTATGTATCTGATATGAACTGTGTCATCTGTTTACTTCTTTGATGTTTATGCAAGGTAGATGACTGACTTTTGTTAACACTGGACTATTAAATGTACTGTTTTATGGTCTTTGTATTTACAGTCTGTCCCAGTAGAAAGATGGAAGAGATTTCTAACAGTTTTGCAGTATGCAGAAGTTTTTCTAGAAATGGCAGCACAGAGAGCATGGGGAGAAACAGGAAGATGGTTCATTATATTAGTTGTACAGCTCACAAAGTAAACATGCAGTTTCTCTACAGATTTATCTGCTTTATATAGATGTATATATAGAATGACCAAATTTAATTTGTGTCCATCAAAAAAAGTTGTGTATGTGGGTGAAAAAAGAGCAGAAAATTTTGGAATGAGCTAATTAGTATGAAGCAGTAAAGCATTTTCATTGAAGACAAAAATTATACAACTTAAAGAAAGCTTTTCTTCTTCAATACAAATGTGCATATTTTTAAAACTTATCCCAACTCAAAGACATCTGTCTTGACAAATAATTTTAAATTTATTCAATGAACTTTATTTTTCATTTGGATTCCAGTGGACCTTGTTGTATGTGAAACATTGAAATAAAAACTGACATCATTGATATTAATCGTAATTGCTCTTTGACCTTTGAGTGCAATTTTAGAAATGTCATTCTGAAAAATATTGCGTACCTTTATGCCTATGCCTTAAATCCCCTTCCCTGGCAGTTTAGGACAAAAATAAATAACTTAATATTGATTTCAGAAAATAGGAAGTATGATAAGAGCCATTAGTTGGCCCCTTAACATGCAAAAATAGTAAACTTATTCCAGCCTTTCAAAATAATGTTGATTTGATTTGATTTTGATTTTTGGTGTTTTAACGCCACTTTTAAGCACCGCTTTTGGGCTATTTCGTGGCGGCCAGTTTTTATTGGTGGAGGTAGCTGGAGTGCCGGGATAAAACCACCTACCTTTGATAGGAAAACTGACAATCCTAGTCAATTAAGATTGCAGTCGAGTGCAACCGCACGAGCGGGGTTCGAACTCACAACCTCAGTGTTGACTGGCTAGTGATTACAGTATTAACTACTTAGACCACTCGGCCACCGAGGCCCCCAAAATAATGTTACAGTCGAACCTCGGTGTGTCGAACTCGGTTGTGTCGAAAACTCGGATGTGTCGAAGTAATTTCTAGGTCCCGGTAAAATTCCCGTTTGATCAATGCATAATTACCTATAATGAGTCGAACTCGTTTGATTCGAATACTCGGTTAAGTCGAGTAAATTTTATAGTCCTGTCGATATAAAATTATTGTAAATTGACCCCGATGTCTCGAAGTTCGAAAGTAAGATTTTTTGAAAAATGCAGACCTAATGATAAAAATTCAAATCGGATGTATTTCTTATGTAACCTAATCATTTTTCACAAGAGATTAAAGCTGAATAAACATACTTGTTTGTATAACAGTTAAAATGATATGTTTATGGTTGCCGGTAATTAACACCTTTGTTGATCGTTCAAGACCTTATTTCGTTCTGCGAGTGATTTCATAATTTATAGTGATTGACCATTGTAAATATTGATTTTATTTGTGCATGATTTGTATCTGTACTTGTATGTTTAATAATTATGAAGGACCAAAAATGGAGATTGAATACACAATCATAAAGTGTCATATCGAAAAAAAAAAGGCACACTGTTCAAAGTATCTAGTTTACGCAAATCTCATACTGTATTTTATGCATTCTAAATGTATGACGGCACACTCGACCTCGGATGAGTCGAATACTTTGGTCTGGTCCCTTCGACTTCGACACAACGAGGTTCGACTGTAATTGATAAATGAACCAGTTGCTTAAATCTGGAAACATAAGTTTGTGATGTCACTTTGAGTTGGGTAAAGCTCTGGCTGATACATCTTTAATATTAATTAGACTTATTTGGCAGTTTTGATTTTTTGCACTAAATGTAAGAAATTTAAAGCCCTAATGCCAATGTTTACAACAAAATTCAACAATGTAAATACTGATGTCCTAAAGATGTGTGAACACCTAAAGGATTTTATTTGGTAGATTTAAATTACTTTGGATTTTCAAATTCTTATTTATTCTTTTATTTTAACTTTGTAAAAATGAATTTTGAAATTCAATCTTAGGACAGTTATAAGGATGATGCTGCTTTGGAAACATAAAGGAGGGTTTCAGACTAATCCTCCTCAGCCTCCACTTGATAGGGACCAACTTTTACCCAAGCTAAAGAGAAGTGTTTCAAAGGTAAAAATTAATAACAGATTTATGGAAATACCTTAATTAACACACAGCTAAATACAAGAGCAGATGCATTACATTCCAAATTCAACATAAACACAACCATGTTGTGAAATTTTTACAGGAAGACTTCATCAGCAATAGGTATCTTGCATAGGTATTTCAGCATAATTAAGAATATTTCAATATATTAGGAGCCCATATTGGTACCTAATTAGCTGATAAGATTTTCATCATGAAAAGATTTCCTGAGATTTTCAAGTTTTTTTGGTTTTTTTTGGAAAATACCATCTGGTATTGTCGATATGACAAGACATTAACTGTGGTTGACATTATTCCCATAAGATGTGATCTCCAAGATTATTATCACTTACATTCAAGCTTAACTGCTCTCTAAAACTTTGCAAGAATGCCTATTGGTAGCAATTGGTTTTATGATATAGCCATTGCCATTTGTTAGACAAAGTCAGAAATATTCTAAGATTATTCACCTTTAAAATTCAATCGACCAGCTTTTTACACTTGAAAATATTGACCGGGACAGTTAAACCAGGGGTGATTTATCTGCCCTAGATTTGTATATGCATTGTTTTATACATTTTGTCATATTTTTTAGGAACTGCTTGATTTGGAAGAAAATTTAGATGGTGAAAATGAAAGTCCTACTTTTACACTGAAAAGTTCCGGCAAAGTAATGAGACGTCTTTCTACATGTAAGTTGAAGATTGTACTATCGATTGATTGATTGATTTGTGTATAATGCCACTTTCACATTATTGTGCTATTTCGTGGCGGTCAGTTTTTATTGCTGAAGGAAGCCAGAGTGCCTGTTGAGAACCTTCAATAGGAAAACTGACAATCCTAGTCAATTAAGATTGGAGTGAAACATGCCTGACACTAAGTGAAGCAGGTGATTGAACAGTGATAAATGGGCATCGAGCAAATAAAACAATAGACAACAAATAGTTACATATTAGATACTAAATATATCAGTGTTTTCTACCCTTTTTTTCTGTTCTTATTTTTGCATCAACTTAATTATCATGACCATACTCTAAATTATATAGATGATAGAAAATGGGGGAGGCAGAAATTACATAAGACACCCACAAAAAACCATAGGCATTTCAATGTCTCCATTTGCTATCCAAAGAAGGACAATTAATAAATTGGTTAATGCAGTTGGGATAAAGATTGAAAAGTTATTAAATGGAAGAATTGTTGAAACCTAGATAATTGTCAATACTTAAATAATGTTACTCTGTCTATTAATGTGAATTTTAGTTATGATCTCTTTGTACCTAACTTCCTTTTTTCTTTTCAGCTCCTCCAATCAACTTCAGAACTTGGAAGTTACCTTCAGAAGAAAAATCCAGTTATTCCAAAAACAAAAAATTACCGTACGGAATTTCACCAACGTCATTGTCAAAGCAGAGACTATATGCAGAAACTTTTTATATAATCAAACCATTGTTACACTGTATCCTTTGTCACTGCATTGATTGCCTTCACAATGTTTTATAATCGTAAAAACAGATTTACATTTTAGAAAATGAATCCTAACAAGTTTCCACTGCTATTTAGCCTGTAGTATAACCCTCCCAACTTTGAAGGAGACCCCCTTACATGTTGATATCCGTTGTTAAAGATTAAGAATTATCCTTAATACTTTTCTTTTCTCCTATATGGCCTGCCATAAGATTTTTTTTATTATTATTGCAAGTATAGAGTTTAAAGGGACATTAGCTGTCAAATTCATGTTCACGGATTTGACTCAAATTCTCATATTTGATTTATAACATACTAAAACATATATCTTAATTACAATAAGTCGAAATAAACAATTAACAATGCATGGACTCGATTATATATGTAGGACTCAAATCTATGGTTGGTTCCAGATCTATGGCAGATTCCTAATCTATGGTAAATATGACATCATGCCATCCCAATCTATGGCAGATTATTTAGAATCCTAATCTATGGCAATTTTTCAGTTTCCTAATCTATGGCATTATTTTAGTTTCATAATCTATGGCGGATTTCTAGTTTTCAAATCTATAACATAATTTTCTACAAATGGTGGACCAGTCAGTACATATCTGACCAATCATTTCAAAGTTGCCTTAAACAAGTCGAAATGTTCAAAGGTAGCGAAAAGGCTGTTTTTTATTTAACGGCAGTATAAGAAAAACGGATTAGGAGTACGACTAGGAAGCATATCCATAACCATTTGTGAAGTGAACACAGACTTTTGGGGTGAAATGATGTGCCCGGAAGAATAAGCATTTCCTACTCTTTGCATGGTATCTGTTTGACCCTTCATTTAACCAAGTCCCTTGACAACCCAAAACGCAGTTTCACTTTTTACCTAAAATTTATTTGAGCGTTAATAAATCTTTTTTAACTGATGATGATTTAAGTCAAAGTCCTGTAACGAACAATAACTTGCCTCAAACACATGGCTTTCTTAAACAAATGCTTATTTCTCCAACAGTTCAGTTATTCGACTTAAATATAGCTGAAAATAATGTAAATAGTTATTAGAAATCTATCACAGATTTTTTTTTAAGCTTCCAAATCTCAATAAAGCTTATTTGAAACAAAAGTACAGGTAGTCACCGTTATATAGCCGAAAAAATACTATTGGTTATGTTACATGTAAAAGAAAATTAGAGACCATAGGGATAAAAAAAATAACAAGAAAACAGCTTATCACAAAGAAAAATTATGAAAGAAAAACAAAAAGCAAACCAAAATACACAGTAAAACTCATGCAATTAAGGGTGAGGGCAACACCAGAAACACAAGAACAAGAAAACAAGGAGCGGAAACAAACACGAAACATAAACATTGAAGCAAACACCAAAAACATATTCATTTGTGTGAAATTGCCTGCACCAGCCATTTTGCTGCTACGAATGACTGGGTTTGTTCGCTAGTATTCTTATTTCGGCCGAATCCGATGATTACATCTCATTTACAGGGATTTCCGATAAAGTAAACTAGAATTCTGTTCTGAAATATAATTTAATTTATGGATTAGGGTCCTTGAAAACTGGCCTTTTCTTTTCCTTCTATATAACAAAACCGACATTGTTAACGGCGGCTTCGACATCACATGACGTTATTTAATTGTGACGGAAAATTACATAATATCCAAATCTGCCATAGATTTGGAGAAAACAAAAAACTGCCATAGATTTGTAATTTGTGTGGCATTTGTGACGTCAATATTTACCATAGATTAGGAATTTGCCATTGATTTGGAACCCACCATAGATTTGAGTCCTACATATATATCAGTATTTCGTGTTTATTTTAGTCTAAACGGCATCTAAGTAATCATCGAAATGACCTTGAAGACTGCCGATGGTCTCATAACCCGATATAAACATAAATATAAATAGATAGTGACCTCGTGCAATTGGACTTTTCTAGGTCTGATTGATTGCATGTTATGGGTTAAAAAAACAAGTTAATCATCTTTTTTACCTGTATCAGAATGATTTTTTGTGGATCGAATAGGTCAACAAAATGGTTCACCTTTGTTTCACTTTCAATGTTTATATTCTTTCCCTTTTAATGGCTGAACACGACTAATACATGTGTAACCAATCTCTAGCTAAGGGGTTAAATTGAAGGTCAAATGAATACAGATTCAATGAGGTCGAATTATTCACTTGCAGGTGAATAATTCATCAGCAATGTTTCTTAGCTTATTTTGACAAAATACACTAAACTGGCTGCTAAAAGCTAATTATTATTTCACTATTTCACTTTCATAAAATGATTGAACAAAAAAAAAATATTTAAATTTTTGTATACCTCATAGCTAATGCACCTTTAACTTACATTTTTGGGCAGTAGACATGTGTCTGTACTGTAAGTGACACTCTAGATGAATATCATGTGATAATCCTTGGTTCTATCTACAGCATGTTTTAAATAGCTTCTTACCTACAAGAAGGACATATATTTTTAACCAAAGTCTTCTGATTGAATTTGCATCCTTTAGCCCTACCTGTACTTTTTTCAGCCATGATTATTGGTACCTACTATTGATATTAAGATAGCAGAGTTGATGCCTTTTACATGATTACAATTATGAACGCTTGCTTTAAGCTACAGGAAAATATTGTTGTTCAGTGTAGTTTTTCCTTAAATATCTGTAGTATTTAGCATGCGTCTATTTGGGATAGAGTCATGGAAGCCCTTCTTGTTATCTGGATTTGCTGATGTTTCAAGGTAATATGATTGCATTCTATTATACAGTGTTCTCTTTAAGGACCTTATAGTTCCTTGGTACCATTGTGCTATATTTTTTACCATGTTACTATCTGAATAGGTTTTATAATAGAATGTATTATGAATGTAGTGCTATAATTTTAGGGAAAGAGTGCTATTTCCGATCCCATTGTGCTGTTTGAAATTACTGAGGAGAACACTGTTACAAACATTATATAAGTCACCAATATAGAAATCTCTCCTATTTGTATGCATTTAAAAATGTACAAAAGACAAATGGATGCTTACTGTATTATGCCTGATATGTCCATTTTTTCAAAATAAAAATTTAAATCTTAAACCCCTTCCTTACACATTGTAGATCTGTATATTTAATCTGTGGTAATTTTGTTCAAATGAAATTTGCTAGATCTTCGAATCTCCATAGATCCATCTGTTTTGACCATTCACAGGTGAAATAACAAGTATTTTTCTTATTCATTAGGGATATTTTATCAATAATGTATCAAGTATCAAAATTAATCTGGGATTCGGTAACCAGCCAATAGAGATGACATCGTTCTTATAGATAGACAATAGAAATCAAAAACCTTTACTTCAAAAAGAAATGCCCTAATTTTTCAAAGTTTAAATCTTTTGTTAAATTACATTATGTTTGAAATACCTGTAATTTTCAGTTCACTGTTTAGAGATATTATGTAAATACTTTTCATTACAGTTTATGTATGATTGGTGACCCTCAAGACCTTAACCAAGAAGAAAAACAGGAGATAAAGAAAAGGACATACATGTTGTTATTATATTTATTGAAGTCTCCTATGTATGATAGACATACTAAGTAAGTAAAAATAATGATGGAATTGGAAGTTAGAACATTTTTTTTAATATAAACCAGTCAGAATGATGACAATCACACAAAAGAACTTTTTCATGAGTGCTCAATTAAGAATAACATGACCAATAAGCACTTGTTAGGTATGGCTTAAGCAGTTGCACCAATCTGTTGAATAGATGTCCATTTAGCCAAACTTCTGTACTTAACTAAGCTTTTAGTCCTTTTTTATGGGCCTAGAATTTATCAAGATAATAATTTTTGTGGAAGAGTACACCAAATAAAAAACGTATTTAGTGGTAATTTCTATTCTAACATTTTAGACTTTATTATTTTTTATTTATTTATTATATTAGCACTTAGCAAATTGATGAATATAATTATAACAAAAATTAAGACTACCGGTATATATCAAAGCATTAACAGTACTCAACTATCCAATTTATAAATGAATTGAATAATTATACCCCCGCACCAAAGGAGTGGGGTATTACTGGTTTACGACACAGTGGTAATGTTTTATTATGTCAATGTCAGTAATATTTTCTTGTGAATTTCAGAGTAAAGATTTTGTCCACATTACAGTTTATATCTGACCATGTTCCATTAACTGGGTTAATTCTACGTAAGTATTAATGGAATTTTTTTTGAAGAAAGAAGAGGTTTCATTGTATTTTAGAATTTAAGGGTGCACTTCTGTAAATATAGACAGTGCAATTTCCCATAGGAACACCTTTTACAGCTAAAACTGTGCCACTTTTACTATGAAGTTTCGTAAAAAAATTATATCATAGAATGGAAAGTTAATATGTGCAACTATTTTCTTCAAAGGTCAAAACATAGGGCTGTGTGGCATATTTTCAACATTTATATGCCTCGAACTTCTAAAAGTTTAAACTTATACTAAAATTCTGTACTACCCATCATTTCACTTTGGGTCTTCCTCAGAATTCAATTTGGCTGTTATCCATGTGTATTTATACTGGTAACCGTCCCAAGTTGTGTCTCTAAGAGATGAAGCATAGAGATCATATCTGGGAACCAGTAGGTAAACAAAAAATCTATGATTATTAAAATTCTCCCCAAAAGACGCGTGGTTTGTGAAACAGCTGTATTTACAAAGTGCAACCTTTAAGTTGACTATTTGCAGACAAAATAGCATTCCTTGTTTTATGAACATTTAAAAATAATAGTCACATGTGGGTACAAATATGTAAAACAAAGTTATGTCCAACATGAAGCAAAGTCTGCAGTACAAGTTTAGACATTTTTACGACTGTATTCCAATGACTTAAAAACTAATTGAATCGCCAGTGTATTTCACTTTAAAATCCTGATAGTACTTTGGAATACTCAAAGTATTGCACAGTTTTTGTTATAAGTGTGGTATGAAAAAGGACTTGTGGTGGTAAAATTAAATGAGACAACATCCCAACAACATAAATCAAAATAGACATCTGGAGGTCACAATATAGTTTTCAATAATGTGCAAGTGCAATGCCATGAATATAAAAGAGGAGATGTATGATTTTCAATGAGACAACTATTCACCAGAGACCAAATGATATAGATATAAGCATCTATAGGTTACTGTACTGTTATCATCAACAATGAGCGAAACCCATACTGTATAGTAAGCTATTAAAGGCCCAAACATGACAAAAGGTAAAACAGTTCAAACCAGAAAACCAATGTTCTGTGATTAATGTACAAAAAAAAAATAAAATAAACAACAACCACTGAGCCCAGTCAAGGAAAATTTGTAAGTACATTTATTCAAGAGGACAAATATCTTTTACAAACACAAACTTTTCAATAGATGAAAGTCCAAATGGACATGGAAACCAAGATCAAAGATACTTGAATTAAAGCATTCAGCTGTGAGAATGTTAATGTTTAATTATAAATATGTTCAATCTTGATTAATGTTTTTGTTTATGACACATTTCTACTATATAAATATTTTATTTTTGTTATAGGTCCATTGGCACAGTACCTACCTGCTTGGCAGAAAGTCTATTTCTACTTGTGGTCAACATAATCACTGACAAATTTTTAAATTGTTTATTAAACTGATAAATGTATTTTTTTACATGTTTCACATGTTGAATTTTATTTCAAACCATAAAGTTACAACATATATGTTTGATCACCAGTTTTATACCAAGTGACCAATTGTTCCATGCTCGACTTTGCTTTAAAAGACAAACAAAAGGAAGAAAGATATTTATATCAAATATATGAATGCACCTGTTACACATTGTTATCAGAAATGCCTAATTTTCTTTTATCTGCAAAGATAAGCAAATAAGCTACATCTTTCAGGGTATGGTTACTGATAACAATAAGGCTATCATAGGTGATCTTGAGGTATGATTGATTGGTAGAGGAGGTGGGATAGGTTATGCAGGATCATATCCAAATGTGGACCAAATCTTTGTTGAAATGTGAGCATGTAGGTACATCATAATATTTTGGAGGCTGGGCTGATAATTTAAAGGCTAACAGTTATCATGTCTAAAATAAAAAGTTACTGAATGATTTCTCATAAAGGAAAACCAGCATGAAAGTCTAGTCGAAATCCTATAGAAAATTTGTACATAATAATAAACCTTTTGTTATTTGTAAATAATGTCTGAAACATGGCATATTAGAAGTCCCAATTCTGGTTCACTGGCTAGACTCTCATGAAACAATTCTGGTTCACTGGTTGCCCTCTCAAGACACATTTCTGGTTCACTGGCTGCCCTCTCATGACACATTCTGTTTCACTGGCTGCCCTCTCATGACACATTTCTGGTTCACTGGCTGCCCTCTCAAATAATGAATGGAATAATACTTTTTAAATTAAACTAAATGAACAAAACAATTAGTAGAACTACCTGTTCATGAAATAGCAGCCATTAAGAATAACACAATTTGTCACAAAATAGTCATTTTGTTGAAGACCGTACTGTGACCTATAATGGTTTACTTTTATAAATTTTGACTTGGATGGAGAGTTGTCTCATTTGGCACTCATACCACATCTTCTTATATCTATTTTGTTATATAAATGAATATATTTAAAAATTCATAAAATTCAATCAATTTTTATACGACCGCAAAAATTAAAAATTTTTTGGTCGTATATTGGTATGGCGTCGTCGACGTCGCTGTCCGGCGTCGTCGTCCGAAGACACATTGGTTTTCGCACTCTAACTTTAGTTTAAGTGAATGGATCTCCATGAAATTTTACCATAAGGTTCAATACCACAAAAGGAAGGTTGGGATTGATTTTGGGGGTTATGGTACCAACAGTTAAGGAATTAGGGGCCAAAAATAAGCATTTTTGTAACTTCCAGACATAACTTGTGTGTTAGTGTATGGATCTCTCTGAAATTGTACCACAAGGTTCCATTTCACAAAGGGAATGCTGGGATTGATTTTGGGGGTAATTGCTGCAAAATTTTAGGAATTAGGGGCCAAAAAAGGGGCAAAAAACAAGCATTTTTCTAGTTTCATGATAATTACTTGTGTGTAAGCATATGGATTTTTTTTAAATTGAACTACAAGGTTCCATATCACAAAGGGAAAGCTGGAATTGAGTTTGGGGGTAATTGCCCTAAACGTTTAGGAATAAGGGGCCAAAAAGGGGCCAAAAATAGCATTTTTCTAGTTTCCAGACAATAACTTGTGTTCAAGTGTATGGATCTCTCTGAAATTGTACTGCAAGGTACCATACCACAAAAGGAATGCTGGGATTGATTTTGGGGGTAATTGCCTCAAAATTTTAGGAATTAGGGGCCAAAAAGGGGCAAAAAACAAGCATTTTTCTAGTTTCAGGACAATAACTTGTGTGTAAGTGTATGGATCTTTATGAAATTGTACTACAAGGTTCCATATCACAAAAGGAAAGCTGGGTTTGAGTTTGGGGTAATTGCCCTTAACGTTTAGGAATTTGGGGCCAAAAAGGGGCCTAAAAACAAGCATTTTTTTAGTTTCCAGACAATAACTTGTGTTCAAGTGTATGGATCTCTCTGAAATTGTACTTCAAGGTACCATACCACAAAGGGAATGCTCGGATTGATTTTGGGGGTAATTGCTTCAAAATTTTAGGAATTAGGGGCCAAAAAGGGGCAAAAAACAAGCATTTTTCTAGTTTCAGGACAATAACTTGTGTGTAAGTGTATGGATCTTTATGAAATTGTACTACAAGGTTCCATATCACAAAAGGAGAGCTGGGTTTAAGTTTGGGGGTAATTGCCCTAAACATTTAGGAATTTGGGGCCAAAAAGGGGCCTAAAAACAAGCATTTTTCTAGTTTCCAGACAATAACTTGTGTTCAAGTGTATGGATCTCTCTGAAATTGTACTGCAAGGTACCATACCACAAAGGGAAGGCTGGGATTGAGTTTGGGGGTGATGAATCATAAGGGGGTTCAAAAAATTTAGTGGAGGGATTTTTTTTTTCTTTAAAATTTTCCATTTTGAATTGGTTATTTCTGATTTATATATAAAAGCAAATAATAATGATATGGTTTGAATAGGTAAATTAAAAAAATTTAATTTCTTAGACCACATTCATTCTGTGTCAGAAACCTATGCTGTGTCAAATATTTAATCACAATCCAAATTCAGTGCTGTATCAAGCTTGAATGTTGTGTCCATACTTGCCCCAACTGTTCAGGGTTCGACCTCTGCGGTCGTATCAAGCTGCGCCCCAGCGGAGCATTTTATTGAGTTTAGAAATATGTTATAACTAAATGTTCGGTGCTTCAATGCTGTATTTTTTTAGTCTGCTCACCTTTTAAAGCTTTAGTTGTCCTCTTTATGTTTGTGTAATATTCACTGAAACCCTATTTGAATTACCATTCTGATACTTAATATGATAACTCCCCCAATATTTGGACTACACTGGCTTTGACTGTCAATTGAGAGACCAAGCTTACTGTACATATTATAGTTTACAGGTTATAATTATTAATTTATAAAATTGTATGATCAAATTGTTTTAAAAATCTATGAAACTTGATTGTTATGCAGAATATGCAAATTACAATGATTAAATACTTGACTAATAAAATTGTGTAAATACATTACTTTTGTGTATTGTATACAATAAAGATATAGTAATGTGTACTGACTGCTCATTGCCTGATTTTACATCCAATATGTATGACTTGAGAGTTTTTAGTATGAATAAAAGGAGATGTGTGGTATAAATCAATGAGACAGCAACCCAAAGACAAAAAAGTAAAGGACTTCTATGAAATTCATGGCTTCCAAAATAGCTATACTTTCCTGATATTACCTGCAAAACTTATCCAATATCTAGCTTGCCCTCTGCTGAAAGGGACAACTAATGTTTATTTGCTATTTTAACATAATTCATGAAAATAATTATTATCTTTTTTCCTCAGTTAAAACCAATTTTATTGAATTAAGTGGTTTTCTAGACTGATTTTGCCTTTTTATCTGTACTTTGTTATTCCATATTTCTCCCCTAAAGAATGTCTTCAATTCTGCATTGTTTATTTATTGCCATTTTTCTCTATTTTTGTTTTTTTATGCCCATTATTCTCTTTTCTTTATATTGTAGCACCCATTAATTTTCAATTCTTTATTTTTTACCTTTTTTTCTGCCATAAAAGTGGAGAGGTTTAGATCTCAATAAAATTGTTTAAAGTCCACTATATGATGGTTTGCCTGTCCATAGAAAGGAAACTTTTTGGTTTTGGCGGTTTTTGTGGGTTTTTCCTTTAGTCTATTTGAGATTAATGAAAGTGATGACAAATCTGTAATAATTTTTGTCTAGCCGGCGGCTAAAGTCACAGAATGATAGACATTTGGATTATAATCAGGTGGCAGGAGTTGTATACAGTTTTTTATTTCAGAAAGTAGAAGACCTGGATGCTTCATAACTTGTATGCAGATACCTTATGTCATGAAGTTTCTGTCTGTCACATGTCCATTGTCCTTGACCTCATTTCCATGGTTCAGTGACTGCTCAAAAAAAAAAGTAGGTTCTTTTTTCATGTTTTTTTCTTGCTTATTATAAGTAATATGATAAGTTTGATAACTGTATTTGGTATATGGGTTCCTTAAGTTTGATACTTCTACATGTTTGTCAGACAGGGTTCACTTGGCCTTGACTTTATTTCATTTTTCATTGATCAAGGTTAAAGTAACATCATAAGGTCTGTTTCTCAGATACAACAAGCAGTATAGGTCAGCTATATTTGGTGTATGAAATGATTGTTATGTGTACATTTCAGACTGGCAGGTTTCAACTGACCTTGACCTCATTTTCTTGGTTCATTGGTCAATGTTAAGTGTTTGTGTTTGGTCTGTTTTTGATTCAACCATGCTGGATCTATGTGATCACTCCGGATTTGGAGATGGTGCAAAATTCTAAGTTGAAGACATATCATGAAAATAATTATGTGTTTCTATGACTTGCAGGAACTTTATACACCATTTTAATCATCAAATGCCAACTTTTAATATGTAAATTGTCCTTAAATGAAAAAAAGGTTGGGCAAACAACTTCTTTATTTTAGATATACACTTGCATATAGTTCCTTTGTAAATTAAAATTTATATTAAATTGCCATTTATTAATTAATGTGGAAAATGTGATTTATCAAATTTAAGCAGTTGATAAGAATGATAAAGAATTTTAAGGCATTTTATCAGTATCTTCTGTTCCTGTAAGCCATTGAATAAAATTTGGTTCAAGATGTGTATTGATATCAGAGTTGATTCCCACACTTTTTTGAAATGCTGTTATTCCCATTCTTGCATTAGGCAAATGAGATTATTGTTTCAATACCAGTATGATGGACAGCTGCCACGATTTTCAAACAATTACACTCAAAGGTGTAAGTATTAATTGGATTAAACTCCACTCAAATGCAGTTTTAATTGACCACAGATATAATAACACATCATGACAGTTGATAATCATACTGGTATTGAGGTCAAGAATTTGTGTATTCAATTTATTACACATCTAACTGAATAAAAAAACCTTGACCTCAAAAGAACTTTGTAAAATCAGTGTCATAACCATCTGACATAAGTTGATGATTTTAAGGTCTATCAATAAACACAATTGCATAACTCTTACCTGAGCATTTTCTGCAATTAATTTATTTGTATATTCCCCATTATATTGCTATTTAACAGTATTGAAATTATCTCAGCATTAGGTATTTGTACATTTATATTTGAATACAGGAATGTATTGTTTCTTTAATGAAGAATGAACACCAATTTAGGTAAAAGTTAGTTATTTATTTTTGTTGTTGTTGAGAAAGTGAAGATTTCCTTTAACATTCTTGTCAGAGTCATTGAATTTCAAATGTTTCTAAAAAAAAGATGTATAAAAATCTGACAGTGTCTTCAATTGAAATACCAAAATAATTTGCATCAATATTGCAAAATTTGCCATCTTTTGGCAATAGATTAGAAAATTTACAGTGAGATTATGGAAATGAAGATAACAAAATAATTATTGAAAGTATGGTCAGAAAAAATGTCAAGACTAGCTACAAAGTTGGCTGAATCACAACATCCATGATGCTTTGATTTAAATATTATAAGCAATGAGTGAACTATATTTAATGTATGGAATGATTGTAATGTGTACATGTCTGCCTGGTAGATATCAGTTGTTTTCATGGTTCATTGGTCAATATTAAGTTTCTGAAGTTTGGTCCTCCTCTAAGATACTATAAGTACTGTAATAGGTCAACTATTTTTGGTGTGTGGAATGATTGTAGGGTATTGATGTTTGTCTGGCAGGGTTCATCTGACCTTGACCTCATTTTTGTGGTTCATTGGTCAATATTTAGTTTTCCTGGTTAAGGCTGTTGCTTTGATATTATTAGCAATAGTTCAACTATACTTGGTGCATATAATGATTGTAATGTGTACATGTCTGTTTGTTATTTATCATCTGACCTTGACCTCATTTTCATGGTTCAATGTTTAATGTTCATGGTTTGGTTTGTTTCCTTTCTACTATAATCAAAAGGTCAACTATATTTGGTGTATGGAATGATTGTAAGGTGTACATGTATATCTGCCATGATTTACCCGACCTTGACCTTATTTTCATTGATCATTGATAATATTAAGATTTTGTAATGCTTATTGTTAAACCTTTTTCTGTAAGACTTTCAACGTTAAATCAATCAAGGTCATTAAAGCAGAGAAGACAAAGTCATTGCATTGTTCATATGTTGCACTGTTACACAACTGTCCCAGGTTAGGGTGAGGGTTGGGTGCCCGCTGACATATTTAACCCACATTTTGTATGTACCTGTTCCAAATCAGGAGCTTGTAATCCAGTGGTTGTCGTTTGTTGCTGTATCTCATATTTGTATTTCGTTCGATGATTGTTTTTTTTTAATCAGGCCGTTAGTTTTCTCGTTTAAATTGTTTTACATTTGTCATTTCGGGACTTTTATAGCTGACTTTGCCGCGCGGTATGGGTTTAACTTTTGCCTATTGTTGAAGGCCGTACAGTGACCTTTAGTTGTTAACTTCTTTGCAATTGGGTCTCTGGTGGGGAGTTGTCTCATTGGCAATTATTTCACATCCAGCATTTTGGTTTTTATCAAACAGATTTTTATTGATGCAAAATTCAATGATAAGTGTAAAAAATTATCCTCAATTATCAAATGAATATACAATGCTATATTTCAAGGATTTCATTTTGTTATAGGAAGCCTTTTGTGACCAAATGTTGATAAAACTGTCCTCGCTTTATCATATTCTGAGAGTCATAAATCCAGTCATTACAAAGTGTAACTGAATTTATTAAGAGTGACTTTTTTTCCGGATTCATGTACACAATTCTGCTAAAGCAAACTCACACATATAATGGTTCTTAATCTGTATATACTGACCTGTGTTCAGAAAGGGGCCAGGCCAGCAATACATGCATGACATGTATATTTCATTTAATACAAAATACAAAAATTCGGATGTCCTAAAAGTTCTGATTCGATCTTTTGTATTGGTGAACAAACAAATATGTAGATATATATATTGGATCTCCCAAAATAAACAAATGAAGCACTAAGCAATGAACTCAACTTACAGGTTGTGTGAATTTGTAACAAAAAATATATTTCATAATAATGTTCATCATAATGTAAATGTATTGTTTCCAAGAAAACATGATTTTTTTATAAAATGAAATGACCTAAATTTTAATTTTCGATTTGTATTTTTTATCCTTGGTTCAGCAGACGTTAATTGTTTACATAATTCATACAGTTACATATAAATAGATTTGTCAATAAATTGTACCATTTGCTTATACTCATTGTCAATGAAATAATCGAAAGTTAAAAGCAACACAATGAAGAGTAAACTGTTTTCTTTTATTAATCAATTTTTTTCCTTAAGTATATTTCTTGGTCCAGGTGTGTTTTGTCAGTTATAAACCTGAAAAGTTTCAAAGTTTTGCGACATGCATTCCACACTAACGTTTAGTTTGATATTTTTATTTAGCAATATCTGTATGGACTATGTCGAATCTAGTAAGTATTATATTTTTCTTTTATTAATATCATTGTCACCTAATCAGACTTATTGCCGAATTGTACGTGTCCTGAGATTTTTCTTGTAAAGTCATTTGTCGGTTTTTTTGTTTTTTGTTTTTTAATGTGTTGTGTACTTATTTGACTTGTGATTGCCCCCTTTCTTGGTAGAAATTAGAAACGAATTACAGACAGGTTGGAAAATTGCTAAAAGGTATAGTGGAAGTTGATAAATGTATTCTAAGTTTTTACATTCAACAATTTTTTTTTTCGATGGGCCCCTCTGCTCGCCCCTCCTTTTTTTTAAATCTTTAATTTGGTCTTAATTTATCAATAAGAAATCAGTGAACCGTAACAATTCCGTTTTTCTTTTTAAAAAATCTTTATTACTACTAATTACTATATGCAATTGACACTTTCCAGTGTCTTATGATGATCAAAACTGTGTAGTGGATGACACTTTACCAGCTTCATCAGCCGACAACTATATTGACTGTACATCAAAAGAAATGGTTGCAGCAGGACGAACTAAGTGTTGTAAAATAGAGGGAAGTGTTGGGTGTTGCGAACCTGGTGGCAGGTATATATGTATTTGTATTTGTGTTACCAAAGATCAATCTCCGGACAAAAGAAGTCAATATAAGAATAAGAAGATGTGGTATAATTGCCAATAAAACAAATTTTCACCAGAGACCTAATGACGTAGAAGTTAACAACTAAAGGTGACCGTGCGGCCTTCAACAATGAACAAAAACCATACCGCAAATTCAGCTAAAAAAGGACCCAAAATGACAAATGTATCTAACATCAAACAGCCTGATTTATGTACAAAACAATAAACGAAAAACAATATTTATCAAAGTTATTAAAATTATCAGACGGGTTTACTTAAATATTTAATTTACAAAAAACAAATAGACTCATAAAATGTCAGCTTTTCACCAAATAATGGAAAATAAGTCAGAATTATTCAGAATCTATCGTTTATAAAATTTGTTTTCCAATGAATGATTTTTTAATTAAACAAATTCAATGTCATTTATCAATTGTAATAAGTAAAAAAATTTGAAAAAAACCATTACTGTTCAAATCACCAGAAAATAATTTAGAAAATATAATATGACAAAAATGTACTACAGTTCAACACACCAACTGAATCACCAACACCCACCTCCTTCGAAAAAGAACCGCACCTCATCTATATATATAAATATATTAACATGATATGACTATACCAGAGACATTATTATATGATAATACGTAATAGCTCTGACAATACGCATTTTTTAAACGTATTAAAATTAGTCCACCGCACTTGCTCCTCATTTCTGTTCGGTTTTAATGTCACGCGACATAAAGACAACCGAACGAAAATGAGGAAATCGAACAAGTGCGGAGAACTTATTTTGATTAAATTGAAACGTGTACGAGTAACTCCATGTAACGACATTTTTTTTAACATTTCAAGCATTTGGATACTTTCAAACACATCAATCGGCACCGAATAAGAAGCACTTTCAATTGAATAAATAAATTCCTGACTGAAGATTGCAGTTCACCTCGTATTGATAATGACTTTTCTTTGTTTTAGGTGGAAGAAAATTCTTGCCATGAGCCTGGGTATAGGACTGACATTCATAACTTTAGCTGTTATTTATATCTATTTGTTTTGGTGTAAGAAGGACACGATTCCCTGTCTCGGTCGTTGTCAGGATAAAATACAAAAGAAATACCATCAAGCTGAAGAATCACTTCCGTAAGTACAACGATAATGAGTTTAAGTTATATGTATTTTGAGACAAAAAGAACGACCGAATCTTTATAGAACATGTGACAATTCAGTTCACAGTCAATTGTCAAAAAACCCGTCTGCATTTCTTCTTATTTCTTGTGTCGTATGGGTAAATGAAATTATTACGGTAAACAGAAAAAAAATACCATTATTTTCGCAATTTAGTACCGTTTGTCGACATACATACTGTATGTAACACGCATTATCATAATCTAAATTTAAAGATTCCTACTTTTTCATTTCAACTAGCCATATTTGAGGTAAGCAAGTTTCTGAGATACTCCTCTGAACTCGTGACACGTTATAGTTGTTTATCATAAGTCCATGGCGGTCACCTTCCGTGTCAACATCTTACTTGATATAATTTGGAACTGCTGTTTTTACGACAAGTCTTCCAACATCACACCAATTAATTTCAGAAGTAAAAATAATATTTGCTGACACAACTCATGCTACTTTTCGAACTCATTTTATCTATCTGTTTTAAGATATACAAAATTTTTAATGAAAAAAAAAAAAACTAAAAACACAATGAAGCAAAAGTTGTCAAATTGTTAACCAAGAACAGCACAATTAAACGTACTTGAAGGCCACATCAATCCGTATCTATGTATTTTAAAACTTTGGAAAGGAAATCAGCGTCGAGCCTGAGAGAACGATATCTGCTCTAAATTAAGCCTCGATAGTTTAAAAACAATTTAAATGCACAGAACATATGCGATAGCTACTCAATAAGTTTAATTTACTAGTATCATGTTAATGAAATAATAAGGAGATTTGCATGATTTCCAATTAGACAAGTGTCCACACAAGACCAAATTATGAGGATGTTAACCACTACAGGTCACCTTACAGCTTTAAACAATCAGCAAAACCCATACCATATACAGTAGTAAGCTATTCAAAACATGGGATAAAAAAAATGCGAACAATTCAAAAGAGAAAGCTAACGGGCTGAATGATAATGACAGACAGCAACCGACGACAACAAACATACAACTCGAGGAACCTGGCTTTATACACAATACAAAATAAGGCTAGGTAAAACATCAAAACTCGCACTGCTAAGTTGTTACAACCCAAAATTAGAACAAACTGAAAAGTGATGGACTCCTCAGATCGGAAACTAAGCAGAAACACAAATAACAAAATGTGGTTTATCGTTCATGTTTATTTTGTGTCCTTGAATGTAAACCGATATTGGTATTTCAGATGTTGTGCCAGTCGCGTCGAAAGACGTAAACAAGAGGAGGAAATCATGGAAAAGTCAAAAGATCACCCGGCATTCAGCTTACCAGACGACGAATTTTGTAACTCAAATTATAAAGAAGAGTGGTGGAGTGGACAAACAATAAAAAACTTTTGATATCAGAAAGCGTCATTGTTTTGCCAGGAAAGATATAAGTTTGTGTAATTGAATCTCCATTTGACACACGTATCAATATAAATTCATAAATGCAATTCAAATTTTGTTTGTCTTATTGCACTGATTGTGCTAATTTTCACATGTAGATCACTAAATCCCAAAGTTGGAAATCAGAGTCTAAATCGCTTGACTGGCATTTATCTGTAGTGAATTGGTGTTCCCGATATTTTTAACTAAGACCAAACACTTAAATTTTGATTCAATATTGATTACGTTGTTTGCACTGAGGAAGCTCTCGACAAGAATGGAGGCATATTTTATGCTTTCTTAGTTCACTTTAAATAGGTCTAGGTTGAAAATGCATGTGAAACAAATTAAAAGCTTATATTAAATTTCCTTTTCGAATATACATTTGATATCCATAAAGCTAGTGTAACCGATTCTCTAGAGAAATGTTTCAAAAAAGTTTGTTTACTGTCTATGACTATGAATTGGGGTTGTGTTAATTACCGATAAAGTAAACAACGTATACAATGAGTATTCTTTAATATTGTTTTGGAGAAATATTTAAAAAAAAAACCAAATGAATAGCTATGGCAAAATTAATTAAAGTTTTAAAGATGTGTTGTTTCACAACATGTTAACCATTATTGGAATAAACCCCTAGACGTCTAAAGAAGACAAATTTACTAAATTCACTGTCAAAATAAAGACCCTTTACTAAAGACATTGTAGTACCTTAAAATGAACAAACTAAAGAAAGTGCATTGTAATGTTATTCTTGATTTATTATTGACGTTGGAAAATTATTGCACGAAAGATACAATTGTTATTGTTTCGTTGAGTGAAATATTCTCGTGAAGTATAGTCTTGGTGGGTTTTTGTAGCTTCTATGGGCCATTCGGATCTTTCCGGAAACAAGATTCTCGGAACTTCTCGAAAATTTTCGATCATTTATACAGGTAGTTATCTATGTCTTTGATACGGTCCCTCTATGGATAGGCTACCACCTGACATTTTATATTTCAACAATCAAAGTTCATTTGTAGATCGGATAGTAAAGAAATAAAGACTAGGTTGCAGTCAAAAAATCATTTATATGTTAGAACCTATTTGCCTTTTGACAAAACATAAGTGTTTTTAATGATGCGAATGTTTATTAAATATCACGTATTATAATGATAACGCAATTATATAAGTCATGCTTTGAGACGGTCCCTGTACGTGTTGTGTGTGTAGTTTTATACAGCGTGCTGTATTCATTAAAATTATTAAGTTTAAACTGAGACTAAACTTATCCTTAATAGAATATAATTAAAAATGTTATATATACGTGTATTGTGCCCCACAGGTTTGAACAGTGAATGCATTTATGAAAATTATATGCACTAATGAGCAGGGATGCGTATACACAAGTTAGTATCTAAATTTTAAACGGTGGTAAATGAAAAAATACTTGCATGGTTTCAATTCACAAGGATTTTAAATCCTTGCATTTCACAAAAAAAACACGGTAATTAATATTTAACAATATTCATTACTACGTTAATAATTTGATACTGTTTTAGTATGGATTTATAAGTCTTTGCTTATATTTTGTATAGCAATATATTCATATAGTAGACAGTTAGAGTTTAAGAACAGATTGATTTGATAAATAAAATGTCCATCAATAAATACTTGAAGCTGGTGTTTATTGATATTATATTCTAAATTTTCGGAAAAGATTCATTAACAGGAATGTATGTTAATGATTAAATTTAATTTTTTTAATAGTTCAACCTTATAGCATCTTAAACTTTGCAATATGGTATGATTTTGAAAATTGTATCCATTGTGTTGACCAGCTATCCTGCACGTCCTTTTGAGAGTATGTTCAGGTATTCATAAAACTTCTGAAAATAAGATATTCTTCAAAACCAAGTTTTCCTGTAGAATATTTGGATTGATTTAAGTAACTTCAGGAAATCCTTAAAATTTGAGATGTCTTATGAGACCAAAATAATTGTCAGTATATAAGCCCGTCCCAATGAAGCTGGTATGTTACTCTCAAGAAAAAATACGAAACCTTCTTACAAGTTGCATGCCACACTGTTTCACTTCACATTGAAATTGGGCTTTAAATTTATCTATGCAACATCTACATGAGTACAGACAGCTTCAATAACGAGTATAAATATAATTGAAGACACCCAGGAAACAAAATATGAAGATATGATAGATAAAATAAATGCATCCAGATTATAAAACTGAGTGCTTAAATTTATATTGCGATTTTGTTTTTGCAATTTGCATTAGACATCAGGTTTGCAGAAACTGGGATTTGCAATAGGATTATGAAAAAATGATGTACACTCCCAAGTAATAAATAAAACAGTCAAGCCTTAAAATGTAAATTCAAATAGTAGCAGTATATATATACACTTTTCTATTCACAACTATCCAACATTGCTTTCAATTGACTTGTGCAAGAATCTACACACAATTACATATTTTCAATGAAGGCGTTTTAACATCATCATTATCTTATTCTATTCACAGTCAATTATTTCAAATCAAAAGCAAACAAAAATTCAGCAACAATGTTTGGTGACCAGTCAGCGGTATCGGGTTCACGTACTGCTTTTCTTTTTTTTAAAGAAAACAACTTGTTTTTTTTTATTATGTAGATATACTTAGAATAAGTACTTTTTTACTCGGATGACCTTGAGGAGGTCATCCGAAGTAATGCTATGGCAGTTTCTGAGTATGCTTTTAACAGCGCTTTACTGCGTATATATAAACATGATAAATACGCTGACGTTATCGAGTGCAAAATTGAATTCTTTATTGCTTCATATATCTATTAATATTATCAATGAAAATTCATGAAAATATGTTTTAAGAACATTTATTTGTAATCAACAATGTTTTATCTTGAGAATATATATGTTGTGTACAAGTTATCATTTTGTACAAATTATAATTTGTATGTTAACTTTGTACAAATTGTAATTTGTACAAAAAATGCTTGTACAAATTACAATTTGTTCAAAATTTGACTAAAATTCACTTATAACTTGTACAAAGGATATATGATAATTTAATATGACAGAAAAGATGGCTTTTTATATATTTTTAACTGTTATACATTTTAATTACCTCGAGGAAAACATTTTTGTATTCAGCTATTTTTGAACACTTTTGGACTGTTCATTATTTTGGGGTCAATTGTTTTAATAAGTTGTCAAAGATATATATCCCTGGTGTTTGTGAACACTCTTTTGGTTCTTTACTCATTTGATATAATAGTGTAAACATGACCAGCATTGTTGACCAGCAGGATAATTACATTTATCCAATAAATTATGAACCTAGCAGAGAATAATACATGAAAGCACAATCATTTGTTTACCAAGAATTTTTAGTACCGCGTTGGAACAGCTGCAGGAATTATAACAGGATATTTGTCTAGAATTCAAATTGAAGCTGTTAAAGACCCATGTTTATTTGCAGCAACGGTTCATGAGCTTCAACTTTTGCTACGTGACGCAATTAAAAAGCTTTTAAAAGCTGGTGGTCAGGGGTTTCTTTCATGTAAATGCAAAGAGGGGTGCAGCACTCTTTAATTCAAAAACAAGAAATTGTTTGAATCTGAAATAATTTTGAAATCTTGAAAATTGATAAGAAATGTATGATAAAAACTAACCCAATTAAGGAGGGTTAGCCATGAATGAATGAATGAATCTTTTATTTTCATAAACTAAATACAAAGTTACAGAGAATGGTACATATATATACATAAATAGATTAACTACATGCATGTGTGAAATACAACATGTAAGTTACATATTTCAACTAGGAGGACATACTTTCACATTAATAATTTTAATAAATTTACACAGTTTTTCTAGTTGTACAGTATTTGTAGAATTGAATAAAACATAAAATTTGTATGTGTTTGGATTTTTTCCAAAAATAATTAGATAACAATTTTGTTCTATCTGTTTTAAGTGCTTCGCAAGTCATAATGTAGTGGTATTCGTCACCAATGTTAGTTGAGTCACAAAGATGGCATACTCTATTGTCTCTTGCAAGACCCTGCCATCTTCCCGTCTTAACTGGCAATCGGTGACTACCACATCTAAATTTGCACAATGTATACAAATGGGTATTTGACAAAATATTAAAATATTTATCTAACTTAATTTCTGTCTTAAAAATTCTATAACATAACCCTTTTGGTGCTGCATCTATATCTGACAAACATGGCTGTTTATATTGGTCTTGCAGTTTTTGTTCAACACTTTTTGATACCCATTTATCCGCAAATTGCATACTCTATATGTTTGACATTCCACAGCTGTCTAGAATATTTTTTATATAAACAAGCCACTTGTTTTCATATCCATACATAGTAAAATTAAAGAATAAAAGTTTATATAGTAGACAAGATATTTTACTTTCTTTATCATTTAATAATCTGCCCCAGAAATTTATCATACGAACTTTTACCTTTAATGATATAAGATATCTGCCAAGCTCAGCATAAACAATAAAATTCGGTGTACTTTGTTTTAAATGTAGAATAATCTTACAAAATCTGAGGTGAATACGTTCCAATAAATCAAAATTTTCAAAACCCCAAATTTCTGAGGCCTATAGAAGAACTGGCACTACAGCTTTATCAAAAATATCTAACTGACACTCTATAGATAGATTGTTCTGTCTGCATTTTTTCAAGGCAGAGTACATTGCTTTCATACCTTGCTCATATAGATATTTTCGTGTTGTCAAAAACGAACCACTTCTTGCGAAAAATATACCAAGGTACTTGTAGTCTTTGACAATTTCAATTTTACTATCATCTATAAAAAATTCAAGTTTTGTGGAATTCTACCACCTGAAAGAATTAGTATTTTTGTTTTATCGACATTAACAATCAGCTTCCATTTTTTACAGTAGCTTGAGAAAGCATTTAACATATTTTGTAAATCAGAACTGGTTTCTGCTAACAGAACAGTGTCATCAGCATATAAACAAGTAAACGTTGAACTCACTTTCTAAATCTGAATTAATAGAAGTCAAACCAGATAAATTTGATCACTCTAAAAAATCTTGGAGATCATTTAGATGTACTGAAAATAAGGCAGGAGATAGGATTTCCCCCTGTCGAACACCGATTTCGCATGGGAAAAAGGCTGATTTCTCATTATTATGAATTACACATGACTTTATATCTTTGTACATGTTTTGAATAATTCGATAAAATTTACCATCTATACTATTATTCAACAGTTTGCATAAAAGTAAATTTCTCTGAATAGAATCAAACGCGCGTTGGAAATCAATAAAAGCACAATGTAACTTTTTCTTCTTTACTTTCAATAGTTCAAATAATGCGTACAACGAAAATATATGATCATTCGTGCTATATCCATGCCTAAAACCTGCCTGATTTTTGTGAAGTATTAAAATTTGGTCTAGGTAATCACATAATCTTGTATTCAATATAGAAGTAAATATTTTCCCGCGGCAACATAAAAGTGTTATTGGCCGGTAATTCTTCGGCTCTGATTTACTACCTTTGTTTTTAAACACTGGGATTACATTGCCTATAAGCCATGCCTCAGGTAAAATACCGGTATCAAAAATCAAATTAAAAAGATACACATAAACATCACACAAAAGATCAACAGTTGAACATATGTATTTATGGAAAGCTTTCAAAAACATTATTATGTGTGCGTCCGTATTTTAAGTAATCATTATAAGCTTATATGTTTTTAAAATATAAATCCAGTTTCCAAGAGTTGTAGTATATTACGACTTGTCTCAATGAATTTTTTTTATCACTGAGATTACTCTTAGTTAAACTCGAATAATTCTGCGGCCTATAGCCTATCGAGGTTAATGTAGCAATCAGTGATCAGTAGGAGATCGGCGGAATATAACGACTGACATTATTCGAGTTACTCTTAGTTTATCAACATAACACTACGGAGACACTATATATACTCTCATCTCATGATTGTAACATAATAAATATCTGTTTATTAGTGTATGATATTCGTTAGTCCTGTCGCGTATTTTTGCAAACCAAATAATATATACCTGTATCACATTCAGTTTCTGACGGCTGACAGAGTAGAGTCACATGCACAATGACCTGAAGGTCAGCTACTAGTATGCTTCAATCAGAAGGATTCCCTAGTCAGCCAAATCCAAAAGAATGTAATTCTTCACGTACATGTAATATAAACAAAATTACAACGTGGTAAATAATTTATTATGGTAGCCATATTCATTAAAAGTTACATTAAAATCACACAATTATTTTTTATGTTAAGCTATCTGTTAATCTAGGTAATTTGAAATATTGCTGTATCATTGATTGCTAGTGTATTTCCTTCACTACCTTTATTTCAAATTCATAATAGCGTTTTTGTGTTTTGTATACTGTTGTTTGTCTTTTCGTCGTTTTTCGGGTTTTTTTGCCATGGCATTGCCAGTTTGTTTTTGACTTCTGAATTTGAATATTTCTTTGGTATCTTACACCTCTCTTTTACAATATCTTTAACATATTCAATGTAAATGCTTGCTTTAAATTTGAAAATATGCTGTATCCATATCATATCAAGCTAATAAACAGTAGCTCTTGGCATAAATCTGTCTTTATTGGATATCAAGTTTCATAGCTGATGAGCTATAATCAATTACTTCGAAACCCGATCAGGATCTTTTTTTTTTCCACACCGAATTAAAAATGTTATGCTTCGAATTGTAATGTTCATTGGATAGAATATATTTGATTGACAAAGAAATTGATATAAAGTAAAACAGATACTCAAAATTCGTATTTGCAGTCTGAACATTTTCAGAATAAATATGATGATAGTGGTGACATTTTTTACTGTATTGACCACGATTGAACTTGGTAAGATAACACTAGTAGCATTTTTTTTAATATTAATTATCGAGTACATTTTCATATCTTGGTCATCGCACTCGCTGTGTCGGCAAAGTTCGGGAAGTAAACCCGATGCATAATTAATGAGATGAAAATGCACGCTACACGATATTAATTATCAATTATTAACACTTCTGTACTTTATATAAACATTCCACCGATCTTATTGTTAATTTAAAGTACATATCTTTGATTTTAGCAGCTTTAAAACTTGGTCATAATTTTGTCAAAATCGTAGCTACTATCCCTTTAATCATTAAAGACTTACATATATAATATGACACTTTAATAAAATAAATCTTATCTTAACTTATCTATATTCTATTTTGCAAATTTACGTAATCACTAACAGACTAATTTTAAATATAAGGGATCGATCATTCGAAAAGATTTGGGGTGGGGTCGAAAAATGACTCATGACATTGTAATTTACAAAAATTAATAATATTTCCATAGGCAGCTGACCAACAAAATGTTGGGAATATTTGTACATGAAAAACGAAGATAAATATTCATGCTGCATTGCAGCAAAAATAAAATAATCGTTCCTTCAGAAAAGAAACGCATACCACTCCACAGGAATATAAAATGGTTTTCTCCTAATTGTATACTTTCGTGTTTCATGAATAATACCATTATTCGATTTTTAATACTGATTTAGAATTAGTTAATATCAATGTCGTTGATTAAACTTTAAGACATTAAATATCGGCAAAATTGACCATGTTGACTCTTGACCTTTGTGTGGAATACAAACTACTGCCTTTCAAATAAAATACTTCACTGACGAATAGTCAATTGGTCTAAATTACTAACTTCTAGTTCATTGGTCTAAGTTCTAGGATAATACTTCCTTTGCGTATCTTTTATTTATTAGACTGGAATTTGTTTGCATATATATAGTAATAAACTGGAATGTATTCTAATTATTACGAGACCTATTTTACTGAAATCATTGAAACCTAAAATGTATTTCAAATGTCTGTAATCCTTTTTTGTTCTCCCTCTTTTTGAATGACTTAACTACCTGAAGCATGCAGGTAGGTCGGTAGGTAGGTACTGGATAGGGATGAAGGTAAGTGCTAGTGTCTCGGAAACAAAGTCGACACCGCTTTTTAATGTCCATTTGTTATTCTTGTAGAGAAAAGCCAAACATCCTAAGATAAAAGATCTCGGAAACAAATTACCAATCGATTATGGAAGCAAACCCTGAGACATATCAAAAAGATTGGGCTTATATTTTCCAATTTGGAATTAAGAAACTGCTAATGGACCCGATCTGGTAGGAGCATGTCTTAACCACGCTTAGAAATACCTTATGCTTCCGTTAACAAAAAGTTAAATCCAAAAATTAAAATATACTGTGCAAGGATCATAAAATGTATCCATGAAACATTTTTTTTACATGTAGAACACTTTCGATGATTTAAAAAGATTGTTTTTGCAAATATTTCGGTGTTCGATCGCATCCACATGTCGAGAAACCGATCACTTGGTGTAATGATACATACATGGTGTAATTATTTTTTGACATTATCAAATGGCGTCTGAAATTTATGACTTGAACAAACCTATAGAAAAAGGAAAACAGCAACGTCCTATAAGTTATTTCAAACCTGATCAAACTGGTAGAGGAGTGAGTCTTGAAATAGAATGACAGGAACTCAAGTACTGAAACTTGCGGTGAGTGAGATATTTGAGACATTCGTGTTTGATTATACAAATAATTCTTTGTCTTAATTTATATTGTATTCTTTAATATCAATTGTATTTTACTTTATTTGATAACAGGAAAAAGTCCAGTCCTAGCACTGAGTAAACTTAATAATTTCGGAACTTAAATTTATTTACCTTTGCAAGTAGCAATTTTCAGGTCTTTCCCTGACCTATGGAACACCTTTAATTCTTGATTTTTAGGTTTTCCCGTATAATGTCAGAATTCAGATTTTAAATATGAGTTAACGAAATTGATTCCCATTATTGCCGTCTGTAGACTCATAATTTAAAAGTGTATTTAGAAAAGAACTTCAATTACTTATTAGTTAGATTTAACTGAAAGTTTAACTGCATACGTTGCCTTAATGATTTGAATACTAGCGGAAAAAAGAAGCTGTGCCCTTTTGCAATATATGGCAAATATTTCAAAAACAGTAACTTTATGTTTGCAATTTACATAATTGAACAAAGTTCATGTCTCAATTTCTTAGAAGGTATGCGCTCTTCTATTGAAACATCGTCATGGTCCACGAAAACACATTAATGTGCCTTTAGTTTACATTGTAGTGTCATATTACCACTGGAATGACAGTTCAGGAACATTTGTCATTCTTTCCGACTATGGTTTTAAATATGATACAGATTTATTGAATTTACTCGGTATAATTTTCGGTCGAACTTGTAACCGGAAGCGATTTCGTTTGATCTCTCATTATATTTTGATGTCTGAATGATGTCACATCACTAGGTTACGCCATTTAAATGAATCGATGACCGATGTAAAAAGATTTAACAAAAAACACATGACCACAAAGACAGGATAATGCTTGGTTATGTCTGCAGATGATCTTCCTACACCTTTTTAACTTTAAGATTAAAAATACTAGTGATTGAAAACGAATTCAAGTTTTTAAATTGCGATGTATATAATTCAACTGCAGGTAATCTTTTAGATGAAATATGGATTAAAACTAACAACAGTGGAAACTTTGATATCCGCTCAAATTCAAATGTTGATACTTATTACACCAGTTTGTCAACTCTCCACATATTTCCTGCCAACAGAAGATCTGTGAAATTTCATATTAAAGCATGCTCAAACGCTTTTGTTCTTCTCTCTGCTGACATCAATCTGAACTGTCCTGACGGTTATGAAATATGCATCGGTGGACAGCACAATACAAAGATATTTTTACGTCAAAGTGTTGTTGATTCATTACAATTGTATACATTTTTATGCAAAATATATACTAAGCTGCTCAGAGCACAGGTTGGTTGAAGTCAATTGGGAAGTATTAGGAAGGATAACTGTAATGGCAGGTTCTAGAACAGTCCTGGATTGGACAGACCCATTACCCATACATATTCAAGGCGTTGGGATTATGACGGGTTTTGGATCTGAGGGATTGTGGATTGTGGAGCATGCATGTAAGCGATAGAAATTTTGCTTGAATGTGATAGAATGAAAGTATTAGCACAAAAATGTCTAAAATAATGGGGTTTTGTTATATGTTTAAAAGGAAATTAATTACTCACAATTTTTGCGTGATAATAAATATTTCTACACTAAACTCCAGTCAAGTAGGGATAATTTGATGTAAATGATCAAACAAACAAGTCACACATTTTGAAAATGATTTATAGTTACACATTCGCTATTATTGTTTCTTACGAGAAAAGTTAAAATTAAACGATTGTTTTTCTATATGATAACTTTTTGGAAATGTTCCTTTCAATATTTCGGCGATAGTTTTCTTTAAATGTCCAAATGATGTTTTTAGATAAGCACCCGGGTAATCTATACTCATTTACAATTTGACTAGTTGTTCAGAAATAAGACAATTTGTTATTTCCTCAAATATCATGAAGTTGGGGAATTATTCATTTCTATACTGAAACAATACCTGTAGGTAAAACAACTGCAGTAAAATAGTTTTGATTCATTTTAAAGCTATCTTATATCTTTGTTCTACTAAATATACTTTCACGTGGTCAATAACATTGCTCATGTACTGCTGATAACAAAGGAATAACAAAAATATAACCAAAACCAAAAACTGAAATTTATAGCCGGTTATATGGAAATACCTTCATGAGATTGGCAAAGCAATATTTTCTTCACTCTGTAACAACTGCAAATGTCAAATTTGCGAAAACTGATTTTTGCATGTGATTCATTGTCTACTACATTGTTTGCAGATTTTATCTATCTGGCTAATTATCATTTGCAAACCCTACATTAAAGGCAACAATAGTTATCCGAAAGCTGTTCAAATCTGTTGAATCCATTTAGAACACACAAATCATGGTAAACAACAAAACTAAGGGAATCGCATGAACTGCGAATACTTTTCAGCCATAATATGGACACTTTTGTTTTATTTTAAGTACAAAGACAGAAAGACCAAACTCAAACTTTATTCGTTCCTTTATTTAGAATAAAAGTGGAAATAAAGTTCTTTATTTTATTGTTTTGGTTTTAAATATTTTGGTTGGATATGACAGGGGTTAAGTAAATATTTACCAAAAAGGAAGTACTTTTTAGTGCCGAGTACCTATGCACCCATATCTAAATATGAAAAACATTATTCATCGTAATTAAAAGAATGAGAAGATACCAAAATGGCGATGTTTATTTTTCAGCTCTATTTACTGGTTATTACAGTAACTGTGGCAAAGCAGGAACATATGGTAACATGACATTACTATCCACCTCAATGGAACCCAAGGAAATTGGTTGTGCATTAAAATGTTCTTGAAGTGACGACTGCATAGGAATCAACTTCAATGGCAAATCTGAAGAATGCCAGTTTGTTGCTGGAGGTCAGCTAGTCGTCATGGCCGTTGTTCCTGATTGGTAGTTTTACACAAAATGCTTAAAGGAAAAAAAATATGTGTTTAGGGTGTATTATTTGAGTAATATTTCTGTGACATGACAGTTTTGTTCTCTTCATTTTAATCCATATAATAACTGATAAAATATCATCAAAACGTTCAACTTGTGAGAAATATTACCCTGGAAAAAGAGAGCTAGTAATAAGTCATCAATGTCATTATGTAAAGGAAAGAAACTATCATTCTCTCAGTACTATGAATTTTAAGCCTTTTGACAGTAAATAACTTCCAATGGTAATGTCAGGAGATGGTAGAGTAGATATTTAGAATTTTCTTTAAGAGTCATCACAATCTTTCATTCAATAATCTGACAAATTATTTTTCCCATTTATACCATCATGTCTACAAGTATTGTTTAAACACTGTAAAGGGTCAACAGATATGTATATTGTTTTGACTAGAAATGATGTCATTCCGTCTAGACAGTTTAAGCGGGTTAACATTTTAGGTGAACAAGATCTGAACAGGAAAAATATTTTCAGACTGCCATTTGCTGTTACTAAAGCTAGTAATACGTGCAACAAATCAGCATTTAATTTAATAAAACATTCTTATTATCCTTTATGTTCATTTTGTAAAACAGGAACTATAGAACATCTCTTTTGAAATTGTAATACTGTACACAATTTTCTGCAGGATATTGATAACTGCTTCCTTTCCGATTGAATAGGTATCCCACTGACATGACAATACATTTAATTCCAGTTTTGGAGACTTAGAACAAAAATTTCACAAACAACAAGTACAACATGATGTTTAAGCATTATATGTGTATAACTCTAGACGATTGAAAAGGAATCTGCAAAACAAAACTGAATGACAATGTACGGAAGGTTTTTGCAAACCTGTTAAAAAGTAAATATAACAAAAATACCGAACTCCAAGGAAAATTCAAAACGGAAAGTCCCTTATCAAATGGCAAAATCAAAAGCTCAAACACATTAAACTAATGGAAAACAACTGTCATATTCCTGACTTGGTACGGGCATTTTCTCATGGATTTAGTTGAGAGAATATATCATTAAATTGTTTTTATGTAATGAGAGAATCTATCATTTTTATGTTATGAGAGAGAATATATAATTTTTATGTAATAAGAGAGAATATATAATTTTTATGTAATGAGAGAGAATATATCATTTTTATGTAATGAGAGAGAATATATCATAAGTTATATGGTTTGCTACTGACCCCCTACGGATCCATAGAGGGTTAGAAAAATCCATAGGGGTGATGCCGAAAAAAAGGTGTATATGTCTGTCTGACATGATTTATTTGACCTCATTGTCATAGATCTTTAAAAATGTTAAGTTTCTGTAATGGTTTTAGCAAAACCTTTATCTTTAAGACTTTCAGCGTAAAATCAATGGTCAGTAAAGCAGGCGAGACATTTCAGCGTGTGCACTCTTGTTATGTAATGTACTTGACCTGATTTGAAAGAGCTAAAAGGTTCATTTATATATTTCAGTTTTTTATATTATTCATAATTGATATTTTACACTTAAAATGAAATTAGGGATGTAACAGAATAATTCTTCTTCTTTTTGTAACTTGATCTTTGTTTCTACTTTTTTCACTCCTATTTTCTGTAAATTAATCTTTGTTACTACTTTTTTCACTCCTACATTCTGTAACGTAATCTTTGGTTCTTTTCTTTTCTCTGCTTTCTGTAACTTGATCTTTTTTCTGAACTTTTTTTATATCTGCTTTCTATAAAATGTTTAATATTTCCAACTGTAAGGTATTGTTTTAATGATATTGTATTTGTTACATGTATTAAATGGTATGTATGGCATGTATATGCTTAAGTTGTTGAAAATATATTAAAAAAAAAACAAATATCATCATAGTTTTACAATGTGTAACAAAAAACATAACAAAATATTCCTTGGAGAACATGATTATAGACAGCTTTCTTTAAAACTGATTTCTCAATTGCATTGTTGGCTTTTTATCAAAGAAAATATGGTATAATTGTAAAAGAGGTAACTTTTCACTAAAGACCAAATGACAAGGATGTAAACAAAATACATGTTACTGTACGGTTTGAACAACGAACAAAAACCATACCTTATAGTAAGCTATGAAAAACAATGGAACAACACAATGTAATTTTATTCTGTAGCTGTTACTACACATTGTACATACTGTTAGTGATTTTCGCTAAATTTGACTCTGAGCTGAGTGAGGCTTATCCTTTGTAAAAACGTTAAAAGTAATGCGACTCAAAGGCTGTATAAAACGCGCTACACATACATATTTTGTTTATTTAAAACATATACATTCAACTTTTATGTCACAAACACGCGAATATAAACGTACATACATGAAAAGAAGTGTAAAAAATGCCATGGATTTTGATAAAACAATATTTTTGATAATACAAAAATGATAACAGGAATTGCCAAAATTTTTGAAAGTATAACACCATGCGACAAAACCAACTCCTCAAACAAATACAAACAAAGACAAACAACCACGAACAACACATGGTCCAATAGCTTGGTAAAGACATGAAAAGTGGTGGAATTTAACTAATTTTAAGCAAGCACAAACCTCTTCTTTTGCCTCAAATGGACTTTCTGTCGTAAAAGAAATACACATATTAAAGATAAAGTCATATTCCAGTTACCAACTAACTAGAATAAGGGTAGGCACTCTATTTAAAAAAAAAAGTAGGGCCAAAATGTACTCGCCAATACAGGAACCTAGCTAAGGTAATATACGAACCGTGAAACGACCGATCGTGCTGAAAATTCATAAGATGTGACAAATCATCATATTTCAAATTGAAGATCGGAAAATGCGTGTCCATATTGGTGTTAAGTTTCCCTTGACAAGCTGCTCTGAGGCGTCAAATTGGATCGATCACTTTTATACCCATGTCCGGCGGGTTTTTCGCAGTTACTTAAAAGTGTTTGTTATTCGTATCTATTATATGTATTCTGTACAAATTCAAAAATTCTAAATCAGATGAGATCGGGACGATCATCGTGAATTGTTTTCAATTAAGGCCATCGTCATATTGTTAGACTTTTTAGATTATACAAGAATAACTTTTCAATTTACCATTGTAATTACCTTCACTGATATGGTCCTTTTCTGTAAATTTTCTGTTTATAAAATTTAGATTTTTTCGAAACGCTATGGTTTTCTACCCCCAGGCATAGATAGTCTTAACCGTATTTGTCACATCTTTTCGGAATTTCTGTATTGCAATGCTCTTCAACTTCGAGTTTGACTTGGCCCTTCAATTTTTTGCCATTCGAGTGCCACTGATGGACCTAATGTAGCATCTTTGATGAGATTTTACAAGAAATTCAAGAAGTACATTAAGTAAACCATGGCTAATTGTTTTTTTTTTTTTAAATATTCGGACGCATCGATCATGAAAATTGAAGAAAATGACACTAATTATTGTTTCACCCGAATAGTTCTGTTCTTCCCCGTGATCGACTGTCCAACACGAGAGGCCTTTTTGGCCTCCTGAAAAAGAGAGGCGAAAGATACCAAAGGGACATTCAAACTCATAGGTCGAAAATAAACTGACACCGCCATGTCAAAAAAGAAAAAAGACCAATAGACAAACAACAGTATTCAAAACACAACATAGAAAACGAAAGACTGAGCAACACGAACCCCACCAAAACCCGAGGTGATCTCAGGTACTCCAATAGAGTAAGCAGACCCTGCTCCACAGGTAGCACCTGTCGTATTGATCATGTAAGTACAAACCCGGTGATAAGTCTTATTCGGTAGATCACATTCTGGGAAAAGTAGGAAATGGATTGTGATTACGAAAAATGAACGATTTTGAGGACGGACGTCTAGTGATGAAAATAGTTCACAAGGAACTTCGGTTCAATGTGGGCTTAATAAACGTCACATTTCCGTATATAATAAGCTGTTACAGTAGGGATTATCATGAATTTGACAAACTAATACAGACATTTGTTGTGGTTGTAGGATCCAACTTTCAGTTATTTTATACATTTGTATTTCACTTCGAAGTTGTATTAATCTGACTTTGCTATTAAGCCATATGGACAACTTTTTTTCTTTTTCTTTTTCCTTTTCTTTCAGATAGTTTAATTTTGTTAAGTTATTTTTGTTATTTTTGTTTCTACATTTCAATGGTAAAAAGTCCAAATATATAGTAACGAAAAATAACATTATTTCGAAATTTCAAAAAATCAAATCAAATCAAATAAATTACATGTACTATGTTAATTACTCCATTTCCCTGTATTCATAGTTATTTGATAGACTAAACTTACTACACAAACGACTGTACTTGTCCCAAAACAACTTGAAAATGATATTTTCCCAGGTAAGATTGACAAGTTCAAATAAGTGTGTGATACCGACATGCCTTTCTGGAATTACCTTAAGCTTCATAAGGCATAAGGTCGTTAATAGGAAGGAAAACCAAATTATAAATATACTTAAAAGAGTCCTTAAACAGAACAACTAAAAACATTTAAAGAGTCAACTTTGCCTCAAAGATTGCAATCATAATTCATGTAAATTTACAATTAATTTAAGACCTGGCCACTGCGAAAATGGTACATTCGCGGGCTAAGAGTCTGCCATCATTTGTAACGACACAGGGATAGTAAAATAAACCTAAGATAAAAATTTCCGAACGCACAATGCGTGTTTTTAAGCTTCTTTGGATACCTACTGTTTTGTGAGACAAATACATACAAAAGTTTAGGAGTCGGTAAATTTCAAGTCATTATCTATTGGTGTTTAAGTTACGGTTGCAGCATCCTGGGGCAAAAGTGCTGTTCTCTTTAGGACCTTTGGTTTCTAAACGCTCCAATAGTTTATATTTTTGGCTTTCCAAACGTTTGGTTTCCAGCATACCTGATGGATGTTATTCCCGTAGCATGTGTTGAACGCATGATAATCATATCATATGGGTTTTTTTGGCACCCTAAAAACGGAAACTGGGCGAGTGTTCATTTGTTTTATCAATGAGATAAAAAGTAAGCTATGTAAATAAACTCATCATAGATACCAGGGTTAAATTTTTGTACGCCAGACAATTTTCATCTTCAAAAGACTCATCAGTGAGGCTCGAATAAAAAAAGTTGAAATGACCAAATAAGGTACGAAGTTAAAGAGCATTGAAGACCAAAATTCTGAGAAATTTTGCCAAATACAGCTAAGGTTAGAGACCCAGTTATAAGTTTTTCACAAAATTTTTCAAATCCAAAACTTGATGAATTATTAGGTAAAATAGACGTACAATACAACGTGTTTTTTTTAAATATCATTCGAACAGGAAGCAACGAAACTAATTTTAGGCACGTTTACGAACGGTTTAAAAATACTTGGACTTCTTTATAATAAATCACATTTTTCAATCGGCTTGGGCTGTCACTAGAGTCAATATCATTCAGCCAATACGAAAAAAGACATGACATCATGTCAGTATTTAACCAATCTGCCTATCTTTGAACAATTCATCGTATTAAAAAATCTATTTAGACACTGTAGCATGCGAGTGTATTCGGTTGTCATAAATCTACCGATCTGAAGCTGTTTTATATGTGGTATCAACAATTTTAATATCGCAGAGAATGGAATTTCCCCTGTGACAATTTATACTAATTTTATAACCAAACTGTTCCAGTCATTGAACATATGCTTTTAAATTATTTATCGGTGACTTAATAATGGACATTTTCTATAAATAGTGCATTCGTATTTTATTTTTTAATATACTTCTTCCTCGCAACGATTAACAACGTATAAAGTTGAGAAGACAAACAGGTAAGATTTAGACCTATTACAATGGTCAATATACTATACACCCGACGTCATTTTTTCGATAATTTTATATATAGTACCATTATGCTTTAATTTAATTATTATAGAATACTAATGAAAGAAGAAAGCGATTAACATCTTCTTCCTGATGTATGTTTCTTTTCATATAAAATGGCTTCAAACAAAAGAATGGAATGTCATATACGCCATTAAAATAAAAATGAGCCTTTGATATAGTAGCTATGATGTGCAGCGAAGCTATGCAGGCTAGTGCAAAATGTCCATTACAGTTCAATACATGATACACAGGTAAATATCCTACAGATAACAGATAATCTTGAATATATAGATCAGTCAATGGGAACGCCATGCATCGGTTCCACGCTTGCGGCTACTCTACCTGAGGGGTGTCAGTTTGACTTTGAGGGATGTATAAATACACTGTTACGTCACAAGGAAGCTATTAAACCAAGAGTTCCAAATGGTGAGGTTGAAGTCATCTCTTCGTAAATTTTACGGACGCCATCACGAGTTGGTTGACCGTTATGGAATAACCGTTTCACAGATGATATCGGATATGTTCCTTATGTCGTAACTACAATACCCTCCCTTTTCACGAATGTGACTTACCGAATTAGACTATTCACCGGATTTGTAATAACATAAGTAACACGACGGGTGCCACATGTTGAGCAGGATCTGCTTACCCTTCCGGAGCACCTGAGATCACCCCCAGTTTTTGGTGGGGTTCGTGTTGCTTAGTCTTTGGTTTTCTATGTTGTGTCATCTGTACTATTATTTGTCTGTTTGTCTTTTTATTTTTGGTCATGGCGTTGTCAGTTTGTTTTCGATCCATGAGCTTGACTGTCCCTCTGGTATCTTTCGTCCCTCTTTTACGTCCGTTTTGCTGTGCGTGATACTAGTATATAAAAACATAAACACTTCCGGAAAGAAACATTAGCATAAAAGATACATAAATTTTTATTAATTGTGACTTAAATGTGTCCTTAGTCTACATGTTTGGAGGTTTTGCGCGCTCAAAACCTGGTTCGACCTACTGCCTTCATTCAAAGGTTTGTGTAAAAACTTAGGAATTTGACAGTCAATGGAAAATTTTAAAATGAGGTTCGTTTGAAAAGTTTTTCCTAAAACAGTCAGTATGATGGGCCTTGATGTTTTCGTTATCTATCTTGTATAACGTACATTGATATTAAGAATTGCCAAAAAAAGACAAAACTGTACAGCCAAAAATAATAACATAATAGAGTTGTATCCTTAGTTTTTGAAAATTAACCAAATCTATCAACTGTGATTTTATTTTTATAATATTGAATCATTATGTGAAAGTATGACAGAAGTGAGGACGGACAACCAGAAGGATATCTAAAATAAATAATTTATTAAAATAATCTTGGAAAGTGGTTAAGTTGTCTTTGTCCGAGTTGACATGCACTTATGATGTACTAACCACGAACAGTATGATGGGTGCCACATGTGGAGCAGAATCTGTCTACCCTTCCGGAGAACATGATATGACCACCGGTTTTTCGTGGGGTTAATGTTACTTCGTCTTTAGTCTAAGTAGTGTTTTGTCAACTTATTTGTCTTTTCGTGTGTTGTCCGTTTTTAGCCATGGCATTGTCAGTTTCTCATAGACTTATGATTGTTGAATACCTTGGTATCATTCGCCTCTTTCTTAGCTCTTCGTTTCAACTTTAGGTATTTATTCATTGGAATTGTTTTATTTAATATTGCTAACTCTTACCGTAATTTGTAAACGTCACTGTAGTATTTATTTGTTTATTTTTTCTTGTAGCCATCCCTGATTTGTATAGAAAAGTGACCAAACCGGATGGTAAATCGATTTCAGGATCTGAATTCATCATGGCGCATGACATCAACTAATAACAAGATTAAGAATACTTACTTTTGATTAGTACAAATAACTTATACATAGTCTTTGCTTTATTTTAGATAAACAATTATGAATATAAATGATTTACCGGCAGAGATGCTGATTGAGATATTCACTTACCTACCAGAATGGGATTTCCTTAGAAATGCTCGCCATGTCTGTCAATTATGGAATCTTATTTCTACATCACCGATCCTTCGACAAAATGTGGAGCTAAATAAATACATGGATTCATTCGCATATCCCCTGAAATATTTCTCGGCCATACAACTCTATATAAAGAAACTTGTTATGCATTCTACGTATATACAGACATTCGAGAAACATTATCAAGATGTGAAATTTGAAAATCTTAAATCATTGCACATCACTAGTAAGGTTCAGTGTACTTGGTGGCCAAATTCTGTATTCAATAACTTTTTCTCTATGTTCCCAAACTTTCAGATAATCAAGATCACTCCTGACTTTTGGAAAGACGCTGAAAATTGTTTATATGCATTATCTAAATACTCGATCATTGAATTAGACTTTGGATATTATGGTAGCACAGTGTATGGTGGCAACCTACACGATTTGCACTATAGGTTTATACAATTTGTGCATGGTCAAAGAAGTTTGAAAATCTTAAAAATCAGGGCGTCGCATTATTTTGCGGAAAATACAGTGGCGCAAATTTTGGAAATATGTCCAACGTTAACATCGTTGAATATTTCAGGAGCCTATGTATCAGCGGAATCCTTCAAAATGTCCACAAATGGTTTGGCTTTAACTGAGTTTTCTATGAAATCGCAAAGCGAGTTTGGAGATGACGACTTGGAGGCGTTAACAAAACGTACTTCGTGTTTAAAAACTCTAAATATTGAAGGTTGTAGTTTGATAACAGAACGTGGCTTTCTCCATATTGCATTTAATTGTTCTCATCTCAAGAGGCTATTTATTGGAGAATTAAATTCGAATTGTGTAACTGACTTATCTAGTGACGTCATCACAAAAATAGCAAAAGCCTGTCCTCATCTGGAATTCCTTTCTGCAATTGGCTGTTCAAAACTTGAAGACGACTGTATAATGGATCTGGCATCGTCATGCGGCAGTCTTCTGGGTATAAATCTAAACGGTTGTACCAATATTACAGATATTTCATTATTTGCACTAGCTGACCATTGTCCATTGCTGAATGTGTGCGAGATACGAAACAGTGCTATATCCCTCAAAGGCGCAATGTATTTAATACAGAATTGCAAAGGACTTACCAAATTGAATACGTCGAACTGCAACAATATTGATGACACAAATGTGTCCGAACTTGAAAATATGTTGGATACACAGAGTCAAACCTACCAACCAAGAACAAATTCGTCAATCAATAGTGAACTCGATATGTCTAGATCCAAAATGCATTGTTTCCACGCTCACTTGAAAGACTTGGATCTTAGTGAAAGCATGCATGTTACAAGAACATTAGTAACCAAGTTAACTAAAATATTACCAGATTTGATATCTCTTAGGTTATCAATATCTGCTGATATTGATTCAGATAAAGAATGGTTCCAGGAAATTTTTGAGAACTGTGTTTGTTTGTCCGAATTCAAACTATCTACAACAACAATTCGGAGGCAAGATTACTTGAAGTAATAAGTGTATCGTATGTGGGTTTTTTGATGCTCAAACTTTCAAAGTATCTTGATATTAGTAATGAAAAATACCAGTACATCGTGAAAGTCGTGTGGCTGGAATTAAGAAAACGTTATGAGTGTGCCTTTCAATTGATTTATTCATGCAGTGTCTTCTTGATTTCGGCATTTTCACATTTGTTTTAGTTTTTTATTCAGTTTTGATAGCTATCCTTGTTGAGGTCTCAAAATGAAACAAGGATATCAGTGTTTTTTTTTTATCACTGCTTCAGTATTGATATAAATAATTTTTCAATAATTCACCTTGTCAAATGTATGTCATATTTCGTACTTTCATGTATTTTTTTTTTTTTTTCAAAAAGAAAAAAAAATTGTATTTACAGTACCACTAATGGAGCAATTGCTTAATCTTTCGGAACATATGAGTTCTTCCGGGTTTTGGTGGGGATCCATGTTGCTCAATCTTTAGTTTTCTGTGTAGTGTATTGTGTCTTGTTGTTTGTTGTTGGTCTTGTAGTCTTGACCTTTTTTGGTCATGCTTTTATCTGTTTTTCTTCGACGTTTGATTTTTGATTGCCTTTGGTATTTTATCTCCTTTCTTGATTGCATATAGATGATATATTCTAAGTAGGACAATCCAATTTTGTCTTAACACACAAATGAATCTAAGTCTTTTAAAAACAGGTGATGTGGTATGATTGTCAATGGGACAATTATCCCCCAAAGACCAAAGGACGAGGATGGATGTAAAGAACTACAGGTCTCCGTATTGCCTTCAACTATAAATCCCATTCCGTGAAGAAAGCTTTAAAAAGCCCCGGCATTGCAAAATGTGAAACAAATCAAATGAGAAAACCAATGGCCTGGTTTATGCAAAAAAAAAAGTAAATGAAAAATGCTACATGCTTTTGAATGGCCTTTTGGTGTTTGTAAGAGAATAAAGTCAAGTCTTTCCATTTTATGAGAGGACATATCATTGTAAAGTACATTCTCCAAGTTCATGACAGGTTGATTTAACGAGTGAACAGTTGGAGGGCAAAAGGGTTTCACCACTTGAAAATTCTGCTATATATTCGTATAAAAACACATTAAAAATATTATCATTGAGTTATTTCTTTTCCGATTTGAATGAAATGTTTACCGTTAAACATAATATGTCTGCAATTTTGTGCAATAATTTTGATCCATGTGTTTGATTTATATTTTTAAGGAAATAACTGTTTAAAGACAAATGGGAATTTCTGCATGAAAAAAAATGTATGGGTATAGGAAAAAGATTTACACTTGATTTAATATTTGTTTTTATGTAAGGATTTTTCTGAAAAACATGTCATAATAATATTTCATTGTAATCATAAAAATTATAGACATGTAAGAGTTTAACAGTAAAAAATTCATCAAAATCGGACATGAAATAGGATTTTGGCATACAAAAAAATGTGATTTTAAATGAAATACACTGAATTCTATTTTGTTCTGAAACATTTTGCTTCAATAGTTCATTAATTATAATGAAATTTCCTTTTAAGGAACCTTCTAATTAACTTTTTTAAACTGATTTTTTTTTCAGATCCAACCGTGGATAAAAGAGAGACGAAAGATAGCAAAGGGACATTCAAACTCATAAGTCGAAAATACACTGACAACGCCATGGCTTAAAAAGAAAAAGACAAACGGACAAACAATAGTACACGAAACACAACATAGAAAACTAAAGAATGCGCAACACGAACCCCACCAAAACCTGGGGGTGATATAAGGTGCCACGGAAGGGTAAGTAGATCCTGCTCCACATGTGGCACCCGTCGTGTTGATAAATCACATATTTTGGATATAACTTCGATTTACTCATGTAGCAGTCAATTGTAAATAAATAAAACATTCGTTAATAACAACTTTTAATTATATTTCTATTATATAACAACATGAATGAAATGATTTTGCCTTCAAGATAAAAAAAAATAAAATATAAAAATACAAATGACAATGAACATGAATGAAATTATTTTGCATTTAAGATTAAAAAAAAATGAAAATGACAATGAGCTGTTGTATAACTAGTTAGCTTTCTTCATCCAATAATTAACCCAATCTCTACAAAGTGTGTTGCTTGAGTCTGGTTGAAAGGACATACGGATCTCAAAATCATTGTACATTCCAGATGTTTTCCATGTTGTTACTGTTTCTGTAATATATTAAAATATCATTATACATGTATCTTATATAATACATTAAAAAAACAGTGAACAGTTTTTGTATTTATGGTTTAACAATTTACTATTGGTATTCACTTAAATATAGTCGTCTGATGTACGATTTACAAAGACCTCAAGTGTTGACTGTGGTATAAATAGTTATGGTCACCCTGAGTTCTACCTGTTAGTAGAACCAATGTCAAAGATTGACGTCCATTTGGCTACATACGGGTTGTATGAATACGTAGCTGCGTTTGGTCGGGACATGGACGTACAATCAGATGCCTTGCAGATCTAACATTGTTATGCTTAATTTCAGATGATATATATGCTAAATAGTGTCTTGAATTCTCTATTTACATATCTAGTATATGCTAATGTTTTTGTGGCAGATTATTGAAAATTGTCGTTAAAAAATTAACCATGTTCTTAGAGAAATGTTGGGAAATAAATGAAGAATATATATTCTATATTCTAAAACTGATAAAACGAAGAGACAATTCGATGTGTGGTTATGTGATTTTGTGTGATGTTAACTTACCAGCTTGCTTTGAACTCGCCATGAAAGCTTTGTCACAATTGGCTGCTTTAGAACATATGGCACTGATCATACGACTCTTTCCAATTAGCTGTTCCACTGTGGCAGCATCGTTCTGGGAGACATATATAGTCTTTACATCCTTTACTACATTCCCATCCTAAAACGATTTAAAAGGTACAAATAACGATCTCTGTAGACAAAGCAAAGTATAAGTAGATAATGGTCTTTAAAATCACAGTTTATTTACTATGTTTCTGGGAGAAAAAGAAAAAAAGAATTTTGTTACAGTAAATAAATTGACAGTCTCCAAATGTCGTAAATAAATTGAATAGTGAATTACAATAATGTCTTGAACAGTACAGAATGTGATCTTGTGCAATGCCAAAATAACATTGCTGAACAGACTTTCGATACAAAGAAGTTGAATCATATTATTGTAAAACTGAAAATTAAGCGAATTTCTCTCTCTCCCTCTCTCTTTGATCTATACAAACCGTTAATACATTCTATATTGTGAAACTTGGATTAAACATTTATGGTTTAAAGACGTTTGCTTATATTCGCCTTTTATATTTTCTGAAATGTTCTTAAATAGATATAGGAAGATGTGGTATGAGTGCCAATGAGACAACTCTCCATCCAAGTAACAATTTATAAAAGTAAACCATTATAGTTCAAGGTACGGCCTTCAACACGGAGCATTGGCTCACACCGAACAGCAAGCTATGTTTGTTTTTACAATATTTACTTACATTTTTAAGAACCTCTAAGTCGTTCTTCACAGATTCCATGGTTTTTGTATCGTCCATCTCGGTGATAAAACAGTACTTGACTCTTCCGTTTCTAACACTTATTGCACCTAGTGCCTGGAAGGAAAATCAAGCTCACAATATAATTCAAGATAAAGAGAGCGGTGCTGTGTTGCATGTAACCAGTGCTCAGATGACCAATTTCTAGTATGCAAAAATTGTCGTTATACAAGTACAAGCAGTTGTGTAATTAGAAATATAAATGTAATATTTGCCGCTAGACGCTAAACACCTTCAATCAATCATTTTAGTTTGGGATGTTTCTATTTAAAAGAATTTCATTTGGTATTACCCCCTAATCAACATTTAGTACTCTTTAAACTTTTATATCTTTAAACCGTTCCAAGTTTGGCCAACAATGCAAGCGTACATTGGTACGATTCTGGTCATATTCTGTTATTTCTTTTTGTATAGAAAATATAAATTCTATTATATACACCAAAATACACAGACAACATCACCAATGCTCAACCCTGACTGAAATCTCAACTTTTGAACCTTAACAAATGTCTTATATTGTTTTTAGGCTGTCAATGGACACTTTTAGACAAACAGTAAACATGTTTATGCTGATAACACAATGAACAACATGATTTGACAACCTTTTTAGAAAATCGGAATTAAAAATGAAACTTGAATGTGGAATGTGATCTGAAGGAAATTTAAGTAAATGTCATTTTATTGGAAAAATAGGAAGAATTTCTAACCACATTCTGGTTACATCAAGTAATAAGTGTTTAACATATAATTTCTACGAATATTCAAAATCAGATACTCACCGCATCAACGTCATATATGAAGAACGACGTATTGTAGCCAATAGCCTCATTGTTCGTGTCACGTGACTTCATAAACACTACATCCAACCCATCACGGTATATTGCGCTTTCTGCTAAATCCACATTGTCAACTGTGTTAGTCCATGTTGTATTTATGAAGTTCTAAAACACATAATATTACGAAAAAATATAAATATACATTGGAGAATAAAAAGAACATGTCGAGGATGTACAATAGTCTACAATCTCAAGAAATAGTAGGGAAATGGGCGAAATTGCTTTTACTCCTGTTATACAGCTTATTTGTTGGAGCTAGCTAACCCAGATACAATAAGGAAAAGTTTTTAAACCGGAAAATATAGACTCCGAAAAGTGTCGGACATTCGCTGTTGAAGTACTTTGAACTTAATAATTGCGTACTTACAGTAACTGCGAGCATTCTATCTTATTCATTATAGTTAAACCCCGCTTCATGCACATGTGCCTGTCCCAAAAACAAAACTAGTTTGCTGTTGTCTTTGTGTATCTCTTACTGTTTTATCTGCCCTTTAGAAAATATTGTGTTGATGTCAGATTTTATTAGATTATTCTCAACTTTTTAGTCTGAGTTGTTTTTAGAAATTTACATATTGTATAGAAACCTGCCTAAATAGACCGTATGTTATCTTTAAGATTGACTTATATATATTTTTTTGTGGTTTGGTTGCTTCTCGATTAACGTATTACCTCACATAACTTCATTCACGAGAAGAAAAAATTACAATGGCCACAGACGTTTTCTCTATTTGTTATAAATTTTTCGTTGACCAATTTAGAAATTATTTAAAAAACTAATGATTAACTCTCGCAGACCTGGGAACAGTATATCTATCTTTATTAACTATGACCCGACGATAAAATCGGCTACAATTAGGTAGTGTCAAGTCCCGTCAATTTATATGTTCCTGCGCAGACACAGTTGATCTATGATGTATTTGACTAATTTTTTTCATGCTCCTTTTGGTAAGATGGCTTTTCACGTGTTCAGGTATTTATACATCCTTAATTGGTTTTAATTATTTTTTTTCGGTGTGAACGTTCCTTACGAACGTGTGACGGGATTGCTTCCCTTCATTAGTAGATACTTAGTCAGCCGTAAGTGGTTGATCTAAGGAAGAACTTCTCCTTTAGCTCAGTCGGTATACGCGCTGCCTTGTAACACAAAGGTCCCGGGTTCGAGTCCCGGTGGAGACATGCGATTTTGCAAGTAGAATAATGCTCTCCGGTTACAAACGTAAATCCAGAAAAGCAGTTCACACTCACCAAATTTATTTTTAAAAAAAATATTTGACATAATTGTTTATGACTTTAAATGTTTATGTCAAAAACATTGTTCAGAACCAGATACATTTTTTGATTGAACGAAAATTAAATATATATATATATATTACAGGAACGTAAATGAATTAACAAGAGTGTGAAAATGATTTATAGCTTTATTGTTACTGAAAAATATGAAGATATATAATTAAATTTAATGATTATAGCTAATATTCACCAGTTGTGAAGAATTATTAAAGAGGTATAATATATCTGATCATGTGAAAATATCTGTGTGTTAAAAGAGATTAAACCAGGTTGAATCAATGAATAGAATTCAATAGACAATAATATATGTGCTCTTACCATTCTTCGTGCATAGTTTCTCCATTTATTTTTGTTTCTTCCTTTCCAACTCGCTTGGCAAATAACGATTGCCAAACAACACACAAACAAAAACATCAATTTATTCATATTGAATTTCGAGTTTCTGTTCCTGATGCAAGTTTACTGTTTTGACAAACTCTATTTACAACTAGGTTCTTATATACTCGTGTACTACATGTGTCATGTGGTCTATTATGCAAAGGTTCATCTGTAGTTCTTACATGATTAGATGTCTTAATTATCCACATACTTCATGGTTTCCCTTTGGCTAAAACATCATAGATTCTGATCTTTACATGTTTACTTACAGGAAACAACATGCGCACGTGTCAATGCACGTGGTATATATATTAAGAGCTTGTGTTTCGTAACGTTACTGACCTTACTATTTGTTAGGTTACTATTCGGTTACTCCAGATTCCAAAAATAATTTTCAGTGATCCATTTTAATCAGTGTTCACATGCATTAAAATAATTATTATATTAAAAAAGAAACAAATACATCTACTGAGTCAAACATGTCAAACGGCTTGTATCCCCTTTTTCTTAAAATTTTAATAATAAGTTCTAAAAAAAAAGTCTAATAAAGATCGTATACTTTTGTGGTTTTTTTTTTTTGTGGTTTTTTAATGAGCATATTTGTTCAGCATTATTTTCAATACCAGCAAGTATTAACATAATTTTTGTGTATGCATGTGGTCCTTGTAATCAGATTCTTGTAAGAACCCTTACTAATCTTTAATGAAGTCCGATCTGGAAAAGGTTACTAGAATACATTCTTTTGAATATTTCATTTCCCAATTATTGCGTGAAGAGAGGAAATTCAGTTTTAAAAAAAAACATAATTCTTTACTTTCTTGTATTAGTAAAAGCAGAAGATGACTGAATGCATGTTTAATCTGAAAAAAGGAAATACACTGAAAATCCTTCAAGTGAACACACCCTTGTTTATTTACTCAGGTATCAACAGCAATAATTAAAGCAGCTAGTGTTTCTCATGTAGTACCCTTTTGCTTACAATACGGAGACAGCAGATGCAGTCATGATATCTGACTGTAATTAAGTACATTTGTACTTGGGTTTATTGATCTGCCGAGTTATATAAAATGATAAAGCTCAATTTAGTACAAAAGGCGACAGGAGGAAGAACCGAACTTGACTTAAAATCGGGTTTTCTTAAAAAGAAAATATAAAAATATCCATGCAACCAGTAGTTCGTTTTTTAGATCTTGAAATTTTTGAATAAATAAATGCTAGTCATCTATTGGATTAATTAATAAAAAAAAAATCCCTCTAGTTTTCACCCCTCTGCCATTTACTCTCCTACTTTTCGTTCACTCTCTCTCTCTCTCTCTCTCTCTCTCTCTCTCTCTCTCTCTCTCTCTCTCACTTCCCTTTCACCTGTCTCTTTCTCTCTCTCACACTCCTCCATCCAATTTCTTTTGATCTCCCTTTAACCTGTATGAAGCTTTACTTTAAAAGAATGTGTATGCAGCAGGTATCCCTCAATTCAAGTTTCTTAAAACAGCACAAAATTCATTGTGGAATTCAGTTTTCTCGGACAAAAACATTGTGTTTAAAATATACCCTATCTTCTGTGATACAGCGAACTTGTTAAGACAATAATTTTCGGAAATTCTTTACAATAGCACCATATTTTTTTTTACTTCAATAGTAGTTCAAGAATAAAATGGTTTTTTTTGGAGGACATTAATATTCACGAAGTATATCAGGTAATGCACTAATGTTCAGAAAAGGACAAATTCAAATAAAACGACCGGATAATTCAGGAATATATTGGAATCATACGACTTCCTCCTTGATTTAAGGAAAACTTGTTTTTCTTATCATGACAAATCTTGCACTAGGATTCGAGTCAGAATTATCTTACAAGAAACTTCCTCCATGAATTATATAAAACTTGTTTTTGTAATTTGACTGGTATGTATACGTCTAGTTAAGCCCTGTAGCTATATTCTAGTTCGTAAAAGCGTCAAGGCCCCCAAGATGAAATTGAATAGGCAAGATAAAAACATTTCTATAGAATAATTGAAAAAAAAACTAAAATCGATATCGAATTTAAAAAAAATATTCCGTGGAAGTTAATCTATTTAAAAGGCGTTTAACAACAAAGTGCTAATAAAAAGGTTTCTCGATACGCACGAATTATGTAAGGCTGGTACGTATCTAAACGTTTTGGGATGTGGTATATGTGTAGATACCCTCACACTTTTTCAATTGAAAATCAAACAAACTATGGTACATAATGTGTTTAATCGTAATATTCATAAAGGTAAATTGTGAAGACAACAGTGCGCACATAGAATCAATAATCATTTGACGAAATTTAGTTGTTTGCGTGTAATAATTTTACGATTTCTAAAACACCAACATGTATCATAAAAAATTACTTAACATCATTGCCACAAAGAGTTATAAAAAAAACATTTAACTGATGATTTTTTCCTTTAACAAGAAAAAAAAAAAGAATATGTGCAGGACAGCATATTTTTTGATACATTGAAATTTGCAATTATTCGACCGGGGGTCAGAAAACACGTGATAATAATTTGTTATAATGTGTTTATATTAGTAACCACTGAATCACATTTTTGCCGAAAAATGTGAATTTTACGAGTTTGTAACAGTAATACCAAGAAACAAAGTGCAATTATTGGATCGACACTAGGCTTCGTCTCTTATTAATATGCAGACTGTTATGACGTCCTAACACTAAATCCGTTGCATGTGTAAAAAATGACACTTTAGTCTGGGAAGACATGATTTATTTGTAAGTTGTAATTGTCTTTGAGCTTACTTTCAGTATTATACTCAGCGTTTGTGTCCATTGCTTTTTGTGTTTTTTTTTTAGTTTCACATTTTTCATCTCGGTGCCTTTTATAGCTGATTATACGGTATGTGTTTTTCTCATTTTTGAAGACTGTACGGTGACCTATGATTGCTTTTATCTTCGTCATTTGAACTTTAATGGATATTTGTCTTATTGGAAATCATACCACAGCCCTTTATCTATACATAAAAGACTTATCCTAAAACTTCCGATGTCTGTTTTTACATTAAATTGTTTTGCTGTTGAACATTGTTGGCGTACATTCCTTCCACTCATTAATTCATTTAAAATACTGAAGAAAAATTTTACATGACGAAAAACTAAATGTATTGCAACAGCCGATTTAGTATTTATAAATTCAAAAACAGTAGAAAAATTAAAAGAATAAATTAACTGCAATCAACTGTTAGATGGCATAAACGTTGGATCTCATTAGACAATTTACTTAGCATGTATGATAACGCATTTTGATTGTGTACCTGCAAATCAAAGTTAAGGATGTTCGCTACTCTGTTTCAAAATAACACGCTTTTTAAAACACTGTTATTGGTTTAAACAATATTTTATTCGATAAGTCAAATCATTCTATATAATATAATACAGTATAAACAATGGGATTCAGAAACAAGCAACATTGCTTATTTTAATCTGTCTCCAAAAGAATGTTGACATACAATATAATGAATACTTGGAGCATGCTCTGTCAATTGGAATATATTAAGAATAGTAAATACAAAAAAAGATTGATTATATAGTTTGAGAAAAAAGGGAGAAAAAAAAAAACAAACACAAAAAACAAAAAACAAGTGATTGAAATGAGCTAAATGAAATGCAAGGAAAACATATAAATGATGCTTTCATATTATGGTGTGAATCTTTTACTTTTCAATATGTATTTTTGTACCAATACAAAAAGAGTACAATTTTCTTCATCAGTTAAACAATCTGACCCAAAAAGCAAAATATTTACATCAATACGCTGCGGAAAATCAGCAAGAGAATTCAGTAGCACTTGGCGTATGTTAGTATAGTAAGGACACGTTAATAAAAAATGAGAGCTTGTTTCTATAGCACCACAACGACAATTTGGCGAATCCACTAAATTACGTAAAAATAAATCGGAGTTTAAAGCACTAGAGTTCATTCGCAAGCGTGCATGGAGAATTTGTCCAATGCGATTTCCAACATAATAATGTGTGGGAACCTTCTTATTTTGTTTACAAATATGTTTTTTAAATAGAAAGAGAGAGTCGCACTGTCTTATATTAAAAGGTATCTTATTCCATAATTTCACGGTTGCAGGGAAAAAGTATTCTGAATATAAGCGAGTTCTTGTACCGATTTCTAAGACATTTTGACGTTGCCTTGTATTATGGTTATGCCCACTTTCTACTAAACCTGGTATTTGTTCACGGAGATAACTAGGTGTTTTGTCATATATAATTTTGTGCCAGAGTATCAATCTATGATTTAATTTATACTATATACTACAAATAGAGTATACCTGCTTTTAATAATCACCGTAAATTCTTATACAAAGTTCCATGATTATAATTTTATAATCGTTTATAAATTTAAGCCAGTCAATTACAGTTCATAATGAGTACATGTCGGGTGCCACATTTGGAGCTGGATCTGCAGATCCTTCCAGAGCACCTGAGGTCACCCCGTTTTTTTTGTGGGGTTCATATATTTAGTATGATTTCCAATGAGACAACTCTCCACTAGAGACCAACTGGCGTAGAGGTTACAACTATAGATATATATATATATATCCAAGTCTAAATTGAAAACAACGTTCAAACCTATGATTGCGTTGGATAAAAACCGCAATTTTTATACGTGTGCATGTAAAACAAATTTCTTGTTAAAGGGGTCTAAATACAGCACAAACAACATTTTCCAAAAGACCATAAAAGTGAAAAAGTATATTTCAACAAAACGCATTTGACTAACAGGTCGAACAACGGATGTTCTTAAACCCTGCTGACTGCCATTGGCGATTGCCAAATAAATTGATCACAGATGTAACAAAATGATCTTAATAGTAATTTAATACAAAACAGAAAAAAATAAACTTGTGGAAAAGATGGTATACCACAACCATGAGGTGCAAAAATTTGTACACCATATCCGGATTTCGACAATTAATGTCTCTTCAGTGATGTTAGGGATCGAAACGGTATTTGGAAGGCCATATAATTTACCTCAATTTCTTGAATTTTAAAGAGTCGAATATATCTATATATATATATAAAGCCTAGTTGGTCGAGTGGTCTAGGGCGCTGGACACGTTGCAGGCGGTGTTGCCACGATGTCTCAGATGCAGGGATTCGAGACCCAAAGAACAAAAATTTGATAACGCATATTTGCAGATCAACCATTGTTGGGTGAACAAAACGAAGTATCTATGAATTATGTTGTTAGCCCTGTATACATTGTCAAGAATCAGTCCGGTCAATATTGCGCATGCGTGAATTCAGATACCCTACATGGATAAAATCGTTATATAGAAGTTATATGGAAAATTATCTTTACAAGACGATATTCAAGTTTCTTCTCAATGGTTTTCTTAGCTGCTGCGATTCCCAGAATTCTTAATGTGTCTTCTTTTTAATGATATAGATTATTTCAAAATAAAGTTTGAACTTCTTGCAACAAATTTGGATTTTTTACAGTGATGTCAAATGGCTTACTTTTGCCGTTATTCTTACAGGAAAATGTCATTATTCGGAAGAGTGGTCAGCTTTGAAAAAAATAAATAAAATACTTTTACTTATGATATACCTTAGCTGCTGCGACCAAGAAAAAGATAAAAAATTAAAGCTTAACGTGGTGTAGTTTATTTTCAAATTGGTTATGTTCTTCTTGCTCCAAATTTGATTTAAATGTAGGCGATTTTTGTTTTTTTTTCTATCAATTTCTATTTGACAACAGGACACATCGTGTGTGTAAACAGATAACAAATTGTTATACAATCGTGTTTATACAGTCATGCTGAGACATAATATATTCCCAGAGTCATGTAATATAGTGTAAACGACATTTTGTATAAACTTGATTAAGGGTTGACGGAATAGCAAAACACCATATAATTATAATTAACGTTTTTTTATAATTAAAGACAAGGATTTGTATATCTCACTATATATATAAATCCTTGTTGAAGACTATTAGATTTTAAGTTTTTTTTGTTTCTGTTTTCACGTGGTTATAACCGAAAATTAATAAATATATCATTAGAATGCAATCAAAATCTAAAATGCATTATTTTAAATAAATGCTTGTTCATCTGAATGTTTTATCAATACACAATCATATTTTTTTTCAATGGCATTACATGGTTTCTATTCACATTTATTTAAAAAAAAAGAAGAAGATGTTGTATGATTGTCAATCAGACAACTGGCTCGTTTTCTTGACAATCCCTAGATAATAATTTTTTGAGACAATTTTAACACGATTTGAATACACAATCATATAGGAGAACAATTCCATTTCGTCGCACTTTAAACAGTGCATAAAAAAAACCATTTAGAATACTTCACGAATTCGACCACTTGATACGGCAAGATGAAATCTAATAATATATTTTACATCAAACCGAGTTTCTGTTATTTTAATTTCTTGAAACTAAATACACGAATAATAATATGTGCGCACAATAAATTGGAAAGTTTGCACCCTGCAAGACCCGTTAAATAGTTTTGAAATTCATTCATTACATAAATTGTACATTCGCCGTCAAAAAGAAACTTGTTGATGACAAAAATAATCAAAACGAAAAGTGTATAAAATGAAAAAAAACAACAAAAAACTACTTTTTATTAAATTCCCTTTGTCAATTTTTTATCACTAGCTTTTCATCTCAATTAATATTATTGAATCGAAACAATATTTAATAAAAAATCAATAATTTCTTCACAAAACGGTAAAGATTGTTAGCTTTGAACAGGTACTTGTACATGTATGACAATTAACATGTCAGCTTCAGGGTATATACCTGTGGATATATGGTTGAAACGATGCTGGAAGCTTGTATGTTTTCTGTTTCTTGTTTAACTTCCATTGTTTGCGTCGTAGATGTTTATATAATGTGAGATATTAGGTAAATATCCACGAGATAACCTACACTCCACCCACAAAATTCACAAGATAATAGAGGGTTATGTAAGCTTTAACTGAATAAATTGACTATCATAATGTATGAAAAGCTTTAAACCCCCCGTTCCTTCATAAATAATGGTTTAACCAGAGCTATATGTATATATATGGCTCTGGTTTAACTTAGAAGTAAATACAATAATTTACAAAATAAGACGATGTGGTAAAATTGGCAATGAGACAACTTGTCACCATAGACCAAAGAACGTGGTTGAAAGCAACTATAGGCCTCTATCAATGAGCTAAACCCATATCGTATAGTAAGCTTTGTAGGATAGAATTGAGAATGGAAACGGGAAATGTGTTAAAAGAGACAACAACCGGACCAAAGAGCAGAAATCAGCCTAAAGCCACCAATGGGTCTAAACCAGAACTATAAACCGTGGCATGCGGCGGGGTTAAACATGCTTGTGAGTGCTCAAATCTATCTTAATCCCACTGAACCTGGGGCAGTGGTATAAAAGCACAACACAAGACCAAACTGTTGAAATTAGTAGGAAAAGGCTTCCTTGTCAGATGGGCACGAAAAAACTATCTACAGAAGACAAAAGATCTAAAGTACCGATCTGAAGATAAATTATCTACCAGTACACATCCAACATACATATAAAAATAAAGAGACGTGGTATGATTGCCAATAAGACAACTATCCACCAAAGTTCAAATGAAGTGGACGTAATCAATTATAGGCAACCGTACGGCCTTCAACAATGAGAAAAATGCATACCGTTTAGTCGGCTATAAAAGGCCCCAACATGAAAAATATGTAACTATTCAATTGAGAAAACTAACGCCCTAATTTATAACAAAACAATTTACGAAAAACAAATATGACAGACATTAACCAACAACAGTTCATTTAACTCGAGGAATTGTGCTGTTATCCTCACTCAATGTATACTGTTAAATTCAATAATTATGAACTGTCAATGGATGTTTAAAATTAAATAAAATGACAGACATTCCGAATTCTCGAGGTACCCGTTTTGTATATATATAAAAAAAGAACCGTAAGACAACGGCTTTTCGGCCAATTATATGTGAAATAGTTGAACTAAAATTTCAATTACATTTCAGTCAGTTTGATGCTCAATTCATTTTGAATAAGAACATCTATTTTTATTTATATGCATTTTTCATTTACCAATTTGGGTAAAACATCTCATGCCGTTTCAATGTTTCAACTGGGACTAATTAATACACTAATTCAGTAGTCCCAGGTTTCAACAAAGATCGAATAGGAACTCCGGCCTTCAATTAATTATACAGAAAACATGATTTAAAATTATTTTATCGATAACATCTGATATTGGTTTTCACTGAAGTTATCTTTACAGACCAGCGGGTGTTCAACCCCTTAATTGTGCGTCTTATCGCTTATGTCAAATTGGCAAGTGACCCCATATGGAGCGAGGACGGGTTATCGTCCTTGTCGATACAAATAATTGTTTTCAAATTGGGTTATCTCCCTTAAACCGGACAGATTCTTGGCAATGAACCACAGGTTATCCGATGGAGAACGTCTGTCGTAAAGTTGTCACATATTTAGACGTATGTAGATATATACATATACTTTTATATATTTTTTCGTTTGGGCTTGTATTATATTTTCCTTCGGGTTTATATGATCCGTTCATCCTATTTCGACTCTTTAAAATTCAAGAGTCTATCCTAAATTGAGATAAATTTTATGGCCTTCCAAATACCGTTTCGATCCCTAACATCACTGAAGAGACATTAATTGTCGAAATCCGGATATGGTGTACAAATTTTTGCACCTCATGTTTGTGGTATACCATCTTTTCCACAAGTTTATTGTTTTCTGTTTGGTATTAAATTAATATTAAAGATCCACTTCGTTAGATCTGGTAATCAATTTAGTTGGCAATCGCCAATGGCAGTCAGCAGGGTTTAAGAACATCAGTTGTTCGACCTGTTAGTCAAATGCGTTTTGTTAAAATAGACTTTTTCACTTTTTTGGTCTTTTGGAAATTGTTGTTTGTGCTGTATTTAGACCCCTCTACCAAGAAATTTGTTTTACATGCACACGTATAAAAATTGCGGTTTTTATCCAACGCAATCATAGGTTTGAACGTTGTTTTCAATTTAGACTTTTATATATTTTTTCGTTTGGGCTTGTATTATATTTTCCTTCGGGTTTATATGATCCGTTCATCCTATTTCGACTCTTTAAAATTCAAGAGTCTATCCTAAATTGAGGTAAATTTTATGGCCTTCCAAATACCGTTTCGATCCCTAACATCACTGAAGAGACATTAATTGTCGAAATCCGGATATGGTGTACAAATTTTTGCACCTCATGTTTGTGGTATACCATCTTTTTCACAAGTTTATTGTTTTCTGTTTGGTATTAAATTAATATTAAAGATCCACTTCGTTAGATCTGGTGATCAATTTAGTTGGCAATCGCCAATGGCAGTCAGCAGGGTTTAAGAACATCAGTTGTTCGACCTGTTAGTCAAATGCGTTTTGTTAAAATAGACTTTTTTACCTTTTTTGGTCTTTTGGAAATTGTTGTTTGTGCTGTATTTAGACCCCTCTACCAAGAAATTTGTTTTACATGCACACGTATAAAAATTGCGGTTTTTATCCAACGCAATCATAGGTTTGAACGTTGTTTTCAATTTAGACTTTGATATATACATATACAAGTACGTCTGAAACCAGTGACAACTCTACGACAGATTTTATCAATCGGGTCACCAGTGAGGGGGATACAAGGCTGAAAACACATTCTGTACATAATTAAAAACAGTCCAACAATGTTAGATCTGTAAATTTGCGGAAGCAATTTTTTTGTTCTTCCCTGGACAGGATTCGAACTCATGCTACTGATATATCGTGGCACCAAATCGCCTTGCACTATGCCCGACGCGCTAGACCATCCGACCACCTAGGCTCGACAAAAATCAAGTTTTCGGTGGCCGGGTGTGACCTTTCCTCGTCAGTTTTTATCTAACGTCGTAACACAGTACATGATATACAAGGCATGATTGATTGATCGATTGTTGTTTGCTTTACGCCGCATTAGCACAGAAAGGCTATATCTCGGCATGAAGATGGAATATTACAGATCAGCTGAATTATCTATCGTTGAGGATCTTGCAAATTAATGTAGGATGCAGTCACAGAAATAATTATATCATAAGTACGTCTGAACCAGTGGTAACTCTACGACAGATTTTATCCATCGAATCACCAGTGATGGTGATACAAGGCGGAAAACACATTCTGGTGCCACGATATATCAGTAGCATGAGTTCGAATCCCGGCCAGGGAAGAACAAAGCAAATTTACAGATCTAACATTTTTGGGCTGTTATTTAGACGAATTATTATATGATATTGGACGTTGCAAAAATCTTGAACTTCATCCAAATTTTGAATTCTTTACACAAGACAGCTAAATTTATGAACAGTGAGCTGCAAAAGTTTCTTATCTACATCCGATTTCACCTGGATAGATGTACGCTTGATGAAGCTAGTTTGTCTAGCGAAATATTGCGTTTATTTTTTATCGCGTTGTAAATATTTTAAACATTCTAATATTTATAACTAAATATTTTTTTAAAATTACATTGTTAGGCAATTTATAAGATCTATTTTGTTACATCATAAGATATATTTTGTTAAATCTTGTGATCCGTTTATTTGGCAATCGCCAATGGCAGTCAACAGGGTTTAAGAACATCATTTGTTCGACCTGCTAGTCAAATGCGTTTTGTTAAAATATACTTTTTCACTCATTCGGTCTTTTGGAAAATGTTGTTTGTGCTGTATTTAGACCCCTCTACCAAGAAATTTGTTTTGCATGCACACTTATAAAAATTGCGGTTTTTATCCAACGCAATCATAGGTTTGAACGTTGTTTTCAATTTAGACTTGTATATATATGTAGGACTCTAATCTATGGCGGGTTCCAGATCTATGGCAGATTCCTTATCTATGGTAAATATGACGTCTTATCCCCGGCTTAGTATATTTCTAGGAGTTTGATTGGTTAACGCACGTCATTACAAAACCCATAGCCCCTGGGTGTTGCTAACCCATATCCCCGGACGTTGCTACCCATTATATCAGGGAATTTCACGCGCGCTTTCCTTATTTCCATGGTTGTTCCTTATGAAATATCGAATTCTGTAGATTTTCAATGATGTCTGTATAATTAAATATTTAATCCACTAACGATTTTATCTTATTATATCGATTATTCGCACTCATTTTAGTAAATGCATCACTATGCAGCCACATTGTCAATGAATGGTACTACTGACCTAGCTATCCAAATGACCCACGTTGACGTCACACCGTTTATGATGTAACTCTCACAACATTGCGCGCCAAATTCGACCCATTTCAGTTTCTCTGTCTCTAGTTTAAAAAAGTCTTATATTTGTCTACCTGTAGGGTTCTACCAAAGGTAGTACCCTACACCCCGTTAAAAATATGACAAATTCCCAAATTTCAATAAAAGATATTTAAAAAATGAAAAAAACATTGTTTTCACGTTTCACTTTGTGGTCGAATTTCCCTAAAAATCGCCAGATTTGGACTAAGACCGGGGATAAATTCGTTATCTACGTTCATATCCGTAGATATGGATATGAACGTAGATAACTTATAATGCCATCCCAAATCTATGGCAGTTTTTTAAGAATCCTAATCTATGGCAACTTTTTAGTTCCCTAATCTATGGCAATTTTTTTAGTTTCCTAATCTATGGCGGATTTCTAGATTTCAAATCTATGACTTATTTTCTGCAAAGGTCGGACCAGTCAGTACATATCTGACCAATGATTTAAAGGTCGAAATGTCCAAAGGTTGCAAAAGAGCTGCTTTTAAGTAAAAACCAGTATAAGAAAAATAGGACTATTACTAGGAAGCCTATCCATAACCGTTTGTAAAATGAACACAGACTTTAGGGTTGAAATCATGTGCCCCGGAAGAATAATTATTTCCTACTCTGTGCATAGTACCTGTTTGACCCTTTATTAAACCAAGTCCCTTAACAACACACAAACAGTTTGAATTTTTAGCTAATATCTATTTGAGCGTTGAATAATATAAATCTTGTTGGACTGATGACGATTTAAGTCCTTTAATGAACAATGACTCGCCTCAAACACGTGACTCTCTAAAAAAAAATCCTTAATTCTTCAACAGTACAGTTATTCGACATATTTATAGATATAAAATATCTACTAGAAATCTATGTCATATTTATTTTTTCCAAATCTCAAGAAAGATTATTTGCTTCAATAGTACAGTTAGTTACTGTTATATAGCTGACAAAATATTTTATGTTGTGTTACTTCCTACAGAAAATTAAAGAGATCATAGGAATACAAAAAATAGCATAAAAACACAAAACAACAAACCAAAATGCACGGTAAAAAAGCTCGTACAATTAAGGGTGATGCCAACACCAGCAACACGAGAAGAAGAAAAAAAGGTAGAAACAAACACAATTCTGAATTATAATTTATTTATTAATTTGGATACTTGCAAACTTGATCTTTTTCTTTTCCTTTTGTATAACAAAACCGTCGTCGTCAGCGGCAGCTTCGACGTTACATGACGTTATTTTAAAATTGTGACGGAAAATTGCGTAGTATCCAAATCTGCCATAGATTTGGAGAAAACAAAATACTGCCATAGATTTGTGATTTGGCGTTTGTGACATCATATTTACCATAGATTAGGAATTTGCAGAAATTTGCCATAGATCTGGAACCCACCATAGATTTGAGTCCTACATATATATATATATATAAAATGACTGATTAATAGCCAACGATAAATCTTACGGGGCGATGGATCATATAATTATGATACAGTACACTACAAAATATTTTTATTTTAGGTATGTCGTTGCGCCGTGTTTGGAAACTTTAGAATTGTACTAGCGTCTCTATGATGTTCTGGTAAAACTGTTTTTTTTTTTTATAGAATTCAAGATTGCTATAGTTTTATAATCAGAAAAGGTTGATAAGATTCATTTTACATCATGATCATACTGATGAAGGATACCTGTTATCCGAAATATTTATAGTTACATTTGTTCATTTTATTGTTATTTTTTGGTGATGTTGTACCCTTTTAGATATATATATATATATATATATATATATAAATCTATAAAAAGGACCAACCAGCAAATCTAATATGCACCAGATCATCTAGAATAGACGAGACTGCGCAGATAAGGAAAACGTTATAAAAGTTTAAAGATTTGCTCAACGGTACTAATATTAGATGGTAATATACGAAGACGATGTATTAAAATCGTGTTGAAAAATATTTCGGCTGAACAAATAGCCTTCGTCAGGGTCAATAATTTTAGATATATATGTATGTTATCAATATGTACTGGTTAATTTCGGGATTTTTGATACAGTCTGTGAGTTAAACGAAGGTAAGTTCATATTGTCACACACTATTTTTGTACTAAATTTTATATTCAAAACTATCTAAATATGTTGATTTCTATTAAAGCTTATTAACGTGTACATTTCGTATGCACCAGGCATATTTAATTTATTCAATAGCAATGATTTCGAATTTCATAATGAATTTAAATGTCCGAAATATTTGTTTACACCTGAAACATGTTAGATTATAAATTTATATTTGTCAATACTTATGGTCAAGATTGAACTTAAATCTTACGGTTTTTCAATATTTCTATTTGATCAATTATGTTTAGTTCAATACACAAGCGTGTAAATAATTCTCTTTGATAAACGGAATCAATCTGTTATCTAATTTCTGTCGACAATATGACCATTACAAACTTTGTTGTTAGCAACGATATTTGGTATTTAAAGAAAGATAATTTTTAATCAAAGGACTCCGTTTGGATATGTCAACGAGAGCACATGGACTCCGTTTGGATATGCCAACGAGAGCACATGAACTGCGTTCGGATTATCCAACGTAATCAGATATACTGTTTTTGTTTTAAAATTTCTGATTTGTATAACACTGTTATTTTATATTTGGACTGTATTAAACTAATTTGGACTTTACCAATTTGTTTACGTTTATTGGATTGGACTGCCAACTTAGATGTGAATGAGTGTGATCTAGATTACAATCCATTAACCAAAACCCAATATCTCATATATTGGTACCGAAACATCTAACCTGATGTAACACGCTCGTATCTTGTAGAACAACAACATCTGACAACAGATACAAAAGCTAGTTTCCCCATCTTCAACACCATCCCACACACGGGATCCCACTCAAAGCCATTCCGGCATTTTTATCTGGAAACGTGTCAAATTCTTTCTTGATAAATTGGTGGAGGACCCGGGCATTCTTTCTTGATAATATTACTAAATATGACAGCAGAAAAATAGAATTACAGCATGATTGTCGATGAACTATTTTATTGTACATGTTGAAGTGCTTTTGTAGACTCGAACACACGATAAAGATTTAGACCCCGTTCACACTAGCATTTTTTTATCGATCTAATTTGAATCGATCTAAATAAAACCAGATAGCGTTCACATTATCTTTAATCATAACGATCTCTATCGGTCTAATCTGAACCACTGCGTTCACACTACAATTAAAAATGAAATCGATCTGACCTCATTACCCGTAAAACTGTAAACATTGTGTATAAATAGAAAAAATTAATCAAATTTATGTGTTGGTACACTGAAACACACTCTTAAAAAAATTAATGAAGTTATTGTTTCTCTTGAATCACAAGTTCAAATTTTGATACTGGTGTTCTTGTAGTTCTCATTAATTTCGAAACAAAAAACTGTAGCAAGGAAGAAATGCTGCGGTTCGGAAAAAAAACCCAACAAAAACAACAGAAGAAAAGAAGACACACAAATTTATGGTACGGCGAAGACAACTTTTTTCCGTTTGTTTTTACTTGCATTTACACAAAGGTCTGTTTTTAAACAGAGAAATATTGGTTAAACAACGAACCACCGATATATACAGGGGTGTTATGTTATTACACTTGTAGTTTTGTCGCTATACATGCGCATAGATTATTTTCGATTCAATCGTACTAGTTTAAACCGATCTTTGCGTTCACATTTAAAGTTAGATCGGTTCACTTTAGATCGATTCAAACTAAACTACCTCTTTTGGTGTTTTAGTTTAGACCGATTGAAGATCGATTCAAAGCGTTCACATTAGCCCTTAAACCGATCTAAAGTGAACCGATCTAATTTAAATCGATATAAATGTCCTAGTGTGAACGGGTCTTAGTTTATTTAATCAAAAATAATTATCGTTACCGTTAATTTTGGAAAAAAATTAGCGTGATTCGTCAAAATCAATCGATTTTTTTATCGTCTAAAAGAGAGTGTACATTTTATCGTCATGCACCAAAAAATTAACGTTAACGTCATTTGGCAAGAATTTTTACCGTTATTCGTCATGAAGGTACCCCCATTATGACCCTCATTGATAGGAGAAACTACTAGGTACATGTATGTCAGTAAGAATGGGTATAAGTTTGGATTACTGTAATGCTCGACATTATCAAACCGCATTTAAATAGCTCCTAGAGGCTTAAACGTTTTAGATATTTGGTTTCTAATTCGATTGGTTTCAAGATTACATGAATGTTATAACTGTTGAAATATCGAATATTTGGGAAAGCCAAAACCGAAATTGTCATGTTTGATGTAATATAAAGTTAACTAGCATATGCAATAAACTAGAGAAAGTATTAGCTGTGCGTTTATTTATAGAGCGATCACAGGGGAAAGCTAAGATAGAGCCACATATAACCAGAATATTATTCAAAGCATATGCTGAAATACAAATAGGGACTGATTAATTTGGGCTATTCCATCATAGCCTACAGATAAATTATAATTCACACGAAACCAGAAGTTTATCTGCAAAAAGTGGCACACAATTCACCGTCAAAAAAATGTTTGGTAAACCTGTTCGGTGTTATTTACGAATCATTCGCATATAAAACTTGTACTTTGGTATACATTGATAGGTGTCTCATTGACACAATTCCTTTTTTATATATATTTTAACACTTTTTCAAGTCATCGACGTATGGGATCAAAATGTACTACTTATACAGTTTTCAAGTTTCTGATGATTTTTTTTTTTAATTTGTTAACAAACCCGAGTATAAAACACTCAAAACGTATAGAAGTGGTTAATATCTTATTTTATTCTCAAATCAATATCATATTTTTTTCAAGTTACTCAGTTTATTGATTATCAAAAACTATCTGAACTTCGTCCTTCAAAAATAAACGTCTTCTACTCATCCAACAAATGACCCAACTGCAAAAAAGATTATTTGTATTTATATGTAATACTAAACCATACACAAATTAACAATTTTGATAATATCTAGTTTTGGGTGAGTTGTGAGATGGTAGGTGTATAGTTCCTATCTGCGCAGAAGGCCAAGATATATTTCTCCAGTTTGAATATATTTTTTTAACAAATCATAAAAATTTTACACATGTCTCTCTTAAAGTTCTTTTTGATTATATAAATCCTTTTACACATCGGCTTTCCACTCGTTACGCCCTTATAGCTGTAATCGCCTGTTATATTCATGACGTTTTAACTTTGATGTGGTTTGTGTTGCTTAATGTTTTGTTTTCTAAGTCCTTTGTAGGCTAGGCTCAAGCTTTGTAGACTGTTTTTTTTTATTCTTTTCGTCGTATTTCTTTGGCATGGTGTTATCTGTTTTGTACAATGTTTTTTTTATTCTTTTCGTCGTTTTTCTTTGGCCATGGTGTTGTCTGTTTTGTAACGACGTATGGTATTTGATTGTCCCCTTAATATCTTTGGTGGATTTAGATCTTGACATTATGTATAGACACTTGTCTAAAATTGCTTTATATACGTGTATATTTCTTTAGATCATTTGTGTCGTTGGTTGCCGTCTCTTTGTCTTTTACCCAACATGTCCTCTTATCTATACGAGATACATAATTTAATCCGAAAAAATTACAAGAGTTTATTATGTGTACGCCAGAAGCTTACCGTTCTCACAGTTGGAATTGGCATTAGAATGGTCATACATTACAATACAAGGAGTGAAGCATGCAGAGATCATTATACATACCCGCCAAAAGCACCATATATAATTTTAAGTTCCTATTGGGGTTCATATGGCCCAATCCTTTATTCTCGAAGATCCTATATCTTGTTATATTGCATAAGTTAATTGCTGTTGGGGAGGGGGGTTCTTATTTTAGTACATATAAATATATTCTAGTTAATTGTTGGGGGTTTTCTTATTTTAGTACATAAATATATTCTAGAATTGTTTTACTAACCTGTCTCACAAAGAACACCAGAAATTCCTACGGGACACTCGCATGTATACACCCGGCCGTCAGGATAACAAGTACCTCCGTGCTGACATGGGTTTTTAGCACATGGGTCTTTGATATCTAGAAAGCACAGACACTCTCTTGTAAATATATTCTGAATGCATTGATATTTTTTATGATTTTGTTATGTTTAATGTGCGAGTCTAAGAAATGTCACAATATAACTGCAGTCAGACATCAATTTCTATGAGTAGGGTTGAGCACTTACAGACACCGTCAACCCCGCCCCATTATTTAACTTCCTGTCCAATCATATTGCATGGCTGTCGATGTTAGCCCGTCTGCCTTAATTGTGTAGGCTTAATGTTATGATCTTTAGCTCATTGGACGAGAACGAATGTACTAGTATAATACAATAGTTATATAGGTTCTGCAAAATTGATGAACCCGGAAAAAGGGTGGGGAACTTAGACTGATACAAGAGGTTATGTTGGACAGGATGGAATTTTGCCTTGCAATAGGCCATCTGTGAACCCCTCAAAGAGTTATTTCTATGATTCTTCAATGTGCAATTAACATGACATTTTCCGAACACGTGTCATCAGATTTTAAATTCCTCGTTGTGGCCATATGTGGTTGTGTATTTGTACATGTACATCCCGCATTCCCTATTGGACGCCTCCTAGCATGGGCTGTAATAGCGAACATTCCCTAAATCCTTGCATTTGACATAATACCATAATTTGGATTTAACCTCATGCATTCTTTTTTTCTCAAGATTATTCAATCAACACATTCTTACTGATGTAGTAACAAATCTTTATTTTTGTCTTATTGCAGTGTAATTTTCATTATACTTCAAAATTTAGTAATTAAGCGAGAAAACTATCCTCTTAACTTCGTTATAGACGTATGCATGACGCCTATGGTGTGACCTCAGTTGTCGATGGATTGCCTCTGTGCTTCACATATTCAGTTATTGAAAAGAACGTCAGATGTAAAGATGACAGGAGGAACTCCTATTTCATTGACTGAATCTTCCCGCAAACAAATAATTCTTATATAGATAAAACAATGATTTGCACATCTTTTAAATCAAATAGAACTAGGAAAATTGGCATTATAATGTTGCACGTACTAATATGTCCATTTATTTTTTTCTTTCTATCAAGGTCACATGTCTATCGAAAATCCTCATAGGTCATGTTGATGGTCAATCGGGTGTTGTCCAGGTTAAAATACGCACAGAACGTCAAAAATTGAGACAAATTTAATATCAAATCCCATGTATTTAGACCAATCTACTACTGTAACATGTATATCTCAAACAGGATTTTCGTGATTTATCCTTAACATGAATCAGAGAACATTTTCATGTAGAAGAAGAAGAAGATGTTTTATTTCAATTAAATGGTCTCACAAGGAGCATAATACAATATAAGACATTAATAAGACAATAACAAACAACAATAGTCTAGTATGCATACAAAGAAAAAACAGTTTGAACATAAATGAACTACACACATATATAAATATATATATACAAGTCTAAATTGAAAACAACGTTCCAACCTATGATTGCGTTGGATAAAAACCGCAATTATTATACGTGTGTATGCAAAACAAATTTCTTGGTAGAGGGGTCTAAATACAGCACAAATTACATTTTCCAAAAGATCAAAAAAGTGAAAAAGTATATTTTAACAAAACGCATCTGACTAGCAGGTCGTACAACCTTTAAAACATTGTTTTCCGTTTGGAATTAAATTAAAAGTTAAGAGACATTTTGTTACATCTGGTGATCCGTTTATTTGGCAATCGCAAATGGCAGTCAGCAGGGTTTAAGAACATCCTTTGCACTAAAAATTATTCCTAAATAATTATAACATATATACAAACCAGCCGCATCAAAAATGGCTCGAATTAAAGCAACTTACCAAATCTGAAACCGATAGCAGCACCAATGACGCCACGTAGATCTTGATGCAGTGAAATTTCGTAGCCACCGCAACCACCCATATGCATTTCAAATATGAAATAGAAAGGAGGGTCCATGTATCTGTTTTTCTGAAGAGGTTGTGAATGTGTTGTCCATGCTGTTATTAGTGTTGAAGGACAACATTTTTGGAAATAACCTACAGGATCGGAATTGTTACGGTTAAAAAACAAGGCTAAATAACTGTTAGGATTGCTGTCACAGTTGGTGAAAGTGTAGTCGGCGCCACCAGCACGATATCCTTGAACGTTTCTGTGACCTGCGGTAGACATTGGAAGAAATCCGAAATAGATATATGGCCCAAGTTTATCATGATTCTGGGGTTCAGCGTATCCATTATGTTTGTTGTACTGGAAGGACAAGGGCGTCGTATGATATCGATTTAATTGTGCAACTTCAATCTCTTTTTGGACACCGGAAGCGGTGATATGGCGTACGATAGCACGTGTTCTGTCTGTATACAAATCATCTATATTAATATCTACATGGGATAGATTTGAAACAAACGCATAGCCATAGTTTGTATTGAACTCACACCATACATTGTAGACTTGTTGTTGTTTATTATAGATTCGGTATGACCCTGTCGTACTTTGAGGATTTGTATAGTACACATCTTGACAAGAATCTAAAAATTACTAAATGAATTACAATCAAGTACTTAGAATGACAAAATATGTGAATGTTAGTGACAGTGTATTTCAAAAATATTTGAAAATATGTGAAGCATAACAAATATTAAAACAACGATGATTAGAAAACATATCAAGAAATTTAATTCAATCGATAATCACTTCTAAGTTAATATAATAAGTAAACATATTTACTAGTTCATACTCTAGATTATCAATACCGAGCGAGGTGGTTAATTCGTTTCATTTTATTCTAATTGTACGTTGGGCTTGTATTTTGAAGGTTTTATGAATGTGCTGTTTGTTGTTGTCTTTCTTTGTTTGTATATAAAAATAAGGAGATGTGGTATGATTACCAATGAGACAACTATCCACCAAAGTTCAAATGAAGTCGTATAGACAACCATACGGCCTTCAACAATGAGAAAATCCATACCGTATAGTCGGCTATAAAAGGCCCCGAAATATGAAACAATTCAATCGAGAAAACTAACGGCCTAATTTATGACAAAACAATTTACGAAAAACAAATATGACAGACATGAACCACTGAACTACAGTCTCCTGACTTGAGACAGGCACATACAGAATGTGACGGGGTTAAACATGCTTGAAGGTGCCAGCCCTCCCCCTAATTGGTGTAACGGCACAACATAAGAACAAACTATAAAAATCAGTAGAAAATGGTTTAAATCATCAGATCGATATATAACAGAAAAAAAAATCAAGCAAAAACACAGACCGGAGACGTGGCAGGGTATTTATACATCCCTCACAACAGAAATAGCCAAAGATCTGGGGGAAACCGTTATTGACAGCTAGTTCAAAGCCAACAACAACTAATAAAAAATATGTATATAAGACTAAAATATCAACCAGTGCACATCCAGCATCCAATGGGTTTAGTGCAAAGACTACATTAACTGTCAGAGAAAAACATGACCTTGCGCAAGTCCAAAATATAGGTATCGGAAGATTGTAGAATGTCGGTTATTACTTCGAAGGAGTCGTTGGTAGTTGCTGTGATCTGTTTTACTTTCCAGTAATTTGATAATCCATGTTATCCTATATTGGTAAATATAATAAAACAACTAACAAACATTCTTTTAACTAGCAACACGTTATTTCTTGTGCATGATCTTAATTGTGGTTTTTCTAAAAAGGTACTGTATAGATGGAAACAACGAATTTGTTTTTTTTTTTACTGCAGTCTACATAATCTCATATAGATGGATACTTTTCTTTAGATACAAAAGAGATATGACGTGCTTACTCAACACTGCAGCAACAGTCGGTACGATGAAAATCAACACTCCAAGCACCATCATTTTGAGTTATATCTGTAAAAGGAAAAGATTGGATATTGGGATTGCAAATGTTCTTTAAAATTAGAAAACTCATTACTTCTTTTGGTTTTTTCTTTATTGATAATATTCCTTACAGGCGAAATGAAATTTAACGTATGTTCTTATATGATCAGCATTTACATAAGTTAGAATAAGGTTAATCAACAAATAAACTTATCGTAGATACTAGCCTTAAAATTGCGTCCGCCAGACCCGCGTTTCGTCTACAAAAGACTAACCAGTGACGCTCGAATCAAAAAGTTAAAAGGCCAAATAAAGTACGAAATTGAAGAGTGTTTAAAACCCCAAATTTCGAAAGGTTGTGCCAAATACAGATAAGGTAATCTATTCCTGGGGTAGAAAATCTTCAGTATTTAATAAAAACAAGTCTTGTAAATTTTTATAATTTAAAATTATGGTCCATATCAATGACAATTCATGTCAACACAGAAGTGTTGTTGACTACTGGGTTGGTAATGTCCCCTTTGTTTGTTCTTGTCTAGAGACTCGAGTTGGACGTTAAGAAAAAGACGAAAAAAACCAAGGTGACAACCAAAAAACCATATGTTAGAGAAAAAATACAAAACCATTTAAAAAACAAACGACAAACATTCCACAACAACACTACACAGAAAACTGAAGACTTAGCAACACGAGACCTACCAAAAAATCGGGTTCTCCAGAGGGTTACGTAGATCTTGCTTCACATATGGCAGTCGCCAAAGAAGTGTTAACACAAAGAACCAGTGGCTCTTAAGAGCCTGTGTCGCTCACCTTGGTCTATGTGCATATTCAACAAAGGACACTCCCCAACATTGTAGACGAGAATAGAATTCATGACAAAAATCTCTGTTTTGTTGATCTTGTATTGCTCATCATTTAGTCTGTTTAGTTTCTCTCTTTCTTCTTTAGTTTGTGCTCAAAACACAAAAGAGGGTAAATAAAATCCTCATTTAAGGGCAATCACTTCTATAAAGAGTGACAGTCTACTTACTTTATCGACAAATTTGACTATTTTATTTTGCCTTATAATGTTCTTCAGGTTAAGATCTTTTAGCCCTGAAATTTTCAGACAAACCAGACAACCCGTAGCTGGATTGCTGCCTTTGAATTGGTAATTTTAAGTAAATTTTGCCGTTTTTGGTTATTATCTTTAATATTATTATAGATAGAGATAAACTGTAAACAGCAATAATGTTCAGCAAAGTAAGATCTACAAATAAGGCAACATGACCAAAATGGTCAATTGACCCCTTAAGGAGTTATTGCCCTTTATAGTCAATTTTTAACAATTTTTTTGTAAATTTTTGTAATCTATTACAAAATTCTTCTCCTCTAAAACTACTGAGACAAATTTAACCAAAATTGGCCACAATCATCATTAGAGTATCTAGTTTTAAAATGTGTCCTATGACCCCGCCTACCAACCAAATTGGCCGACATGGCTAAAAATAGAACATAGGGTAAAATGCAAGTTTTGTCTATTATTTTTTGAAACGTTATAAATAGAGAAAATCTGAAAGGAGCAAAAATGTTCAGAATAATGAGCTCTACCAATTGTCTATATACGTCAAAACTGTTAGACAAATTCTTATAGGAGTTATTGCCCATATATGACAAATTTTACCATTTTTTTCATTTTTGCCTATTATCATGAAAACTATGATATTTTTATATGATTTAAATTATAATAGATATATAAACACTTCAAATCACAAAAATGATCAGCAAGGCAAGATCTATTAAAAAGTCAAAATTTGCCGTTATAGTTAGTAGACTGTCACTCTTCATAGGAGTGATTGCCCTTAAATGATGATTTGTTTTACTCTCTTTTGTGTTTTGAGCAAAAACTAAAGAAGATAGAGAGAAACTTAACAGACTAAAAGATCAATAATACAAGACTGACTGCAGAGCTCCAGATAAGAATTCACAAATTGGGGTTTTTACCCACCATTTTTTTTATGTAATTGGGTGATAAAGTTTTTTAATTGCATTATCAATTCCAATTCACACCTCAAGCAAATATCAAATTGGGTTTTTCACCACCAAGCTCCTTAATGTATTGGGTTTTTTCATCAACACAATATTGAATATTTAGGCATGTTATAATCACATTATATCAACCCCAGATGTGTTTCCATCTTAAATGTGTTTCTTTCTTTGTATATGTGCTTAGCTGTTTTATTTGGTTTATTCACTGACGAGCAATTGTACGTTTAATTTGTGTCCCGTTTTAAACGTTCTGTCAGTTTTGTATTTTCTCAAAACTTATGTAAACTGCAGCTGGTGTCACTAGTTGGACAGCAACTAATTGCCTTTCTAGATCCCATATGATCACCGTACAGTTTATAGTTGGGATAAGTGTGGCTAAGTGTTTAGATTTTTATGTAATATATGTGAAATTTAGGTGCTGTAAGAAAGTTTTGCCAGTCCTTTCACCTATTTGCCAGATCTACTTTTTAATAAAAATAAAAAGTAGTTCCCAGATTTAAGATATACCCCAAAACCTTGAGATTTATAGGGTGGTTTAATGATGGAGACCACATTCAACTTAAATTTACAAATAATTCTGCAACATCAAGTAAATAAATGACAATGTTATACTGCACTTGCCAATAAGACAACTATCTTTTAAAAGCATCCAGAACAATTAGACCAAAACAAAGAAAGTGTCAAGCTGCATAATTTGACGTAAAAAACGGATATGTGTATTCATTCATCAACTTAAATGAAAAAAAATAATATATAAACTGTTTTTGTTTAATTCAATTTACATAAATCTAGGTTAAGTTGTCCCTTACCAGAACTTTTGGTTTCCGATGCTTTCCAACTACATATCATGCCATAATTGATTTGGCCTTTCACTTTTTCCAACTGATTTCGTTTTTGACGAAACCCCGTGTTTATCGTTCTATAGCAATGTTCTCGTAGACCCCCCCCCCCCCCCCCCCTCGTACCTTCAAACACGCCCGTGCGTTCAATGGACCTTCCAAAAATCACTAGCTGAGTCTTGTTATCATCATAACTTTCCCTCAGCTATCAAAAAGAAGCCGAAAACATGCTTCTATTCAATATTTTTATCGGACATTTACTTTCGTTTTAATTCATTGTATGTTATGATAAATCCCGAGCAATTCTAAAAAATATGACAGCATGTCACACGCTAATTGGATAAACGCCGAGAAGATCGAAATGTTTTCATAAACACGTGTACCTTTTGAGCAACGGAAAATTCTAACAGGAACCCATTACAGCTACTTGATGCAGGGCTCTATTTTAAGAACGAAAGGACATTTCCAATTATAAATATTATAAAAATAGATTTACGCGACGACTGTAATCAGATAAGGGTAAATAACGCAAACGATAGCGAATAAAAGCGTTAAGAACTCATGGTTTTGGCATATAATAGGGTTTTCCTTTGAATTAATTGGGTAATTGAACCCTGCAATGGGCAATTGCATTGGGTTTTTAATTATTTGTATTGCGTGATCACGCAAATACGCAGCTTATCTGGAGCTCTGTCAAGATCAACAAAATAGAGATTTTTGTCATGAAGTCTGTTCTCGTCTACAATGTTGGAGAGTGTCCTTTGTTTGATATACACATAGACCAAGGTGAGCGACACAGGCTCTTTAAAGCCTCTGAAAATTTCAGGGCAGATAGAACTTGACCTGATAAACAATTTTAATCCGTCAGATTTGCTCTAAATGCTTTGGTTTCAGAGATATAAGCCAAAATCTGCATTTTACTACTATGTTCTATTTTTAGCCATGGCGGCCATCTTGGTTGGCGGGCCGTGTCAACGGACACATTTTTAAAACTAAATACCCTAATGATGATTGTGGCCAGGTTTGGTTAAATTTGGTCTAGTAGTTTCAGAGGAGAAGATTTTTGTAAAAGTTAACGACGACGGACGCCAAGTGATGAGAATAGCTCTCTTGGCCTTTTAGGCCAGGTTAACTAAAAAGTATGGGTCACCGGGCTTTTTTTTCACGCTAGAGGTTGTGCAATTTTGTCAGATTTTGTATAGATTATGCATGGAAAACCCAATATTGTGTGATAAAAAGAAAACTTTACCATAGAATGAGGGGGTGGACAGCTTTTGAGGGAGGTGGGGGGGGGGGGGGGGGGGGGGGCGGGAGGTGGAAGACAAAAAATAGGTGGGAGACAAAAAAGATTCTAAAAGTGGGAGGTGGGAGATAGGGGGCGGGAAGTGGGATGAGGGTACCCCCTGTCCACCCCCTCTAGAATTTTAAGATAAAATATGAGAAAATAACTCTAATAATATGCTTTCAGATAAGAAAAAGAGAAAAATGATGTCACTGGACTTGTTTTCTTGCTACATAATAAAATCGTAAATTCACAACACATTCTATTATAAAAGTTACTTTATCTGAGTTATCCCCACTTATATCTGAGTAATATCCCCCCTTATATCTGAGTTATATCCCCTTACGCGGCAAAGTTGAAAAAAAAATTAATCAAACAAAAATATTCTGTTTTTGTGAAATAGAGCCGTAAATATGATTAAACACATAATTTTCTTTATAAACATGAAAAGTCTTACACATGAATTACACACTACTCTCGAAATTTGTAAATTTCATTAAAGATCTAGACCGATTGTTATCTGCTATTGCAAAATCCAAGATGGAGGAAGACACCCCAGCTACCTTAAGGGCAATTACTCCTAAAAGAAGTCGTCTGACAGTTTTGACGTATAAAGACAATAGGTAGAGCTCAACATTCTGAACATTCTTGCTCATGTCAGATTTTCTTTATTTATAACGGTTTTCAAAATAATAGACAAAAACTTGCATTTTACCCCTATGTTCTATATTTAGCCATGTCGGTCATCTTGGTTGGAAGGCGGGGTCACCGGACACATTTTAAAAACTAGATACCCAATGATGATTGTGGCCAAGTTTGGTTAAATTTAGTCCAGTAGTTTCAGAGGAGAAGATTTTTGTAAAAGTTAACGGACGACGACGACGGACGATGGACGACGGACGCCAAGTGATGAGAAAAACTCACTTGACCCTTTGGGTCAGGTGAGCTAAACATCATTAAGATCTGTGTTTACATTTTTTAGGAACTATTAGTATGAATGTCTTTATTGGGTCGAAAATAGGACATCAAACGTACAAGATTCTAACCTGTTTGGGTAATAATAAGTTTATTAATGTTATGGGGAAAAGATATTTTCAAATTGATTGTTTAAAAAGTAAGTTATAAAATGTTTTACAATTGCGACTCCGTCAGACAAAGTTGACCATAGACGGGTTTAGTTTTTGTGTGTGTGCCTTTTATGTTTCCAGTCTGCAGCGTACCGTTGAAGTTTATTTTCTTTTATAAACTCATAATGTGGTAACAGAAATCAGTATCATATGTTTAGTTATGTACAATATAGCATTATATAATGTTCACGTCTTCTTCAAAATAACCAATTCATATATGTATAAGAGATATTTATGTAACTAGAGATCTATGGGCAGGCCGCTTCACTGAAGACTTAATGCATGGAAACTGTCTAGCAATTATCTCTCCATTATTTTCATACAATATTGATATTATTTTATATCATTATGATTTCATGATTGTGAAACTTATCTCTAAGTAATTTAGATAGTCAAACCTTATATATGTATGTGAACTCTATAATTCTGTCTGTATTGCTTGTAACACATATTATATACCACGTTTTAAAGTAGCATGGGAGTATATACAATCGACACCAAAATGCGGAAAAAAGTAAAAGTAAAACATTAATTAATATGCATGTCATTTAAGATAACCACTGACGAGAATATTAACTGAGATTTGACTTATTTTTTACTTCTTATTAAAAAGAAATTAATAACAAAAATACCGAAGTCCCAGGTAAATTCAGAAAGGCAAAAAACCATTAAAACTGACAAAACAAAACGCTCGACTATACCACATTCCAACGGAACGACTGGAAAACAACTCGTATTCCTGACTTGGTAGAGACATTTTCCGATGAAAATGGTACGTTAAACCTGGTTTTACAGCAAACTTAATATCCAACTTGTATTGCAGTTTACTATAGTTTTGCTATTGTGAAAAAAAATAGTGTGAGCATCCCATACTTACATAATTAGTTAACTTGACAATGATTGTGATCCATCAGTCAACATTTGTTTATCTTTTTAAGAATTCAATCCTTGCCCTTTTTACTTCAATCAAGGTAAGTTTAAGAACGAACGATAAGAATAATTCGGAAAAATCAATTAACTTAATAACCTGTATATAATAGAAAACAAAAAAGCAAATACAAAAATCTCCTAATGTTTTTTTTTCTATCAGGGAATTTAGTCTTGATTTCATCTTTGATTGTCTCTGTCAAATATATCTACAACTTTTATTCGAAAGATATAAAACTTGACACATTTTAAGACTGAATGAAGACTGTATTATTACGGTAAATTGATAGTAAAATTACCATTTGTATTTTGTCAACTGGCTACTGGATGGTACCCTCTTGGACTAATTGGCTACCATCACCGGTACCGACCCAGTTTTAAAAATCTGTATGTTATGATTTCCGTGTTTTTACGTGTTTCTTGGTTAACCGTTTTTAGGCACGCTCGAGACCAATATATAGGGTGGCGTTTATTTTTAGACACTTAACAGTTCTTAAATAGCCCTTTTAATCCTAACGAAAAGTGAGAATTATGCACATCATTTAGTTTAAATATAATATGCTTTAAAATTGCAAATTCTCTATGTCTCTCTCTTTAAATAAAATGTTCACTAGTTTGTAAATTTTTTGCTACAACAGATAAAAACATTTCGGTCACGTTTTATTGATCACCGAAATGATATGCAAGTTATTGGGCAACGAAATGATATGCAGCATGTGACAGTAGCCATTGGGACATACATCGAGCTTATATTATCTTGCCAAGAATATATTACTCCTAAAAATAATTGATTGATTTGACAAGCAGAAAATACCACTTTAAATAATAAAGTATGAGCCAACCGGTTAAGTAAACGAAATTAGAGACAAGAAGCAAGCACAAATGTCGCATAACCGAGGAATGTCTATATTGATCATTACAGTTAGTTTGTAATTATTTTAACAACTCTTACAAACCTGTTTACAGCAGCAGACAAGATCCAATGACTTAAGTGAAATGAAATAGAAGTACATGACCACTTTCATATTGACGAAATTGACACCATTTGATAAGACACACAAATAATCAATGAACAGAATGACCAATAACTCGTAAATACACGATATCTCCTACTCTATCCTAAGATTATCCGTGACAATACCTTGTTTCGTAAATATATAGGTGACTACAGTGCTTTTCTTATTTAGTAAATATTTGAACTCATATGGAACGTATTATTTCGGGGAAAAAAATTATACCCTACATTTATTGTAAAGATCCAAGTTTATGGTGAGATCTTTACGGAAATAATTTTATATCTTAACATTTAAGAACATTATTTCCTTATATTTAAAAGATACGCAATTTCCTATTATTAGTCAATAATGTACAAATATGGACTCCAATGTACCTATAGTAAATGAATAGAAACTGTTAATAAGATCAGATAAATTTTATTAAAAGTGAAGTATTCGTACAAACATGAAAAACACAAGGTATTTAGAGCTTTTCTCTAACAATAAAAACATATACATCAACAATTAAAACAGTGCCATGCTTAATAAGAAACTGGAGCAAGATGGCAGACATGTGTTTGTAAAAAAAAATTTTTGATCAATATCTTAACGCAGTTAACTTATTCATTTATTTAGACATGGATATCATAATATGATTCGAGCGTCACTGATGAGTCTTTTGTAGACGTCTGGCGTACAGAATTGTAATCCTGGTATCTATGATGATTTTTTTGTTCTACGTGACGAAAAAAAATTGTTCCTATAAAATTAGTCGTTCTAATTGATTCAGTTTTTAATAAATTAACATATCTTTAATCATAATTTGTGTTTGATTTTATGTAAAAGGATCATCCAAATTTGGTGTAGCTAGGTCGTGTATAAAATGTTTCAAAAAGTCTCTTACACAATCGTTCCAAATTTAAGGGTATGATAATTAGGTTTGTGTTTGTGACCTTAATTTGTCTTCTTAATTGATTCATAAGACTTGGACATTAGTAATTTACTGTTGTCCTAATTATACAAACCAGATCACTCTGCAGTAATTTCTATGCCCCCGCCTCGGCGAAGGGAGTTACACTTGTTCTTCTCTAACTTTGGTTTGCTTCAACCAAAACTTATACACGGTGCTTATTACTATAAAACACAGATCAAATTCGAATTTGGGTGGCGTCACTTGAACAGTTCTCTAGTCATGTCCCTTTATAAAAACGAATGTTTAATATGAATTTTGAATGTTGAAATCGAATGTTGAAAAAAAATGAAAATATCTTTTTGTTTTAATTTTGAATGTTGAATGTTGAAATCTAATGTTGAATGTTGAAAACGAATGTCGAATACTGAAAAACGAATGTCAAATATTAAAAGTTGAAAATGTTGAAAAAAGAAAGTTTGTTGTATATTGAAATCGAATGCTGAATGTTGCATAACGAATGTTGAATATTGAAATCGAATGTTGAATGTTGAAATCGAATGTTGAAAAATGATTTTTTTTAAGTTGAATGTTAAAAACGAACGTTGAATTTTGAAAAACGCTTGCTGAATATTTTAATCGAATGTTGAATGTTAAAAAAAGAAAGTTAAATGTTGAATGTTGAAAATTTAATGTTGAATTTTGAAAAACGAATGTTAAATGTTGAAATCGAATGTTGAATGTTGAATGTTGAAATCTAATGTTAAAAAAAATTAAATAATAATATTGAATGTTGAAATCGGCATCCGTGCAGTTTTTTTGTTTGTTACTATGTACGAGTTTTTAACTTTCAAAAACTAAACAAGAGGTGGATATTTTATTATATGAATGATTGATGCAGATTTTATGGTAACCTGTAGTTGTTACCAACCTTGTACGTTGGTTATTTATGGATAGTTGTCTCATTAATAATCCTATCACATATTCTTATATTCATTGTATTCTGCATTCAAGACACCTCAATTTATTTCACATTTAAACTGGTTTTTTTTTCTATCGTTCACTGATCAAAATGAAAGTTTTCATTGATTGATGTTGTATGCCTTTAAGTTTGTAGTGAAAAATAACCAAAGGCTGAACATTGTGTTCGCCAGATGAGCATAAAATCTACATAAGACTCACCAGTGGCACTCGAAGAAAAAAGATGAGAAGGCTAAATCAATAAGGAAGATGAAGAGCACTGAAAACAAGATTTTCCGAAAAGGTTGTGGCAAATAAATCTGCCTAAGATTATCTAATCCTGTAGTAAAACCTTGGTGTTTGGAAAAATTTCAACATATTTTCATAAAAGGAAAATTTACAGAAAATGACGTATCAATGATAATTCATGCCCACAAAGAAGCGTTCACTACTGGCCTAGTGATACGCTCGGGGACAATACGCCACCATACCAGTAGTGGCATCTTCTTAGTGGTAACGAAAACTCATCATTTATAGGCTTATAATTTACTTCTCTATACGAGCGTGTCTTCTACATAATACTCATCAGTAGGGCTTGAATTTAGAAAGCAAAATTAATAACTAAGTTGGAAACTAAATACTCCGAAAAAGCTGTGCGAAATCTAGTAAGGCTATATATGAAAGTTGGGAAGAAAAAAAACTTTAGTGTTTCTGATAATGTAAAAATTCATACGCGGGAAATTTACAGAAAATTAGACGTCGCTCGATCAAAATATTTAGAAGGCTAAATTATCAAGAATAAAAAACAAAGCCTATCATTATTAACAATTAATTAACAAATAAATTAAGTTTTTTTCCACATTAATTAATTTTACATTTTGTGAATTGTATTTTTGGAAAGAGTGTGGACACCTGTGGTGTAACAACTTCTTGTTTACAAGGTGTCAATTAAAACTCATTATTTATAACATGTTCGTGATTTACCCATGCCATCGAATAATTCAAACCTAATATACATGTCACACTGTGAAATTATGTCTCCGAGACAGATGTATATTCAATAAAAACCCATTATGTAACTATCAAATAAAATGAACTCTGAAACAATTTATCAAGTGTTAATTATTTCATATCAGTTTTTTTTAATACAATATCAAATTATGTCTCTTTTTCAATAATACAAATCTAAAATCAAAATTACATTAAGATAAATAATTATATATGTACTCAAATTATTTAATTAATTATGATAAATTTAACACTGAAACAGTTTATGTTATACTTAAACATTATCCTTACTTCGAGTACTTTTAATACTTTTATTAATGACTTTATTACCTAAGGAGATCTCGCGAGGTTTAACTAGTGGCCGCGTGTTATTACGGGATTTCGCCGAGTTGCGAATCTCTTGTATTATATGTCTCTGCTAGATGTTGGAAGAAATCCCAGATAGATGTATGGTCCCTGTTGAACATGGTGATAGGGTGAAGCATAACCATCATTTTTATTGTACTGAAAGGACAAGGGCGTCGTATGATATAGATTTAATTGTGCAACTTCAATCTTTTTTTGAACACCGGAAGTGGTAATATGGCGTAAGATAGCACGTGTCCATGCAATAGGTTTGGAAAAAAAATGCATAGCCATAGTTTTGATGGAACTCACACCATACATTGTAGACTTGTTGTTGTTTATTATAGATTCGATATTACCCTTTCGTACTTTGAGGAGTTGCATAGTACACGTATTGACAAGAATCTGAAAAAAAAACACGAAAAGAAATACAATCAAGACAGTCTTCAATTAGAACGTCCGTGAATATATGTGTCTGTATGTACATGTCATTAATATTTAAACAAACATTTGGAAAATAGAAGAAAGTTAAAAATATAATGAAACGTAAACAAAATATTAGTTTTATCTCTAAACTATCAATATCCAAAAAGTAATAAAATGACAGTAGTATTCCAATGTCAGTAATAAACATACTAATATTGGAATAAAAACAGTCTGAATGGCATTCTCAAACGGAGCGGGACTTGACAAACCTTGCTTAGACTATTCCTCTGTAAGTGAAATCACAACGATAAAATATGATTTTGCTAATCGTGCATTATGTCATATGCAGGACAGGTTGTTAATTGCTAATCAAGAATGGGAAATTGGCCATACGAAATTTTTTGTCATCGCGTTTTCAAAGATCGTTATATCTAAAATTAGCATGGACAACCCTATTATATCAGATTTTGATTTTTGGAATAAGAAATGTTCGGTTTTCCTTTTTTTAATCTTTTTTTAGATGCCGGGGTTTTTTTTTTTTGGGGGGGGGGGGGGAGGAGAGACATGTTAAAAATTTAATTTCAATAAACAGTTCTCCATGTATATATTAGGGCTTTTTTTCAAACTCATTAAGAGAGATGATTAATTAAGATACATGTTCGAAAGAGATAATATGTCCTTACGCAACACTGCTGCAATAGTCGGTACGATGAAAATTAACATTACAAGCTCCTTCATTTTCACTTGTGTTTATAAAAGGAAGAGATCACCAATTGAGAGTGCAAAAATTCAATTTTAAATTGTACAGTGGTATAGAAAACACACTTGTTTCATCTACAAGAGATGAACACATTTCGGTCAAGTTTTACGTGAACAATTCCATAGTAGACTTTGTATTTGTGATTTCACAAATCGTTTTAAAAGTGCAATAAAATAGTAGGCAAAAAGGAGGTGAAAGATACCAAAGGGAAATTCAAACACCTAAGTCGAAAAAAAAACTGACAACGCCATGACAATAGTCATTGGGGGTAAATACATCGACATTTTATTATTTATCCAAGATAGTTTTATCCTTAAATAGTATGGAGTGAGTAGACAAGCAGCAAATGCCACTTTTAATATCTAAAGTATGACCCAACCGATCCTACAAGACAACAGGCCAGCTCGCAAATCATATCATTACCGAAGAAAGTCTATATATTGATCATTGAAAAATTTGGAATAATTTAAAAAACTGGTTTAAAACCTGTTTATATCAGTAGATAAGATTCAATGACAACCGTGAAATGAATTTAGAGTACATCCCAATGACGTCGTGCAATCATTAGATAAGACACACAAGTAATAAAATAGAAGTATACAGTAAACAACACTTCATAAATACAAGACAAATACTGTCAATTTACCTTGACAATCTCTTTGTTCGTAAATCTACAGACGACTGCAGATAATTCATAGTAAATGAAATAGGTTATACGATGGAGAACGTCTGTTATAAAGTTCTCATATATTAAGACGTATATAATAAAATTAATGTGACTGCAAGGTAAGTAAAATAATCATCCTTAAGGATAGACAAAATTAGCCACTCAACATCATATACTGTGTTTTAACCCGAGATACAGCCGACGAGGCATTACTCGATATAAGAAAACTATTTAGCACCTGAGATCACTCCCGGTTTTTTTGGTGGGGATCGTGTTGCTCAGTCTTTAGTTTCTATGTTGTGTTTTGTGTACTGTTGTTTGTCTCTTGGCATTTTTTTTTCGCCATCAGCTTATTTTCGACTTATGAGTTCGAATGTTCCTTTGGTATCATAGCTTAGTTTGTCAAGTAGTGTAAGGCGCTAAACACAAAAGAATTGATAAAGATGATATAGAATTATAACATGTGTTATCAGACTTACAAAAATGAAAAATGAAACTTCCACAAACATCGTTGAACCGAAATAAAAGGGTAGTATTGACAGTTATATTCAACAAAAAAACATAACCTACATCCTAAAAGAAATACTCGCTTTCAAAAAAGAGTCATCATACAAAAGATCTTAATCAAATAAAATGTTAAAATTTTTGAAAACACTAAAGATTTTCTACCCAAAGCAAAGATGACCTTATCCAGATTTAGGTTTTATTTTTTGTTGAAATTCCGGGTTTAAATACTCTTCAACTTCGCACTAACTGCGGCCTTCCAACTATTTCAAATACATTCGGGCGTAGACGAAACGAACGCCTGGAGTATAAAATTATTAGCCTGGTATCTGATGAGTTTTACTAAACGTATTTGTACTACTTCGAAACAGATATTTCAATTTAATATAATTGAAATCGTTAAAAACGAATTTGACCAAGATTTCTGATAATTAACAAGTTCAGTGATCTTTAATATTGTGTACACAGAACCGATTTTATGACGTAAGTATGTATTCTTTGTTTTCGTTAGTCTGTATGACCAAAGTGTAATGGCCTATCTGTTTCAAATGTGAATACAACATACTTTAACTTAAACTATAAATTGTTCACTGATCTGTATTTTGGTCTATTCACAGTTATACTGTTATTGGCAATCATATCACGTCTGCTTTTTTTTATATTGTTACGTCATTTATGTAGTTCTGCTTGTATGTAATGCTTTATACACTACCATTGCAGTTGGAATCAAAATGGAATCCCAAAAAATCATCTTCACATATCATTTTCATACACCATAATAAATATGAACCCAAACATGACAAGTTCCCAGAGAAGTAAGATATGAAAAATCAATGACATAAACCGGCGTTGACTACCCCTTTACTCCTCCTCTTATTGCATCGCATTAGGGTCGGGACAGAACAGTTTGGCAGTAATCGCAAACATTGAGAAAAAATGTTAAACTTTGTAAAAGATCTCAAATATATGGCAATGATGATGAAATAGTGTTTAAAAAACGTCCAGTGGCAAATATAACATGCAAATCAGGAATAAAACATGTTAATGGCATAATGCGATATGAATATGAAGTCCGTTGTTTACTAGATCGACAAGCTGATGCTGCTTTTCAATGTGCTAGTAAACAAGGTATTAATAGTCTGCATGAAGAGATGTCATCCTAGCCAGACTATTATTCTGACTCCGAGCCAACCAGTCTTTGCCCTGTATCCTAAATGAGCGTGTTTAGAGAAGAATCAGCAAATACCAATTTTCAAGTCTTTACATGAGTTAACAGTCAAATCTAGGAGTAGGTTAATCATGTTATCCATGACAAAAGGTTTATAAACTGTTGACACAGACGAATATGTCTCGCCTGTCGGCATAAAAAAATCACAATCTGATGGACAGCAACATTGGTTATTAATTCAGTCGCTGGACCATGATCTAGTGGGCAGGGCCTGAAAATAGTCGACATATTGAGATGTACAGACAGTAATGTAACTTTATAGAAAATATCGTTGTCCATTGTAAGTAGTTCCTATCAATCTAACTTTAGTAGAAAACGTAACATTGAAAATTGCTAATTTATTTAAAGTCACTCGACCATGTCCTAGGGGGCAGGGCCTCAAAATAGTCGTCAAACTGATATGTACTGATAGTAATGCAACTTCATACAAAATACCATTGTTCTATCACAAGCAGATCCTATCAAACTGACTTAAGCAGAAAACTTAACAGTAACTAGAACGGTTATAGTGATGCCACCATAATTCAAACTTGATCCGTGTAATGTGGTAATAAGCTTTGTATATAAGATTCATAACGTTGAGGCAAACTAAAGTTTGAGAACGGAAACGAAATATTCAGCAATTTTTCCATATGTAAAGGGGCATAACTCTGGAATGGTAAAAGTGACGCCACCAAAGTTCTAACTTTATCTGTCTTTCGTGCTAATAAGCATTGTGTATAAGTGTCATAACATTTGGTTGAGGCAAACTTAAGTTAAATAAAATGCTCCGCTGGGGCGCAGCTTGATAAGACCGCAGAGGTCGAACCCTGAACAGTTGGGGCAAGTATGGACACAACATTCAAGCTTGATACAGCACTGAATTTGGATTGTAATTAAATATTTGACACAGCAAAGGTTTCTGACACATAATGAATGTGGTCTAAGAACTTAAAATTTTTAATTTACCTATTCAAACCATATTATTATGATTTGCTTTTATATACAAATCAGATATAACCAATTTAAAATGGAAAATTTTAAAGAAAAAAAATGAACCCCCCCCCCAATTTTTTGAACCCCCTTATGATTCATCACTTCCAAACTCAATCCCAGCCTTCCCTTTGTGGTATGGTACCTTGCAGTACAATTTCAGAGAGATCCGTACACTTGAACACAAGTTATTGTCTGGAAACTAGAAAAATGCTTGTTTTTTTGGCCCCTTTTTTGCCCCAAATTCCAAAACGTTTAGGGCAATTACCTCCAAACTCAAACCCAGCTTTCCCTTTGTGATATGGAACCTTGCAGTACAATTTCATAAAGATCCATACACTTACACACAAGTTATTGTCCTGAAACTAGAAAAATGCTTATTTTTGGCCCCTTATTCCTAAACGTTTTGGGCAATTTCCCCCAAAACTCAATTCCAGCTTTCCCTTCGTGATATGGAACCTTGTAGTATAATTTCATAAAGATCCATACACTTACACACAAGTTATTGTCATGAAACTAGAAAAATACTTGTTTTTTGCCCCTTTTTGGCCCCTAATTCTTAAAATTTGGAGGCAATTACCCCCAAAATCAATCCCAGCATTCCCTTTGTGATATGGAACCTTGTGGTACAATGTCAGAGAGATCCATACACTTACACACAAGTTATGTCTGGAAGTTACAAAAATGCTTATTTTTGGCCCCTTTTTGGTCCCTAATTCCTTAACTGTGGGTAACATAACACCCAAAATCAATCCCCACTTTTCTTTTGTGGTATTGAACCTTATGGTAAAATTTCATTGAGATCCATTCACTTAAACTAAAGTTAGAGTGCGAAAACTAATGTGTCTTCGGACGACGACGACGACAACGACGACGACGACGCCATCGTCAAACCGATATACGACCACAAAAATTTTTTTGCGGTCGTATAAAAATGGAACCACATAAGTGATGCCACCAAAATTGAAACTTGGTCTGTATTTTTGTGGTAATAAACATTGTGTATAAGTTTCATAACATTTGGTTGAGGCAAACTTAAGTTAGAGAACGGAAACCAATTTTGGGACGTACAGACGGACAAGGGTAAAACTTAATACCCCCTCCGCTACGGTGGGGGCATAAAAATTGCTTATTAATTGAAAGTGACTGGACCATGACCTAGGAGACAGGAGACCATACTAAAATTGAAAATGATCCACCCTTTTTCACCAATTTCATATGTGATAACTGTCGGCTTAAACTATCAAGATGGAAAAAGACATAAATAGGAAAAATAGACTTATTTCAACATTGAACGAATGACTCTATTTGGCAGCGTACAGCAGCAGAATGTAACGAGTGAACTATTTGGATTACTTTGTACGTATATATGACAACCACCGGTATGTTCGTAATTTTCCGTGAACACGAAAATGACCAAAAAGTGTCAGTGATTTGATCGAAAACATGCCGAGAGTCAATTACCATTCCAGACCGTAAACTAATTAACGAGTAGTCGGAAGATAGGCGGCAACGCAGATGAAACCTTTGAACTGGCGTTGTTGTTATTCCTGTCAATATAATACTTCCATGGTCTCACTTTGCCCGACTTTCGTCACAGGCGAGACAAAAAGATGTTCACATGATATATCAGTGTATCTTCTTAAACAGCTTATGTTCTAAAAAAACGCTGATACAAGTTTTCAAAAATTGTAAAGATGAGTAGTATCAGATTGTTATAATGACAAATGTTTCAAAAATTTCACTTTCCATAACAGTAAACAAACTGAGTAACAAGTCCTGTTCTAGCATACTACTTTCATATTCAAATTTCAATTGCTAGATATAACGGTGTCTTTACCAGTTTATATGTTTTGTGCTTCACTGGTTGCAGAAAGACATTGAAAAATGAAAGAAAATAATACAAACTAACATTTTTATTAAATGCTTTTTACGTAACAATCATGGCACAAAGGTTGATATTGTTTGGCTTCCACTAATTATTGCACTCGGAATAATTATCAAACTGATATAATGCTATCAAAACTTAATATAAAACTAAACCAAACAGCAAGTAAATATATTTTGATTTTCTCAATAAATCACAACCTATCAAAGCTTTATATAAGTAGATAAATATACTCTTAAAATGGGATATGTTATCTGTATACAAAGATATAATTGTATCCCCAGCTCACTAACCAATTGAGTAGCTACATATTGATAGTCTAAATACACTGCTTACTTTATTGTTACACAAAAAAACTATGCGAATTATATTTAAACAACTGTTTATCACAGACCTAAACAGAACGAATATATGATTTTGACTTCGGTGGGACTTCCATTAAGCCTTTGCACTAAAACATTCTTGTGTGATTTTGTATAAAATGATAAATATAGTTGTTAAAATGTACAGGTTTATGATGTATATATCTCAGTTATTCTTTTTCAACAAAACAACTTCTTTTTCAGAATATAAAATATTCATAGACAAATATGTAAATGACATAAATGTACAGGTGCCATTTTGAAAACATATCAATAATGCTTCAATACAATTATACAAATTAAAACATAGAGATAATACATGATGTTTCATTTTTTGCATAGTAACCAAATACATGGATATCTTTGATAAAAGAATTATAGAAGTCAAATTTCTTATATATAATGGAAAAGAAAGGATATTGTGTAACGTTTCATGACACAAAATCTCTACACACGATTGCATAAAAACATTATCCAAAGAACAATTACCTAAAACATAAACCTATCTTCAAAAGTGCCAGGTTTAACATTGTGATGCATAAAACATGACATAACGGAACAAATTCATAACTATTTAACTGATGTTAAAAAGTATATTTCAATATTTTTATCACCAAATATTTACAAGCCAATCAAAATGCAATATTTTCAAATATAATAACAAAATATAAGAGCAAAGAATAATAAATTAAGGAATTGCACTTTTATAAATGGCAAGATTTGGCTTATGCTGTGTATTTTATACAATGCTGTTAATTTTTCAAAATAATGGCAAGATTTGGCTTATGCTGTGTATCTTGTAAAACGCTGTTAATTTTTCCAAATAAAACATTCACAATTTTAACTTGTAAATCCCTTATCACTCTTTATAAATGAACATATTCTTTTGGTAAGATCTATTTCCTTTGTTGATTTGCTTATCAAGTTATCCTGATCAATAATCAACTCTGCCTGCAGAGTAAAGATGGTTGCTAAAGGGAAAACAGGGCAAATGTATACACAATCAGCTGTGTATCATATATATAATACTTTTTTGTTTTAAACAAAGGAAAATGATATAGGCATTTAATGAAACAAGATATTTACTGATTAAAGAGTGAAGATACAAATTAAAGTGTACGGTATTTATAAGATATCTAACAATATATATTATAGAATTAAAATGAATATAACAAAAGAATGGAAATGAAAAACTCCAATATGTTATGTTAAAATTATGTTATAATATATCTGAAACATGAATTTAAGCACCAGAAGTGCTAACTTTGAGGATAATCATAAAAATATAACATGACTTACACTTTATATTTTTCTCACATATTCGAAATTCATGACTTTTATATGACGATCTTACTCAATATCTACAGAGAGATGTAACAGTAGAGGAGCCTTTTTTATAATTCTGTATTTATTTTCTAGTTAAAGTATATCAGGGCTCTGCTATTTTGTATTGTAAAGCAATCGTTTAAGACTTTCATAAAACATGCACATTTAAGACAGACATGCAATTCAGTCGTCAGACTTTTCATATGAATGTTGAAAATGATTCGTTTCATTCTAAAATTACAACTATTTTTTACAAATACAGAATATTTTGTGTTTGGTTAAAAAAAAATGCCAAACTCATTCATATAGATATCAATTCTTTAAAGAAATGTAATTTAATTTACATTTTTTGTTTGGTAGTAAGAAAACAAGTACAGTGACCCCATTTGTTTTCTGAAAGTCCATTATAAGAGCTTTCATCTCATCTCAAATTTTATTTTAATATTCTATAGTTTAGTTTAAGTTCTGTATACCCAAAAGTGTTTTTCATATAAAATCTATACAGAATCTTACAACTTTGCACAACCTGTAGCTTGGAAAAGTCCTGTGACCCATATTTTTATTACATTTTTGAAAGTAGCATCATATAAATTATATGTTAGCTGAAACATGAAATATTCTATCGTTTTTAATTTCGACACCGTTAAGATCTACCTTAACCTATATAAACAATGATATCAAAATGTTATTGTTCATATCTGTAGCTGGTAATCTTCTTTCGCTGATGTTGTAGAAGCGCTCGTAATGTTTTACCAGCATTACCAAAGTCTTCTTCAGAGGCTAAAACAAAACAAACAGAAATTTGTGATATCTTTTATTTCATTTCTTTAGTTAACTTAGGGTTCTTATACAGTTACTTAATTGCAGTATCTTACCTTTGTCAATAAACAAGTCCTGGCAGCAGTCAATATACAAACATGGATAACGTTTGCATTTGAATGAATTTAGAGTGAAAGTTTAAGATATAATTGTGACTCACTCGTGGAGAATTCCAAAGAATTGCTTTAGTTAAAAATGTTTACCTTTACATCTGCAAGAATAGACCTCAACATCTTTTTCATGCATAATAAGTTATAAATATTTGTTCATCCTTTGCTGAGTAAAGAATTTGCAAATGAATTAATCTAGCACCATCATATTCTAAAAAGATGTTATTTTTTTTAAATATGAATGAGTGTAAAATATGTTTTAAACAATTTCATGCAACTGTGTACCCTATTAGGCGTAATAGAATATGTGGACATCTTGCAAATATACTATGATGTGGACTAAAGCAGATGTTCGTATAGGAGATCAGTTATCATGTCATAACCAACATATTGGTATAAAGTAACATCATTTCTATATTATACTAGTTTAGGGGATACTACTAACAACCAACAGGGTTGTATTTTAACGTTAATCCACAATTAAATAAGAACAAAAAGCTTTGTGTATTATTTTTCCCCATTTCTTGAAAAAATCAAATATCAATGCGTATTCCGTTTTGATAGGAGAAATGGTTGCTTTATTTGAAACTGTCTTAGTTCATACAGGACGCCAGAAAACAGTATCTCATGCTGTCAGTTTTTAAATTAAGGCAACAGTAGTTTACGGATTTCAAATTTCGTAAATTGATTAAGAAGGTAAATCAAGGTAACAAACAAAAAAACTGAGGGGAAATGCATGAACTCCCAAAGGAGCGAGACCGGGTACGTTGACAGGGTAAGCGTCTCCAGCTTTGCATGCATTACCCGCCACGCAAATCCACACTCAGTCAAAATGTCAAAATCAGGACACAGTATTTGGCAGGATGCCATTTCACAGAAATTTATAATACTCATTAAAATGAATGGCATCCAGACAGGTACATGTAAAATCATAGAATAAGTGAATTCAAACAGAAATGCACTATGATGTATCTTTAGTATAATACACCTGCAAAATTAAACGAAGTACCAAATTCAATCATCACACAATTAGTAATACATGCAGAATATATTAGTAATTTACTACTAGCGCAAGATTAAGTACATACAAATATGCAAGCTGCAAGACACAAATAGAATCACTTCACTACTATACTTGCCAGGATCGACAACAAAACAATCATATGCTAAATACGACTTTTTGAATTTAAAACATGATGAGTGACACTTAAACAAAGAAAGTTATATTTTCCTTTAAAATGTCAAGTTTTCGTTTTTAAGATGACAAAAGATAACACAAAAGCAAATTTCTTTTAAATAGTACTTCTTTGCTTGCGTGAATACTTCCTTCTGATGTAAAAAAGAAACTTATGCTTTTCAACCTCGTTCTTTATTTGACCGTTTAACAATCCTTTTTTGGGCGTTAGTGATGAGTCTTTTATAGACAAAACAGGTGTCTGACATACAAAATTTGAAGCCTGGTATCTTTGATGAGATTTTTACAGTATATAGTATATCTGTACCGGCAGCACAAAGGGCAAAATAAACAACGAAGATACTAAAATATAATAACTGGATTATTGTTTGCAATAATAAACAATGAACTGTTGATTTCAAAACATGCTAGATAACTCATTCGTAATGTCTGTTGACTTTGCATTCATTATTTCAGGTGTTTCGTGTGAATCATGAAGAAAACGAGAAAACATAAGAACAAATATTATATGTGAAGAGATTAAAGTACCAATTTAACAAAAATAAAAAAGATTGCAAAGTTGAATGTTCATTCTGTATACAAATAAAAGTCAAAAAATTTATACTGTATAAACATAAACCAATGTCTTTACTTGTCTTTTGTTCCTGAATTATATGTTATACATTACTGATCGAAAATTTTGATCAAAAAGATCTAAATGAAAGTTGTTTTTATTTTACTTAAAATTACAAAGTTAATTTTGCAAACATGGCTGTCAGATCTTTCTTAAAAAACACTCCCCATTCAAACAATAATATTGTTTCATTTTAACCAATATCAAATCAACTTTTAAATGATATTGCTTTTATCAAATTATGTCACTCTACATATAAGAAGAATGTATACTATTGTTTATAAATTGAACACATATCGAAATACTAGTTACATCATAAATATTAAAAAATGGAAATTGAAAAAAAAATATTTTACTTTCACTGTGTCTTCTTATAATAACTTTTATACAATATGGGGTAATAATATCTGTTAGATTAAGCAAATGATATAGAAAGAATATAATTTTAAGCAGAACACGTGTATATTGGTGAACAGAAATTTACCATTTAATAATTGCTAAGCATATTGTCTAAATCATCTGTAATTCCTTGGACTGTAAATAAAATATAATAATACACAGTATCCATCTCATAAAGTTTATTCTTTAGAATAGCTATATTTTAATCATTGTTATTTATATACTAGTACATCATTAAACCTCTTCCAAAAAAATCTTTATTTTAAAAATGTGAATGTCCATGCATATTTTTGCATTTTACATTGCATAAGTCTACTATCAAGTAAAAATCATTATTTTATCATGTATGTAAACAATGAAAGAATAATTGTTTATTTATACACAAAATTATTTGAACATTTATACATAAGTTGACGATAATAAAAACCTTCTTCTTTAAAAAATATTATAGTATTAATCATACGCTGTTTTATGCACACTTCAAATTTATTAAATTGTATGGCTGATAATTAATCAGCAAGAGAAAAGGTTCTTGTATGAATGTGCTTTACAAGTGATGCAGAAAATATCAATTGTGAAAACTAGCTGAAATTAGCAATCTATGCTATAACTTTTCTCCAGGATAAATAAAAATATTACCTTTATATCTTAACATCTTGCATTTTGAAAAGCTGAAGCAAGATTTAATATTATTCATCTAAAGCTAAGAAAGCAAGCACCTTACCTTCAGAATTATCATCAGAATAGTCAGGTGAATCTGGGGCAAAACTAGGTGGTCGACCAACATCATCATCGTGTGTGTCTGCCTTCTGTTTCCTCTGCTGTAATATTGCCTGCAGTTCTTTTGGACCCTGTGTTTTATACTGCGAAAGCCAAAGATATATATGAATCTGAGCTATATGACCGAAAGGGATAAAAAATAAAAGTCAATTCCATCTAAGGTCAACTTTGTCTAAGGAACTTGGCACTTTAGTTCTTAATAATTTCAAAATTTATAGAGGGACAATTTAAGAAAGGTTTGTTATAAACCATGCAAATACCGAAGCTCTGACTACTGATCAATAACTTACACTGAGAAATTTTCCTGTTAATTTTTTTATGAGAATATATGCAAATAATTCATGAAATATTTTATATTTCAGTGACAAAGGTTTATTTATATGAACCAGTACCACTGGAACAAAAAAGCATGAAACAATTTTCATTGTTTTTCACCTTAAAAGATATAAGTACATACTCCTGACATATTTTTCTGAAGTGTGAGATGACCATCCAATCTTTGTGCTTCATCGTGACTTATCAACCTTTCCAGATCCTTCATCTTCATTCTAAGTAAATCGTGGCCATTATATCCTCTTAACACATCAATACACCTAAAAATTAAAAAAACAAATATATCAGGTTATGCAGCACTAAACCCTGGAGCTAAAAGTAGAATCTCACAATAGGTTAAATTGTCCACTTCAAGATACCATAGACAGGTATGACAATGAATTCCAGAAATGTATTGTCATAGATTGAAACATGAAAATATTTCGTTGTCATTATACAACTTCTTTTTCTTTGAAACTATTGATACAGTTAAAGACTATGATACATAAACATACTTCTGAGAAAAGGATTTAGAATATAACCAGTCGACGACTTCTTTGGCTGATGATTTTGTAGACAGATACACGTTCTGATTTTGAGGTTTACTCTTTACGGCTGGCTTTCCTGCTAGTCTCTGGGACAATTCATTGTGTAACTGGTCTTGTTGTCGTTTGTTTGCTGTAAAACAAATATAGCTGTGTACATGTGGAAACTGTACTACACATTAAACCTAAGACACAATAGTTGACACTTGATCGGATTTCTTAATTCAAATATTACAAAATGTAACCTTCTAGTATAATGTGGTTGTTTTAGGAAAAAAAACAGGATATTTTGTGACGCAAGACATGCAAAGATACTCTATAATAAGCAGAAAATTATGTTTTAGTTTGAACGGTGCATGCCGCATGCTTTTTGTGGAGTTCGTGTACCTCAATCTTCAATTTTTCTGTGAACTGTTTTGTTATAAATGTTTGTCTTTTTGTTGTTTTTCTTATGATCATAGTGTTATCTGTTTTTATGGACTGATGATTTTCTATTGCCTCCTTGGTGTCTTGTCTTCTTTTTATCATACGAAACACAGGGACTTTCAATACAAAAACAGGTGATATAATAAAATGCTCCGCTGGGCGCAGCTTGATACGACCGCAGAGGTCGAACCCTGAACAGTTGGGCAAGTATGGACACAACATTCAAGCTTGATACAGCACTAAATTTGGATTGTGATTAAAAATTTGACACAGCATAGGTTTCTGACACAGAATGAATGTGGTTTAAGAACTTAAAAAAATTTTAATTTACCTATTCAAACCATATCATTATTATTTGCTTTTATATATAAAATCAGAAATAACCAATTTAAAATGGAAAATTTTAAAGAAAAAAAAAAGGAACCCCCTTATGATTCATCACCCCCAAACTCAATCCCAGCCTTCCCTTTGTGGTATGGTACCTTGCAGTACAATTTCAGAGAGATCCATACACTTACACACAAGTCATTGTCTGGAAACTAGAAAAATGCTTGTTTTTTGGCCCTTTTTTTGCCCCCAATTCCTAACATTTAGAGGCAATTACCCCCAAAATCAATCCCAGCCTTCTCTTTGTGGTATGGTACCTTGCAGTACAATTTCAGAGACATCCATACACTTGAACACAAGTCATTGTCTGGAACTAGAAAAATGCTTGTTTTTTTTCCCCTTTTTGGCCCCAAAATCCTAAACGTTTTGGGCAATTACCCCAAAACTCAATTCCAGATTTCCCTTTGTGATATGGAACCTTGTAGTACAAATTCATAAAGATTCATACACTTACACACAAGTGATTGTCATGAAACTAGAAAAATGCCTGTATTTTGCCCCTTTTTTGGCCCCTAATTCCTAAAATTTGAGGCAATTACCCCAAAAATCAATCCCAGCATTCCCTTTGTGATATGGAACCTTGTGGTACAATGTCAGAGAGATCCATACACTAACACACAAGTTATGTCTTGAAGTTACAAAAATGCTTATTTTTGGCCCCTTTTTGGCCCCTAATTCCTCAACTGATGGTACCATAACCCTTAAAATCAATCCCAAACTTCCTTTTGTGGAATTGAACCTTATGGTAAAATTTCATAGAGATCCATTCACTTAAACTAAAGTTAGAGTGCGAAAACTAATGCGTCTTCGGACGACGACGCCGGACGACGACGACGACGACGCCAACGTCATACCAATATACGACCACAAAAATTTTTTTGCGGTCGTATAAAAACTGTCAAGGCAATAAGATATCTTATAGCTGCAAAAGTCGAGGAAGAATATTAAATATTGTCTGAGAGTGTACTGAGTATATTAAAGTACATATTAATTAGTTACTTCGCTTTACCATTTTACTTAACTATGTCCATAACAATAGAGCATTTCATTCTTTTCAAGCTATCTCAATTTTCTTTATAGATATGTTTTTATTATTATAATCCATAAGTGAGAAAGGTTAGATATCAAAATGTTTTAAACATTTCAATACAATAGACAATTACTTCATTCCGCAATTATCTTCTATTTTTAAGCCATAGTGGCCATGTTATTTGGTTATCAGAGATATAAAACACAAATTTAATGCTACATACTAGTACCATAAAGACCATTCAGGCCAAGTTTAGTTGAAATTGATTCAGTAGTTTCATGAAAGAATAGTTTAAAAAAGTTAACGACGACGAATGCCAAGTGAAAACAATAGCTTGCAAGGTCGATCAATTGGACCAGGTGAACAAAAAAGTATATAAAATGTATCTGTCAACAGAGAGACGCCGACATAAATAGTTATATATCGTATAACCAATTGAAAGGAAAATTCATCCTATATGAGCAATTTAAAAAACTTAAACTTAACTTTATATGTTTCTGACCATCTAAAGAAGTGTAAAATGTAATGTTTATGATCACCTTTACATCACACATACACCAGATATTAATAAAACTAAAGGTATATAAGATTGGAGCACATATGATCCCTATATGTATATTGAAACTTTATATCTTACCTTGGCCAGTTGGGTGATACTTTTTGCCAGCCGATGGTGGTCTATTTGCTGGTGGTGGAGGCGGGACAAATGATGGTGGTGGTGGCGGAGTTCTGGTTCTGTGGCGATTTGGTTCTTCTTCAAAACTACGATTTTGATATCCTCTGGATTCGCCTGCCCGTTTTAATTCACTACTGTTCCTATTTTTGACTCCCGGTTTATAACTTGTCGGACGCTCGTTCTTTCTATTATTTGATCGACGTCGTTCAACTTTGTCCTCAATGCTTCCATCATAACTACCTGAAAAATTATCCGCATCACTACTATCGGGCGTGTCATCACGGCTACCATAGGGATCACTAGAACTTGATCTTTTGTCTTGTCGTCTGCCTTGCCGATTACGGTCACTCCCATCACTTCGGCCATCACTGTCATTTCTTTGATGGCGGGATGGTTTTATTTCACGTACAAACTCCTCTTCTTCTGAAAAGTTAATCAGGATTAGGCATAGCTTTTATTGATGTGCATATAAGGAGTTATAACGGTTCTTAATAGCTCTACAACTTGTTCATAAGAAAGAGCCAAAAGGTACCAAAAGGACTCTCAAAAGTCGAAGAGAAACTGACAACGCCATGGTAAAAGACCAAACAAACACGAAAAGACAAATAATTCAATAAAACACTACACAGAAAACTAAAGAGCCCCACTCAAACGAACGAACCCCAAACAAAAGCCGGGAATGACCTCAGGTGTTTCGGAAGAACACGCAGATCCTTCTCCATATATACCACCTGTCCTGTAGCTCATGATAAGTAAACATTCGGTGATTCACAATGATAAGGTTTAAATTGTGTGGTTTTTTTATTTATATAGCAGGAGAGGGAAGATTTCCCATGTTTGAAAACATGTGCTGTTAAGATGTTAAGTTATAAGGTCTTGTTCCTAAACATATTGCACATCAACCCATGAAGCAAGCAATAATATAATAAAATCAATCGGCTTTGAATTAATACAAAAACTGTGGCTCTTATCTGTAAATTCAATGCATCAAAAACACAGCAACACTAAGTTTTACTGGCAATTGTTTTGATAACCTTTTTTAATATTATGTTGGCATTTACATTCAGGGAAAATATTTTATAAGAAGAAAACCACGGTTAAATTCGTAAAATTAAGCTAATGACAGAGAAGTATGCAGTTCATTACATATGAAATAACATGTTTTCAATAACTCCTTTCGTTTTGGGTTGGTAATGCTAATACTTTAAAGTTCTTAACCTTTTAACCTTAATGGATACTTCCATTAATCAGCATTTATATTCATCAATAAACAATCTTTCGCATTGTGTTTTTACGAGTTGTCTCTCCACATTCTTAAAATTAGACACTTTATTAAAATATATCCAAAAATAAACACCACTTGCTTTAAAATTTCCTCAAACACTTCAAATGTATCTAAATAACAGGATACAGCCTTCATGGAAGTAAATATCCCAAATATCTTATGATTAAACCACCTAATTATCAAAAGGGTAAGGCAATTTTGTCATGATTTTTCAAATATCGTAAACTTATGGTTAAAATGTGATTACTTGTTTTAAGGATAATGCTCGACGAAATCTTCGACAAAGCATTAAATCAGCATGGGCCTCTTTTGCATTAGCATAAAAGGCTCTGCAAACTTTATGGTGTAGTACAAGATCCTTTTGCAAAAGATCATTCTCAAGTTTGATCAAAATAGAAAGAAAACATCAATACTAATGTAATCAGCCGTGAACAACGTATTTTCTATTTCTATTCTGTATACAAACCTTTAGGAAATTTGTAATTCGTTGTACACTTCAATTCGAAGTTCATCTATATCAACATAAGCACTTGTTGCTTGTTTCTGAATCCTATTTGTGAATGTGAATATATATTGTATTTTGTAGATTTCATAATAAAATATTGTTTACACCAAAGTGAGTACCATGCAGATAATGAGAATCCACAATATTGTAAGCTTTCGGAAACAAAATCAATAAAAACAAATCTAAACAGAAAAAAATATAGCAATAAATAACAAATGAAGACACGAATGAATTGTTTCTTTAATTGCCATGCAAATACGGCAGTTTGTCACTTGCTATTTCGTACTGTGTAGACATCTTACTAAAATATATTTTCTTATGAGAAAAACATCAAAACTAAAATTAATAAGGGTTACACTGAGGGCATTTTTGTTCCCTTTGAAGAGACATTGATTGTCGAAATGCACATCTAGTGCTAATAAAATGCTTCGCTGAGCGCAGCCTTATGCGACCGCAGAGGTCGAACCCTGAACAGTTTGGGCAAATTTGGACACAATATTCAAGCTTGATACTGTCTGAATTTGGATTGTGATCAAATTTTTGACATAATATAGTTTTCTGACACAAAATAAATGTGGTCAAAGATCTTACAAATATATTGCGCAATACTGTCGATTGAAGATTTCTTCTTGAAACTTTTCAAAAATTCGAAATTTGAAAAATTTTGAAAAAATATGAATCCCATAAACAAATTGGAAAAAAATCCCCCCACCCCAATTTTTTGAAACCCCCCTTGGAGCAATAACCCCAAAACTCAATCCCAGCCTTTCCTTTCGTAGTATGGAACATTGTAGTACAATTTCAGAGAAATCCATACACTTAAACACAAGTTATTGTCTGGAAACTAGAAAAATGCTTGTTTTTGGCCCTTTTTTGGCCCCTAATTCCTACATGTTTGGGGCAATAAACCCCAAACTCAATCACAGCCTTCCTTTTGTTATATGGAACCTTGTGGTACAATGTCAGAGAGATCCATACACTTACACACAAGTTATTGTCTGGAAACTAGAAAAATGCTTGTTTTTGGCCCCTTTTTGGCCCTTAATTCCTAAACTGTTGGCCCCATAACCCTAAAATGAATCCCAACCTTCTACTTGTGGTATTAAACATTGTGGTACAATTTCAGAGCAATCGAAATATTTATACACAAGTTATCCTGAAACTAGATAAATGCTTGTTTTGGGCCCCTTTTGGGCCCCTAATTCCTAAACGGTTGGGACCATCATCCCCAAAATCAATCCCAACCTTCCTTTCGTGGTATTAAACCTCCTTAAAAAATGTCATAGAGATCCATTCACTTAAACTAAAGTTATTGGCTTGAAACCAATGTGTCTTCGGACGACGACGCAGACGCAGACGACGCAGACGACGACGACGACATCATACCATTATACGATCCCAAAAAAAATTTTGCGGTCGTATAAAAAATGGTACCCTTAATGTTATTATTCCTCTACAGCAAGACAATCATAACCTCTTGATGTTGTTGCTCAACTGACAATTATGTAAGGCCCGATGGAGTAATAGGATCCCATTGTTCATATAAGTCCATAGAGAAATAAATCAGGAACGAGCGACCGACTTGTAAAAAGAAATACACACCTACGCAACAACTGTGTAAAATTTAATTCATACAGTGGTAGGACGAACAAAGTTAAACTATAAGGCACCCAAATAAATATATCAAACTAGATCTTTAATAAGACAATAAAATTACACGTTAAAACTTTCTGCTATTAGTGACCTCACAGAAAGATATTTCGCACTTATTATTCTTTATCATGTCAGTCTAAATTATCTCCACTTATTAGATGTTTTTTGAAACTTTTGTACTCGTCCTTTTTCTAAAAAAAGTTCATCGGGAAGATACCAGGACCTTGTTGGTAAATATTCCGTATCAACTTCTCAAATAATATATGATGGTCTTGAAGTATAGATTCTAGGTACTGACATTTTTATCATCTTAATTATGTGTTATAGTGTTCTTTTTATTTGTCTTTGTATATTTTTAACCTATACTGTTTAGTCCATTTTTGTAATATACTTTCGGCGTGGCTCGGTATTTATATATCCCGCCCTTGTGTTATGGGCTAGGGTCATTTTTCGTATTCTTGTCTTTCATTTTTGTTTATGTGCTTTGTCTATAGAGTGTCCATATGCTATTTTGTTTTTTCTTTGTTTTAAAGTGATTAAGATTATAACACAATGTTGACTACTGAACCCAAATTTTTGACATCTTCGCCTATTATGTCTTTTTGTTTTGTTCCCACATTGTTGTCAATATAATTGAATTCTATGCGACTGTCATACAAGTGAGAGGTTAAGCTAGCTATAAAACCAGGTTTAATCCACCATTGTCTACATAAGGAAGTGCCTGTACCTAGTGAGGAATATGACAGTTGTTTTCCATTCGTTTGATGTGTTTGAGCTTTTGATGTTGCCCTTTGATAAAGGACTTTTCGATTTGAATTTTCCTTGGAGTACGGTATTTTTGTGATTTTACTATATGATAATTGCACTCATTTATATCGTGTATTCCAGTGTGAGAAATTTATACATACCACTAATATTTCGTTTGTTAGAGGGAAAAATAAATGGGTAATGTGTCCATGGGACACAGATGATGCCCCCGCTTGTCTATCATAAAAAGATATAAAGGAACATAACTGAAGAACGGTAAAAGTGACGCTACCCATTTGTACTTCATCTGAGTGTTGTGGTAATAACAATTGTGTATAAGTTTCATAACATTTGGTTGAGGCAAACTTAAGTTAGAGATTAATTTTTCCATTGTAAAGGGGCATAACTCTAGAACAAGAAGAGTGACACCCCAAAAAACAAACTTGATCTGTATTTGTGGTAATAAGCATTGTGTATAAGTTTCATAACATTTGGTTGAGGCTAACTTAAGTTAGAGAACAGAAACAAAAAATTCAGCATTTTTTTCATTTGTAAAGGGGCATAACTCTATAACAGTTAAAGTGACACCACCAAAATTCCGAATTGATCTGTATTTTGTGGTAATAAGCATTGTGTATAAGTTTCATAGCATTAGGTTGAGGCAAACTTAAGTTAGAGAATGGAAATGAAATATTCAAAAAGTTTTCCATTTGTAAAGGAGCATAACTCTAGAACAATAAGAGTAACACCCCCAAAAAACACACTTGATCTGTTTTTGTGGTAATAAGCATTGTGTATAAGTTTCATAACATTTGATTGAGGCTAACTTAAGTTAGAGAACAAAAACAAAAAATTCAGCATTTTTTCCATTTGTAAAGTGGCATAACTCTATAACGGTTAAAGTGACACCCCCAAAATTCCGATTTTGATCTGTATTTTGTGATAATAAGCATTGAACATAAGTTTCATAGCATTTGGTTGGGGCAAACTTAAGTTAGAGAACGGAAACGAAAAATTCAGCAATTTTTCCATTTGTAAAGGGACATAACTCTAGAACAATAAAAGTGACACCCCCAAAATTCAAACTTGATCTTTATTATGTGGTAATAAGCATTGTGTATAAGTTTCATAACATTTGGTTGAGGCTAACTTAAGTTAGAGAACGGAAACAAAAAATTCAGCAATTTTTCCATTTGTAAAGGGGCATAACTCTATAACGGTTAAAGTGACACCACCAAACTTTCAACTTGATCTGTATTTTGTGGTAATCAGCATTGAATATAAGTTTCATAGCATTTGGTTGAAACAAACTTCAGTTAGAGAACGGAAACGAAAGATTCAGCAATTTTTCCATTTGTAAAGGGGCATAACTCTAGAACAATAAAAGTGACACCCCCAAAATTCAAATTTGATCTGTATTATGTGGTAATAAGCATTGTCTATAAGTTTCATAACATTTGGTTGAGGCTAATATAAGTTAGAGAACGGAAACAAAAAAATCAGCATTTTTTTTCATTTGTAAAGGGGCATAACTCTAGAACGGTTAAAGTGACACCACCAAAATTCAAACTTGATCTGTATTTTGTGGTAATAAGCATTGAATATAATTTTCATAGCATTTGGTTGAGGCAAACTTCAGTTAGAGAACGGAAACAAAATATTCAGCAATTTTTCCATTTGTAAAGGGGCATAACTCTAGAACAATAAAAGTGACACCCCCAAAATTCAAATATGATCTGTATTTTGTGGTAATATGCATTGTGTACAAGTTTCATAATATTTGGTTGAGGCAATTAATTTAAAGCTAGAGAACGGAAACCAACTTTGCACGTACGGACGGACAAGGGTAAAACTTAATGCCCCCTCTGCTACGGCGGGGGCATAAAAAGGTGAAGCTTAAAATTCAATGATATTTAGGTGACGAAGCACATACCAAGGTAGAGAGGAATACTTTATCTTTCTAATTTCTAACATTCTATAAGAAACTTAGCAGAAGCCGTTGACTTATTTTATACAGTTCTTGGAAACAACATATATCTTTCGTAAAGTCATGCAAAAGTCACAATTGTACTTCTTGTATTACATAAAATCGAAAATATATAATAATCCATGTCAAATCAGACGATTTTGTTAATAGTAAGGGGCAACAATGTTTACCGATATCAAAATCTCGTGAAGCTATTTAGAATAAACATATCAAGGTTGTGTAAAACATTATTAAAGTACAATTGAAAAAAGGTTAAACTTGAAATTAATTTTAGGTATTTTTAAAAGACATTCTCAACTATTACCTCTCCATCATTTATTTCTATAAATGAATGTTTATAGCTTAGTGCATATGTAATTGATTATTTCAATTTATATTACTGTTTATAATCTTTTACAGACAGTGCAGAATAAAGAAAGGATGGAACAAACTTCGTTAACTCAGTTTATATTGATCCTGTCGTTGAGCAGCGTATATTGTTTAGGTATCACAAGAAGTAATATGAGCAATTGTAAACTGACTTTTCCATGTGCAAAATTTTACACAAACGGAAAGTTGCATATTGAGTGTTCACATAAAAACCTGACGAAAATCCCTGATTTACCATCAAACGCTGTTTATATCGATTTTGAGGATAACTTAATCAAGGAGATACCAAATGGAACATTTGAACATTTGAAAAATCTGACTATTTTGGATATATCATTCAACAGATTGAAGTCTATTAACAGACAAACATTTGTTGGAATTCAAAATCTGCGTCACCTTAAACTCAATGATAACTTTATAGTATCAATACCGAACAACACCTTTGAAGATATGACCAGTCTTACAGTTTTGGATCTATCACACAACATGTTACTCCCAAGGATAAGGAATAAATCTTTTAAAGGACTTATTAACCTAAGGCATCTTAAACTTAACAGAAATATTCCTTTCATCAGCAACTCTATAGAAATACCAAATAATACATTTGAATATTTAATTACTCTTTCAGTACTGGATCTATCATTCAACCGCTTGAAATCAATAAATGAACAGACCTTTACAGGACTAGAAAACCTACGGTATCTCAATCTCAACAAAAACAGCCTGAGTTATAATACTCGGCAAGTTCCTCCTGGATGTTTTAAACCTCTAAAATCACTTAGACAGTTGTCTATTCAAAACAACAATGTGTATTCCCATCCCCGTATTTGCATTTTTCCAGATTCGACAATTGTCGATTTAGTTAATCTAGAAAAAATAGAACTTGATGTTGATGTTGGAAGACGTGTTTTCAAAAATGTACATTATCTGGGACCAGGGTATGCATCACTTCAAAACCTACAGTCATTAAAGTTTGATACGTGTGGCCACCTTCCTCTTTTCAACGATTCCTTTAAATACACACCTTATTTAACTCATATATATATACAAAAATGTGTTGTAACCAACGTTAAATCTGGTGCATTTTCTCAACTTCCAAAGTTGAAAGTATTAAAACTAGATCTTAGTGGTTTTTCTGAATATAAACTTGACCAGTTAATGATGGTTGATATGGTTTTGAGTTTGGCAATGACACAAATCGAGGTTTTAGATATGAAGGATGTTTGGGAAACAGCTCAAACTGTGAATACTTTTCCATGGGAAGAAGTTAATGAAATGTTGTTAAATACGTCTATACGTGAACTACGTTTCACAAACAATGTTAATGTAGTATTTCCGACTGGAAGATCAGTTCCATCACCGCAAAGTCTTCAAATACTTAATCTTAGTATGAATTCCTTAAATGAGATATTGCTGAATCTAACACATGTTAAATACCTCAACTTACAAGGTAATGCTCTCGGTAAATACCTAGAAAATAACAGCTACATGATAAAAAGTGAAAGTAAACTTGAATATGTATGTCTAGCTAACAATTCAATTTCAAATCTTAATACAGCAATATTCAACGAACAACCGTATCTACGAATTATTGACATAAGTTATAACAGCCTGAAAGAGGTTAATTGTGACCTGTCCCCTTTGGTGAAGTTGCATATTCTGAACCTTTCATTCAACGCAATAAACCATTTAGACCACAAGTCTATTACAAACTTGGACAGAATTCTTACGAAAAGCGACAACATATTACAAATTGATCTCAATTACAACCCGCTTCATTGTAACTGTTATACACTTTCATTTTTAACGTGGATGCAGCGTAGGCGCGAACATTTCATAACCTTTTCTCACTTTAAATGTAAATACCTGAATGGGAGCATGTCACCTTCAAATTTATTTGAAGAAGTAGTACTATATCTTGAGAGGGAATGTATGGATTATTCGTATCTGATGGTAATCGCGTCTATTGCTGTTTTTGCATTTATAGCAATATTATTAACAGCAGTCATTTATAGACATCGATGGAAACTTCGATACATTTTCTACACAGCAAAACTAAAATATGCCCAAAAAAAATCAGATGAAGAATTGACTGAGTATGTTTATGATGCCTTCATATCATATTCTGATAAAGACCGAGAATTTGTAATTAACGACTGCATTGAAAATCTTGAACAAGGTGTCTTAAAGCTATGCATACACCAGCGCGATTTCGTGCCCGGAGAATATATCACAGATAATATAATAAATGCTATCCAGAACAGCCGAAAAACAATCTGCATAATAACTAGATCATTTCTGGACTCTTATTACTGCATGTTTGAATTCAACATGGCCAGAATGGAAAGTATCCATTCAAGAAATGGTAAAAATACTTTGTTTTTGGTATTTTACGAGAAACTTTTACCAGAAGAGTTGCCGTTAGTTTTATATGAACTTATTCAGAATCAATCGTATATTGAATATCCGAATGACGAACAGGGAGATGTAATTTTCTGGCAGAAAATCAAAGATGCTATTCATACGTAGGGTTTTTGTACAGCTTACTTATTTTCTTTTAAAAAATAAATTGCAGGAAATACAATAAAATTTTCCCATAGGAGAAAATTTATAATAAGTATCAACCGGAAATATTATATAATAAAAACAAATGGGTCGCACTTCAAAAGTCAATTGGGCTCTTTATGGTAATTTCTGGAAACTCTTTTGAGTAACATATTTCTGAAGAGATGAAAATTGATACATAACTGCAATGTATCAAATTTGATTGATTTATTGTTTGATTGGTGTTATTACACCACTTTTAGCACTATTGTACTATTTCGAGGCGGTCAGTTTTTATTAGTGGAGGAAGCCGGAGTGCCCGGATATCAAATTTGAAAACCAATCTAAACTGTCTTGGCGGTGAGTTTGTTTTCTACGTACATCTAAGATTTAAAAAAGCTGATGAGTAAAATATCAATAAACGAATCACCTTTCATGAATAACCTTCAATGTGAAAGAAGTGTACCAAAGTTACTTAAAATCTTGGGACACATGAATGGAAAAGGATGAATGACATGAATTACAGAAAGAGTAAAAACGATTTCAATTTAAAATCGACCTTCATCTTTAATTTCGAGTTCATCATCATAGATATCAATCTTTATTATAATGTATCAGTCTGAATACTAAACAGCAATGATATCAAACTAGCAAGCAAACTAACAAAACAAATCACAAACACACTGTTAATTAAATAGACAAGAAGTCGTTTCATTTGTATTCTAGTACTTAAATCAGCGACGTTACAGTAATAAAAGTACTAGTAATGTAAAATATGTTGGTAGTATTGTCAATGACATGAAAGAGGATTTGAACTCCACCTTTAATTTTAAATGGATCGACAAATTCATTTGAAGCAATACTATATCTGGAACGGTAATGTATAAATTATTAATAATTGATCATTATCTTTATGTTGGGTTTATAGCAATATTATTAACAGCAGTCATTTATAGACATTGATGTCTGTTCTATGGTCGGGTTGTTGTCTCTTTGACACATTCCCCATTTCCATTCTCAATTTTATGGATGGAAAATTCGATACCTTTTCTACAGAGCAACACTAATTCTCATGAAAAATGGAAAAGTCAGAAGACACCAGTTCTATATATATATATATATATATATATATATATACAAGTCTAAATTGAAAACAACGTTCAAACCTATGATTGCGTTGGATAAAAACCGCAATTTTTATACGTGTGCATGCAAAACAAATTTCTTGTTAGAGGGGTCTAAATACAGCACAAACAACATTTTTCCAAAAGACCAAAAAAAGTGAAAAAGTATATTTTAACAAAACGCATTTGACTAACAGGTCGAACAACGGATGTTCTTAAACCCTGCTGACTGCCATTGGCGATTGCCAAATAAATTGATCACCAGTACAAAATGGATCTTAATATTAATTTAATACCAAACAGAAAACAATAAACTTGTGGAAAAGATGGTTTAACTCAAACATGAGGTGCAAACATTTTTTTTATACACCATATCCGGATTTCGACAATTAATGTCTCTTCAGTGATGTTAGGAATCGAAACGGTATTTGGATATATATATATATATATATACAAGTCTAAATTGAAAACAACGTTCAAACCTATGATATATATATAAACTGACATACTATTGATGTCAAGAATTGTCCATTGAGTTATATATTAAGGTTCACTACAAGTAAATGAAGTTGCTGGGTTATTTAAACTATCAAGTGCAGTTTTTAATTCACATCAACAAGAAGTCATCTCATTAGCATGTTTTTAATCCAAAGTTTGGTAGTATTGGTTGACATGAAAGAAGAGTTTCAAACATCACATTTGTCTTTAATTTTAAGTTGCTCATCACAGTTGTCAATCTTAATTGTAATGTATCGGTCCACCTACTAAATGGCAATGACCAACTAGCAAGCAATGTGACAAAAGACAAATCACATACATACTGCTAATATATATACATAGACCAGAAGTCATTTATTTGAATTTCAGTACTTAAACAAGTGCTGCAACAACAAAAATAGCTTATAAAAATGTTGGTAGTATTGACCTGAAAGAGGATTTTAAGTCAGGTAGCATTACACATTTAGGACTGTGGTTTCGCATGTTGGACTGGTAGATTTTTTAAAATATGATAGTTATTGAGCAATAAAATTAGTTTTTTAGAGAGCTGATGACTAATTAAACCTTAAAGTGGCTTAATATGAAAATCAAGATTGTTTTTAAATGTTTTCTGTGCTATTTTCTGATTGACAGTCCGTTTTTTCATATTCCGATCAATCAAAGGTCCAGAAATTATTGTAATTTTTACAAACACTTTTTTAAACAAGAACTTTTTGGTGCAAAAATGAGATGAAAGACATATGATCTTGAATTTTTTTATAGATACATGTAAATAGTTTCAGAAAATATAAGGGATTCAAATTCTACTTTTGGCAAAATTTTGGGGAAATATGTGACATCTTGGCACCCCTTATTCTAAATCAAATAAATGCAGATTGTTGCCATTGATACACTTAAAATAAATTATATTTTACTATTTTAACTACTGCAAATCATTTCTATGGAAGATACTGATTACATACATATGAACATACACGACACAAACAGTAGGCTTAATTTGTAAGAAAGCTAGGAAAAAGAGATGGTAAAATTTATGATGGTCAATTTCATTTTTCCTCCAACTGTATACTGCTACCTCAACTTTTGTCTTTAATTGTAAATTGATCATCAAATTCAATATAAGGAGTAGTACTATATCTTGAGTGGTAATATATGAAACATTATAATTGATTTGGGGATTTATAGCAATATTATTAACAGCAGTCAGTTAAAGACAATGCTGGAAATTTATATACCTTTTCTACACATTAAAACTAATAACCATGAAAAAATGGAAAAGTCAGAAGACACCAGTTCTATATAAAAGTGTCGCACATTGTCTACTGCTTAGTTGACATCATAGGGGCAAATAAAGGAATGACCTAAAATTATTTTCAAGCAAATACAAAACACTCTGACATGTCAACACATGAAACAAGAGGCTCTCAAGAGCCTGAATCACTCACCTCTATTTCAGAGGAGAAGATTTTTAAATGTTAGCAAATTTGATGAACAAATTGTGTAAAATTGTCTTTAAAGGGCAATAACTCATTAAGGGGTCAATTGACAATTATGGTCATATTAACTTTTTTGTAGATCTTACTTTGCTGAACATTATTGCTGCTTACAGTTTATATATATCTATAATAATATTCAAAATAATAGCAAAAAACTGCAAAATTTTGTTAAAACTACCAATTCGGTGGCAGCAACCCAACAATTGGTAGTTCGATTCGTCTGATAATTTCAGGGCCGATAGATCTTGACCAATTAAACAATTTTACCCCATGTCACATTTGCTCTAAAAGATTTAGTTTTTGAGATATAAGCCAATAAACTGCTTGGCTGAGCGCAGCTGGATACGCCCGCAGAGGTCCAACCCTGAACAGTTGGGGCAAAAATGGACACAATATTCAAGCTTGATACAGGTCTGAATTTGGATTGTAATTAAATATTTGACATATTATAGGTTTCTGAATAAATGTAGTCAAAGAACTTGAAATTGGTTATATGAATTGAATTTATATTCAATTAAAGATTTCTTTCTGTTGTGCAATACACTGTGCTGTTGCGCAATACTAGTAAATCTGTTGTCAGACTATAAACAAATAAAGTTCAATAACTTCTCAATGTTATATTTGAAATTTATAAAAAAAAACTAAAGGGAGGTTATCTTAATAGATATAAATCAGTCATCAAAGTTTAATGAAAACTGCTCTAAGCACTTTAAGGATATTGTCCAAAAACTTGAAAATCACCCCTTTTTTGTGAATAAAATCTTGTAACTCGGAAACATAAAATCTAAAATTTATAAAAATCAAAAGGGAGCTTACAACAATAGATATAAACAATTTACCAAAGTTTCATAAAAAATGCTGAAAGCATTTTTGAGTCATTGTTCGAAAACTGGAAAATCCCCCTTTTTGTAACGAATAAAACCCCCCAAAATCAGAAACGTATAGTATAAAATTTATAAAAATCAAAAGGGAGCTCATGTTGAAAGCATTAAACAATTCACCAAAGTTTCTTGCAAATTGGTGAAATTGTTTTTGAGTTATTGTCCGAAAACTGGAAAATCCCCCCTTTTTTAATGAATAAAACTCCAAAATTCGGAAACGGTAAATCCAAAATTTATAAAAAACGAAAAGGGAACTCACGTCAATAGATATAAACAATTCACCAAAGTTTCATGCATATTGGTAAAAGCGTTTTTGAGTTAATGTCCGACATGTTGACGACGGACGGATGGACAGACTGACGGACAGACGGACGGTCAACAGTATACCATAATACGTCCCGTAAACGGGCGTATAAAAACTGCATTTGACCCTTATGTTCTATTTTTAGCCATGGCGGCCATGTTTGTCGATGGATACAAACTTCGGATACAATTTATAAACAAGATACCCTAAGGAACATTTAGTTAAAGTTTGAAGGTAATTGGCCCAGTAGTTTCAGAGGAGAAGATTTTTAAATGTTAGCAAACTTGATGAACAAATTGTGTAAAATTGTCTTTAAAGGGAAATAACTCCTTAAGGGGTCAATTGACAATTATGGTCATATTAACTTTTTTGTAGATCTTACTTTGCTGAACATTATTGCTGCTTACAGTTTATATATATATCTATGATAATATTCAAAATAATAACTAAAAACTGCAAAATTTTGCTAAAATTACCAATTTGGTGGCAGCAACCCAACAATGGGTTGTTCGATTCGTCTGAAAATTTCAGGGCCGATAGATCTTGACCAATTAAACAATTTTACCCCATGTCAAATTTGCTCTAAAAGATTTAGTTTTTGAGATATAAGCCAAAAACTGCATTTGACCCTTATGTTCTATTTTTAGCCATGGCGGCCATGTTTGTCGATGGATCAAAACTTCGGATACAATTTATAAACTAGATACCCTAAGGATCATTTAATTAAAGTTTGAAGGTATTTGGCCCAGTAGTTTCAGAGGAGAAGATTTTTGAAATAGTTTACGACGACAGACGACGGACGCCAAGTGATGGCAAAAGCTCACATGGGGCCCTTAGGGCCCTGGTGAGCTAAAAATTCATAGCTATTCCCTTATTCTACAAGGTCTCTATCAAACTGCAAATTGGGTTAATATAATTACAGTCAATCATGCTTTACAGGTCACCTGTTTCAAGAGAAAAACCTGTACTATCAGGTCATCCTCTTCTTGTCCCAATGTATTTTGAACCTCCATTCAAAGGTCACCTCTCTTCAAGGTCACTTTTCTTTGGTCCAAAGGGTGACTTTTATATACAGGTTTGACTGTAAAAGGCATGTATGAGTTCACTGAAGTTATTTTTTAAATCAGCAGCCCACCAACCCAAAAAATCCATTTCAATTTCAAACTGATAAACATAACAAGAGTGTGCATGCTGAAATTTCATCCTGCTTCACTGAGTATATTATATATTGAAATTCTTTGGGTCCAAGGTCAGATGAATTTTGCCAGAGACTTGTACACCTTACAATATTTCTATACACAAAACATAGTTGCCTACAATTCTGCAACATATGTCACATGTGAGCCCAAAACAAACATTCAGAAAAATAGTTCAGTCATAAAAAAGAAATAAGCTGTCAAACTGCTTTTCTGTATTTTGAAGGTAATAATATTTGTTGAAATTAAAAGGACAGCTAGTACGAATGAAATTGATGTATTTTAATGTTTGGCACTTTCAGGCTGCTTCTTTGACCTGTCACTTTCTGTGACTATTTTCTGTACCAAGTCAGGAATATGACAGTTGTTTTTCCATTCGTTTGATGTGTTGGAGCTTTTGATTTTTCCATTTGATAAATAAATAAATTGCTTTGCTGAGCGCAGCTGGATACGACTGCAGATGTCCAACCCTGAAAAGTTGAGGCCAAAATGGACACAATATTCACGCTTAATACAGGTTTGAATTTGGATTGTAATTAAATATTTGACACATAATAGGTTTCTGCCACAGAATAACTGTAGTCAAAGAACTTAAAAATTGGTCATATGATTTGAATTTATATTCAATTTTTTGCTTTTGTGCAATACACTATGCTGTTTGAATTGACCCCCTCCCCCCTAAATAAAATTGACCCCGTTTTTTGCTTTTGTGCAATACACTATCCTGTTGAATATTAACCCCCAAAAAAAAGTATTTGAAGAAATTTTCTTTTTAATTTCTGAAATCTGAAATGAGAAAAAATAGTCCCCCCCCCCCCCTCCCAATTTTTTCTGAATAAACTATTACACAATTATGTCTACCCAGTATGTAATTTCGATAATACAATGCAAATGTGGAGATAAAAATGGAAGTTTAATATGCAAATGTTTCATAGTCAATGAATCAAGGATGAGTGAGAAGGGGCAAATAATCTACATAGAAATGAAATTTGCTTTTGCTAATACAACTGCAAATCAAATATCATTGACTTAACGGTTCCCCTTAAAGTTATCTAATGACAATCTTTAACAAATTGTTGACATTGCCAACTCCCAAGACACTGCTATTGCATGCAACAGCAAACCTAAGTCAGCTTCTGCAACTTGGTCAGAAGTTTGAGCTGAATTATGTCATAGAAACACCTAAAAATCATTAAAAAAATGAAGGATTTTAATTAGATCAAAGTGTTCACTCCCAAAAGAATATCCCCTTTAAAATACTATTAGTAAATTTAATATCTCCCCATTAATGTATAAAAGGGAAAATATTCCATTATGCACATTCTCAGGTAGTGATGTACTATTGTGTAAATAATCAATATCAGACAAGCTGTTTAGGAGTGGCGAGAGAGTCAGACTTTTACCAAACATTGTAAGATTGACATAAGGAAATTCAATTATCTCCCCTTTGACATGTGAGACTGGGATCACATCCTCAGGTAGTGTTTTACAACTGTTTTAAGTTCTGTCAATATCCCTTTGCCTGTTTAGAAGAAGCTAAGCTTACAAGACTTTTATTTTATACTGTAAATTCTGAAAATATTGACAAGTTTTTATTAATGCTAATAATGCGTCTGGGCGAGTCTCACAGTATAAATGAGAACTCACATTCCGATATCTGATACATATTTCTAAATGCAGCTTTTCCTGAAATCGCAATAATTTATCGGACATTTTTCGCAATAATAAATGCACGCTATAATTTCTGAATTTACAGTATTGTAATATTGAAGTAAATGTATCTGATTATCTCCCCTTTGACCTGTAGGACTGGGATTATAATCCTTTAGCCATAACCACATTTCAGGTAATGTCTTACATTTAGGAATTAGGAATGTTTCATCAATATCCTTGCCATTTAGGAGTTTCACTTACAAGTCACATTGACAGACAGACAGACAGAAGGCAGATGGACAGACAGAGTGATTCCTATATATATATATATATATATATACTCTCCAATAACTTTGTTTCCAAGGGAATGAAATAAGTTATAATGTGATAACTGGTCAGTATTATATCTTTGCTATAAGTATTCAGTAAACATGAAGTTGATAAGCAATTGATGTGAAAACACATGAAACAGTGTAACATTACTCAAATGAAGCTTGATACCTACTTTCAGGAAGTTCGGATTTATAGTTCAAGAGAAAATACAACAAAATTTCAATGACCATTAAATGTATGAATACATAAGTGTTTGGTTAACAGGAATGTGATGAGCGATAAATATAAAAATGCACCACACTGTAAAGAATGCCCACATGAAACTTGCTACCAAATTTCAGGATGCTGTAATTAGTACTTCTAGACAAAAATTTTATGGGGAAAGTAAACCAGTATAATCCCCTCCTTCAGAGCAAGAGTATTATAATTCATCCAACCATAGCATCTCTTACCATACCACAGCAAACAAGTAAAGGCACACATGATGTCTTTGTCACATCAACAAAGTTTTATGAGAAACTTTATCTAGGAAATGTTTATAATCAACATCTCTTCCAATGGCTTATGAAAAAGAACTATAAAACATGTTTATTCCATACATATTATATTTTAATTCATGGTAAAATAATGTATTACAAATATATGAATAAGTGTGAAATAAATATACAATAACATTTCACAACCATTTACAGCAATAATTCACAGGAAAGTGAAGAGGAATGCTGGGTAATATATCCCATAAGTCTTTGTAACTGGCAGGAAATGGCATAACCAGAATAGGGACAGTAAGCATGCATAATTTATCAAACTGAAAGAGCAGAGAAATTAAAATTTTATGCTGAATCTTTTCTAAATGCTTGCATATAAGTCTGTTAATAGGTTCTTTAAATAATATGCATAAATGTAACCGTTTACTGTTGTCTACCAAGTTTTATTTGTAACATGTAAGCTAAAATTTGATGCCAATATCTAAATCTGCTATGAATAGAAGTCAAGACTAAATTATTTTATTTTGTAAAACATTAACCATATACAATGTATATGTAAATATATCTGTGCAAGTAAGATCACTAAAATAGTGCATTACCCATTTCCAATGTTAATAAAGATTAAAGAGGTGCATGAAATCATCCAGAAAGGTTAATAAACAGTAAAGAATATAGTATATGTATTATTATTTAATGCTAAAGAAGGTCAATTCTGTAATATCTAACATTGTCTAATACACTTTTTAGATCATTACAGAAATGACATGAAATATTGCAAGCAATTGTCTAAAGTGTATATTGTGTGACATGCAAATAAGAGGCTGTTGTATAAAATATTTTCTCAAGATACGTTCAATGAAACATATTACATGTTATTCACAACTTGATTAGTTAGGCAATACTTTGATCATTTTTTTTCCATTCTTTTATAGAAAATGTAAATAATGCAATAATGCAATAAAAAATAAAACGTTAAATGATATGCAACAGCCTCTGTGTTTTTGAGGTAGTTTCCTTGCCATCTACGAATGTGACAACCAATCTCTTTTGTGACCAATGCAGCACTAAAATTATGATGTTTCTGACATCATATTCTTACTAATTTTCTCTGTCAAGTGCCAAACAAAAATGTTTCAATAATATCTCTATTTCTTTTGATGAGTAAAAGATAAATTATGTTGTCACACTCATAGTTTAATCATGTCTAATATTCTTGCAATAATTCTAACAGAACAATTCTTTTAAGAACTATCAGACATGATATTACATACAAATTTGCTGTAATTGGTTGTTATATATGTTTAATATTAGTAAAGGACAAAAAGTGCTATAATTTGAAACTGTATGTAGAAGGACAAAATTTTTGTTTCAATTTTTTTTTTTTTTTTTTTTTAATGTAGTCAAACTGATGAGAGCATATCAACATAAAGTTTTGTCCTTTAAATATATTTCCAAAGTATATTTACTTCACAAATTCATACTTGTAAGACAATATATAAACCAAAATATACAAATTTCGGAAATTTTGTTATTCTGTTAATTAGTACTGGAATTTAAAGGTATTGTTAGTATGTCATCTACAAACCCAAGTGTATAACTGGCCAAATACCCAGTGGTGTATATATATATACAGTACAATTATTAGTTCCTTTCTTAAAGGAAAACTAAATTATGTAAAATTTGGAGAATACAGAGGGAAAACTATATCGGTGCAAGAATTTTTACAGTGTACAACAGTTAGTATATCTGAAAAAAAAAACTTTTAAAAAGAAATCTATAATAAGCTCCAATTGAAATAGATCATTAAAATTTTTCCTTTGCATTTTTGTGTGGAAGTTTGAATCCATGACTTATTGAATTTCACTAATAAGTCTTAATGACCTATAGGGCATCACACATCAACCGTCAATGACTTCTATCTAGGGAGTTTTATCAAAAAGACTCAATAACTTATGGGGTATCTCAAACATATCCTCTTCACCAACCTTCACAAATTAATAAACTCTTGTTTTGCTCAATCTGGTTGTGCAAATTTAACAATAATATTATATTTTGTTATATAATATGAATATGCATATATTAATATCTATAAAGACAAATACATATATACAAACGGGTTCATATATATATATATATATATATATATATAACTTTTCATCTTTGGAAAGATTCAGTTTACTTGATTGGAATTTGGTTTATTCTTTGGGTGTTTAAAAAAAAATAATGTTACAATCACATGCAATTAACAATTTTGTAAGAAACCGTTAATCTTCTTCAAACACTTGTCTTAATATTTATTTAAATCTTTATTTCTTATACTTTATCAAAAAGTATTTATCTCAAAGCCAAATAAATATGAGAATCTCATATTCATCAAACTTTTCTAGAAACATCAAAATCAATATTTCTTCCAATGAAAAATGTACAAATGATTTCTGAATAACAGACAACTATATAAAAATCATCTAAATCTCAAACAGAACTACTAACAAAAATATCACAGTGTGTGAGAATCCCTGTAACCCTCGTTGGAGTAATTATTACAATAATTACAATGTCCGATATAATCATTTTGTGTTATAAATTGGAAATTATAGACACAGTATAAACTTGTACTATCTTAATTTTTTATAAAATCATGATAATTTGCTGCGGCTATTATTACTATAACATTAGCACTATCAAATCCCTCACTTAGGATGCTTTCTATGTCAAGAATGTAATACATTATAATTTCATGTTTATTTACAGTATATCCTTTTAACATGTTATAATAATTTTTTTTTTTTTTTTTATGCAATTTGCTCCATTTTTCAATAGCACTCCACTAATTTGTCCAAGAGGTAGTCTAAATTAAATTTGTGTCTTTTATAATATTTTACCCTACTCGGTTTCAGTAGATCAATACATTTTGGGTTGTACTCTTAAAAAAAACACTATAAGTAGTATTGGTATGAACATAAAGTCAAGTACTCAACAGATGGATAAATTTCTACTTTTAGGTAAAAGTAATATTCAAATTGGAATAATGTTCAGATCTTACGCAAGTGCAATAGCATTCATTTATATCTTTAAACTCAATCACTAAATAGACATTCTTATACATTTTTTAATAATTTAAGTTTTTCTCATTTCTCAATATCTAAATAATTCTATTCAAATGTTATTCCATAAAAAAATAATCATCCTTTTGAATAAATTATATCATAAATCAATTTCTCTTACATCCGGGGGAACGATCTACATCCTATTCTATCTATCGAAAGTGAACATTAAGAATATGTACACTTGGTTAATGAGTCATGATTACATCTGAACACACACTTTTAACAATGATATGTTTATATTACTTAATCTTAATCAATACGTCACAGCAGTATCTGTTTACAAATATCTATATAAATGATATGTAATATTTATAGATTGTATATGGACTTCTATATGATCATAACCATGATTTGATTTTAAATAAATCATAAACATGATTTAGTATTTGTTTTATAGTTGAAATCTATCCCATTGATAGAATTTCTCTAATGGTAGTTAGTGCTTGCGTACTTAAATGCTACGGTTATTGAAAATTGTTAGGAGATATTTATAAGAATATTATTATGCCTTTTATGGAAAAATAAAGCTTACATCTTGTATACAAAATAAATAAAGAATTTTGATTTTGATATAAAATATAACAAAAAATATATAAACATATAAATGGTGTTTAAAAAAAATATTAAATTTTACTATTTATGCAATCTAAAGATTTTACTCTGTATTGAGTTAAAAGGAAAAGTAGGGGAGCAATGAAACTTTCAAGATACTGACACAAAATAATTAAATAGTTATCAGGATACCTTTATGGTATAATTAGTCTTGTAGATTTCTATGACATGAATTGATTGTTTTTATCACTTAATTTCTTTCACTTAACAGTAATATATCAAATAAAAATAAGTTATATTTCTAAATTGTAGAAAAATTCTTTCACAACTTTAAATTTAACATTAAGTTTAGTTTTTCTTCAGAATATTGAAACTGAAGTTGTCAAGAAGGAACATACACCCTTGAAGATAACTATATGCAACTGATATCCAGGTAACCTGAAAAGTATGTCCATTGCATTAATAAAATGTGGAATGTTTTCAAAAGTAATCACCTTTGCGTGGCGGTGGAGGTGCAACAGGGATGTGATTTGATTGGTTAATGTTTCCACTATATCCACCAATAGATCCTCTTCTACCACCATTCTGAAATCATTAAAACATTTTGTATTAAATTACAAATAAATCAAAAGATATCTGAACAAATATTGTTATCGATACAAAAAAAAAGAGGACATCAAATGCAGTCTTCTAAAAATCTACCAGCGCTACCATCTTTGCTCTTTAACTAGTTGTTTTTACTCAAGTTTACTCACATATATTTTTTGACATGGTAAAGGATAAATTTCCAATCATGTTTTTGGAATAAAAAAAATTCTTTTCTTTTCAATATGATGTATTTCTAATTTCCATAGTTCCTCTAAATTCCAAATTAAATATTATCCATAATTAAATAAACATAAACATTACAGAAAATATCTTGTTTATACCACAATATAGTAAAGTATTTAAATTAAATCAAAAATCCAAAATGCAGCTGCATAACTATGACAATGTTAAAGCAATGGCTCCATAACACTGATAAATATTGTCCGCTATCTCCATGCTGAATTAGATATTCTTTTTAAATCTGTCATATTAATGAAACTTTATAATGTCATTTACCAGAGTATGTGCACTTTTCTAGTCACTATAACATAACTTGAAAAATAGATATTTATTTCTATTAATTTTATCAAATCCCTCCAAACATGAACGCGACAACAAATGTATGATAAAACTCTGCATTTAGTAACTGGATATCAAGACCATAACATGAAGATGAAAAGTGAATTACTAAACCAAGGTCAGATAACCCCTGTCACACATGAAATATATGTTCCAAGTCTTGTTATTCAATTATTTAAAACTCAATAACAGACCATTTCAAGTAAATTGTTGAACCTTAAGAATGAGGCTAAGTTCAGGTGACCACTGTGAAACAGACAATGTAGACCGCATGATCCTAACCTAGTTGTATAACTGTGTATAGTGATTGAAGAAATTAGGATGTCCACTGGATAGATTGGGGATGATTGATACTTACAATATCAAATGTTGGCAAGGATTCTTTTGCATCTAAAATGGGGCATCAGATATACATTCTTAAGACCTGATGAATTGTAGCCAAGATCAGGTGGCCACTGTTGGAGATGCAAAGATAAACTGGTCTAATCTCCATAAAATTGATTCAATATCTTGGATCATGCAATATTGAAAATGGGGTAAAAGTTTAGTGCAGTGTTTCAAATTGACATGTCCCTTCTCAAAACAGCTATGTATTATCTACTGTTAGAGTAATATTCTTCCCCTCTGAAAAAGTTACCTCCTTTGAAATAATGAGAACATGGAAAACTAACATTAGCCAGTCAGAAACTCTTGGGTATAAGACATTTATATACAAAATGTTGGATTGTTTTAGTCCTCTTCCATCTGATCAGCTCTTAAAATAATTAAAAGAGTTTGACAATAAGATTATACCAAGATTTGACAAGGTACCAATTGGCTTGTTCAATATCAGGTAAATGACATCATAAAGACACTTAACAGAGAAGCAACAAATTCTGATTTATCTTATTCACAACTAAATATTTGGTACATGTTACCAAAATATAGTTTGACCTTGCATGACACCTTAATACCTTGCCATGCAACATACATCTTAAAACATTACATTTTCTCAATTCTTTGCTTTACTAGCACATTTTATTTTATGATTGAGACATTTTCTTAAAATTCATTATTTTTTGTAAGGGAAATTCATGAATGTATTGTCTAAAACTCTTGAGAATTTCAGCAAAACGGAAAAATAAAAAAAATCTGTTCCAATAGTCATTTGTAATATGTGCAAATATAACACCTGCTAAACTTTTCGTAACAAATTTAACTATATAATTAAGAAGCATCTCTAAAATCTATGAATAAATGTCCAATCAAAAAACAAGTGCATTTTATACAGTTCTGACTATTAGTAAATATTTAGTATGTGCAGTGTTTTACATGCTTATATAAGTAACCCAAACCACAAAATATATATATTAGTTAAGACAGCAACTCAAAATACCTTAGTAGCTTCATAGAAACTGAATTACAAAGAAAATAAAGTGAAATGAAAAATATTATAGAGGTAGGATTATAGTCAGGAAAAAAAATGAGTCTGTATATTAAAATCAATTGGGTTTTTCCATTTTATGGCTTTGAACATTCCATTATGTATAGACATATATATACCTTTTCACATGATTAGTTATATTTGAAACATGGTTATAAATAGAGAAAAATCTACCACTTAGATCAAGAAGTAATCCGTATAGATATGTTTTAAGGTACATATACATGCTCTTCTAATTAAGTTCCATCAGAATGAACAAAAATAATAAAATTAAATTTTCTACAGCAAACAGGAGAAGCCAAAAAATATTTCAAAATGTATTAATTCTCAAAAATAAAACAAAATCCTATCAAATAATAAAATTGTTTACACAAAGTTATGCAATGAATATTTGTGTGCATATGGGAATGAATATCGCCTATATATATTCTATTATAACATTGAACAATTCAAATTACTTCAATTTAAATGACCTGTCAAGTTTGAACCCAGCTTGGGGCAAGGTGCATTTGACTCTGATCTTAATTGACTAGGATTCACTGTTTTCTTGCCAAAGATTTAGGGTTCTCTTTGGCTTCAACGCTTGATAAAAATGTCCGTCATGTTTAAGCCAAGTGTGCTGACGTTAAAACACCAATCAATCAATCAAGAAACTTAACTGAATAAACTGTTGACACAGAGATATGTCTCGCCTGTTGGCATAAAATTCAGATAAAAACAATCTGATGGACAGCAACATTGCTAATTAATTCAAATTCGCTGGACCAACTAGTGTTTAGGGCCTCAAATGGTTGACAAACTGAGATGTAAAGACAACAATGTAGCTTTATAGAAAATATTGTCTATTGTTAAGTAGTTCCTATCAAACTAACTTAAACAGAAAACTTAACATTGAAAATTGTTGATTGAAAGTTACTGGACCATGACCTAGGGGGCAGGGCCTTGAAATAGTCGTCAACATGATATGTACTGATAGCAATGCAACTTTATAGAAAATATCATTGATTGATCACAAGTAGTTCATATCAAACTAATTTAAGCAGAAATTTTATCATTGAAAATTACTTATTAATTGAAAGTCACTGAACCATGGCTCAGGGGGCAGGGCTTCAAAATAGTTGTCAAACTGATATGTACTGATAGTAATGCAACTCCACACATAATACTATTGATCTATCACCAGTAGTTCCTATCAATCTAACTTAAGCAGAAAACTTAACATTTAAAATTACTTATTAATTGAAAGTCACTGGACCATGGCCTAGGGGGCAGGGCCCCAAAATAGTTGTCAAACTGATATGTACTGATAGTAATGCAACTTCACACAAAATACCATTGATCTATCTCCAGTAGTTCCTATCAATCTAACTTAAGCAGCAAACTTAACATTAAAAAAGGCTAATTAAATCAGTCACTGGACCATGGCCTTGGGGGCAGGGCTTCAAAATTGTCGTCAAACTGATATGTACTGATAGTAATGCATCTTCATACAAAATATCAATGATCTATCACAAGTAGTTCCTATCAAACTAACTTAGGCAGAAATCTACTTTTCAAGGAATTCTTATTTTCTATCTTTGAGGTAACAGTATTTCCTAGGCAATTATTTTTAAAGACAATTTTTACTATAATTTTGTTTGCCTTATTTAACTATTAATAAAAATATTTCTTTATAAAGGTGATGGAACTTACAAGATTCCAAAATTATTGAATATAAAAGCACCATACAATATATATATAAATCCCCATGTAAAATGCAATTTACTTGTTTTAATTTTCTAAATCAGTGTGGGGCTACTTGTAGGGTTCTTGGTAAGATATACTGCAAAAATTGTACAAAAAAAAAAGATTTATAACTCTGAATCAATGAAAACATGAAAAATGTATTGCATTTCAACTTTCATATTAGCACCAAAATATATTCTACTGAGGATAACAATAGCTCTTTTAAACCCCCAAGTTACTTATTTAGATTGTTCCCATACCATTTATTAACATGATCTTAAAAACAGATTTTAATAACAGGTGAAATCTAATTAGAGAAAACATTAAACAAACTATGAGTCACATAAAGTAGAATCTTAATTTACAGTTTGTGTTATTATTTTTGAATAAGTAAAACAGATCTATTAAAAGTGTTTCTGCTACAAAAGTTATCACACATTCAACTGTGGTATCCTAAAAATCAGATTTTAAAGACAGAATCCTAAAACTACATTAAGCATAGACACTGGAAGTTTCACAAAAAATTACATAAATGTAACTAGGATTTAAAAGAAGTTTTTACAATTTTAGCAACAACAGTTACAAACACAACCAAAGCCTCAACTTCCAATATCTTTAGTTTTGATTAGAATGAACTCTGAAAAAGAATCCACTGTGATTTACCAAATAGGTCATATCCATAAAAGTATCTCTCACATTCTGGTAATATAAAACCAACCATAGTCAAAATTCAATACAAATTTCTATGTGGAATAGAGTTATTGCATACCAGGAAATTTGTTTATCTTCTATTGTAAATAAGCAAAAATTTAACGAGTGAAATAATTCAGAAATACTATTGCATTATGGGAACATGACAGTTTTGGACAATCTAAATGGTCCAGATGCCATTTACAGGAACATAACCATTTTCAACATTCTGATTGGTCCAGATGCCATTTACATGGACAGAACTTGGACTTCTTAATTGGTCAATTCATAGAGAGCATTTACTTCCTAATAATGTTTAAATTTCATTTTGTGGAAAAATAACAGGACATATTAAAATTCCCTGATACGCATAATAAAAAAACAAAGGGAATTTAAAAAAGAGCATACAAAATAGAATATATAATAATGACCATAATAAAAAAAAACAAAAAACCACAAAGCAACTTACAGAGAAGAACTAAAATTTCAATCTACATTCTGTGGTAATAAAATACAAGCTTTTGTTAATTCTGTGTTTTTTCCCTGATATGGCATAATTTTGTCTGATTATTTTCATGTGTACCATTTCAAAATGAAAAAGGATGGGGTATGATATAAGCCATTATTTGTTTCCTGAAATTGCAAAAATTGTATAGTTCTTCAAGCCTTTCAAAACATGTATGATAATCTGAAAGATGTAATTTTATAGATTTAATAAAGGAAGCTAACTGCTATAAAACTTTTTTATTATTGAATTTCAGGGTCAAAAAAGTAACTTTATCATACCCTCTCCTTGTAGTACTAAGTAAAAGATTTGGTCTGTTAAACAATCTAAAAATATTCAAAATAAGCCTTTTTGGTGGTATTATTTAACTTTATTTCAATATGCTTATACTTCATAATAACTTTGTTCCAAACTTTTGGTTACACATGAAAATGAATTTTACTTGATAATAAGTGAAACATTCCAAATGATATTAAAGCTTGTGTTGAGCAGTTAAACAAGGAAGCTATAGTATACAATGGTACGAATAAGCAGAATCAGCTATGTGAATATTAATTAAACATAGCCTGCTGATACTTGGATCTTACTCATCAATTTAATAAAGGGAGCTAACTGCTACAGACACTATTGTTGTCGGGTGCCTCTGAAACCCTGTTAGGAATCAACACAACATGAATAGAAAATATTAAATAAGCTAAACTGACATAAAGCAATTTGCTTTTCTGTTGATTCTTTGGCATAAAGCAGATTTGTTTTTTTCTAAAAGATAAAGACCAAGGCATTATCAAAAGCATTATGCTTTAAAGAAAAAAAATCATTAGAACAAAATGTCTCTGTAATCAAGTCTTTTGACATAAAGCAATACTTCTTTTGAATAAAATATTGGTGAAGAAAAAAAAACTTAGTCCAGTATGTAAGGGTGGCAAAATGTTATGTTTAACTGCAAAATTGACATCAAGGAACAATTACCTGTAATTAAAACATATATATTTAGCAAAAAGCATAATATTTTGCCACCCGTAGCAACTGTCCAACAGCCAAAACAAAAACCTTCTATTCTTTGACATCCTATACACACAAAAAGTATAGATGTTTTTTATTATCAGGAAGAAAAAAAAAACTTTTTACTTAAAAAAGAATTGTTTAAAATTCTGTACAAAATTTTCAATCTCAGAAAGTTAATATAAAAATAAATATGGAAGGCTATCTTGTAAAAAGCCTAATAGTAGAATACATTGTTATATATTTTAGACAAATCAAGTGCAGTATTGAATTTTATTTTGTGAAAGAAAAAATGTACACAAGAAGGCTAACTTTATGTCAAAATTAAATCTAAAGTATGAAGTCAAAGTTTGACCTAACTTGTAATTCTATTCAAATATATCTTTAAAACAATAAAACTTAAAATTTCTTTAATTATGTTGTATTATCAACAATATGACATAAAATAAGCCAATTTTATTGCTATTTTCAAATTATAGTATTGCGTTCTAATTTTTTAACACATAAGATCAATCGATGTTTTTTACAAATGAAATATTTCATTTCCATCTACATGGATTGCAATTAAAATTTAATATTTATTTTGATGTTATATCTCGGGAAATGAAAAAAAAGGAATAATTTTATTATCTTGTCTTAATAAATACCACTAGTTTTTGTTATTGAATTATTTAAATTCAGGTCTTTTAAGTAAAAAAGAACACAACATTTTAATAGCAATTAAATCAATATTTCTGAATAATTAGTCTGCAAGAAAATACAAAATACATTTGTTTCAGTTTTAGATGTTTTTTATTCAATAATAATTCCACCTACACCATGTGAGCAACGAAAACTTCCCAAAACCTGTTGCATCTTCAAACAGACTTGATATTCAGGAATATCTGAACAGTACTTCTGCCAAGTAAACTCACATTAAAACACTTATAAATTAAATCCTTACCCGATCAATATCGTTACGATCATCACCAGCATCTCGTAGAATTGTATATGGGGCATATCCAGAGTCACCTTTGTAGTTTCGTAACCTCCACCAATTTCTGCTATCGTCTAATACCTAAAATAAATCATTTCTCAAAAACTTGTTCCAACAGAATTTCTGAAATCCTTAAAAAAGAAACGATTAAAACAAGCATGTTTACAAAGTAAAGCTTAGATAAGTGACTTCAATCGGAGATATGTGTTGCTTGCCATTTTGTTTCCGAAAACTGAATTTTTCTATTGTCTATCTGCACTACGTAGGAATGATGAATACTGTATTTTGCAGTGTGTTATTGATGTTGCTTTACACTGAAAAATTCACAAGGTTATATTAGGGCTATTTGCAAGGTAAAACCCCCAAAATAATACAGATCAAAGGATATACTAAAGATACTATGAGTCAGCTCATTATATAATATCCTTGCTCAATCCAATTAAATATATATTAACTTTTTTATCTCCCCTTCAGAATATAAGGCTAGAAATATTATACATCAAATAAATATATTTGGCTTACAGTTGATTCGTCTAAAGATATTAGAAAAGTGTTTGCAAGGATACAGATTTCTACATGGTACTCATTGGGTTCCAACATGTAAATTTACAAAAACTTGAGATAAGTATTTCAGACTAATTGAAAAGTACCTTTATTTGGTTTCTATCTAAATGTCTTCACAAAATCTACACATAATGACTTACCTCTAATATATCTCCTTTTTCTACTGTTATTTCCTTTTGATTTCTACCTGTTCTTTCGTGAACAGCTTCATATATTCTACAATATAGTGTTCATTTATCATATAAATATAATTTGTTTTAATGCTTATAAAAAAATAATTTAATATAATTCTAATCTAACATAGTGAGAACAAAAATGTGCTTTAGCAATATATTCAAATATATTAACAACTTGAATATGTTTAAAAAAATTTTTTAAAATTAATCCCAATACATATAGAAATACAGAGCCTTGTCAGTATTTGTCCATTGTTATGTCTTAGCATCTTTTGTTGTATAAATTATTTTGATTGTTTGCAGATCCTTGGTAGTCTTATGTTCAATAGCAATTTTTTAGTTTGGGCTGCAATTCAGAGCTTTTTACTGTTGGTGATTGTATTTTGACCACTAGATGTCACTTCTGGTGGTATTTATTGTTCAAAGTTTCATATTTGTATACTGTTTAAAATCATGTAATTTGGGGTTTTATGTCTATTGTTGGGTTTTAATCGACTAAACTTATAAAATTGGCTTTTTTAAGTGGTTATCCCATTTTTAAAATTCCTTCCTGCATAACTTGTATCATTTTAAAATAAAACAGCCTTCATGATTCCATTTCAAATACTAAAATTTGACAAATTCAATTCTCAGTCTAGCTTGAACAAAGATTCTCTTAAGAGAATACTGTGAGTTTTTTATTATTCCTGGGATACCATTTTTCGTGGATTTCATGGGTATAGGTAAACCATGAAATTGAAATTTAAATCTCCAACTAAGTTCATATTTTCTAAAGGCATTGTATACAGACTTTGGTAAATCCTTGAATTTAAATATCCAAGACACTATGATCTTCTCAATCAACGAAAATTGGTATCCATGAAAAAAATGAATCCACAATATATATTATTTTGAATAACTTACTTAGCATTTTTCCTCCTTAATTCTTCTTTATATTCCTGGTTTTCTTGTCCTCTAGACTTAGTACCGGGATATCTATGTGCATCTTGATTTCTGTATGACAAAAATATTAGATGATAGATTTGTATGATCATACAATTAAATTACAATAGTGAGTGTCAGAGTTCAGTTTTCAATTATATGAGACTAATAAATTTATTCACTGGGTTAAGACAAAACATCAGGAATAAGTATCCTTAACATTTTAGTATCAAATTTTAACAAGCTCATAACTGTTGAAACATTCAAGACACTAAAAATACTGTATTGTAATATTGTTATGATGTGCAATTTGTTAAATAAAATCTATCCAAATTTGAAACCATCTAATTCCGTCATTTCTATCTTCAATTTAAGAAACATATCTTCCTGACAGTAGTAATGAAGAAAAAGTTTTCAAACTTGCTTAATGTTTTTTGCAGTATGGAAAACTCTCAATCTTGGCAAATTAGACTTCTAAAAATACTTCACATCACATGCTTTTAAATAATGGCCATGCCAATTAAATATTCATATTAATATATATATATCTTAGAGTAGTTCATATAAATATGTTCATGCAATGGGAAAATAGATTCTAAGTAATTTTCTTTTAGTAAGTGAAATTCATATTGGTTTTAGAAAAGGTTAATCAATGTTTTAGTACAAGATATAGAGTATTATTTGGCAATAACAAAGACAACAGATAATAGTTTTCATTGATTGATGGTTGGTGTTTAACCAGAGACTTTGACAACTGGCAATCCTAGTTAATTAAGATCCAAGTCAAGTGCATTTTGGCTGTGAGCATGCTTCAAACTCACTACCTCAGTGTTGACAGGCTAGATTAGTAGTGATCACTGAAGATGAAATACTTAGACCACTCTGTCATTGAGGCCTCCTAACAGTTTCACAATAATGGGATATGTTTTGATGTTTATCATCACTTAAAATTCACAAAATGAAAATCACAAAAATGGTTGAAAATGGCTACACTTGTAGCATAAGGACACACACATTTTTCCTGTTATTTCAGAATCATTAAATCTTTATTGAAAATTTACTTTTCTTATGAACTTTTGACAGTTTACAGCATAATGAAAATCCTTTATTTTTCACTTCCAAATTCGGAAACAGGCTTTGATATCACTGATAACCACTGCAAATGTTATTGACAAATAATATAGGGCAGCTATCAATAAATTAAAGGGTGATGTGTCATTTCTGTTGCCTTTTTCAGTGATATATTTGCAATGGTGCTATTTAAAGAATACATATTCTTTTTTACTTATCTGTTGTTATTTTTGTACAACTTAAATATCCACTACCAAAAAAGTTATATTTATAAAGGTCAGCATTGCAAGCCATTAAAACTAGTACTGTGAAAGATTATATTTGTATTTATAGTGAAATTGAAAAAAAAATATATACATTAATAAGAAATTACTTGGATGGACCTGTGAAAAAAGGAATATATCTCTTTGAGACCATTTCAAAGGCTCTTTCGAACTTATCAGTAAGCATAATGCCCAAAAGGTACAAATTTTGATACAGTTACATGTATACAAAAAGCTACATGTAAAGTCTAAAATGAATTTTTCTACTCCATTTAATTAGCATTGTGAGCTTGAAATGACCCCTCAGAATAGTGAAATTAATCATCCAATAATTGTATGGAAAATGTTGAACTTGATATATATATCAAAATTTCATTTATTTCATTTTTCTTTAATAGCTATATGCCAATGTATAAAATCTCTGGAAAATTTCTAAACCATTAAACATCTGTTAAACATTTTCCATCCCAGAAAATACTTATAAGAAATGATTTAAGTACTTTAAATATATAAAATAGTAAAAAGATAAAAAAATAATTTCAACATTTGAAAATTATCAAGTTTAACTATACAATATAAGTCTGTCATTCCCACATTTTCATCCTACTTTAGTGAAATCTACGTTATCTCATTTTGTTAAATTAAAAAAAATCTAATACAAAATTGTTTGAGGCATCACATTTTCAAGGATGCTAACAAGGCTTAAGAAAAACAAAATATTTCAAACAGGTTAAAAATTATTTTGTTTATTTATTTCATTGCATTTGGTTTTTTATTTAAACAACTTTAATTAGAATTCATCCATTTCTTGCAAGTATTTTCTATTGAACTTTATAAGTTAGTATAACCACACCTATCTATATGTTTTTCAACATATTCTTGGTACTTTGCTACATTAGGGTTAGTGACTGCACCAGGAGGGGGGGTAGATGGATGTTTCCTGTCATACATTGGTTCTCGTCGATAATGATCATCTTCCTCTGGTCTGAATGACTGGCCAATCCTTGAAGAAGCTCCGATAGGTCCTGTATTGTAGCTTGGCTCCTCCTCTCGTCGAGTTCGACTGTATGAAGGTTCTTCCTGCAGTGTTCTACCATAAGCTGTAGATCTATAATCATCTTTTGTAGCTCTATAATCATCTCTAGTAGCTCTATAATCATCTTTTGTAGCTCTATAATCATCTCTGTAAGTAATCATTCATAAATTCAAAATTTTAGTGTTGACACTAGTATCACTTGGGAATTACTCTGCTTAATGGAATGATGAAATAGAAATACTTTCATTACAGGCTATATTTGTATATTTTACATAAAATTCTTGCTCTGATCTTAACATGTCTCAAACTATATCAGTCTGGCAGTTCAAGTGTTATTTTTGACACTATATAGCATAAGCATGATTTTTTACTCAATATTAGACTACAACAAACTTGACTCAAAATGTTTGAAATTTCACAGTATTCTGAGCAATCAATTAAAATCAATGATTATTCATTTCATGCTACATGTATTGAGAAACTGATGTATTAATAAAAATCTGCCAAAGCAATATTTTTTCCTCTTATTAAAAAAAACAACAAATAAGGGCTGTGGAGATCCAACGGTGGTCCTAAACTAAACAGAATAAGATCTTTTCTTTTTAAAGCCTTGGACATGTAATTTGGCTTAATTCACATATTTTACAAATATTGTACATCGTGACATATGAAATAGAAAATAAACACAGGTAATAGAAAGTTATTGTGTAAAAACATTGTTACTGAAGACTGACAACTTATCATCCATATCATAATACAAATGTCAAAATCTTGAAGACCTATAAAAAAGAACAGCATATTATCTGAAGTGTTCTTTGGTTTAATAGCATTTTAACTGAAGTGTTCTTTGGTTTAAAAGCATTTTAGCTGAAGTGTTTTGGGGTTTAACAGCATTTTAACTGAAGTGTTCTTTCGTTTAACAGCATTTTAACTGAAGTGTTCTTTGGTTTGTAATATATTGTCAGTATTTATTTACATACATTTTGATAAGCCCATAACATCTCTAAGAATTAATCCATTTAGTTAATTAGAAAGGCATTGGGCAAATAGTCTTCTTTACTTTACTTGTTAAAGTCAAGTGCTGAGGGTCAGAATTTTCACATCCTGTTGTGCAAGAATAACCATGTAAATACAAACCTGGGCTCTTCTCTTGGTGGAGGTAACTGCCTGATCATCTGCTGGGACTAAAAATACCAAAATAATTCATAAATATATATAGAATAGATCAAAACATATTTGTTCTCCCCTTAAAACCAATATGATTCATGGCAGCTCATCTACCAGTGTTGTAATGAACTGACCATTTTAGGCAAAGTGATTTCAACAATTTTGATGAAAGCATGACTAGATTGGCAAGCTTTAATTACCACACTAAAATAGCCAAATCTTATAGCAGCACACTAAGTGATAAAGAACAAAACACACATTTAATGTCAGACTATCTATTGACAAGCAATGACCAATGGAACATGTGTATCTGCATAGTAATTGCAAAAGCTTTTTTTATATATCTTGAGCAAATTGTAATCTTGTTTCCATTCTCAATTTTATCAAGTAAAATGTCATCTAATTATTTTAACCCTGTATTTTTCAGTGTCAGAATAATTTTTCACTAATAATTTAAGATCATTTCCAAACAAATGTGTTTGAAGGTTGCTACTACAGAGGTTCATTTCAAGGGTTTCTGACTTATTTAACCAATTAGGTAAAATATCTATATAAATATATATGTCAAAATTAAATTCTAGATTTTCTTGATTACAATTCTTGTTATCCTTATTCATATATATCTGATTATTTATGTTTTTTTTTCTTTTCTTTTTGCTTATTGCTAAAGCTTAAATAGAGCAATGTTTAACATTAATTTACTGAATATTGATAACATTACAAACATTACACAGTAAAATCAATCATAAACATGATTAACAATCATAAATCACACTACTGTATCATATCACAAGTTTATTTTTTCACAGTAGCTACTGTGAGTGAATTGTAGACAGATTTTACTGTGAATGTCTATCAGAACTTATTACTATCTACATAAAGCATTCATTGGTTTAAAAGTCTTTCCAAGATAACCTCATCAATAACCAACAGTTTAAATTCTAAGATGAAGAACATTTGCCTGAAATTTAGATAATGCCTGGACTAAATTCACCCATTTCATTGGTAGAAGTTTATATTGACTTAATCATTAAGTAGTTTTTTTCCCCATCATTTATATATTGTCCTCTGGATTGTACTAGAAAGACACGCTGAGCCCAATTTTTAACGTGTCAGTTAACAAGATAACATTCCACAAGAAGACATGTCACCCTACTTGTAAACATAATTCTGAATCCAAGCAGACCAGGATTTACTCCTAAATGTCATGTACTTCGTGGAAAAGCGGCAAAAACAAAGTTCAAGTCTTTGGTTTCACAGGACTTGTGATCATCAAACACATCAACCCCTTCATATGAGGAAAGACTCTACTACGAGACCATTGAGGTGGTTAAAAATGTTATAAGATCCTTAATTATCATGAAAAGTATGTTCCTATGTTCCTAGATAAAAGCTTTCATTACAGAAAAATTAATCATGTGATATTCCCCTGAATTAATCCCAATGAATTACAATTCCTTCAATAAAACCTGAAAAGACTTTTCAGCTCTAACTACTAATATGTGTTTAAATATGATAATATAGAAGAAAAAAAATACATACATCTGTATATATAAATACATATATATAAAAAAACAAACACCAGAGGCCAGTGGTCATAAGTATTTGTGTATTTCAATTTATTTTATTTTTTCAATAAATTGTTTTGATGCCATTCAAAGTCAGATTTTTTAAGAAAACCAGTATCAGATATTTAGATATTTCTTTTCCTTTTATTGTTTTAGATTTAAATTAAAATATTGACAAACTTCAAAATAGGCTGCTGAGATATATTTTTGGTGCCAATTAAGACAAACTCTGACAAGAAATGATTTCAAATTAATTAATTGAAAAAACATGACTTTGTATTGCAAATATATGGTGAAAAGCCATAAATGATAAATACTTATCACAACTGCCTGTGCGACAGACTAGAACTCTATCAAGTTCTTCATGCTTATTATGCCACCAACAAGTAAACTAGCCTACCAACATGAGATCTTCTAGTCTATTTTTTGAAAGCATGAAATAATCAATACTCTTTTCAATAAGGATTCAGGAATTTCTCACGTTCTGATTCCCCTTACAACAAATAATTAGTAACATAGGATAGAACTGAATCTGCTTGAGAAATTAACTAGCAAATCACAAAAGCTGAAGCAGAAGGTTACCATTGCTACCTGAAATCTAGCTTCTTCAGCTCGTGTGTTTTCTTCTATCTGATGTTTATGATTGGCTAGGGACTGTTCCAACTGACTTTTGTCAATTGTAGGTTTGAATAGATTGCGTTGAGTGCTTTGCATCTCATCTCTGTAATAATAAAGATTACTATAAATTCTACATTGTTCTAAAAATACATACTGAAGGTGCTGGTGTCCAACCATTGTAAAATCTTGGACAGAATGCTTCCACATGACCTGGATATTCATCTCTGGAAAGGTTGCAAAACTCAGATTAGTTACCTATGACTAGTAATGATAACAAAATAATGTAAAATTATTGCAGTACATATAAAAGACCTGTCTTTCTTTCAAAATTATAACTTTTTCATGTAAGTTTTTGCATGTCATGAGTATGATCATTTGATGTGATCATATCAAAGTTGAAAATATACTGTTCTATGACCTCAGACATCAGCAAGATTAAAACTTAGCATTTCTATGAAGAATAAATTATCTCTTAATCTTATTTATCCCTACATGAGACTTTGTCGAAGGCTTATCAATTAGTGCTTTCAAACAAATTAAATTTCACCATTTTTCAAATTGAATTGATACATAAAAATTTTCAGTCACTTTAAGTATTCATATATCTTTCTTTTAAAATTTGGTCCTGTTTTATCTAGTTGGTAAGTTATAAATCAGCTCATAACAAATGTTATTGAAAAAAAAATTCTGTGAGAATGCTAGCAATATCAGCATTCTGTGATGTAACAACAATTTAATATATTAAAGAAATATTTTTTTTTTTTTTTTTGTAGATAAAAGTGCTTATAAAATACACAAATCCTACTCTGATGTGGTCCAATTTCTGCCTAACAGCTGCCATAGCTCTAACTCTTTAGAGGTCAAACAGTTCAATAACAGCTCTTTGGCTTCCCTTGTCAACAATGGTGATACTGCTTTGGAGGCAAGATCTACACCAACATGTACTGGGTCCCTGCTAGCTTCATATATCAGACTAAGAGGTGTGAAGATAAAGTGTACCAGTTCAGGTGCGTTGGGATCATGAATATGTGCCTTTAATTTTGACTATAAAATAAGAAAAGGTTAATGAGTATTGATCTTCATTGATTATACAGCACTTACTAAGAAATACAAAAAAAAATGAATTGTAAATCATTCTAATTTGAGACTGCTATTGTATTCCCCCAAATTAATTTTATTATTTCACATACTGTTTTTCTCTTTATTTTCATTTTAATTCTTTTCATACCGACCTTTTGTGATTTTTTTCACTTTTTTGAAGTATTCATGTAAGAAATGAACAAATTGGTGATGCATTATATTCACATCATTTTTCTACTAGCCAATTTTGCTTAAATGAATGGTTTTCTAAAATAATTTGGTTTACAGTACGTGGAGTTACATGTGTATAAAAACTTAAAACAAAGGCATTTTTATCTGGTATTTCAGTGCTTGAATAACTCATTTTTTGGTATCCCAAATAGATTTTTACTGACCAAAACAGGAAACTGGAACCTTTTTTCTCCTACCTAAAATACAAGTATCTTTAATCCCCCAATAAAAATACTTTCCAAAATAAGCAAAAAATGGACACCTTTGCAACCTTTAGTTTCAAGCACCGAACAAAATGCAGAAATGTCTTAAAATTTAACTTAGTGAATTACAATATATCTCAACTATCATGCAGCAATGAGAATTTGCATATCACATAAAAACTGTTTAAAAAACAAAATTAAAGTTTAATATCTGTATATACTAACCAGTAAATTAAAAGCACATTTGATTTTTTGGAAGATATCTATGAAATCATCCCCAGGTGGGGGTCTAGCCCTCATGTTTAACATGCCATCTCTAGGTGGTGGTGCTATAGAAACAAGAATAAATTACTTATAATATCTACTACTAAATCAGTTAAAATTATCATATATTTTAGAAGTGACATATTTTCCTACATTAATGATAAATAAATGGGGAATGTGTCTATGGGACACAGATGATGCCCCTGCTTGCATATAACATTATAAAGGGACATAACTCAAGAACTGTAAAAGTGAAGCTACCCAAATTTGTACTTGATCTGAGTTTTGTGGTAATAAGCATTGTTTATAAGTTTCATAACATTTGGTTGAGGCAAACTAAAGTTAGAGAATGGAAACGAAAAATTCAGCAATTTTTCCATTTGTAAAGGGGCATAACTCTAGAACGGTATAAGTGATGCCACCAAAATTAGAACTTGATCTGTGTTTTGTTGTAATTAGCATTGTGTATAAGTTTCATAAAATTTGGTTGAGGCAAACTAAAGTTAGAGAACAGAAACAAATAATATTTCAGCATTTTTTCCATTTGTAAAGGGGCATAACTTTAGAACAGTAAAAGTGACGCCACCAAAATTCAAACTTGATCTGTGTTTTGTGGTAATAAGCATTGTGTATAAATTTCATAACATTTGGTTGAGGGAAACTAAAGTTAGAGAACAGAAACCAATTTTGGGACGTACTTACGTATGTACGTACAGATGGACAAGGGTAAAACTTAATGCCACCCAAATTCGAACTTGATCTGTATTTTGTGGTAATAAGCATTGTGTATAAGTTTCATAACATTTGGTTGTGGCAAACTAAAGTTAGAGAGCAGAAACCAATTTTGGGAAATACATAATGACGGAGGGACAAGGGTAACACTAAATGACCCCTCTGGTGACGGCAGGGGCATAAAAAGCAGAAAAAATGTTCCTTGTGACAGTAATTTTAACATTATCAATATAATACTCATTATGTCTTGCAGATATGATAGATTTAAAAAATAATGTCAACATTATGCATGTTTAAGACTTCATTAGCATATTGTAAATAAATAAAACTGAGAATGGAAATGGGGAATGTGTCAACGAGACAACAACCCGACCAAAGAGCAGAAAACAGCCAAAGGCCACCAAAATAGCATACATTTCCACCAATGTTTTTGCTGAATTCATTGAACTCTTTCACCAACACTGGTGATGTAATGTTGGTTTATTGTTCATTCTTTGCTATTATTTTTATAAAGTATTTTACCAGTTTGATCAAGCAAACAAATCAAATTTTACAAACATTTCAATCATTTCTTGTATATAAAATTGTGTCCATAAATCATAAGTTTAAAGATTAAAATGATATTTCCTGTAAAAAAATTATTATAGCACATTAATTCCATGGTTAAAGAAATGTGTTTTGTCATTTTCCCAACCATTATGACTTAATTATCTCACCTCTGTCGTTTTTCTTTTTATGTGACTGTCGTTCACGTTTACGATTTTCTAATTCTTTGTATGCCTCAGCAGCTTGTTGAAGTCTGGCAACAAATTTTTCTATGTCATCAAAACAAGAGTTTAAAATTTGCTGAAATACAAAAGTATGAAAACTATATATTTAACTAATAACTTCCTAAGGCAGGACATTGTTTTCAGATCAAAACAAAAATCTCTTCATTAAATTAAGCCTAATCCTTCCTTCTATATATACAAAAACTAAAAATTTACTGATGTCTCCAGGACTCTTTTATTTTAAATTAACCTTGCAAAAGAATTGGCAAAATGAAAGTACAAATCAATCATTTCACATAGTGATTTTACAAAACTTTTGCATCCCAAATTTGTCCAAGAGTATGTCAGCTATATAAATTAAGATTAAAAGTCGTGTGCATTACAGGAAAATACTTGAGCACTGACCTAAGATGTCTGTACAAAGGCAAACTTGTAGAAAGTCCTAGAAAGTTACAAAACATCAGAAGTCTTAACGATGTAATAACATGATTTGGGAAATAACAACATGGCACTGCCAATGAGAACACTACTTTTCAAAATACATTATCAAAATAATTTCCAGTCCATTCTATTTTTCTTTCCAAAAGTTATCTCCCTTTGATCATCAAAAGTTCAAACCCTTACCACATCCCTTTCTAAACTTTCATTTTGTCCACCAGGAGGTTCAGTATATGATGCTCTGTACTGTGATTGACCATAGTTACCTCCCCTGCCTGTAAAACACAGATACTACAGTATTTTAACATCAAAGATTTTTCTGTAAATGTTTTGCGATTGATTTATGGAATTGATTAAAATGGTACGAGAATTTGAGGAAATCAAACCCCTCAGTTTCTTCCAACTGTTAAAATTGTCAAATGTTTACGCTGAAGTTAAAAGTACCTATAAAATATAACATTTGGCGGAAGTTTTTCAAATTTAATTTTACACTGATATACCGAAACTGAAATATTGTATTAATAAAAATTTGCAGGGAAAAATATTTTAAAAATCTGTTCATTTATAAATAAAAAAAATAAAACACTACTAAGCATCTGCTGAAAGCCTGAAGCTTTTATTTTTGGCTGAACATTGGAAATTGCAATTTAACAAGCAATTGCGTTAATAATCTGCAACATCATTCTCGATGTACGATCCTCTTCCAGTATTGAATTTATTATAATCTGGTATTAAGTTGAAAGTATCATTTGCATGTTGGAACAGAGGACTATCCTAGTGAAATTAATGTACAAGGTAAGAAAATAAATGTTTCGTATATGACATGCAAATATTTATGAAAATAGCTTACATTACAAAGTTATAATGGATATTTATAAGCCATCCAAGACTTGTACATTAATTCAAAAGAAACAGCCCTATATATCACCACTGCTTTATCCCCAAGTCCTTTTTATACCTGCATACTTTGTAGAAATAAATATGTAACATAAAATGAACATTCCAACTTAATTAATGCAACTAAAAAATATATTCACCTAACAACATAAAATTTGCTACATTAAAAAATGTCTAAAACTAAAAAAATGCAACATAAATATGTAAAAGGCAAGTTTTCTATTTTCAAATAAAGCTTTTTAATCAAGACTGCTTTGAGTAAAACCTAGTTAACTTGCACTATTTTTTTACTTCTTGTCTGTTGAACTTTAATTAAAATGCACATACTCTTCTTTATTTTTTACCTTTGCAACATAATTGACTGATTGGAAAAGGAGACTGTAAAACTGCTTTAAATTTGGTTTTCATGTATTACTAAGTAAAAAAGTAGAAAATTTGCCTTTTCTAAAAAAAAATAATTTCTGAAAAATGCAAATAACTAATGTATCCAGCATTCCTAAAATAAATTCTACGAAATGCTAGGAAAGTAAGCAAAGGCAAGCAATAATAAATAGTCTGGAAGCATGCACCGTGACCCGTTCCACTCACTGTTGACAGAGTCTTTGTCACGCATAGGGAGGGAATACATGTCTCCTCTAGGACCCTCATTCTGTGATCTAAAAGGTTCACTCTGGGTTCTATAACCTTCACTTGGAGGTCTAAATCCTTCAGAACTAGGAATTACTCGGAATCCTTCATTTTGTAAACGTAATCCATTACTATTTGATTTCATACCTTCGTCACGTAATGTTGTTGTTTTGAATTGGTATCGTGAACTTTGTTCTACAAATGAATTATCATGCGAATATAACAATATACAAAATAAAATTTATATATGAGAAAAAAAAATAGAGCAAAACATGCTGCAATAATACAATATGCATGTTGTTACTTTTTCTTTTTATGCCAGATATTTGCCTCTATTTGCCTCAAGCACTTATTCAAAAGGAGGGGCACAAAATTATATATATTGTATACATATTACTGATAAAAGTATAAATATTCACACATGTGCTTTAAATTAATGCTGAAACACAAAATTATTTTGTGAAAAGACAGAAATGGGGAAAAAAATCATAATTCCAGAACAAAATGAGCTTAGTTTCAGTTTTTAATTTCTTTTAAAAATCTTGTTTGATTTTGACATCCAATACAAATATTAATGCTTACATTAAGAGCAAAATTCATATTTGTAATTTGTTCATCAATTTTATTAAATAATCATAAGAGCTAAAATGTAATATACATATCTTTTATAATTAAACTTCAGCACTGAATGTATCATGCAGAAGTTCATGAGATAAAATGTAAAGAATACTGAAAAGACAAATATAATTGATTGCCTTGGTAGTATAACTAGCTTATTTCAATCCAAAACAATAGTTTGGTTCGTTGCTGTTACATTTTATAGTTCTGGAAGGGGGTAAACAAGCAATCAATACTTTTCATTGTCTTAAAAATGTTGCACATGTGCAGTGCATATTAAGCTACCCGAGTTGGACAATCCCCTTACTAAGATTTCTCTGAGAAGACCAGATCAAAAAGGCAAAAAACTAAACCATTACAGAGCATAGTAATTATAGTAACCAAAGTCAGTTTTGACAAACATTAGTTAAATTATTGTGAGTATAGTTTTCTCCAGAAGTAGGCCACAATTTTTCACTTTAAAAGCATTAAGGTAGATAAACACTAGATGAATAGATTTTTCTTAAAGAAAGTTTTAGTTAGAATTGTTTTAAATTTATTTGAAAAATAAACATTAACATATCTTTTTTTTTCAAGAAATATAAAGTTCTAAATACATGTATAATCATGTTATGTAGATTATGTAACAGAAATTAATTCAAAATTGACTGAAATCAATATCAATTTTGTTGGAGATTTAGATGCCAAGTTGGAAGCTAAATTGTATAATATTTATCTACCTGAAAAATATCATACTTTTCAAAATGTTACAAAAAGAAATGTTTATAACTTTTGATATTAGTTCATTCATAAATGCAATGCATCGCATACACTTTCCCTCAAAATTAAATATTTCTAAAATGTTATGTACAGAAATGTTTATAACTTAAGATATTAATTCATTCATAAATGCAAGTCATATCATACATTATCCCTCAAAATTAAATGGTAAATACAAACAATGTTAGTCTGTGAAATCATGCATTATAAGTAATCTTTATGAAGAATTGTCTCTATATCGCCTTTCTCCAAATTATTCCAATTTTTTTCATCATCTTAATTGCATGCCTTGAATATAGACAAGATATTAGCCAATATATCATTCAGTGGTTGACACCAATATGCTTATCTGTTCTCCACCATACAAACAAAATATACTATCATTCCAATGACTATTGATCCCAATATACAAATGACCATTGATACCAATGTGTAGATAAGTGCATTCTCATCCCTTCCACTGACTTACTAGATTTGGCCCCTGTGTTTGGCATTGTACCGTAATGGACTGAAGGTTCCATTGAGGAATAACCACTAGAAGACCCCTGGTTTGAAGAAGAAAATTGTTGCCGTCTTTCTCCAAACTTCCATTTTCCTCTTCCACTTCCAGAAGAAATACTGCTCTCTGGGAAATAATCTACCTCCCTTCTTACAGCAGACAGAAGATCATGTTCACTTCTATATGGCATAGTTCTTTCTAATTTCAAAGGAATTTCATATGTATTGGCACTGCTGGTTGATAGTCTACTTCTTGGCATTGTAAATGCTGGCATTTCTAACCCTCCCGTGGAATTTCTTCTCTCCTTTGATGCAAAATTATATTTTTCTGAATTTCTAGGATCATATGGGACGGCATATCCATCTGACATCACACTAGAGCCATGACTATTTGGCAATGTATACCTATCTACACTGCTGCTTCTGTTGCGATTACTAGAGCTTGAACCTCGTCTACTTGTGAGGGACAGATACTTTTCTGGAACATCAAACTCTTCTTCCTCAATAGCAGATGTAGAAAATCCTTCACTAGTGCTACCATATGACTGGTCACCAAAACTGGAACGTCTTTCTGTCCCAACTGGGACATAGCGCCTTTCTACAAAATGCTCTTTGACATGAGGACTTGCCCTTTTTGAATGATTTTCCCCTAAAGGTATGTACCTTTCACGAGCAAAATGTTCTTGAACAGGTGGCATTTTTAACTTCTGTTGCATTTCTTCTAAAGGTATATATTGTTCACGGACAGAAGATTCATTTACAGAAGGCACAGATGACAAAGCATTTCTCTGCCTCCTCTCGTCAGGAACATACACCTCACGTATAAATCGTCGATTTACAGGAGGAGTGGGCATTTTTTCTCTGGTTTCAAGACCAAGAGGAATATATTTTTCTTTAGTGTAATGCTCTTCAACGGGAGTTCTTATTATCTGAATTGGATGCTTCCCACCAGGAACTAGTCTTTCAGTAATAACATGCTTTTCTGCAGGCAGTTTTATAACTTTCTCACGCTTTCCAACAACTGGTTGATTTTGTTCTTGTGCGTCAGTACTATAACTGAAATGCGACTTCGGTTCTTTGTTTCCTCCAAGCCAACGACCTCCTTTAAAATTATATTATTACAAAATACCTCTATTATCATAAAATACAGTTCTAGCAGTTCAGGTAAAAGGTATCACACATTCTAGCAACAAAAAAAAAGCTGTAAAAAATTCAGAACTTAAAAATGTCTAGCCCCAAACAAAACCTATATAGCTAATGTCTATTATTTTTACCATGCATTCAAGCCAAGGAAGACAATAAAACATCATTTTAATGATTAGCCATTATATTCTTCTGTTTCTTAAGAATGCAAAACACAGGAGAGTTGCTTAATTACTTGTTGTTGGCTTTCTTGTGTCAGAAGTGCCTTTCTCAGGTACTATGCCTGTTCAGGGTAGTGGAAAAAGCCACAGAGAAGAACTCCTGCGCTTTATTTACAATAGTCAGAACAGATTTCAAGATATCTTACCATATTTTTTTCGTCAAATTTATACATTGGACTGACTTCCCTTGGAACTTTCCTGCATCTAAGGGAATAAAAAAAACTTGCTCCCTACTATTTTTTCAAATAAAAAATAAATAGACAGAATTAGAAATTTCAAACAAATTTCCAAAATCTTTTGAATGTTTCAAATTACATATCTACTTTACCTGGTGGGTCTGGTGCTGGTCCCATTGGAGGTGGAGGTATACTGCTGTAAAAAATAATATCAAAACTCAATATTCATAATTTAAGTTATATTTAATAGCAATTTTATATTGATGTTTTTCCATTATGCAACATCTATGGCTGTTTACAATCTGGTCTCATTTGATACATAGTTCGATAAAACATGTTTTAGTATTATATATTTATATTTTTTTCTCATTAGAACATACACATATTCACTACATGTAGTTCCAAGTCAATATATACCGATTATCTAAGAAAGGAGATATCAATATATTTGGGACAGGTTTTGCAAAACATTTACTCAAAAACTATATATGTTGGTTCTTTTGTAGTTTTCTTTTTTTTAACAAATAAATTTGTTAGATCTATTATCGGAGATGCTTTTACTTTTGCAGTTTGGACTGTCATACCATTTTAAAATTTATTCTTTAAAACCATTGCTGAAAAAAACTGCAATATATCAATCTGAGTACTAGCAATGATATGGTATGAAAAAACTAAGAAATGGACTATAGTGCAAATGATTTGCTTCAGTTTTTATGGAAAATTCATAATATGCTGATTTTAAACAATTTTAAGTATTTCCCCCATCTGTGAAAAGAAAATTGGCAGCAGAAGTTTAATCAAACAGACTTTATCTGACAACCTGATTCCCCCTACTGTTTTCAGAGAGAAAAATAATTCACTCCAAGATGGAGAACAGGCATATTAAACAAACATTTTGACTACATTGTAATACAATGGAATATCTTATATTATCAAAAAATGTTTAGCTACTTTGTGCAATCTTAAACATACCTTGAAAATAATTTAGGACGACCTTCTTTAGCTGCTAGGAGTTCATCTACAATATCTTGTGCCTGTAACAAGAAGCATTTTTTGTTTGTATTGGTTTTCTGTTTTTTTATTGCTATTGTCTGTATATTTATGACAGTATTTGTGACATTTCTTTTTTTGCTAAATTCTGTAATTTACCCAACATCTGTGTTCTTCAAGGCAGCGTTACTGACATCTAATAAGGAATTTTGTTCAAACTTGTGCTAGGAGATTGCAGTTAGGTGCCAGCATTTTCTCTGCATTGTAGGCCTTACTGTGACTTTTATATGAAGAACAGCACTAAAATTGCTTGGGCTTAATAAAGTGTGAATAGAAATTGTGTGTTATGAATTAATACAGCATATCTATTTTGTCCATTTCTAAATTATGTAAAAGTGTGTTTAATAATTATCATAACAAATATCTGTTTAATAACATAGCAACAACAACCCATGAAATATAATTATTAAAATAGATAACTGACCAGTGCATTGTATTTAAAAATCTGCAAAAAAATGCTTAATGACAACCAACATTTCCACAGAAGCATACACCTGTGAAAATTTAACGAAGGCTGAAGGATACAAGTATTTTAAATTCAACCCAATCCCTAGCACAAATTTATATGCATTTAGTTAACTCTTTCATTCAAATACAGATTTTTTTCTTATATTTGCTGGAGGTTTTAAATTTTTAATGTAATCACCAACATATATTTCTTACTTTTTTTCTAATTGTGTTGTTGTTAATTTTTGAGTTTATTACTTCCCTTTGTCCACAAAACATTCAAAACAGATCAATGAAAAGTCCAATATCCATGATATATAACATATTAAATTATTCTCTTATCCTTTATTTACATCATGAAAGAATTTCTTCAGCTTTTTCCCTACATCATTTAAGAAGCATCTAAACAAAATATTCTTCAACTAACAACATTGTAATAATGTTTACAGCACACCATTTTTTAAGGAAACGGAAATAAATAAGGTCATGACGTAAATAAGAAAATAAAATGCTATTAAAAAATGGGAGTTGTCATTAATATTTTGTCCAGTTATTTTCTCACTTTTAAAAGTATTCATTTCAAATGACATGCCTGAATTAAATGTCAGTTAAAATATTAATTCACTGAAAACAAATGTAGGTGTAACATATACACACCCTTTTCATTCTCAAAAATCATTCAACCATATCATGTGCATACATGTCCTTCCTATTACTTGCAGTTTTCAAAATTCATTATTGATTTTATTTAATAGCTAAACACCTAGCAATGGTCTGATTGATTTCACTCCCTTCAATTGTTAATCATCTTTTAATTTTAAGGATAAAAAATATGCTGCCCTGATCATAATGTTAAAATGTTATTCATTCACTTGGAGAAGACGTTACTAAGTTGAAAAACTTGTGTGTCAAATCAGTTTGTCCTTTTTGAACAATAAAATTTGTTTAAACTAAACTAAACTATTCACCAAAGGTGTGTAACTTTAATTGCGAGTGATCAAAGAAATTCCTTAAAAAATCTTCCTTTCATAAAAATCATCACATACTGTGGTACATTGCATTTTTGTAACAGGATCATGAATACGCTGTGGTCAACCTAGTGCAAAATTATTACATCTTATGGAATTTAGATAACCCTTGTTTTATGAACGATAAAAGAAAATTTCTTAAAAATGTCATGTAAAAAGTAAAATAAAAGAAAATAAGGAACTCCAAGGAAAATTCTAAACAGAAAGTCCCTTATTAAATGGCAAAATCAAAAGCTCAAACACATCAAACAAATGGAAAACAACTATCACTTTCCTGACTTAGTACAGGCATTTCCTTATGGAGAAAATGGTGGATTAAACCTGGTATCAGAGCTAGCTAAACCTCTCACTTGTAGGAAGAAATGATAGCAATATTTTAATACAGTACATTTAGATTTTTTTGTTAACAGGAACTCAAATAAGCTAGGGTCAACCTAATGCAAACTTAATAAATCTCATGGAATTTTGGTAACCCGTGTTTTATAATAAATACCTACCGGAGCATTTATACTTTGGAATATGTGCATATCACATCTACTGTTATATTTCCCTGGATTTTCTAACATTGTAAACAGTATTAAGTTTGTGTACACTTCTCTTTTGTCTTCTTTAAATATTGCTGTTGGTTCATGTACAAGTTCTAATGGGAATCTTTCCAATTCCTCCTGGAAATATAAGATCACAGTCCATGTATTTATAATGAATACTGCTTAACACTTTCAAGTTATACCTTAATAAATTGAGATATTTTTAATATGTATATCTGATTTTGTATAATACAAGTAGAAAAATGTATTAAGAAATTAAAATACAGTCATTCTTCATACTTTTGTTAATCATTAGGCATTACACAACACTTAAATAGCAACTTAAATAAATATCAAATTCTATGACCCATATTTATACAATAAATATACAGGCAGCTGACATAAAGACAATTCCATCTGCACTCTAACCTAATGACCTGAATCTTCTTCACATCCTTTTAAGGGTTAATTTGATTCATTATATCTAAGGGCACACAACTTTTTTCTAAAATAAAACTCTTATTAATGCCCAAGATGCATATTTAAATAACATAACGAAAAAACACAAAGAATTACAAGGTAATAACTGTTAGAACTTTCAGCCGTCCTATCAGCTCTTTCGACAGTTTATGAACCGTAATATGTGGTAAAGTGGCAACAATTTGATAGTGATGTCGCGTCAGCAGTATTTTACTTTTACTTTCGGTTTAGCTTTGGCTTGAAATCTGAAACATACATATGTTTTGCCAACATATAGCTGCTGAGTTACATTTTCATATCCACTCAACTTTTGTGGCATGCAAATAATGTTAATAATGTTCACAACAAGTGTTATGTCTGTCACTAACTTTATATATTGTCATGTGTCAAATTGATTTGATATTGGAACTTGTTTTCAAATATATACTGTGAATAGGGTAAAAACAAAGACTTGCTGGTTATTTTTTGTGGATACCAGTATTTAATTAAGTTAAACACCACAATAAAATCTTGCAATATTACATCACACATCAGAAAACATTATAAACCAATGAAACTATTACCTTCAAAATTCACTAATGAGAAATTTCAAACCCACAAAGAAAAAGAATGTATTTTTATTCCTATATATTTCTTAATTGCGAAAGTTTTTATGTTTTTTTTTTCACAACATAAAATTACATACCCCATTTCCTTTGTCGATTACGATTAAATTCTTGCGTTCTATGATCATGACACATCTCATTGTCCAGATGCCGGTTGTACTTTCCATTCCACGTAACTTGCGTAATCCATCCTCAGGTTTCATCACACCTAAAATAAATTGTCAGTAATAATAAGCAGAAGAATATAAAGGATAAAATCATTTTTGTTTTTTATCAATTTTTCTCTTAAAAAGCAAGGATCATGCAAATATTTCAACAGAATTCTTATTCTTGTTCCAAACAATGGTAAATGAATCTGGATAACATGTAATTGTTTAAACATTATTCATTTGAAACAGAATATTTATAATAGTTTTATAGACAACTGCTGCTAGTAAATGGAGATGATATGAGAAGGCCATGATTGGGCCCCTAGATTTTAAGAAATAAACAATATACTTGGTAATAAATCTCAAACAGCATCCTTCGGACGAGATATTAAATAGTCAGATATCAGTGTTCACACTTCCAAAATTCGTTTTACATATTTTCTTTACTCCTGGTTTTTAGACTTTTTATATTTGAGGAAAAACTGCTAATGTAGACTCATTTTGTCATTAAAATTTGGATATAGGTTACAACCTTAAAAAAAATGTTATTTTATTACAAGATGTCTTATACAAAGTTGTTGATGCAAGTAAAATGTCTTTTTGGGGTAGGGTTGTTGCTCATATTCAATTCTATTCAAGCACTGTGTCAAAAATTGTAATATTAGGTCAAATATGTCATTTTGGACATGTTTATGATATCACAGTGACTTCAATAATGACATTACTGCACTAGTATGACTAGACAATATCATTGTATTCATTTATCAATAAAATTTACATAATTTTGAAAGGACTGAAGAAGCTTACTACAATGGCTTTTATCATATTTTCTCTACTGTCTGCATACACAAGATTTTTTAAGCATGCATTATTGAAGTAATAGGGCAACAAACACTTCCAATTTCTGTGATGAAAATCCTTACCTGATTTTGATGAATATGTAGCTAAATGATCTAGCTCGAAGGTGGGTTCCATATCCCTTGTGTTGTCAAATCTATCCATACTGTGTTGATCTATAAATAGAAAAAGTATGTATACTACTGACACTCTCTAATAATATACAAGTAATTAGGGTTGTAGTACATAATATTCATTTGTATACTTTGTACATTACATTTGTTAATGTTTCAAAAAATATGTACGCCTGCTAAGTGGAATTTAATAGATTTTTTATGGTAATACATCAAGGAGACCAGAATACTGAATGAACAGCTTAAGACTATTTTAAAAGTTTTTTAAAATCTTTTTTTTCTTTTTTCAAAATTCTGTAAAAAAATATATGGTCATATTTCCAATATATTTGTTTAAAAGAGATTGAATATTTTAAATCCTAGGAAATATGTTCAAATAAAAAAAAAATTAAATCGTTTATTACCATTCATTTCATATGAGGTCCCATTTCTGAAATGTTTTTACTGAGGTAATAGATTTAGCCAATGATCAACTAGTATGTGATGTATATCAATTTCCGTGGTCTAAATATATCCCACTCCTTGTTATTAAATTAATAATATAAATGAATCAATGCAAATGTTGTAAATAAATGACAGTTTTATTGAATCAATGAAAATGATATATTAATTGTAGATGATACATGTATATTACAAATCACAGGTATGCATATGCAATGCTTGACAACATAATTAAATGCATGAATGCACTTACAATGGATTAACTATAGAGGAACATTCCATAACTTGAAGCGAATCAATATTTTGATTGGATTATTTGTATGCAGCATTATCTGAGCTGATATAAATTAATCCCACAGTCTTGTTCATTCATCAACATGATCAACAACTGTAATAGTAATGCACGAAATAACTAATTTTACAGTATTATGGTTCGGAAGACAGCTACCATCAGCCTTGTGGATAGTTTTATGTTTTGTTTGCTTTGATTTATAGTGGTCCAATACTTTTCCTACTCTTGTAGACATATACTTTATGATGTAAAACTGTTTTATAAAAGTTTAAAACAAAGTTAAGATTTGAAAACTTTATCCAGATATCTAATTTTAAAAAGTCACAGATCATTTTACAATATATAGAGAATATCCTATGGCTTTTTCAATATCACATCTGTATCAACCCAAGACACCAATATAATCCCAAGAGCTCTGTTCAAGGGATTATATTGGTTGGGGGTTGATATGGTGTGTGATATTGAAAAAGCAATTTCATATATACTTTATTATATACATATACCTCATGTAGATGTTTTTAATGTGACATGACGTCATACTGATAAGGAGGTTTGAAATGACGTCATATAGATTATAGGTTTGACATGACGTCATACAGATTAGAGGTTTGATAAAGTCTTTGCAGCAGTAACTGCAATTGATGACGTGACGTCATACAGATTAAAGGTGTGATAAAGCCTTTGCAACCGTGCTGATATAGATATCATCACGGGTGGCTGATACAGCATGCTTGCCAATGATTGTATTACACATACAATTTATCTGTATTTACTACTAAGTATATAATAAATTTAAGGTACAAAGCTATTGAAGGACCCTGGACCTTTAAATAAAAAATCTCTTTTTATATATCTTACATAAAAAGAAAATTATTTTAACAAATGAGTATTAAAATTGTTCAAAATCTTTAGTTGTATACAAAGTAGTAAACATGCGTTTGTAAAACCCTTCAAAAGTTTATTAACTCATTCATATCAATATAAGAGTTTTATTTCCTCTTACGACTTAAATCTGACTTTCAAAACAAACAAACAAATGAACGATTTACATTTGACTTTCACAAATTTAAAATTTTATTTCCTTCAAAAATATTTTTATTGTTCTTTTTTTATGATTAAAAAGATATAATGCATTGTTATTACATAAAACCTTCACAGTGTAATCCTTTAATCATCAACTATTATAAAAGTCAAGGGAAGATATATGTCTAGCTACAGGCAAAGTAACATATCTGTCTACATTTATGTAACGCCTTTACTCCTAAGTTCAATCAACCCAATGCTACTTTTGTTATCCACCACTTCAAGCTAATTATAGGTGATAGTGCCTGTATATGGTTGATAATCCTGTTTTGTTGGGTCAGTTACTGGTCAAGCCTATGTTTTTAAATATTAAACACTATGTTATGTCATATTATTTGGGATTTTTTTTTGGTGAAAACATTCATGGGAGTTTCTTGAAAAGAAGAAACAAGCCTTGTTGGATTCAATCTCAGATTAAATTTGAAGAATGCTAACCTGCAGATTGACTGACCTATATATTATAATTACAATGGGAAATATTAATTTCCAAATTTTGATTGATAAAAAAGTGTGTTTGCTTAATAAGAGCTTACAGAAAAGAATACTGTAAATTCAGATATTATTGTGAGGTTTTTATTAATGGTTCTAATGCGACTGACTGAGTCGCAATAATTAGAGCTCTCGCATTCTGAAAACTGATACAAGTGTATTTATGCAGATTTTTCTGAAATCACAATAATTGAACTCACACTTTTGTCCATTCTTCAAAAATCGCAATAATAAATGCACACATTAATTTCTGAATTTACAATAACTATCTCAGGACATTTCTCATATTCATCTTCAAAAAAAATTAATTAATAATTGCATGTGCAATAATTAGGTTGAAGCAAAGGCACTTTGCAATTTAAATTTCACTAGTGCTTCATTATTTACTTCTTTTAACAATAAAGCAGTCAACTGTCACTTGGATTGACAAGAAATAAATGGACAACTGGTTTCTTTAGAAAATTTGGTTTTTGTCTATCTAAAATCTAAATTATGCAAGAAAATGTTTAAGCTTATGTTCTGTATTACAGATCTTACAAGAAACCAAGGCCAAGGGTGATTCTTAACTACTAATTCTATGTGAATCAACGCCTGTTGAAAAAAAGCAGCATCTGACTGAAGGTTGAATAACCTTATTTGAAAAGTTCAATAATCTGAACTGAATACAATGTATTGGAGAAAAATAATTTCTTTAGAGGAGTAAAGGTTTTCTGTTCTTTTAACTAAACTTGTTAGGTAAATGTCTTTAATTGAGACAGCCATCTATAAATTTATATACTTGTAAAACATATCTCACAGCTAAAAAATCATAAAATCTGTCCGCAGGTAAATAAAGATTAACAGGTAGATAGCTAAAATTGGGTCAACTATTTGATATCAGATTCAGTTTTATTCAATAGGAAACATTCTATTCTCAAATTTATGTCATACAATATCATCATATGATATCAAGGTTTCATTAAACAATTTGTTTATACATATCAGGAAAGAAAATAAACACCACTGCAAAATGTAGAGCATACACTGAAAAGGGAAGTCCCCTAGACAATGATGCTACAAAATAGTCATAGAGAATGTTTCAGTTATAACAGATAAGATTACTTAACAGAAAGAAGATAATTTAAAAAAAAAAGTCTTCCACCTTACAATGCAAACATATAGTAGTAGTAACAATGACAGGAAGTTAACATTATTAATCATCATGACCATGATAATCATAATAAAAGGCTTTTCTTTACTAATATGTGGGGTTCTTTATTGGATACAACATCAATGTGTGGACCCTTACTTATTTGATACAAGTTCAATGTGTGGACCCTTACTTATTTGATACAAGTTCAATGTGTGGACCCTTACTTATTTGATACAAGTTCAATGTGTGGACCCTTACTTATTTGATACAAGATCAATGTGTGGACCCTTACTTATTTGATACAAGTTCAATGTGTGGACCCTTACTTATTTGATACAAGTTCAATGTGTGGACCCTTACTTATTTGATACAAGATCAATGTTTGGACCCTTACTTATTTGATACAAGTTCAATATTTGGACCCTTACTTATTTGATACAAGTTCAATGTGTGGACCCTTACTTATTTGATACAAGTTCAATGTGTGGACCCTTACTTATTTGATACAAGTTCAATGTGTGGACCCTTACTTATCTGATACAAGTTCAATGTTTGGACCCTTACTTATTTGATACAAGATCAATGTTTGGACCCTTACTTATTTGATAAAAGATCAATGTTTGCCTTACTTATTTGATACAAGTTCAATGTTTGGACCCTTACTTATTTGATACAAGTTCAATGTTTGGACCCTTACTTATTTGATACAAGATCAATGTTTGGACCCTTACTTATTGGATACAAGATCAATGTTTGGACCCTTACTTATTGGATACAAGATCAATGTTTGGACCCTTACTTATTGGATACAAGATCAATGTTTGGACCCTTACCTATTTGATACAAGAGCAAGGACACGTTTGGACCCTTACTTGTTTGATACAAGATCAATGTTTGGACCCTTACTTATTTGATACAAGTTCAATGTTTGGACCCTTACTTATTTGATACAAGTAAGTTCAATGTTTGGACCCTTACTTGTTTGATACAAGCTCAATGTTTGGACCCTTACTTGTTTGATACAAGCTCAATGTTTGGACCCTTACTTATTTGATACAAGATCAATGAATGGACACTTACTTATTTGATACAAGATCAATGTTTGGACACTGACTTGGTTGATACAAGATCAATGTTTGGACCCTTACTTGTTTGATACAAGATTAATGTTTGGACCCTTACTTATTTGATACAAGATCAATGTTTGGACCCTTACTTATTTGATACAAGATCAATGTTTGGACCCTTACTTTTTTGATACAAGATCAATGTTTGGACCCTTACTTATTTGATACAAGTTCAATGTTTGGACCCTTACTTGTTTGATACAAGATCAATGTTTGGATTCCATTACTTATTTGAATGGGATACCCTAACTTGATACAAGATGAACCAAACATTTTATTATCCACTTTCATCATCTCTATTAACAATACCACTAGGAACCTCCAATCAGCCTACCATCGTTTATAACATTATTAACAATACCTCTATGAACCTCCAATCAGCCTACCATCATTTATAACATTATTGACTACTTTCATTTTCTATTCAACCTAACTATTTCCATTTTCACTTTCACTTTCTATTTTTATCGATAACGTCGTCATAACAACCATAATTGTAACATTACTTCCGGTCAACCGCAATAACTGCAAAATTTGTACTTAACTGTTTTATTTCATGTATCTACTTGTCCTGAAGACGCCACACTTGCTAGCGAAACATGTTGACCAATTAAACGAGTTCCATGCATAAACATTTGAGTGTTGTTGTCTTTCATGTCGACATATTCTTATTTGATACAAGTTCAATGTTTAGATTCTCTTACTTATTTGAATGGGATACCCTAACTTGATACAAAAAGAATTTTAGGATACCCTTACTTGATACAAGATGAATTTTAGGATACCCTTACTTGATACAAGATGAATTTTAGGATACTCTTAATAGATAATAGATGAATGTAGGGATTCCCATACTTGATAAAAGATGAATTTTAGGATTCCCATACTTGATACAAGATGAATGCATGTATACCCTTACTTGATAAAAGATGAATGTATGTATACCCTTACTTGATAAAAGATGAATGTAGGGGTTCCTTTACTTGATACAAGTTGAATTTTAGGATTCCCTTACTTGATACAAAATGAATGTTGGTATACCTTTACTTGATACAAGATGATTTTAGGATTTCCTTACTTGATACAAGATGATTTTGGGATTTCCTTACTTGATACAAGATGAATTTAGGATTCCCTTACTTGATACAAGAGGAATGTAGGGATTCCCTTACTTAATACAAGTTGAATGCTCATTGTTGGGGTTCCTTTACTTGATACAAGTTGAATGTTTGGATTCCCTTACTTGATAAAAGATGAATGTATGTATACCCTTACTTGATAAAAGATGAATGTAGGGGTTCCTTTACTTGATAAAAGTTGAATTTTAGGATTCCCTTACTTGATACAAGTTGAATTTTTGGATTCCCTTACTTGATACAAGTTGAATGTTTGGATTCCCTTACTTGATACAAGATGAGATTTGTGATTAGCCTTAATACAGGATGAATGGAATTCCCATAAATATTACAGAAATTTTTTGGGGGATTTTCTAACTTTCTACAGGAAAAACAGTAGGAAATCATTCTCTTATATATATATACCCAACCTTTTCATATATCCATGGTGCAAACATTAAGTTATGGATGATGCAATTCTTAATTCTAATCTTATGAAAAATTTATATTAATGAGCATTCTTATATTCTCAATTAACTAAAGATCCATAATTTTCTATTAAAGGGAAACAGCTTATAAGAAGATCTATCATATTTAATTCAATCATTGCAATTTCTTCAATAAAACTTAATTGCCGTAAGAGAAATTCCAATAATTGATTAAAGAGGTCTAACTTGCTTTCTTTTATTTGGAATTTACATCTCAAGGCTGTTTAACTGTACTGCATCATGTATTATATCTACTCCAGAGCATTATCAATATAAATAATTGTATACATTATATAACCCTGTCACCCTTTCTGTCCCCTTAAGTAGTATGAACAGCTAGTAGAACCCTTACTTGATACAAGATTGATACTTGATACTTGATACACCAAGTTTAAAGAATACAGGAATGACTTGACTGTGTTTATTGGTAGCCCTCAAACCATTTTAACATTCCCAACTTTAAAACCTTTCATCCATAAAGAACTGTTGCTCAAGTTAACAATCTAAATCATAACAATCAAGTTTTGGGATAAACATAATATTTGTTACAGGAGTCTTAGCTTTATTAATGCATCACATTTGTGTACATTTATTTTATCACTGAAATTAGTATGATTTTATTTATAATACTGTATTTGCAAGTTTAACCATTCTCTTCAGTAATAATAAACCACCTATAAAACATTCTTGTGACTTATAGCTGCTAACTTCTACCTCACTTGGTCTCTGGTGGAGAGTTGTCTCATTGGTAATCACACCACATCTTCTTATTTTTATATTACCGGTAACTTCAATTTAGTTGTGTGTCAGATATACATGTACACGTATTCCTCCAAGCATAATACTTCATTGATTGTTTTATCACAAAGCCTTACCTACATGTATATGTCCACAAGTATGAATATGTCAATTACTGAACAAGTTAACTTTTAATGATTTTCATTTATGTACCAGGTCCTTTTCGAGTGTTGATCCTGTCCTGTGTGGTCTATAGATATGTGCTAAGGTTTTGTTATTTTAAATTTTGAGTTTAGAAGGAGGTCAAACTAATTAATTACTAAAAATGTGAAATTGGTATTCATCTCAATTATGCTCCATATCTTTATAATGATATTGCACCGTAACAAGTGCTAATAAGCAATAAGGTTTCCTATTTGAAATTTTGCTTATTTACAGGTTAAATTTTGGACTAAAAAATAAAGAACCGAATGCAGTGGCTTGATCAGTGTTGGGAAAGCCATTGCCAACCATGGCAATATTTTGTACTTTCATATAAGAAAAAGAGGTTGAAAGAATTATTGAATATCTATCTCATCTTCTCTCATCAAATGTGTGTATGTGCAATAAATGTTGGCTTTAATCTTACATAGATATAAGTCTTTCCAATAAAGAGGTGCCAGGTTTGCATCAGAGAAAGGATTAAAGTCAGTAAAAATGAAAGTTTACTTTCAGAACAAAACAAGTCATTATAATTACAAAATGTACCAACCCTTTGACTTCTAACATGGTTTACACATAAAATCATCATAGTTTTGACTAGTGTGACAACAAATATGCAGAGGTCACTAATTTAACTTGTAACTCCTTCTCATTAGTTATAATATTGTCAAGCTTTAGGTGCAAAAAAGAAAAAAAAAAAAAAAAAAAAACCAGTTATACTGATTTACTCTCCCAGGTTTGAAACACGGTTATTTCAAAATAAACAATAGTGTACTACAGTGTAGTTTACTGATGGAAAAAATCTATTATAAGAAAGAAAACAATATACAGACAGGGACTAGGTGGCCCAATGGTTTACTTAGCAGTTCACACTTACATAAACATATCAATTCAGACTTTCACCACCAAGGTACCATAGCTGTTAATCCTTATACAAGTCATTTGGAAATGTACTTTTTTAAGTCATTTGTTTGTCAGTTGCTTTGGATCTCCTGTAGTTGGTGATCGCAATACTGGTATACCAGTATTGTGCACAATACTGGTATACAAATTTTTTACCAGTATTGTAATTTTTTTTTTTAAAACAACAATACTGGTACATTACTGATATACCAGTATTGTAGTTGTATTGTAGACAATATCTTGTGTATTTTTAAGTAAAATTGAATATAGAAGTTTGATGCTTTACTTGGCTAACTGCACCACTAAACTGACCACCAGTGTCCAATGTATAGAAAATGCTTATAAACCCATATCAAATAAACTAGACTAAGACACCACAGATACATATATATGTAAGTTGCCTTTCATTAGGATTGACATTCAGTTTATTTACTTTATCAAATCCCCTCCCCTGCAGTATTGCATCATTCATAAGTCCATACAATACGGTCATTTTGAAACAACCAATGGTAATCTTGGTGATGGCTACATTGATGTATTTTGAATATTTTCTTATTCATGTCTACCATTGCTATTTGTATGTGTAAATTACTTACTGTAAAATGATAAACTTACCTATTTCAGGTCCTCCGTAGCCATTCCTACAATAAGGAGTTCTGATTCATTAATCTAATATAAAAGTGTGCAATTATACACATGTACACCATGTACACCTATGAGCTAAGTTTTATAGAATTTAACATTATCGTGTATTTATACAATATCAGACAAATGTAATCAACTGGACACCGTTTCAAAATGCATAGTTAAGACTTTTGCACGTAATTTCTCAATTAATGGTTCAAATATTCAGTCTGTATCAATCTGATGTCAACAAATGTAATGTATAATATATATACATATTTAACATACAAGTAAGCACATACGATAAAATGAAATTAAAGTTACATTAAAATTATGAAATTTTATGACAATTCATTCATTCAATTCAGAATTGCATAAATGTCATCCGCTACTGATCACAAACATTCAAACTGTTCAATATAATACATGTATTACCATATACTACTAGTTAACCATATCAACAAGATCTTGACTCATAACAAAACTATTATTGTTATGCAATTAGCGCAGGCACATTATTTTAACTTTAAATGATTTCAACAAAACATGAATTTATTATGTTGATATCATATTTTATTTCCTTGTACAAAGTAACAATACTAATTTGTATGGTAAACAGCAGTTAAATCAAATAAGGACTTAATAATTAACAACATTTCCAGTTAACAGGTTCTCCGTTTCTATGCATGTTCAAAATTTGAAAACTTGTATCAAGACTCAAACAAAAACAACTCATTCATGTCATTTAGCACATCAAACTGACATCACTGGTACTAGAATTTTGTTAGTTTTGAAATGCTTACTTTAAAGAATCCCACACAAGATTAGAAATAACAGTTAAACAAAATCCTTGCTCAGTTGCTGTTAGAAAACCTAAGCATGAGGGAAAAAAAACAACAAACACCAAAGTGAAAGTAACCACTCTAAGCAACAATTAAAAGTTTATCCAGAAAAGAGAAGTAAAAAATCAGTATCTAATCTAAATGTAAACTCCCCACGAGATATTACTCACCTTTCAGATAAACCGAACTCAGATTCACGATAAGTCGATAAGGGTGGAGCACTGTTGTATGTACTGAAGGTTCAAATATTCAGATATAATATTAACTTTTTGTTTATCATGTGAAGTTTTGTGATAATTTCGCTTAACATGACAATTATCAAAAACATATATAAATTATCACAATACTGGTCAGGGGTCAAGGTTGAAAAATACTGCAAAATAAGTACCATCACTCAGTCAATATAAAATGTACCATCGCATGCAAAACAGAACTGACCTCCACACGTCATAATATTTGTTTAAATACAATTCACAGGGCATGCGAGGTAAACATTCCAGAAATAACCACCCAACAATGAAAGTTTACAAAAAAACAAAATCCTACATCATCAATGATCATTTAAATGTTTAATTTTGATTGGCTTTAGATTATGCAAGGACAATATTTTTTTTTTACCAGAATGCCAATTCACTATCTGTTATTAATTAATTAAAATTCATAATAGGTGATTCCTGCATTTAGGGACCAAATAAAGAACAATACATATATGTACAGTCTTCAACAATAGACAATTGTCTATACTTGGCTTGCTCTCAATAGTCCTGAATCAAAACTCAAAAGAATACCAAAGTTATCAACACAGTCTTCCTGAATCAACAAAGATACTAAGTTCAAGATAGATTAATTTTATGAGTTATCAATTCCCCCATTTTAAATCTCTATCACTAAATTAACAAAGGGTATATAGATGAAAATGCAATAAATGAAAGTTCAGAAAAAGTTCTGAATTTAATATTATCCATATCTAGGTATGACAAAAAATACAGCAACATGGTCCACATGGTCTAGGAAGATTAAAGTCAAACAATATACAAGGAATGCTCACAGTTACTGAAAGTTTGTTTAAAATATTTAATCTGCTGATCTAGAAATCCTGCTCTATAAGGATCAGATTACGGATAAGGTCACAGATTTGTGTCAAATTTTGCATACAGCTGTAGTAATGTTATACTTTGAACTCAAAATCAATAAATGCACTTATACATGTTATATGTTTAATTTCTGAAATATAACTGAAAAAATTATTTCAAAAAATAGTGAATATCTTTAGTATGGTAGATAGAAAGCACATAAAATCTATGAAAAATGTTCTTAAAATCATCACATCTCTAAAACTAATGCATAGATTTGTCTTAAAAATTGATATGTTGTTGATCAAAAAAATTTCCTTTGATATATATATATATATATATTTTTGCTTGTATTATATTTGCCTTCGGGTTTATATGATCCGTTCATCCTATTCTGACTCCTCAAAATTCAAGAGTCTATCCCAAATTGAGGTAAATTGTATGGCTTTCCAAATACCGTTTCGATTCCTAACATCACTGAAGAGACATTAATTGTCGAAATCCGGATATGGTGTACAAATACCTTTGCACCTTTGATTTGCGGTATACCATCTTTTCCGCAAGTTTATTGTTTTCTGTTTAGTATTTAATTTGTAATTAAGATCCATTTATTACATCGGTGATCCGTTTATTTGGCAATCGCCAATGGCAGTCAGCAGGGTTTAAGAACATTTGTTGTTCGACCTGTTAGTCAAATGCGTTTTGTTAAAACATACTTTTTCACTTTTTTGGTCTTTTGGAAAATGTTGTTTGTGCTGTATTTAGACCCCTCTAACAAGAAATTTGTTTTGCATGCACACGTATAAAAATTGCGGTTTTTATCCAAATATATATATATATACTTTGAATGATGTGGTGTGGAAAAAGTTGGATATCCTATTATTACTTTACATAATAAAAAACAAAAACATTGATTTTCTAAGAAAAAACCATGCATTGGACTTGGTAATTGGAGATTTGATGATTTCAAGACAAACTTAAAACATATTTCACCAGTTTTATTTGTTATCTAAATAATGTAAATGAGCCTTTACTTTGTAAGATTTCATTCAATTCAATTGCAGAAAATAAAAGTGAAATATTATTTGTTCCATTTTCAGTAATAGTTCAAAGTGCCAAAGGTGTATGCAAAATTTTACCAAAAATCTGTGTCATATAGATATAAGAAGATGTGGTATGAGTGCCAATGAGACAACTCTCCATCCAAGTCACAATTTGTAAAAGTAAACCATTATAGGTCAAAGTACAGCCATTTACTGTTCCTTGACATTAAACTCTTAATATTGGCAGCTGAACTCCTACTTGAAGCATTATCATGATCAGAAAAAACACAATCAATTTTTTATGAAATGTCAAAAGAATAGACTGTATAACAGAATTTCAATTAGGAAAAATAATAAATGAAAAATATTAGTAATGTTTAAAACTGAAAATCAGTGCATCGACAATAATTTCAATGTCTGTCAACCTTAAGTAAAATTCTTGCTAAAGTCAGACATTTTGCCCATCATAAGTGATTGATTGTTGGTTGCTTAATGCCCAGTGGCAAATATTTCATGCATGTTCAGGACGACTGAGTTATATGTAGAGATCCTACCTTGGTCCATAGCCATAACCTCCTGATCCATGCCCACTGAAATACAGGAAGATGACATTATAAAAAGGTTGTTTTATTTTCTTATGACTTTTATAAACATGTATTTATAATACATTTGTACCACGAAAGAAAACATTACAATAAAAGCACATGTTTATGGACTTTTCTTAAATCAAATGTAACTTTGATCTGTCCATTACATCCTACGTTTCATTTATTGTCATTCAAACATAGCCTGGTCCTCCTGTCCACACAGATTTTATGTATGTCAATTGTGTGTACATCTACCTTAAAAATCACACATCTGTTTATTCTCAAAATGATGCAACTTTTATTTAGTGGGTACTCTATCTTGTATTATGAATATAGATATCTTTTGTTTTTTCATATTTTATTAAAGAGCACGGTCCTATGACTCAAAATATTTCTTTAGCAAACTCCCTTTATTTAATGCAGTAATAGCCTTATACAGAGTAACAAGTGGCTGGTAAAAAGAATTAACTGAAATTTAAAATCTGAATAAGAATAAAACTTTTACAGAAAAAGAGAAAACAAGGGTGCACATGCAAAATAAGGTCAAGGTCACATTACCCGTTAGACGGACTTGTACACCTTAAAATCATTCTAAACACCAAATGTAGATGACCTTATAATTATAGTATTTGAAAACCGTATCTACTCATAAAACTTCAAGTTCACCTATGAATATATATGGTCCATGAAAATGCATCCTCCGAAAAACAAGTCTTGAGCCTTTATTTCAGTGGTTGTCTTTGGTTGATGTTTATCATATTTGTTCTCCCTTTCTTTTGTCTTAAATAAGCCTATTGATCTTTTCCTTTGAATTGTTTCACATTTTGTAATGTCTGGGGCTTTTATCGCTGACTAAATGGTATAGGTTTTGCTCATTGTTAAAGGTCATATGTTGACCTATAGTTGCTTAAATCTGCTTCATTTGGACTTAGTTGGATATATAGTTGCAATTGTCTCATTGGCAATCATACCACATCTCCTAATTTAATACTAATTACCTACTTGTTTATCTATGTTAATTTTTATTAATATATTTATATAAACATTTAATGAAGCAGATTGAGACCACTTTAACTGAAGACTAAAACACTTTTTATGACTGTCAAAAAATTGTAAAAAAAAAAATCAGGAATCACTCAGGTTGATTTTCTCGTCCCAATAAAAGACCTGATTGGGAAAGTATAAGATAAATAAGTCACTCAATTTATTCAATTAGTTACGCTTATTTAGCTGAAGTTAAATACTATGAAAGCAATATTTACAGTATATTCATGATTCAGTAACACAATTTGGATATTTATATTTATTCAAATTTGCATTTTCATTAACCTTTTCCTGCATAATGATGCCTCCTTTGTGGTACCACAGTTGAAATACTTGCTTGCCTTCGAATATCTGTATCAGACATCAAATTTTTATCCAATATAAAAAGTATAGACTTGGGGAATAACTCACATGAATTTCTTCAGAAACTTGTTTTTCACCATGTATTATTTTAAATGTGATGATTTTGTTTTAAATTGCTGTAGTCCTTTTTTCCTTTTTTTTTTTTGGTAGATTATTTTTAGCGGGGGCATAAAAATCTCCATGGAGGAAAGGGCAATGGAAACTAAGGCATTTTAATCAATATAATGCATGCACTCACTCACACAGTGTTGAACTTCCTGTATATAAAATTATACCATTACAGACACATAATGCAAAGCCACAGGTAATTTTATGATACCCATGATTAAATCATTTCATTGATAAAATCCTCCACCCTGTTTGTGTATATTGAGAAAATATCCCTTATTAAAGAAGTTTGATCTGCATGTGGTCCAATATTGACCCAGACTTTTATCAGTGACATTTTGTTTGTAAACACACCCAAACTGTCAACTATACAGTATAACTGATTTATGGATTACCTGTTCCCGCAAGCTATCATCAAAGTAACATCTTGTTCACACTTTAGACTTCATAAAAATGATGAACATAAAGAAATTTTCACCTTGAATTTTACTGCTCAGATTACTGATCAGTATAAATTTAGGCTAAAACTTTAAAGCATATGAAAAATATGAAGATGTGGTATGATTGCAAATGCGACAACTCTCCACCAAAGACCAAATGACCTAGATATTAGCAACTATAGTTCACTGTATGGCCTTCAACAATGAGCAAAACCAATACTACTTAGCAAGTTATAAAAGGCCCCGAAATGACAAATGTAAAACAATTCAATCAAGAAAACTAACGGCCTGATTTCTGTACAAAACAATTAAAACAAAATATGATATACAGCAAACATGTTTAAGCCCAACCCTGTTTTTTTAGTGCAATGGGTGCCAATCAACATGGAATATTTGAATATTCATGTGCCTAATTAAATTACATGTATGAACTACAAAATGAAAAACAAAGTAGATGCAGAATTTTTCTCTGATATCAGGAATTGGACACTGATACAAAACACTATAGTCAATGGCTATTATGGCTTAATTAATAGATATGATTGATTGAAGATTGCTAAAGTCCAGTTACAAATATTTTGTGCTTATCTAGGACAAAAACAAATTAAAGTTTTGTCTTAAAAGAGTTGTCTCCAAAAGGTTCATTTACTTGCAGAGACAGTGGCAATCATCCTACACAATACATCAAACAAACTCAGTGAACCTAGCCGATTGTTGATCTATCCAGCAGAGTCAAACTGAAACACAAGCATGGCCTTTTTTTTAAAGGGCTTTCTAATGGGAAAAGTCCAGGTGACCATATTTCTATACCCTAATCAACAATTCCAAAGCACATTTAATCAAACAAATTTAGTACGACTTAATATTGAATTAACTGGGCTGAGACCACTGCTGTTGGATAGTCCTACTTAGGGTATCGTACATCCATTAGAAGTGCTTTAGTACTAGGATAACATTTTGTTACGTTTATGATATTTATATATATTCTGTTTAAGTTGATAAAAAAGTGTCAGTTTTTTATAACTAAGATTTCATTCAGCTGCCTCAGGCAATGTTGCCTTAAGTAGCATAAGGTACTTTTAAGGCCACTTTTTGGTTTCTAGCTCACATAAATTACCACTGTGATCAGTTCAGATGAAGACACAGCCTAAATGATATAAGCACAGTATAATTAGTTTGTTTAATTCTGAAAACTATAGAATTCTATACAATTCTGCATACATATGTGTATTTTTTTCTGTAATACAATTTGCACCTCCCACTTGCAAAGTTGACCTAAGATTGTTGTGGCTGTTTTTTTTTTTGGCTCTTTTGGTTTTGGGGCTCTCCCTCCTGTTTTATATTTTTGAGTTCCAAACTTGTGGTAATAACCCTTACTGATACAGGTTATTCCTGAAGGGTGTTTTGTGTGTACAGAAATCATATTACCAGTATGTCATATTTAATCTAAAAACGAAACCAACTCTGCTGACTGAATACTTACTTCATTCCTCCATAGTTGTGGTGATAATCCATCCCTTGTGGGGTTACACCTGGCATCACCAGGCCAGCCTAGTTACCTGAAATTATAAGGTACATGTTAAATAGTCCATATCATATGGGGTTACACCTGGCATCACCAGACCAGCCTAGTTACCTGAAATTATAAGGTACATGTTAAATAGTCCATCCCTTGTGGGGTTACACCTGGCATCACCAAGCCAGCCTAGTTACCTGAAATTATACAGATCAAAATCACAAATGTACTATGATTTCCATCTATTTCTATAAGCTTTAGGATTTCCATCACCTTTAAAGTCAAGTTCTAAACAAATACAAATGAAGCCTGAAGACTGAGTTCTAGTTTTTAAACTTTGTATTTGCATTTGAAGAATATTTCATCAGTACAGAATTCAGAGTACTCAGTACTTGGTCATGTCTGAATTTTCTTGGGTGAGACCCAAATTGAGAAATTTTAGTGAGCCCAGCCAAAATGGAAAGTTCAGAACTTATCTATGTGTATTTAAAAGAACCCTGAGAATTGTCTCTTTAAGTTTCTGCATATTCTGTGTCGTTCGACTCATACCTAGCTAAGCAACTATTTATGAGTTTTAAATACATTTAGTACTCACACATGCAAATACAACAAGTGAATCTGTGAGCTACTGCTTGAGCACTAATGATACCCCCACTCCGCTAAAAGTATAAGATAAACAGGAAGTTGTTGAGTGATGAATCTGAAAACGCATCACACGATATGGCTGTCTCATATAAACCATGAAACCAAATTTCAGAATTCCTTGTAATGTAGTTCCTGAAAAAGATGCGATGAAAAATATTCATGGGACGGATGGACAGACAGAGGTAAAACAGTATACCCCACTTTTTTAAAGGGGAGGGGGGTATAAAAATATCTTTAGATGTACACTGTAAGACTAACAAAATATAATAAATTTGTACATACATGTACAAGTCTAGATTGAAAACAACTTTCAAACCTATGATTGTGTTGGATAAAAACCACAATTTTTATACGTGTGCATGCAAAACAAATTTTTTGGTAGAGGGGTCTAAATGCAGCACAAACAACATTTTCCAAAAGACCAAAAAGTGAAAAAGTATATTTTAACAAAATGCATTTGACTAACAGGTAAAACAACTGATGTTCTTAAACCCTGCTGACTGCCATGGTGATTGCCAAATAAATATATCACAAGATGTAACAAAATGGATCTTAATTATTAATTTAATACCAAACAGAAAAAAAATAAACTTGCGGAAAAGATGGTATACCGCAAATATGAAGTGCAAAAATTTGTACACCATATCCGGATTTCGACAATTAATGTCTCTTCAGTGATGTTAGGAATCTAAACAGTATTTGGAAGGCCATATAATTTACCAGAATTTAGGATAGACTCTTGAATTGTGAAGAGTCGAAATAGGATGAACGGATCATATAAACCAGAAGGAAAAATATAATACAAGCCCAAACGAAATAAAAAGCTCCGCAGGGCGCAGCTTGATACGACCGCAGAGGTCGAACCCTGAACAGTTGGGGGAAGTATGGACACAACATTCAAGCTTGATACAGCTTTGGATTTGGATTGTGATTAAATATTTGACACAGCATAGGTTTCTAACACAGATTGAATGTGGTCTAAGAACTTAAAAATTTTAAATTGGACATTCACCTATTATGGTCCAATATCCAAAATCTAAATACATGGTTAGATTCAGCATATCAAAGAACCCCAAGAATTCAATTTTTGATGAAATCAAACAAAGTTTAATTTTGGACCCTTTTGACCTCAATGTGGACAAAGTTAATAACGGGGCCCAAAAATCAAAAATCTAAATACATGGTTAGATTCAGCATATCAAAGAACCCCATATATTCAATTTTTGTTGAAATCAAACAAAGTTTAATTTTGGACCACGATTTGGACCAACTTGAAAACTGGGCCCATAATCAAAAATCTAAATACATGTTTAGATTCAGCATATCAAAGAACCCTAAGAATTCAATTTTTGTTAAAATCAAACTAAGTTTAATTTTGGACCCTTTGGACCTTAATGTAGACCAATTTGAAAACGGAACCAAAAATTAAGAATCTAAATACACGGTTAGATTCGGCATATCAAAGAACCCCAATAATTCAATTTTTGATGAAATCAAACAAAGTTTAATTTTGGACCTTTTTGACCTCAATGTGGACAAAGTTGATAACGGGGCCCAAAAATCAAAAATCTAAATACATGGTTAGATTCAGCATATCAAAGAACCCCATATATTCAATTTTTGTTGAAATCAAACAAAGTTTAATTTTGGACCCCGATTTGGACCAACTTGAAAACTGGGCCCATAATCAAAAATCTAAATACATGTTTAGATTCAGCATATCAAAGAACCCTAAGAATTCAATTTTTGTTAAAATCAAACTAAGTTTAATTTTGGACCCTTTGGACCTTAATGTAGACCAATTTGAAAACGGAACCAAAATTTAAGAATCTAAATACACAGTTAGATTCGGCATATCAAAGAACCCCAATAATTCAATTTTTGATGAAATCAAACAAAGTTTAATTTTGGACCCTTTGGACCTCAATGTGGACCAATTTAAAAACGGGGCCCAAAATCCAAAAACTTAATACACGGTTAGATTCAGCATATTAAAGAACCCCATGAAATCAAGAATAAAACCCCATTGAAATTGGTCAAGAAATAAGCAATTTATAGGAAGTATCTTCTTTTGCACAATCCTGTGCTATTAAATATTTCTTGCTATTGCGCAATACTGTACAATTGACAATTTCTTGCTATTGCGCAATATTGTGCTATTGGATATTTCTTGCTATTGCGCAATACTGTGCAATTGAAGATTTCTTGCTATTGCGCAATACTGTGCAATTGAAGATTTCTTGCTATTGTGCAATACTGTGCAATTGAAAATTTCTTGCTATTGCACAATACTTATTATATAATAATTTACACATCCTGTTTGGTGTGTATCTCCTACCATATCATTATTATTTGATTTTAAATATAAATCAGAAATAACCAACTTAAAATGGAAAATTTTAAAAGAAACAAAAAAGGAAAAAAAGAAAAAAAAGGAAAAATAATAAATCCCCCCCCAAAATTTTTTGAACCCCCATTATGATTCATCACCCCCAAACTCAATCCCAGCCTTCCCTTTGTGGTATGGTACCTTGCAGTACAATTTCAGAGAGATCCATACACTTGAACACAAGTTATTGTCTGGAAACTAGAAAAAAATGTGTTTTTTGGCCCCTTTTTGGCCCCAAATTCCTAGACGTTTAGGGCAATTACCCCCAAACTCAAACCCAGCTTTCCCTTTGTGATATGGAACCTTGTAGTACAATTTCAGAAAGATCCATACACTTACACACAAGTTATTGTCATGAAACTAGAAAAATGCTTGTTTTTTGCCCCTTTTTTGGCCCCTAATTCCTAAAATTTGGAGGCAATTACCCCCAAAATCAATCCCAGCATTCCTTTAGTGATATGGAACCTTGTGGTACAATGTCAGAGAGATCCATACACTAACACACAAGTTATGTCTGGAAGTTACAAAAATGCTTATTTTTGGCCCCTTTTTGGCCCCTAATTCCTTTACTGTTATTACCATAACCCCCAAAATCAATCCCAACCTTCCTTTTGTGGTATTGAACCTTGTGGTAAAATTTCATAAAGATCCATTCACTTAAACTAAAGTTAGAGTGCGAAAACCAATGTGTCTTCGGACGACGCCGGACGACGACGACGACGCCAACGTCATACCAATATACGACCACAAAATTTTTTTTGCGGTCGTATAAAAATATAAACCAGTCTAAATTGAAAACAACGTTCAAACCTATGATTGCATTGGATAAAAACCTCAATTTTTATACGTGTGCATGCAAAACAAATTTCTTGGTAGAGGGGTCTAAATACAGCACAAACAACATTTTCCAAAAGACCAAAAAGTGAAAAAGTATATTTTAACAAAACGCATTTGACTAACTTTTCTTTTAATGTAAGCCTGCATATTAAAAGAAAAGGCTTATAAAAAGAAAATTAAAACAGGCTTCCAAATCATCACCAAGGATCAAGACCATGTGATCTTGGCTTTTGAAGGTCATAAGACAAATGTTAAGACAATGTTAGGGATCTGTCAATACAATTGTGGGTTAGACATAGGTACACAAGTTCAAATGTCATTTGACATTATCATTATGTACAAAGTATATTAACAACTGTCCATCCTTTGAATGATTTTTATCTGGACATTTTTACAACATGAACAATTTAATTACATGTATATGTCAAAGATCTGATCCTATCTGTAAGTTACTGGAAGATTTAAAAATATTATGAACAAAGGCTACATGTAAATATGGTAAATTATATGTCATGAAAGTACCCAAAAACTAAAACTAAGTGAATTCACAATAGGATACCCGCCCTTACAATATTACATTGTACATGTTTTACTGCAAATACACAAACACGTATTGCAATGTTGAAGTTAAGTACTATCTCCAACTTTTTACACATAAAACCAAATTATATTCTTTTATAATGTTTATGAACATAGTCAGCATGTCAGGAAGTGTTCTCCAACTCAAGAAAGTTTTATCAATATCCATCCAGCCCATTAGATAGAGTCGCAATTTCATGTAAAGACGAACGAATGAATAGGGTGATTACTATACCATTCCCCCCATCCCCCCATAAAAATTAATTTGTTTGCAGGGGTTATAAAAATCTATATAAATTTTGACCATTTAAAAAGCTTTTTGAACAAAGAATATGCCACATTATATCATACATGTCTGGTCAAGGACCAATAGCATGATCTTCTTGAAAACATCAGTGTTGAACAAACAACTGTATGCACAGCTCTAATTAAGCTTCTTTGATGAGCAACATGACACTTGCATTATAAATATGATTGAAGCAAAAAAGTTAAACAATACAACTATATACATGATATATAAACTGATCCCCCCATAAAAATTAATTTGTTTGCAGGGGTTATAAAAATCTATATAAATTTTGACCATTTAAAAAGCTTTTTGAACAAAGAATATGCCACATTATATCATACATGTCTGGTCAAGGACCAATAGCATGATCTTCTTGAAAACATCAGTGTTGAACAAACAACTGTATGCACAGCTCTAATTAAGCTTCTTTGATGAGCAACATGACACTTGCATTATAAATATGATTGAAGCAAAAAAGTTAAACAATACAACTATATACATGATATATAAACTGATTATTTACTTATACTTAGCAAGGAAAGCAAACAAAAACTACAAAAAAAAGTTCATAAGACTTTAAACATATTTACACATCATAAATCTGTTTTGAAAACAACCGACCAACACCCACTGACCCAGATCAAAAAGGAGAAGCATGGCCACTTAATCCTTGTTAGTATTTTTATTACATTTATATCACAGTTACTGTTAATAGTAATAAAATATCTTCCAATTCCACAATGTGTGATAGTTTAAAATTTTTATTATGGTTCACCAACCAGAACAAATCCATTTTAGGACCATGATCGGATTACTTTGTGAACCTGTTTAGTGTTTTAACTGTGCACATATTTAAGAACTCATAAACAAAATCGTGGCATTTAATAATGTGTTAATTTAAATTTAAATTGACATATGATCAAACTGCCATGAAATAAATTAAGAAAGAAAAATGTCACTTCCTTTTCAACTTGGGACATTAAACTTTTATACATGTGTACACATAATAATGAAATGGACAGTTTGGATTTGTTCATTCTTAAGAATTTAAACTTCCTGTTACTCTACCTCCCATTCACCTATTAACTTTTACATATTCATGGGATAAAATAACTATTCTCCAATTGTACACAAGGATGGATGAAACAAACTCAAGCTACTCCTCATTAAGAAATTCTCCCTAACTCATAAATACCATCTTGCTCCAGTGAAAAGCTTTTTTCTAATTCCTAGCCAATTTATACTGTCCCTGACCATAAAGCAATAGGGTGTGGTTCACCTGTTCAACGTTTTTCAGTATCAAGCTATTGCTGGAAGGAAAGTCTTTAATAATAAGTTGTATTTTGTGCAAATTGTGTCGATCTAAAGAGTCATGCCTTTAATTTCCAACTGAATTTTATACTGTAAATTCAGAAATTATTGCGAGGTTTTTATTATTGTGAATAAAGCGACTGGTTGAGAATCGCAATAATAAGAACTAGCATTCTGATATCTAACAGATATATTTGTGCGCAGCTTTTCCACACATTGCAATAATTATCTTGCATTTTTGTCCATTCTGCAAAATTCGCAATATTAAATGCACGTAATATTTCTGATTTTACAGTAGTTTGTTCTTATTTTATGCTGTTACACCACTGTCCCAGATTAGGAGAGTGTTGGAACGCCTGCAAACATGTTTAACCCAGCCACATTCTGTATGTGCCTTTCCCAAGTCAGCAGCCTGTAATTCAGTGGTTGTCATTTGTTGTTGTGTATCATATTTGTTTTTCGTTGATTGTTTTGTACATAAATCAGGCAGTTAATTTTCTCATTTGAATTGTTTTACTTTTTGTCATGTCCAGCCCAAAGTTTAAAGCTATGTACAAATGTAGCTATGCAGTGAGTTTGGTTTTTGCTAATTGTTAAAGGTTGGAAGGTGTCCTATATTTGTTTGCTTCTTTGTCATTTGGTATCTATTGGAAAGTTGTCTCATTGGCAATCATACCACATTGTCTTATTTTTATAAACATGTCTATTGCTTCTCACAGAAAGATCAAATTTCTTTTGTATACTCTTACAAGACCACTCCAACTTGCTTAACAACTATATTTCTCCACTCTCGATAGTTAAATTTCAATAATACAAAATATACCTTTCAAAAATCAATAGAAGACATATATATATATTTGTCATGCAATTGTTTAATTTGCATTTAAAGTTCAGGGTTTCAAATAGGTTTCAAATACTGTACATGTTATATGACACATAGATTTGCAACTAGGAAGTTTTGGAACTAAATCATATATATATATTGTAAAAACATTGATATGCACTTCAGTGATAACATTCAAGAACACATGCATTACATAATGCAAATGCTTTGTCTTATATTAACCTATCACATTATCATACCTGACATAAACCATAATAATGTCATGATTGTGCAATTGATTTTAAAGGAAATAGTTCAATAAAGACATGCATATAGTTTACACAATAAAAGTGAACAAAAAATGAATTAGTTCATCAGACAATAGGGATCATTATGTCGGTCACCAGTGTCTAACCAGTGTCCCAAAAAGATGTTTTGTTTCACAATCATCTACTTCAAATGTACTTAGCACTTACTTCTAAGACAGGAACTCAATTTGGTTTACCCTATTTGGTTAAATTTCAGCAACAAGATGCTATTGCAGGGTCTGACACTTACGGTTGTCCGATTGCCCGGGGCAAGTTAATGCCGTATTCAGACAAGTAAAAACATCATCTTGGTTGTCCGATCGGGCAAGTGAAAAAAAAACTGTTATATGATTAAAATTTCACAAAATTAATAGTGTCTGTTGTTTTGTCCATTATGATAGATTACTCAGTGATAACACCGCACGGTCGAGGAAAGTTGTCTTAACCCCCCTTCAATGCGTATATTTCGTCATTTGTTCGCACTGAATTCCCCATTTTACCAAAAATAGATCACGTTTAAAAATATTGGCCAATCAGGCGGCCGCGGCTTTGCTTCGTCATTATCGTTATCAATCTGAACATCACTCTGGCGTTTCCTATGCATGTGTTATTCCCACCGACCAATGGAAAGCGGAGGTCTATTTTCGTTGTTCTAACTTTAGAATTTGACATCGGATGTGTATTTCCCTAAGATCATGAAGATGGAAAACATAAAAGCTTGAAAGAGAAAATGAAATTAAACTTTAACAAATTTGTCAGTTGTTGTCAGTTTATTAAGAAGGGTTTTTTGAAATGGCATTTCTTAGATAAATTATTATGAAATAAGTATCTCTATGAAAATGATCCAATTCCCGTATATTCCTCGATCTTTTCCCTCCCTCCTCGGGTCATATATGCCTCATACATGTAGTATCTCAGTGGTCAAGTCTAGTTGCTGCCATCATGGCACAACAATCAACCCTGGCATGTAAAAGTTTGGGCATGTAGATTTCACTTTCGGACAAGTAAAAGTAATAGGGCACTTGCCCAACTGGACAAGTTGGTATAAAAGTTAATGTCGAACCCTGTATTGAAAATGATCCATATACATTGTACCACTGCCCTGCATGTTACATTCATATGTATTTTTAAGGCAAGTGCAATGTGTTAATGTACATGTGCAAACAAAGTTAGATGATCATGTTGTCAGCAATTTCTACCAGAAGATATGGATATGAATATGCGAAAGCACACGAGAGCTAACTGTACTCTAATAATCCCTATCAACATCACTTAATATAAAAATAAGGAGATGTGGTATGATTGCCAATGAGACAACGATCTGACCAACTATTATCTTTTCTGTAAACCGAATCTAGACCAGGCCCTCTAAATAACAACAGAGGACTTGTAAACTTCAAGTAATTTTCAAAAATATCAGAAAAGCTTCAACAGACCACCAATACAACTTTTAAAGAGCGTTCTCAATTAAATTGATCAACACTGGGGTATCCCCTATCTGAATGATTGATTATAAGAACTATGTAGTTCCAATTTAAAGACTACAGGGACTTTTAAAGGTCATTTAAATTAGGATACGAAGCTTTAAAACATGCAGTAATACACACTGATACATGTACTTCCTTAGTAAATACCTCAAACCCAGGCATGCATAATAATAAAAGATGCTAGTATTTAAATCAACTTTTTATAATGTGTGTAATTGTATATCCATTCAATTTTTTTCAAGTTTAAAGTTGGACAAAACTATTTCAACACAATATAAACATGATAAAAAGGATTTATCACAATGTGACATGTCACAACTAGGTCAGCTCATGCAGAAAAAGTTATAAATATTAGAAAAAGGGATAGTGAACTGTAACTAATCCTAAGGTTCATTAACATGGATAGATCATACCAGGATTTATCATACTTTAAAGATTACAGCCAAAGTTCATTCATAATTCTTATGTACAAAATGGGCCAACACCCTTTTTACTATGATGAATTTAAAAGTGGTAATTAGAAGTTAGAACTAAAAAGTACATGTACAAATGTATGGTTGTTAAAAGACATTTTAAACATATGTTCATTCTTTTAAAATAAACCATTTTATGATTCCAAAACGTTTTCTTTTTCTTTAATCATTGTTAATAGAACTGTTTTATTGGACTATGTTAAGGTTGGAGTGTAAAAGTATTGAAAGTACACTTATTGCACATACATTGTACATGTATTGTATAATAACAATGTATTGGACACATTTCATCCTTTGGAATGGGATTATAAAACCATATCAAACACCCAGAATTTAATCAAAAATATATATGTATTAATTTAATACAACTGATTTGAAAACTTGCTGTCATTAAAAGTACAATAATCAATACTCCCTGGGCATACTGTATTTAATTAAACCATATATTGCAGTGTTTCTAGAGGTCTGCATTTGCTCCAGTAAATTCACCCTTCCTTTTCTTGACTGACCACTGATTTACTGTGCTTTTTACAGGTGTACATTTTTAAAATTCTGATTGCTTCTGAATTTCTTTAATCCAACATTCCAATCAGTAAAAAATTGCATACATTACAAAGCATTACAGCATGAAACCAAATCTAACTAGACTAGTGTGATCAATGTCCAATAGATCATTCAAATAATTCAAATAATTTGTTCATGTAGCATTATCAATGGGACTGCATTATGAATTCCCTAATGTCATAAAAGGGGGAATGAGTCAAAGAGACAACAACCCGACCAAACAGCAGAAAACAGCCCAAGGCCACCATTGGGTCTTCAACGCAGCAAGAAAAATCCCACAACCAGAGACGGGCTGTGTATGTCAATAAGAATATAGCACGAGAACGGCACTGTCAAGCAAGGTTCGGGTGATTGAATCTTAATTGATTTTTTATTTATATTTTTTATGGAAAAAGATCTCTAGATTTCTTCATATATATGTAATGTACAGGTATAGAAGGAAATGATTATGAAACTGAATGAAAATATATATACAATGTAATGTACATGTATGTATCAGAAACAACAAAAAATTTCAAAATAAATTATCTGAATTATTTTAAAGATTAATTTTTCAAGTTAACATACATGTGTAAAGAGAGATATAGGGTTTGCTTGGCAAAACTTTCTTCGAGTGTATCCTTTTTCCAAAATTATGCAATAAAACCTTTGAAATAAAATTTAAAACAACTATTTTTAAAATTCAGTACATGTACTCTGGGACTCATACATATCTATTGGTCCATGCATACATGTAGAATTAAAATCCTTGATTAAAATATAAAATGAAAATATTGGAATTGAAAATGGAATGTTGGTTTTGGATCAGAATTTAATCATCAGAATGATACAAAATATCTGCAGGAGTGAGCTACAAATCAATGCATCTCACGAAGACCTACTTCCCCATATCTGACCAAAAAAGGTTCAACATTTGCTTCCCATTCTTAAATTAATTGAAAATTGTGTATCGAACTTTTGCTTCTGTAAATGTAAGTTCAGAATAAGAAGTAAGTATATTCAGGTAAACATTTACCTGTTTGGGGCACAAAACAGGAGGGAAATACTCAAGTACTACAACCTATTAAGATTAAATTTCTTAAAAGGGTCAAATAATTTCAAATCTGTATGACAGCGACACAATAAAGATTAGCAAATTGCCTTGTCCATTTTGTTTTACTTGTACTATTTAGAAATACTCCTTCCCCTTGAAAATATGGCGACCAACCTTTTTTTGGACCACTGTGAAGTTATAAAAAAAAGTGCAACAGTCATTTCATTCCTGGATAATGTGTGAATTACTTACTGAAAATAACTGTTTTCGTATTCTCCTTCAATATACTAAAAAATATTATCCTGACAGTAATGCAGACGAAAACAAAACCAATACACAAGTTTCGTATGGTATTTTTGTCCTATGGGCGAGGTTCCCTGTGTACAGCTATTCTATTTAATTAACACACCAATGGAATGTCGTATATATAATAACCATATGTGATTTCATCAAAACAGATACCGGAAAATTATATCGAAATTACGTTATAAATATTACAAAAAAATGTTTTTTTCTGTTTGCAGAAAATGACTTTTTTAATTGTACGTATTTACCTTTGTAACAAAAAAAGATAGAACAGCCGTCTAACCTTTCCCTTAGGTCACATGACGCATAAAGCATAAAGGTGAGACGACTCCCGTTTTGTCATTCAAAGTGTATTCATTTTCTCAGAATTAAATTTCACTTTGCTTTTGTAAAATTATGAAATAATGATTTTAATAATTATATTCTTTGACAAGATAATTTCACCCTTCAAGTTAACTCAAGGGGGAGTTAATTAGCGTATTTTATATTGATCTATATTGGATTCATGATTTTAATATACTTCTGTTATTATCTATAAACTGACGTGATTATCAGAAGAAGAAAAAAATATCATTTGTATGGATTAGCAACGTTACCCACGTATGTTGAAATCTTACCCATTTTTAAATTTGATGGATTGGTATTTTTTTTTAAATATGCATATATATATATATATATATATATAGTACTATAGTAAATAGGCTGTACATTATTGGAAGATCTTTGCTTTCGGACGCTTAATATTAATATCTACAAATACAGTTAACAATTTTGTTCAATTATTTATTATATTATTTTTGTATATTGCTTACTTTTATTCTCTCTCTTTGTTTGTTGAATTGTTGGGATTTTTTAAGCAGTTAAGCTGCTTTATGCGAGCACCCTAGATTTGTGTTCTACCCAATAAATGCTGAAATATGTGCCATTGTTATTATCTGGCTGGCTATTATGTTATTTATAACTAATTGAACACTTTTTTCATACTTTTAATTCTGGAATACAAAAAATATGACCAGAAAAACCTTAAATGATCGTCGAACCACCCAAAAGTTTTGAAGTTGCACATAGGAAGTAGTGCTCAATAGAAATCCTTATGTAGTTTATTATCCCCTGTGCTTTTGGCCAAGATGTCAAAGAACAATTGCATGAATTATTTCATCGCCGAAAATCTCTAATTACAAGTCGTTTACAGTTGCCAAATGGCACAAAGCGCAGGAATATTGTATAACGGCTGTGACTAATATGACACGGAGTTGAAGTCTCAGTTGGCGGTAATTTTAACTTCGTCGACAAAACGTAAATCAAGGACGTTTTAAATTTGGTGATTTCTGATAATAATCATTTTGTTCAACCGCTAGCTTTATACCGAAAATCGCCAACATGTTATGTGTAAATCCGAGTAAATCGTATCTGACTGACAAAAACAACATTGAAAAACAATGGATGCCATAAACCGGAAATGAAGACAATTATAATACCGGATCTAATTCCGGGGGCGGATAAGGGTAATTCCGGGTTTGCTGATCAAATACAATAAAAATATAATAATTCCAGGCATGAGACAAAATACATCTATCATGATGAAATATAAACTCTAGAATAGAAAACCAAAGATATATTGAAAAGAAAGAAAAAGCAGGAAATATTTTATACAGAAACTCAAAATTACTTTTAGTTCACAAATTTTCATGTCAAAAACCAATAAAATGTGACAGTATTTTCCTTATCATTAATAAATATTGATATTACATGTAGATGTTTTTATTGTTTAAACATATTACTACAATTCCATGAGGTAATTTCTTCTCAATTTTGAAGGGCCTATAAAAATCTGGAAGTTTCTTACTTTATTTTCACAGAGGAACTAGCTAATATAATATATAGTGCAACTAGATATGATACACTTAAACAGGTTTTGAATTTGAACTGTTTAATATAATGGTATAATTAGTAATAAATAATCAATTGTTGAGACAACACACCCACCCACAGTGATACCCTCAGCCTCCCTCAGCCTTCCTAATACAAAAAAAAAAGATTATTTGAATTCATAAATTAATATACAAGACAATTACATTTATTATTAAACAAGTTAAACGACAGTGACACTGACAATGAAACAAGCTAACTTAACACCAAAAGCACATTAAAGTATCTTACTGAGTTATGAACTATTTCAAGTAAAAGCAGGACCTGGAATTTAGGTTGTGGACCTTTCAGTTTGGAGTGTCAAAGGTCCTGGACTGTCCAGTACCAAATGTTAATTTTAACCCCTGTTTTCACAGTAAAGCGATTTTGACGTGTATTGCAATTCCAAGTAGAATTTACTTTTGGACATTAAACGTTTCGAATGCGTATTAAACTAATTCAAATCAGTTAATAATGTGAATCGAATTCGAGTTATGTGTGAACGCAGCATTGATATATCTAAGAAATGAAGAATATTAAAAAAAGATGGACAAAATATTTGTATTAAATTTGTTGCATTTTTTGTCTTGCCTTGACAGAGTCAAAAAGTGAGACATATATATATATATAGGCATGCTGTTTTGGCGGAATCAACAATGTATTAGTTTGTGATTTTGTGATAAGGTCTGGTTTCTGGTAGGTCAATGAAATTTTGTAAGTAGTTGTGTTAGCATAGGCACATCTCATTACCATAGAGAATATTTGGCCCCACCCCCTTAGTCATGGTCTATTGCCTTTGAAACTTTGCATAGTTTACATGTTTATGTTTGTGATTAGGTCAGTTTAGGGGGAACCACTAGTGGTAGGTCAATGATATTTGGTGTACAGTTGTATAAACTTTTTCATTTCTAATTTCCATTGAGATTATTTGGCCCCGCCCCCTCAATCATGCTCTTTTTACTTGGAAACTTATGTTACTTTGAAATTTCATTTATTAGTTTTCGATTAGGTAAGTATTAGGGAAACCAATAGTGGTAGGTCAATGATAATTGGCATGTAGGTGTAGAAGCATTAGTACGTCTCATTTCCATAGAGGATATTTGGTCCTCACCCCTCAGTCATATGCATGATCTATTGACTTTGAAACTTTTACTTAGTTTACATGAATGAGTTTGTGATTATTATGATTATGTCAGTTTAAAATTACCAGTAATCTTAAGTCAAAGCTATTTGGTATGCGAACGTATTGGTATTCAAAAGTTTCATTTCCATGGATATTATATAACCCCACCCCCTTATATGGTTCATTGACTTAGAAATTGAATTTGTGTTAAGGTTTGTTTAAAGGGAACGACTTATGAAAAGTCAATGGTATTTGGTTTGCAGTTGAACAAGCATTGGCACCTTTCATTTCCATAGAGATTGTTTAGCCTTGTACCTTCAGTCATGGTTCATTGACTTTGAATATCACTTACATGTTAAAGTATAACTATTTTAAGTGTAACATTTGCATTATCAAAATAACAAATAGGCAAAACATTACGTTGTGTTAATAGCTTATTATAGATTAGACATGTGTAATTATTATAAAAATAAGGAGATGTGGTATGATTGCCAATGAGACAACTATCCACCAAAATTCAAATGAAGTGGATGTAAGCAATTACAGGCAACCGTACAGCCTTCAAAAATATATGTTGCATCATTGCTAGGCCATTATAACAACATCAGCATTTCTTGTAATACTAGTATACAAGAAAATTACACCATTTCAGATAGTTTCAGGTATGATTTGATAATTGTGCATAGTGGCACCAGCTGATCCAACTAAAAGCGCTAATATGGCATATTCAAACTCTAGTACATAGTGGAATTAAACCATACACCACTGTTGGACACCATAATTGAAATTATTATTCTGAAAAGAATATTCCTCCATGCAGCCTGCAACAATTAGCAAAACCTATACTGCATAGTAAGATATAAACGACCACGAAATGACAAATGTAAAACAATAAAACTAAAGCAGCCTGATTTATGTACAAAACAATTATGAAAAATAAATATGATATACAGCAACAATCAACAATCACCAAATTACTGGGTCCTCACTATGGACAGGTACATACAGAATGTAGCGGGTTAAACATGTTAGCTGGCACAAAACTCTCCCCTAACATGGGACAGTGTATGTGCATAATCTCAGACATTGAATCTTTAAAAAATAAATTGGAAATAACTTTTGAAAGTGGTAGGATTGGATAGCAGAAACATTACGGTACAAACATTATTTGATACTTGAGAAATAGCTGAGATATATAGATTCTACCACTGCATCGAGTGTGATACGATATTTATCCACTCGAGACAGTCATGACAGTTAAATTTTCAAATTTAAAACGCGAGGCTCGCCGAGCGTTTTAAATATTTAAAATTTAACTGTCGAGAGTGGATAAATATCGTATTACACGAGATTTGGTGGTGGAATCTGTTTCTCTAATGATTTTCAAACAATATGCAGGCAAACTTATTCCGTCTTTTCGAATGATCTGTAAAAAGATGTGTTCTTTCTATGTGACGTCATCAGGCATGGTCGCCTTTTTTCATGCCGTCACAATAGGAAATTCAGAGGAAAGCAAGTAAATTCGACGTCATAATCGGATTTTAGCCAATGAAGAACTGAGATCAAACGAACCACACGTTGATTAAATTTTTTGTATACAATGGGTGCAGAAAGGGATAAATTGACGAAGAATTAGAGAAAAATATTTTCATCCATTCTTCCGCTATATTCATCTTAATTTCTGCCAAGTTTACCTTTGATTTTTTTAATTAACTGCCTATAGCGCCTTTGGTGCTTTGATTTTATTACGTTTTTTCATAGGAAATATCTGGGACTATTATACTATTAGTATAATAGTCCCAGGAAATGTCTGTTGGTCTCCGCATTTTTTGTGTTATTTATTTATCAGTTATTTATTTATTTATTTTTTTATTTTTGGAAGGGGGTCGACGTCTTTGCTTGAAGGTTCTCGCGCAAGTTGATCGGTAATGTAAACTAACTTTGGAAGAAAACCATAATTTGTTATCGTGTAAATAAAACATTTATTTCAGTTATTTCTTTCTGTTGTTTTCATTTTAAAAGAAGCAATCACGACTATTCACACATTCAAACATGAAAGACAAACAATCATTTACTTATTGCTTTGCTTCAACACAATTTTTTTACCGATAGCAGGGTATAAACACGTTATATGGCTTCAAACAATTTGATATCAAAACATTACTTGTATAAAAAAAAAACCTTGACAGTCAGTAGTGTTGTCAGTCTGCAAAGTAGAAATAGATGTTCCGATCCCTATTACTAAATAAAGGAAGGTCCAAATTTCCACACGAGTTAAATTTATGGCCGTTCGTTCAATAGAAAAGAAAACTAGACCCTTATAAGTATATTTATCTAGTCAAGAAAACAAAGAATAACACGAGGTGAAACAATATATAAAAATTAACTAAAAAATGTAAGATATATATAGAACAGATATCTCAGTATATGATTAAAAAGAATGTTGGTCGATATATATCAATTACCGAACCGATTATATAATAATCTACCACATGACTATTTATAAGGGTCATCAGGATGGAAAATTCATACATTACTGTCATTACCTCATATATATCAGTTTCTCCTTTTCCACGAAAATTTTCTGTTTTTAGTATTCTATATATATGTATTTTTTTTAAATTGAATTTATGTTTTATTTTTTCAGGATACATTTCTACCACTTTACTCATTCATGCCAAGAAATCTAAGCTAAAAATTCCGGTAAACCTCCTACGGCACCCATTAGTAGTTAAAAGATTTGATTTCATTCAACAAATTAATTTATGACCTTCATGTATGTGTCGCTTAGAACACGGCCATATACCAAATGGTCAATATTAATCATCCATGTAATTTGCTCTATGGGATATTTGCAGAATTTCAACGGAGGCAATTTCTTGGCATGGTTAAGTTTCATATTTAGTTTGAAATTTTTTTTATTCTATTTCAGGTCCCGCGCGCGACTCTTGCGCCAGATTGAGGAGACATCACGTGACGCGGGTTTATAATAGCGGTATTTTTATTTCTTTTTAGGTGGAGTCGTTGGACAGACAACATGTATAACAAGGGAATACACACAATGTATTTCTTTTGTCATTGTAGGAAATTGACGTTTCGATCACAGTTCACGAGCAGTGCATGCTTTGGATTTATTTGATCCGGTGTAACTTTAAAACACGTTTATCGATTATTTTCATACAATGTACATTTTTCAGCACCAGTTTGTAACACAGATTTGTATCTTAATCTAGGAGGAGACATTTTATTGTAGGATTTCACTGACATTTACGGAGCTAGCAAGCGATTTTTACGGCATTGAAATTTCTTTTCTCTACGAAAATTCTTGGGCGGTAGCTGCACAACGTTGTTATATGAAGATTTAATACATGTATACCCTGCTTACTGCAAATTTTGAGGTCAATTGGACATGTAGTTTTCGAGAAGATCACATACATGACATGCATGTGGATTTTTTTTTTCAGAAGAGATTTAATAACAATATTAAAGGAAAAAAATGGAGTTGTCGTTCGTCTCCGTTGACAGGATAGCACACATGCAGCTTCATTCAAGAGTTGTAAGTGGAGGGTATAAAAAGGGGGGGGGCAAAAGGGGGTCCCAGGGAGACATTTTGTGATATAAACGGTACATAAGAATGGTTAAAAACGCTGATTTATAATATAAATCAATAGCTTTAAAAAAGCAATTGTAAACGGTCTTTCCCCCTTTTGAAACATGATTGATCGATATGTGTCTTTCTTTCTTTCTTTCTTTCTTTCTTTAAGGGGTCCATATTATTGTGTTACCCATGCCAAGAAATCTAAGCTAAAAATTCCGGTAGACCTCCTACGGCACCCATTAGTAGTTAAAAGATTTGATTTCATTCAACAAATTAATTTATGACCTTCATGTACGTGTCGCTTAGAACACGGCCATATACCAAATGGTCAATATTAATCATCCATGTAATTTGCTCTATGGGATATTTGCAGAATTTCAACGGAGGCAATTTCTTGGCATGTCATTGCATGTTTTAATATGTATTATGTAACAAAACATGTCCAAAATAAGATTTAGTATGAGTTGCACTGAGACAATTTTCGAACAGAGAACAAACAGACGCAGTCTGACTAAAGCCAGTTCCCACTATCAACTTGCGTTTGTGGATAGTGAGGTCTGACTGAAATTGATATAGAAGTTAGCAACTTTAATAGGTCACCGTATGACCTTCAGCAATAAACATGGAAAACCCATAACACATATAGTAAGCTAATAAAGGCCCGACACGACAACTGTAAACCAGTTCAAACGAGAAAACTATTGGCCTGATTCATGTTCACTGTAAAAAAAGAGTTAAGAGATAGAACACTTTGAGCACATGTTTAGATCTAAACACGTCTAGGATTGTGTTCTTATCCTATACACTTCAATTTTAAACGTGATCTTCCTGTAAACATGTTTAGTATGACATGGTGGAGGGTAAACATGTTTAGGATAAGAACACATGGAGGTGAAACATGTTCTGGCTGGGTTAAACATGTTAAGGGTGAAACAATGGAGCAGCATTTTGGTGTTCTAAACCTAAATTTGGAATAAACTAAAACATGTTTAGGGTTAAGTGAGAACAAAACTAGTGTTTAGGATTATGTGTTTAGACGATCACGAAAAACAAAAGTATGATATACAGCAACGAACGACAACCATCGAATTACAGGCTTCTAACTTGCGAATGGCACAAACAGAATGTAGCGGTGTTGAACATGTTTGCGGGCCTCCACTAACTTGGGACAGTGGTGTAATAGAAAAACAACATAAGAACAAACTATAAAAATTAGTTGAAAAAAGACTTGACCTTTATTTGCATACTTCTACTTCACTAGCTCTGGTGGAGAGTTGTCTCACTTCTACGTCATTAGCTCTTGTGGAGAGTTGTCTCATTGGCAATCATGCCATATCTTCTTATTTCTGTATTGACTCAACAGACCTACTTAAAGCATACACCCAGACACACGTACAAAAAGACTTAGGACACATGCGCATTACATTGACCATAAAAGAAGAAAATAAGGCCATGGAGACCTAACCTGCCAGACAGACATGTACACCTTACAATCATCTCAAACACCAAATATTGTCAAATTGGATTTATTCACTTCAACTCCAACATTAATAGTGATTGTTGCCCTTTTGTAGAATTTCTGAAATTCATTAGAATCTCTAGTAGTAATTTTCAGAACAAAATTTATGACAAACGGGATGATTTTCACTTCGTATATGCTTAAAAGTAGACGCAGGGTCATATACGGCAATGAGATAGCAAACAAACGACACATATATAACCAAAGGATATCTAGATTTATCCATTTGTGATGGTGATGTTTCGTTGCCTCCTTTTAGTGGAGAGTACATCTATATGAGCGTGATTAAATTGGCGTCTCCGATTTTAACGAATACAATTTTCATTACTCTAAATGATTTAAAAAAAAACACGAAACTTTTACTAATTTTTTATTCCAAAATCAAGTATTGAGATTTACTATGGAAGTATATGAGTCTATTTGTACGAATATACGAATACGAAAGTTTTATTTTTATTCGGTTCACATATAACAGTTCAACCATAAGCTCTTGGGAGCTTTTTACCGAATATAAATAACATATACATAACATTAAAGCAGAGAGCATGCAGATAAGATATATAAGCAGCATATATCACAATGCATATATAGATACAGCACATGCATATTGAAATACATGGAAAGCACTACTAAACTATACATCTAAACATTCTAAAGCTGAGGCATAACTAAAATTAAAGGACACACCTAAAATTAATAAAATTGAGAATGGAAACGAGGAATGTGTCAAAGAGAAAACAACCCGACAAAGAGCAGAAAACAGACCAAGGCCGCCAATGGGTCTTCAACACAGCGAGAAAATACCGCGCCCGGAGGCAAGCTTCAGTTGGCCCCTAAACAAAAATAGTTTATTTCTACACTTTGATAAATTATCGTTCTGCAGACCTGATTCTCAAACATCTCCAAAGTTTATCTCTTCACTTTGATAAATTATCAGAACGATACAGCATGCAGACTAGATTCTCAAACATCTGCATAGTTTATTGAAATTGCACCTCATTTATATATATATGACATTCATAAAAAGTGACCCATACCAGCGGCACATCTGTGTATATCTTTATATAGGAAGAGACTCTCGTGCTATTAGGAGGCCTGCTATGTATGTACCTATATATTGATACGAACTAGTATAAAACTGGTCCATTTGATAACAGACATATTGAACTGTCTAGCTGTAAATCACGCAAAAGAATGGATAATGATCACCTCGTATAGTCTATAGAAAAAAATTAGTTTTTTTGCAAAACTTCAATCTAATTAACACAAGATTTATGACTTCGCTATGGTTATAGCAGAGTGAGCTTCGACGAGTAAGCGAATCACAATCGATCTGAATTACAGTCAGATTTGGCAAAATCTTAGAGTGGATTCCGGCAAGGCAGAAGCAATCTTGTTCATCATGAGCGTTTTGAAACAAAAGAAATCTATTTGCAAAGGTAGCTTCCACATTTGATTTCGAAAATGGAGAGAGTGTTATACAAAGAAGGCAATAAAAAAAAACATCCATAAGTCATGTAACAAACTGGAAATGCACTATATATATGAATCAGCATTATGTTTATATGGTAACCGTATATGCACTATGTAGTTGAACAAACTAAATTCATATGCTTTTAAATGTTTGCTAAAACAATGTCATTTCTTTTGTTATGTCAAAATTCTTAAAAGATCATATGTATTAAGGCATTGAATGACTTAAAAGTTATGTCCAGTATTGACCAAGGAGCTGACCGCAATATTTTTTTATATCGATTTCTTGTGAGGTCCATGTTAGATTACAGATCTTTGTTTAGTGTAGTTGTTCTGTGATGAAGTCCTACATTCAGATTCGATAGAATATTTGCAACCTGGGAAAAAATTCAAATCATAAGCATAGCAAAATCACATATATTACTTTATGGCTAAAACAGACACAGATATATCTTGTTTACGGGAGGGATAAATCATTACTTTGTAAAACAACATTCTGATTCAAACAAAAAATTCTCTGAAGATGCTTGGTTTCTTGATTGACAATATATATATGTAGAACTCTTAATTAAGTGCGACGGGGACGCTAAAACGCGATGGTCACGCTAAAGTGCGATGGTCTACACTAAAGTGCGATTGTTTGATACGCTAAAGTGCGATGGTCTGTGCTATTTAATGGAACACGCTAAAGTCTGATGCCTCAATACGCTAAAGTGCGTTTTCCCGATAACAGTGGAAATCAACAAAAATGATAAAGCGGATTACCGTAAAAGTGACGCTGTGTATGAAACACTTTGAAAATCATATTTTCCAGTAGTTCTGTAAAATAAATTAATAAATTAAAGTAATGTAAACTAATTTTTGCTTGTTGAACATATACAGTGGCAAATATCACATGCATATATATAGGACGAGCATACGCATGACCATTTGACTGGAATAATTTTAGTATTTCTACTATTTATGTTAAGGTTGCAAAATGTAATTTAATTAACTAAAGAGGGAAAAGAGATTCTAGATGGCTCACTTGGACGTTGAGGAATTTAATTCGTCCAAATTTAATTTAGCAGCTCCTTCTATGTTTGTAATTACATGTTATGAACTTGCGTGAAATAAAGTCTACTTTTGTACTTTCTAATGAAATCATTCGTAGACTATAAAACACTTTTTTACAATATGGTTCGTCATTTCTGTTAAAGATATGGATATACGTCAACTAGACAGTAACCTAACGACCAGAGGTAATGAGACAACTCTCCATCCTAGACCAAATGTCAATATTGTAAGCAACTATAGGTTACCGAATGCCTTTAACGCGGAGCATTGGCTAACAGCGCATAGTATATTCTAAAAAGATCAAAGGGCAACAAAACGACCAGTGTAAAACCTGGTTTATATACAAAACAATAAACGGAAAACAAATATGAAATACAGCAACAAACGACTTCCACTGAATTACAGGTTGCTGGCTTGACAATCTAATTAAAATATAAAACTCGGATTTCGTTTGCAGTATAACGAAATCCGAGTTCTATATTTTAATTAGATTGCTGGCTTGAGACAGGTTCATAATTTTATTTTAAAGTATATACCGTAGCTACTGCAATGTAACCATTACACTTTTTTGACAACTATACATCGTACTTTAAATAAAAAAATAAGACAAATATCCACACAAGAACAAATGTCATTGATATATATGCAACTAATAACTGTACGGCCTTTAACGTGGAGCCTTGGTCCACGCCGCATAGCAAGCTATATAGGGCCAAACAATGACCAGTATAAAACAAATCAAAAGAGAAAGACAACGGCTTGCTTAATAAACATAATAATAAACGAAAAACATCACTAATAGGAACACAGCAACAAACGAAACCATTGCCTGAACCCCATTCCCGTTACATCATCGCACTTTAGCGTGCTATACTATCGCAATTTAGCGTGTTATACAATCGCACTTTAGCGTGTAATACCATCGCACTTTAGCATTTGACACCATCGCACTTTAGCGTATACCCTTGCACTTTATATATAGTGTGACCATCGCACTTTAGAGTACCATCGCAATTTAGAGTCCTATATGTTACGTTTGTAGGACGTGTTTTTTTTAACAAACAGCATTTTCATATATGGGAAACAACTGTGCTCCTCTTCCAGCCAACTTGTTCCTTTATTCATATGAGGCAAACTTTATATATAAACTATAACAGTATCCTTCAACTTCACGTTCTGTTATATAGATGGTGTCTTCTCACTATAAGCAATTCAAAGTTTGGAAACTATATGTTAATGCATCTATCCGACCGAAATTTAAGGATATAACTGGTTCAGCCTTTCCTCATATCTTGACTTACATCTTGAAATTGACAAAGATGGTTGGTTGAGAACAAAATTTTACGACAAAGGAGATGAATTCAGCTTCCTAATTGTGAACTTTCCATTTATATGTAGCTACAATCCAGCGGCGACTGCACATGCATGGATTATAAATCTCCTAGTCGATATTCAAGAGCTTGCATTTCCTTTCATGATTTCTTTGATATACAGTGGCTGCGTGCTTACAAAGAAGCTATCAATTAGTAAACCAAGGGTTCCAACTTCTACTTCTTCTATGTGGTTAATCTGCAGTCGAAATTTCCATAACGCAGATATATCAAGTGATGGAGTTGAAGTCATCCCATCGAAAATTTTACGAACGCCATCACACATTAGTGGACCATTATGGAATATCTGGTTCACAGATGACCGCGGATATATTTTAATTGTCGAAACCACAATCCCGACGTCCTATTTTCCTCGAACATGACATCACCGAATTTGTACTTACATGAGCAACACGACGGTGCAACATGTAGAGCAGGATATGCTTACCCTTTCAGAACACCTCAGATCAGATCACCACCGGTTTATTTTGGGGTTCGTGTTGCTCCGTCTTTAGATTTCTATTTTGTGTTTTTTAGACTGTGTTGTTTGTCTTTTGGTCGTTTTTCGTGTTTAGTCATATTGCGTTGTCATTTTGTCTTCTAGTTTGATTATCCCTTGGTATATTCTGCCTCTCTTTTAATCAGACTAGAAGATTTGCACCATCAAATGCTTCGTTTGTTATGCTTACTATGATCTACTATTACCATTCTAAATCATAGTGCTTTTAAAATATATGCGTTTTGAATTAACTGATTTCCTCACGGTTTGTTTGTATTGGTATGGCTATACTTTAGTATGTGGGTTGAAAACTGAATTGATATAAAAATAAGGAGATGAGGTATGATTGCCACTGAGACAGCTATCCACCAAAGTTCAAATAAAGTAGATGTAAGCAATTATAGGCAACCGTACGGCCTTCAACAATGAGAAAAACCCATACCATATAGTCGGCTATAAAAGGCCCCGACATGAAAAACTGATATAAAACAATTCAATTGAGAAAAGCTAACGGCCTAATTTGTAACAAAAGCTTATGTAATGATCATTTCAACTCTAAATAAAGCTTATCTAGTTATTAATTATTTATGTATTTATTTATATATACTTACCTGCTGATCGATGTGTCAAGTGAAAGAGAGGCGAAAGATACCAGAGGGACATTCAAACTCATAAGTCGAAAATAAACTGACAACGCCATGGCTAAAAAAGAAAAAGACAAACAGACAAACAATAGTACACATGCAAAGCACAACATAGAAAACTAAAGACTGAGCAACACGAAACCCACCAAAAACTTGCTGTGATGTCATGCTGTCCGGCTATCCTCTCTGGGAACAGTATATCAATATATATATGTTCCTGGTCCTCTAAAATCGGTGGCTGTACTTCATGAGAAGATTTCATATTGAAACGCCATAAATATTTCAGGAGGAAACTTTCCTCTGCAATACCCACAACTATTTTTAGAATTTCGAGGCAGAAAACAAAATAAATTTGTTTTCAATATTTTTTGCTAGATTTCACCGGAATAGGAACGGCTGCACTCGAGACTAGGGTTGACATTTAGAAATCGATTTAAAACAGGAGATTGACCCTGATTGTTAGTACACGTGTTTTGATGACGTTGTCACAAGAAGTAAATAACGAAAGTAGAAAATAGATTCTATGTAAAAATATTGTTTTTTTATGTTGGCAGAAGATAAAGGGATTGAAGATGAGGAGAGCACATATGGGTAAATTGTCTGAACAAAGATCATGCACAAACTGCAAATGTATTGCATGAAATATCAAAATATAAGAATGTTATGCCATATGTCATATGATATAATAATATGAGGCAGGCATTACCTGTGAAAGGGGACGAAGTCTGTATGAATTATTTTTTTTAATTCAAACATATGTTAAAAAAGAAACGGAAATACCGTAACGTTTCCGGTTTTGGTTCTGTTGTTAGGTGATTTTAGTTGTGACGTTTTTTAAGTTATGACGTCATATTCAATGTAAACAAAGAAACGCTATCATCAGGTAACGTTTTTTCATATCAAATAATTGTTAAAAATGAAATTTGTATTGTGTTCCTTCCTATATTTTACCGTGAGACTGATAAATATACATTTTACTCAAAGTATCATGACAAACGAGACCGGAAGAAGGAGGCAGATTTCTGCGCAGATGCGGGGAAATAAAAAAGTCTGAAAAAAAAAAGTTAACGATTTTGAGTTCATTAGTACAATGAAAATTTCGGGAAATTTTCCCGGATTTTTTTTTTTTTTTTTTTTTTATTTATTTTTCTACCGTAATTGGGGACTTCGTCCCCATATGATAATGGCATATGTCACAAATTATATTTTGAATGATATAGTATACCCCTGAACACATTGCCTTCCTCATATTTCTGTAGACAGCTTCTACAAGTTTAGGCTAATTCAAACCAAAAGGTGCTTATTTAAACCTTTTTATACGCCCTTCAAATTTTTGACGGGACGTATTATGGTATACAAATGTCCGGCGTCCGTCCGTCTGTCTGTCCGGCGTAAACATGTCGCACTGTAATGTGAGAATGACTTATCCAAATTTCATGAAACTTAACATAGTTGTTTCTTATGATGGTCAAACGATCTGTATACTTTTTGGTGAAAATAAGATTAAAACTTTTTGAGTTACAGGACTTAGTAACTAAAACAGGTGTTTGTTTTTTTTCACATGTGGCGCCATATCTCAAAAACAATTTATGATTATTGCTTAAAACTTTACACACTTCTTAGTTATATTAATCTTAAGATCTGTATACTTTTTGGTGATGATTCAAAATTTTATTTTAGAGATGAGTATTTTGTTAAAAAAGGGGGAGGGGTTTTTCACATGTCGCGCCGTATCTCAAAAACAGTTTATGATTATTGCTTAAAACTTTACACACTTCTTAGTTATATTAACCTTAAGATCTGTATACTTTTTGATGATGATTCAAAATTTTATTTTTGAGTTATTGAGTATTTTGTAAAAAAGGGGGAGGGGTTTTTCACATGTTGCGCCGTATCTCAAAAACGATTTATGATTATTGCTAAAAAATTTTCAAACTTCTTAGTTATATTAATCTTAAGATCTGTATACTTTTTGGTTTTGATTCAAAATTTTATTTTTGAGATAAAATTTTTTTTTTTTTAAAAGGGAGGGGTTTTCACATGTCGCGCCGTATCTCAAAAACGATTTATGATTATTGCTTAAAATTTTACACACTTCTTAGTTATATTAATCTAAAGATCTGTATACTTTTTGGTTTTGATTCAAAATTTTATTTTAGAGATATTGAGTTTTTTTGTAAAAAAAAAAGGGGGTTTTCGCATGTCACGCCGTATGTCAGAAACTATTTATGCTTATTGCATAAAAATTCACACACAAGACGACGGACATATCATGCGCTCATGGCACAGCTTTTTATTTTTACACATAATACAATACCATACACCTCATTAGGGGCTATTTTCACACAAAAAAGTCACGAACAGTTCAGCATAACTTACGACCAATTTTAATCCTAAGATTTTTTGCGAAAAGAGTTGCAGTATTTGTTTCATCATTACCAAGTAACCTGATTACTGGATATCACGGATGTTCATATAATCTGTTTGTTGGATGACATCAACATTGTCAATACATGTAGTTCAAGTGTCACTGATTCCTAAATCTAGAAAAAGGTCTTGGAATCTTGCTACCAACATTTAAATTAAAGCAGGATAGCTGGTATATATACAACATGCACTGACTATAAACCGTTTTTGTTGATGTGTAGTATCTATACGCTCCTTATTTGATTGAAATATTCACCCCTTTTCCTCCCATCCTGGGCACTTCAAAATTCCTTAAGTTGGTTACAGGTCATGCAGGTGCATAGCAAATAACAAATAGCCATAAAGTTCCTAAAGAAATTATGTTAACAGTGGCTGTAAGAGAGAATAAAAGAAGCAGAGGATACCATGGGGACATTCAATTCTCTTAAATCTAAGAGAAACTGACATTGCCATGGGAAAAACAACCGATGACAAAAAGACAAACAAAACCACAAAACTCTACATAAAAACTAAAGGCTATGCAACACAATACACAGACATAAGAGTGTATCAATTAAATATTAAATTTAATGTCATTTGACATCCAGTTAAAAAAACAAAAAATCTGTAACAGTTATTGAAAATTATTCCAATTCTAAATCAATCAGTATTATGCATCACCGTTTTGCAAGTGACACAGAATCAGTTAACAAGTTTTAGCATTTAGCAAATACATTATATTGTAACTTGTAAGAGCTTTATAATGAAAAGTATAGCATATACATTGTATATTTATTTTTAAATTTCATATTTATTTATTTTAAAAGGAAATGGTTTTCAAGGACAAGAAGGAGACATTGTGGAAGAAGACAATCAGAGAATGGAGGATGATTTGAAATATAAAGTTCAAGCTTTAAAATCAGTATGTTATCTTGTCACCTGAAAGATTAATGTTCACATAAAGTGTGCAAACATAAAATAAGAATGGTACACATTTAAAAAAAAAACCCACACAATTGTAAAATAATAACATAAACCATCTACTGGCAGAAGCTATTATGAAACTTTTTAGTAAGGAAAGTCTGTGCAAACAGTGAATTTTTTTTTAATTTATTTTTTAATGTTATGAAAGGATTGGATGAAAAAAGATCATGAGGGTGTTTTCTGTAAATTTCTTTTTAGATCATTTAATAGTCAAAATACAGTCTTCAATAATAGACAGGTGTCTAAACAATATATGTCAAGTTCTTAATCGCCAGGTTCTTTAAAGTTATGAATATATTGAACATGTACAGAGACTATCATTTAAACATTCAGTTGGTTTTTTGAAAAATGCTTAGCTTCTTAGAATTGGAAAATGGTCATTAGATACATTAACCACTGTATTTAACTCAGCTTTTTTAATAAATGTTCTAGCTGTCCATCATGCTTGACATAATCAGTGGTCATGTTTGTAATGTCAGGTATATCATACCAGAAATCTGTTAACCAAGGATGACTTATCCAAAAAAATGTTGTAAAATAAAGGGTTGTAATCTGATATGAAAATTCTAAATGGCAATACAGAAATGGTGTTATATTTACCGTATGGGTATATCATTGTTTTGAACACTCTCATTGTTCTAGACGTGATTTAGAGGACAATTGAGACATAATCAACAAGGGCAGAAGTTGAATCTGAAGTGGTCAATACATGTACATGTATGTGGAACAATTTGCCATTTATCTTTATATAATTAAGTTAAATGAAATAAATACAGTAGATCTCATGATATTAAAATATGTACGTTTTTGTTTACAGTTAACAATAGATATTGGAAACGAAGTTAGAGATCAGAACAAGTATTTAAATGAAATGGTAGGTTTATTCTTTCTTTTTGGTATTTAGGAATATTTTAGGTCAAATTGCAATAAGTCAACTGTATCCAGAAATTTATTGTTTTTATATGTTTACCATTTATTATACTTTATAGTAACATTAATGAAGTAAATGTCAATTATCTGAAACATAAACTAAAATCTTAATTTAAAAGTTAAAAGATGTGGTATGATTGCCAATGAGACAACTCTCGACCAGAGACCAGATGAGGTAGAAGTTAGCAACTATAGGTCACCATTCTGCCTTCAGCAATGAGCAAAACCCATACCGCATAGCAGCTGTAAAAGACCCTGATATGACAAATGTAAAACAATTCAAACGAGAAAATTAACAGCCTGGTTTATGTACAAAACAATAAAAGAAAAAACAAATATGATATACATCAACAAAGTACAACCACTGAATTACAGGCTCCTGATTTGGGACAGGCACTACAGAATGTGCCTTGGTTTAACATGTTTGTGGGCGCCCAACCCTCCCCTAACCTGAGACAGTGGTGTAACAACGCAACATGAGAACAAACTATAAAAATTCATAAGGGTTCTGCGGAACCCAGTGTCTGGCCTACTTTTGCTGTTAATCGCAGGCTCAACAAAAATGAGGAAAAAAAAATCAATAAAAATATTCCTTTAGATACTATCTTTTGATTGTAAGAAGCTTCTGTCAAAGTTTGGTATAAATCCAGGATAGTTTATGAATCTAATAAATGTTTTAAAAACTTTAACTGCAAACTGTATTTAATGTTAACTGGAAGAAAAACTAAGACTATTTATAAGTAATATCCGGAAAAACAGGAAATATATTTTTACAAAAATTCCTTCTAGATCTAGCTTTTGATCATAAACAAGCTTCTGTCCAAGTTTGGTACAAATCCAGGATAGTTTAAGAAAGTTATTAAAATTTTAAAAACTTTAACCACAGAGTGAATGTAATGTTTCCTGTCAGAAAAACTAAGTCCATTTACAAGTAAAATACGGAAAAACAGGAATTTTATTTTTACAAAATTTACTTCTGGATACTATCTTATGATCATAAACAAGCTTCTGTCCAAGCTTGGTAGAAATCCAGGATAGTGTAAGAAAGTTATCAAAATTTCATAAAAATTTAACCACAGAGTGAATATTTGTGGATGCCGCCGACGCCGACGGAATGTAGGATCGCTATGTCACGATTTTTTTCGACTAAAGTCGAAGGCTCGACGAAAAACTGTTGAAAAGGACTTAGTCAGGAATCTGATGTTCAGTAGTTGTCGTTTGTTGATATTTATAAGTGTTTTTATTTTTGTCGAGCCTTCGACTTTTGTCGAAAAACCGAGACATAGCGATCCTACATTCCGTTGGCGTCGTCGTCCACGGCGTCCACAAATATTCACTTTGTGGTTAAAGTTTTTGAAATTTTAATAACTTTCTTAAACTATCCTGGATTTCTACCAGACTTGGAAAGAAGCTTGTTTATGATCATAAGATAGTATCCAGAAATAAATTTTGTAAAAAAAAAATCCATTTTTTTCCGTATTTTACTTATAAATGGACTTAGTTTTTCTGACAGGAAACATTACATTCACTCTGTGGTTAAAGTTTTTGAAATTTTAATAACTTTCTTAAACTATCCTGGATTTCTACCAAACTTGGAAAGAAGCTTGTTTATGGTCATAAGATAGTATCCAGAAATAAATTTTGTAAAAAAAAAATTCCATTTTTTCTGTATTTTACTTATAAATGGACTTAGTTTTTCTTCCAGTTAACATTACATACAGTCTGCAGTTTAAGTTTTTAAAACATTTATTAGATTCATAAACTATCCTGGATTTTTACCAAACTTGGACAGAAGCTACTTACAATCAAAAGATAGTATAGAGAGGAATATTTTTATCAATTTTTTTCCTCATTTTTGTTGAGCCTGCGATTGACAGCAAAAGTAGGCGAGACACTGGGTTCCGCGGAACCCTTACAAATTTTTTTATATAGATTAGACCGTTGGTTTTCCCGTTTGAACGGTTTTACACTAGTAATTTTTGGGGGCCCTTTATAGCTTGCTGTTCGGTGTGAGCCAAGGCTCTGTGTTGAAGACTGTACTTTGACCTTTAATGGTTTACTTTTATAAATTTTGACTTGGATGGAGAGTTGTCTCATTGGCACTCATACCACATCTTCTTATATCTATTAACTTGTCAGAACGATTCAAATCACAAGAACAACTAATGAAAACAAAGGACACAAAGTACATACATACAAACATTCTCTCATTTTTATATATATATATATATACAAGTCTAAATTGAAAACAACGTTACAACCTATGATTGCGTTGGATAAAAACCACAATTTTTATACGTGTGCATGCAAAACAAATTTCTTGTTAGAGGTGTCTAAATACAGCACAAACAACATTTTCCAAAAGACCAAAAAAGTGAAAAAGTATATTTTAACAAAACGCATTTGACTTACAGGTCAAACAACAAATGTTCTTAAACCCTGCTGACTGCCATTGGCGATTGCCAAATAAAAGGATCACCGATGTAATAAATGGATCTTAATTATAAATTTAATACTTATATATATATATTTACAAGTCTAAATTGAAAACAACGTTCAAACCTATGATTGCGTTGGATAAAAACCGCAATTTTTATATGTGTGCATGCAAAACAAATTTCTTAGTAGAGGGGTCTAAATACAGCACAAACAACATTTTCCAAAAGACCAAAAAAAGTGAAAAAGTATATTTTAACAAAACGCATTTGACTAGCCGGTCAAACAAAGGATGTTCTTAAACCCTGCTGACTGCCATTATATATATATATATATATAATATAATATGATCATGATGATAGATATACCACATCTCCTTATTTTATATATCCAATGAGACAACTATACAACAGAGTACAAATGACTTGGATCTAAGCAATGATGATAAGCTTGATTTCAATTTTACCGTTGAACTTAATTATAATAGAGTTATAGAACTTTGTTCATGAAAAAACAGACATTCATAAACTTGTTAGAATACAATTATACAAGTCATGTTTCTTTGACCAGTTATTGGACTTTTATTCATTAACAAAATGCCGTTGTATCACATGTGCAATGAAAACTCTATGCTTTGTCTATTAAGACTTTTGAAATACCGTTAAAAGGCTTGTATAGTCCGCGGTTTTATTCTCCAAAATTGACCCTGACAGCAGGGGTGCGGATTATAGAGTACAATAAGCAAGAAATAAGAGAGAAAATTTCAATTTCGCGATGTGGTTTGTTTACGTTCCGTCATGTTTGTTATTGACATTATAGATGGCGCTCTTTTCATTTTTCAAACCAATAATTTTACCCAATCCATATTAATAAGTTATTTTTATTCAATATCAAATTAATACTGATAAATTTAAAAATTAAAATGCTTCATTACAAAATTCTCGTTTCTTTTCAATGCATTGCTAAATATAAACTGGTATCTGCTTGAATGAAATTGTACAAAAAAGGAAAAAAAAGACAACCATAAACCAGCTTACGATGTGTAAACTACAAAACGTAATCGGTTATTATTCGTTCCGTTTTGGTGTTTCCTATTGACAAATATATTTTGTATCAGCTAAGACCCTTCAAACATTAATGTGATAGATATATTAAACACTGTTTTACATAAGGAGGGAACTGTTTTACTTTCAAAGTCGTATTATGGTGATATCTATTATGTACGGATTTTGACTCTCACCGGGTTTTTTCATCTTTTACACGTGCTTTTCAAACTTCCGGTTAAAACATACACACGTTTCTAAATTGTTTTTATGTGTGATTTAGACTTAATTTAACCAGCGTGAAGTGTTTTAGAATCATTTACAAGCAGTTTCAGCTTCTGTTTGGTGATGGAAAATAGGTTTTTTCCAAGAAAATACCGCAAACGACCACACACGATTTAAAATTACCTGTGTTTCATTAGACCTTTTCTAACAGTTACAAAAAGTTTTTTTACCTGAAATTTCGTGGGGAGAAGGGGGTGTGGACTATGTACCAGTGCAAACTATACAAGCCCGATTACGGTACACAATGTTAGGTTTGACATAGATGAGCTCCATAACAATTTTTACAATTTTGTTTCTTTAGGTTATGAGACTTTCCTTCATTGATAATCAACATACATTTTTATACCCCCACTCAATATTAAGTGGTATGCTGCAACGATTTTGTCTGTCTGTTTGTATATATTGGTCTGTCTGTTCTTTCCTTTCTGTAGGCAGTTTGTCAGTCTATCCATGATTAACTTTGTAACATATTAATCAAATTTATTTATGCATATTGTCAGACATGCATGGTGCATTTATGTATTGGATAGTTATTGATACTTTATATTAAATTTGTTAATTAATATAATATATTTTTAATCAATGATATAAGAAAAATGATTATTTTATTTCAGCATGATGATTTTGATAAAGGAGGGAGTTTATTGGATAAAACAGTGAACCGTTTGAAGAGAATAACTGCATCAGGTGGACATAAACATATATGCTACCTATTAGGTTTTTCTCTGTTTGTATTCTTTGTGATATGGATGATTGTCAAATTTAGATGATGACGTTGAAGGATGATGTTAAATAGCTGCAATATGATGAAAGTTTAATACAGAGATTCTAGATGATCTAGAGAAGAGTGTAACTCTTAAAAGTATTATCATTGATAACAAAAAGTAAGAAGATTTCTGTGAAAGTGCTATTCTTGGATAATAATCTTTAAAAGGTTAATGGTTCATTTCAACTGTAATATATTATCAACATTTTATAGCTTCTTATAAAGTAGAAATTATTTACTGTAAACTTGGACCACTTTGTGGGTTATTTTTTTGACAATTTCAATCCATGACCATCTTTTGTGTGGGAGTTAAATGTTCATATTAATAGATAAGTGCTCTGTTCAAGATGGTTGATTTGTGTAAACTATTCATGTGGGGATCACTTGTACATGATTGCAAAAAGTCGAAAATATAACCCCAGCACAAAATTTTCCAAGTGTACGGTATTGACCCAAAAAAGGGAAAACCTTTTTAATATATTATTGAAAATTGTATTCTAATCTGACTTTATTATGAACTTCTATTGACATATTTTGTCAGGAAGAATACTGAATTTAGAATTCCTTCAGAAAACGAAGATACATGAAAATTAAGATTTTTCTTCCTGATGAAAAAAGTATACCTATCTCAGTACTGCCTTCCTTTTTTAATGAAAATCCTTTGAATGCAAATTTACAGTACACACAAGAGGCATTTATTCAAAAAATATTTGTTGGTGTTGAGATATTCCACTGTGAAATAAGGTGATTGAGGGGGATAACATTCTAATTAACAACCCTATCATATATATTTCATATGGATATGTAACATGTATGCAGAGAGATATTTCAAAGTCAAAATCATCCAGTCAAAATCATTCACTGTGAAAATTCACCACCAAGAATGACATTTGTACGAATTACTATGTGTACTGAAGATAAAACAATGCCATCAGCTGAATTGTCTGTTGGTAATAAACAAACTCAAAACACAATCTTTATGTGCCTATCCTAATTCAGGAGTCTGTAATTCAGTGGTTGTCATTGGTTTACATCTGTCATGTATTTTTTTTTGTAGATTGTATTGTTATATATATACGGCTGTCAGTTTTTTCCTTTGAATTGCCGTCTATAGCTGCCTATACAGTCTTGGTTATTCTCATTGTTGAAAGCTACTGTGACCTATAATTGCTTATATCCACATCATTTGAACTCTGATGGATAGTTGTCTCATTCATGTCATTGGCAATCATACCACATCTCTTTATTTTTATATATCAAATTACATGTTGTCAAGAGAAACAACATTACAATGCATCTTGGGAACAAGGATTGTAGTTTGTCTCTGTATGTAATATGATTTTTTTTTTTTAATTTAAAAGATTTGTTATATTCCATTTCCAACAAATCTTGTTAAGCTGGACATGTGGTTTTGTATTTCTAAATAATATTATATTCTCTATTACCCTTTCATTAACATTTACTTCTCAATCTTAAAGTAAGCTGTTGAATATATTGACATGCATCATTAAATGATGTATACATTTTGAAATAAGTTAATTTCACTGGTTTAGATCAAAAGGAAAAAAAAAATAGATTGCAATATTTAAAACTCATATTTTTATTCTGATTTTATGCATATTTCAATAAAACATCTGTTTAATCATAAATTGCATCAATAAACTCAACCTTTGATGATTTGAATTAATAAATGCATGCATTAATATCCTTTACAGTTATTCATTTTTCAAAATATGAACTATTTTTAATATTTTTGTCATTTTTTTTGTGTTTAATTTAAAGTGTGAATGTTACATTGTTTCATTGTCTTGTTAGCGTTTTGTTATTGTTTTTATTTATAAATGAAGAGTTGATATGATAGTCAGTACAATGTTTATATAAAGAATGTACACATGATGTGAGTCTGTAATTTAATGATTATAAACTCTAATGATAATTTTTTACGTTATGCCTTTCAATTTAAGGTTATGTAAGGGAACGACCATTTAACTTCAAGGGGTGGTTTTTTCCTAAAAAAATATTCTGATCCCCAATTTGATGAAAAATATATTGTGGTCAAGCAGATGACAAAAAAAAATATTCTGAATCCAGATTTTCCCCATATCTTATACCGGTAGTGTTTAATTTTGAAAAAAATAATTTGATTGATAGCGTCTAAAAACTAAAAAAAGCATGAAATTTTTTTCTGACTCAGACAAAAATCCATAACCCCCCCCCTTGAAGTTAAATGGTTGCTCCCTAAGACATTTACCAAATATCTAGTCAAATATGAATTGGAGCAGTTAATGTATAGCAAAAAAGAATGTTACCAAAAGTTAGCATCGTGTTATCTGGTTATATACCATGGATTCATTTATTTTTGAGGAAAAAATGTATTTTCGTGGATATTTTAGTTCATGGTTTTTCTAATTCCAAAGTCTACATACATGCTTGAAGATAATTTGTACATCATTGAACACTTAAATTTGTGGTTCACCGACATGTATACCCATTGATATCTTATACTACGGAACTAAATTTCCAGTAATAAGGTCTTCTGAAACAAATTGATAAAGCTCAGTTACGTAAATGCCATATCCACTTGTTCAATATCAATATGTAAGTCGAAACTTAAAAATATACGGTAAAAATACTCCTTTTTCACCAGTTTTTTAAGTAAATAAATATTGATTAGCATACTTAGTATGGGTTGTATACTTTGAAGTCTTTGTTACAACATACCAGGTACATGTACCATTTGATTGTTCATATTACATGATTTGCAAACATTTTGAAAGTATTCAGTTGTATGTGTATGTGTGGATATTGTTGGTTATAATGAATGTGTTCATTTTTGAATGATTTGGACAGTGCCAAATGAAATGATAAATGTATGCTTATTGAAAATTTTGATTAAAGAGATCATATTCTTATATTGTCTTTAATTTGCATTTATAACACTTTTTATATGACAAATATGCTCCTTTCTTGCCATTTCCACACTGTAACAAACAACATTTGTCCTCTATAATAGACTAAAACTTATCTTTGGTGATACAAAATTTGTTAATGTTTAAAAAGTCAATGTTTTACCTTGAACCCACCCTATATTGGATTTTTTTCTGAAACAAATTTTTTTTTCTGCAATTGATGTTAAATGTTTTTTTAAACTCATCCTATACGTCTCCAAGAATGACAGCAATTTCAGCATTCATGATGAGTGGCAATGACCCCTAGAAAATAATGTTGATCTTAATCAGATCGTTAATTCTGATATTAAATACACATTATAGTATCAATAGAAAGCTCATTGAACACACTGTTTACTAGGTATAACACTTATGTATTTTCTTCAGTACTTAGGATGTAGCAGAAGCTAAAGCTTTACTCCTTGTCCTAAATAAAATCTGGCAGAAAGCTACATTTTTGGATTCAAATCTTATTTCATGAGTCTCATGCTCTCTGCAAGACTATTATTTGTCTAAATCAAGCTAAATACTAAAAATATACAATTGACACTCTTTTCATTCCTCAGTTAAAGATTTTTCAGTAACAAACTTTTTAAATATGGAAAAGTTTCTACTTTTCAAATATTTCCTGTATTCTTATTTACTTATAATATGAGCATTATTAGTTGTGCTAAAAATAAAACTTTGTTATGTTGTACCTAGATACAATATTACCATGCATAAATTAATACTTTAATGTCCTTTGTGTTGATAGATGGTCCACAGTTTGCATATATTACTCCTACCCCTGTAAAATGATTGTAATTTTTTTTATTCTTTCAGTAAAATTTATGATTGACAAAATATCCTCCTTTATGTAATAAAATGTAATTTATTATAAAAAGTGAATTAAAGCAGCAAAAGATCAATTTCGATGATAGTTTTTATGAATGATTAACACCAGATGACCAACCCATGGTCAAGCAGCGTTATTGGTGTCATTGAACATTTAACTCTTACAGTGACGTAACATAAGATTTGACATAGGAAATGTACGAGTTGCACAAATTTGGAAGTCGTCTATTGATTTGAATAACTTAACCAAAATGGTAATCAAGTTATGAGAGAAATGGGCAATATCTGATATAAAGAATATATGCAGCTACTTCCGTCATAATTACCTTTGGTAGCTCTATTTCTATGGTTTATGGTGATGTATTGACTTGTCACAAATCTGATATTTGTTAAGAAAATAAAAAAAAAAAAAAACTGAAACATCACCTCATTAGACATCCATTAACATGTATTTAAGTTTATTTATAACATGTAAATGCACAAAACACACTTTTCCTCAGATGAAATCTCATTGATGATAATTGAGATCAAATATTTGAGACTTAATATCTAGATTTTTAAATAAGCATTTTATCTTAATAAAACTCCATTTGTATGATAGAAAAGCCAACTATATTAATTTGATTGATGATTATAGTTTGTTCCTTTAAAAGTAATGCTGGCAAAAGAAGTTGGTTTAATATGGACCTTATTTCTATCTAAAATTTTAAATTAGGATTTACTAGTAATGGCTATTATCGCTATGAATCATAGTTTGAATATTGCTATGTATCATAGTTTAAATATTGCTATATATCATAGTTTAAATATTGCTGTGTATCATAGATTGAATATTGCTATGTATCATAGTTTAAATATTGCTATATATCATAGTTTAAATATTGCTGTGTATCATAGATTGAATATTGCTATGTATCATAGTTTAAATATTGCTATTTTTCATAGTTAAAACAATGACTAGTTAGGGAGTTGTTAGATTTATACATAAGCATCTTTTTTAAATGACTCAGAAATTATCTTAAATTTGAGTTCTGTTCCAAATTTCCAAATAAAAAAAGGCAACTTAGATTGGTTTTAGAACCAGAAACATATAGCGCATGTTTCAACTACAAAATTTTGTAACACAACTTTTTTTCATAACAAATAGGCTATATATCTGACTTGTATATTCAGTTCTTTGAACCCAGCACTCTTATGTTTCCTAAGCCTACATATCCAAACTTTGATAGACAACAATCAACCACTGATCAGTCTAATGTAGACCAAACTTTGACAGATAGTAATCAACTACTGATCAGTCTAACGTAGACCAAACTTTGATAGACAGCAATCAACTACTGATCAGTCTAACGTAAACCAAACTTTGATGGACAACAATCATCTATTGATCAGTCTAATGTAGACCAAACTTTGATAGACAGCAATCAACTACTGATCAGTCTAACGTAGACCAAACTTTGATAGACAATAATCAACTACTGATCAGTCTTATGTAGACCAAACTTTGATAGACAGCAATCAACTACTGATCAGTCTAACGTAGACCAAACGTTGACAGATAGTTATCAACTACTGATCAGTCTAACGTAGACCAAACTTTGATAGACAGCAATCAACTACTGATCAGTCTAACGTAGACCAAACTTTGATAGACAACAACCAACCACTGGTCAGTCTAACGTAGACCAAACTTTAATAGACAACAATCAACTACTGGTCAGTCTAACGTAGACCAAACTTTGATAGACAGCAATCAACTACTGACCAGTCTAACGTAGACCAAACTTTGAAAGACAACAATCAACCACTGGTCAGTCTAACGTAGACCAAACTTTGATAGACAGCAATCAACTACTGATCAGTCTAACGTAGATTAAACTATGATAGACAACAATCAACTACTGATCAGTCAAACTAGACCAAACTTTGATAGACCGCAATCAACTAATGATCAGTCTAACGTAGACCAAACTTTGATAGACAGCAATCAACTACTGATCAGACTAACGTAGATTAAACTTGATAGACAACAATCAACTACTGATCAGTCATTCTAGACCAAACTTTGATAGACAACAATCAATCACTGGTCAGTCTAACGTAGACCAAACTTTGATAGACAGCAATCAACTACTGATCAGTCTAACGTAGACCAAACTTTGATAGACAACAATCAACCACTGATCAGACTAACGTAGATTAAACTTTGATAGACAACAATCAACTACTGATCAGTCAAACTAGACTAAACTTTGATAGACAACAATCAACTACTGATCAGACTAACACAGACCAAACTTTGATAGACAACAATCAACTACTGATCAGTCAAACTAGACCAAACTTTGATAGACAGCAATCAACTACTGATCAGTCTAACGTAGACCAAACTTTAATAGACAACAATCAACTACTGATCAGACTAACGTAGATTAAACTTTGATAGACAACAATCAACTACTGATCAGTCAAACTAAACCAAGCTTTGATAGACTAATCAACTACTGATCAGTCTAACGTAGATTAAACTTTGATAGACAACAATCAACAACTGATCAGTCAAACTAGACCAAACTTTGATAGACAGCAATCAGCTACTGATCAGTCTAACGTAGATTAAACTTTGATAGACAACAATCAATTACTGATCAGTCAAACTAGATCAAACTTTGATAGACCGCAATCAACTACTGATCATTCTAACGTAGACCAAACTTTGATAGACAACAATCATCTATTGATCAGTCTAATGTAGACCAAACTTTGATAGACAGCAATCAACTACTGATCAGTCTAACGTAGACCAAACGTTGACAGATAGTAATCAACTACTGATCAGTCTAACGTAAACCAAACTTTGAAAGACAGCAATCAACCACTGATCAGTCTAACGTAGACCAAACTTTGATAGACAACAATCAACCACTGGTCAGTCTAACGTAGACCAAACTTTGATAGACAACAATCAACTAATGATCAGTCAAACTAGACCAAACTTTGATAGATAGTAATCAACCACTGATCAGTCTATCATAGACAAAAGTTTTTGGAAAGTTTGCTATAGCTTGAATTGCTATAGCAATATACTTTCCTAAGGCATCGGCCTCAAACCGGAAGTTGGACAGAGTATCTTTCTATAGAATGTGTGTTCTACTCCTAGATAATGTAGTACTAGTGTTTAAATACTAATTCTAGGAAGATGCTTTTGAAATTTTGAGTTACTTCTATTTTGATTAGCTTACAGCTGAAATAAAAATGGACTGAATGTTCATCGATAATTCAAATGAATTCAACTTCATTTTGAAAATGGCTATCACAAACACTTCTTCGCGGATCTGCGCTGCGCGGAAAATAAAATCAATACACATCTACATGAGACAGCAGTTTCTACGTTATGCTTTTATCGGTATTCCCCAGACATGCGTGAGATCCATATATGTGTGCCTCCCGACGGTAGTACAATAATCCCAGTTTCAGGGGTTTCCTCTCGTCCTCTGGTTGAAGAGAAAATAAATACCGTGTTTAAAATATTTCATGAATGCACATTCTGCGACGCTATTTTTACTACGATTTTTACAAATGTTTATAAAAGACGTAAAAGTCCGAGTGTATCGAAAGTATCCTGGTATCTCATCTCGGCCCACAACACACTCGGACTATAACAACCTCGGCCTATTACATAATCGGCCTCACAAAATCGAACTATAACAAAATTCGTATATATACTTTTTGTTATTAAGTCTTCCAAACAAAGTTTGGAGACTAATTGTTTTTGCTCAGTTCTTATTATTTTTCTTCTTGGGGTCTATTTAGGGGTATTTTGAGGGGCCTACAGAAAACAGTTATTTTAGGCACATTTGTTGGGATTAAGATTTATTCGTGAGTTTTCTTCATCATGTCACTCCAAATTTTCTTTCAAGTCAGTGACGAAAAAATAATTTGAAAAAAAAATATGCGCTCACAACACTTGCTTCCGGAATGATGTTGAACAGATACGCTTGTGACCAAATGTTGATAGCTTTGACGGACTGTGATTATCAGCTTCTTTATAGATGTGATGATTGTAATGTCTTGTTGTAAAAATGAATGATAGAATTTCTCTGTATTTCTTGGATAGGCTACATTTCTTTCAGCCTTTCAATTTGATATATCAATCTGGTTTGGTTGCCTGCTCTATACATAACATTACCAAATCATCTGATTAAACAGAATTTCTCAATTTAATAAAATAGTCTTCTGATGAATTTGGATGTCTAAATATTTAATCTAGTCGTTACATTTCTCTTTTCAGTAATAAAACTTAAAATAAATACACTATTTGGACATGCACAGAAATGTAATTAAATTATAAAACAGATGCGGATTCAGGATTTTGAAATAGTGGGCTCCGTGGGCCCTAAGCTAGACAAAATTTCTAGTGGATCCGGTAAAAAGTCTGGATTAACCATAAATGAAGCTCCATAAGGGGCGGCGACGGACACCCTGCGCCCCCTAAAATCGCTTCTGTAAAAATATGGAGATGTGGTATGGTTGCCAATGAGACAACTATCCACCAAAGTTCAATTGAAGTGGATGTAAGTAATTATAGGCAACCGTACGGCCTTCAACAATAAGAAAAACCCATACCGTATAGTCGGCTATAAAAGGCACCGACATGAAAGTATGAAACTATTCAATTGAGAAAACTAACTGCCTAATTTATAACAAAACAATTCACGAAAAACAAATATGACAGACATGAACCAACGACAACCACTGAACTACAGGCTCCTGTCTTGGGACATGCACATAAAGCATGTGGCGGGGTAAAACATGTTTGTGAGAGCTCAACTCTCCCCTAACCTTGGACAGTGGTATCACAGTTCAACATAAGAACAAACTATAAAATTCAGTTGAAAAGGGCTTAATTCATTAGATCGAAACAAACCAGAAAAACATCTAACAAAAGCGCTGAACGGACATGGCAGAGTATTCATACATCCCTAACAACGAAAAAGACACAAAGTACAGATCTGAGAGTACTCGCAGTTACTGACAGGTAGTTCAAAGCCAATAACAACTAATAAAAAAGTCATATATCTAAGACTATGTTTGTTTGTTTACCGGTAGTCATATGTATTCCGATCGCCTTTCTCATAGTAGATTTCTGCCTTAATTTGAATCTCAATGTTAACTTTTAAATTTCCTTTAGATACTTAGACTGATTTCCCTCAATTAAGATTTCCTATTTTTCGAAAAACATAATTTGGTGAAATTTGATAGCTTTCTAATATAAATATTTCAAATGGAAAAAATGTCGTGAAGTCATCAACAGCGCCCGTTTTTCTCACTGTAAACTTGATACATAAAGACAAACATACTTTCTATGTTACAGAGTCTCAGACAACTTGAGCTATTTCAAGTTCAAACTACAAGATGCAGTTGCTATCATATAATGTGATTAGAAATAATTGTAGGTTCTCGAAATCCATTAACAGTTTCGGATATTCAGTAGAAATTAAGATTTGGAAATCGAAGAAAGTAAAACGAAGTAATGCATATATTCATTGACTGTTCGCAGACCTTGATTTTATGACGGACATTTAGTTACAGTGTTCATTTACCATCATGCATGATAACCATAACTAATGGAGTTGTAATATTTACTTAGGCTGGTCCTCTCCCTTGCAACATATACCTTTGTTGTCAGAGCCAAACAGATAAAGGACAGAGAACCAGTCTAATATTTACTTTACTATCTTTTGATTTAACTACCCATTATTTATTGATCCACCTTATTATACTATATGTCCCACATTATGCGGCGTTAAAAATAGTGGGCTTCCGCATTCACGGTGTAAAAAATCACCTAGGGAAAATAGATCAGAACAATCAATGCATTTGAACAACTAACACCATTTTACTCTACCGCTATATTTAAATTTAAATTTAAAGAATGCTATAATAAATAGCACACTGCTACAATTCAATGAAAACTGTACACATCCTTGTGTTTATATTTACTTAATACAGAGTTTGTATCCTTATCTGCATGAAACATATTGAACAATTAATTAAACTTATAAATGTTAATAACACATCTTCATAATGAACTAGTCGTTAGTGATAGTACAATGTTTTAACCAACCACAACACGGAGATACAATCAGAGGAACATCAAGACCAGGATATTAGTTACCCAATCGTCCATTCATAAAACCAGGAACACACAAACATGACATTTATATCTATAGACACCGGAAAATCCCCCGCAAAAACTTCGTATCATAAAAATTACATAACAAACTCGAGTGTAATGAGAAAAATCGTAATAACAGGTTACTCTAATCGTCAGAAGATAATTCCAAACCAAAAAACTGGATAAAGGTAGGATGCTGTTATAGTATTAACATAAGAAGATAAAAATAAATCTTTGTGAGATAGAATAATATATTTTTTTCAGTCTAATTGAAAATTTCCAAGAAAAAAATAGAATTTCCTTTTGTTCAGTCGCATATATAATTTGCAATTGGGTAGAAATAAATACAACCAACAGTTTTCTGACGAAAGGTTTACTCTCTTCGACAAAATTCACGTTTTGTTTAAATACACAATAATACATCGGACTTGTCTGGACTCGGAACGATTAAGAGCTGGGCAAGTTGTTGAGACATCTGTCATCGTTGAACACTGTATATTGCCTTCTAGATATATGTTGGTTATATTTGTCGGTTGTCTGCTGTCGTATAAACTCCGAATTTCCGTTGTTCATATTATTACATTTTTTATTAATTTAATAGAAACCGTGTGTGACATGGCGGTGTTTATCTACAATACAAAAATCAATATGAATTTACCCTTCATTTCGTGTCGACCAACTTCCAAAAGTTATAAATTGTCAAATCTTTTTGTTCAAGTAGATCATTTTCGCCATAATCATGTCACACCAGCATGTCATATACCACATTTTCATGCATAGGTAGAAACAACTCTGAAAATGAAGTGAAATTTCAAAAGTCGAGTGAAAAAGGATCAACGATGTTAAATAAGCTGTCAAAATACACTTTGTATTGAGCAACATGGAATACAATTTCAATATCAATAGCAATTAGTTCATATTATCTAAATTCATGAAAAACAGTATACCAATTCAAGTTGTTCAGATAAATTATAAAAGAATTTACTGGTGTGTCTTTGTGTTTTTTATTTAAAAGAAAAACCCATTGAAATAGCATATTTCACAATAATATAAATCATAAAAGGTCGTCATGTACTTTTAATACTGGATGTGACCTTTTCAGTTGATAACAGTGCCAAAGAAAGAAAATTCCCTTCTGTATCTAAAAATATATGGTTGCTAGCTTTTTTCTTAGGAAACCGGAAAATCCCTTTTGGTTGAAAGGTCAACCTCGTTATAAACATGTAGTCTTGATTCCAAAATCTTATGGTTCCTATGTACGTTTAAATAAAAAAGGACTTCCGGTTTTGCAATATCATCCATTAACCTCAACTTCAGGTGTTCTTGCGAGTTAAGTGAACTGATACTCATTTGTGAAAACCTCATGGATCCACCACTAACCATTACCGGTTACGGCCAGTTATGTTTTTAATCGAACTGTTGACGAAGGTTATGCTCCGTATGTAGCACTGTTCAAACATTTTCCCTTGTTTAATATTACATTTTTAGCTGTTTTAAGACATAAGACAACGTGATCTATGATCATTTACTTTGAGATCGGTGTGATGGTCACATGTAATGAAGATAAGTTGATGAAGACCTCATGCATGAGTTTAAAGTCAAAACAAAAAGATAGTTACACATCAATGTCCCATACATTTTTAATGCTTTGATTTTCGTGTATCTTTTATCGATCGAAGATTGCTGATAAAAAAGTAACATGTCAAAGGTCCAGATCTTCCATGATCTTTTGCTTCAAGTATAATTTGAAGGTCACATAAAATGATGATCTAAGGCAAAGACTCTGTCCAACAAATTACGGTTAATTTTTGGATAAAATAAACCGTTGAAGAAGTTACACTCCAAAAACATTCTAAGATTGAACCGCTGAGCAAATTCCTTCTGCATTCTGTTCACTCATACTTGTTCAGATTTTTGTCGAGCCTTCGATTTTAGTTGAAAAAGCGAGACATAGCGATCCTACATTCCGTCGGCGTCGTCGTCGTCGTCGTTGTCGTCGGCGGCGTCCACAAATATTCACTCTGTGGTTAAAGTTTTTGAAATTTTAATAACTTTCTTAAACTATCCTTGATTTCTACCAAACTTGGACAGAAGCTTGTTTATGATCATAAGATAGTATCCAAAAGTAAATTTTGTAAAAATAAAATTCCATTTTTTCCGTATTTTACTTATAAATGGACTTAGTTTTTCTGCCGGGAAATATAACATTCACTCTGTGGTTAAAGTTTTTAAAATTTTAATAACTTTCTTAAACTATCCTGGGTTTGTACCAAACTTGGACAGAAGCTTGTTTTTGATCATAAGATAGTATCCAGAAGTAAATTTTGTAAAAAAATAAATCCATTTTTTCCTTATTTTACTTTTAAATGGACTAAGATTTTCTGCCAGGAAACAACACATTCACTCTGTGGTTAAAGTTTTTAAAATTTTAATAACTTTCTTATACTATTTTGGATTTGTACCAAACTTGGACAGAAGCTTGTTTATGATCAAATGCTAGTATCTAGAAGGAAATTTTGTAAAAAAAATAAATCCATTTTTTCCATTTTTTACTTTTAAATGGACTTAGATTTTCTGCCAGGAAACAACACATTCACTCTGTGGTTAAAGTTTTTAAAATTTTAATAACTTTCTTATACTATTTTGGATTTGTACCAAACTTGGACAGAAGCTTGTTTATGATCAAATGCAAGTATCTAGAAGGAAATTTCGTTTTCTTCCAGTTAACATTACATTCAGTATGCAGTTAAAGTTTTTAAAGATTTATTAGATTCATAAACTATCCTGGATTTTTACCAAACTTGGACAGAAGCTTCTTACAATCAAAAGATAGTATCAAGAGGAATATTTTTATTGATTTATTTCCTCATTTTTGTTGAGCCTGCAATTAACAGAAAAATAGGCGAGACACTGGGTTCCGCGGAACCCTTACGAATTTTATCTATTAAAAAGGTTTTCGGATATCACATTTGGTCGGTTACTCCATTCAAACAGACAAAAGTGAAGACTTATAAGGCTGTTTCGAAAAATGTCATTGAAGTACTTGATACAAGAATTTCTTTTTTAAAATGCAAGACTTCTTGGTCACAACAGATTTCAGAAGTGGCAGAAAAAAAAACTATAAGAAATACATTTAAGTTTTCCAAAACATTCGGGAAGACCAAAATTATCTTTAACAACCACTAGTACTGGAGAGATATCCGTGCTTGTGGACGTTTTTTCCAAGAGGGTACCACCTGCTCAGTAGTCAGTGCTCCTGTGCTGACGACATGAAAAATCATAGCTGTGATCCTTTTCTGTAAATTGACTGTTAATATTATATTTTCATCATTCGAAAGGGAAATCTATTCCAATGTATAGACAGTCTTAGTCAGATTTGGCACAACATTTTGGATTTTTTATTTTTTAGTGCTCTTCAACATTTGCAATTGATTTAGCCTTCCAATTGTTTTAAATAAAACGCCACTGACGCGTCTTATGTAAACGAAACACGCGTCCCGCGTACACAATCAATAATAAGCCTGGTATCTATTATATATTTTTACAACCACTGATCAATGCCACTGATGATGGCCGTTTCATCACTGATGGTATCACCAGCCCAGTAGTCAGCACTGCGCTAGTGTAGACAACACGAAGTATCGTTGAAATTCTATCTGTTTTACTGCTTTTATCTGAACTAAATGTAACTACTTTATTTCAATTTTTTGATCAGCAAGATGGACGAGTTTTCACCCGGAACATTGGAGTGTCATCGATGTTTCTGAATGGCTTCAGTATGTCTGTAAACTACATAAAATACCTCTAGATCAAATAACAGATCTCCAAGAAGCATTTGAAAATGTAGACGGCAAAATCCTAGTCACACTTACCCTGGAAGACTATCAACTAAAGACGATTACCTATGGTGAGATGTTACACAATGTCTTCAAAGACATGTGCTCTAATGGTGAGTTATTCTTTATTATCTCATCTTCCATCAGTTTTTCAAAACTATAGCAATATTGGACAATGACACTCTATTGCAGTAAACATGTTTGTAGAACAATAACACAATGGTCAAGGAATAATACACCGTTAAAGAAACTTGTTGATATACGATTCATTAAAAGAACGTCACTTACAAATGTTTATAAGTTATAATTGTATTGTTTAATTTCAGTTCCAGTTTCAAAATATCCAACAATTGACGAAATTGACACTCCGAAGTATTCGACGGAGGAATGCTCAAATCTTCCTTCTAAAGAAAGTAAGTTTGTATTCTGTATGCCATAATCTGATAATGGTTATTTTCAATGTATTACTGTAACTGTGATGGCCTTATACAGTTTTCCAACTTGCCAACGTTATTTTTCGGTTAATATTGTGGATAGTTATAAACACTTCTATAACTTTTGTAAACTTTGTTTTAGGATATTGGCATTGATTGCCTTGAGTTAAATATATTGATGCTTTTTTGGTATATTATGAAATTTCAGATTTGTTTATGGTAAACGTACTATCTATGCGCATTAGTTTAGACTCATTGCGTTTCAAAATTGGTCATATTGTAAAAAAAAAAATTAAAAAGGGGACATTGTGTATAAATTCATGATATAAAATACAGACACGCACTTGGTAAATCCTAAGGCAAATGAACAGCGACAAACAAATCTAATGGAGCAAGTGAAAGATCTGATTTTAATCAAATTGCTTACATTCATACTTTAATAGGGACGTTTTTAGATAATATAATGAAGATTTGTATACCTTTTTTTGTATTTTCATATAGTTCTGTACGTACATATGAATTGCATTAAAACTTGTTTTCTTATCAACTACAGTAATGTCAATACCTTTGTTCCAATCACGATTTTTTTGTTTTAATTTTTAGATGATTCCGAACATCAGCTAGTCAAACCAATATTAAATCCACAAAATTACAGCAGTTGGAGCTCGAAGGAAGTTGGAGAGGTTCTGCAACATTTATGTGGGAAACATAAGATTCCTAACGATAGAACAATAAGAATTGTTAAGCAGTTTGTCGGAGTTACGGGGAAACAGTTGAAGAAAATGAGTAGACAGGAATTCCGGGAAAAGGCAATGACTGATGGGGATTTGTTATTTCATGAATTGAGTCAACTATTTGATATTAGTAAACAATAAAATCAAGTTAAATATCTATCGTATTTGCTTTCCAGAGGAGCATTTTTCAAAATGTACTTCTCTTTCGGAACACTCGTTTGGAATATCGCGATTTTTCGTTAAACTCCAGAAATGAATAAAACGGGACCAAACCAAAAATGTACGTGATGAAATGAAGTAAAAAAGACCTCTTGCCCAAAAACTAAATAAAAAATTAAGATAAACATGATTTTAACAGACAATATGAAGATAGAAAAAAGGTCGAAAGCAAACAAATAAAATATTATAATTCCTGGAACAATAATTCATAAACTGGTATCTATAGACTACATTGTTTTCATTGGCTTGCGATAACGAATGTGTGAAGATATCTAAACGAGTGTGACAATTGAAAATATTTTGTGGTCATTCAAAAGCTTATTATAACTTCATTAATTGAATAACTGAAGATTCCAATTCAATATCAAATCAAATCAATTTCGTTTATTGAATCTAAGGTACATACATTGGACGATCGTAAAAATATTTTGTTTGCAAAACAACTTGAGTAAAACCATTATACATTCAATGCTTTCACAGCTTAGGTTTTTTACTAGTGGTTACTACCCTTAGACCACTGAAAAGATTTTATATTTACATACATTCATTATACAAGTTTCAAGGATTGGTTAATTTTGCATATCTTATACACTCCTACATTACTTATTTTGCAAATTTCAAATGCAAAATATATGAAAATTATACTTTAAAACTTTTATTCGTCCGAAGCGTTCTTCTGGATTTACTTTCAACAAGAACGCTCAAAACAAAAACAAAAAAATAAAATGTACGCCAAGTGCCGTAACCGTACAAAGCTGTATGGCAATTTATTGAGAATGTTGTTATTCACAATATTATTACATAGAAACATTTTTTTTAAAGAAACATCTTGTATTACTTATCGATTTTGCTATTTACAGCTTTCAGTCTATCTATTAAAGTTGGCAAGATAATAGACAAAACGCTAAAAGTGGTAACAATTAGTCATTTTGGGGTAGAACTGCTACAAGGAACCAGTTGATGGTTTCAATCATGTCCGTATAGTTGTAAATCTTGTATTCCTTTTCGTTTTTTAATTGAAAAAAATAATTTTGTGTTTAACTGTATCCTTTAGATTACCCGGACAACGTAATTCCATCTAAAATGAGTATCTATAAAAGAAATTGAACAGAGATATATTTGGAATTATACGTTTGATGGAAAATCAACTAACTATTAATTAAGTCACGACTCCTTGATATGAAATAGTCATTCGACTATTGTTGAACACTTGATGGTGACATTTAGTTGTCGTACGATTATTACGTTGGGTTGCTGTCTTTTTGAACTATACCCACACCTGTTTTCATTCATAGCATCCCAAACCAGAATATTAGATATCAAAATTATGGTATTTAACTACTCTGGAATTGTTTATATACAATCTATATTATTTTAGGGATAATAATGGTCGTTTACAGCATTAATTATTCAGTTTATGTAATTTTCGTGACCAATAAAATATGAAAATTGAACGTGACAAAAGAATGAACACTTGAACTTTCGTTAAAAATGTAAATGATTGCAGATCAAACATCATATACATATAAAAATTTACACCAAGATTATCCATTTCTTATATATGCAAATACAGCTTTTAATTTACACCTAAAGGGTATTAACTGAATATGTCTACACAATGAAAAGTGCATTTTCATCAATAAGTTATTTGTAATATTAATATATGTTTACACATCACTTTGCGGATTTTAGATTTTTAAATATTCCCTTTTATAGTTAATATACTTTGTAATTATTGCATATTGCCTTTGATCCCGGTAATGGAGCTGATAATACTACCTTACTTAATGTATTTCTAATATTACCATCGTACGATATTGGTATTTACTGTTGTAAGTAGTTTATATTGGTAGCTTTGCAATAATTCAAAGCTTGTTGTAAACTTTGAATTTTCACAAATAGCCTTTGGGAATATGAGAGTTCCGGAATCGTTGTTGTTTCAATGTGGAGATTGAAAAAAGTAGAATCACGTGACATTTTTCTTTGCAGATGCCTAGTTTTTGAAACAGGCGAACTAAGTTAATGTAATGATTTTAATAGATTTTCCATTAATAAAAGTCGACCACGCTGTTCTAGTTTGAACCCCTCACCCTGATGGAAACCTACCGTAAGGTGACATCGCCCATATTTTGATGTTGTATTGATTCCAACAGTGCATAGAGTTCTGACGTTGATACGTGAATTTTATGTATAAAATTAATCGTACACGGAATGACGGACTAAAGTATAGGTTGCGGTAAGCAATTTTTCGTTGCTTAAAAACATATTTAAATGAAAGAAAAATAAAAGAAAACAAGAACATGGTGTGAAACTTAACTGTTAACGTATACAATTGATATGGTGAATATATAATTCAAGAACATTTGAAAGTAGCAGTGAACGTGACATAATGTCTACGCGGGGCAATCCCGACCCCTATTCATTCCTACAACCCGCACAGGCTTCTTACGACACCTTTTAGTCATCTTTCCACCGGAAAGAAGTAATATTATTTACAGTTTCTATGCACAACCCTTGTGTTCTCTTAAAACTCTCGTAATTGGTACATTTCTTGTTATTATCAAAAACATAAATAGGAGGATATAGAGAATAACGTAATTCATGCACACTATTTAGTCTGATACGAGTTAATTACCTTCTTAATCTTAGGAGCTATAGGTTTGAAAATAAAATCCTGAATTTATTGGTATGTATGTTTTAAAGACACCATTTCATGTTTCCCCGAAATAGAATTTAGACCATTTTAGATGCTATGTTCGTTGGTTCTCTTACTAGCACCATTCAGACATATTCTAGAGTCTTGGATATTCATAAACATATTGTTGTGTGACATGCGACATTTATTATTTACGTTATTCAATTAAACGGATAATTTGTCAGTACGAATACATTTGCCATAGTATCATTATAAAGAATGGACAGTTTTCAGACACGTTTCCAATGAATCAAAAATAATTCATGAATTTATTGAAACAACTTTTCCATAAAATAGTCATATAATATTTCATTCAAGTAGTGCAATTAATTGGTATCAATTGCCTTACTAAATCAAAACTTGTCAATTTTTTATGTAACATAATATAAACAAATCTTATTTGCGACCCAGAATACTGTCACATTAACTAATATAAAAAAAAACTATCAGTGGCGGAAAGAAGAGGGAGGGGTGTGTGAGGCGTAGAGGGAGTACACCCCTCTTTGAGTGTAAAATATCTTTTTTTTTAAATAAAATATTTTTTCGCTCGGCGTTATAGATCACGTTTTCGGAAACTACACCCCCTTTCAAAAATCCTTAATCTGCCCCTGGTTATCGCCTTGATTTGAACACAAATAGTTCAGTTCGATAAAGACTCGAATTATCAAACCACCAGTGATACAATATTATCAATTATTAGCATATAGATTTTGTCGGGTATCGATAATAATGTTATCGAATTTCTTCCTTTGTATGATAGATGCTTTCGATTCTGAAACTTGTTACAATTTAAGAAAACTGCAAAACGTTCGAAAATTGTCTTTTGTTGATTAGGAGATGGCTCTTTTGTTGATTATCCAGTGGGATATTCATGAGACGAACAATTTTGCAGAAAATCAATGGTGACAGACAGCTTAGACTACAGCTGGAAGTCAAGAAACAAACTGGGGAGGGTCAGAACGTTCACTTACGACATATCACATAAATACCTTAGAAGGGTTGTTTTGGGGTTCTTTCACTTCCATTAAGCATAGCATTCTTCGTGGCATACCTTTGTATAAAATGTAATACCCTAGGGTAGAATGGAAATACCTGCATATATATACATCCCACAATTACAAAAAATATTACGTTGATATTGATATCATGAGAAATTTCCAGTTCAGAAAAGAGTAAATATCGAGGCAGATTTGTCAATATATAAACTATTTCTAACGTTTGATGCTACTGTCACATTGCAATTACGCGAGGGCGTTTCATAGTTTATAATTATATAGAACCAATTTCTGCACATTGAAATTAATTGTAAAATATCACGCGCAAGTCAAATTGTGAATCTTTCGCAGAAAACCCGATAATATGTTTATCGTACCATTTCTGTTTTTTCCTCACTTATAATCATGACTAATCATAGGTCTGTTCTATGTTTCTTTGAAATTTAAACCAAAGATGAAGAACGGGATGTTCTATGTTCCTTTGGAATTTAAACCAAAGATGAAGAACGGAATTTTCCTTCACTATGTTGGATACCTAAATTACACACGTGTTACAAACAACGTTATATGGATGGGTCTTCCAAGTGCTCCACGAAACTTCTTTCCTTTTGCAAAAGTATTAAAACATTTGACTTTTCTACCTTTTACACAAGTGTTCCCCATTTCAAACTAAAAGACAAATTTACAGAATAGGTCCTGCTTTGTTTCATAAAAAAATGGCCAACGTAGATACAAGATTATCTTAGGAGGGATTTAACGTACTTTAAAAAAAAACCCTCTGATTATTACAAAAATTCTCTGAAAATGACACTATCAAGATGCTTGATTTCTTGACTGACAACAAAGTTGTTGGAGGACATGTTTTTCAACATGGGAACCAACTGTACTCCTCTTCTTGTCGACGTCCCTTTATTCATATGAGGGTAATTGAAATGATTACTTTAATGATCTTAAATTTCGCTAAGAGCGTAAATTATTCAAGTTATATAATTTTCCTGACCCGTCAAAAACGAAAATTAAACGTGAGAAAAGAACTAATACTTGACCTTTTTTAAAAGTGTAAATGATTGCATATCAAACATCATATACTTATCATCATTTACACCAGGATTATCCATCTCTTATTTATGCAAACACAGCTTTTAATTTTACACCAATAGGTATTAACTGAATATTTCTACACAATGAAAAGTGCGTTTTCGTCAATAAATTATTTTGTAATATTAATATATGTTTACACATCACTTTGACGATTTGGGATTTTTAAATATTCCCTTTAATAGTTAATATTCTTTGTAATTATTGCATATTGCATTTGATCCTGGTATTGGAGTAACTAATATTAGCTTACTTAATGTATTTCAGTTAATACCACCTTACTTAATGTATTTCAGTTTATACCACCTTACTTAAGGTGTTTACTGTTGTTAGTAGTTTACATTGTTAGTCTTACAATAGTTTAATACATGTAGTAAACTGTGAAGTTCCTTGCGGTTAGCAATTTTTTTTTAAATATTCAAATGGAGGAAAAATCAAAGAAATGAGGGATACGGTGTTTCACTTAACTGTCACTATGTTTTTTGACAGGGTTCTTGTTTTTTATTCAAGAAAATTTTAAAGTTTTAGAGTGCGTGGCATTCTCGACCTTCTACCAATTCCTACAACCCGCACAGGTAACAGGATACCCGGAGGAAGAAATTAGCCCAGTTGTCAGCACTTCACTGTTGACATGAATTATCATTAACATAGTCGTGATCATAAATTAACTGTTTGCCAAACTTTGAATTTTTTCAAAATACCAAGGATTGTCTACCCAGGAATAGATTACCTAAGCTTCATTTGGCAAAACCTTTCGAAATTTTGGATCCTCAATGCTCTTCAACTTATAACTTTATTTGGCCTCTTTAAATTTTTTATTTCGAGCGTCACTGATGAGTCTTTTGTAGGCGAAGTGCGCGTCTTGCGTGCATAGTTTTCATCCTGGCATCTATTATGAGTTTATATTCTATACAAAATCACCCTTGGTGTGTGTTCTCTTCAAATTCCTGCAATAGGTATATTTATTAGCATCACAAACGAACAAACTGTAATTTCTATTGAAGAGTTAAATGTTTATTTATAATGGGAGGAAAAAGAGAACGTAAATTATGCATTGTATTTAGTCTGAGTTATTTACCTTCTTACGCTATCAAGACTGTAGTGCTTTATATAATAAGTATGTTCAAAAAGCCGATTTTATTCGTTGTTATATTTAAAAACACTCGGAAATCTCAAATAGTCCCGGCAAAGGATTAAAACCTTAGATTCCCACTGGAAATACTGTATAATATGATAGTTGTTCTTGCACACTCGGTTTAACTATATATAAAACTATAGCTATATTAAGGAATAAGAAGAGGGTTTTAGCAAGTCTAAATTGGGAGGGATACAGAAATTCTTTTGATGAAAAGAGCTTGAAATGGACAAAATATCTATACAAAAATATGCATCTCTGAGAAAAGTATTCTCAACAAAAGAATTTCCTTTGTTTACCACTCACTGAATCGATGTGATGTATTAGCGACTCTGCAGCGAAGAAAATAAATTAATAATGTTCTTATTTAGTAAAGTTCTATTCAATTAAAGCCATTTATTCTATGACCAGCTTCATATTAGACTGAATTTCATTGATATGTATATATATATTCTAGGCTACTAGTTTGTGTATTTAAAAACGGATCGTTTTGTCACGAGATTGTTTTGAGGCTACAGGTTGTTAAGAATTATCCTACATTCAACCGTTATGATTATACAGGGTAAACACTGTCTCCTATTTGATTATACAGGATACAAAATGAAATTCTATTAATAAAATCAAAGTCTATACTTTTCCAATAAATCATATATTCTATGTATTTATTGGAACAACTTTGCATTGAAATAGTCATATAATTTTTCATTTAAGTAGGGCAATTTATTCGTCTAAATTGCATAACTTAATTAAAATCTGTTAATTTCTTCATAACATTATATATATAAACCAATTCTTAATTAACGATCCATAATACTGTCATACTAACTTATTGATAATATTTATCTTCTTGATTCAAACACAAATTAATCAGTATGATAAAATCTAGAATTAAAAAATCAAAAGTTATATAATTCTATTAATTATTAACCTATCGAGCCTTTTGAGTATCATTAATAATGTAATAGAATTTCATCTCTATATATTATGCTATATGCTTTCGATTCTCAAATTTAGTACGATTTAATAAAACGCAAAACATTCAAATAGAACTGTCGTGTGTTGATTAATTGATCCTTGTTTGTTGATTATTTACTTAAATATTAACGACAGGAACAAACTTGCAATGCAACAATAGTCTCAAACAGCTTTGGCTACAACTGAAAGTCGAAAACATACTAAGGAGGGCCATAATGTTCATCAACGATAGACCACATACATATCCCTAAAAAAAGTAATTTCAGGTTATCTCCTTTAATTAAAGCGTGTCATTCAAAACCCTAAACTCAACTAGACCTAGGTTCGTTTCAAAACATCCTACAAATCTAAGCGTACGATTTGTGAGAAAAGATTGCCTTGAAGACTGAGGGCATAACCCAAGATAGTCACAGTTTGTACCGTATCTATCCTTGGCATTGTTTAACATTTTCTCATTAATACTTAGATTTGAACAGCAACCTTAACCAGCAAGATCCGTTGTTGCATGGTGTTATTCCCTCCTGTGGCTCGTATCTTTTGTTTTACATATTGGCAGATTTCAAAATATTTTGTTTTGAGCAACATTGACAAAACAAATGTTCTAATTGCTCATAGGCTGCATTGTATATTTTTCGTTATCGAGTTCATCCTCGGTTTTAGGTAGGTTTGTGTTACTGAATCTTTAGGTTTCTTTGTAGTGTTTTGTTTACTATTGTTTGTATTTATGTAGCTTTTCGTTTTGGCCATGTTGTCTATTTTCATTCGACTTCTGGTTAGAGATTTCGCCTATGGTATCTCCCCCCCTCTTATTTTGTATCTCGTTATTTCAAATGATACTCCCGCTGGGTCGATGCCTTTATAAGAAGCTTTCTATGCCGTCATGACATTATTTTGATATTGATATTTCGAGAAATTTTCAGTCTCAAAAATATTTGTTAACATGCTAGGATTGTCTTCTCGATACAGATGTGTCAATTTGTCAACAACTATGTATTACACTTGATGCCACTGTCAATCTGTAATTACGAACTTTGCAAGGGTGAATATTTTGATTATATCATAGAATTAATTTCTGCATATTGATTTCGTAAAATATCACCCGCGAGTCACAGTGTGAATTTTTTTTTGGCGAGTTAGCATATCGAACCAACAAAAGGGCTTGACATTTAGTCGAGCGGTTGATATCTTAAAACAGAAAACCCGATAATATGTTCATCGTACTAATTCTGGTTTTTTTTTCATCACTTAGACATGTGGAGACTGAGAAGGGTGATGTAGGCGAAGGGAAGGATGAGGAAATAGAATAACGTAGCGAATGAGAAGGGTAATGTAGTCGGATATTTAAGTTCGAAGGAAGTAGTAAAAACTTTTCTAAAATCAAATATTTATTACACGTTCAAGTTACATATATGTATATACCCCTTTCAAACAAAACGGAACACGGTTAATTAGTTCAATTTAAGTACTCTTTAAGTTTATTCATTTGTCAAGTTTAAAAAATATAACAATGAACACTTAATTTGATATTTCAATTGTACTGTTCAGCAAAGGTATACAAATCTCTTCCCCATTAAATTATTTCCTGACAATTAATTTCAAAACATTCTCATGTTTATATCTTTATTGATTTGTTTCCCTTCGATTTTAAGTTCTGAATATTAATAACATACTATTTTATATTCCTATAATGCGACTGTTTACTAAACTATATACTAAGTATATATTTTGTGTTATCGATAACTAAATATGTAGAATAACCACTGGGTCTAGAATGTTTGTTCCATGGTATGCATGTATATGGGACTTACTCTTCTGGTATGGCCGCTGTGATGTTTACACAGCATAATGAAATAGCTTTCATAAGAACTATTGATTAAAGATGACCAAATATAGCTTTAATTTTCTATATGATGATAAATTGGAATTGCATTCATAGTAATCATTGCCAACGTATATTTCTTCAATGAATTGTTCTCAAAATATTTTTTTGGATACAATTTTAACAATTAACAAGACTTCCTGGTGATGTGTGTCGTTTAATAACATACATAAAAAGGTGTAACCGGAGAGCATACTTCTTATTACAAAATCACAGTGTCTTCTCCCAGCGCAGTAATCTCTGTGTTACAAGTTACTGAGATAAAGAAGTCATTCCCTAGTTCAATCGCTAACGGCTGGCTGACTATTAGCCTGGCAACCTGGATAAACCTCCTCTTCGCATCAGTACTACCCAAGCAGTGAGGCAAGACCCTAGGCTTGCCAAGTATCTGCTATGCAAGGGAAGCAATACCCTCACAAAAGAATAACCAAGAATATTACAACATATCATTCCAACAACCTGCTCCACTGAGAAAATAGAATTACAAACAGTAAATTGTACTTTTAAGAATCAAATTAATAAAGAAAATAAAACTTTTTAAATTTGGTAATCCGAAGATCTCTTTTTTAATTTATCTTCACCAGGAACGCTCAAACCCAAACAATTACAATTTAAGGATGTATAAGTACCTAAATAAATCAATTAAAAAATCAAATCCGTCGTTAAAATATGCGTAAAAAGACCAACATCATCGTTCAACATGTACTTTCTTCATTAAATCAATAAAGTAATGTAATAGTCTTTAAAATGAGTGAAATAAAAGGGGTTCTTTATTTTAGTATGTCAAATTTACATTAATTATAAATTATAGAAATAAATTAGGATGACACCCACAACTGATTTCTAATAAATAACTGCATTAATAATCACAATACGTACATAATGCAGTGGTTACGTCATGTTCTGTCTGACAATATGACATAATGCAGTTGTTACGTCATGTTCTGTCTGACAATATGACATAATGCAGTTGTTACGTCATGTTCTGTCTGACAATATGTTTGGATATATAAGTACTCATATGTATAAAGTGTTGAATGAGTTTAAGGGTTGATGAACTGACAGATAGATGTAAGATGCTGTTACTGAAGAAAAATAATCCTATAAGTTAAGATTGTAATCTGATTATTTCGAAAGTTTTAAAGGCTTCTACAACCAATGAAGAGACATTAGTTGTCGAAATGCGCATCCGGTGCAGTACAATTGGTACCGTTAGTTTTATTATAGCCGCAATAACTACTCTGGTACCCATATCTGTTTCACAGAACCATATATAAGTTTCGTTTATAAAAGGAACAGTCGTTCCGAGCTACTTCCTCCAAATTTTATGATTCTGACGTATTCCACAATGTAAGAACTGCTTGTTTGGTACACTTCTTGACTCTTCTGGACTGCCTTTGTAGCTCATCCGTCTTAATTCGTTCCTCAACACATCCAATTTGAATTTAACCATACTTTACCTTTTGGAAAGTTTCCTACAAACGAATTTCATTTGGTTCCAATCGGATGAAAAACACAGCAGACAGAGGCAATCTTTGATTCTGAATGGCCAATTTTCAAAAAAATCGTCTCTCCTGAAAACAAAAGGTCTATATATAGACGATTAACCATTGGAAAACCCACAACACATTAAATTTTTCACGTCTTATGTTGATATGGGGCCGATTATTCAACTTGTCGTTAACTTTATGTTAGCGTTATCCTTAACGTGTCGTTATAAAAAAAATTAAAGTGGCGTTACTTGTCATGGCGGAACTGATAGCACAAAGTTTCTATTAAAAACAAATTGAAAATCACATAAATTTGTTTTACCCTATAACTAATTAGCTAATTTTGACAAAATTGGGTAAGAATGATATATGGAAGGTTCTCTACAAAGGGTCGCTATTTGGTTCAGATCAGATAAAAATGGCCGACACATGGCTGATTTTAAAAAAATCTTCTGCTCCGAAACAACATGGCAAAATGCATTTAAATGCATTCTATGCTCAAGTTGTCAGACGTTATCGTCTCTTGAGCAATTAAGGGATATTTGCCAGATGAGCGAATCAGGTTCAAAAAGAATCCTAGTCATCTGTGGTTTTAAATTGTGTTTTTGCTATTTAATCTTTATTCTATAATTATTATTTTTATGTTTAATTATTTTAATTGTGTTTTTAACTTTTTTGCTCATTCCTTTTGATCTTTTAACCATTTTCTAAATAAGGAAATGCCTGTACCAAGTCAGAAATATGACAGTTGTTTTCCATTCGTTTGGCGTATTTGAGCTTTTGATTTTGCCATTTGACTTTACGAATTGAAATTTCCTTGGAATTTTTCCTTTTTTCAAGATTGGCATTCATCGAAGGGATTTACTTGCATGACGTCTATTAACAGTGTAAAAACAACATGCATATTTCCTTTAGAAATGCGTCCATCAGAAAGTGTTTGCTATGTGTTTTCCAAACTGAATTACTTACCTAAAAACTTGAGTGTAATAATAGGTAGTTTTGCGCTGATTGAGAAAGTATTTTGTCTGTGCATATTAACAAGAAACAGCTGCGCCAGAGTTTCTGACTCCCTCTGAGTGTGATTTATATGAACCTTTTTCTTAAATGTTTGATAGAATTGGATGTTTATTTATTTTTCTCGTTTGTCTTCTTCGTATTTAAATAAATTCCTTTTAATAGAACCGTTACTGTGGACTAATATACATATTTGCCGTCCATCAGTAAGAGTCGGTTAAACGAATTTATTTTATAGAGTTTAGCTTGAAAATAAAACGATAGTAAATGTTTTATTATGGCATAGAGGAGGGCACCTTATACAACATAGATTGATAAAGAATGGGTATGAGGTAAATGTACATGGAATTCATTTAAATAACTTATATTTCAACATTCTATTTGGGAGAACTATATTCTTGGATAATATGAATTATTTATTGTAGTTGTTATTGCCTTTGAACTAACTTTCAGTAACTGTGATTATTCTTAGATCGGTATTTTGTGTCTTTTGTCTTTATGATAATTGTTTTTGTTGTGCTACGTGCCGATCTGATGAATCAAGTTATTTCCAACTGATCTTTACAGTTATATATTTTTTACTTATCATTATTTTTTTTTATTTTACATTGTTAGATGTTGTACGGTTGCTTCTTCTGGCATTTTTTTTTGTTTGTTTGAAAAAAACGTACAATTGCTACTTCTGTAATTTTTTGGTTTAAAAAAGACCTCTCTACGTATGGCGGCTTTTCACCCGATCGGTTTCACATAACTCCGACTACGGTTGTAAAACATATCTCTGCATAAGGGCTGACAGATGATACATGTAGCTTAATATAATAGTATGAAATAATAGGAATAGTGTTCTTCTAGAGCTCAATCATTCTTATATAACATCTTTAACTGACAAATTCGGGACATAATTGGCCATTTTATGAATGTTTACATTAATACCAATTTTTAAGATAAAACCGTTTTTCAAAAAATATTTTAACGAAGTTTGACAACGTGTCCTGTAAAGTTTATCCAAAACACTTTTTGTATCTCTTCGCATGGAGTGGCTCATATAATTTTATGAAAACAAACTTCCCAATCATCAAGCAATCAGTAGTTAAGCTAAATTTCGAGTACCTTTCCAAGAAAACTGTTCTTTTGTATGATTAAAAAAATGTTTATAAGCTGTTATTCCTAGAATCGTTGGCACTATTTCGAATACAACCACCACAATCGTTTTATGTTACAGTCTTATAAGAAATAAGATAAATTATGCATTGCCCAAAAAGCGAGCTCAGTAATTGTGTGCATTTTCAAAGCAAATTTGCTTATATGCAAAGAAATGGAGTCCTCCACTAATGACGCCTATAGTTTGTTTAAGGGCCCATATTCCAATAATATTGAAGAGAATAAAAAATTGAATTGTGTTACTACGTAGCGAACTATAAATAACGCAAACAACCAAACATCCACTTAAACTTTGCTTACATACACGTTAAAGAGGAATATCTGATTAGCATTATACTTAAAGTTTGTCACATATAATAGACGCCGAAAAATCCTTAGCAAGATAGATTAATCTTAGAATGATATGCATGGGAATATAGGAAAACATGCCTGAGATCAACGAAAAGGTTGCAATTGAAAGGGACACATTTATTTTGCCGATGGCCTGGCACTCATAGAATCCAAGTTTACAACTTCATAACCGCACAAACGTGTTTGTGTACCCTGTTTCTTGTTTAACTCATGAAGTCAATAAAATGAAGATGCTCCTCCCAAGACGGTATTATAAAAAACATAATGTCTACATATGCCATTGTTTGTTTATAATATGTATTAAAATATGATACAAGGTCGAAACTGATCCAGTGTAAAAATCACAGCTGATGCAAGATTTGTCACCGTTTATGTTGATGAAGAAAGTTACATTTACACATTGCTGCTATTGAACAAATTCCATCTTATGCTTGTAAAATATGTCAAGTTTCATTATTCATTAAATCGGCCGGAAAGGACATAGCTGAAAGCAAATTAAAGTTCCACAATTAATGTTAATTTTATAGACTTTTAGAAGTCGTCGTCAGTTGTAAACGTGTGCGAATGCTTCATCATAAATGAGCATTGAAAAAATTGCAAGTGTTAAAATGCTAAATTAAGTTTGCACCAGGCTAGACGGAAGCTACAATTGTTAGCAATAGAATAAATCTACATTTGTTATTTTTCATAGAGTTTGCATTCATGTGACACTTCAAGTACATTCAAAACATTACAGAAACATAAATGGTTAGATAAATAATTATAATTAGTATAGGATTTATTGGGTTTATTACTCATAAAATAGCCTTGGTTTAATTTGGTTAAAAATGATCTAACTATTCGCATATGATATATATTTCTTTGTTCCAATCAAATTAAACATCTTACAATGCTTCTTTTTTATAGTAGTTAATAATTACTTTTCATTTTTTAAATAATTATATCTGTAACAATCATTAATCATGTTCTATAGTGATAAATCAACAATATCAATGAATATTATTAATAATTCTGAAAACGTGTTACTACGACGTCGATTGCGATTGGCTGAGCTGTGTTGCAATCAGGTGTGAGAATGCCTTTGATTGGTTAATTAAGAAAGACATATAGACCAGTCATCATAAATAATAATTCAGCCGACGGCTAACCACTGTCATTAATATGATAAAACAAGAGGATGACATGCAGTCTTGTTTTAGTAGTAATTATAACCTTTTCATTGATTTAAATACTGTGGTATAAAAGTTGACATGTTTGTATGTATATTCTGTTTTTTGTTGTCTCAATGTCTGTTCCTTTAAGTCTTTGACATAAATCGGTTGTGGTGGTCGTCATTTGGCGGGCTCGAAAAATTACCACCAAATCAAGGAATAACAGCTTATAAGGAATTTAGGGAAAGTTGTAAATGTATTTTTTTTTTGCGAAAAACCAAGCGTACAGCGGCATAGCCATTAAGAATTGGAATATTTATTGTTCCAATTAAGGACCTTCGATGGGCAGCATGACATTTTAAATACAAAACAATACACTATGATTTCGTAATCGAATGTTTTTACATTGAAATGAATGACATAAGAAAAAGTAGATATAAAGAAAAATAAAAGAACAGTCTATGGATAATGCCTTTAAAAAACAATATTATTGTCGATTATGACTCCATTTCTTTGCATATAAGCAAATTTGCTTTGAAAATGCACACAATTACTGAGCTCGCTTTTTAGCCAATGCATCCTATTTCTTATAAGACTGTAACATAAAACGATAGTGCCAACAATTCTAGAAATAACAGCTTATAAACATTTTTTTAATCATACAAAAGAACAGTTTTCAGGGGAAAGGTACTCGAAATTTAGCTTAACTACTGATTGCTTGATGATTGGGAAGTTTTTTTCATAAAATTATATAAGCCGCTCCATACGAAGAGATACAAAAAGTGTTTTGGATAAACTTTACAGGACACGATGTCAAACTTCGTTAAAATATTTTTGAAAAGCGATTTTATCCTTAAATATTGGTATTAATGTAAACATTCTTAAAATGACAAATTCTGTTCTGGAATTTTTCAGTTAAAGCGGAAGAAAGACGTAGAAATATCTGATATCTGAAAAAAGGTCATCATCTCTACCTATGACTAAAGGAAGGAACACAACCGTTAAACCTAAGAGAAAATTCAAAACTGATGTAATCTTGTGTTTTTTAAATTGAAATTATTCAATAATATATAAATCAACCCCACTGCTACCCGAGTGAAAACTATCATGAGTGGGGGGGGGGGGGGGGGGGGTAAGCACTGAAAGGTGTGTTTAGGTTAAAGCTTAATCGTATGAAGAAAAGTAACTGTTACGGTGTTTTATAGAATACAAGTCTGCTACCAATAATTGTGCACACTTTTTAGAATTTCGCAAATTTTTCGATTTTTTACCTTTTTGCATGGACTGGCTCATATTCCAATACTTAATAGAATCATTTGTTTCTTTCTAATTTCGTAGATGCTATATCCAGGATTTTCGCTGTTATGATTGTTTTTTTTTCGGTAATTATCTATACAAAGCACAAAACGGTTGTCATTCACCTTAAAAGCTAACCAAACCTTTAAGCAGACGTAATCAGAAAGGATGTAGTTACGAAACTGTTTTCAAGTTATTAAAGATGGCATTTGTTTGGAATTAATATTGATTCACTCATTGGGTCTTTGCATCGGAAATAAGCACATTTATTCTAAAACTATATGTTGGCATGTTACGGGTTATGCTCTTTTCGTATAATTTATGATGGCATGATACTAAACCCCAAACGGGAGGGATTGTGTCTGATTTTCATATGATGAAGATGTAATCTTTCGATCAGTTTAATTGCGGTCTGGAGCTGGCATGTCAGTAACTGTTAGTAGTCCTTTGTTAATTTATGTTGATCATTGTCATTTTGCTTAGTTTCTTCTGTTACCTATTCTAACATCGGACTTCTTTTAAACTGAGTTTTACTATGCGAATGATGTGTATTTGTTTATTCCACATTGGCTAGAGGTATAGAGGAGGATTAAGATCTCACAAAACATGTTTAACCCCGCTGCATTTTTGCGCCTGTCCCAAGTCATGAACCTGTAGAAGTGTTAGCGTTGTGTTTGTTTATTTTTATTTCGGTTGATTTATATGTTTCGGAGTTTAGTGTGGCGTCCATTTTGCTGAACTAATATACATTTTTGTTTAGGAACCAGCTGAAGCCAGACTCCGGGTGCGGAATTTTCTCGCTGCGTTGAAGACCCATTTGTGGCCTTGGGCTGTTTTCACCTTTTTGGTCGGGTTGCTGTCTCTTTAACACGTTCCCCGTTTCCATTCTCAATTATGTTCTACGGTTTTGTTCTAATCACTTACGTTGCATAAGAATTCTAAAACAAAGGGGTACTAAAACTACGCCAGATTATCGTATTCACCTTTGGACAGTTTCACTTTTTATATAACTGTTTCATGTTTCCTTTGATGTTATATTTTACTTATATAATTTTACTTATATAAATGTAAGAATGGGTTTTTTGTTTTGGTTTTTAATGACATTCTGTCGAACTGCTTCTAATCATCCATCCACTGCAGTCAAGTCAAGTCGTCAATATAAATGCTATTTTTGAAATAGTTCATAATTTTATAATGCTGTCAACCATTATCAGTTGCACAAGTCTAGGTGCTTGTTAATTTCACGTAAATTCCAGCATATTGCAAACTTAGGCTGTTAAAATAAATGACGAGAAAGATTTTAAAATCTGACTGCAAAAATAAAATTTGAACATCGGTACTTTTGTTTCAATTGCTTGATGGATTTACTCTATATTGTCACTTATAAATAGAGATTTAAGCGCTGCTATAACCATTTGCTTTCAGCTATGTCCTTTCCGATTGATTTAATGAACAATGAAACTTGACCTATTTTGCGCTCATAAGATGAAATTTGTTCAATAGCAGCAATGTGTAAATGTAAGTTTCTTCATCAACATAAACGGTGAGAAATCTTGAATTAGCTGGGTTTTTTTTACACTGGATCAGTTTCGACCTTGTATCATATTTTAATACATATTATAAACAAACAATGGCATATGTAGACATTATGTTTTTATAATACCGTCTTGGGAGGAGCATTTTCATTTTATTGACTTCATGAGTTAAAGAAGAAACAGGGTACACAAACACTTTTGTGCGGTTATGAAGTTGTAAACTTGGATTCTACTGACTGCCAGGCCATCGGCCAAATAAATGTGTTCGTTTCAATTGCAACCTTTTCGTTGATCTCAGGCATGTACTCCTATATATCCCATGCATATCATTCTTAAGATTAATCTATCTTGCTAAGGATTTTTCGGTGTCTATTATATGTCACAAACTTTAAATATAATGCTAATCAGATATTCCTCTTTAACGTGAATGTAAGCAAAGTTTTTGGTTGTTTGTGTTATTTATAGTTTACTACATAGTAACAAAATTCAATTTTTTATTCTCTTCAATATTACTGGAATATGGGCCCTTTAACAAACTATTGGTGTCATTAGTGGAAGAGTTCTCTCCGACATATGTTGGGGTTTGTGTTGCTAAATCATTAAAATGTTTTGTGGATTGTTGCATGTATTTTCGTCGTTTTCCATTTGGCCATGTTGCTGTGTGTTTTTTATATAGCTCTTGGTTTTTGATCGCCCTTGGTATCTTCCCCACGTTTTTTACGTTGTTTACGTACACGACTTTGTAATTTTCCGTCCACTTGTACTCGAATGCGATGCTTCTACATAAAAAAAACATATTCCTTTATCTATATGAAACAATTCAATTCCCCTCAGTCTGTTCTTGAAAACAGACACAATTTTTTTTCACTATGCTTGGTAAATGTTAAATGGTATGCCCAATGTGAAAAAAACATTTTTGATCAACCACTGAATACATAAAGCCCCATTTAGAAATGGAATAAAATGCTTTTATGATTTCATGAAAATGATCTGTCCAATCAGTTTAGTTTTTAAATATCTTTGAATTGGAATTGACACATAATGATATAAAATACTATAATTTTAGAAATTGTCAAGTATAGGAGTTGCACTTCAATTCATTTCTTTCGGTTCAATATACTTGTTGATACATATCTTAATTACTGTTGGGTTTTTTATCAGAAGGTAAACATCAATTCGTTCATTTCTTATTTGATCTGTCCAATCAGTTTAGTTTTTAAATATCTTTGAATTGGAATTGACACATAATGATATAAAATACTATAATTTTAGAAATTGTCAAGTATAGGAGTTGCACTTCAATTCATTTCTTTCGGTTCAATATACTTGTTGATACATATCTTAATTACTGTTGGGTTTTTTATCAGAAGGTAAACATCAATTCGTTCATTTCTTATTTGAAGCAATATGTTTCATTTATTTAACTGCATTGGGAGTCTTTACAATTTAGTCTGGAATTGCACAAGATCTGTGTCTTCCTGTTTTCATCATGACATTGCCGTATGCAATCTCATATGAAATACTGCTACCGGTATTAAAGTTTAGAGCGGCATGATTTAAGTTCTCTGAGCTAGCTTTCGGAAACTGGACATTATATATACACCTTCAAATTGTTTATTCATATTTTGTCTGTACTTATGTTTTTGCATCTATTATACCGTTATTTTAGAGATCGCGATTATCAATATTGTGTGTTATAGATCTAACAAAAACGTTCAACCCAACAATATATCTAGTTGCTTGTCCCGAGCCACAAACCTCGACAGTAGTGGTTTCATGACATATCAGATCTTTTTGTTTTTGTTATTTAAAAGATTTAGTACTATTGCTAGTTTCTTTTGAACTAATTCATAAAGTTTTTGATTCTTGGACGATTTAAAGCTTTGCATATTATATAGACGCCAACTGTCTATTGTTATAAAATGTACAGTGCCCTGTAGATGACTTTTGATTATGTGTGTCATTGGGTTTGCTACCTCAGAGACGTTTGTCCCATAGCACTATTTTTACTCATATACAAAACAAATGAACACCTGTTGGTTTCAGTTACCCTATATCACAAATAGATTTGTGAAGTCAAATAGTCGTATTCCAACTTAAATGAATTGTGAAATGTGGTGTTTGCTTTTACACAAACAACCTCTAATCTGCTAGGGATCTACTTTTGTAGGTCAAAACGTCTTTAATTAATTGTTCAGTCATATAATCGTATTTGTATGTAACATGTTACCGAAATGAACCATTAACAATATGTGGTAAACAACGCATATCTGTGCCTCTAAGTTAAAATATAACATGAACTATTTTCAAAAATACATATATATATATATATATAAAGTTTTTTAATAACATTGCTGTGATTTTTCTGTGTCGAAATAAAACCAATGCAACAACGTGTAATGACAGATGATCAAATTAGCCTAATAAGCTTTAAATGTAATAAGTCAGAGACTAATTAAAACCGATGCGTCCGAGCGTTTTTCTTGATTAAGCCAAATGGTTTGAACGCAAAAACCTTTGATGTGCTAATTCTCTTTAAAATCGCGTCTATAACAATGCATCGGTTCAACTTAAAAGCGCAAATTATTCGAATTTATTGACAGGATTAGCTTGGAAAACTGGGTAAAAAGATTATAAGTAGAACCAACTATTTCGCGTATTTCTTTGTTAAATAAGATAAGATAAGATATTCAGCAACATTTTCACTACTCATTTATGAAAAGGTTATAAAACAATAGATTATTTTTTGCCATTTGGTCTCTACATATCCTTATATTCATACGGAAAGTCAAGTATTTCAAATCTTTAAAAAAAAGAAACTGTTTCGCTTTATGCAAAATTACACATTACCTTGCCCTAGATATCCGGTAGTCGATATTGAATATGTTATTACACTTGTGAGATACAATCATTGATAACGCAAAGCAATTTGGAAGAATTTAGCAATTGTCTATGATCATACTTAAAAAGCATCGGGTTATGGATTCAGCGTGAGAAGTACTTCTATAGAAAGATACGCTGTATATTACCTTTCATATTTTAACGAACTCATGTGTAGTGCGAGCGATGTATTTTCGAAGCAAACATTTACAGGAACGTGTAAAATTTGGAACATTGCGCTCAACATCAATGAATAACGCTGATACACATTCATATTATGGAAACATGTAAAATGGTTAAAGATCGTTCAAGTATATTATCTAGATTCTTTATTATTTTAATAATTACCAATCACCTTAGTATAAAACTAACCAAAGAAACCAGGCATATACTTTGGTACTGCAGTAATTACAGCGACAGTAGTTTACCGATGTTTATATCCCGTTAATCGATTAGGAAGAGACAAATCAAGGCAACTTAAAATATTGAGTGAATCGCATTATACAAAAATGTCTCTTCGACATTTAAATCCAACTACTCACAAGAGCGGTCTTTATTTGTGTTAAAATTTCCTATGAGCCGATATATTGACTACTTTGAATATTAACGTAATGTGCATTGAACAGTCAAGTAGTTAAACAGTCTGTAAAGAAGAACATACTTCCTCTGACTGTCTGCTTATAACATGACTTGTAAACAGGTTGCTGCGAACAATATCGGTAATAGGTCTGCTTTTGACAAGTCTTGATGATAAGTTAGCACCTGATAAAACTTGAGGACAGGTAAAATTGAGAATGGAAACAGGGAATGTGTCAATGAGACAACAACCCGTCCAAAGAGCAGAAAACAGCCCAAGGCCACCAATGTGTCTTCAACACAGCAAAAAAATCCAGCACCCGGAGGTGGTGTAAGTTTTATTATTGCTCTTCAACTTCGTATTTGATTTGGCTTACAAACTTTTTTCATTCAAGCCCCACTGACGAGTCTTATGAAGACGAAACGCGCGTTTGACGTAACAAATTATAAGCCTGGTATCTTTGATCAGTTTTAATTATTCCTAGTAATGAATATCAATTTATTTTTAACTTTTTCATGTATTATTTTATTTTTGAACTGCAAATTTTTCATGTACAATGTGTTACATGAAAATCGAAAAAATAATCATAATTATGATCTGATTGTGCTTGCAAGTTTTCTTGGACTGAGGGCAGTCTTAAAAAAGTCCTAGATGCCTAAGTGATTTTGTCTTTTCATACAAAATCATCTTTTTGAAAGTGTGTCAATTTCCAAAATAAATATGTAACAATTAATTTCTGACGTGTATTGTCCCAATAAATGTACCAAGCAAATATCTTTCATGTCATATTTTCTATACTAAAATTATTACTCATGTTACTTTTTATGTACGAAAATAGACATAAATAATGAAATAAAAAATACAGTGTTGATATAAAGACTATTTTACGTTTTCATGCGTGCAATTTAGAATCGTAGTAAATGCTGTTGCATAGCCATGACTTTATTCTAATCCCTGGAAATCATAGATGATTAAGCATTATCAATACCATAAACTATTATGTAAATTGCGTTTATTTCAGCAGCATGTAATATTATTTAACTCTGAGTGTTTCTGATGTACGGGCACCTGGGTTCAATCCCGATTTTTGATGAGTTTGTTTTGTGGACTATTGTTTTGTCTGCACGTGTTTTCCCTTAATATCTTCTATCCCCTTTTTATGTTAAAACAAGAACAAGGCTCCCAACAGAGGACATTATCACATTCTGTTACTGTCTTATTATAATGACTATGCAAATTGAAGTTAAATGTATCTATCTATCAGGCAATCCATTTGAAAAGACAATGTTTGACCTTTTTACAAATGTCATATAAAGAGAGAGCTTTGATGATCTAAAACTGTTTGACAAAGTATTTGTAATAATTAATTTAGGAGTTAGTAGTTTACCGATGTTCAAATCTAACAAATCGATTAAGAAGATACAATTCAAGGTAACAAACAAAAACTGAGAAAATAGCTTGACCTCCAAAAGGAGCGAGACCGTGTGCGTCAACAGGGAAAGCGCATCCTACTATGTATGCATCGCCCGTCATGGTAGTAAAATTATTACAATCGAAAGGACACAATCGGTAAAGTTTCAGATCAGACAATATTGAATATTTCTAAAAAAAACTATGGATTTTCTTATCCCAGGAATAGATTACCTTAGCCGTTTTTGGCACAACTTTTTGGAATTTTGGGTCCTCAATGCTCTTAATTTTGTACTTGTTTTGGCCCTATAACTATTTTGATCTGAGCGTCACTGATGAGTCTTGTGTAGACGAAACGCGCGTCTGACGTATTAAATTATAATCCTGGTAACTTTGATAACTAATTATTCTGGTATTTAAAGATCTAAGACCGCAAAAGCATGTCGTTAGTGAGTTGAGACACAGACACATCGTATTGGTAAACCAATTCGTGATGGTGACTGTAAAACGTATTTAGGATAGTTTTCGATCGTTTTTCCTCGTAACTTTGTTGGATCATATTTGTGTAAGGAGCAGATCCCTGATTATGTGTGCGTTCATATGCATAGAACTAATAACATACGTTTTTACTACCCTGGGTCGTTACCACTGCTGGTGGATTATCCGTTCCCGGGGATATCGTACGCACTGCTGGTGGACTATCAGTTCCCCGGGATATCGTACCCACTGCTGGTGGACTATCAGTTCACGGGGATATCGTACCCACTGCTGGTGGACTATCAGTTCACAGAGATATCTTACACCAGTTATACGGAGCATTGTTATTGGCATTATTCAAATACTACATTTTGTCTGTAAACTTCCAGTTCATAAAAAGTTGACCATAGACTGTTTACGTAATAACAAAATTAAATTCAATAACACACCACATAGCAAAAAATAAGTCATCAAAGCTACCACGATGATAATTTTGTACGCTACATGCGCGTTTTGTCTATAAAGACACATCAGTGACGCTCGAATAGAAAAAAAATTAAAAGGCCAAATCAAGCACGAAGTTGAGGAGCATTGAGGAGTTATTTAATACATTATTATACATAATATAAATTGGTGCAAGACAACTCGGCCCGAAGACAACTCGGGTAGTCTACAAAAAAGACAACTCTGACCGTCTATGAAGACAACTCGGACCGTCTATGAAGGCAACTCGGACGAGTCAACTCTATCAGTCGCGACGAAGTTGCAGTGTGTACGCTAATATGGCTGAAGTAAGACTTTGACCGACGGATGATTTTAGCTCATTTGTGTCGTTAGGTTGCTGTCTTATTGATATATTTATACAACATTCCTCTTTTTGTTTATATTTATATCGGCAAAAATAACGTTTTTTTTTTGTTGCTTGTAGCCGTAGCAATGACTCAACAAATTTCGTGTATGTAAACATATTTACTACAAAAGACAAATATAGACCGGATGTATCTTATTGGATTAGTGTAACCACATTCAAATGCCATACAACTGTTTATAAATAAGCATCTTCACCTTTTGTACACTTAATAAGATAAACAAAGTTTAAGTAAAATATTTCTGTTACCGTTGTATATTGTAAAAGGATATGATATTTATACTCGCCATTTGAAATCTTTTCGACTTGTTATCTATGATTTACAGAATATTTTAATTACTCTTATTATTAGTGGTATTGTTATCTGCTGCTTGCTTTAGTCTACGATATAGCAAGTTGCATGATTAGGTCATAAATATCTAAAGATTCGTAGTTTTAGTAAGTTATAAGGTACAATATTTTAGTATTGGTTAATCTAGTCTGATCTAATTTCTCTGAGTCTTAGTTTTTATGCCCCACTTAGGGGCATTATGTTTTCGGTCTGTGCGTCCGTCCGTCTGTTCGTCCGTCTGTCCCGCTTCAGATTAAAGTTTTTGGTTAAAGTTTTTGGTCAAGTTAGTTTTTGATGAAGTTGAAGTCCAATGAACTTGAAACTTAGTACACATGTTCCCTATGATATTGTCTTTCTAATTTTTATGCCAAATTAGAGTTTTGACCCCAATTTCACGGTCCACTGAACATAGTAATGATAGTGCGAGTGGGGCATCCGTGTACTGACACATTCTTGTTTATGAAGTGTTTTGTAGATTGTGTTGGTTTTTCGTTGCTTTTCGTTTTTTGCCATGGTGTTTTTCTTAGACTTGGTTTTTTTATTGTCACTTTGGTATCTTCTCACAAGATGTATTGTTCAAAGATATTTATCTGATATTCATGATAAAACATATGTGAAAGAACGGTTTTAGGGGAAATTTCCCCAAATTATAATTTCGTTTCTTTTGTTTTGACATGATATATATCCTCTTGTCATTAGAGGTCGGTTAATTTAAAACGTATCCACTAGTATCAGATACGTTGACGCATATATACCTGGAGATATATCAAAACACAACATTTGATACCGAGTTTTAAGTCTATGTTGCTTATCAAAAATCTTTATTTCATGGGAACCGACAACAATTAAACACATTTTTTTCTGATTGTCACGGTTTTTTTTTTTTTTTTGCGAAATGAGGGGTTCAATCACGGACTAACGTAGGATTGTGAAATAGAATGGATATGGGTCAATGGGTCGAAAACCTTCAAAATCACTCAAATGCAACACAGAAAAAGACACCCAAAGCATGCATGGCCATGGGTGTACAATCATTAACAACGTTAAATATACTATTCAGGTAAGGTCCTATGAATATAATGCATGCTTTTCATAAGCAAAGTTCTACAAAAACCGTTCGCGTTCTCGCATGTTTATTCACCATCTTGAAGTATTTGTATGTCCCTCCTAGGGGCATTATGCTTTTCGGTCTGTGCGTCCGTTTGTCCGATCGTCCGTCCGTCCGTCCGTCTGTCCCGCTTCAGGTTAAAGTTTTTGGTCAAGGTAGTTTTTGATGAAGTTCTATTGTTATCTATTGTATGAATCAACTTGAAACTTAGTACATATGTTCCCTTTGATATGATCTTTCTAATTTTAATGCCAAATTAAAGTTTTGACCCTAATTTGTACGGTTTATCAATACATGCGACCAAGATTAAGGACTTATTTTTTGTCTCTTTGGTCCTTGACTTATCATGGGTTGTTTCTACTGATGTCAATATGAAAATGTGAAAAACTTTTTAAAAAACCAACAATTCTTTCACAATGGAAACGATGTGTATTTTGACCATCGATTGTATGAATAATTGTATTAATATGCTGTTTTATTTATGCTCCTTCGACTAATGTTGAGAACATTCAAAATATTCTTCAACATCTTAAAAAAAAAAAGTAAAGGGGACCTCGAATGTTAGGTGCTTCTCAAAATATTTGATGTTTACACATTTTTTATTAGGAGAAAGGCATACATAATATAAAAGTATGAAAAACATAAACATCTTTCATACATTTATTCATGCAAGATGGTCAAAATACACATCGTTTCCAACAGTTATAATTGTCCATGTTATTATCTACTCAGTACCCAGGGCTTGATTAAAATGATACATTGTTTTTGTAGATTTAAGGCCAGTTGAAATTGTGCTAAAACTAACGTTACAACTCCCTACGGCAAAGTTGACCGAAAGCGATGCTGTATTCAGACCCTTTTGGTTTAATGCTATCAAACGTGTTATATGTTATGCTTTCCAAACGGCGGGTCACGATGCGTACATGGTGAAGGTTATTCTGGAAACAAACGTTTGGTCACGAGCGTACACGGTGAATGTCATTCCGAAAATACATGTTGTGCGCAGCTCATGAAAATCAAACATTTTGTTTTTCCGCTTTTACACAGAATTCTGAACGTTAAGTCAACGGATTTATTTCTATATAACGATGCATAAAGAAAAAGCTTATAATATCCCTGCCCTTTTCAATTTCTCTAATACGAAGAACAGCTTAAGAAAATACTCATAGTATTAAACAGTATCACGATAACTAATGTATTGTGCTAAAAAGTAACAAGATTTCAAAATTTTCAGAAGATTAATGCGATATTATGTATAAACAAACATGTTGCATAGAACGTTTCATTTGTCAAATGTGAAATAGAATCAAGGCAAGTAATATTTTTTTTACGAAATACTAGTCAACCTTCATTTATGTAATTTTCAATAATCATATATCATAGAACATTGGTTTTCCATCGGAAATAGTGTACTGGATGACTTAATTGATTTGTTGAAAATGCTCGCTAAGCTTCCTCGTAAACAGCGTAGGTAGTCGAATGTTTTATCTCAGGAGACATTAAATGAGTATGTCAAGGATAAGTATACCAGAATTAATACCAAACTGGAGTGTTCAGTCAAAGAACAATCATAATTGCGATCTTTAAATTCCAAAGTTGAATATTGCTATATAAAATCCTGACTTATTGGATGCGTTCAAAAATCTTAGACCTTAGACCAAAAGGTAGCGTTAGAGATCTTGATTTTGTTAACAACGTGCCTTATGACCATTGAAATGCATCATTATACAAAGCTCATGACTTAGTACTTTAAGATCCATAGACGAGAGCATTATCAACATGCCTAGAGTCTGTCTATTGACTAAAATATGGTGCCATATTAAAAATTTAAAAATAACCGGTAAAATAGATTATTTTTAAATTAATAACACCTACAATAAAAATGATAATTTTAACCGACATTTTAAGATTCCATTTTTGAGATGCTCTTTTTTGTTATATGGCTTTTGTTTTTCACGTTGTCTCACTGGTATGTACTCCCATATAATATATATGCATGGTTCACGCCATTTGCTGACGATAAGGTATATTTTTTTATTCCAAATGTGAAATATAACTAAAGCAACAGCAAATATGACAAACCCTGATTTTATACATCGTATTTAATAACGGGATATCTATAATTTCAGCCTACAGCGACAATTATTTTCTAAATATTTTCTCATAAGTAAGAAGTGTTAAGAAGCATTTACTAAGAATAACACGAAGAAGCTTCAATCAATTGTACATTTAGCATTATTATTATTATATTATATTACAAGTGTATTTTATACGAAAACTTATCGCTAAAAAAACATGTCAATAAATTCAAGGAAAGACTTCCTTTTGAACGTCTTATTGACGAAATAAGCATAGACATATATAAAAATAAAGGGGGTTCAAAAGGAGACCTTGCCAATTCAAGTCTCATGCGTCATTTATATCTGCCGTAATATCTTCTGCAGGTTTTTTTTCACGTCAGATGACATCTCGTACCCTCCTAATACCCAGATTTTGGAAAGGCGCCTAGGAATGTTGTTGGTTTAATTATTTGATGAAAAGCTCGACATTACTTTTATTCAAGACCATTTTTGATCCACAAATTTTAACTACAATGATTATAAAAAGCGATGTAAATATATGAATTAATAAATAAATAAATAAATAAATAAATAAATAAATAAATACATTTAAATAAATAAATAAATAAATAAACGTTTTGATTAAATGCCAATGACGCTATCTAAGATTGATTACCAGCTACAACGAAGTTCCGAGAAAAAAAACCATGTACAATAAAAGAGCAATGGCAGATGTGAATAACGCCATATGGCACATGTGATATGGACATACAAAGCAGAGATAGCGATTAACTTTTTTCAAAGACTTTTTAAAGTTCTTTTTACTATTATGTAACCTAGTTAGCTTTGTCCAGTCAATTTCTTGTAGTCAAGAAAAGTTTGATAGGAAAAGCTGCCGATCATGTATGTTATTAGTTATTTACATGTACTAGTGCAGTAAATCTGTTTTTTGAACTACCACCAGTTAAGAGAATCTATATTGTACAATTTCCTTCATTCCAAACCGGTCCTCGTATCATTATCCCAACTGAGTTTTTTGTTGTTTTTTTTTTTATTTCAAATTAAATGCGATAGATACAATCCGAAAAGTAACCTTACTATGCATAGTTCAATGAATAATGTTTGAATTAGACCGAAATATAAGCATACATACAATCATAAACATGGTATATCATTATCCCTATGGAGTTAAATTCGAATGCTTTTTTTTGCATCTTTGATTTTTTTTTTAGTTCAAACTAAATGCGTTAGATACAATCCGAAAAGTAAACTTACTTTGCAATATTCAGTGAACAATTTTTGAATTAGACTGAAAAATAAGCATACATGCAAGCATCAACATGATTAGAGTTATCAAGGGAATGTTTTAATAGATTTAATTTCAGCAAACAAACAACATCCCTACTAAACACCCCACACAGAGGGGAAGTACGAATACCCAATTAAATTAAACTACATAATCACGTGGAGTGTGGTCTTATTCTTATGTATTTATTAATGAATGCATCATGGATTTATTAGCTTATTAAACGCTATTGTTTAGAAAAATATTAAAAGCAAAATTTAATACTAATGCAACATTTGTGGTAAATTGGTTGTCCTTCAGCGTATCATTAACCTTGCCGTCGATATTTATTAATATGAAATGCATTTAAATAGTTTCTCAGAATTAGTAACTAGGTTTATTTTATATAAATAGGGATTGTCAGATTCATTTATTAAAGGTCAAGATCACCAGTGGAATACAAATTTGTAAACCTCCCTGGCAGTTCAGGAAGACACTAATCAATCATACAAACGTGTTGACATCAGTGCCAGTATTTGGTCATAATACCTTTGGAAAAAATCCAAAATAAATCTTGCAGTGATATAAACAAAATTACTCTGCAAGTGCTTCGATACTTATAGATCCTTGGTATTCAAATATTAGGCTTTGGGCGTTTCCGATGGTAAATCCGGAGGAACGATAGCTTCGATACTTATAGATCCTTGGTATTCAAATATAAGGCTTTGGGTGATTCCGATGGTAAATCCGGAGGAACGATTCGGACGCATACGATTTATTAAGTGTTATTTTTATTTTTTAACGTAGTTTCGGTAAGGGAGATACCATTTGATTTTTATGGGGGGGCTAGGATGAAAAACTTTGTCCTGCATTTTTTTTAGTAGTAATCTCTGTCCTGCCTTTTTATTTTTCACTCTATTCGGTCCTGCCTTTTTTTTTATTAGTTTATCCTGACCATTTTTACACAAATTGTCATCCTGCCTTTTTTTTTTTTGCCAAGTTGCTCATCCTGCCTTTTTTTTTTTAACTCAAAACTCCTGTCGTGCCTTTTTTTTCAAATTTCATCCTAGCCCCCCCCCTAAAAATCAAATGGTAGCCCCCTAAATACATGTAGTTTCTTATTTCTCCTATTTTACTGGAACGTAAAATCAAGTCTTATCTACCTCATACAAATAATTGTTGGTTCTTATTTTTATTTCATGTGGTTTTTCTTCAGCTTTTATTTGGCCTTGATTAAAGACGCTTTTAAAGTGCAAAATATCGCGCTATCGGCTTTTACTTGTTTATATTTCATTTAACTAACAAGCGAGTATGCGTCAGGTCGGAATGGAGATGCTAAATCAGACGCCTCGTTTAGGGAGAGCGTCACGCTCCTTAGATTAAAGGACCCTTGTAACAACTCTTTGATGGGTCCGTAGGTGGCCTGTTGCATGGCAAAATTATTTTTATCGTGACTTCACATTTTTCCAGGAATTTTATTCCACCAACGATTCTACGTTACATTTTAAACATTCAGTAGTTGTAAGTATTTAGATCGACAGTTCTACGAATCGAGAGTGTACTTGAAATGAAATGAAGTCGCACTTACTTCTACATTCATTAATCAATAACAGAGCATATAAATATGGAGATGTGATATGACTGCCAATGAGACAAAAAATATCAGTGATCAAAAGGACGAAAATTAAAAAAACTACGGGTTATATAAATGATAAAATATGATACATAGATATACGAAGATGTGGTATGAGTGCCAATGAGACAACTCTCCATCCAAGTCAAAATTTATAAAAGTAAACCATTATAGGTCACAGTACGGTCTTCAACACGGAGCCTTGGCTCACACAGAACAGTAAGCTATAAAGGGCCCAAAAATTACTAGTGTAAAACCATTCAAACGGGAAAACCAACTGTCTAATCTATATAAAAAAAAAGTTCAGTTTAGTGCAATGTATTCACAACTTTTCTAGAGTGGAAGATTTAGAGCTTGCCATATTGTTTAGACACGAGTTTATTGTGAAAGACCATATGATAACCTTGAGATGCCCTTTAGTGTTTTGTTTCGTTAGGTTGCTGTCTCATTGAACTATATCACAAACCCCCTTTTCTTGATAGTTGAAAATTTACTTCATGCTATTTATAAGTTTTTTAATCAAAAACTGAAAGTATCCCTTTTGGTGTTCAGTTGCAGCTTTCTCTTTTACTTTTTATGTACTAAATGTTCGTATTATTTTGAATTTTTTGGGGTTGATTTAGTTTTGTTTTGATTTAGATCATAGAGGAGTGCTACTTATTTTTCCATGCATGTTTTTGTCTGTAAAAATGTATTGGTTGATGTCAGAGACCTTTTTTTTGCATTGGCATATTTTACTCTGTCAACCAACCAACTGTCAGCAAGTAAAAATGTTTGGAATGTTACACAAACTATTCAAAGTTATGTCTCATGCATGTAGTATGCAGATGTGAACTTTAGATCAAGAATTAAAGTATGAAATGCAATCACTTTTGATTAATAATTTACTTGTTTTGTCTATACGTGAATGAGGAAGTTTTCATAAATACTGTCATACGATTGCTCAGACCTCAAATACAATTCATGTTAATGCATGAATGTACAAAGACAACAGGATATTTGAAACGTAACGTCCTAATATTATGAAAATGCACTGAGTTTATTAAGAATTTTGGGTCCTCAATGCTCTTCAACTTCGTACTTTATTTGTCCTATCATCTTTTTCTATTCGAGTGTCACTGGTGAGCATTTTGTAGACGAAACGCGATTACAAAAGTAGAAGCCTGGTATCTTTGAAGATTTTATTTATATATGAGTTAAAAAAGGATGTGGGGTATACGTCAATGAAAGTGCGACCAACGACATAGAAATGAAAACAAGTTACTCTGGCTGGGTTGGAAGTAAAAATGCGTTAGTATGGAATGAGATTTGCTGATTGTTGAAGGCTATACGGCGACCTATAGTTGCTTCATCCATGTCATTTTGACTCTGATAGATAGTTGTCTCATTGTCAATCATAACCCTATCTCCTTACTTCATATTGTATACTAGTTTTCGTTTGTGTTTATAGTCTACATGGAAACACACCTGTTTTTTTCAAATATGATTAAACCTGTTATTTTACACTAATATTATTAGTTACATAGTGTGCTAGTGACCTAATACGATATATATGGGGTCAGTAAATTCCATATGGGGTGAGAGCGGAGCGAAGCTCTCACCCCATATGGAATTTACTGACCCCATATAAGTGTGCTAGTGACCTAGTAATACGATATATATGGAATTTACTGACCCCATATAAGTGTGCTAGTGACCTAATACGATATATATGGGGTCAGTAAATTCCATATGGGGTGAGAGCGAAGCTCGAATCCCCATATGGAATTTACTGACCCTATATATATCGTATTAGGTCACTAGCACACTATGTAACGAATTTATCTTACCGACTATCAGGGGCGGATCCAGGATTTTAGGTTAGGGGGCGCAAACTTAAATTTTTTGTGAGGTAAAATTATCGAAATATTCTTTATTAAGCTGAGGACAACCAATGCTTTGCAAATTTTAGGGGAAAAAAAGGGGGCGTACGCCCGCAACGCCCCCGTCTGAATCCGCCCCTGACTATCTTAACATAGGGTATTGAGACTAGTGGTCTATCAAAGTGATCAAGTCTTCAATACCGTTAGTATTAAGAACCTACTTCCATTGGTCTATACAAAAACAAATGCCAACAATAACAACTTGTTAGCTTTAAATGTGTTTTATGAATTTATTTCAATCGTTCATCATCAATTTAATTCTTCGTCAGTTAAAACCTTTAAGATTTTTCCTCAACACCGTGTTGTTTTTATAAAGGGACGTAACACTACTACTAACCGTGTATTGAAATAAGCCCCGCCTACTAACCCAATATGGAACCCTACTAACCCAATATTGAATATACACGGTCTCCACGCGGTTGCTTTTAACCAATCATATTCCTATAAATGTATAGGAAGTAAGATAAATATTTATACGGTGCCTATTTTGATACTCCAGGTTGGTATTTCAACAAACAATGCCTCGTCTGTGATGCTAAAACCACATTTTTGGGATCCCAAAAGCTGAAACAGACGTTGAACACTATATTTTGAGGGAAACGATCTTTAAGTTTTAAATGAATGGCTTAGTCTCATATTTATCACCAAATATAGTAATAACTATATTCGATAAAACACATGTTTTTATGATGATGCTTAGGTACAACATGTTTGTGAAATGAAATTAATTTAATAAGTATAGTCATAAAATGTGAATATCCGGCTGAAATGCATGTTTATTTTGTTAATTTAGAAAACGCTATACTTAATGTTTTTTGTAGGATTTTCCATTTACATATGATAATGTTACATGATGCGTTGGTAATGAGTTATGTTTTACTGAAGTAGGAGCCCCTTAGATTGGAAGTGTAGAAATTAAAGCCATTATTCATCAACAGGTCAGACCTTATAGTGGGTACTTGAAGTCTTTTCCTGGTCTATGAAACAAACAGAGTTCTTTAGACTGTTATAAAGTCGATTCTAGTTTTTGATTGGACGATTCCGATATTCCAAATATAGTGTATATCCTTGTTGAAGACTATCACTAGTATGACCTCTACGTTATGCGTTGGGGCATTCAGTACGTTAATTACATAATTTAGAAGTCACTTTCTAAAATTTTAGTGAAAACTTTTTTAAGTCCGGTTTCCAAGTTTTTTAAAACTTTATATCAGTGTTTCATATGGAAACATATTGTGTGATTTTTATATCATCAGAGAGAGTGAGAGAGCTGTTTTATTGAACAAAATTAATAAATCAGTTCGTCAGAAATATTCAATAAAAAATGAAAATTTCGTTTTCATAATATTTTCTTTTTATATGAAATTATCTACATTGAAGCCCATTGAACACAGCGAGCATGATCAATAAATCTACCAGTATGGCAATCCTTTGACCGTTTTATTATAATGCGGTCAGCATGGATCATATTCGAAATATATTATGTATTTAATTTCAGCAAGCCTCAAAATGATGATATTTCTGTAATTTTACTATTATTTACTGCACAGTCTTACAGATATGTTTGTAGGCATGGAAACTGATTGGCCGTCATAAAACCAATAACATTAAACCCGGAAGAAAATCTCTTTCATTGATCTTTTACGGTAAATGTAGATCACGTGATTAAATTGTAAAAATAAACTTTGACATATTTAGTTAATGCAATTTCAATGAATAAGAAAACAAAGTATAGATGTATATGATTTCTTTCAGGAATTCAAATATCAGGTGAAATGCATTCATGACAGGTAAGTTTGACTTTATTTAACCCAATATAGGAAACTTTGTCACAGCGGCATATCAATTAGAACTCAACATGATACAAGTATGAGTATCGTCAGCATCCCTCATTGTATATATATAACTAGTCAGAATATTTATTGCATAAAGTGGTGTATTTTGCTAAAGAAATGTTTGGTTTTTTTTTCATTTTTCCTTACTTTGTCCTTAATTATCTCTCTTTTTCTATTTGAGTTTGTACTGTTACTTTTTTTAAAGCCACTCTCGGCGTCGAGCTCTTCAACAAAAAGTATACAGTTCCATATTTAAGACTTTAAGAGATTTAAAATAAAACCATCATGTCCTACAGCAGAATAAACAATACTATGAAGTCATCTTTCTACGTTTAATAATTTACAGACAAATGATCTTGTTATACCCCCTGTTGCAAAAGTACTTGCAATATGTTGCTGTCTGTCTAGGTCTATGTTCATCCACTGTCACGCCATGTTAACGAATTTTAAGCCCAACATATACTTTAGTCAATAATACCATATTACTATGCGGATATGTACTGATTTGAAAACTATACAAAGTAAGAACTATGATTACTTTTGACATGCATGTTTTGTTTTGCTGTGTGCTGTGTGTCAACTTTAGCAGTATTTCTCTTTATTCTAGTTTTGCTTTGCTTTACTTTACAATTTTGATTAAGTATTGATAAGGTGTTTTTAATAAGTTACACGATTTTCCTGTTGCCTAGGAGGAAGACAATTACGATTTCTATCAATATATTTCTCCTTCTCACGACAGGAAACTGCTTTGCGTATTTAAGAAATAAAAAAAAAGTATGTTTTAACGCTTATGAAACGAGACATTTTCTGTTATTTGCACATTGATACACATTCTAGTTTGTGAAATCATGATATAATCATGATATAAAATTTTCACAGAAAAGCTGGAAAAGATATTAAATGGGCAATCGAATAGAATCGAGAATAGAAACGGGAATGTGTCAATGAGAAAACAACTGGACAAAAGCGAGAAAATCCCACACCTGGAGGCGGGCTTCAGCTAACCCCTAAATCCATTAGTCGAGGAAAAAAATAAACAAACAAAACCAACACAAAAGTGAAGCGACAAAAAGACAAAAAAAAAGTTCACCAAAACACGAGAAAAACACCAATCCCCTAAATATCGAGAATGAACTCATATGCTCCGGAAGGGTAAGCAGTTGTTGCTTCACTACAATGGCACCCTTCTTGTTACTCAGATAGAATGTATGAAACATCATGTTTTTGTGTAACTTGTAGTAGTTGAAGACATGATATTTGATAGCCTCTGTTTAATAACTTTTTTTTCTAAACTCAGGAAACCTGACATATTGCATAGACACCATTTTATTCATAAAGATCGTATTTTGACTTCTTGATACCCGTTTACATTTCATAATGTTGCGTTGTAGTTTGCAGTACATTGTACGCCTATGTAAAAAGACAATGGTTTTACTTCAGACTCCAGACCCCTGAAATTCACTGCAAACTCAAGTTAACGACACTATGTTCACGGCAGGCCTCGGTTAAGCTCGCAAAAGACCCCTATTTGATGCACTACCGACTCCTGTTTATTTTACTGTATACCCCTGAAAAAAACACATTGTTTGCTGCAGACTTCTGTTTATAGTTCACTCTAGGCCTTTGTCAGTAGACACTGATGCTGTTAATGATACATATATAACAATATAATGATAAGTGCTCTATAACAGTGTGACAAAAATAGATAAAAAATTAATAATGCCCATTACGTTAATGAACTAATTAAATATTAATTACTATTAAATTAATGAGATTTGCTGCGTTTTATTTGCTTCAAAGTCAAGTCATAAAAAAATTTAAATGTATTCATTATTCAATTTATAATGATAAAATGCGCTCTTATCGAAGAAGCAGGTTATAAAGTCTTTATTTCTCCAGTACTTAAGATTGACACTTGAATTTGTCACGAATCCACTGAGGTGGCTCTCAATAAATTTACTCCAATTCTACGCATTGTGTTATATCCCCACTCAATTGGTGGTATACTGCTTTCAATTTGTCCGTTCGTTCGTCTGTCATAATATTTCGTTGTATATTACTGTGCTTCTGTGTTTTTTTATTTTTGGTCTGGAACTTTATTATATTTAATTGTACCTTGTAAGCAGTTTTGAGACCTGCCAGCCAATGGGCATTCCCTGTTTGTTGTAGATTTGATTATTCTATATATAGACACTGAGAATAGAATCATATTGAGGGTATAATTAAAAAAACAATACCTTAATATTCTTTGTACATTATAATACCGACTGTCTCAAAATAATTAAGAAAAACTCTACCTTGGTTTTTTTTAGATCCATTTATGAATATCATGGCACGGAAGTGTTGGATATGTTATTCAAATAAATTGGAAAACTTGCAATTGGAATCTACAAGAATTGTAACAGGTCTGCCAATTTTTACTAAAACTGAAACTCTGTACTCTGAGGTTGGTTCAGAATCTTTATATAAAAGACAAGAAGAGGAAAATGACAGAACTTTTGTAGTATGAATCAAAAACATGCACCCGAGTACTGTGCCTATGTAATCGTGTCCCTCCATGTGTACAAAGTACAATCAACTATCCGTTGCAAAACGGTCAAGATATCATTGTTCATTTTGGAGACTTTCCCTTACTACTGAATCTTTTATTCCATCCACAATACGAGATTGGAATAAGCTTGATCTAAATATTCGCAACATCAACTCTATATCTAAATTTAAGAAAGAATTGAAAAAGATTGTCTTCAGAATAAAATTGCAACGTAATTTCTGTACAGTCCCAGGAAACCAAATATTATTTTAACTCAATTGCAAGGTTTTTTTTATATTGGATCCTTCCTGTCAGTGTGGGTCAGATATTGAGGATGTTCATCATTTCTTTTTCGTTTGCCTGAAGTACATTACATGTAGAGAAACCTTACGCAACGATCTTAATTGACTGTTTTATTTACTTAACTGTTAACTTGCAGTGACTTTGACCTTTCGAATGAACAAAATCTCTTAATTTTCAAACGTGTTCATGATTTTATTAAAAGGTCAATCAGATTTCTTGTACCTTAATAAAGTGTTATTGATACTGGCACAGACTATCATCATCGTCGGCATCTTCATCAAAACCCAAGTTATCGCCAGAGAATATCTCAATTTTTGCCTCTTTCTCTTCTTCATTTTATTTATAGTTCGTATAATATCCAATAAATTTGTTCGCTTTACATGCATGCTCATAATAATATTATTATTTTTATAATCATATTGTATTATGGAGAAGACTTCATAAGTATCATTTACTTGTGTCTCATCCATTTTGCTTAGATTTAGCAAGTAAAATATGGTTAAATAAACTAACGCATGTCTGGTCGTAACTTTATCGCATGGTAAATCGTTGCCACTCGGCAAAGTTCGGAAAATATACGTCAACGTTACGATTTCAATGAAAAGCCAGACACTAAAATGAAAGACAAATAGTTTAAAACAGGGAGCTATATCATGAAAAATATCATAAATTAATAATAATATATATGCATTTTGTTTTCAAAGTTTTAATACTTCTGTATGCATTATATATATGTGTATGAAAGTGCAACAAAGTTCTAAACTATTTCAAAAATAAGGTTCTGTCTACAATGTTTAAATACATTTCCTTTTTTACTTTTAGGGATCAATATCTTTATCAGAATACCAACAATTACAATTATGAGTTAATTGTTGTTTTGTACGTTTAATAATTCATAAACAAATAATCTTTTAATGTCACCAGTAGCGAAAGTACTTGCAATATGTTGCTGTCTGTCTATGTCTATGTTCATAAACCGTCACGCCATGTTAAGGACAACAAGTTTAATATGTACTTTAGTAACCGTCACGCCATGTTAAGGACAAAAAGTTTAATATGTACTTTAGTAAAACAAAGCACTAACATATTAGTCTATGGATACTAGGAATGTTCAAAACTTTGCAAAGTAAGCACTATGGTTATCTTTGACATGAATGTTTTGTTTTGCCTTGTGATGTAAAATGTTTTATACACATCTTACGTGGAAGTATATTGATAAAAAAAATAAACCATGATATTTTTTTATCAATTGTATTATCAATCCTCGAGCCTTCGGCTCTTGGCTTGATATCATAAATTAGGCCTAATAATAAATCTGATACGAAAACTTAACTGATAATCTTTTCCACTTTGAAAACGAAAGGTGTTCAAACTTACATTATTGAATATTCTGCTTTATTTTGTTTTTGTTTTTAAACTGACGACGACTTTCCGTTTCATTCGAATGATTCTTTACTAGGCTGAATTGCTGCATTTGGATAAATATACTTTTTAAACTAACACTGTTCATTTTATACTTGTCCATTAGCTTTGGGATTTTTTGATGTTTTGGTATTTGATTGTGCGTGACAATTATAAGTAAAATATCAGCACTGTGTTTTGGCTCTAGATGAAGGTATTTATGGCAGTTTACATGGTTTTGTATGCCAGGGAAGGCTCTTTTCAGATTTTAAAGTTCTTATTAGCAAACTTTGCTTTTCGTGTGTGTGTGTGTGGGGGGGGGGGGGGGGGGGGGGGGACCGGGAGAGATCTTCAATAATAGTTACATTGAGAAACAGATATGAAATTTTATTGGAATACATCAAATGGATATTGAGATGAGATTCTCGGGAAAGGGGGGGGGGACGAAATAAAAATAACCGGGTTTCAGTATGGGTCTCAATTGTTTCATTTAGAAATAAAGACGTTTTAATGGCGAAGAAATGTCTCAAAACTCGATAGTTTGAAAACCGCAGAATTTTTCTCCAGGATGGTCATTCATTTTACTATAAAGTTAAAATTTTGAATGAAACGTTTCGTGTCTTTATCATTTGTCTTGACCACTGGACTTTGTCAATGGTTAACTCTAACACTGATTGGTGTCTATTTTTAAGACCGGGAGAGATCTTCAATAATAGTTACATTGAGAAACAGTTATGAAATTTTATTGGAATACATCAAATGGATATTGAGATGAGATTCTCGGGAAAGGGGGGGGGGGGGACGAAAAAAAATAAATAACAGGGTTTCAGTATGGGTCTCAATTGTTTCATTTAGAAATAAAGACGTTTTAATGGCGAAGAAATGTCTCAAAACTCGATAGTTTGAAAACCGCAGAATTTTTCTCCAGGATGGTCATTCATTTTACTATAAAGTTAAAATTTTGAATGAAACGTTTCGTGTCTTTATCATTTGTCTTGACCACCGGACTTTGTCAATGGTTAACTCTAACACTGATTGGTGTCTATTTTTAAACAGCATCTTAATGTTAATACCATATATAGAAATATAATGCATTATATACGTGTTGTACATCTGCATTGCATGTTCATCTACAACAAAAACACATTGTCTCAAAACAATGGTCTGTTTGACGTATAATACCAAGATATGAACAAGAACACTTGTATTCAACATTAAAACCTGGATATGTTTAAGAAATATATACATTGTTTGATTGTGTTTATTACTATCTGAATTTCTTCAATAAATAATAATCTTTTCATTCACCACAATGCACTCTCCAACACATCATTTCACCGATTCGTCATCTATGACATATATACAGCTCCATAATGACTAAATCATGGTTGATAGTTACACAATAAATCTCGTATTAGTCAAATATGCATGTAAAAGTAACAAGGTATAATTTCATTAATTCAATAAAGAAAATACACATTGAAATGGATTTAACTACATGTATATTGCGCTATTCTCATATGGAAACACCTAAATAATATGGTTCAAAAACATCCAAGTGCATATACATACTGTAAACAGGGAAATTATACAAATCTAATAATTGGTGCTATTGATGCTAATTAAGGGCGGCAAGTGTAAGGAGAAGGTACTCAGAGGAGGATACCATGAGAATGCTGAAATTTGTTATCGATAAATTAATTATTCGTTGAATTCGGTAAAAGATTATCACCCAGAAATCGAAAGATGTTAGGCATTCCGGCCGGCTCCAACTGTGCACAGCTCTTTGTGGATATATGTCTTTACTCGCATAAGAATCATCAATCCAAGATATCATTACAGAAATGTTAAATGCGAGTCCATTTTGTATCTTTATATTCAGCTTTAAAGATGACGTGCTTTATATAAATAACATTCCTTTTGATGTTAGCAATAATGAACTTAAAGTTAAGGAAACAGTAAGCTTAATTTGCTACAAATGAATACAAAAATGTCTTACTAAAACGGTTGTATCTGTTTTATAACGAGACCTACAGCTATCAAGAGATACACCAAAGATTGTCCCAACACCTAGTTATACGAGAAACGTGAGTTTGCATGGCTCAGTACCTTATCCTTACCTTAAGCTGTTCGGATATTTCTATATTTGTTGGTGTGTGTTTGTTTGCTTGTCTCGTCAGTGTGTTGTACTCTTGCTTTCAATTTTATGGTTTTCCTTCTTTGTTTTGGGGTTTGAAAGACATTGTTTTGAATTTTTTCCGTATGAATCCGAAGTGAAGAGATGGAATTCGAAACTAGAATTAAAAAGTATTTCAAAATTGCTATAATTGGGTAACCCTCAGATATTTCAGTTGCTCAATGACTTTTGAATTTTATATTATAGAACAGATTCGCAAAGATTTATGAAATAATAGAATATACTGTATATGAAAATAAGGAGATGTGGCATGATTGGTTATCGTACGGCCTTCGACAACCAGCAAAACCCATACCGTAAAGTCAGCAATCAGAAAAGTCCTGACATGAAAAAATGTGAAACAATTCAAACGAGAAAACCACCGGCTCGATTTATGACAAAACAATAAACGAAAGCAAAAATGTGAGAGACAGCAAACCAACGACAATAACGGAATAACAAACTCCTTACTTGCACACACACAACGTGGGAGGATTAAACTTGTTTGTGAGCCTCAATCCAATCTTTAACCATGCAAGGACAGTGATGTAACAGCACAACATAAGAAAAAACTGTAAAAATCAGTTGGAACTGGTTTATTTTTGTCATTGAGTAGCTATCTCATTCTATGTATGTTGGCGTTTGTTTTTGTTGCACTTCAGTGTTTCTGTTATTCCGTTGTTTTCCTCTTATAGTTGATGTGTTTCCCTCGGTTTTAGTTTGTAACCCGGATTTGTTTTCTCTCAATCGATTTATGACTTTTGGACAGCGGTATACTACTGTTGCCTTTATTTATTCATTGACGTATACTCCATATCAGAGGGTCAGTTTGTCACAGTTGATATTTATGATTTCGCCACTCTTTGTAGATGGTTATCGTTGTTTCTTAACGTTTTCGTCTATCTAGAAATTTGATCGTAATGAGTTACTAGTAATTATAAAGAAATCTGGTGCTTGTTCATCATAAACAAAAACTTTATAATTGTTTGTTTTACCATTTACTCCGAACTCCTTTAATCTTATTATCATATGACATTCAATTCCCCCAATACTCGGTCATTTTTATATCTATAATATCTTATATTATGTTCAAATTACCTCAAAAAATGAAATAGAAATAAACCAACTAAATATACAATGTCAAAATTAAAAAAAAAGGTATATTTTTCGCCTGCTTGATATACAAATACATAATCCGTCTTCTAAGCATTGAAAAGAAAATAATCCCTCTGTATCAATAAAATTATAACACGCTCATGGCCCATTTCAGTTACATAATTATAATGTAAATGCCCTATTTCAGCAACAAAAAGCTATATTGATGCCTCATTTCAGTAGTTAAATTATAATGCTTCATTTGAGTCATGAAATGTTATAGGAGGAATATGAAATGTTACTGGAATTTTTCAGGCAGAAGTAGTAGGCTGGTAATATAATGTTTGACATAAATTCCAATATTATTTGTCCGCACTTTAATGCACACAAACCTTTTCAGTGATGAAAATGCATACCTTCAAAAGCAATTATAGGTATGGAAATAATAAGAAAACAAATAAGAAAACAAACAGCTGCACCATGAACCGATTGTAATTATTTTAATATGAATAAAATAAGGTGCGGGATATACCTCAATTGAACAGCAACCCGGCCGGGATATACCTCAATTGAACAGCAACCCGGCAACAAAAATAAAAAGCAGATATAAGTAGGAAGATTTATTTTGGATTCTGTAAATCGTATCCATCGTACGGTTTTGTATATTTAAGTCTATGAACTCTTTGGATTAGATAGCAACAAAATTATCTTTTATTCTTTGTATTACAAATGGCAATGTGACGAAAATACTTTCCCTTAAACAAAGCACGTAGAAAACGTTTCAAGCGCGTGGGCTATAATTGTGTTATAATCTTTGTCAAATTTGACAGATCAAAGCCCTTGTAGGAAGCATCTTTATTGTATAGTTTTAATGAGGAAAATATTTGTAATTACTTGAATACAACACACTACCAAACAATGTCGCAAGATCTTTCTTATAAGGTTTATACGTAATCCAGTACACTTCTGTCCATCCCAAACAAATATTTGAATATGAACCATTTTCATCATCAACTTCAAACTTTCGAAAGCGTCTTTAATCCAGGAGGCAAGAGTTTGTGCTACGCCTTATCTAGCTTAAAAAATATCTCAATAGTAATTTACGATGATGTTCTTAGCAATGTTTCCGTGTGTATTTTTTTCTTCGTGACATTGGAATTTTGGTATTGTCAAAGACGGTCGGTATCCGTCGACTCACCACGGTTTTTTCGATTAAAATCCACAAGGTCTCCTTGACGTAAACACCACATCTTCTTTAATTCATATTTACTAACAGTTATAATTTGAACTTGATGAAAGTAAAGATTGATCGATTGTTGATTGCTTAACGTCCAGTGGAAAATAATCAATGCTTTAAAAGGACGAAAACGACTTTAACAATAAACTAATTAGGTATATGAAGCAAAGTGAGTCGACTTGGACATAGAGCTGGACATTTTGAAATGGCAGGGGTAATCTTACCTAGCACTAGGTCACTAGGTCACATGCAAACCCTCAAAGAGATGTTGCTAAGGTTATTCTAGATGTACCCCAAACAAAAACCAAATCGAGGTATCGCATTTAAAATTCCCATTCGAAACCGACATGGCTGTGTACTTATACGTCCCGCACAGCCATGTGCATGCGGGTGGCCCTATGCATGGACAAGGTCCAGTTTAAACGTTATGAAATATACGAAACACCACAGGACGTTGAATATGTGTTTATCCTCTTGGCCGATTTAACATATATACCAAGTTTACCTTTTAATTTGGGGTAATATACTATAATGGTATTTGCAAACTAACTACCGACTAAACGTTACTAAAAGTAACTTAAACCTATTTTATGAATTTTAAACGCTATTTTATTCCCAGTTCTAAACATTAAGATTATATAATAAGCACTTGTTAAACCGAGAAATTTAACCGTTGAAACAATGTCAACAGCTGCTTCAAATTAATAGCATAAGATATTAATATGATAGAAATCAATGAACAATCCATACTAAATCTCAACCAAATGGAGATATTGTACTATAAAAATATATGCTGATGTGGTATGATTGCTGATGAGACAAATAACCATCAGAGTCCAATACGGAGCGTTTAGTAAGCAACTATAGGTCACCGTACGGCATTCAACAATAAGCAAAACTTATACCGTAAAGTCTTATCGGAAGTCGCTATTTTCTCGTAGCAAGTTCCCAATAATTTTTTGTGTGAACTTTGAATGGCCGTTTGATAAAGTTTTCAATAGTCTTTTAGTTCCTGGTTCAGCATTGATAGTAAAAAAAAAGTCCGAAAACATTCGTGCAAAGCTGACGATATGGACCTACGAAGGTTTATATTATAGGACTGAAGACGTTCTTGAAAAGTACAATCATGGCACAATGCCCTTCATATTGATCGCCTGGGTCTTTTTGCATTTTTTGTTTGCTTGATTTTCTTTTCTTATGACGTTTCTTTTATTCATTAATTTTCTTTCGTTTCGTTACTTCCTACTCAAAATACATTTACATAAAAGTAGAATAAAACATATGTACTATACGTATAATGTGTAAGCTTTGTATTGGAGAGCTTTCTACTGAGTTGCTCTGAAACATTTTAAACATGTTTATTTTTTTAGTTTGTACTGGGTATCAACGTATTTATAGATATACTGTATGGTATGTTTTCTTCTTTTCCATCGTACCTGCTGTTTAAAATTATAAAGCAATTGTCATTTATTGAAATAGAATGTCACATAGCGTTTGCACTAAAATAATTAGCTGATTTTTTAATGGCAGACACAGACTTGTAAAACTGATTTCCCAATATCAATTTCAGATTTTATACGTTCAGGGTCGAGTCTGTTCGTTTGACATTTATCCTGGAACGAGTTGTACTTTTCGAAACAGCTGCAGTTAGAATCAATAAAAATATTATAAGATAAAAACTGGGAAAAAATGTAAATCTGAAACGAATAATATTTATGGTGTTTTTATTTCATTGAATACATATTGTCAAAGAGAAATATTTGATAAGTATTAAACTAAGGTTTGGGTAGACAGCAATAAGATAACGGTTCTTTGCAACGCAGAAATATGGAAAGTATAATAGTAAATTATATATTATTGTCCGTTTGACTTTTATATATTTGCAGAAAAAAATGTGTATCTATTGGAGAGTTGTCTCATTGGCAATCATACCACATCTTCTTATTTTTAAATTAACATCCATTAAAAAAAAATCTTCATGAATGTTGATAAATGATATATACGAACTCTACATTTGTTCTATAATTAAAAAAGTCTTCGCGTTTATTTGCAAATGCATTGGGCCACAGGTACGAGATTTTTTGAATATATGTATATATACTGAATTACAATGTATCTATACTATTAAATGAGAAGACCTCATTTTGTGTGTCGCTTCTCTTCCTTCCACAATAAATAAATCATCATGCCTCTGTGTCCTATAGGTATCATGCATAGTCGCATTTTTCATCCTCGCTTATGATTATTCAGTTTGGGTTATTTTGGAAGGAAACGATAATAAAGGCGTCCGGATATTGTTTCCGTCATCGGACGGACTCTTAATTCATAGACAAGACTTCCGTTTAGGACTCTAAAATTACACATAATTTTCATAAGTACTTGGGAACAGGACAATTATTTTCGCGTTTTATGTATACAACATGTACTATGATAATACATATACTATAAATAAAGTGTATTTGCTATTTGCTATCAATTCCAAGTACTTTATTTATAGTATAGGTATGTTCATAAATTTTTAATATACAGAAAAACGCGAAAATAATTAAAATTAACAGCAAACAAAAAATAACGAACTTTGGAAAAAAGGGGGAGGGCTAACAAAAAAATGTAATGTCCCCAATTACATGTACCTATGACCTTTCTAATTTGATACCGTTTTTGAAATTCTCCAGTCATAAAATCTTTTACAAAAATTCATCCTACAACAGATTACATACTTTCAACCGAGCTCTAAAAGCCCACGATTTCGCGGGTGTGTTCTAGTATACATATATTTAAAAAATATCTTCTCGAACCTGTGCATTGGGCATGCAATTTTCCCAAGCGTAGACTTTGATGTTAAATTATTTATATTAGATACTAATATGTAAAGACGTATCCAGTTGTGTATGACCGTTGTGTAGCCTGCTTCTAGATCCCTTTTTTATTCCTTGAAATCAATAATATTAAACAATTGGAAAATTCAGTCTTGTTTCTGATACGCTTCTACAGATGTAGTTGTGGTGCTTCCCTTTGGTGCGACATATGATTCTATAAATAGACTGGCGGAAATAATTTATGCATTTATGCCAGATATTGAACGATTGAAAATTAAAAAAAAATCGAAAATAGGATAATCTTTAACCACATGCTTTCAATTAACATGGTATTTTATAGAGTTCAGTTGTTTAATGCGCTACCAATAGTAGGTTACCTCCTATGAGATGACTTAGTAGCCTCGGTCTGATTTTTGTCAGTTAACAGATCGGTTTGTGTTGCATTTTCAGTTTCAATGTAATTTATTTTTGTTACAATTATTGATTGTTTTTAAACATATGTAGCTTTCAACATGCTATATTAAAGCACATCCTAATTTGATAATGTTCTGAGATTTTCTGTAGCAAAAATAAGGGGTCAAATTTCGGAGAAACGGTTTTGTGTCAAAATTTGATCTTAAGGATTTATATAGAAATAAGAAGATATGGTATGATTGCCAATGAAACAACTTTCATCAGAGACCAAATAACGTAGAAGTAAGCAATATTAGATTCAAAAGGATTTAGAGGTACAAAAAAATGTAGAAAGAGAAGCTAACTTTGTATAAAATTGATTTTGCCTTTTTGACAACTGTATCGGCAAACCTTCTACACATCAGTGGGGAGATTATTTTACTGAACAGTCATTAAGATATATGAAGTAAAGTTGCCCATCATATTTTATATGATTTAAACATTTGATTGGTGTATTCTTATAGCAATCATAAGGACTATGCGTTGTTTTAGTGTTCGAAATAGGAAAACAAAAAAGCATACACAATTTGAACATAAAAACAAAATATATAATATGCTATACATTAAGAGATGTCAGACGAAACAAAATTGTAAATATATATATTTTTTTAAACAGCTGTTTCGCATCGCGCTTTTATTTAAATTCAGAAATGAGATGTCTAATACATCTATTGCTTTCCTTGGCGTAAACGTTACAAAAGGGAGAAGGAATAAGCTAAATAGCATTTAAGACCTCTGGTCTTCAACTTTACCGTGAATTTAAACTCCTCTCGAAAAGTTTGAAAATTTAAAAAGGAAAATATAAAAAAATGACACAATTTAGTCAGTGTGATAAAATATATAATCAAATCAAAAGTATGCCTGTATTTCTACGGCAAAAACAACCACTGGGCTATTTTTTTTATGGTATTCATTGGAATATTTTCTTTCTTCGTTTAACATACATGACGATTCTTAAGGCATCAGACATACTGATCCGGAGTTATAGACACAATGTTATGTAAATTATTAAACTTAATGAGATTTTAAGAATTTCAAATCAAATTATAAATGCCCCTAGCAAAGATAAACAAATGATGAATGATTATTTTTGAAAAATGAAAAATGTCAATATCAAAAATAATAAATTTTTTAAAGTGCAAATGAAACCAACATTAGTTAGAGTATTAAGTTGACATAGCAATACCGTATTTTGTGAACATTTTTCCTAGTTTGATCTGAAGATAAACAAACACACGCGCCTATTGCTTACTTTATCAATAAAACAACATCACAACGATATACCATACAAGGAAATTCTTTCTCAAATTACTGTCAACTATCCACGTATGAATTTTTCAAAATTCTGAAATATACAAAATTGCCTACATTTATCGAATAAATTAAGACACGTTGAAGATGCTATGGAGATAGACATTGTTTAAAAAATTTACTATGATCCCGGGCATCAAAATCTTATCTTTTGTGATACAATATGGTAACAGAATACTCTTTTAAATAAAAATTGCAATTAATAAAGCCAATTTGAACTTTCTTATCGGCAAAAATCTCCACATGACTTTTTTTTCCGTATAAAGAGAAATTCCCGTAGGAGACCGGACACTTTGCAGTATCAAACCCAACAAAACATTATAAGGACCAAACATGGAGTCTTATCCTAGTTATCGAAAATATAATCTAAAGTATATCTACATGGAAGGTAGGATTGTTTTACTGGATTTTTTTTTTTGTTATTAGCTACATGATTGGTCACTTCCGTATTAATTTTGTTTATACGTTGTAATTATTTATTCAATATACGTATACAACGATTTAACTTACAACCAATTTTCCTTTTTTGAAATATACTTATTGTTTATTTATCAAAATAACATCCTTTTCCTCAATAAATAAAATATTTCCGAACACTGATTTTGAAATAGGTAAACCAATGTATATCTTTCTCCATGTGCTTTTTAAACCCTTTTTTACCCACTGCTGCCTTAACAGTACCTTATGGATAATTTTACTTGAAGCAACGGTATGATTATAACTTTTCCGTTCGTCCGTCGTCACTTTACTGTCGCTTGGATAACACCTTAGTTTTTTGTAGAAGGGCGGCTCATTTGTATTTGATGGCAAAAAAAAGAGACGGTAGATATCAAAGGGATATTCAAACCCATAACTGACAACGCCATGACAGAAAACCCATAACTGACAACGCCATGGCAGAAAATCCATAACTGACAACGCCATGGCAGAAAACCCATAACTGACAACGCCATGGCAGAAAAACCATAACTGACAACGCCATGGCAGAAAACCCATAACTGACAACGCCATGGCAGAAAACCCATAACTAATACCCCGTTCACACTATGCCTTTTTAAACCGGGTTCGACCCGAATTAGTTAATCCAGGTTAAATTTAGGAAGTGTGAACGCCTTAACCCGGGGCGAACCCGGATTAAAATTACCCCTCATTTGAGGTGGAGTTAATGTGGGGCGAACCCGGGTTAACTACTTCACTTCTAAATGTGAACGCAAAGTGAAGTTAATGTGAGGTTGTTGCTATAGTGACATATGACGTTTGCTTAAATAAGTCTTCCATGTGACGTAACTATTACGTGACTTCATATATCGAATGACGTCATATTTTGACAGACTTCCAGTTACCGTATTTACTTACTCACGAATTATATAACCCATATTAAATTAGCGGCAGCAAGAAGGATATAAGTGTATTTATCTATGTTGAAAAACCTGCATAATGACAAATGATAAAACCTATAAGATTTCCGTCGCTTTTTTGTGGGCGAAATGTGTGCAATTTGGATAAAGTGACGAAGTACGGTAAAAAAAATCAAAATTCGAAAAAATGCATCTATAATGAAAAAGAAAATGAAAATATGTACAGTGAATAGATGCGGGTTACAATTTTGGCGCTTACATTTCTATTTTTGTTAATTTTTTATCTAGTGTGAACTGGGGTAGTTAATTCGGGTTAATTAACCCGGGTTCGACCCGGTGCAGATTTTATAGTGTGAACACAGTATAACTGACAACGCCATGGCAGAAAACTCATAACTGACAACGCCATGTCAGAAAACTCATAACTGACAACGCCATGACAGAAAACTCATAACTGACAACGCCATGGCAGAAAACTCATAACTGACAACGCCATGGCAGAAAACTCATAACTGACAACGCCATGTCAGAAAACTCATAATTGACAACGCCATGGCAGAAAACTCATAACTGACAACGCCATGTCAGAAAACTCATAACTAACTGACAACGCCATGACAGAAAACTCATAACTGACAACGACATGGCAGAAAACTCATAACTGACAACGCCATGGCAGAAAACTCATAACTGACAACGCCATGTCAGAAAACGAAGACGACGAAAAGCATAATAACAATCTGCAAAACATAGCATCGAAAACTAAATACAGAGCAACACGAACCCCATCAAAAACCGGGAGTGATCTCAGGTGCTCCGGAGAGTAGGCAGATCCTACTCCACATGTGGCACTCGTCATATTGCTCACGACATATAACATAATTATTAGCTCTCAGATATTCTCTTCGTGTGTAGTCACCACCTTTTCAGTTTGAATAAAATATATCTTTCTGCTCGATTACCAGGAAATCAGAAAAAGGGAACTTATGGGAAATGTAGAGGCCTTGAACAGCTATCTTATTAATATTAAGATATATATATATATGGAGTTTGTAGTTTCTTAATTCAATGTGAATGGTTTCTTTATATCAAAAGACTTTCATCAAAAGGAACATTTTCAAGTTAAGACGTCTATATAGATATTGTTTTTTTTCTGGGGGAAAAGGGGAGGGGACTTGGGATTTTATCGCATACCTCCTCTCCCACATAAATGTTACTAACGTTCTTTAATCTAATCTTTAATTTACAATTTTAAGCTTGATTTCTGGGTCATTTTGTTTGATAGATGATATTGTCAAAAGCTTAAACAACTTAATGAAAAAATAAGAAAAAATATAAAGAGTTAAAAAAAAACTTTTATCAGGTAAAATTTGAAAACAAAAATGAAAGTCATTTTGTTGGGCAAAGTTTAAAAGCAACAACAAAATGACAAAACTTCACAGTTTGGTGTTATACGGAAGAAATTGATTCTGTCATAGATGTTTAGATATTTTAAAAATAACTTATTTCAGTTTATTGTCAACGACATTGGATGATTTTTATTTTACTCGCGAACTTCATGTAACAATTTTTTAAACATATTTCAAAAGGATCAGACACATGGTTTTCGAACTTAGAAAATCTTCTTCATTATATACAAATAATAAATAACCGAACAAAATCGAATACATGTGAATAACATCATATACAGTAGTTTATGTATTATAACCATTATCATCCAAAGATATATGTAATTCATTTGAGTATTTCGTTTTTAGAGTTAAATTTGTATCCTCAAGAAAACCAGGAGGTTGAGATTCGCAATATTTATTGTGTTAAAATTATACAGAAAAAAGCTTATCATATTTGTTTTGCGTTTATTATTTTGTACATAAATTAGGCCGTTAGTTTTCTCATTTGAATTGTGTAGATTTGTCATTTCGGAGCCTTTTATAGCTGACTATTGGTATGGGTTTTGCTCGTTGTTGAAGGCCGTATTGTGACCTATAGTTGTTAATTTCTGTGTCATTTGGTCTCTTGTGAAGAGTTGTCTCATTGGCAATCATACCACATCTTCACATTTTTATATTATTTATTTATTTGTCTGTAAGCTTTTCTTTTGATATATTGGCGTTTGTAGATCATTGGAAGAGCTAAGCGTTTCTTACAAGGTTTGGAGTAATACATATAAGGATACTAGAGAGAAAGATGTCAAATTTTTTAATACATGTAGTTGACTTTTTCACTCTAATCGTTTGTAAGGAATGGTTTGTACTCGCATTTCAAAACCGGTGTAATTAAAGTATATACATAACCTACTTTACTTCGAACGAATGAACTACTGGTACATAACTATGTTATCTTGATTATTGCAGATGCAGTTTCCTTCAAAAGATAATCGCTTCCCAAATTTCAATCATAAGTGGTAAAAATATTAATCCGATTGTTTAAATTGTTATCGCAATAATGCAACATTGTCGTGCACACTTTTGCAAATAAGTTCCTTATTGCACCCCATATTTGTACATATAATACTTAAAATTTGCATATTTAAGTAATTTGATTATCTTAATTACACACAAACAGCCAGTCAATGATTCCATTTCTTGTGTGCCGTTAATCAAGTAACAATGTTTGGCGGTAAGTTTTTATGCCATTTTTTAAAAATGAAATTCACGGAATGAAAAACCAGGAAAAAAATTGGCTCGGACTGTACATCATGTGTAACTTTTATTTCATTTCATCTATTTATTGCAAACATGGGCTTTCAAATATAGTTTTGAAGTAAAATATATTAACCGCAAAAAGAGAATGTTTTTATGTAGTTTTTTGTTGTTTCTTTGCCTAATTGACATTCATTAATATAGTTTTTTTTTATTTATCTTGAGGCAATTTATTTTTTTAACCACATATAGCTTGCATGACCATCCAAAGTGGAAGGGGGCATAGGGATGTTTTGTTAATCTGGGGTTAGTAAGTTGTAATGCCCGTGACACTAGTTACTCGTGATTATAGAGAGCAAAGCATCCTATTTGTTTGAGACCCCTTGTACCTGTCGATGTTTTGAAACGTAAATGTCGATATAATGAAACCTTTCAAGTTTGTACCTGTCGATGTTTTGAAGCGTAAATGTCGATATAATAAAACCTTTGTACATGTCGATGTTTTGAAGCGTAAATGTCGATATAATGAAACCTTTGTACATGTCGATGTTTTGAAGCGTAAATGTCGATATAATGAAACCTTTGTACCTGTCGATGTTTTGTAACGTAAATGTCGATATAATGAAACCTTTGTACCTGTCGATGTTTTGAAGCGTAAATGTCGATATAATGAAACCTTTGTACCTGTCGATGTTTTGAAGCGTAAATGTCGATATAATAAAACCTTTGTACATGTCGATGCAGCAAAGCCCTTGTACATGTCGATGAAGTGATGCACTTGTAGTATACATGTCTATGCTCTGAAGCGTACATGTCCATGTAGTGAAGCCCTTTTACATGTCTATGTAGTGAAGCGTACATGTCGATGAAGTGATGCCATTGTACATGGCTATGTAGTGAAGCGTACATGTCGATGCAGTGAAGCCCTTGTACATGTCGATGTAGTGAAGCGTATATGTCCATATAGTGAAGCCCTTGTACATGTGTATATAGTGTCGCGTACATGTCGATGAAGTGATGCCCTTGTATATGTAGTGAATCGTAGAAGTATAGCAAGTATATTGTTTATCGTAGTGTCATGTGGATAAATGTATAACAAATAGTATTATTTTCAAATTATTTTTTTTTACCATGTTGCATGCATCATAACTAGTGGTGGTATTAATAAGCAATTACATGACCCTCTACGCGAATTTAAACAATGAGTGGCACAAATGGTTAATTGTTTTACTTATCCGTCCCAATTCGTGTGATTTCAAGATGAATTTTAATAGGGTTCGTGTTTTTTGGGGATTTATTTTGTTGGTTATTGTTTAACGTTTCCTGTTATTTTCTTTTCTTTTTGTCCAGTTGTCTTCCTACTTTGATTATTGGTTCATGATTATTCCTGTGTACAAATATGAGTATACAAACATTCATCTGACAAAATCTTTTCAAACTTGTTATTTCTATCATATTTTCATACATTTTATGTTCATTTCTTCCCAAACAATTGATCTGAATATTCTATTACACAAAATAGTATATATAATAGTAGCCTTATATTTTAAGTTAAAATCATTTTCCCGATAAACATTCTTGTTTTTCAAATGTTTGAATTTAAAAATAAGCACATGAATTATCTTTATCAGTGCGCTGCCGATTAATCGTCAGAAAACCTATAGTAGTCAGCATGTCCGTCCGTTCGTCAAAAATCGTTTCCACTCTCAACTTTTGAATCCCTTAGATATCAGTGAAGTCACAACTACCAGGTGTGTCGCGTAAAAGGGAGAAAACTACCCTAAAAGTATTGGTCAAAAACTTAGTTCAACTAAGCGACCCCCGTGCATATGTACAACAATTGTTTCCTCTCTCTCTCTGACTTTAAAATCCCTTGGAGTTTAGATTGATTGACTGACTGTTGGTTGTTTAACTTCAAGTGTCAAATAATCGTGCATGTTTAAGAGGCATCGGATTTACGTCTCCGTTATGACCGGCCGTGTCTGTGAACTTTTTCATCCTGCGAAGCCAAACGGACGCATCACTTTGTAAAGGGTTTTACTGCTGGTCGGAAGAATGCCAAAATGACCATATTTCTATCCCCCAGTCACCCTTGGGGTACATTGGAGTTTAGGGATGAAACTTATTCACCACTAAGTATGATGATGATCATGGTAAAACTAATTAACTGAAGTTGGACACTTCTATGCATAAACGTGGTATAATCTTAATTGCATCCTAATATACTTATTTACATACTGAGGAGCCCTTGGTAGGGTTCCCATCACTAAATTTTTGCACAATATTTGTGCTTATAAATATTTTTTGATTAAAAATCTGTATTTATGAAAATATTTTTATTTTGAATTTCAGCTGTGATATTTACATTTTTTTATTTGTTGGTAAATGTCTAATTACTTCAGCGGTCGATGTTTTGTTTTTTGTTTGTATTTTCCACAAAAGAAAAGAATGAATGAAACAAAGAGACATGATAATATTTGTTTTCAGTTATCTTGAATAGAAGCAAATTTTAAAACAGTTCAAAAGGACTTTTTAACAATATGGTATTATGTGTAAAACACCTTGATTATTTCCAATATTACAAAGTAAACATTTGTCGTTGGTAGTCGTCTGCCGTTATTGTTTTTCGTTTAATTTTATTTACTTAAATACTGTTAGTTAACGCTTTTGAAATGTTTTACATTTTGCTATTCATGAGCGTTTTATAACTTACCACACGGTATGTGTTTTGCTTATGATTTCAATCATCGATACCACATCTTCCTTTTTAGCTCGCGATCGCCTGGTCCAAATGGACAAATGAGCTTTTCTCATCACTTGGCGTCCGTCGTCCGTCGTCGTCGTCGTCTTACAACTTTAACGATTTATTTTCATTATTTACGATTTATTAGAAAACACTCAGACACATTTTAACAAAAATCTTCTCCTCTGAAACTACTACCAAAGTTAGCCACAATCATCATTGGGGTATCTAGTTTAAAAAAAAGTTTTGTCTATTATTTTGAAAACCGTTATAAACAAAGAAAATCTGAAGGAGCAAAAATGTTAAAAATGTTGAGCTCTACCAATTGTCCATATACGTCAAAACTATCAGACGACTTCTTATAGGAGTTATTGCCCTTAAATGAAAAATTTTACCATTTTTTTTCATTTTTGCCTATAACCTTGAAAACTATAATAGATAGAGAAAAGATTCACCAGTATCGTTCGAATAAAAATGATAAAAAGGCGCAAGTACGAATCGTCAATCGACTCCTAATTAGAGTTATGACCCTTTGATGACGATTTTTACCATTTTTTTTGCGTTTTTGCCTTATATCTTGAAATTATAATAGATAGATAGAAACTTAAATAAGCAAATACGATCAGCAGGACAAGATCTACAATTAAGACTATATAAAAGAAATTGTCCGACGACTCCTTTTTGGAGTGATTGCCCTTTAATGACGATTTTTACCATTTTTTTTAGTTTTGCCTTGTATGATAAAAATTATAATAGATAAATAGACACTTTAAATCACAAAAATGATCAGCAAAGCAAGATCTACTAACAAGTCAAATTTTGTGAATATAGTTAGAAGACTGTCATTCTTTATAGGAGTGATTGCCCTTAAATGAGGATTTTTTTTACCCTCTTTAGTGTTTTGAGCAAAAGTTTTTTTTCTAGCCAAATTTTTACCCGCACCAGAAATTAATGTACTAACATTTGCTCTTGATTCCGCCATATCATATAAACCAGATAATTTAGAATATTAAATTGAAATAATTTTGGTTTATGTTTTTACAATATTTTAATGGGTTAGTTCACAAGGTAACAGTCCACAGGGAGACATGTCGCCTTTCCCAGACACACTTTTCTGACCTCGAGTCAGATTCGTTGTTCTTCTGTATAAATAACGCGTGCTCGCGGTGGGGAAGCAACACATGCCCAATGTTTTAAAGTCTTTGGTTTGACCCAGGCGGGATTGGACCCACAACCTCTCGGACTCGAGGCGAGCACGCTGCCAATAGACTCGTCAAGGTGGTCAATGCAAACAATCATTCATTTCAGCATGTATTTTCTTATACTGAAATGAATATAATAAAAAGGCCTTTTTGTGCTGTACAAACAACGATTGCATGGAAAGATATCTAAGGAAGTTTATGTTTCTAGAAGCATTGGGGTTTTTGGTCGTTGTTGTGAAACAGTCAATGAAAAAAATAAGCCAGAACTAGTGTTCAATGACATATATTTCCTAGGATTGTCCTTTTTAAAATGAAATCCCAAAATATCCAAAAATACGTTACGGATACTTTGGAATTAACCCGGACTTGTCTCTAATTAATGAACAGTGTGCTGCTATTGACGTTAATAAACAGGTTATATCATATTCTTAAATAGACCTTGAATATGCAAATTTTTAAAATCATATTTCTCGTCAATTATTTTTACCCTGACTAGAAATGATTGTACTAATATTTTCTCTTGATTCTGCCAAATTCACCAGATAATTTAGAATGTTAAATTGAAATAATTTTGATTAATGATTTTACTTTGTCATATATAGACTTTAAAAAAACATTAATATCATATTTCAATGGTGTCAGACAACAGTCAACAGGAAGATATATCGCCTTTCCCAGGCACAGTATTCTGACACCGAGTCAAAGAGCCTTTAATACCGCCTGCTCGGTGGGGTAGCAAAACATGGCCAATGTTTTTGAATCTTTGGTTTGAGTCAGGCGGGGATCGGACCCACGACCCCTTGAAATCGGTGCGAGCACGCTGCCAAAAGATCACAAAGGTGGTCAATGCAAATGATTATCTTCGCTGTTATTGACAATCACGTTGTTTTCCGTTGCTCATGTATCGTTCATTTCAGCATGCGTTTTCTTATACTGAACGAATATGAATGGCCTTTTTGTATTATGTAAACAACAATTGTTACTATAATAAATACATACATGCATGGAAAGATATCTGAGGAAGTTTATTTGTCTAGAAGTAGTGGGTTTTTTGGTTGTTGTTATGAAACATTAAATGAAGAAAACAAAACAAAGCAGAACTATTGTTCAGTGACACACATTTCCTTTGATTGTCCTTTTTTTAAAATGAAATCCCAAAATATCCAATAATACGTCTAGGATTCTTTTGTATTAAACCGGACTTAACTAATTACATTATAGTGGTAATACATTGGCCAATGAGAAGTTTGTTGCTATTGCTGTTAATAAACAGGATATGATATATTCTTAAACAAACCCGGAATTAAAATATCCCGATAGTTATTAATATCAATCTCATTAATGTCATACGATTAATAGACTTTTAAATCGAGGGTCAATAGAAGACTATATTTAACATAATCTTGCATTTGAACGCGTTGTGATGAATGGTTCATGTAAAGTGCAATTTTTGGTGTAGTCGATTTCCTCAGGTTTTCATCTGTATTCTTTTAAATTGTATCGATAGTGTTGTTGAGTCTATAGCATCAAGATAGCATACATATAGAAAATAATGTGTTAAGTAAGATATTGAAATAACAGATTTAAAAACCATGGTTTTAAAAATCAAAGTCATATGTCGTTTAAAAAAAAACACACACATAAAGCCTCACATGGAAATAAAGATTTCTTCATAACATTAAATAGAATTTGACACATATATTTGAAACATTTATGTATAATATTTGAAAAAAAAACTTCAAAGGTGTAATCTACCACGATAAAAACATAATAACACGGAGGAGCAGATTAACTGTAAGCAGATCAATAATTGTTATCAAAAAGATGACAAACAGAACAAAATGACAATAAAAATATTTATAAATATATTTATAAAGAACTTAAGCCATTTATTCCAAAAGAACTAAAAGTTTAAAAAAATCTTATTTTTAGTAGAAATCATATACAGTCTCTGCAGTCAATATAATTGTTTGCATAAATCGATAGTGGCCTTATTCCTAAGCTGTAACTGTTTATCTGAAATCCAAAATGGTCGCAACCTCGGAACATTTTATAACATAGGGCAATGGGAAAATACTCATAAGAGCTTCTTCTTTGAAACGAGTAATAGTTTTGCCTTGATGATACTAGAGGAATATTTGTGCATGATTTTGACGCTTATTTCACAATTAAAATGAAATCAATGTTGCGTGTGTATATATAAATTAAATGTTCCTTCCACAAATTTATACTTCAGGTCTTAATTGGAGATTGAATATCTATAATTGTTATTTGAATGCTATGGAAAATACATCTTATCATAATTCATGTGTACCAAATGGTCTCCTCGGAGTTTAACTTTTGGTAAAATGTATACAAACAAACATGTCATCCATCATAAAATAACGTAGAGCAGGAACTGCTTATCAGAAGGGAGCACATGTATTCAACCCTGGGTTTTAGTGGGGTTTGTGGTGCTCAGTCTTTAGTTTTCTTTCTAGTGTTTTGTAGACCTTTTGTCGTTTTAATCATGAGGTTGTCAATTTCTCTTTGACTTATGAGTTTTGAATGTCCACTTGGTATCGTCAGCCTTTTTTCAAAGTAAACGGTTATTCCGACTTGAATAAAAAAGAAGGTCAACACATAGGAAAGATTTAAATAATAGGGATATCATGCGAAATTGACCCGGATCTTAATGCAGTAAATGATGGGTGTTGTATATTGCATGTCATAAAAACAATAATGGAAGCGTTTGTGAATGCAAAACGGATTTTTAGATAAACGTACGTGTAACAACATGATATATTTCCCTTCTGTGAACAAGTGTACATGTATGTAATAAAATGCAGTCACGTTACCCTTTTCCTGTTGCTTCTTTTAACAAATTATCGTATTGTTAAATGAATGTTTATGAGATTTTTTTTGGGGATCCGGATTGCAATTACATGTAGGTTTCTTGACGTATTGCATTGTGCAGTACTTTCCCGGGATGTATTTTATACATATGCATTTAGAACTTAATTGTAGAAATTTATACAGTTTACCCAATTTCTTTCATTAAAATTATACAATCCGTCTTTTTATTGAGATGTTTTTAAAATGTATTAATCAAACTGCTTATAGAGTATAACTAATAAAAAGCTGCTTTATGAGTGATTGATTGATTGATTGTTGTTTGCTTAGCGTGTAGAGAAAAAATAAACAATCAATCCAAAAAGGTTGGAACCGGGATGAAGGGCGGGAATTTTAACTGACACTGGAAAATGAGGGAATGTTTGTTAGGGTCGAACACTTTTGCATTTCAACAGCCCACATATGGACCCTGAAATCTGTATGTAACGATTCTTTAACGTACAAAGAGAATGTACCCACCAGACACTAAGCATTGGATTTAAAATCATTATTCTGACTGAATGTGGCAGCGTCTTTATACATCCTGCAATAACAAAAATGAACCTCTTTTTGTCGGATGGTAGAAGTCAAGGAATTACTATATTTCTAAACCCAAATCAACCCTTTTGGGAAAAAAATATTTTAATTGGAGGGGGCGTTGTGGTATTTCATCCATAATACAAAAGTAATACGATTATGTAAGAATTGTAAGAATGTTAATCAGCTTACTATTTCCAACATCAAAGGAAGGAAAATGAAAACGTACAGGTCACATCTCGGGTTTTAACATTGAACAAATATCCGTCCCGAAAGGAACGCTATAATATCCCCTTCCCTTCACCATCCAAAAATAAATAAGATTTAAAAAAACTCAGTCTCCTTGACCATATGTTAATCCGGTTCAACATCTCTATTCTTTGTGCATGTTTTTTTTTCTATAAAACTTTGTACAATTTCATTCATTTCAATGTTAATATTCCTATTTGAATATTATGTTCATTTGAAGTTGAAGAAAGACCTTCAGAAGTACACATCTTGTGTTTATAACTCATTTTTCAAATTTTCAGATGTATATAAAGCTTTATATAGAATGATCCTTTTTATACAAGTAAATTCTAAAAATAATCTGACCTTATTAAGTACAATTTATTTGTTTGTGATTCATTAATTCATTTGAAAGTTTACATTTTGTTAAACCCTAATATGTAAACGGGCATACGGGTATCTTTTATTATTTTTTTCACTAAAAATTTTGATTTTACTTTTAATTTTATTGCACGTAAATTAAAACTGCAGGCGAGTGGGGGAATAAATTTATGGAAAATCTAAACTTGCGTTGGAATGAAATTCACATTCAGGGTGACCCCATTGAATCATATTTTGTAAACTTTACGACTTTTTTCTTCTCAAGTTGTCTTTCTGAGGGGTTGTTATCACACCTTCGTTTTTTTGTAGGGTGACGCTTGCGTGCATTACCTACGATATCCCTTGAAATAATAATATCAAATATATCCCATAAACTTATGATTTTAATACTATAAGTTTTAATACTAAATATCCATGTATAAGTGATACAATTGTAAATAAATAACATGAACATATTAAAGACACCTACTCTTAAACTTGATCATTGATTACATTGCACATATGTAACATATTTAAATTGTTTTCTTTTACATTGTCAGGTAACACCCCTTTGATTCGATACATTTCCTTTAACGTTTGTTTGCACTGTATATGCACTTATCACATTCAAATTGCATAATGTCTAAAGTATCAACTGTAATATTATAACCGAATGTTTTACACAAAATCGCTTTTTCCACGAATCAATTTGTTAGGGGAGACTCTCATGGCTTTACAAAATTGTACTTTTGGCGTCGCCGCAGCTTCTATACCGATTAACCTAGCGTCTGTCCGTAGATGACATGTAAAGGTCACCTCAGTCTCAAAATATGTATTTTTGAAATGCCCTTTTCCTATTTTTTAATAACAGATCACGACATTTTTTACACAGCTTGTAATGCTTGATGATATAAACCCATTAATCTATAATCTGATACCCTACGCGTGCCTTGACGTTCGGAGTACTTCATCCACCAGTAAACAATACGTTCGGAACACTTCATCCACCATATTAGTAAACAATAGAAAATCAGATCGATTTCATTGCGATAACATCACTTTAAACAGAAACCGTTTTAAAAATATAATTTATTGTCTCTGTCGTTGATATTTCATTCCTTCGTTTTCTTTGTTTTAAATTAAAGATGCAAGTTAGCGTGCAAACAATAAGTATTTACGAATATATACTTAGCTAAATGTGGTTTCCAACAAAATATTTTAACTGATACATTCTTAATAATTTTAAATTGTGACATTTCATCGTACCAAACAGCATTCATGTGCACATAAGACCTACAACACAAATAATTATGTCATATACCGGTACATTCAAAATCAAATATTTTGATTATCAACAAAGTATTTTTATCACCTGTAAATTCAATAAAATAAATTTCAAGTATGCTTACTTGGAAAATGCTAGTTTAAGAAAATGGTGCTCATGATCTGTACACACATAGCTGTAGTAGGTTAAGATATACGTGTCTCGGATTGTGGATGTTTACTCAAGCTCGTTACTGTTTATCCCTACAGTTACTTTTATGTTACCCTGCCTACCTTTTCGGTAAATTTCATATCACTGTCTTGTTATTTCGAAGAGGAAGTTGAACCGAACATTTCAATGACATCATAATATTTTAAGACTCATTTGCTACTCTCAGTTCATAGAAATGCTTCATTTTTTTTACTCGCAACTGAAATATCATGATATCCACTTGCAAAAAACCTAAAAATCTATAAATATAATTAATGGATCAAAACCTTGTTCGGTCGTGGAGGCAATCGAGCGTACTATGCATAATAGGAAAAAACATACACCTTGCAGATTAAAATATGCAAATGATAAATTATTTAAGGAATGAATGTAATATTTTTTCTGTCTATGAAGAAATAAGATAAAAAATGTGGTGCACACTCACTTATTTAAAAGTGTGCACCACATTTTTGAGGTTATTTCGAATCGACAGAAAAAAATATTACAGTCATTCCTTATAATTTAATTCTAAATTCCATTTTTAAGGAGTAAATAATGAAAAAAAGTTGATGACGTCACGGTCACATGACAAAATTATGTCTATGAGCTGATAGATTGATTGATTGTTGGTTGCTTAACGTCCAGTGGCAAATATTTCATGCATGTTCAGGACAAGAACAAATTAACAATAAATACAATAGGTAGGTTCTGTAATAGAGGCCGTCCGGGATGAAGGTCGGGGAAATTTAGACTGCAACTTGAAAATGAGGATAAATTGGATAGGGACAGAAATTTTGCCTAGCAAGAGGCCACCTACGGACCCATCAAAGAGTTGTTGCAAGGGTTCTTAACGTGCAGAGAGCGTGGCACACTCTCTACACGAGTCATCGGATTTAACGTCCCCATTCTGACCGGACGTGGCTGCGTACTTGATACATCCCGCACAGCCAAACGGACGCCCCACTTTGGCAAGGGTTTTACTGCCGGTTGGAAGAAGACCTGTAGTGACCATACTTCTATTCCCAAGTCACCCTTGACGTGTTACATCCAAAATTAAATTACTTAGTATCAAATTATAACTAAACCAGATACCTGTTCGCTTAGTAACAAAGGCATCAAATCAGACAATGAATTTTATAAATATATTTTCTTGAAAAATGTTCACATAAACAGTTATCTTTAGCGTCTGCTAATATTTGTTCGTTTGGGCGGGGGGGATCCGACGATTCCAAGGGCCAATAAAAAGTAATAAGCTGTAGAAAAACAAACAACATCGTGTCCCCGTATATATTGTTGTTTGTTTGAACCGTTGTTGAGAGGTATTTGCAGGTAACCATATATATGCATATGTATATACACTGTATATACGGGTTTGGCGCCCGCAAACATGTTTACCCGCACGCTACATTCTGAATGTGCCTATACAAAGCCAAGAGCCTGTAATTTAGAGAATGTAGGTTGTTACCATATTTGTTTTTCGTTTATTTTGTAGATAAATCCGGCCATTAGTTTTCTTGTTGATTTTTTTTTACATTTGCCATTTCGGTGTTTTTTATAGCTTGCTATGCGTATGGGTTTTGCTCATTGTTGAAGCTAAAGGCCGTATGGTGACCTACATTTGCTAACTTGTACGTCATTTGGTTTCTGGAGGAGAAAATTCTCATTGGCAATCATACCACATCTTATTTATATATATCTGGTCAGATAAACAAACATAAGAACTGAATCATCACATGAATTGTTCAAATGCGTCGGCTTTCCTGTTAATTTAATTTGTTATTTAACATCGTGCCAATAATTCCATATCCAAAACATTGGCGGTGTTCACGTTGTTTTTAATGCATAACACATATTCAAAAGAGAAATTTGAAGTTCAAATACAAACACCACACTATATGAAATATTCAATAAAATGGACAATCTTGTTTTCCAAAGGTTGCTTCAATTCATAATGCAAACAAAAATATTTCACTAAATTAATCTAGCGAAAAGTAAGATATAACTGTACATGTGTTCCCAATTCAAACACGTTTTAAATAAAAAGCATTTCAGAGTGTTTGATTTCAAATAAGTACAACATAGTTAAATATGTTGGAATCTTTTTTTCTGTTTTGGGTTTATAATTCAATAATATATTACCCCACAGGTAACTATATCATATTCTAAAAACCACTGAGTTTTCAATTATAAATTAATAAATATGCTCGATACAGATTTGATATTTAAAATTTACTGTTATTACATCTGAAGTGACAACTAAATAATAGTTACCAGGCACGCGAACGAATAGATATGGTTCAAAATACAAGATTTGTACGACTCTGAACTAAAATAAAAGATAAATTGCTCAACAATATAAAAGATACTGTTTCACTGTTTATGTTATCCGGAAGTACCACGACAGGCGCGTGTATAGGATATTTTGATATTTACTCACTGAAATTTGAGTCTGAAAGATTAAATACCTTTGCTCGTGTATCGTGGTACTGTACTTTGACTGAGCAGGTCAGGAACACCACATCTCTTATTTTTTTTTTGTATTTCAAAAGTTAACATTAATACTTTCGATTCATATGTATATTTTTGTGGTAAAACATCATTCCTTCCATTTCTAACTAACAAACCAGTCAAATCATTTCCATAGCCAGAATTAAAGTACACAATGCATATAAAAAAGATATATTAAATAAATGGAGACAAAGCCTTCTCGAATAAATAAAATTGGTACAAAGAGAAAGAAATATGACTATCGTATATGTATTATGTCTAGTAATATTGAAAATCGGATATAACGCTTCCTTAATTGGCGCAAAATGCTGTTAAGCAGCTGTATTAAACCTGTTTATTATAATTTGTCTTTCAACCATAAAGCTTACATTATATTGTTTATTTATGTTAGAACGCTTGACTAACAATATGCATGTCAATACAATTTCTTAGAATAGAAAGATGTGCGCCATGTTGGGGGCAGTCTATAAAAATCATAAAACATTTAAATCAACATCATCTATGAAAAATAATTTGAATAACTGAAAACATTTCCAAGTTTCAGTAGTTTAAAATGTTGACCTTCAGATGATAATGAAGGATCTATTTCCAACATGAACTCTGCAAACACAATCAATGTTGTTAATACAATGGCGTCCACCTGTTGGTTTTTATCTCACATTTCTTCCTAGAATTCTTAAATTAAGTTATATTCAATTTTTAGATTTCCAACTTCGGTAAATTTAAATGTTGATTACCCAAAATAGACAATACGGACCTTAAATGCTCACTCTTAGATATATCAATATGAGCGTAGAAACGTTAGACTTTCCCGTCTTAAATGTACCCGATTTGGATATTTTAGAGTCAGGATCCGAAAATGTTTACGGTAAGAATTAAACGATTAATATTAGCAAACCATCATGTTCATATCAATGTTGATATGGTGTGATCACGTTTCTCCAACATTTGATAATTAGACTAAAACAACATTAGGGATAAGGGGTCCTCTTAAGGACTGGCATCTTGATATTTACCTGTAATTCACCTGTTCTTAACTAAAATATTGTTAGAAGGGATATTTTTTTAAAGATATATATTAAAACATTAATGAATTATGTTTGTTTACAGGTAAATATTAAAGGTTTAAAAAATAATTTTGTATGTTTACCTTTTAAAGTCCTAAGAATATCTAAGGAACTTTAAAAATATCTTAGTTCTTGGCGGAGTTTGTGTTGCTCAGTCTTTAGTCGGGTTTTTTTTGTCATGGCATTGTCTGTTTGTTTTCGACTTCTGCAGCGAATCTTTTACCGTTTAATGTGATAAGGTATAACGTTGATGAACAATACTTGTCTCGATATTGCATGTCCAGTTTCAACACTGTCCCCTAATTGACATGAATGATTATTAACATACACTTTGATAAATACCCACAATAATTTTGTTATTTTGTCTTAGCCTTAGTCAAACATTTAAAAACAATATTGGACATAAATTGATATTTTTTTAAACTTTTTATTTATTTGCCTCTTCTTTTTTGCCATTCAGGTTGAATTGCTCATTGGTATTTTTACTTTTCTTTCGATTTTAAACTTTTAAATCTGGAAGTTTCAGATGAAAATTAAACTTGAAAAGCACTCAGTGGGATTTTTCGTGCAGACAAAAACTAGCGAGATATTACATAAATATTTGGCCAAAATCAAAGTACTAAATTCATTTTATCTACCTTTCATCCTTCCTCAACATTAACCCACCATTATGAATGAACATAGAATTAGATTTATTGTCGTAAACGCATACACTAAATTAGTTTCAAAATTAGAATGAGACAAACTGAAATTTTTACTTGAATAGAAATATAAAAGAAATTCTATTTTTTTATTATTATTTTTTAAGCAATCCATTTTTGGTGACTATTTTCGCCGTTTTACTTTTCGTTATTGAATGTTTTAATAGTTTCTCGACAATATACTTTCAAAAATTCATAAGTGAGAAAATGCTACGCTTACAAGCCTTTTAAATCAAATGCTTTCTTTTTATTAATTTATCACAAATTTAGTGGATAAGTTACATAGACATGAGTTTTATTCCGTCATTTAATGTGTATCTTAAGCAGGGATATTATTACTTTCACCCAGTCTGGATTTGATCAGATATAAAGAGAAGCCGCTGGTGTTCAACTGGTCAACAAGTCTAATTCTGTCCTGTCCAACATATTTATTTGTTTCTCGAAAGAACGGTACTAAGATTGAATTTTATATTTAGCGTTTAATTTTTTTTACTGAAATTTTATGACAATAGTACAATAGAAATAAGCATTTGAGGACAATATGCAATTTCAAGAATCTGTTCCAAATACCAATTTCGTAATCTCTTTCTTTAGACGATTATCCGGGGACTAACTAAAACGCAATAAACTCAATAAAACCACTATAACAGACAAGCAACCTGAAAATCATAGCAAATAATCATAAAAAGAAAGTTGTAAATGATATAAAGTAGGTACATTTGTTTTCATTTTACTAATTTTATTTATTTTCTTTTATGAAAATACGTAAGGTTTTAAAGTCTGTCAAAATACCATTTTACATCCGTATATATTCTACATCCGCATATATACATAAATATATAAATATTTATAAATATATTTAAAAATTGAATGCTTCTTTTTGTAATCTATTGGAATTTAAAAGCGTTGACCGAAACTCATTTTGTGTGAAGCGCTTCATACTGAAAATGTGCGCACGGTCAACGCTTTTACAACCGTATATGAACTTCCAAGAAGAAGCATGATATATACCCTTAAAAATGATCTGAATTTGGACCTCATTTAATATGAAAAAAATCAGCGATCGATCGTGACTCTTCAAAATATGTGTTTTCTTAGAAAAGTTACCCATAACCACCTGTCATTTTCGGAGCTTCTTTTTCAAAAATATTTTTTTTTGTGATTCACGAGTGTTCAATTTAAATTGAAAAAAAGTAAAAAAAAGAAAGCGAGAAGTTACATTGTTAAAGGCATAACCCGGGCATTAAAAACTCGTATATTCAAAATTTAGCTGTGACTTTCAATCATAGAAACCTTATTAACCACGGAAACCAATAGTTTTGCTGATTTATCATATTTCAAAGGAAATCAAGAACCATAGACTGTTTTTATGCTGAAAACAAAAGCAAAGACGGAATTTATTATACGGAAACCAACATTTTCAGTCGAATATCTCCTATTAAACGGAAAAACCTTTCAGATGCTGAAAATCAAAACTTTGTCTGGTATTTTATAGACAATCATATTGCCTTAAATAACAAGACCATGATGCAAATCAAACTACAATGATCACCGTAAAATTCTTGTTCTTATACATTAGAGAATCAGCTCTTAACTTACATATGCAGCTACATTTGTACCAGTGAAAATAATAGGTTCACAAAAGTTCTGTCATCATGAAAATAATATTTGTAAAAAAAAAAAAGAAATAACTAATGAATACCTAATTGACAAATGTTGGTACATATGACCAGTGATAATCGCGCGCGGTAATTGCGGCGTCCTAATTGTGATCTATGAAGATTTCAACCATTACCTTGACTTGCTTTGCTTAAATTTACAGTTGTTGGTTCTAATACATGCCACATTTATGAAGTATGACATTCTTATGGGCTAGAATATGTACCTGTATCTCAATTATATGCAACTTAATAGCTAATCATTTCTAGTAGAAGGGTGTGGTCAATGGTTCCGAGGAGTGCATATAACTTTTGAAGCTAGTTTCAGCATTGTAACAAGATAGCTGTGAACAGAAAAATTATTGAATTATTTTCATTTGCGTTTGTTAGATTGTATTTTTTTTTTAATGAGATGTAACATACTACAATTTCTAGGAACGAGATTGTGTCTTCCTTGGCCAACTCTTTATGGCCAATACTACGCCAAAAATAAAGGGTATTAATCGAGGCAAAATCAATAGTTATCATTCTGACAAAGCCGTCAGTGGTTGTCAGGAATGTTTTTATTTCGGAAATTTGGTGTTTTGACTCAACTCTGACAGTCTGTTTAATCTTTTCATATCGTGCAATTTAGAGTTCGTCATATTGTATAAAAACTTGTCTACTTTTAGATGCCAAATATTGAACTCTAGATTTATTTATATTTTTATTTTATTTATATGTGAAGTCGTTTGGTTGTTGTTTCATTGACTCAAATTCAAATAGATACAAGGAAATGTCTGGAAATTATGCTTACTCATTTGAGAGGAGTCAAAACTTAAGAAACTAGTTACAAATGTTTACAGGGATGATTAGTGTTAACAATTACATGTTTTAAAATAAGTAGTGTTTCTCTCTTAACTTCTCTGTTTATTTCTATAAACACTACCAGTCTTTATCGTTACAATTTAATGAATTTAATAGCATTTTGTTCAAATACCAACTGGCTTGTAATTAAAAATTAATAATATTGAAGTACATGTATCGTGAAAATGTAACAGGATTTTCTATAAAAAGAAATATTGAAAACCATTTCCTAATCGGTACGATACAATTCCCTTATTTTCTTTTTCTGTGAAACATTTTTTGTTGATTTTTAATGTGGCCTTATATTTTGTTCAATATTTACTATTGCGTAACAACGTATTTCCTTTACATCCGTGACTTGAATAGGAAATGACAATGACATTTTTAGCATATATACGTGTCAAGGTTACTACTATAAGTTGTAAGTGACGTTGATGTTTTAATTGAGCGGACAATTGATGATGCAGCAAGTTTTGGTTATAAGTGCTCGGATTTTGATTGGTTTACACATTATCAAATAAAGAGCATTGAATCTGTTGCTAAAGTGCAGTTCTATGTTTTTTTATTTATATACCTTGTTGTCACAGTAAGAAATATATCGAACGGAACATGTAATCCTGTAAGGTTGAAATTTGAGTTATGCTACATGATACAATTTAGATTATGTCATAACAAGTAATAAAAGTCTACTTAAATAATGAACCTCTTCTTTATAGCAATACATGCAGATCTTAGTTAAGCTTACACTTATATATTATATTATACATCGAAGTTCAGTTAATAAAAATAAATGAAAAATTGTTCAAAAATAGCAAAGGATAAAAATAGTCAACAAAATACTTCACTGGTAGAAAAGATAAACAAAAAACCACCCCATTAAAGTTCAAACTGGTCATATTTCGCTGGTGACACACTTATATAACAAATGTTGAAATCAGATGATACTTCATGAATTAGGAAAGAACAAAAATATTGATTGTGACATCAACACGCAGATACCCGACCCATTAACGGAATTTGCTGTTGTGTTGTCACTAACTTCAGTGCAAATCTCCATGAAACATAAGCTCTGAAGTATTGCACCAACATTGTGATAGATATGCTTGAAAACAGGTACAGTTGGAGTGTTGCTACATGAAAATGAAAAATTCTATATGAAAAAAATTAAACACATCCTATTTTTTCGTGAGGTTTTGTTCTCAACTGTCCATCTTGATTTCTATCCGGCGTAGAATAACAATATTTAGTGCTAACCTTGCTGTTTTGTTGCATCACGTATTTCTTATTCGGGTGAATAAATGGCATCATTGTAGTGTTCTTCCTAAAGAAACGGTTGTATTCTGAAATCGTTTACTTAAACACCTGCATAAAGAGGACAATACAAGGTATAGTTTACATGGATAATCTCTCCCCTGTACCTAAGGTCTACATGCAAGATATCAATCATATATATCTTCTGATCAGCTGTCGTTGTTGTAGCGCCGTCTTTTTCGAACGGAATTATTTTCCTTTGATGATTTAATCTACTATCTTTAATTAAACGAAATAAAAGAAAACTCAAGTTAATAATTTTATAGACAGTTGTCAACTTGAGGTGGTGTTTTGTCTGTCATTATACTTTTATTTTTTATTTTAGCTTTTCATTATTGTACGCGTATAGAGAGGTTAAAAATAGTACATGTATGATTAAAGCGTATCGTCTTCGTCAAAGTCTTACTTTTCAAAGCTTTCTAATGTAAAATTTATTTGTACACGGTAGAAGTAGAAACACGTGGCTCGGAAATGTTTTTGGTAAATATCGTGAATTTTGGACTTGAAGCGGGAGATCTGAAATTACACCGAGCCTATTCTCCATTGTAGCATTTAGAACAATCAGAGACAAGGCTTTATACATCAATGACTCTTTACCTCCAATGTTTATGCAGTCAATGTATATATTGGTTGCGCAAATTGCACGTTTTGGAATAAATACTTTAAATCTTTAACAGATTTTATTGTTCTTATGCTAAAACTATACTATTCCTCGAGCAAAACTTGCAGAGTTTCGTCGATCGTTGGCTACTTTGTTACGTTCCTTTTGCATGTCTTTTCCAAACCCGTACTTATCTGTTTGTCAAAAATATGTTTACATCATCACTGAGATTACTACATAGCAACTGACAATGTACAACTATAACCAACTGTAGAATTTAGGGAAAAAATACAAATTAGTTGGTACAGTCTGTATAGCGAGCCTGGTGAGATTTAATTAATACACCCGTTGCTACAATACATATGGAGATACTGTGTGAAGTTTATATTTTATGTTCATTGCGTTGGCAAGTAAAACTGTTAATCATTATAGAAACTTTCCCCAAACATTCCCCTCCTTACTTGGTCAGGTGAAATGCCAGCTTACATGTATATTTTTTTCAATTACTTTGTAACTATACAGTGGATTTCCGTGTCGTTAAAATAAAATATCTGCAGACTTTGTATCGAGGATACATGTATTTATATGATTCTTGATTTTAAAGTCATATTAAAAAAACATTACAGAAAAAGAAATATTTGTTACAATGAATTCATTAATCGTAAAATTGTCCCAAACTATATATATGCAATAGTAAAAAATTAGTATATTTCGGTATAAATTTTCGTGAAAAAAACCCAAAGTATTCTAAAGTTTTATAAAGCTAAAGCTTATTTTGGATTGTTATCCTTTAAACTATGGTGTAGTATTAATTTGTGCTGACTCGATAGTTAGAATCTACAATACTTGCGTGTGCCTAAAGACTCACAAGGAGTTATCATCAGACAAATAATGTTTTATTCAGTCATGACTAATGTTATATGTTAAATATAATTTAAAGCACTTTTGGAAAAATAAAATTGAAAATCTTATTAAATTCGTATTACTCTTATATTGTTTTTTTCTATACTTTCTTTCAGAGCTGTCAAAAGAAACGAATTATTAAGGGTGCTTGAAACCATGTAACATTGCTGTTTTAACGACTAATTTATATATGTACATGTATATAATACAACTAAACACAAAATACACACACAAAAAGCAATTCAGTATATTACGGACGTGACGTGAACTTTACCTCAAACAATGAAGTACAGTGTACTATGTCTTTGATGATGTGCTTTATAATTTGCTATGAAAAGGGTCACCCGGTCAGTTGGTACTGAATTGCTTTTAATGACATTAAAGTGCATTAAGCTGCAAATTGTATTGGCCTTTAAAACTTTAAACATGACAAAGTAATAGTACTTCAAGAGTCATACTTATTCTTTCAAAATGTAGACTCTTACTCTGCACAAGTATTAGATATGAAAGAAAGTAGTTTCGAGTTATGTTTAATGGATTGATTAATTGTTGGGTGCTTAACGTACAGCGGTAAATATTTCATGCATTTTTGGGATGATGTTTGATGAAATGTCAGTTCACTGATTTTAATATACCCTTATCGCTTAAATAAGCAGACATGCCTAAAGTATGACAGAGCAGATAAAAGGCAGACTTTACCAAATTTTTTTTTATAGAGAATCTACATGTTCCACCCACGACACTGACCTTAAAAACGACAATTTATCAATATACCAGTACTGACCGCGCAAGTTCCTTTGAATACGGTCCACCTTAAGTTACCTTTTACGGGTTATTAAACCAAGAGCTGACCATTAATATGGTGACAGGAAATGTAACAACATTGTGGGAGTAATGTTATAGTGTGGTGATACAACAATACTTGATTATTATTGTCATTAATTGCTTGTCATAGAATGATTACATTGTGTAAATTAGTTAAAATGGATAGTAACTGACTAAGGATGATTTTTTGTTCCCCTACTTTATTAGGTTTTGTATAACACATTTGTTCTTTAATTGACTTCATTTACATTATGTATACTTTGGTTCACAAGAACAGTGAAATGTTTTAAGGGCTCATTTTAAAAGTTTCAAAAAAAAAATGCTATAATCAGATTTAGCCAAAGCTGACCACCAAAGATGCATCTTTAAATCTTAAATGACGATGTAAGCACAAAAAGCATGCATACACAGTACAGTAACTAAATTTCATTCAATTAAACAACAAAGTATAATAATAGGTGAACATATCTCGTTCCTTAGCGGCATCAATCGCATTGTCATTTAATCCCTATTCAAAATCGATGATTTGCAATATTCGAGAAGAACAGGATAGTAAACACACCCTTTATCCAGCTATCGATACGACAGATGGAATATGTTATGTATTCCCAATTGCGAATAAACACAATCGTTTGGGCTCTCATGTACAGCAGTTTCCTGTTGCCATTGTCATACAACGGATTTTGAAATCATGTACAGCATATCTGGATCCGTGTTACTTATTTTACTATTTTATAAAACGATAATGCAGGCGCTTCTTGTGTGTTATCTTATGAAAAGCGGAATTCACACTAAATTCATGACGTTTGTCGCACATTTTATTTTGTTCATTTGTCGTATATCATCTATTGAGAGGTTATTAAAGAATAAAAATTGCCAGCTATCCTCTATATGCTCTCGATACATTTCACAGAAACTATTTGACCATATAAAATTAAAAATATCTGACCAATAATGTCATATAAGTGATGTTTATATAGAGGTATACGTGTCCGGATTTGATCCAGACTGGGTTCTACCTGTAGTATCTTCAATTTCGAGGTCAGCGAGGTATATAAGATGCATATTATATAAAAAAACTGAATTAATTAGGGACAGTATACCATCTGTGTAGCGGATAGTGAAACTAAGCATTAGACTTACCTCTTTTCTTTTCTTTTTTCTGCAATAGCACACCTGCATTCGTAATAATACGGGAACCAATTTGCACAGTAGCCAAAATCAATGACGACTGTAATGCCAATTTCTATGCACCCCTTTTTTAGCTCACCTGACCTGAAAGGTCAAGTGAGCTTTTCTCATCACTTGGCGTCCGTCGTCCGTCGTCCTGCGTCCGTCGTCCGTCGTCCGTCGTCCGTAAACTTTAAAAAAAAATCTTCTACTCTGAAACTACTGGGCCAAATTTGACCAAACTTGGCCACAATCATCATTGGGGTATCTAGTTTAAAAAATGTGTCCGGTGACCTGGCCAACCAACCAAGATGGCTGCCATGGCTAAAAATAGAACATAGGGGTAAAATGTAGATTTTGGCTCATATCTCTGAAACCAAAGCATTTAGAGCAAATCTGACATGGGGTAAAATTGTTTATCAGGTCAAGATCTATCTGCCCTGAAATTTTCAGATGAATCGGACAATCCGTTGTTGGGTTGCTGCCCCTGAATTGGTAATTTTAAGGAAATTTTGCAGTTTTTGGTTATTATCTTGAACATTATTATAGATAGAGATAAACTGTAAACAGCAATAATGTTCAGCAAAGTAAGATCTACAAATAAGTCAACTTGACCAAAATGGTCATTTGACCCCTTAAGGAGTTATTGCCCTTTATAGTCAATTTTTAACCATTTTTCGTAAATTTTTGTAATCTTTTACAAAAATCTTCTCCTCTGAAACTACTAAGACAAATTTAACCAAACTTGTCCACAATCATCATTAGGGTATCTAGTTTAAAAAATGTGTCCGATGATCCCGCCCGCGAACCAAGATGGCCGACATGGCTAAAAAATAGTACATAGGGTAAAATGCAGTTTTTGGCTCATATCTCTGAAACCAAAGCATTTAGAGCAAATCTGATGAGGATAAAATTGTTCATTAGGTCAAGATCTATCTGCCCTGAAATTTTCAGACCAATCAGGCAACCCGTTGTTGGGTTGCTGCCCCTGAATTGGTAATTTTAAGAACATTTTGCAGCTTTTGGTTATTATCTTGAATATTGTTATAGATAGAGATAAACTGTTAACAGCAATAATGTACAGCAAAGTTAGATCTACAAATAAGGCAACATGACCAAAATTGTCAATTGACCCCTTAAGGAGTTATTGCCCTTTATAGTCAATTTTTTACAATTTTCATAAATTTTGTAAATTTTTGTAAATTTTTACAAAGTATTTTCCACTGTAACTACCGGGCCAAGTTCATTATAGATAGAGATAATAGTAAGGAGCAAGAATGTTCAGTAAAGTAAGATCTACAAACACATCATCATCACCAAAACACAATTTTGTCATGAATCCATCTGTGTCCTTTGTTTAATATGCACATAGACCAAGGTGAGCGACACAGGCTCTTTAGAGCCTCTAGTTTATTTGTGTGGTTTCTAACACCTTTTCTAACAGAAAAAATATCTTTGGTCATTATTTACACTAATGAAGCATTCCTACTTTAATTTGTCGTGTGGAATAACAGGGCTAAGTATTAAGACTTTAAAGTTTTTTAAATATTGCATTATAGTGTGTATTTTATTTGATTAGATTTAATAAATCTAAAGAAAATTTGAAGTTTACAAGGCACTATAGGAGAGCCCCTTTAAGATACTTTCCGTTTTGTTTGATACTTGGCAGTTAATATCTGCTTAATAAATACATATATTATATACAATAAAAAATCGTCTATAATCCCAGAAGGTAAAAAGGAAGTTCAGAGGGTACATGACAAGTTTTGTAAAACTCTGCTAAAGGCTGGTATGTTTAAGAAGAGTGCAGAAATATAAACAAATCTCAATCCCATATTTTTAGTTCTCTGTGGTAAATGAAAATAACACTATAAATTTCGTGCGTCCGGAACTCTTCTTGATTTACCTTCACCAACCCGAACATTTGAAAGCCAGGGATGTAAAAGACTTAAACACGTCAAGAGCTATATGACCAAGAGGGATCTAAAAAAAATTGCCAAATTCGTATATGGTCAACTTGGCGTCAATCCTGATAACTGAAGATATAAATAGCTTTTTTTGACGATTTTACACTAAAAGTTTATTAATATCGTGAAAAACGTGATATTTTTTTTTGGCGATCAAATGAGGGTGGGTGGGGGGGGGGGGGGGGGATGCCCTCTGTACCACCTGGATCCGCCACTGATAACTTTTACTGAAATGATAGAATACCATTCCATCCTTCAAATGCAGACTGAGAAGGATAGTACAATATATATATATATATTCATGTACACTCATACATTTTTATACATTGATCTGGCTTATGGTTATTTATAAAATTAATCCTATGGAATGTTTACTGCTTATTTTTATGGATCCCATTCTATCTTCCTTATTTATTGTCCAATATTGCATTATTATTGAACGAGTTAAAAAGTTAAATGCTTTAATCTTTTAAATGTAGTAGGAGTTAATAACTTAGATAGTATCAATTGTAAAGGTTATAAATTCAAATATCAATATATACAATGATATAGGTTTCGTGATTGAGAAGGTAATCGTATGCAAAAAGATCAAAACAATTTACCACTAACACCATTGATTTTTAACTACTTTAAGTCGGTTGTGCATGTAAAACCTGAGATGTACTACACAATTATTTTCACACTTGCTATTATACTGTTTAATGCAGTTAAGATAGTGCACGATTTAATATATCTAGTATGTCTCCGAGAGAAAGTATTGGACCTTGTACAGCCAATGGAATTGTTCGTACTATTAAAAGATAGCGTGTAGTCGTAGTAATTTATAGTTAATATATACTGTCAAACGTATCATATGATGTTTGGATGTGTAAAGAAAACAAAAAAGACATCTTAATTTGACAGCTAGTACAACATATGATGACTATATATAGATTTACCTATTCATAATTTACTCTGCCGTATCTAATTGGTTAACACTTCAACTAATACGCTCCGCTTCACATATTTATACAAGTCAATGAATTAAAGCCTTCCGATACGTCAGGTCATTATCAGCCAATGAAAATGCTGATCTTCATATAAGTGCGTTTTATTGGATTGAAACAAAACACATGCACGTGCCATAAACTTAAAGTATATTTTTTCATTTTATAGGAAAACCGCCAACATATCAAAGGACGAATCACGTGGAGAAATATAACCAAAACATGCCAACGGCCGGTACCGGTGGACAAGTAAGTACCTTGTGCAGAAAACCAGCTCAATATAATGTATCTCTCAAAGCAGCATAATGTTCATTTAGAGGAACAGTGAGTGCGAAAAGGTATCGCGTTGTATCTGCATAAGCATAATGCATTCGTGCAAGTTTATTGCATTGGACATGTTTGCTTAATTTATTTCTTGCTTTTTGTAGTTTCGAAAGCTTTTTAACATGCAACTTTACTTAAAACTGTTTATTGCTTCTTTTGCATAATACTTTGCTTTATTGACATGTATGCTTCAACTTTGTTGTTTTATTTTACAGTTTTGCAGCATGCTTGACGACATTGAACACTTATCGGAACATCCACCTTACTTCAGCGAGTTTCCCACACACGAGAGAATGAATTTTGAATTTGCTGATATTTTATGTGATTCTTATACAGACGCTGCACGCTCACAAAAGCGACCATTGCCATCAGATCTCGGATACTATCAAGATGCAAATTATTGTGCAAACACGAACAAAGGTTCAATGAGTAGAACCTGTAGTATGTCCAGCGACGAAAATCAACTTGAGACAATCGGAGATATTCATTATAACAACTGCTGCACAAATGAATCGGACCTTAATCAACATTCAATGAAGCAATTTAATGCATGCAACACTACGAACAGAATGTGCAACAACAATGACTTAATGTGCAATAGTTCAGACCGTGTGTGCAATAATGTAGAAAGATTGTGCAGCACTAATGATAGAATATGTAACAATCCAGAACAACAATTGTGCAGCAATAACGAAAGGACATGCACCAATGCTAACAGAATATACAATATATCCCCACCTGGTAAGCTGATTTTGCAAACTTTTATTTTTAGCTTATAGAATGTATGTTCGAGATTTGCATGAATTTAGTTTACTGAATTATAAATTGTACCACCATAAATCAAATATCGCCACACATATTTTGTACTATCAAACGTAACTCCTAAAGCTATGCATATTTTGTACCATTAGCACATTAGTACATTGTATTTTAAGACATTGCGTAGCAATGGTACAGAAATAATAGAAGCACCGATGGTTTCATGCTTGTTGTTTTATTCATGTAATTGTTACTAACTAACAATCAACTCTCAAGAATCATAGGAGTAAGCTACATGTTAGCCCAATCAGAGGAAAACAAAACATTTCAAATACGAATTTATGTGAAAGTTTTTTAAGACCTGGTATCAGGTCGAAGTCTTTTCGGACGTTTATGTTAGTGTAATTATGATTCTACTTCAATCGTCTATGAGGTTCTGGATGGGGTTAGCAGAATAGATACTAATGGAAAAAAACATGTAGAACTTAATAAGGATTTATCATATGTTGTATTAACGAGGGTATGGATTGGGTTGCCATCATTTCTGAGTTTATGTTTTTGGGTCTTTTTTCTCTATTCTTCATTTCTTTGCCAACTATTCTCTATTCTTTATATTTTAGCACAAAATTATTCTGTCTTCATGATTTTTATGCCCATTAATCTATATTCCTTATATTTTAGCACCGAATTTTTAAAACCCCATTCAGACCCTAAGTACTAAATGTTTAAGTAAATTCAAAAGTAACTTGCCGTCCATATTTGTGTGCTACAGGGATTATTGGATACTCTGGTCAGTCATCTCTGGTGTTTCTTTGTGATAAAGCTGTGTTTAAAATAGTATTTATATGTATCGTGCAAACTAGACAGTGACGTCACAAAATGGTTTTTCCAATTATATAAATAAATTTACAAGGGGACTGTATTCAACTTTGAAGCAGATGTTTGCTCTAATTTCATAATTTCTAAATAGCGTCACAACAACGTGATTACGCTTTATATTGGATTATGTAACGCAACTTCATAACTAGATCAGTGTACCTTGTATAAAACTATAAGTAATGATACTGATACATAAACTTATTGTAACCTTTAATTTTGCATTAAATATCTATTAGGTAAAATGATATTTAAGTTAGATCTTTAATGTAGTGGAAGAACAAATATTATTAAATATATGATTACAAGTATATAAATTATTTTTTAACCTTAATCTTTATGTCAACACCTGGCAACATTTGCTACTAAGAACACATCTTTGTTCATCCGAAGCAAGTGTTGACACGCTTTTTCTAAGTCGGTTAAATGAAGCTTAAGTTGTAGACATCATGAACAGATATGTAATACCCCACTTGACAACTGATTTTGGTATTTAATCCCAATTTCGATGATACAATAAGAATATTTATCAAATATATCTCGTCATCTTGTCTGTTACTACTATTTGAGACGCCTATCACCTTGAAAACAATGCTTAATATATATCTCTAACGGTGATTATTATTTGCAGTGTATCAATAGGTATATAGAGCTATCATGATAAATTTGTAGGTGCGGAGCTTCAGAGACATTTAGAAATAGGGTATTTAGAAAAGAGTTCAAAAACTTATAGGATTGAGACATATATATATTTATTCATATCTTAGACCTTGAAATAATTTATTCTAACAATTGCACAAAATAAAATATTTAAATATTAAAAAATAACAAAGACCGGAAATGTCCATGTAACGTCTGTATAGTTGATACAAATGTATCTGAAAGGTCTGAATTTTAATCAGATTGGTCCAAAGATAAAAGTTATTGAAAGAAAAGAAACAAAAGCCTTATTAGACACAGTGGTAATTGAACATTTTCACAATAATGCAGGTAAAATCACATTCCATCAATAGTTTTATGGATATTTCAGTACTACTATTACCTTTTACTCCTTTTTTATTGTAAATTTACAAAGGATGCATATATTCAGACAAAATCGATCTTAGATGGTTTAGGTAGTTTTTATGACCCATTTATATAGTTCCTCGTATAGTGATCTATATATCTATGAATTTCCCAACAATTGACTCTCAGTGTTCATAATTAGAGTAAATTCCTTAGTGAAGCAACACGGTTCTCTTTACTCTGATAGTGTTTAGGATGATTGATAATCCGGAAGCGATTTGATTTCCTGTTGACAATTTACCTTTTAGCACTGAAAGCTGAAAGGTGTAGGAAACATACGGTTCACAAATGAGTTTTCATATGATTATTTTCAATTAAAACGAGATTTGGCTTTGTTAATAGCTCTTTGACCACTTATATTGACCACAAAAAGTTAGCGGCTGCTAATATGCGCTGAAGTTGTAGATCCTAGGCATTACAATTGAATATTGAATCTGACTTATTCCAAAGATGGGAAAATTATGGTATGCATGTTACAAATCGAAAATGAACCTATTAGCACTCTATTTTCTTTTGATATGGATGGTTATATTTTTCATGCTTTGTAGCTTACCGAGCAATGACATTTTCTGTTACACCTTTGCACATTACGTGGTATTTAACGAATAAATCTACGCTATTGTTATAAATAAAACTGCAACTTGATCAAATAACAATAAAAAGGATTTTCAAAAGATGACACATTTTTCTTCCTAGGGTGTTGTTTTTTCTCTATGGAAATTAGATGAAAAGTCACATATACAGAATATAGTGCATTCGAATATATTAAAAAAACAGATAAATTCTAATATATATGTTAACTATTCAATAGGGAACATTTAATTGTGTTTACATGCAAAGCTTTGATAAATTCTAATTCAAATATTTCTCTTAATTGCCTTTGTTTTGTCAAAAGAACAGTAAAAAGACAAATTTGTACTAAATTACCTGATTTTTCAAGTACAAAGACAATCTTGTTTTGATGTTCCATGTTTTCTGATAGAATTGAACATGGCGTATGAATCACATGGCTTCCCATGTAAACACAAGGCAAACGATGTTAGTTCATGACATCGGTCTTGTGCGCTACGCATATTGTCAGAAAATAAGATTTATAAAGCTACCAATTCAAAAATCAAAGCTCAGATTAAAACGTAAAAAAACAAAGTAAAAATTGCAATTGATTGGCCACCAGAGATGTCCCTTTGACAATGTCAATTATCTGAACTTCTTTATGCACATCACTTAATAGTATGTTTCAGAAATCAAATATCAATTAGAGCTGTGTGCATTAAATGTCCAGACAATCGCAATAGTCTCGCGATTAGCATTTTATGTCTGGTTCGCTTTTATTTGAACAAGAACCTTTTCAATACCTTATACAGAATTTCGGATATAATTACTTTTATTACGAATTATTAGTATATAATTGGATGTTTTTAATTTCAGGATCTCCAGACGTATGCCGATGGCGTAATAAACACCCAGAAAACTGGAATTCAAAGGATGTTCTTGATTGGCTATTTTATACTGCAGAGAAGTGCAACTTAGAATTTAGTAAATTACATTCTGAGAATTTCCAGTCAATATCTGGATCAGATTTATGCAAACTGAGCATTGAAGATTTTGAACGAATAGAATCTGTGTATGGTCGAATGTTGTATTCTTTATTCAAAGATCTACGAGATGGTTGTAAGTATGATTTATTAAATAGTTATTATTCACTTTAATCCTTTTCTCGCAATGGTATTAGTCCTTTTCTAGCAAAAGTATTAGTCCTTTTCTGCCAATAGTATAGTGTTTCACTCAAATATTTCCAAGAAAAATATTAGGCCTAATAAGCATTCAAATCCTTAATTAAGAAGCCCATTTTAATAATATCGAGTCAAACTTCCGTAAAAAAAATAATAATAAAAGAATTTTCACACATTGACAGTTACAATTGTATATTTCAGTGTCGTTTTCCAAACCACCAGATGTAACAGAATATATGGACTTAGATGACGTTGACGTTTTTGAGAATGCTAAACGATCTCAGAAGACACTGTATCACATGAATTCCGATCCAGGTTTATACCCCTACAACAATAATAATGTACCAGGTAACACATTCAATTTATTGTGTAGAAAAACAAAAGATACGTTTTATTTTACTTAAAAATTAGTTTGAACAAAGAAAATTTCAGTAATGAAAAAAGAGTTTAAGTCTGTTATTTTTGGGGATGGACATCAGTTTACTAATTTATAGTTTGAAGCAAGAATAAATATTTCTTTATTTGTTGTCCTGTATTGGAAATTTGGAACAGGCTTCTTCTGGGCATTGAACAAAATCGTGTCTTTCTTCCTTTTAAGTACAACCGCTGATATTAGAGTGAAGGACATCATGATTTCATTTCAACAGTTAGTGCTTTGAACTTGCTTTCCGTAATTGCAATCATTCTGAAATTCGATATTGTTTATCATTGTTTTGCTGTAACTTGTGCTTTTGTAATCTATTATACCCTTATTTAAGAGTCAATTGCTTATCCGGAACTGATTTTTATTTTACGCTCTTTTATAATGGAAAGGAGGTATATAGTATATTAACGCACGACAGAAAATCAAACTTAAACCAAAAACATAAAAGAAAGAAGGAAATATCAGATAAATTCAAAATATCAAAATGCACATTTATTAAGTACTCTATATCTTCATTCACAGAAATTCCACGCTACAGAGAGGAAATAAAGGTAGAGAGAAGTCCTGGACCTTATGATTTTCATCCAGGCTTTCGATATGGATGTGGAAACCAGCCTTTACAACCTATGCATGGTAAATTTACACACACATTTTTTTTCCAAAATACATATTACTTCTTACCTTCAGAAGAGATATACTTCATGAACAATAACACTGCTTCGTTCATTTACCATGATACTGTTAATAAGATAATAATTCAATAAAGAGTTAAAATAGTTGCTTTCTAATATGTGCATTTTTGGCTGTTTCTGTCTAGTTATTAATTATCTTTATATTTTTCCTTCAGATTTCCCCCATTTCCCACCACCACATCATCGTATGAACCCATGTTCATCTCCAAATAGTCAGTTCATCCGTAGATTTCCTTCATCCATGTCACAGCCTCCAAACAGATGTTCTATGCACGAGAATGTTCAAGCCCAACCTCCTCCGCCTCCTCCTATACAAAGACGACGACCAGGTAGACCACGTATTAAAAGTCTGCCAACTGACGAAGAAGCCTCCCGAGAAAAGAAAGGTAACTAACTGTCCAAGTTTGACGCGCATTAATACATTTTTTATAATTTTTTCTTTAAACATAACACTAGCAGAATTATCTCTTTAAGGTTACAATTTGCTGTAGGGAACTTTTTTCTTTCTGACTTTCATACCAGATATGAATAAAATTGTGTGTGTTTATTCGTTCATTGTGTTTACTAATATAAAACCGATTTGTTATCGAATGCATGTATTTATTTTTTTTTCTTATTTTTAAAATATTTTTATACTTTATTTTATTTATTTTTTCAGTGAAAAATCAGCATTTGTGGGAATTTATTTATGAGGTGTTAATGAATCCTATGTACAACCCCCAGTATGTGCGATGGGAAAATCAGCGAGAGGGTGTGTTCCGCTTCGTCCAATCAGAAGCTGTTGCACAGTTGTGGGGCAGTCTTAAAAACAACGACAACATGACATATGAAAAATTAAGCAGAGCCATGAGGTAAGGATATGCTAGTAAAAGTAAAAATAGTGTTAAAAAATGATGTAAAAGCATTCATCAAACAAAACCGAACCAAAAATAGCATTTAGAATAAAATATTGACTTCGCTGGGTTATTTTGATTTGGACTCAAGAGTCATCATCTATAACGGTAAAACAGAGAACAACAATTGGTTGGTTATGTATCTTTTACTTAATATATATAATAATAAGGAAAATAAAACAATATCAATTCAATAGCAACAAATTATTTACCTGTTCGTGTTTGGTTATAGAACAGGATCAGGAAAAGCTTAAATTTTAAGTCCTAATCTTTTTCCATGAAGACAACAAATCTAATTGTTTTGAACATGCTATAATAATATTAAAATCTTTAACTTAGTCTTCGTTGCACAAAGTTCATATTATCCTAGTAATTAGCTTTCTACGAACATGATATTCTTCCGTGTTCTATAATCATGATAATACATGTACAAAAAAAGCAGAAACACTTTTAGTCAATGCATATACCAAATTTTTCTTAGATTTCTTAGCAAAGTCAATATTTTTACTTTTTTACTTTTTTGTTATTGAAAGAATACCGAAAAGATTGAGTATTTCGGAGATTTCCAAAACCCTTAAAAAAATATTTCTTGATGAAAACGATGTGCACGCCTACATTGCCCTTAACGTCTGTTTGGCTACAATGATGATTTTTGGGGGGACATTTAATATAGTATATGATTTTGCTTTAATAAAATCACACTGTGATGCTAAAACATTGTTTTAACATTTGGAACTGCGTTATAATAGGGTTATTGCACAAATATTAAAGTATATTTTCTCACTTTAGTGTATCTTTTGCACCATCGGGCTCATGTTATATGATATTCTGTTGGGGGAAATGCTTCTTTTTGTCAGTGCAATATATAAACGACGTGGCCCACAATCCGTTACTCAAATCCTTTCCCTCATTTCCCGCTCTTTGACACATCTTACGGACTATGCGTCATTGCAAGTCGTAAGCAAACACTTTTATGAAAAGGACATTTTCGGGGCAATAACCTCTCGGTTATACAGGCTGCATGGAATCTAAAAATATACAAAACGGATGTAGCCAGTAGAATTAAATTAAAATGTGTATCTATCTAACCTTAAATTTTATAAATAAGATTTGCATTGATCTTGATTGCATCATAATAATCGGAAACAACCAACGCACACCATTCATTGGATGTTTTAACTTCCTGGTTGTATATACTCGCTGAACTTCGATCACATACAATAGATCTTCTGCATAATGGTTTAAGTAAATCATAAATCGGTGTTCAACAGATATAGCATCAGTTTATTTTAATTTTACATCTGTATTTCTAAAGTCATAATCAATATTATGCAAGGGCTAATAACCTTTAAAACTTCCTTATTCTATATTAACATGTACGGTATATATTGATTTTACAAGATTAAGAACAATCGCTTAATCAGCAGTAGTTTTGATATGTTATTATTCCTTCAAAATGGTAACATAAACAGTTGAAGTTGCCTTAACAATACAATAAATCAGATAAACACATGTTTATTATATCCTTTTTCATTACAGACACTATTACAAAAGAGGAATATTAGAGAGAGTAGAAGGCAGACGACTAGTCTACAAATTTTCACGTGTTGCAATGGACCGTGTGAGAGAAAAAAGGCATTCTATTTAGACAAATACAAAAACTGATTTGTCTCAACTATTTATTGTCCTGCAGACTAATACAGAAGCGAATTTAAAAATGCGTCTCGTTTGCATGGACCGTACAAGAAAGGCATCAAATGCTTTTCTCGTTCTGAGAAGTACAGTTGTTTCTTTGTAAGTTTTTCCTCGATACAGAGATGCAGTATTTTTTCTCAGAGAACATATTTTGGTTAACAACGAGTTTATTGACTGCAAGTCGTTCGCCATGATGACCACAAATCAGATTTATTCGCTGTATATATGCCAGTACATTACAATATAATGTCATCAAAGGATACATAAAATGTTCATCCGAATGTGTACTACATGTTGATAAACTGTGCCTTAACACTTTATAATTCTAAATTAAAAATTTTCTACAGATGTGAAAAAAAAAGAAATGATTGAAAGTGCTTTATATAATCTGTGATCTGCAAAACATGTATTCGTCAAAGAGCATCTGCTTTGTTTATTGCAAAATGTTCGGGAATGACAATATATATTTTCAAATTTTACTGATGTAAATAATGATAACTTATTTAATAAAAATGACTTCATAGTTATGTCTTTACTTTTCATACAAATATTCAATACACGACATCATTTTCTTTACACATTTATTTAATCATGTTTAAGGGCAGTCCATCTATAATTCCGATTGTTCAAAAAGTATTCTTAACTTAAGTATTGAGAATTTGTCTCTCCGTATTGTTCTATTGACACTCAAATGTTCGGCTCTGGGCGTTCCTAATGAAGGTAAATTCAGAAAAGCGTTTGGATGCTGATGAGTCTTAGCCTTTTCCTACTGATTTTTTATCAGTTTTTTTTTCTAATATTGTATGTTCTAAATTTACACCACTGTCAGAGGTTAGGAACAAAATTTCCTGGATTGCCAAATCTCGCACCTTTCTGTATTTGCATTGACGTCCTTTTCGTGCCTTTTTGTTGGGCTTTGTTTTAGCAGTTTATTGTCAATTGATTAGCTACGTATCAAACATGTTTATCAATGGTATGACATACAGCTATCTATCTAATAATTGTTAACTATTGATATGGAATAACGGGTGAAGAATGCACCGCGGGAGATGTCTTGTCTTATTGACATACGGCATATTTCTGGTCTCAGGTTCTTTGCAGTTCCACGGAAACCCTCGTCTTTTATCTTCATGATTCATCTTCATTTTAGAGAAGAAAAAAAGGAGAGATGTTCAACTCGTTACATTCAAGGGGATAATTGACATATTACTAGAACAGCAATTATAAGACTATTCTTCATTTTATATTTGGAATATCTCAAGATAATCAGACGCATACATACATGATACAGTCTTTAACGTAGACTTCAGCGGTTTTCATTGTTCTTCAACTGCTACATATGTCTTCAAAAATATATGTTAGCAGGAGTCATCAACAAATATCATAAACATGTAATAAAAATTAATCTTTTAATCAAGACTTTTGTAGAATAGCTTCATAAACACAGTAGTAATAAAATTTCCAATGGAAAGGATGCACTGAATAAATACTATAGTAGATTCAGATTCCATATTTTCTAATAGTAACCAAAGCTAGGCTTCACAAGAAGTTTGATAACTTGTTATCATTAGAAAATGGTCAATGTAAATCTCGGGCAAATCATGAAAACATTAAATCACTGGTAGATCATGATGACTGTAAATTGCTAGCAAATCGTGAAAACAACAAATTGCTGACAAATCATGAAATTAAACACCAAATCACTGGAAAATCATGAAAACACTAGATCACTGGAAAATGTGATTTGATATAAAATAAAGAGATGTGGTATGATTGCCAATGAGACAGCTATTCATCAAGAGTTCAAATGACGAAGATATAAGCAACTATATGTCCAGTACAGCCTTCAACAATGAAAAAACATACCGTATATTCGGCTTAAAAGGCCCTGACAAGATGTTTATTTGATACACTGCAATCATAATATAGATATACAGAGAAATGTGAACAACACAATAGATACTTATACTCCAAGTTTTAAGATGACAACGTCATGTTTGCTGACACACTCGATCGTATCTTATGTCGACTTATGAATCATGTTAATTTCTTTACGAAACAAAATACAGGTGGATAAAATCTTGCATTTGGTTATAAGGGACTTTAAAGCTGGAATTTTTGTATATATTCAACTGATTTTTCATTTCTTTCATCTTTTACATGGAAGTTAGGTACGTCTATTGCTGTACAAGGCAGATGATTTAAAGGCTCCTGGTCTTCTGAGTTTCATATTTTCCGTTTGAAAACCAGAGAATTTTGGGGGCCGTACACCAGAAGATATAATGAAGAATGCAAGAAGCTACATGCAATTAGTAGGATTCCATAATCTTCAAGCTGGACAACAGTTATCAGTTCTAGTAATTAAGAAGTTCATCTTATTAGTTAGTGTGTCTAGTCTTTATGTTAAAATTACAATATAAAGTAGTCCGTTGTTCGTCGAAAGTCGATCTTTTTTTTTTACGTACACCGGTTACGTCAAACAAACAAAAAATTCCCAGTAAAAAGTGACGTTAAATCGATATTAACAATTAACATATTAATAAGTTCATGTGTAGTTTTAAAATAGTCTGTAACCTTAAAGCTCAAATTATTAACCTTCCTAAGCTTCGCAATATTTTCATAATGCTAATTATAATGTTTTTTATTTTTTTTCAATTTATAATTGATAAACTATATGTTTATACGAGTTGTAGTATTGATATTTGTAGATCGATGATCGGGAGGCTAATTTTTCAGCAGATTGTTTTGATAAACGTATTATATTTACACAGATTTTTATCGGAATTGTTAGTGAAGTTTGAGACGAACGAAACTTAAACCAAACCACGTCCCCGCGCTGTTTGACAGCTGCAAAAACAAACATGAAATAAATTTTTAATAAGATGGTTAGATTTTCTCAGATTTAACAGATATTTTTCACCAGCAATTTGTTTCTATATATGAACATTTAACCAAGTCAGTTTTATGTTCAACATGAAGGATTAAATTGCAATTTTCTATATTTTTTTACTGCACATTTCTGTAAACATTTGCACAAGGTGTTAAGGTTTACGGAAAATGACAAGAGAATGTCCAAGGTAGGTTATCAACTTTCAGCGATAGCACGACCACATACTGATAGATCAAGAGAGAGGCGAAAGATACCAAAGGGACATTCAAAATCAAGTCGAAAATAAACTGTCAACGCCATGGCTAAAAAGGAAAAAGACAATCAGACAAACAATAGTACACAAAACACAACATAGAAAACTAAAGACTGAGCAACACGAACCCCACCAAACTGGGGGTGATCTCAGGTGCTCCGGAAGGGTAAGCAGATCCTGCTCCACATGTGGCACCCGTCGTGCAAGTGTATCTCATCCCTTTGTGATATTTATAGGATTGAATCCAACACCGCTACTAAAATTATTATATCTTTATCCTCATAAAGCCATGCAATGCATAACATCAGTACAGAGATAACAACAACAAAAACTATTTACAATATTGCAGTGGTTTAATGTTTATGAGATAGGAACCAACAATACAATTGAAACAAAATAGACCTCAACTATCTGGCAATCAAGTTAAAATCATCTACACGAAAGGGTAGCTTTCACTGTCTCGAGCAGTCTACATTTTGCAAACGAATTCAACAGAGGCAACCAAATATTTTATTCTCAATAGACAAAAAAAATATGAAAGAGACTGTCTCAATCAATAACGAGTTAATAATAATAATTCCTGGGACCTCGGTCATAAAACTTTACTCAGTACTCGGAGTACAAAATTTGTGCTTGAAACACCAAATCCAGTATTTTGATTGATTGAATTTTGAGTCTGAGAACGATCATCGTACTCCAATTTTTGTGAATGATCTCGAGTTCTTTTTTAATTTTTAGCAACACACTGGGAGCACTAGGATCAAAAGAAGACTAAACACAATATCCGAAATCTGTGAAAAAAAAAAATAGATTGTGTGATTGTAGCAATCAACCATGATGGCGATCACTACGAGTCTCCTCCTTAGACTGCTACACGTCCGCTATTTGACAAGTTTGGGTATTCCGAAGGTATACGGACTATTTCCGAAGAACCAACCTACCCTCTTTATTGTCATTAAACATACATTGCTGTAATATATGTACTGATGTTTAATCATCAGTGACACAAAATAAGTTTGAAACAGTTTTTTTGCAAGATTTGCTATATAAAAGGGTAATTGCGTGAACATTGACGATAATTATCTTTTGTAGAACATGATTTGCGTTCGAAATTTCGTGCAAAATAAAAATCTACTCGGCACAATATTCACCAATATTAATGTAACCCTAATTTATCAAAATAAACATTAAATCTTTTCGTCGTCTTTATATATTTTTCAAAACAGTGTCAGTTTCTCTCGACTTCTGAGTGTTTATTGTTCCCTTGGTATCTTCCACCTCTTTTTTTATTACAGAAACAACAATGTTTCAATTGATTGTTAACTTCTATGTCATTTGGTCTTTGGTGGAGAGTTGTCTCATTGGCAATCATACCACATCTTCTTATTTTTATATATACGATATAATTCTCTACGGGTACAGATGTACTACGAATGTTGCTGGTATGAATGAAAAGTAAAACAACAAAAACACCGAACTCCAAGGTAAATTCAAAACGGAAAGTCCCTTAACAATTGGCAAAATCAAAAGTTCAAGCACATCAAACGAATGGACAACAACTGTCATATTCCTGACTTGGTACAGGCATTTTCTTATGTAGAAAATGGTAGATTAAACCTGGTTTTTAAGTCGCATAAAGTTCCATTATATAGACAATGTGTGAACAAAACAAACAGACATAATAGGTAAAAATGTCAAAAATAGGGGTACAGCAGTCAACATTGTGTTATAATCTCAATCACTATAAAACAAACAAATATGTCAACAAAGAAAAACAATGCATACTATAGTACAGGCTATAATACATTCAACTGTCAAGTTCTTTATAACTGCCAAGTCATTTCTACAATATAACAATAGCTGTCTACTCTCGAAATTGTGTTGCAAATAACAGCAGACATTGTACAGCTTTGTAAATTGTCGTGCTAGTTCTTTAGAAGATATGATTTTCTAAAATGTCAATACATCGTTAGCTGATGTTTAGTGTTAATGATGAACATAAGATTCAATAAAACCACTGCACTAAAACAAGATGATGCTTGTTTATGTAACATTTATAAAAACTGCAGGAGATTTCTGGGATTTGTATTTTTATATAATCCACCAAGTTTTAAAATATTTTTGTTTTAAATTGAAGTGTACCTTGCAAGGTTTTTAACTGACATCCTTGCAGTTTGATTTTCTGAAGTAATGAATTAAGCACAGCAATATTTACTACAATGAACTTACAATATTAACATAGACATGATTGTCTTGTATAACTCTTTTGTGTTCGTGCGATAACAGACAAACAACAAATAAGAGTAGAACTGAACTTTATTAAGATAAGCAAACAGGAAGTGTTGTCTGAAATTGGTATGAATAAAGTGATTGAAATCAATGCTCTTGTTAGCGAGTTAAACACTGATAAGAAAAGAGGAAATAGTATTGGAATTTGTAACAAGGTATGAATTGATATTCTGATAGTTTTAGTTGTGATAAGATAAAGACGACTTTAACACCAAGTTCTGAAACTGAAAAGAAGGAGAAGAACTTTAGACAAAAGAAGAAATCTTACTGCAAACGTACTGGATGAGTTATTTCAATTACACTTTATGTATCAAGTGGCCCTCAACTATAATGACACGGACCGTTTTCTTTCAAATGTCTTAAAGAAGTAAATAAAATTGAGAATGGAAATGGGGAATATGTCAAAGAGACAACAACCCGACCAAAGAGCAGACAACAGCCGAAGGCCACCAATGGGTCTTCAATGCAGCGAGAAAATCCCGCACCCGGAGGTGGTCCTCAGCTGGCCCCTAACTAAAATTGTGTGCTAGTTCAGTGAAAATGGACGCCACACTAATCTCTAAAACATATAAATGAACTAAAATTAAAAAAAAAACATACAAGATTAACAAAGGCCAGAGGCTCCTGACTTGGGACAGGCGCAAAAATGCGGCGGGGTTAAACATGTTTTGTGAGATCTCAACCCTCCCCCTATACCTCTAGCCAATGTAGAATAAAGAAACACATAGCAATACGCACAGTAAAACTCAGTTTAAAAGAAGTCCGAGTCCGATGTCAGAATAGGTAACAAAAGAAACTAAGCAAAATGACAATGATACATAAATGAACAAAGGACTACTAGCAGTTACTGACATGCCAGCTCCAGACCTCAATTAAACTGATTGAAAGATTATGTCTTCATCATATGAAAATCAAGTACAATCCCTCCCGTTAGGGGTTTAGTATCATACCATCATAAAACATGAATAATAACGTGCAATGGCGTATGTTCACAAAATGTATACAAACTAGTATATATATAATATATAAAGGCCCCCTTCACATACCCGTATTTTTCTTACGAGTCCTTACGGAACGCCAACTCGTAGGCAATCGCAAGCTTTCGTAAATAACTCGCTGGTATCCGTAAATAACTCGTCACAACTCGCAGACATTCTTAAGGGTCCGTGAAAGAAGAGGCCAATTTTTGACAAGTAAAAAATCTTCTAAAGATTGTCCACGGATTGATTTTTTCCTAAATAAATTGTAGTAACCCGTAAGTATCGTAAACCGCTCGTAAACCGATCGCAACAACACGTAACTATCCATAAACTGCTACCAAGAATCCATAAATGACTCGTAACTATCTTTTTTAACGATTTCTAACGGTTATTTTACGTTATGTTTACGGATCATTACGAGTGCTTTCGTCTTGTTTACGATTTTATCGTGTTACACTAGCTATACGGATTATTACAAGTTATTACGAGCACATTAAGTGTAGTAACGAGTACTTTACGAATATAAACGTGTACTTACGTATTCTTATGTATTGTTTGCGATTTGGGGAAAGGTATAAAAGCTGCAAAATCGTATAGCTGTCTCATTGGCAATCATACCAGGTCTTCTTATTTTTAAAATGAGGTGAAGTTTATGATGTTCTTGGGAGAATTTGGAGTTGATGGCAGATCTTTGATTGTTTCTTTTTTAATTTGTAGACTCAGGACCAGGGGGCGTAGTTGGCTTTATTTAACGTGCACGCCCAAATGGAGAAAAGGGGGGGGGGTATGCCAGAATTTTTTTGTCACTAGACGCAAAATGGTGCTTCAGGAGGCATTTCAGACTTATGTTGTCCCCTTAACGCTTATATTTGTAGACTCAGGACGATTAAGCGTTTGGTATATTGTGTAGACATCTGTTTATAATTTAACTTAGACTTATGTTGTCCCCTTAACGCTTATATTTGTAGACTCAGGACGATTTAGTGTTAGGTATATTGTATAGACACCTGTTTATAATTTATATTGTACCCTTAACTCTTATGTGTGTCGTTCTGTTTACTGGTTCATTGATGTATACCCCACATCTCTTGTTATTCAAAGTTTTTTTAATATTTAGACAAAGAAAGGTAAGTCAACTTTTTACGTCGACCCAGACTTCTTGTTTGTATATTCTGTTCTTTTTATTTTATTTATGAAAGTTTTTCCATTTCTGTCATTTGCCGATATTGAATGATGTATTTGATTTAACGGTTCATACTACATTTGTGTCAGTTACTAGCTAACGTACATTGCGTACCACGGAACTTGTGGCTTTTCTGTTAATAGAACTCGCCACCATTTAAATATGCGAAAGTTTAAAACAAAATGCATTAGATTCCATCGCACGAACTATTATAATTCATTAGTACAGACATAATAAACAAAAGAACGGGTGTTTATTAAAATTTATAATAATGCGCATTATTGATTTGTAAGCCTACAGATACAAAAAAAAAATTATACCACGAAACCACGAAAGTAATACAGTACAAATCTAAATCAATATGCTTATTGGAATGTTAATTTAACATAGTTTTTACGCAACAGAATCCATTATATCATATCATTTAACAAGTTACAGAAATCATCTTCATTTAGAAAAGGCAGTTGTTTTCAGCACCAAGCTGGTTCATGGACATTTTACAATATTATAGCCGAAAAATAATCTTGTCACTCAAGATACATGGAATATTTGCCTCTGAACGTTGAGATAACCGACAATAAATCAACCAATCTTGTAAAATTTTATTTATATTGGTTTGCATTTATTGGAACCCAAAAACTTCAGTAGAACTTCTTTTTGGGACCACATTTTGAAAAAAAAAGGGTTTAAATAGCAAACCTAATATGTCATACAGTTAAAAATAGTCAACTAATTAGACTTTTCGTATAGAACGTGTAAATAAAATACTCGTGACAGAGTTACATTATTTTGGCTGGGTTGACTGTAAACGGATCTTAATGTCATCTCATTGACAACAACGGCCAGTAATGTATAGTCGTTTAAAGGCACGAATTATGTTAAAACAAAAGTATATCAACAGAGAGCAAACCAAGATACAATATCTTGAAGAACTCAGTACAAAAATATATAATTCAAAAACTAGCTAAATACTCATAGGAAAAGTAAAAAAGGACGACTATATTTAGCTTGTTTATATAGTGCTAGAAGCCATGTTTCGGTTACTATTTCAGATGATTGAATAGTCATGAAGTATAACTATTTTGAGCTTATTTTATATAGTGCTAGCAGCGATGTTTCGTGACGGTTGTAATTCTTCAAGGAGATTATACTTGTAATAGTAGCATCTCCCCAATTATTTTGTTTTTACCAGCAATTGAATATTTACAAGATATTTCATTTAGATGATTTATTGTTGATTATTACTTCCGTTATTAGTACTGTAACGGCAGTCATGTTGTTAGGTCTGTATGAACACTGGATGCAGTTTTAAAAGTTAACACACTGATGGGTGGATGGATGGATGGATGTCTGCTTAAGTTCCAGCGGCAAATTAATATGCATATTCAGGACGAGAACATGTTAAAGTAATATAAATATTAACCCTGATTTGTACTAGAACGAGATGCTGTGCCGGATTTTTATCGTGATAGTTGTGCTATTTCACAAAGTAACAGTCCGAAAGATGACATGTCACCTTACCCGGACACATTATTCTGACTCCGAGCCGACCAGTCTTTGCTCTTACTCCTTAATGCCGCGTAGTAAGCGGAGAAGCAGCAAATACCAATTTTAAAGTATTTGGTTTGACCCGGCCGGGGTTCGAACCCACGACCTCCCGCACTCGAGGCAAACACGGTACCACGTGACCATTGAGGCGGTTGAACACCCTGAAGATGAAGATGAAGATGAGTTAAGTTTGGTTTCAATAGGTCAAGTAATTTTAGGGGATATTTTGAAAAGCAAAAACGACAAGTGTTGTCAATAGCTGACGAAGTATACATAACTATGGTAATCTTAAGTCAATATCATACAGATAGAAGTACTTTTGACATCTGTATGTCCGTAAATTTTGTATAATTACATTTTCTCCTCCAATTAATATTTGAAATTCAAAATATAATAAAAAAAATGATAATATAAAAAAAATCAAATTTAATCTTAAATACGCACTAAAATGTTATATTTTGATTGATTACCATAGAGAAATGTGGTTCATTTAACCTATGCTAACATTTTGAAATTTATGTATAAAATTGTAGGCATAAAAAAAAATAATATGCAAAAGATTAAGTGTTACAAAAACATTGATTAGCGGCTAATCAATTTACAACCAGTTTAAACTTAGCGTTTAAGTGTACTCGAAATCATTTGTGTTATACATGTAATAGTGAAAATGTAGGTAATTGTATGTGTTGATGATATCTTTTTCATTATGAATTGATGAAATAATGGAAAAGAAGGATTTTTGTAAATTTATTAAAGGAATACTTTATTATGTGAACCGGTATCATGTAGGACATCCGTTTTCTTCAGGTCCAAGAAAGATAATTCAAGTTTGTATAGAAAAGTAGATTCTCCCTAAGTTGTTTTACATTGTTTTTCATTTTTTGGGGTTAGTGATTTTGACTTTAAATACGTCATATGACTTGATATGCCAAACGGTGACCTCTAGTCTATTGATCTTTGAGGGACGATATGTTCTAGCTCTTAGCTGCATAGCTGGTACTTTGAACGGATAAACGTTCTCATCTTCGATTCAGTTTTGTTCTTTTTTGTCATGTGACCAAAAGGGCTAGTTAGAGGTATTGTGACTATCTGTCGGCGTCCGTCCGTAAACCTTGTATTATAACACACAATATGTAGAACTCAAGTATCATAATCATGAAAATGTTGATTTCTTCAAGAATATTTTAGTAACAAATTTAATTTACATTTGCAATCTTATATAGGACTGCAGATTAAGACAAATAAAATCAAAAATCTATATACTGAATTTTATTACGAAATTGACACAAACTGAAAAACTTACCGATTGGTGAAGATCGTGCATGGAAAGAACATTTATTTCTCAGAATATAGTAAAATGTATGACTCTTTTTAATAAAAGAATCGTTGTAAATGAAAAAGGCCATACTTGCATCGTATGACTTATACGGAAGGACAAATATGAAAACCATAGATTAATTGTTGTTTGGCTTACGTCCAGTAGCAAATATAACATTCCTTTTCAGAACAAGAAACAATTAATTTAACATGTAGGTTCTGCAATGTGATACGACCGTGATGAAGCGCTATTTAGACTACCACTGTAGATGAGGGTATGCTAGAAAGGGAAGGATTTATGCCTTGCAACAGACCACATACAGAGCCATCAAAGGGTTGTTGCACTTGAAGAATGTGGCAATTTCCCTACACGGTTCTACCTTAACGTGCTCATTCCAACCGGACGTGACGGCGTATTTATATATCTCACACATCTAAAGGGACACCCCTAGCTGTGGTGTAGAACCCATCAGACGGAGAATTTGGACCATTTCTAGACTACCGAGTTGGGGGAGGTGCGCATACAAAGGTAAAACACTACAGGAGTTCTTCGATTATTTATGTAAGGTTCACTTAAATCGAATATTTTCGGAAAATCTAAATAATAAAACAAAATTCTTCACCTTCCGTGCTTATAATTGAACGGCACGCTTTAATGTAGGTAAACTTGTTTGCCGTGAAAATATTTGAACGCAAATTAATGTGTCAAAAATGAATGGCAAGAAAAAAACCTGCTGTTATTGAAAATAATTTTTAAATTTCAGATTAAGGTTTTTAATGCGTTGGTAATTCATGAAAACTCCAACATTTAACTCTAAAACAAATTTGACTACTGAAAAATCTTTACATAAAATGAGTTGTTTCTTTGAATTATTTTAAGAGTTATGGCGTTTCAATCCCCGCTATGAAACTTGCAAAACAGCCTATTTGTAGAACCTCCCAACAATCAATGATAAAACTGAAGAAGCAACATTGCAATTCCTTTTTAAAAAATAAATATACATGTCTGGTTGGATTTCGTTGAGACATGCATGTCCCTTCAACAATCATGCCAAATTCATATCAAGCTTAAATTTGAGACCACACATGGTCGACTTCACTTTCAATACCCCGATAAACTTTGAACTTGCATTCATAATTAGGACTAGAAAATATTAAACATTAAACTAATAATGTAAGTTTTGCAAAGTCGACCGGGATATAGGGTGGAAATTTTGACTGCTAGAAAAAGGAGGAAATGTTGTTTGGGGTAAATGTTTTGCCTTGCAACAGGTTGCAGTGGTCTTTTTACGTACAAAGAGCATGGTACTCTCTACACGGAGACATTTGGTTGAAGCCCCCTATTTCGACCGGACATGCCTGCGTATTTATACATCCAACACAGGTAAAAGAACGTTCACTCTACACGGAAACATTGAGTTGAAGCCCCCTATTTCGACCGGACGTGCCGGCGTATTTATACATCCAACACAGGTAAAAGAACGTTCCCTCTACACGGAGACATTGAGTTGAAGCCCCCTATTTCGACCGGACGTGCCGGCGTATTTATACATCCAACACAGGTAAACGAACGTTCCCTCTACACGAGTATTACTATCGGACGGGAGAAATCCAGATGACAATAGTTTTATACAATAGTCAGTCAATTTGGGTTTCGATTGTTGTCTTTTAAATTAAGAAGCAGATCTTAGGTTTTATACTTCAAATGAAGGTGCTGCTAGACTGAATAATATATGATCGGAGATACTAAAACCGATTAATTATATGTTAACCATTAAACTTCTTCAATTGTGCATCAATTGAGAGCATACACCTCTATTATATTTTTAGTAGCTGCGGCAATGTTGGTTGTTCGGAACACCTGGAACAAATCTGAAACTATACACCTTAATGGTGATTATAATTAAGTTGGTATCGATAGGGCCAGTGGTTTTAAAGATTATTAAAAGGTTTGCAGACGGACGTTATAAGACAGATGGAATGTGATAAAAAGAGCTCATACTTGCCCTTTCGGTCATTTGATTTAAAAACTCTAAGTTTGATTAAAGTTAAAAATCATACATACCATATACAAGAGCCATATTCGACACCATTGGTTCAACACTTTTGGTCCAAAATAGCCCATACAGTAACCGTTACAACATAATTGAGAGTTCTTCATACCATTTTGATGGTATTCTTTTCTTAGAGTTCCTCGTCATGACGGATTTCATTACTACATAGAATTGATTGTGTCCAGCAAAAACAAAGACATGGTTGTATTCAAATTTAGGTATATCTATAATACTAATTAAAGGAACGAATTTGCGATGTATTATAAGATCCGGTTATCTCCCTTACACTATAAAAAAAAATTAAGACGAGAACAAATTTATCAATAGGTACTACACATTTGGTCGACTGGAATGGTGGGATGGGAAATTAGGACTGCCACTGGGAAAGGAGAGAATGTTTGATAGGGCCATAAATTTGGCCTTGCAACGGACCCTCAAATTGCACATTAGTGTTGCAACGATTTGTGCTCTCTCTGAACACAGGATAACGAATTGATGTCCGTATTCTAACCTCACTTGATGCGTAGCTATAAGTCAAACAGCCAAGCGGACCCCCACACACTATGACAGTTACTGTCATATGGCAGCTTCATAGTCTATGTTATAATTTTCCTATACTGAAGTCATCCTCGTGATCAACTTAAAAGTAGATTTCATTCAGCAATTACCGTCATGAGTGGATAAAAAAACCAAATAAGGAACGTACAATCCTAAAATCTTTGTGTACGGAATTAAAACGCAGAAAATAAGTAAAAAATCTCTTGTTTTACCACGTGGCGTAATAAAAAAGATAATAAAATTATACTTGTTTTGTTTACTTTTGAAAAAAGTCATAATTTTTGTATTAGACTTGAGTCTACACATCACGCATGCATGTCAACCTGGGATATATCATGTTGCCGTGGACAGTGTCCTGGTCATTAATCAGTCTGGTCATAAGATGTTGCATCACATAATGAACAGGATATATCATTACTTATTTATGCCATATTGTGACTACATTAATAACTCTGCTCTTTACAATCATTGTTTACTATTATATCGGACATTCTTCTGCGTCACCGCTGTGGCATGACTTAATGTCCTGCTAAAACGTCAAACTTATAAAAAGAGTAACCAGTTTTAGGAGTTATGATAGTTGTACTTTAGCTTTGGGGTTTTTATAGTTGTAGAATAAGATGAGTGTTCGTATATGGACGCTGCAAAATCGGTTTCAAACCCGCCACTTTAACTTGCCCTGTACCAATTCACGACTATGACAGTCAAAAATAGAAAATTCCATCAGTATTTTTTGGAATAGTTTCCCCAAAGCTAGTCAACGTATCTACAGTACATTTGTTATTGCCTATTCCTTTGATGTAAGAATTTAATGTGCTTACTCAGTAGTAACCTACAATATTGGTAGGTTATTTTTTTTTTTCATTTTGACGACCTTCTCAGAGCTAAACAAATAACTTATAGCAGCAATAGTTTATAACTTTGCAATTCGCTGTCAAATCTAATTGCATATCTCGGTAATTCTGATCCTCATCCCTATAAAACAGATACTTAATTTAAATACATCTGAATGAATAGGTTAAAAAATATTTAGCAGAAATTATCAATGGTTTTAGATTGTTGTCCTCCGCGAAAAATGGTGCGGTGAACATAGAAATACCGACCGTCCGTCCGTAACTCCTGTTTTGTAAGCGTTTTCAAGTTTACAATTTTTCCCAGATTTTTATGAAATTTACATCAAATATTTATAACAGCAAACATGTCTTAGGCGAGTTCGAAAATCTCTGCCGATCAACTATTTTCAGAGTTGATCGGCAGATTTACTAAGAGTTATGTCCCTTTGAAATATAAATTATAATGAAATTGCATCCTAGTCTACATTTCTTGTATGATTATTATGAAATTTATGTCAAAGGTTAATGTCAGCAATGTCTTTGACGAGTTAAAAAATCAGCGCTGATCAATGATTTTTTACAGGAGTAAGTAATGGCCCTTAGAAATGCAAATTCTGTAGGAAATTGCATTATAAGTGTCCTCATGACTACATTTCTTATAGGATTTGTATGGTATTTATATCTAAGGTATTGATCAGTACTATCTTTGACGAGTATGAAAATCAGTGCCAATCAACTATTTTTTACAGGAGTGATGCCCTTCGGAAATAGAAATTATATGGAAACTAACAGTGTTAGCGGTGCCTACATTTCTTGAAGGATATTTATGAAAAGAGTTTAAAAGAAAAAAAAATATTTTGAGTTATTGCCCTTGGACAGATAAAATATGTTTCGAAGGGAGACATTGGAACACTGTTCATTATTAAAATGAACAAACAAGAAAGGCTTAAGGCATTCTATTGAATATTACCAAAGCAAACAAGAAAAAATGTGATCCCTTTCCCTGTTGATGAAGAATGAAGTCCATGCTCAAATTCCAAACATTTCAAAATCAAAATTAAAGGTGCCCAGTGGAATTCAGAAAGAAAGGTTCTTTAAAACAATCATTGAATTGGAGACGGTAAAGGAGTTTCGGATACAACATTCCTACCAATTCTGTATATTAGACAACGTTCATGCTTTTGCAATGCTATGCGAAACCCAAACTGCGGATACTAAATGCTAAATAACGAACGTACAGACAAATAAATGAACAAACATTTTATACAACATCCTTTTTCTTTTCCATCTATCTAAACGATGCCTATTGCATACATATAAAGGTAAATGGCACAAGAGTTCTTTCACGTGCCGATAGCCTGGTATCTGCCCTACACACGGCACCATATTCTACGTCTCCATTCAAACTGGGTATAGTTGCGTCCCGAAGAGTTAAAATGACAGCAGTCGGCCTAGGTTTTATTCTTGGACAGGAGAAGACTAAGATACCATATTCCGTTACCCTAACAAACCATTTCGGATTATGAAAAAGCACATAACTCGTTTCACCAGTGCCGCGTGAAGGTACTTTTTGAAATGAAAATGTGGTTTCGGCATAGTACTTGTTCATTATAATATATATTGTCACAGCACAATATTCTAACATTACTCTGGTAGAAATTAAAAATCAAAAAATTGAAATAGAAACAAGAAGACAATGTTTAACGAAGTTACCTTTCTAGCTGAGACATGATAGAAAAATAAGTTCGAATATGTTTCCTGATTCATTTGGGCTAACTTATTTCATGATGGAACGGTTCCGGATCATTACAAACAAAAAAGAAAGGCGAAAGATACCAAACGGACATTCAAACTCATAAGTCGAAAACAAACTGACAACGCCATGGCTAAAAAAGGAAAAGACCAGCAGACAAACAACAGTACACAAAACACAACATAGAAAACTCAAGACTGAGCAACACGAACCCCACCAAAAACTGTGGGTGATTTCTGTGCTCCAGAAGGGTAAGCAGATCCCGCTCTACATGTTGCACCCGTCGTGTTGCTTATGTAAGTACACATTCATTGATAAGTCTTATTCGGTAGGCCACATTCGGGGAAAAGGGGACGGGATTGTAGTTGAGACAATTGGAACATATCCGTTGTCATCTCTGAAACAGATATTCCATAACAGTCAACCAACTCGTGATCGCGTTCGAAAATTATGAACAGGGACGTCCGTTTGGCTGTTTGGTGGGTATAAATTCGTAGCCACGTCCGGTCAAAATAGGGATGTTAAATCGTATTTTGTGTAGGAATGATGCCATGCATTTTGAAGGGCCAGTATATGGTTTATTTTTATATGCTTGTTTGATTCTTGTAAGTTGGTGCTTTGTAATTTATGCTTTATGTATTTTTGTATTTTATTTATTTTCAAATGTGAAGCGCTTAGAGTAATTGTTGTTATTATATAATGCGCTGTATAAATATTGTATTTATTATTATTATTATTTATTGCAAAGCAAAATGTCTTCTCCTTCCAACATTATTTTTTCCAGTGGCGGTCAAAATTCGTGCCATTATATAGATAAGATAAGAAAAATTTATTTTGATTCGGCATAAGTTAAAATACAAACACAAGCTCTAAGGAGCTTTTGACCGAATTTATCCCGTTCAATCCACTTTGCAGAACGTACGTAAATGGATTAAATGTTTGCTGACTTGCATGAAATATTGCTAGATGCTTAACCAACTACTAGCAATCATTGTTGGGCTGCTGTCTCATAGAAGTTTACAAACATCTGTATTCATATTCCGTATTTCTCGTTGCTCAAAGTTTACAGAGCTTACGTGTACTAACGACTAATAATTCATTAAAATTAATAGGGTATGAATGTTATAAACAATAAAGTGTTAAACAAAGAGAAAAATACATCACATGATTTATAATTAATTAGAACACAAAACAATCACATGATTTATGATTAATTAGAACACAACATAAACTGTTGAAACAGAGATATGTCTCGGCTGTGTGTTATTTTGATGGTATAATATATAATATATAATAATAATAATTTATTTTATTAAAGTGTCACATATTTGTCTACAAAGTTATATACAGATTATATAACATACATTGTACAGTAATGAAATAAGACAAATACCCAGCCAAAGTTGGCTTATGAGACACTATAAATACATTATATAAACTAATTAAAAAACTGAAATACAAATTGTGAAATATAGTAAAAGTTCAATAATGTTTATCATCTGAATGTTTCACATAAAAAAGTAAGACTTTAAATAAAAGACACAATTGAGTATGGCGTAAAACAAATAGAAAATAAAAAAATAGATAAATAAAATGAATATAAAAGAGGTTATATATACAGTTTGTGAAGAAATGAAATAATCTGGTTTATAAAATTAGCCTCTCAGTTAAAATAGAAAATAAATTAAATTAGGAACAAACAAACACATTAATAAAAAAAATGGAATTTTGACTTTTAGGAAGTATACAATCAAGAGTGCAAATTGTTTTTTCATTGCTCGACGTCTTCTTATCATATCATACGTTAGATAAGTTAGATAACACATATTGTACTTTAGCTTTCTGTATTAGAATTACAAATTGATCAAAATCTAAATACAAATGTTGAAATTTAATTGGCAACACTGCATGACTATCTGTACACTTTGAAAATTTAAAGGATGGACATTTCAAAAGTTTCAAATGCAATGGACCATAAAAGACGGGGCAAAAAATCTCCATAGGAATGAGATGTTTCAATGCTATTAGAACTGCATACAAAACAACCAGTGCGTTCAACATAATGACCTAATCACAAACCTTTACATGTAAATATTAAAACGCTACAAAGTCAATAGACTATGACTGCGGGGTAGGGAAAAAAAATCTGCATGGAAACTTGATGTGGTAATAATACAACTGCATTCTAAATACCATCCACTTACAATTAGTGTCCTCTTGAACAGACCTAATCGAAAACTTTATCAATTTTTAACACCGGTAACAGCACGCCCTAGTCATGCTTCCACGAATTCGTCGCTCGCTTCCACGAATTCGTCGCAGACGAGAGATAAAAACCACCACATGATGTATTATTAATTCGAATATTAAGAACATAAGAAAGTTGATATTTTCAGCCAATAGAAGGATTTGAGACTTAATACAACAAATATCAAGCGTGTCAAGTATATGACGTGTTCGTGTATTTATACATCCTGCGCGACCAGACCAAAGCCCATTCGAAAATATTGCCACGACGAAAGATCATAATTCAAAAATGAGGAGATGTGGTGTGATTTTCATGAGACAAATACCCACCAGAGACCAAAGGACGACGATGAAAACAACAACAGGTCACCATACGACCTTTAGTAATGAGCAAAACCCGTAAAAGTTTACCGGGAGTACAAAATGGGAAACAATTAAAAAGAGAAAACTTACGGCCTGATTTATGCTGAAAACAATTAAGGCAGACAGCAATCAACGACAACCGCCGTATCATAAGCTCTTGGATTGGGGCGAACCCATTAGGTCGTGGCGGGGTCAAATAAGGTTGTGAGCGTTCAACCCTTCCCCTTACCTGGTACAGTATTAACCACAAAGACAACTAACAAATAGACACAAGAAACAAAGTATCGACCTAAGAGTACTCGCAGTTACTTAAATCTTTCTTAACTAATAAATGAATCATATTCTCCAAAGACTTACATATAAAAAAAGTCAAGGTGACCATATCTCTATATCTTAGCAAACCATTGGGGCCGATTAAGAGAAATAACGTAAATGAAAAGAACACGTAACCTATTAGTTTTGCTATCCAAAATTTTCCAGGTTACAATGTTAATTTTATATATAGAGTTTAAGCCAAAATATCTAGTTCGAAAGACTATCATACTGAAAGTTTGAAGGTCACAGACGTCAAGTCCTTTCAAGGACAGTGGCATTTGGGTATTAAACACTGCATGAGCTCCAGTGTATTGATCTGCTGTTAAATATGCAAAATCGGTTAGTTGCTTTATTTATGAAAAATAAAGTGGTAACAGTATGCTGTCATTGTGATCTTTCGCTGGGAGTCCGAATAATGTGTCCTGGAAAGCCACGTCTTCCGTTTTACCTTGTCAACTAGAATGTTCTTAATCCAACTAAGCTGTTCTCGTTCTATAAATGCGTATGATAATTTCTACTGGACGTAGCAGTCATCCACCCATCTTCCATAACAAGTGCATTGATTTCAATTAAATTTTCACATTCCTTATTACCAAATAACATTTTGCGCTCCTAATATTGTATACGAAGATATTTGGTTTTTTTTTCTTGACAAAACGTGGGACTTTACTATATCAAAAGAAGAGCTGATTGATTTTTATTTCCCACGCGTCTAGTGGCAAATGTTTATGTTTATTTAGGACGAGAACATAATAACAAAATTTATTTATACGTAGGCAATTTGGAGATGTGATTTATTGGCAATGAGTTAGTTGTCGACCGGGATGAAGGACGGGAAATCCAAACTGCAACTGAAAAAGTGTATATTAGACCATAGCAGAAAGTTGACCTTGCAACATGTTACCTACGAACCCGAACCCGAATCCGAAGAGTTTTTATAAGGGTTCTGTAACGTGCAGAGAGCTTGGCACTCTTCCTACACGAGGCATCGGGTTTATCGTCCCTATTCTGATCGGATTTGGCTGCATATTTATACATCCCGCACAACCAAACAAATGCCATTCTTGTATCCGCAGCTCCTCAAGGGATAGCGAATCAATGAATAAAACTAAATTTCACCTTTTTTATAGTTGTTATGATAATGATAATTGAGCTGCGTCGGATAGAAATCGACCGTATGCAAATGAATATTAATACATCTATTGAAGCTATTTTTGGTTGAAAACATCTCTATGCAAAATCTTTAACTGTTTGAAAATTGATTTGATATAAGAACCCTACAAAACAGACCAAAATGCATCTTTTATTTCGTATTTGATTATTCCAAAATCAATCAAAGTCTATACATGTATATATATACGTGCACTTGCATAAGGTCGATTTCTATCCGACGCAGCTCATATTATATTAATTTCCACATAGAATACACGGACTTTCTAAAATCATACCTTACAACTGGGTACGCATTTTGCATCCGATACCGATGCTTGAATTTCAGTGAAACTACTTTGTTTTTCAAATTGTTTTATAGTTTTACCATTGCAAACCATGGCTTAAGTATTATCTGAAAACGGTGTAGCCATCAAGATAGTGTCAACAACACCTTTAGCACTGACTGGATTTAATTTTTTTTACCTTTGTTTAAAAACTTTACATTTCAATTTGATAATGCATATTTAAAATGGACATTGTCTGCCAAATTTATGTCCACCCAATTGACTTATTTGATTTATAACAAACTCAAACATAAATCAAATTTATAAAAGTCACACAGGAAACAATAACCAATGCATGGACTTTTTGGAACAGGACGCATCTAAACAGCCATCGACATGATCGTCGAAGATTGCTGATTGACTTGTGACTCCAGATAAAATATAAATAGACAAAACATAAACATAGGAATATACAATATTATATTGACGATTTTTCTGTTTGGTTTTATATCAAAGATATAAAAAAACATTATTTACATCACCGTTTAATCTGTAAGTTGTATAAGAATGATTAAGTTATTCAACATTCCGATTTTGTAAATGATTGTAGCCAAGGCAAAAATAGTTTAATTATTTCAACTTGTCGAAATCGTAGCTATTAACCCTTAAATGTCATGTAGTTACAAACTTATATAACACCATCTCCTGCACACGACGTGGACATTAATTTATTCCAAAAATGTGTTTGTTAAAGAAAATAATTGTCATCATTCTTGTAATTTGTACATTTTTGTTTTTTTATACAACATTAGTCATATATGGAAATACAATTAATTTAACGATAAAGTGGAATCATTAATAGTTATTGTTGTCTTTTTATTTTTGTATACTCAAAAACATACCATTGTGTAGTTTAATTCAGATTTGCAAGAAAAAGGAAATAAGAAATGAATTAATGATGATTAAATCTGTAAATTTTCTCCTTGACAACATCTATGTACGTGTCGACAATATAGATAATCGACAGGTTGTAGGCATACCTATTGACACAAAGTGTGCCCCTAAAATGACAGACGTGTTCCTGTATTTTTATGAATCACAAAGCATGGCCAAACTCAGTCCAGTAGTCAACACTTCTGTGATGACATGAATTATCATTGATACGGTCATTATTTTAAGATTAGCTTAGCTGCTTTGGCAAAACCAACGGAAGTTTTGGTTCTCAATGCTCTTCAACTTCACGTAATATGAACAACCATAATTTTCATTTTCTTCATTTTATTTTGATGGGAAATTAGACATTAAAATTTACGACAAAACAGGCGAATTTTCGTTCCCTGTGTTTATTTTTCCTTTTTTTTTTGGGGGGGGGGGGGGGTTGTTCTATTGGTCTCTTTTTACGGTGTGTTTGTTTCCAAGCTCGTTTGCTATTCACGTTTCTGTTGTGATATTATATATTTCAATGAACAAAATCTATGTATAATTGGAAAATTATTCCGGGATTTCGATACCACAAAGTACTTCAAACCTTTACTACATCCTAAGACCACTTAGACACAGAGGTACCTAGACTTGAAACAATTAATTTGTCCAAAATAGAGGTGATTGTTCTAACTGGTCAGAAGATGACACTCATTTATTTTGCATATTGTAATCGGTGCACATGTGATTATTATATCAGATTACAAAGTTCAATGATTGAGATATAAACCTTTATGGCCTAAACAAATAAATGCTGAATATAAAACAATAGATTTATAAGGGTCGTATCTTAATTTATGGGCTCTTTAAACAGCATTACCGTAAAAAAATAGGATGTGATTTCCCGTTTGTACTAAGGTACAGCAAAGCTTCTAAACCAAATATGTTTATCTGTAAAAGGATTGAATAAACTTAGTAGTATAGGTTATCAATTTGACATTGTAGTAAGATCTTTTAATATTGTCTTGATCGATAATAACATTGATTTCATTAATAGTTTTATACATAACTTAACATGCATTGCTATCCAATTATTTACACTCATGGTCCTACGTCCTATTGATACTTATATTTTGGCATTGTACAAGGTCATGCTTTTTCTCAGACTGCTTGGGACAACTTTGCACGAAATCTGTTAAAGAAGAAAAAGAGAGGCAAAGGATACCAAAGGGACATTCAAACTCATAAGTCGAAAATAAATTGACAACGCCATGTCTAAAAAAAAAAACAAACAGACAAAGAACAGTACACAAATCACAACATAGAACATAGAAAACCCAAGACTGAGCAACACGAACCCCACAAAAAACTGGTGGTGGTCTCAGGTGCTCCGGAAGGGTAAGCAGATCCTGATCCACATGTGGCAACCGTCGTGTTGCTCATGTTAGTACACGCTCTGTGATAAGTATAAATCGATAGGTCACATTCGGGGAAAAGGAGACGGGATTGTAGTTACGAAAATTGGAACATATCCATTGTCATCTTTGAAACGGATATTCCATAACAGTCAACCAACTCGTGATGGCGTCCGAAAAATTTACGAAGGAACGATTTCAACTTCACCTCTTTGAACTCTTGGTTTAATAGCTTCCTTGTGAGAACTTTGAGAATGTTGCTACATAGAAATGGAAAGTTCCCAATTGGGAAGCTGAAATCATCTCTTTTGTCGTAAAGTTTTGTTTTTAACCGACCATCATTGCCAATTTCTAGATGTAAGTCAAGATTGGAGGTGTTCTGATAGATGTTTTATAATTAAGTCTGTGAAAAATGTTTTCTTTAATTTAGTTGAAATTAGGCTTTGGACTAGCTTTCAGTAAATATGAGTACGATAAGATCGATACTTTGTTTCTTTTGTTGTTGTTTTTTAAATGTTTTTATTCATAGTACCAATCTTGTATGTCAATCCCTTCCAACTCATGTTTACATGTTGCTCTATGTAACGTTGATACACCCCGCCACATTCTGTATATGCCCGTCTAAAGACCAGGAGCCTGCAATCTAGTGGTTGTCATTGCTTATTCACGCCCAACCAACTTTTTTACTGCTCGAGGGGAAAAGTCCAAATGACCGTATGTTCTGCCACAGTCAACCTTTTTAGTTCTATATTTAAATAAAGACAACATAAATAAGGATTTACATTGGCAGTGCAGTAACAAACATATTTAAGCAAACATTTCAGCACCAGACCTAGTGTTGTCTACTTCAGATTTTACAAGGGATAGTGAATTGATTCGGCTAAAAAAAGAAATCAAAAAAGGTTTTTTATGGAAAGCCTCAGCTGTCATATATTAGATATTTAAAAAACGTTATGCTGAAGCTTAAAATGTAAAGTTAAGACAGCGTGATGTTGAATTGAGTCATCAAAATGCTAACTCTAAATTACAATATACTAAGTTGAATTTCCGCAATGTTGACTTGCAATGAAAAGTGCTTTAGTCGTGATAGTATAATGATAAGTCACGATGTTGTGATGATATGCCTAACACACGTAACGTTGGGTTTAAAGTACATGATGTGCAGTTGACGTTGCATGATGTTAGCTTGCAGATGGATACTGCTCAGTCATACACTTCGAGAGCTATGATAACAAATAAAATGAATAGCTAAAATGTATGGAACTGACATGTTATTAATAAATGTTGAGCTGAGAATGTACGATGTTATATCATTGTGATATTACGATAGGTCTATCATGCAATCTGTTGATTTAAAACACCATGATGCACAGTTGAAAGTACATGATGTTAAGTTAAGATAACACGATGCTACACCACTATATTGAAACGAAAGGCTTACCATACAATTTGTTGACTTAAAACAACACGATGCAACGTGTTAAGCTAAGATGCTCACTTGAAACTACACGACGTACAGTTGAAATTTTGTAATGTTAAGCTACGATAGTACGATGTTATATCATTATAATGTCACAATAGACTTATTATACAATTTGCTCATTTAGAACTACACAACGTACAGTTGAAAGTACGTGATGTTAAGCTAAGATGGCACGTTGTTATATCATTAGAATGTCACGATAGGCTTACCACACGATATGCTCGTTTAAAACTACACGACGTACAGTTGAAAGTGCGTGATGTTGAGCTATGATAGCAATATCTTATGTCATTATAATATCACGGTAGGCTTGCCATACAGTATGCTTATTTAAAACTACACGACGTACAGTTGAAAGTACGTGTTGTTCAGCTAAGACAGCACGATGTTATATCATTATAATGTCACGATAGGCTTATTATACAATTTGCTCATTTAAAATTACACCACGTACAGCTGAAAGTGCGTGATGTTAAGCTAAGATAGCACGTTGTAATATCATAAGAATGTCACGATAGGCTTACCACACGATATGCTCATTTAAAACTACATGATTTTCAGTTGAAACTAGATGATGTTAAGCTAAGATAGCATGTTGTTATATCATTTGAATGTCACGATAGGCTTACCATACAATATGCTCATTTAAAACTACACAACGTACAGTTGAAAGTATGTGATGTTGAGCTATGATAGCACGATGTTATATCATAATAATATCCCGATACGCTTGCCATACACTATGCTCATTCAAAACTACACGACGTACAGTTGAAAGTACGTGTTGTTGAGCTAAGATAGCACGATGTTATATCATTATGACGTCACGAGAGGCTTATCATACAATGTGTTGACTTGAAACTACACGATGTAAATTTGAAGTAGTTTGGTCTTGACTTGAAACAGTAAAATGTTAAGTTATAAAAATAGAAGGTAAAGTCAAAATAAAACAATGATAGGATGACATATACTTGTGCAGAGTTGAAGATTTTTGGTGTTGACTTCGAATATAGTACAAATATTAGCTCGGTTTATGTTAAATTGAAAGACAATAATGATGCGTAAAACATTACAGAATTATGTGAATTGAAACTGCAATTCTATGGAAAAGAATAAGGGACAAATCCCCAGGATTTTTTCTTCTTCATTTGCAAGTTCGGAGGCAAAATGATATACAAAGAACGTTTTCCATAAATTCATAAAAGAAATGAATTATCCATCGCTATATATTACACTTGAATACAGTTTTGCCGTATATTTTACATGTTTTGTTTAGATTTTTTTTTATGATTAAAAACCAGACTTTTTTTATGAACAATATTTAAGAAAATATTTATCTATGTTGTGTGTTAATATATACAACATAATATTGTGCAAATAAAGAAGGAATGTGTTATAATTTTCGAGGAGCTCCCAAAAAACATGAATTACAGGGTGTCAAATCGATGAACGTGCTTAAAGTAGGCTCCTTTTCATAAAAAAAAATTGATGAAAATGTTTTAGTATTTAGTGTACAGTGGCAATTATTAAATGCATATAAGGACGAGAATATGTAAGTGTGATATGAATATGAATAAATCTTGGCTCTGTACAAGACATATTTTGCTTGCTTAGCCGAATTTTTAACAAACTAGTTGACAAAACGTCTCTGACAATCTATGGAAGTCCAAATAGTATCGGTTTTGATTAAGTCCAGATTTTTTGGTTTTATTTCGGGGAAAAGGGAAGTGTTTTACGTACAGTGGCAAATATTACATGCATATCAGGACGAGAACATGTAAGTGTGATGTGAATATGAATAAACCCTGCTTTGTTACAAGACATTATACTTTACTTGCCTAGCCGAATTTTCAACGAACTAGTCGACATTCTATGGAAATCGCAATCGCATCGCTTTTGATTAAGTCCAGATTCTATTGTTTTATTTCGTGGAAAAGAAAATTCAAATTTTCAGATACCTCTAACAAGACCGGGGGGGGGGGGGGGGGGGGGGTCACATTCTGAAATAGCTCTGACCCTCTCAGTCCTACGCTAAGCGTATTATTTGTCATATCAGTTGATCTTTGTTTTTAAAGATTAAGACTCCAGATTCTTATGTTCTATTTCGGGGAAAACGGGAGTGGTAAATACAAATTCTCCGATAACTCTTACATAGATGTGATTTTATATAGGTAAAATTTGACTCTCACAGTCATAAGTCTTATAAGCACAATATTATGTTGTATATATTAACACACAACATAGATAAATATTTTCTTAAATATTGTTCATAAAAAAGGTCTGGTTTTTAATCATAAAAAAAACATCCAAACAAAACATGTAAAATATACGGCAAAACTGTATTCAAGTGTAATATATAGCGATGGGTAATTCTTTTGCTTTATGAATTTATGGAAAACTTTCTTTGAATATAATTTTGCCTCCGGAGTTAAATTTCATTAATATTCATCAACTTGCAAATGAAGAAGAAAAAATCCTGGGGATTTTTCCCTCATTCTTTTCCATAGAATTGCAGTTTCAATTCACATAATTCTGTAATGTTTTACGCATCGTTATTGTCTTTCAATTTAACATAAAACGATCTAATATTTGTACTATATTCGAAGTCAACACCAAAAATCTTTAACTCTGCACAAGTATATGTCATCCTATCATTGTTTTATTTTGACTTTACCTTCTGTTTTTATAACTTAACATTTTACTGTTTCAAGTCAAGACCAAACTACTTCAAATTTACATCGTGTAGTTTCAAGTCAACACATTGTATGATAAGCCTCTCGTGACGTCATAATGATATAACATCGTGCTATCTTAGCTCAACAACACGTACTTTCAACTGTACGTCGTGTAGTTTTGAATGAGCATAGTGTATGGCAAGCCTATCGGGATATTACTATGATATAACATCGTGCTATCATAGCTCAACATCACATACTTTCAACTGTACGTTGTGTAGTTTTAAATGAGCATATTGTATGGTAAGCCTATCGTGACATTCAAATGATATAACAACATGCTATCTTAGCTTAACATCATCTAGTTTCAACTGAAAATCATGTAGTTTTAAATGAGCATATCGTGTGGTAAGCCAATCGTGACATTCTAATGATATAAAAACGTGCTATCTTAGCTTAACATCACGCACTTTCAGCTGTACGTGGTGTAATTTTAAATGAGCAAATTATATAATAAGCCTATCGTGACATTATAATGATATAACATCGTGCTGTCTTAGCTGAACAACACGTACTTTCAACTGTACGTCGTGTTGTTTTAAATAAGCATATTGTATGGCAAGCCTACCGTGATATTATTATGACATAAGATATTGTTATCATAGCTCAACATCACGTACTTTCAACTGTACGTCGTGTAGTTTTAAACGAGCATATCGTGTGGTAAGCCTATCGTGACATTCTAATGATATAACAACGTGCCATCTTAGCTTAACATCACGTACTTTCAACTGTACGTTGTGTAGTTCTAAATGAGCAAATTGTATAATAAGCCTATTGTGACATTATAATGATATAACATCGTACTATCGTAACTTAACATTACAAAATTTCAATGTACGTCGTGTAGTTTCAAGTGAGCATCTTAGCTTAACACGTTGCATCGTGTTGTTTAAAGTTAACAAATTGTATGGTAAGCCTTTCGTTTCAATATAGTAGTGTAGCATCGTGTTATCTTAACTTAACATCATGTACTTTCAACTGTGCATCATGGTGTTTTAAATCAACAGATTGCATGATAGACCTATCGTAATATCACAATGATATAATATGGTACATTCTCAGCTCAACATTTATTAATAACATATCAGCACCATACATTTTAGCTATTCATTTTATTTGTTATCATAGCTATCGAATTGTATGACTGAGCAGTATCAATCTGCAAGCTAACATCATGCAACGTCAACTTCACATCATGTACTTTAAACCCAACGTTACGTGTGTTAGGCATATCATCACAACATCGTGACTTATCATTATACTATCACGACTAAAGCACTTGTCATTGCAAGTCAACATTGTGCAAATTCAACTTAGCATATTGTAATTTAGAGTTAGCATTTTGATGACTCAATTCAACATCACGCTGTCTTAACTTTACATTTTAAGCTTCAGCATAACGTTTTGTAAATATCTAATATATGACAGCTGAGGCTTTCCATATCATAGGCTTTCCATAGTTTTTAGCGAGATATGTCATGACTACGATACACAACCAGTTTTTGAAGCTGATTGATATATTGTTTTATTCATCTCGGTTTTCGGTCGATAACATTAAAAATTTGCGGGAAATTTCAAAAAGTTCTATAATTACAATTAATCTTGATCTGCCTCGTCAACTCTAAATAGATATCCTTACCGATTTACATACGATATTTTGAAAGGTGTAATAATTCCACTAATTTGTCATTAAAAATCATCAGAAAAGGAGCTTCTCAGGCAGACGAAATGAATGCAGTTCAAATACTGAAGTGAAATTATACTAAATTTCATATTGTAAACATGTGCTCCAAGAAGGTCTATAGATCGCTTGTGACGTGTTACACATTCTTGCATAATTAATGAGATCTTGTCTAAAAGGTGACAGAAAAATGGAGTTTTTGCTCTTAACTACGTTCATTAAAATCCTAAAACTGACACGAAACATATTTTTTCATTGATATGTATAAATTACAGCATTTACTCTGCTTTTTAGTTTTCACCTCAAAACATGATTTTCGTAGATACCGCCTCTTTAAATGCAAGCAATATCTTAATGAATGGTTATTAACAGACAATGCATCGTCTATGTAACTAAAAGTCAAGCACCTACCTATTTCTTTGTTATGTCACTGTCCTTGGATGAACAACATTTCATATGAAAACAGAGATAAATTATAAAGGTTTTTCACATAATCAGTGTCTATTTTTGAATTCAATGTAAACTGCGATTGCTAAACCTATACAACAAATTCAATATTGCATCCTTCATACCGGTACTATTAAGCTCCGTCTCTGTACTTTTAGTCATCCATACTTTATTAACAACAGCTTAATTTTCCCAGCCTCACAATGTGCACGAGAGGCGGAAGATACCAAAGGGACATTCAAACTCATAAGTCGAAGACAAACTAACAACGCTATGGCAAAATAGAAAAACTACGAAAAGTCGAACAACAGTCTACAAAACACAACATAGAAAACCAAAGATTGGGCAACACGAGCCCCACCAAAACATGGGATTATTTTGTCCCGATATTCAAATATAATTTCCTAGTTTTATAAAAGCATACAAAGTATTCAGATGGTACAAAACTATAGCTGTATGACTAATTACGTTCACTTTTAAAATCTGATAGGGTGAATAAATAAATTGACTTTACATACTGTAAAACTTTATGTGTCATTTGTAAAAGTGACTTTTATCACCAAAAACTACAAAAATCTACATTTGTTTATTGTTTATTATGAAATTAACTTTTGGCATGATGCGAAGACCACTTATTTGTTAAACCCATGACTCTTCACAGTATTGTGTAAAAGATATTGGTGGTCCACGGACTTGTCTATAATTAATTTTAGGAAAAACTTCGCATATACATGTATTTAACTTTTAAGCTATTTTAAGAAAATAGTGATGTTTTGAGCTGGTATACGACATCCACGTGATGTCATGATTCAAAAACTTCTGAAAATCATTGTTTTTTTTTAGCAGTTTTAGAATAAACCTAACATTGAGGTAGCCTCTTTCAATGTAGTTGGACAAATGCTTCCTTTCATCTTGCTCTTTCATTAGATGGTTGGAAGGTAACTGCGCAAGACACTCAAAACTGTTCATATCTTAGGAGATAAGTTTCATAACTCTGAAGCGTCCATAACAAATTATTAAAATTGAAAAGAGTTACCGTGAGAAGCGCTGGAAATTTGTAAATATAGACTTTTAACGATTAAAGTTCAATATGTAGCAACTCTTGAATTGCAAAGTTGATTTTTTTTTCAAAATTGAAAGGAAGCTCGTCTTCGTGGAATTGAACATTGGGATAACAAGTACTAAATATTCATCGGAGCACTACCAAAGAAGACTTGGGAGCTCATCTTTAACTGTCATCAAATGAGACATTTATTACTGCAATGCCGACCCTGCAATGGAATAGTGAAACTATTACATTTGGAATGTAATAATTTGAGGGCCTTATACCATTATTGACATTTTTGCAAAACCAACTGACATATGTCAATAATGATACCATCTTTAATTTTCCCTGTAGATCCCCACAAGCTAGTTACATCTTTAATTTTCCCTGTAGATCCCCACAAGCTAGTTACATCTTTAATTTTCCCTGTAGATCCCCACAAGCTAGTTACACTTGTTGTGGTACTTATTTCCTTATCCAATAATCGTAATGGTGTCACTACAGCTGATATTTACAATTTTTATCTGATGCATCTATAAATGTCGTCGTAAGTCAAGGTCGTTAACCCTTACCATGCTGTGCCCGTCATATGACGGGATTACCCAGACCACCGTTATTTGGCTCCAATGGCTCTCCATACTTTTAAAGGTCAACTTTATGATACTTATTTCGAAATTGATGCATGTTCCCTCACCCTGAGGCTATCTATTGTCATGTTTCTCATGTTTAAGTTGGATTTGAGCTCAAATACGAACTTGGAAAATTGAAATCGGATAAAACTGGTTTTTCTGGAGGGGTGGGCTTCCCTTCGGTGTCTTACACAGGAAGTTCAGAGGCCTAAAACTTTCAAAAACAGTGTAAATCCGCAGGCATATATCTAATGATCATAATTATTATTGAAATTCGCATAGGAAGCGACTACTTCCGGTTTCAGGTCCAGTTGAAGTCAAAAATCGGAAAAAATCGTGAAATTCCGTATTTTTTGAAAAAAACTCGACTTGAGTGCTGTCTGTCTGGATCCTCGATTCTATATTTTCTTGTTGCATCTTTTAACATGATTTATAATAAACCTTTTCTTAAATTGTCCGTTTTAAATTTTGAAATTATAAAGAAACTAAGGTTTCTACTCCCTCAGGCAAAGTTGACTTTAGATGGATTGGCTATTTCTTTATGTCCTTTTTGATCATACAGCTCTTTAATTGTTTCGGCTCTTATACAGCCTTGACTTTCAAGTATTCAACTTTGAGCGTTCCTGATAAAGGTAAATCCATAAAAGCGCTTCGGATGCATGAAATTTAAAACGTGTTGTTTTCATTTTTAAAAGACGAGTTATATTTTGACAGATCTTCAAAACGTCCCTAGTCAAAATCGAATTCATCGCAATAAAAATATACTCGGTGTTATCACAACAATTTTTTTTAATGATAAATTGATATAATAATAATAAATAATAATAATAATAATTTATTTTATTAAAGTGTCATATACATCTCTGTGTTTTTGCAAGTAATTTATATATTTGTATATGTTACTAATTACATATTGGTCAAATTAATGTCACTCGATAAACAATGCTTATATTTTCTTTTTCTAAGACACTTATTTGTTTTATTTTATTGAAAATATGCGTCATCAAAGTAGTTTGTATAATTTACTGATTCAGAATCGTGCAAAACGGGGAGGCCTATTTTTAATAGAATACTCCTTTAAATATTTGCCATCTTGTATAATTATCTTTTAATTTTATTGAAGTTTCGGCCCTCTACTTGAAAAGTACTGTTATATCATTTCTTTCTAATGTACTTATGATTTTTTTCCAAATATGCAATAATGCTTGGAAAATTGACTATTTTACTGTTGTTTTGTTGTGGAATTTGCAAATTAACAAACAAACAACAAATGAAAATAAACCAATCTATAACCACAAACGGCCATTGGCTTTCACTGTTGTTGCAAATTAACAAACAAACAAAAAATGAAAATAAACCAATCTATAATCACATACGGCTATTGGCTTTCATTTACTTTATGGGTTCCAAGATATATTGGAAAAGAATGAAGAGTCCAACATTATAAATGTAGTATGCAATTTTGACAATGTTTTAGTACTTGTCTCATTCATACATTTAAAGGCTAACAAAGTAAAAAAAGGATTTTTTTGCTATATTTTACATGTTAGGGGTCCCAACATCATCTAAAATAATGAGCTTTGCCTTCTTCAATAATCTATTATATGTTCACTGGACCCTGAAAGTAAAATAAAAAAATCTTGGAACATCAAAAGTAAAAGAAGTTCACTTAGTCTACATTAATAATCAAATGGTTTAAAGAATACGTATACTGTAACAAAAACAGAACAGAATAATGAATGAAAACAACAACAAAAAAACACATGTCAAATTGATGCCTCGACAATAAATACTTGTGTACAATAGTGCTTGATTATCAACCGACTTATAATAAAAGGCCGGATCGAGTGACATACTATATTATATTAAGTATGCTTATATCTGATCAAAGTCCTTTTAAATGTTACAGTACTTTTGCACCTACCTACTTTAGTAGTTAGAAATCTAAAGTCACAATTTCCAGGAAGTTTATGGGTGTGATATGTTAGATTTATGTAATTTTTTATACTTCAGTATGTTCAAGGTAGGCAATCTTTTATTTGGTATACATAATGCCTATTGTATCTAGATAAAATATCTTAACTTTAATGTCAGCAAAATTATTCTTTAAACATAAAGAAAATGTTTGCTTCCGTCTATAATTGTGAGTGAACTGGAAGATCATATTCTGTTTTCGCATGTCATTTTATAGTGCTTTCATTAATACTGAAACATTGTGTGGGTAATTTTATTTATTATAAATAGACATGCCTAAAAGCACTTACTTGTAAACACTAAATTAAATGACTTTGACCTATTTCTTAATTTAATTTTCTAGGAAAGCTTTCTGATAAACAATTCTTAAGAAATTTTAGTTTAATCAGTTGACACGGTCATGTTCTATAAACATTTCCACCGCAGCATTTCATATTGAACATAATTGCCTTGTCCTTAGAACGTTTACATACATTGCAATACGGTTTAAAATTTCGTAATAACATTGTATTGTAAGAATTTCTGGTACTGAAATGCAAGGTTCTCTATAAAGACAACGACCAAGAAAAAAGCGCATGGGAATAACTTAAAATGTGGTACAAACTGTTTCCAAGGTCACCGGCTAAATCTTCAATGTCAACCAGCATTGAGAAGCTGTTCCGGGTAAACCTCTTTACTAAATATTAACATTAGCTTTTCCCTTAAATGATCAAATCCTAATTCCCCGAGATCTCCTTGAGAAATATGAACAATAAAGCGGATCTTTTCAATCAAAATCCAAAATCTACGGTATAACTCAAGGATTTTTGGGGATGCAACGATTGGTGCAAATGACAGCTTCTATGTGACTAATATAAACAAGAACAGTGTTTAATGTCACACAGAGGCACATCATGAACAACGTTCAATGGAGACCACTTCGTTCTCACTTTGTGATTTAAGCGTTTAGATGCATAAATAAAGGCAACAGTAGTATACCGCTGTTCTAAATTCATAAATCGATTGAGAAAAAACAAATCCGGGTTACAAACTAAAACTGAGGGAAACACATCAAATATAAGAGAACAAAGACACAACAGAAACACTAAAATGCAACACACACAGAAACGAACTATAAGATAACAATAGCCATTTTCCTGACTTGGTACAGGAAATTTTAAGAAAAAATGGTGGGTTGAACCTGGTTTTGTGGCTAGCCAAACCTCCCGCTTTAATGGCAATGTTAAATATAACACTAAAATGACACCATTACATGACAGGACTACAATACAAATAAATGGAAGAACATACAGGACAGAGAAACACACAAATAAACAATACAATAGAACATTACGACAAGCTATTAGTTATCAAAGGTGCCAGGCCTAAAGACGAAGAGCATTTATGACCCAAAATTCCAAAAAGTTGTGCCAAATACGGCTAGGTTATCTGCTTGGGATAAGAAAATATTTAGTATTTAGAATAATTCATATTTTTGCAAACAGTAAATTTATAAAATATAAAAATGACCATATAATTGATATACATGTTAACACCGAAGTGGTGACTAACTACAGAATAAAAACGAATATGTAAAACAACCTAGATCAGCACATAAAAACAGCACAGCCGAACAACGCATAAATTATGGGATAACAATAAATCTATTTTTAGTTTGGTCTCAATTCCGTAGCTAGATTGCTTGTAAAATATCTATACAACAACGACAAACATCGCTTTGAGGCAAGGCCTAATTTATATTATATGCAGTTAGATTCTCTCGTCAAAGCTGTATTATTTTATGTTCTTGCACTGAGCTATGTGTGGTTTGTATAACAATGAAGCCAAAGAGAGAAAGATGCATGTCATGTATTCTTGATACCTCTGGTTTACATCAAATATTTATAAACTACTTTATTGGCCGTACTTGATTCAATTGTGATTTTCTAAAAGTATACTATTTCCTTTTCTTATTTCCCCTTAAATGGTTTTGTTGATTTGACTGCTGTTTGCCTAACGTCAAGTGGCAAATATTTCATGCATATTCAGGACAAGGGAAATTAAACAAAACAGTGAATTGGATAAGTATGTTGTGGATGAAATGCGAGTTTTGATTTTAACTTGAAAAATATGATTTGTTGAGTTGGAAAAACACATCTTGCCTTGCATTGGATCACAAGATTGTTTTAAGCACAGAAATCGTTACACTCTCCCAACACTGGGCATCTTATTGAATGTTTCTATTCCGACTGGATATGACTGTGTATTTATATATACTGCGCAGCGAAACTAGTGTCTTAATTCCGTATGTTGAGAAGTTGCAGTGACCGTACATTAATAATTCGTCAGCCCTTTCGGTCGCCATTGGTTTGGAATATTTTATCTGTTGTCTGATATAGATATGTATGTTTCAAAAACCCAATAATTTCTCACCATCAGTATGAGTATGACATTTACCAATCAGTCTATTAAACCAATTAGGCAGATTTGATGACCTATTATTATACGTGTTTTCTTTATTAATAATATTACTACAAACAGCTTTGTGTGAAATACCACCATCTAAATTATAGCACGGTCGAAATGAACATTTACGTGTTTCCAATACATGCTACAATTAGACTTGACATAATTAGTTTAAATAAAACATGTATCAGATATTTACTGACCGAAAAACAATTGACAAACTCTGAAACAGACATTAAATGGATAAATGAATTAATAAATGAATTACCTTTGTTTCAAAAGAATAACCCCATTAGCCAAAGCTAATTTACCTGAGGATCCCCAAAAAGTCAATTGTACTTAATGTGTAAAACATTACATTATGTGTACAAATACATTCATACCTATGTTATCATTTACAGAAAATGCTTCAACATACAAACAAAATGTTCAACGACTACTCCTTGAATAGAAATAATAATATTTATCTTTAAAATGTTTTAACGATTTGCACTCTTTAACTTCTCAAGGCTAATTATTTCTGTTTTTTGCACATGAGAACTTTAATGTTTTCTTTTTAAAAAAATGGTTTTGGCTTTGTTTTATGTTAACTTTGCTAATAAAATATGAAAATTCATGTTACAATTTTCATTTGCAGCGGTATTGTTAGGACATTTCCACTCTCTTGTGATCAGCTGTGTTCGGGGAACTCTGCATACTTTTCCCCTATATTTGGTCCCAAAAATGATGATAAGCTTGCTTCCATTTGGAGATAAAATAGTTGGAAATGACATACTTCCATGGTTTGATATTTGTTTTTGCTGCTTTACTGTTTTTCACCTGATTAGATTCGATATTGGTACTCTCTACTCAATATATTTTTCAAAATAATTTACAGAAATATTTAAGTACTTTCTAATTCTAGTGCACCATGTTCGTTTTGACATATGTATGCCAGTAGAGTGATACAATTACATTGGATCTCTGGGATGTAACTGCACGTATAACATCGAAAGTGAAAAGGCCTGGGGTTTTTTTTCCTTAAATAAGCGCTTTAGGTCTCGAAAATGAAACGTTCATAATAATGTCAAATGGACCAATTAAATTTATGTATAAAGGTTATTATCTATACATATACTTTTACATGTCCTTAAAACATAAGGGTTAAAAACGCCTTTATGATCAGAACTGAAAGGAAAGTAAATGTACACTGGATATGATTTCAGCAAATAACTGGGTTGTGCGTACTTAATGTGTAACCTGTATATCCTACCTGCAATATCATTTAAAAAGGCCCACAAATAAAGGTGGTTGATTGATTGATTGATTGGTGGCAGTGAATAAAAAGTCAATTGTTTCTCCTCATGCATGTATCACATTACATTGAGAATTTACCTTGTACAGTTTTTGATGATCAGATTATAAATTCAGTAAAATAATAATACATTAATCGATAAAACAAATGCTTTGATAAAAAGGAAGCTGTTAAAACTAATTTCCCTGTTTGTATCAATAGGTCTTTCTCGGAAGTAATCGGAAGTAGTAATTCATGTCAGCTGCACGGTGGACTGCTTAATGAAGGTAATTAAATTTTAATACATAAATTCATATATATTTCATAAATCATCTTTGTATTTATTGTATGATGATATTATTTCATTACAACAACTGATCATTGCAAAAAAATTATGTACAACTATCATTAGGAACTGAACTTGAGGCTACAAGGAGACTGAATCGATCACTTATCCATCGCAAATATTTACTTATCATGAATGAAATAGGTTGCTTTAAGGTCAAATTTATTTTCAAATGATAAAAGGTTTCAAATGAGTTAATAATTGTAATATCCATTGTGGTCTATGCTTTTTACCCAACAATCCTGCCAGGAAACATACGTGACAACATATGGATATTATGTGATATCCTCTAGTCGTTCCCGCAAAAACAACAATGCCTGAAGGCTGTAAAAACTGTTTTGACCACAATTAAGAAAAATGCATTGGGCAATGGTTGTTTGTACCCAGACTCACCCGTATAGTCTGGGAATATTCACCAAATAATACTTTTTGTATTACATTTAACTCATTTTTAACCATTTGAGTACCCAGAGACAGTGACCACTTTTCTGAAGCCCCGTTTAAGAAAAGCGGACACGGGTTCCCCGAAACACAAGAAAGGCAACCAATAAAACATAATTTTACATGTGACAAGAAGTTTTAGAAGAAGACAGCAAACCGGGTTTTTCCTACATTTATTAGTGTTATTGTTAAAGCAATCAAATGCCATAATTCCAGAACGGGAAAAGTGAAAATCGTCAAAACCAATCCTGACATCTATTTTGCCATGAGAAACAACATTTCAAAATTTGAAAAGGATTGAATCAAGCTTTCTCAAGCTATCGCACGGAAAAATTTTCCAATCAATGAAAGACCAAAACTCCTGAACAACAAAAATGAAAATCGTCAATATCAAAATGACCTCCATGTTGTCACCAGCAACAACATATTAGAATTTGAAAAGCATTGGTTGAACGGTTCTCAATTTATTTAACAGATCAAGTACTATAACCACTGAACGGCAAATGTGGAAATCGGCAATTGCTAACTTGATCTTGGCTTTGTCATCAGTTATAGCGTTAACATTTGGAAATCGTTATAGAAAAGCAAAAGTGAAAAACGTCGATATCGAAATTGACATCTATTGCCCACCAGCGGGAAATTTAGACTGCTACTGGAAAAAGAGGGTATGTTAATTTTTTACATTGCAATAATCCACATACAAGTGTTGTTGCAAGAGTTCCTTATCATGCAGAGAGCACTCGCCCTACACTAGGGTCAAACATTCCTATTGTGACCTTACGTGTCTGCGTATTTATAAATTCAACACAGCCAAATGGATGCCCTCTTTGGCATATATTTAATTGCAGGATGCAAGAACTCCTGTAGACTCAATCAACCCTTAGGATATATAATCATCGGTTGTATCAAAATAAACTCATCATAGATCATTTAAATTTTGTACGGCAGACGCGCGTTTCCTCTACAAAAGACTCATAATGATACAGCTTATTGTCAATAGTTGTACAGAAAACACCCGAAACATGTGACACTGTTTAAGTTCCAGTACTTATTTCGACAATCAGTATTGCCACAGGTCATCCAAGAAGGCTGATCGGTATACCGTTTTTAGGGGTTTTGAAAATTTCCGCCTCCTAGGCTATACATTGTTAAAATTCCGGTAAATCCGTTTTGAAAATTTCGCTGTTAAGTGTACTTTTGTCTAAAACTGATCTGTGTTAGATTTATGTCTAAAACTGGCAAAAAAATACTAAGGATAAATATGGATTTATCGTGACATTATCCCTCCAAGACAAATTAAAAAGTGTTTATGATTTACAAAGGAAAAAGTAGTAATGTTTAATTCATAAGTAATTGGATACAGCTAAGTGCTGTGACACGGGAATAAGAGTCTACTACTTCTTATATATTTTTATGAGTTTTATCAATATTTCAACGTTGTCGTGTATATAAGTATTTCTCTAATCTTGCGATGACCTCATTTTCTCATTCCAACAATATTTTCCTTTTTAAAAACGATAAATAATTAATTATCAAAATCTTTTACCTATATAGATTTTGATCAAAATAAATCAATACTACTTTAAGTAAAAACCATCGTGTTAAGTGATCTATTCTTTTGTCTTTTTCGAAGGAAATGAATCAGATTATTCGGAAATACAAATCAAAAGGACACATCACGATGGCGGAAACTTTATACTTGAAACTGTATTGATCTGTTTCGTATAAAGTGTCGTTTTCATGGCAGAAAATATGTCTGATTAATTATAGATCAACGGTATCATATTTTATCATTTGGTACTGAAGATGGCACAACTATATACTAGTATTCAAAATGAAGAACTTGAATCCAATATGAAAATAAAATATTTTAATATACGTGCTAATAGAATTTTATAAATATTTCCTGGATATTATAATCCACTTATATGAAATTATATCCTTCAGTTTAACGTAGTATGATTTCATAATATATTCATTGTTTTAAGTACTTCACGTCAGTTGAAATAATATGAAAGACTCGCACAGAGAATGAATATATATTTGCCATTATACGAGCCAGGTAAACCATAAAATCTCAACCAAATGTTAAGTTGGTTGAAAAATTTTTTGCTAAGACTTCCTGTTGTGCTTTTCTGGTACAAATTACAAAAAAGAACATGATTAAGACTTAGGGTTTTTCTTAAATTTATTATATATTTGTGATAATGTTTTTTTAATTGGAGAATGGCATGTCATAGTTCATTGAAAGAGAGCTTGTCTTGTTCATTACATGAGCCAAAATAATTGAAAACGACACCAGGAATGATCTTTCTCCCGCAGGTAAGAACGGTCAGCACATTCAGTAATTGACAATATGGCAGTAACTAACGTAATATTTTTTTTTGTATGTTCTACTTACTAAACATAAACGTAAGCGTATAAAACTCCTCTTTAGATTTGTTTACGAATATGAGCTTATTAAGCAGTGTGTCGAGTTGAGATTAATATTCTGTTAAAATGTTGAGATCTTCTGTCAATACAACTAGCATGTAATTTGTTTTTATCCGATTATTAACTGTCCAAGGTCATGAACATGCTGTCAAGTGATTGTTAGTTTCTGGATTTTATATGGGTTTTGTGAATAAAAATATTAACGATCCTAAATCCATTTTACGACCCGGTTGTTCAGAGATGTTCATACGATAAGGAACGTTGATCGTTGTCTTGGGATGTAATAATGACCTTCAGGATTTGCCTTCCTTTCTATTTGTCTGTCAAAATGACCTTCAGGATTTGACTTCCTTTCCATTTGTCTGTCATAATGAACTTCAGGATTTGCCTTCTTTCTATTTGTCTGTCATAATAAACTTCAGGATTTGCCTTCCTTTCTATTTGTCTGTCATAATGAACTTCAGGATTTGCCTTCCTTTCTATTTGTCTGTCATAATGACTTTTCAGGAATTGCCTTCCTTTCTATTTGTCTGTCATAATGACTTTCAGGATTTGCCTTCCTTTCTATTTATCTGTCATAATGAACTTCAGGATTTGCCATCCTTTCTATTTGTCTGTAATGATGACCTTCACGATTTGCCTTCCTTTCTATTGGTCTGTAATAATGACCTTCAGGATTTGCCTTCCTTTCTATTTTTCTGTAATAATGACCTTCAGAATTTACCTTCCTTTCTATTTGTCTGTAATAATAACCATTACAAATGTTTGCACCTGTCCTAAGTCAGGAATCTGATTACAGTAGTTGTCGTCTGTTTATGTAGTTCATACGTGTTTCTCGTTTCTCGTTTTTATATAGATTAGACCGTTGGTTTTTCCGTTTGAATGGTTTTACACAAGTAATTTTTTGGGGCCCTTTATAGCTTGCTGTTCGGTGTGAGCCAATGCTCCGTGTTGAAGGCCGTACCTTGACCTATAATGGTTTACTTTTATAAATTGTAACTTGGATGGAGAGTTGTCTCATTGGCACTCATACCACATCTTCCTATATCTATATATTATGATTTGCCTTCCTTTCTATTTGTCACTGATGTCAGCTTTTTGTTTGAATTACGTTCTAGTTAAAGCTAGTTGCATGTACACTACAAAGGCAACTAGACTGAAGTATACAACCGTCTACAAAGCACATACAGTTAAAGACTGTTGTAATCAAATACTACTGCTACGACTAATTACTGCAAAACATATAGTCCACAAAACACTACATAGAAAGCTAAAGACTTAACCAAATAACAGCCTCCAAAACACTGTGCACAAAACAAATACTTTTACACACGCTTTGATATTTCTCATATCAAGTAACGATTAAAGTCTGACTGAATACAAACGATTGATGTGGCATTATAACATCTCCTTATTTGGGTCTAACACACAAAGAGTGTTGCGGTTAAAAATAATTTTGTAAGCGCTCAAACCTCCTCCTAACCTGGAACAGCGGTGTATAAACCAAACATATGAAAAAAATGTGAAAATCATTTTGAATGGCATGAATCATTAAATTGGTATTAAAAACACAACAACAGAAAAACAAAGGATACAAAGAAATGATCTAAGAGTACTGGCAGTGCCGGAAATTTAGTTCAAAACACAATAATATAACTTAAATAAGCCATCTTTTCTCAAACTAAAAAATCAATCAACACACCAAAAAGAGTGGATAGAGGAGCACAAGTGTTCATGAATAGATAACAATACAATTTTAGCTATGTATTAGTTATGTATTATATGTAGTAGTCAAGTGTTTCGGCACTGTCATGATTTATAACATATTTGTTTCCAAAATATCTCATATAAACTAAACATTTTCTAGGCGACAAAGGTTCCAGCTCAATCAGGCAGAGTTGATCTAAATGAATTGAGCTATTCTATTTAGTTTTGTTTTTGGTCATATAGCTCCTAATGTTTCTACGTATTTATACATCCCTGGCTTTCAAAAGATTGGATTTAAAAGTTCCTGATGAAGGTAAATCCAGAAAAGCTTCGAACGCAGAAAATTGTTATTATCAATTACAATAAATTGATGAAAGGATGACATTTTCCTTATACTTCGTTCAGTTTGTACCAGAAAAGATAAACAGGAAGGAAGGTCATGTACATTTTTTTGCAATTTTACATTTTAGTTAGATTTGATGGTTTACCATACGTGTTGAACTGTTTTATCAATTTGCTTTATCCTTTATCAAAAATCAATGAACAGTTTGAATTTATATAATTACAAACTGATTTTTTGTTTTATTATATAGCTAGATTGTTTTATTGCTGGTTATTGTATATTTCCGTTTTCTTTATTTATGTTTTCAATGCATCAAACAAACAATCGAAAGTCCTTCTGTATGATTATCTTGAATCCGACGGTAATGGCGAAATTCTTTGAATATTTGTAAAAGCTTTTTTCAAATAATATTTTATGTTAACCGGTTTATTAACAATATAGTATGGTCTGATAGTTAACACTATTTAATCAGAACAAACCTATGTTTTTATATGCGTTATCTGTCATGATTTTAAAGCAAACACAACACACCTTATACTCGTTTTATATTATCGGCTTCTGTGCATTTTTGTATTGAGACGACTCGAGACAAAAACTTTGAAAAATCATATAAAGACACAACAAAGCATGTTCTAAATGATTTAATCTTCTCTGATGTGACACAAAAAAAGTTACTGAAAAGAAGTTTAGCGCAGATCATTGATTATTAACGTTACTTTTTTTATTGCAAAAGTTTTGGGACGAATTGCACCAGGTAATTCCGGATAATAAATCGGACAACCCGAATCGTTCATTAGTTGTACCATACATGTATATATTGTAGTACTTCCATGGTTTTGTCTTTTAATCATGTATTAGACGTATATATCTATAGTTTCCTTGGTTTATTTAAAGAAATTATTTTCACAATTGAAATTCCTTGTCGTTACCTATGATAAGGCAGATTGAACAAGAGCTTTGATTTGTAATCCCGAAGGACTTTTCTAAGATACATATATTCGTAAATGTTCATCGCCATTGCTATGCGTAAACATTATAAACGTATTACATGCAAATAATGTATGACAAAACAAGAGAGAAAAACACACTAATACGTATAACAATTGCTGAAACTTCGTATATACACTGTCAAGTGTGTACATCAGTGGTTCTTTTATTCATGAAGTTATAGACTTTGAAAACTAGAAGTACACTTATTTTTCCTTGGAGGTCTGTATTTTTGTTATTTTACTTTTTATCGAAATAATGATATTCATTACGTCTTCGTTGACCGATATCTATTATGTTTTCATCTTTATATACTATTTAATATGCATTTGCCTTTTAAAAAAGGGCAATTCCCGTTGAATTAAACGTAGATCTATCATTAATAACTTCTTTTTATAATTCTTAATACGAAAGGTATTTCCCCCCTTAAAATCCGGTTGTAAAATCACGATGGTGATAATGAACGACCTTGTTGATGGCTTTTTATCATGTATTCTGACTATACCAAAAATTCAATAAATAAGTATCATCCATAGAATTTTGTTAGATATTTCAATTTTTTTTTTATGTATTTTATGTTATAGCATGAGTAATGAATGTGTTTTAAACCTTTTTTGGGTATGAAATATTGTATTTCCATGGTAATCATCAAAATTCCAACGTTTTATGTAAATTGTGAAGAGTCTTTTCATTGAAAGTTACAGTGAATCAATTGGGTTTGCAAGAGAGACGAAGAGTTCTATTTGCTAGTTTTTGTAGGGATACGAAATATTTAAAAAACGAAAATATGTAAGTTTATTAGTGCAATCAGTTAAGATCAGGAGTAAGTATCCCTACAGAATAAAGAAGTGTGGGAGAAATAAGATAACAACTCGACAAAACATATCTACAATTCTTATGTTCCTCCTCATATCGGAAAAGCGGATATATGCCGATCCGATTTTTTTAGTCGAAATCTTCAATTCTAATATTCCAATGTATTATTCCTTTGCATCACGATGCAAAGTTATTAGTTTCATACGACATTCGCGCCATCTTGAAATTATTACGTAACACATATAGATTCTCATTGGTTAGCTTATGATGTTTGAAAGATTCTATTGGCTAGACAAGACAATTTTATTCTTTAAAACCATTGTATACACATTATGGCTAGAATGAGATATAAAATTGTGAAAATGTCCCGGACAGGAGAAGATATTACATACGATGACATTACAGTATGGGTATTCAAGATCCGATCCGATACCCGATCAATGAACAATTTTGCCTGTGACTGGTTTACCTAGCTTAAAATGTCGTGTCCAATTCATGTTAATAAATGTTAATAAAAAGTAGGGACTAGGATGAACAAGTTTCTGAGTGGTCATCTGACTATATACGCATATACACCAACACTGAAAATGCATATATTACTGAAAATGATCTTCAAGAATTTTGTCAAAATACATGTATTCCATGTTATAAAACCAAATGATATATATATGAAAAAAAAACAGAAACACTAAGACCACATGGTTCCCCCAAATTGTGCATTATAATTGTTGTGAGAATGATCTAGAATTTAGGAGGTATCTAAGTCATCTGAAAACAAGTTAGTAAAATTACTGTGTAGGAAAACATGCATGATGATATCCATATGCAAATAAATATTGCGTAAAAATGACAAAGACGAGCTAAATACCAACACATGAGTATATGTACAAAGGAGATACATAACACATTTCCCATACTTAAACAACCACATCTTACTTGAAAGCATGATACAGCGAAGCACTCCAAAGCTTTTAAAAAAGCTAAAACTTGAACACACCTAGGGTTGACTGCGGTATAGTGATATGTAATCCATTGTACTTCTTTCATCTGGCAGTAAAACCCTTGCTAAAGTGGTGTGTCTGATATACTTTGCGGGGTATTTATATATTCAGATACGTCCGGTCTGAATGGAGACCAGGTCTCGCGGTCATAAACATTAAAATAGTTTAGGTGTTTCGAGAACAAATTTTGTACTCCGAGCACTGAGAAGTTTTAAGACCGTTAACTATGAAATTTCACGACTCGTATAGAGTTTAATGTTCTATGAACGTCAAAGAATCTCTGTAATTTTGAGGGGTCCGTAGATGGCCATTTCAAACGGCAAAATGTCTACACCCTCATTTTCAAGTAGCAGCCGAAACTATCACGACCCTTTTATCTATTATCGTTTGGAATATGCACGAAATATTTGTTATTGGACGTTAGGCAAAATAAAGTCGATAAATCAATCAACTAATGTATTATATGCGTTGAAAATATTCCAAATTTGACATTTCCACTCTACCTATTGCAAAATTTTATGACAAATAAACAAATGTAATTACTAGTAGATCTTTGGAAATTGTTTTTATTGGTATAAATATTGATATAGTCACAATCACGGTACTACAATCTGTCGATATCTTTATTTTGGCATTGCACAAGGTCATGTTTTTCTTTGACTGTTAATGACGTCTTTACACTTAATCCATTTGGATGTTGGATGTGTACTTTTTTTGTCTAAGATACATGATTTTTTATTAGTTGTTATTGGCTTCCAACTAGCTGTCAGTAACTGCGAGTACTCTCAGATATGTACTTGGTGTCTTTTTTGTTGTGGGTATGTATAAATATCCTGCCACGTCCGGTATGTGTTTTCGTAAGCTGTTTTTGCTTTGTATCGATCTGATGAGTTAAGCCCTTTTCAACTGATTTTAACAGTTTGTTCTTATGTTGTACTGTTTCACCACTGTCCCAGGTTAGGGGGAAGGTTTGGCGTCTATGATGTGCTCTTTTTATATGCCCGTCGAAATGACATATCCATCAGTTCCAAGCACGCTTGCGTCTCGTGGTATTATTTAACGTATCTTTGTTGTTTGCATATTTTGTTGCATCAAGAAATGTTTTCTTTTCAATTTTTTACTGTTTTTGTTATGGGCTTTTAATCGCTAGCGTCTCGTGGTATTATTTAGTGTACCTTGTTGTTTGCATATTTTGTTGCATCAAGAAATGTTTTCTTTTCAATTTTTTACTATTTTTGTTATGGGCTTTTAATCGCTAGAATGCGACAGTTACAAGCATGTCTCAAGTTTGAATTAAGGAAAGTTAACGTAATGTGATGATCTTCCTGATTTTTATGAAATGGAATATGCATTTAGAACTAAGATAGATAAAATTATAATAGTATCATAGCGTTCTAAATGCATACAAAATTTCATAAAATCCGAAATAGTGCTTATTACGTATACTTCGTTTTAACGGAGTTTTATTGGTATTTTCTAAAGCTTTAGACCTGATTGTGTAGTTTGTAAAAAGATTTTCTATTACATTAGGTAACAGTTTTATGTGATTAAAATTGTATAAACACATTAGGCAATTTCTGAATGTAAAGTGCACATATTGTGCAAAAGACCGATTAGTTAGTTTAACGTCACAGTGAAAGCTAAGATTTTTACTGTTTCATTATATACCATATTATCCTTCAAAATTACAATTCAAATTGATGTCAGTGCAAAACATCCTAACATTGATCTTGTCAGAAGTTTAACTTTGCTATCAAAAACATCAATTTGACATATATATCACAAATTAAAGTTTGGATTAGAATCCCTTTTAAACATTGCATCATTAATTTCAACTGTTAAATCACGCCTTAGTTTTGGTAAAATTCAGACAAAAACAGTATGTTTTTTTGTCATTACTGTTTTTCAATGACGTTGGTTTTGAGGGGAATTTAGGAGGAAATCATGCACTGAATATATACACAAGATTGGATTATTGACACTATCTATCCTGGTTACTGAAAACGGTCTTGATTACGTTTAGTACAAATTCACATGTTAAGTGCAACGTTGATGTCTTTAGACTCTTGTAGATAGGTGTCTCTGACAATCATACCACATCTCCTTATTCTTATATCTTAAGTATTTTAAAATTTTGATTTGTTTTTGTTAGGTTCTTCTGATTAGTGGTAAGTTAGTAATGTAATATCATACTACAATACTTAAAAAACTACAGCAAGTTAAAAAAGGTAAATAAAATCTGTTATGAAATGATAGATTTTAAAGCCTTTTGGAAAACAATGGTAAAATTACAGATAAAGAGAATAGCTTATTCCTTGATATTTATTCATTTAACCAATTATGTCAACTTCTAAGTTTTTAGTAATAGCATAAACCCATGATACCAGATTCTAGTAATAGTCATCAGAACCAGGAATACACGAGGACATACGTTTGAGAGACCAAATACTTCAACGTTTGGGACAAAAGCCTAAACAGAACACTCAAAACTGCATCTTCTATACTTGAGTTGAAGATGTCCCTGTTTGCAGACAAGTACATTATCATATTGTGGGTTTTACTTATTATTGAAGTACTAAGTCTCTTCCTTTCATTTCGATTAGTGGGATAAAATAAGAAAAAGAGATAGAAATCATTCAAGAAATACAATTTAATATAAACTTCAGTATTGCATACGACAAATACCAGAACAATATTGACATGAAAGATTGCTTGCAGTAATCAATAACTAGATCTACTGATACAATCATACAAACTTGCACTAAATATAAGCCGATGTAAACAAGATCTAGTGCATTGCAGAAAGTTAATATGTCCTTAGAATTCCCATACTGAGAGGAAAATAATGAAATATTTTAGTCGTGTTGCCGAATGTAAATAATAGAATAACTATTAATCCCCTTAAAAATAAGACGCGGGATTTTCTTAAATGAAATCATGCTGTACATATAATAACATGTTGTCTATCAAATTGACCAGTCTCTAATCTTCCGTTTGTATCCAAAGTGCTTGAAAAGGTCGATTAGACTCGCCTTAAAAACAATCATACGTCGAACTATCTTCACGACAGCCTACAATCAGCCTACCGTGAGAATCATTCGACTGATATTATTACTCCGTGTTCATCATGACATCACTCTTGCTCTTGACAACAACTGTTGCTAGATCTACTGGAACTTCCGATTTGATCGATCATTCTATTCTGGTGAAGCGGTTGGAACACTCTTGTTGGATAACCGGTACAGCACTTAGTTGGGTGAAATTGTATCTCAAAAGAAGATTCAACGCATCGCTGTTGGTTCTGTTCTTCCGAATGAAATTCATCTCCAATATGGTGTTCCTCAAAAATCGGTCCCGCGAACTTAAGTATTTGCCTCAAAAACCAAGCGAAGGACCTTTCAGACTTTCACCTCAAATTTGGTGGAATCATTGTCAGTGGTGTGCTTGAAAAACATAGGCATTTATTTCGATAAAACTTTGGCAATGGACATGCAAATTAGTGCTATTTTGAAATCCTGTTTCAATCAAATCTGAAACATTGGACTAATTCGTCCATTTATAACTAAAGAACTATGCAAAACGATAATATTCTTTCTAGTGACTTCTACTTTGGACTATGGTAACGTATTGCTGTATGGACTCGTAGCTACAATTATTTAGATTACAGCGAGTCCAAAACACAGCAGCCAGAGTCATTACAAGGAAGAAGAAGTACAACCACATGACACACAATCTTAAGTCTCTTCGTCAGCTGCCTGTAACCTATCGATTCCAATATCAACTGCCTTTGTCCGTGTGCAAGGCTTTGAACGAGGAGGCACCGATCTACAAGAACTAGTTACTATCTACAAACCGATGAGAGCAGTGAGATATGAAAATGCCATGCATTTAACAACGCCAAATTTAAAAACAAAAACATAGAAAAAAATGATTCGACAAAGCAGCCGCCGTTCTGTGGAACGATTTGCCAAGTAAACTACGAAACAGATTCTGTGAACGGTTTGAAGAAAAAACTGAAAATCATTTAGTCAGATACATTTTATTGTTTGTCAGTGAATTAAATAGTATAGTTGTATATGCATAATATTTAAAATCAGATTTTCATAAATTTTAACATATCTTTTTTCATCTTTTTAAAAAGTTATTAGTTATCATTCCTCATATGCTAAATTTTTATCATGGGCTTTCATACTTTATTACAAATACTTTCATCTATGAACTGGTATGTTGTAAAGCGCTTAGGGTAATTTTCATATTATATAATGCCCTGTTAAATAATGTATAATTTATTTATTTTTAACTTTGGTGCAAACTAGGCGAGACAGATATTAAAATACTTATTCGGATGATGAATTTGATATGTTATTTTAATAAATAACTTTATGAATGATTACACGTAATAAATAACGTCTTAACATACATCTAAAAGATTTATTTATTTCCTTGTTTTATTATAATCCTTTTATTTTGTTTTTTAATCGACTTTTTTAATGTCTGTAAATGTCTAGAAATTTCGCTCTGTGAATATTTTTAGGTCTCAAGCTATATGCAATATAGTACGAAGCGTCCTTTCCTTAATGCCTGCATAAAGTTACGAAAGGACTTGTTGGTATCATTTGCCTCTGCGTTCACTACCAGATGTCAGAAAGTAAGAACAAAATGCCATTCTGAACATGCACAAAATATATGCCATTGAACGTTAAGCAAACAGAAATAATCAACCATTTATAAGTATTATGCAACAAGGATAGTCCCGGCACCTGTCACCTAATAATGGCACATTCTTTGGATAAGTTTTTCATACGAGATTACATTCTGAGTTAAAAGAGAAATTTTTGGTATATTTTTCTTGGCTAGCACTACAAAATAAAATAATATAAGACATTAAATGTCATATTATAAGCCAGGTATCTTTGATGAGTTTTAATAGACGAAAAAGAAGATACCAAGGGAACGATAAAAACACTATCATATAGTAAATGAATTCAACAAAGACTAAGAATGATTTCCTATCACCATCATATTATTCTAAAGAAAAAAAAGAATGAAATATAAGCAAAAACCAACCGTTGACATGGGACTGTATTGTATGCACCAAAGCCATGCGCAGACTAGAATGTATAATGGACAATGAAAATAAATGTAATTTTATTTTCGAAGATATTACTGTGTCGCCTAAAGAGTTAAGTAATGCGACAGTAATTAACCAATGTTCAAATCTTGTAAATCGTTCAAGAAGAGACAAATCAAAGTAACAAACTAAAACTGAGGGAATCGCGTTCACTCTAAAAGAAACGAGACCGGTTGCGTCGACAGGGTAAGCGTCTCCTGCTATGCATGCGAATTCAAATTCAGTCAAAATGTCACAATCGGGATCAGACACAAGTGGTAAAACTGCAGATCAGACGACTGTACTGGTATCTAAATGTCAAAGACATAAAAACCTGTCGCTAGTGAGTTGAGATACGGAAACATCGTATCGGTGAACCAATTCGTTATGGTAACCGTTATATTTAAAAGGTAGGATCGATTTCAGTCGTTTCTCACAACTCTGTTTGGCAATTTGTGTGTAAGGAGCACATCTATGTTAACAAAGTCCGCATAGTTTGAACATACACGGGTGTAACATATTAACTGAGATATGTAAAAATGCCATACGACGGAGCAGATGGTATGTTACTGCTGAGAAACACAAAATTGACAATTTGAAAGTTGAAATCATCAAGTTTGTCATAATAACTGTCAAAAGAGATTTTTTTTGTATATTTCTGTGGGTTCTACTATAGCACCTGTCTTGTTGCTCATTTCTTGTAATATTCGGTGACTAATCGCATTCGGTGATTCGATGTTAAATAAGAGACCACGATAGTTTACGGTTATTCAGATCTTGTGAATACAATTTGAATATACAAATCTTTTGAAAACAACTGAGGGATTTTCAAAATCTACGTACACAAAGACACGAGAACGGCTCCCCCGACAAGGTTAGCGTATGCTGCTATGCATGCATCAACCGCCGTCAGAATTGATACTCAGTTAAAATGTCACGATAAGGAAACTGACACAATCGGTACACTAACAGTTTTGATTATCCTGGTGTCTTTAGATAAAAAACCACAAAATATCTTTCGTGAGTTCAGATAGACACATATAGGTCAATCAATTTGTGAAGATGACCGTAAAATTTGTATGGTGTCCTTCTACCTCATAACCTTGCTCTGGTAGTTTTTGCGTTATGAGTACATCCTTGTTAAGAAAATCGGTATAATGTGAACATGCACGTGTAACTTATGATGTTTAAACGCCTTACTTTGGAACATGCTGCTACTGAGAAATGGAAAGTTGACAAGGAGAAACTGAAATCATCGTCTTTTTCGACAGAGCGGGAATGATTTACCCTTCCGGAGCAGGATATCAACATAACATCACGCACGGTTTTTGGTGGGGTTCGTGTTGCGCAGTCAGTTTTCTATGTTGTGTTTTGTATACAGTTGTCTGTCTTTTAATCTTTTTTTCTCTTTTTTTGCCATAGCATTGTCAGTTTATTTTCGACTTATGAGTTTGAATATCCCTTTGGTATCTTTCGCCTATCGTTTTCGAAAATAATTTATAAACTAGAGCATAGTGATTGGAGTCATCACAGAGAGCTCCGCAGCATGTAAATAAGTAAAATGTAATGCTATTAGTGTAACTCCACGTAAATGTATATGCACAGGGGTGTTTAAGATCAACTATGTTTACCATGATCATGAACATACAAACTGCTTATGACGTCGTTACAGTAAATCCGTTGGATGTGTTCTAATTAATATTTTAGTCTGGGAAACACGATTTATGTATCAGTTGTAATTGGCTTTGAACTAGCTTTCAGTAATTGAGAGAACTCATAGATCGATACTTTTTGTCTACTAGTTATTTTATTTGTTTTGTTTTGTGCAAAACTGATGAGTCAAGCCATTTCCAAATGGTTTTTATATATAGTTTGTTCGTACTTAGATGTGATGTTAAACCACTGTCACAGGTTAGACAGGAGTTGAGTGCTCACAAACATGTTCAACCCCACCACATTCTGTATGTACCTGTCCCAAGTCAGAAGCCTGTAATTCGGGGTTGTCGTTTGATGATGTCTTTTATGGTCACCATGACAAATTTATGTCTCGTTTATTGATTTGTCATAAATCAGGCTATTGGATTACTTATTTGAATTGTTTTACAATTTGGTGGGCCTTTAATGCTGTCAATCCGGTGTGAGTTTCGCTCGTTAAATAAGACTGTATGCTGCTCATACTTGCTACAAGATGTCTTACACAAAGATGTTATTGTGGGTTGAATATCTATTCGGAGATGCCTTGATTCATATTTAGTTTTTGCAAAAACATTGTGTGAAATATGGTTACTTTAGGTCAAGTATGTCAATTTCAACAGGTTTTTATATAACAGTGACAAAATGAAAACAACATGTTATAAATTTAATGCGTCCGAAGCGCTTTACAACTGACAGTTCTTTTACTAAGTGTCCAAAATGTATCATCATGTTTATGTATCAATTAAAAACTGTATAATTTGTGAAAAACATTGAAGAATCGTACTACATTTGCAATTTAAAGGGTCAGATTATGGTACTTATACCTCTTTTTTTTATGATAAACCGAAACTCGCCATCATCTTTTGAATCTGTATCTGTGGTTTTCTCTAATTCGAGTTCAATTTATAAATAGATATAAGAGATGATCTTTTAAGTAGGGAGGTATTTTATGTTGAACTGCTTAATGATGAAAGATATTGCTTTAATTAATGACATTCCGATTATTAATGTCTTCCGTGATTTTCGCGAACTAAATATTTGAAAAACAAAAACTTAAATTAGAAACCTTTTAGAGCTGGTCAAACAAAAAAGAACAAAGAAAAAACTAAACTCGTAATCAGATCTCTGCATTTACTTTTCTTAATCTAAATTTACTCCAAAGTTGTATAACAACAAATCCCATTTAACGCTATCCGTATTGTCATGCCAGTACTAATGTACAGGCTATTGCACTGGTGATTTCGTCAGGAAGTAAGAGTCCACCAGCAGAGGTGTCTACCAAGTGGTAGCATTAACATTAGTTAACATTACATACTAGCACCGAATGAACATTTCGACAGTTAATGTATCTTCAGTGATTATCTAGGCCAAAATATTTGAAAGTCCAAAACCTAATACAAACTTTGAAGAGCTGATAAAACCAAAAAGGAACATAGGATCGACAAACCAGGACACAAGGAATCAGAGCTTTGCATTAAGGAGACGTATTCCTTAATTTAAACTGATTTCCAAAGTTTTATAACATCATTCCTTTATTTAAAATGAATTCCAAAGTTTTATAACAGCAATTTCAATGAATATTTAATGATTAGAATGAAGATTTGTAACAATTGTTTCCAAACATAAACAGATTGTAGGTATTCCTATGGGCACCAATTGTGCCCCTTTAATAGAAGACTTGTTCCTGTACTGTTATGAATCACATGTTATGGCCAAACTCAGTAAAGATCCGTCTAAATTCCATTTAATTGATAAAATCAACAACACTTACTTATTTGTTCGTTAAATAATCAAGAATTCTCTAAATATACTGCCGAAATTTACCTAAAAGCAACTTACTTTAAATAAATCAAATATTAACAGTAATAAGTGTCCTTTCCTAGATTTAGATATTTCAGTTTTACATCAGAAACTCTACACAAAAATTTACGACGAAAGGGATGGCTTTTTCTTTCCCTATTGTTAATTTTTTTCTTTTTTGAGCGGTGATGTTCCTCTGGTACCATCTTACAGTGTTTATATATTCCAACTCGTTCGTTATGCCCGTGTCTGTAGTGACGTTTTGAATTTCAATGAGCGTAATCTATGTGTTACTGGTAAATTATTAAGTCAAGGATTTCGTTACCACAAATTACTTAAAACCTTTACTAAATTGTTCCATAGATATAAAGATTAGGTTTGCAAGTTTGGCTGTACCTTTAAAAAAACTTATTTCAGACGGAATAACAAATCCTAAATTTTACGGTGATGTTGTTTACCGAGCCTGGAAATTTATATACGATCCGGGTAAACTTATCAATCCTTTAAATAAACTTATTCTAAACGGTTACCAATTCAACACTGTAATTAGATCTTTGAATATTGCGTTTATTGGTATAAATATTGATTTTTGTTATCAGTAAATTAAAATCATACTAATAGTTTTGTTATACACATATGCACTTTAACGGTACTAAAATCTGTCGATCGTTTGGCATTTTGGCATTGCACAAGGTCATGTTTTTCTCTGACTATTAATGACGTCTTTACACTAAATCCATTGGATGTTGGATGTGTACTGATTGATATTCTAGTCTTAGATACATGATTTAATTTTATTAGTTGTTATTGGCTTTGAATTAGCTGTCAGTAACTGCGAGTACTCTCAATTGAATTGTTTCATATTGTTCATGTCGGGGTCTTTTATAGCCGACTATACGGTATGGGTTTTTCCCATTGTCGAAAGCCGTACGGTTTCCTATAATTGCTTACATCCACTTTATTTGAACTTTGGTGGATAGTTGTCTCATTGGTTCATACCTCATTTCCTTATTTTTATATAATCTATACCAAGAGTTAATCTTTTAAAGGGGAAATGAATATATTTGCTTGTAGATGTGATGCATACCTGTGCAAATTTTACTTCAACGGTTAAGTTTAGTCCTCAGATGCTAGATGAGTAGCAACCATATAACCTGTTTTTAAGATAATGTAGGTCAGTATAAAAGCCTTGAACCAATATTAAGTAGACCTGATGTATCTGTATGCTTCACGGACTTTATTATGACGGCCTAGATATTTTCGTCCAACAGTAAGATCCTCGTCGGCTGGTTGGTCTTATGGAAAGGACTCGAATTCACAACCTCAGTGTTGACAGGCTAGTGATTCAGTACTTAGACCACTCAGCCACCGAGGCCATCCTGGTATCTTTGGTAATTTTTTGCAATTTTTATATTTTTTTGAAGAAAAAGTTAGTGTGGTTAGAATTTGCTACCTATTTTCAGAACAGATACCTAGGTAGAGGATAATCTAAGGCTCGAGGCCTTTTCTGGGAATAAAAAAAAAAACGTTAGGTTTATAAAATGATTTCAAATTAGATTTGTTTCCTTGCTTACTTCATAGGACCAGAACGAGTCGTTGTCATCACATTCGCGTCTGGCGTACAAAATTATAAGCCTGGTTTTTTTGATGAGTTTCTTTTATTTGGCGATTGTAGTCCGATAATTTTTTTTAAATCTTCTTTGAAGGCATTCAGTAGGCTCGTATGTAATTACATGTCAAATTATTTTATTGGAAGGTCGTGGATGTGAGGGATTTATTTTTAACAGTAGTTATTTTGGAGGGTTATTTTTTCTTTATGCATCCTTGCATTTCAGTATGATTTGTTTTGGGGGGACAAGAGAGGGTGATAAATTCATGTTTATAATGTCTGGGTTTTGGCGAGGACCCTCGTCCCCCTATGCCTTGGATTTACATCGCCATTTCTAGAACAGAAATATGCAATATCCAAAAGATTTAAGGTTACACATATACCATGTACCCACAAAGGACACAATAAACAATATTCCAATTACAAAAAGAACAATTATTATTGTCAGGAACACGTGACGTTTTATATACTCATATTTTGTTAACATGAAATTTCAATTGTCAAATATTGTTATTAGTTTATATTGTTAATATTGTTTGCAATATGTCATGTGTATATACTGTATATGAATACACTGATGATCCATAAGGTTCAAAGTTAATACAAAATTTTAATTGAATTGTTACTTCTTCAATATATTTTATAGACCTAGAACAAAATATTTTACTTTGCTTTCCTATTTGCGTTAATTATAAAGATGTAGTCATGATTGATGGGGTTATTTAATATACAGATTTGTAAGCTGTTCTGACGGTGCAAGTTTAATTCACGTGACATAAAATCAAGGACAAGCATATTTGTATATACGTAGAAGCGTTATCATTTATCAGCAAAAAGTTCAGGTTTTGGCAATTAAACCAGAAAAGACTAAGATAGTACAGTAATTCATATCACAAATCAAAACTAATTGCTCTTTTAAAAACTAGAGGCTCCAAGGAGCCTGTGTCGCTCACCTGATATTTCTATTTACAATTGATGCATGAAATAATGCAACCGTTATACATTTGCTTTAGTTTCAGAGATATAAGTCAAAAACTGCATTTTCCCCCTAAGTTCTATTTTTAGCCATGTCTGACATGTTGGTTGGCAGGCAGGGTCATTGGACACATTTTTCAAATAAGATAACCTAGTGATGATTGTGGCCAAGTTTGGTTAAATTTGTCTCAGTTGTTTCAGGAGAGAAGATTTTTGTAAAAGATTACAAAAATTTACGAATAATTGTAAAATTTGACTTTAAAGGGCAATTATTTCTTATGGGTTCAATTGACCATATTAGTCATGTTGCCTTATTTGTAGATCTTACTTTGCTGAACATTATTGCTGTTTACAGTTTATCTCTATCTATAACAATATTCAAGATAATAACAAAAAACTGCAAAATTTCCTTAAAATTACTAATTCAGGGGCAGCAACCCAACAACGGGTTGTTTGATTCATCTGAAAATTTCAGTGCAGATATATCTTAACCCGATGAACACTTTTATCCCATGTCAGATTTGCTCTATATGCTTTAGTTTCAGAGATATAAGCCAAAAACTGCATTTTACCCCTATGTACTATTTTAGCCATGTCGGCCATCTTGATTGGTGGGCGGGGTCATCGGACACATATTTTAAAACTAGATACCCTAGTGATGATTGTGGCCAAATTTGGTTTAATTTAGCCAAGTAGTTTCAGAAGAGAAGATTTTTGTAAAAGATTACAAAAATTTACGAAAAATTGTTAAAAATTGACTATAAAGGGCAATGACTCCTTAAGGGGTCAATTGACCATTTTGGTCATGTTAACTTATTTGTAGATCTTACTTTGCTGAACATTATTGCTTTTTACAGTTTATCTCTATCTATAATAATATTCAAGATAATAACAAAAAACTGCAAAATTTCCTTAAAATTACTAATTCAGGGGCAGCAACCCAACAACGGGTTGTCTGATTCATCTGAAAATTTCAGTGCAGATATATCTTAACCCGATGAACATTTTTACCCCCATGCCATCTTAGTTAGCAGGCGGGGTCATCGGACCCATTATTTAAACTAGATACCCTAGTGATGATTGTGGCCAAATTTGGTTAAATTTTGCCCAGTAGTTTCAGAGGCGAAGATTTTTGTAAAACTTAAAGGACGACAACGACGGACGACGACGGACGGGACGCCAAGTGATGAGAAAAGCTCACTTGGCCCTTTGGGCCAGGTGAGCTAACAAAAGAAAAGATAAAATAATTATTTATTACTTCTATGTAATTAGATGTTGTCGTCTCATATCTTCCGGGCTAACGCCCCTCAGATATGAGAAGACTACATCTAATACATACGTTCTTGACGTAAACGTACCGATCAAGCATTCAAACTGAATTTCGTTTTCTTTTACCTTTCAAAACATTTATCGCAATTTGAATATGTAAATACAATCGGTAACTTAGTGCGGTTAGCAATGCAAATGCAATTAATTGGTTGGTTCGCGATAGTAAAACAGGCCCATTCCGGTTATGAACTCGTGTTTCGGAGGTAACAGGGAGGAGAAAGTTGCACTAAATTATTTTTCGAAAAGTCAAATCCTTAATTTGCCATATCCATTCGCCTTAGTGCTTTTCTTCATTTTAAGTTCAAATTGTCCAGTCTTAAACCTAGGATTATTTATCGTTTCTTAAAACTTATCAAGGTATATATCTACCTACCTCAACTGATTAATATTAAATATAGAAACAAGAACATACAAATATATGTTTCACGTGTGTCATGTGTGCCACACAAACTCCTTCAAAAATTAATAAAATTCTCTCCAGGCGCAGCTTGATACGACCGCTGAGGTCGAACCCTTAACAGTTGGGGCAAGTATGGACAAAACATTCAAGCTTGATACAGCTCTAAATTTGGATTGTGTTTAAATATTTGACTCAGCATAGGTTTCAGACACAGAATGAATGTGATCTAAGAACTTAAAATTTTTAGATTGGGCATTTACCTATTATGGTCCAATTTCCAAAATCTAAATACATGGTTAGATTCAGCATATCATAGAACCCCAAGAATTCAGTTTTTGATGAAATCAAACAAATTTTAATTTTGAACCCTTTGGACCTCAATCGGGACCAATTTGATAACGGGGCCCAAAATCGAAAATCTAAATACACAGTTGGATTGATTCAGCATATCAAAGACCACTTATATTCAATTTTTGTTGAAATGAAACAAAGTTAAGTTTTAGACCTCGATTTGGACCAACTTGAAAACTGGGTCCAAAATCAAAAATCTAATGATTAGATTCAGCATATCAAAGAACCCTAAGAATTCAATTTTTGTTAATTCCTTTGGACCTTCATGTGGACCAATTTGAAAACCGGACCCCCAAAATCAATCCCAACCTTCTTTTTTTTGTATGGAACCTTGTGGTACAATTCTTAGAGATCCATACACTTATACTCAAGTTATTGTCTGGACACCAAATGTCTTCTGACGACGACGACATCGCCATACCATTATATGGCCGCAAAAATCGTTTCGGTCGTTTAAATACCTTAGGATTAAAAAGCCCAAAGTACCTTGAAAAATATAACTACACACCATTTCAGGCAAGTCGACTTTGAGCCCCAGTTTTTATTTGGGATTTGAACTCACAATCAAATTTATCTACAAGAATATAATAAAGTCGTAATGAAAATATGCGAAAGCAAACGGCGTTTAAAGGTTAGACATATACAATGTCATTTAAAAATTAGAATGAGACATCACTTCGAATATAGTTACATATTACTATAAATATTGCACTATTTTATTCATTGAAATACTTTTAAATACTACGATTAATAAAAATTATAACAGTTATTTTAACTATATATGAAATTTAATGACAAAGCTATAATATGATCAGCTGAGCTTATTATAATATTTTATTTATATACCTGATAACATGTTTACCTTTGGAATAAAACAATGAAACTGACTATAAATACTACGAGGAAGTCATTTCTGATTGGCTGTATTTTGCCCAATTCCCATCTACTTTCCGGGTGCAAGAAGTGTAAATAAGTCGGTGAACCTGTCAAAGGATAACTTGTTATACATATGATATACATTAAAGTGCGACGTGATTTGCAACAAAGTCTATAATCAATCTTTATCGTCGTGTTATGCGGGAAGTTGAAAATTGTTACCACTGCATAACCGGAAAATAATTATGTTTCATAGCTATTAAATAACTTGTAAATTAGAGGCGGCAACCGGATTTATATTATATTAATTAAAAGAATGAGTAAATAGTATTACTAGAATTAAAAATATGATATATGCTTTTAGTGAACTTTGGCAAATAAAGGGCAAATTATTTTATGATAAAATTACACAAATAGGAAGTGAATCTGGTATTGACGTAAATACAAATAGTAATCGATATGTAACCAAATTCTAAAGTATTGAGTAGATTTTAATATGTTGTTTAAATTGCTTATGTTTTTTAGACTTATCAATAAAGAAATTGTACACAGAACCCTTGTCTGGTCCTCAAATACAGTATTATCTATATCACTGGAAAATTACATGTACCAGCAATAACGGTAGGCCACTACATTACTTCATTTGAAATTGTTTGTAAATATATATACTGCTTGGCGGCACCATTGGCAATTATACCACAGGTCTTTATTTTGATACTTGACATATACCCATATCATGCCACCAACCATTTTCTTTTTATCAGAAATCTGGAATTTTATATTGCATGAGATATGTTTTTAGTTCAGCAGCATTCCCCTTAGATATTTTTTAATGCAAAATACATAAGAGGATTGTTGCTTTCAACGAAGCTACATAACCAGGGGTTTTATATGGTAATCCAACCCACTTTTGATAACCCGTATGTGGTTTGTTATCGCATTTATACGTATCATGTGTAGACGATGGGTGCCACCATTAGAGCAGGCATTGCTTACCGAAGTACATTTGTATATTATTTCACCAACAGGTTATGCTGGGATTCGTGTTGTTTACTTTTAAGTTTTCTGTGTAATGGTCTGAGGAATGTTTTTCTTGTATTGCCTGTTTCTTCTTCTGCTTATAATTTATTGCTCCCTTTTTATCTGTAGTTTTTTCTTTTTATTCTTCTTTTTCTTCTTCTGATTATTATTGATGTTGTTATTAAGTTTTTTTCTCGATAACATGTGAATTATTGCGAAGATGATGCTATTTTAATTTCATTTCGGCTCTTTTTTTAAAAATGTGTTTTGCCAAAGTTTAAAATCAGCATTTTTTCAAAAATCATAGCCAAGCACTGTTTTTAAATGTAGTGTGTCTGCCTCGGTTTTCTTACTTCTGCAATCCTCGTTACACTCATATTAGTATTATCCTTTTTAGCTGTTGACTTCTTTGTTTTAATTTACTTTGATAATACGTATGCCAGGTCACTTTGGACCAAAATACTAATGGAGATACTGTTATACATTTTAATCCGTGGTTTTTAATTATTTTCTCTTTAACGATGGGACCAATCTGCAAAAAGTAAAACATGATATAAATTTTTCCTATATCGTTTCAATTTGATAAAAAAAACTTATACTTGTAAGCTACTCCATCGAATCGGTATTGTTATATGAACACAAAAAGATTCGGGTGTATGTCAATGAGACAAGATTCCAACTATCGACACAAATAACCTAAAAGATATCTAGAAGTCAACACACAGTCGTCAACAAAAGACACCAGTACCTGCACATTTTACAGAAAAGGTTTATAGTTGCGGTCTGCGTCAGTCTGTAATAATTTCTTCTGAAATAAGACTCTAAACTCCCCCTTTCTCTTTAAAAGGTTTATGAGGTTTTTTTCTCGGTACAAAGATCGCACGGCATCCCTTTTAGATGTGCAAAACAAGGAATTGGGAATTTAAGTTTGGGTGATTGTCTTAAAATTTGATAAACTTACATGTTATTAGAACTTTGCATTCTTTTTTTTTCGTTTTGATTAATACATTAGATAATTTACGATTGTTGTAAAGGAACAATAAGGATTGGAAGCCTTGAAATTGGGCAATTTATGATAATGAGTCGAAAAGTTCGAACCTTAGGTCTGTTGATGTTTGCTTTTTGTTTTTGTTTTTGTTTTTCTATTGTATAATTTGTAGTTGTATCTGAAAGTTTTATAAATCTGTAGTTTGTGTAATTGTACTTAATTTTGAACGAAAACGAATTTTGTTAGAAACACCTTCTTTCAATATTTGTTTACTTGTTTACATGTTTTAGTTTTATATGTAAATAGAATGATTAAATGTCATCTGTCAATGAACAATACAGCCTTTAATTTGTAATGATAGCTGACGGGTCCAAAATTACACACAAAAAAGTGCTTTATTCGTTTCTTATTTTTACCCCAAGTGTGACAGGGGAAAAGCAATATTGTCGCTTTGGTCTTTTTCCAACCGACAGTAAAACCCTTGCCAAGTGGGGCGTCTGTTTGGCTATGCTTGATTTACGCAGCCACGTCCGGTTAGAATGCGGACGTTAAATCTGGTGTCATGCTCTCTGCACGTAAAGAACCCTTGCAACAACTCTTTGAGGGGTCCGTAGGTGGCCTGTTGGAAGGCAAATGTCTGTCCCTATCCAATATACCCTTTTTTCCAGTGGCATTCCAAATTTCCCCGACCTTCATCCAGGACTACCTCTATTACAGGACATACCTATTGTATTTATTGTTAACTCGTTCTCGTATGAACATGCGTGAAATATTTGCCACTGGCCATGACGCAAACAGTAATCAATCAATCGTATTCTATTTTGAATTTTATTCTTTGAATATTGGTGTACATCATCTTAATAAGTTACGCAGTTCAGTTTAATGCTATACATCATCTTAAGATACGCAGTTCAGTTTTTATCATTTAGGTTATGATTGAAGATTCCAAAATATTTCTGACCAAAAATGGATGAATTTTACAAAAGAAGTATAATCCGAATATGATTAAGGTTCAACGTTGTTCTAACAATAATATTTACCTTCCGGATATGTGGAATAAAGAATAAAATATTAAGGTCCCAATTTTGGACCAAAGCTTTTGTCGGATTTTTGTATGCACCGAATTGATTTTTCTAACAATAAGTTGAAATATTAAGCATACACACTTAAAACGTTTGCCTTCGTAACAAGCCCGTCTAAGATCGTCATTGCTTGAATTAGGGAGTTGTAGCCTTCATTGTATTTGTTCTATAAATGTCCAATTGAATCAATTCTCTTCTGAAAAAATTCCTAACGATGTTGTACCCTTATGTCGGTTTGGGTTGTTGTGCTTTAACTTCAACTTGCAACTGTGTAATATGTGGTTCGTTCTGGGTAAAATAATGTAAGTCGGTATTTTCACTTGGAGAATCATGAACTAAGTTAGGGATAAGACTATTCAATTGATCCCAAAATAATGCAATTTATTGCTGTCAAAATTATCCGTTTTGATTTTATGGACCGTCTATATCCAGATGTTCGATTTGCGTAGTCATTCAAAATTGTTTCAGTTTAAAATATTTTTTGTGCTTTCAAGAAAAAAATGCTGGTCTTTTAATTGTCTCTCTCTCTCTGTTGATTTGATGTTATTAGGTTGGTCAGTGACGTATACATCACATTTTATAGTAAAATATGTTGACTCTTTCGGTTTTCAATTATCAAATTTAGATTTGATGAACATTTTTATTTAAAAACAACGTTTGTACTGGAAAAATTTGGAAATTTTCAATAGTTGTAATTATGACTGCACTTTATTACATCATGATATAAGTTGACTGTGTTTTATCAGTAATTATTTATAATTCAAATCCTCAAGAGTGCTTGAGGGCTTAATCTAAAGGTAAGTATGCATATACTTGTTTCGTATCTTAGGAAGGCGTTGATCATAAGAGGTATTTATTAGAGATCGTGTTCTTTGCAAGCTGCAGTGGCTTAATTCGATGATATTGACTTGATTGCAAATTGATGACGGCAAAAACTTCAAACAAAACATTGTATCGATTTGATGAGTTAAGCCATTTTCAAATAATTTTTATAGTTTGTTCTGTCGAGGATTGAGGGCTCACAAACTTGTTAAACCCCGCCACATTCTGTATGTGCCTGTTCCAAGTCAGGAGCCTGTAGCTCAGTGGTTGTAGTTGGTTCATGTTATGTTTGTTTTTCGTAAATTGTTTTGTTATAAATTAGGCCGTTAGTTTTCTCATTTGAATTGATTCATATTTTTCATGTCGGGGCCTTTTATGGCCGACTATACGGTATTGGTTTTTCTCGTTGTTGAAGGCCGTACGGTTGCTTATGCTTGCTTACATCCACATCATTTGAACTTTCGTGGATAGTTGTCTCATTGGCAATCATACCACATCTCCTTATTTTTATATTGTGTTTGCTTACTAATAATGGTTCTGGATTTCTTCAATAAGGTATTGTTTACAAACGACCCATGTTACGCGCGCATGACATTTGTCTCTGGAATAACATTTATCAGGTACGCTCTAGATTAAAGATTTGTGGAGCATAATAAACAAACTATTTTTGAAGGAAAAAAATCCTAAGAATCGCGATCTAACATCTTCGTCCCATTGTTTCTTACAATTGAAAATAAGTAATTTATGGAATTCGGTATTGAAAGTAGATCTTCGAAAGATTTTGTGAATTTTGTTACAACCTTTTTTTACTCTTGCTATGTAGAGCTTGATGGAATGTATAGACACCTGTCAATTGTTGATGACCGGATGTTGTGATTTGGATGTCTTTTGTAGATTTTGTATTTTGTCTCATTGAATTTAACCTCAATTTCTTTTGTTCAAGAGGGGGTCAATTTGTCCGTGCATGATGTATGAATACGCAGCCGTGTCAGATGCATCGGAAGGAGAGTACAATGCTGTCAACCAGTGAAAAACCCTTACAACAACTTTTAGAGTTTTCCGTAGGTGACCTACTGTTAGGCAAGAATTCTGTCAACCAACAACCCTCATTTTCCAGTGGCAGTTGAAATTCCCGCCCTACATTCCAATCGACCTTCATTACATCACCTACCTATCGGATTTACTGCAAACTTGTTTTCGATCTGATAGATAACTCATGAAATGTTTGCCACTGGACGTAAGACAAACAAGAATGAATATATCCATCTATTAATTTTAATGCCGATTTAAAAGTAAAAATTGGGCAGTAATGAGATGATTCGAGAAAAACCGAAAAGTCCAAATAATAATTAAAAAAAGTAATTAATAGTAAATAGATATAAGAAGATGTGGTATGAGTGCCAATGAGACAACTCTCCATCCAAGTTAAAGTTTATAAAAGTAAACCATTATAGGTCACAGTACGGTCTTCAACACGGAGCCTTGGCTCACACCGAACAGTAAGCCATAAAGGGCCCCAAAAATTACTAGTGTAAAACCATTCAAACGGGAAAACCAACGGTCTAATCTATATAAAAAACGAGAAACGAGAAACACTTATGAACCACATTAACAAACGACAACTACTGAACATCAGATTAAACACATTAATAATTCGTATCGAGGAAGACAATATCTTCCTTTAGGCGAGTTTGTTCACAATTTGTAGTCTTTTGTACAGTCACATAGTTTTGAAATGTTTTACTGGATGAAACAATGAATAACGTGATAATACGGTTGCTTGAATTGAATAATCTTTTCAATAATTATAGAATAACTAATCGAAGAATTCAAATAGAGAAAAATATTCAACGAGTGACCGAACAATACATTAATTCACGAATGCGCGTAGCGCATGAGTTAATTATCAGTGTTGATCGGTCACGAGTTGAATATTTTTCTCTATTTGAATTCTTTAATTAGTTATTCTTTTTATTACATTGGCAAATGGCTTTTTTTATGAAATTAAAGAAGAAAACGTAAGGAACTATATCTTTTTCTACGCATTCACAATTTGTTTTGATCCGACGTTAACCACGTTTATTTCACATGTGAAATTATCGGTTTTTATTTCACTGGGAAATCAATGTAATTCATTGCAACCAATGTAACAAACATAAATATAACGTTATCTTCATCTTGAAATATGATAATTTTGAAAGAATATATTTTTACATTGACTGTATCATCTTAAATATTTTTTTACAGCATTAATGCGCATAATGTAAACAATATTTCAGTTAATGTGGTATATGCATCTTACCTTAAGCATTCGTCTCGTTACTAAATACCTAGAGTTTAAATTTTACATGGATTTCAAGCTAATAGATAATAGATAGCAACGATTCCAGGAATTGGGATGATCATATTTAAAATTAGATTTTGTACATTTAAAGTTGGTATAGTTTGGACTTGCCTTGTTTCATTTTCGTTTTCGTTTTACAATACAGATAGGACGTCGTTAAGCAACAGTATGTATTTAAAAATTGATATGGTTGACATTTGTTGTAGTCGTTAATAATTCAAGCAAAACCAATTCAAATGGTTGAGCAAGTATTTGTTGTTTTGTTAGCATTATAAACTATTATCATCTTTTCCTCCGCTGAAATTGAAACTATCGTGATTGTGTTGGTAGGCTTTGTAATGATAACAGTATGATAATTCAAAACTACAAAATACTGAGAATCAAAAAATAATAAAAAAGGATAAGTGACGTGTACGTGTACAACCCACAGTCCCCAATAAATACGCTTTTCTAAGATCATTTAACTCGAATAGTTTTTATGGTTAGAGGGTATTATATTTTTTTTTTTCTTGTTATTGAAAGGTGTTTTCCTCGTAAATAGTGGTGATTTCTAGGAATACATAAACCTTCATTAAAAATTCGTGGAAAACCTAGACCTGTAATGATTATATAAGGTGTTGAAATTACATATAAAGTCTAAGGTTAACATTACATACTACATCTTACAGGCATGGATATATACGTATACACAATGATTTTAAGTTTGATATATAATAATAAATATAACGCATATATATAGTAGACACAGCCAGCAATGGTGATCATTGTGAATTGACTTAACATATGCAACAACGTGTTTTTGAAGAAAAGGACGTAGGGAAACTACTTATTATGACTTAGATTTTGTGTAGCATTCCCATTTGCGATTTTACGTTAGTCCTTTAATCCTTCTACCATCAGAATACGTCTTTGGTATTATTGGTCATTTACTGCGAGATAAACATTTCAATTTGGCTGTGAATAGACGAAATAATTACGGTTGACATACTTGGAAGGCCTGTTACTAATGATTCCAACAATAGAAATAGGCGTGTAATTTAGAGATAACTGTATTGTATTTGAAGCTTTGCGGACATCCATCGGTAGTTTTACTGGCTTCTTGTCCACTTCAGAATGTAATAAAATTTGATAACAAGAAGATTTCTAGGTGCAAAATGTGAGTTTTTTGCTTATTATTGGAGAAATTACATGTCAATACATTCCGGAATTCAAAATGTCGGCTTCCTTAGTTACAGACAGGGAGAAAGAGAATTTTACGCTTATTGTCATCCAATCAGAACCATTTATACAAAATAATTGCATTAGAATACACCATTTTGTTAATAATTTAATGTAGATTTACGAGATAACAAGTTTCAGTGGAATAGACAACCGCAAAATTGAAACATAACGGAAGTTCGCGTCCGGGTGACATTTCTCAAATATACGAGTTAGGTACCTTGTGTTATATTAAAGTATATTGGTAAACAAATTTCAGAGACAAGTGCCTGTGTTTTCAGCACTTCATTATTATAGGTTTCATAAGGAGTGAGAATTGGATATCTCTTGATCTAAAATCGAAATAATAACAAACGAGCCTTTTTATAAACAAACCACACAAATATAATTAGACAAATTGATTATCAGAATTTCATCATATTGATATTGAAAATATCAGCAGTTCGACACAAAAGGAACATATTTGAGCTCATTTATTGTGCTCACAGGATAAAAAAAACCTTAATAGCGTGAGGCCGCGGCTGATATTTTACGGTATCAATATAGCGAAGATGTGATAGTCGGAAATTATTGGGTCGGTTGGTTTTCTTCAGAAATTATTTTGATTTTTCTCATTCCTAATTGGATGATGATAATATGAAGAAGTTGTCAACTTTAATATAATCAAAGTCTACGTATGTGCTCGCGGATTTGAGTATACCGGTAATCATTTTTTTTCTTAGATAGAGGCAAATCATTTAATCCCGCAACAACGTCATATAATAGGTTTAATGACATCAGGGAATCCACTGTGTCAAATTTCGAAACAACACCATTGTCATTGAATGTAACATTGTTTGTCATAATACATTACAACAATTAATCAAGTTGTCGTTAAAAGCGCAAATGAACGTGCTTTTTCCTAACTTTAATGGTAAAGGACTAACTTTCTAGACGTTCTACATTGTGTATATTAAAGGGTTTTACGTTTCCTCTTTATCATCCTATTATAGACAAACAGTCCTCCTAGTATTAAAACTAGATGTAACAGTAGTTTACCGATGTTCAAATTTTAAAAATGTATCAATAAAATACAAATCATGTTAAAAACGAAAACTATGGGAATCGCAAAGGAAGAGGAGAGAAGGGTAAGCGTCTCTTTCTTTGCATGCCAACAGGAAACGGTTGACCCCATGATGTTTGCTTTTTATTTGACATGGATACCACAAGGCTAGTAAATTTAGAAGATATTGCAATAAAATTGAAAAAAAATTATTGACTGCTGTTTTTTGGTTAAAGAGATATAAAAAAAAGTCCAAGTACATGCAGAAACTCATTAAAGATAGTAGAAAGCAGTGCAATATTTTCGAGAACTATTGGCTATGTTTTTGCTTTAGAGATGTGTGTATGGGGACATTAAATAAACCAGTCAGTTCTTTAAGGATCTATAATCCATCGCACTTTTAAGCCTTGTAGGAGAAACCCACTTGTTGACCGTTTTCCTAATTGATAAGCACCAAAGACCTATTATATAAGTACTACCTATTTATGTATGATAAGGGGAGGATTCTTTGAAGAACAGTACCCCAAGTCATTACTAGAAAGAATGGATTAGTTAAAGCAGGTCCGGTGTTAAACACCAAACAGTCAATCAAAAAAGAGATACAACGGACATTCTATAACAATTAAAAATGTCGTTCTCTCTATGGTCATCTTCAATGTTTGTACGAATGTTGTCACTGCATGGCAACTTAAAAATTGATAAGGAAAAAAAAGATACAATTTCCGTAAAACAATAGAGAAAAAATTCAGCATTACTTCAAAGCCATGGAGATCTCATTGCTCCCAAACAAACTGCTCCCAAGTTTCAAGTTTATAAATGTTCAATAGCCACATGGCACGTTTCGACTATCTACATGACATTTTGTTTGTACATTAAACCAGTTGCATGGTAATTTCTTGAAACAAACCAATGTATGTAAAATATAGCACTTCGTCAACTTCTGCAACTTCATTAATAGTTGAAATATCATTCAAAAGTAGAGCGTAGAGACATTAATATTCGGAAAGACTATTAAGGCATACGTGAAAAATACTTAAACATATTTAACTGATGATACTTTGGGCAAACCTATTCCGAATTTTTAAAATGTAGTTTCCGATTTTCCATAAATAATTTAATGCACTGATATAACATGTACGTGAACATAGGTTCAATAGAATATGCATGAAGTAGCTAAAAGTAGTAACTCTTTGAAGAACCAGAATTTACGGTTATTGAATTGATATTTTTTTTACGCTATGGTCTAGATAAAGGTCGAAGATAAAATGACATGACTAAAAAACAAACCGTTATCTAGTGTCAATGGGGAAGCTGTTTACTCCAATTCTAGTTACTAATATGCTGTATGAAAATTTACCTTGTACACAAGGTACATGGTAATAGGGAATCCTGGATTCTACAAAAAAGAAAATGAATCCATAATGAAAAGAGAATTTCTTGCTTGACAATATTTTTATTTATGGATATATTGTTGCCAAGGAAGAAATCCTGGATAATCATAGGTCTGTTCTATGTTTCTTTGGAATTTTAACCAAAGATGAAGAACTGGATCTTCCTTTACTGTATTGGATACCCAAATTACATAAGTGTCCTTACAAACAACGTTATGTTGCTGGGTCTTCCAAGTGCTCCACGAAACCTCTTTCTAAATTATTAACATCAATTTTATCAGCAATCAAAGCCGGGCTTCAAAGTTATTGTGAAACTACCTATTCTAGAGGTGGCGTGAATCAGATGTGGATACTGAAAAAATCCAAAGATCTTTTAGAGTACATACAATCTTAAGACATTTTCATCTTGCAACAGTATTAAAACATTTGGATTTTCTACACTTTACACAAGTATTCCCCATTCCAAGCTTAAAGACAAATTGAGAGAGTTGGTCCTGTTTTGTTTCATGAAAAAGAATGGCCAAGGTAGATACAAGTATCTTATCTTAGGGATAAATCGTAATTTGTATAAAATCATGCTGATTAAAACAAAAATTATCTGAAACTGACATTATCAAGATGCTTGATTTCTTGATTGACAATCTTTTTTGTCACATTTGGAGGGCGTGTTTTTTTTTTTTAAATCGGCATTCCCATGGGAACCAACTGTGCTCTTCTTCTTACAGAGTTGTTCCTTTATTCACACGAGGCTGACTCCATACAGGAACTTCTTAGGAATAAGAAAAAGAAGTTAGCAGTATCCTTTAACTTCATTTTCTGCTATGAAGATGATGTTCTCTCACTATATAATTCAAAATTTGGTGACTATGTTGAAAGCATCTATCCCATCGACTTGAGATAAAGGATACAACACATACAGTTAAGTCTGCCTCATATCTTGACTTACATCTACAAATTGACAATGATGGTCGGTTGAAAACAAAACTTTACGACAAAAGAGATGAGTTCAGCTTCCCAATTAGTTAACTTTCCATTTCTATGTAGCAACATTCCAGTAGCGCTTGCATACGGAGTATATATCTCCCAGTTGATAAGATATTCCAGGGCTTGTATTTCCTATCATGATTTCCTTGATAAAAGGGTTGCTGCTCACAAGGAAACTATTAAACAAAGAGTTCCAAGTGGTGAAGTTGATATCATCCCTTCGTAAATTTTACGGACGACATCACGAGTTGGTTGACCGTTTTAACAATCCCGTCTCCTTTTCCCCGAAAGGAACTACCGAATTAGACTTATCACCGGGTATGTACTAACATGAGCAACACGATGGGTTCCACATGTGGAGCAGGATCAGCTTACCTTTCCGGGGCACCTGAGATCACTTCCAGATTTTGGTGGGGTTCGTGTTGTTCAGTCTTTAGTTTTTTATGTTGTGTTTTGCGTACTGTTTTGTGTACTGTTGTTTGTCTGTTTGTCTATAGGTCTTTTTCTTTTTAGCCATGGCGTTGTCATTTTATTTTCGACTTCTGAGTTCGAATGTCAATAACAATAACATCAGATACATTGATGATGTATAACTGTTGATAATCCTGAGTTTATTAAACATGCTAAATATATTTCTCCAAAAGAAATCCAGCTTAATAAATGTAATGATAACAGTCAATATTGACCATTTTTAGTAACACAATGGAAAAAAGAAACTAATATATACTACAAGAGAGACGATTCCATCTTTGACATGACCAACATCCCTTTTTAGACGGATTTGATCCCCTTGTTGCAGCTTGTGGCGTTTACAAATTCACAAGCTTTATGGATTGCTAGAATATCTTTTTATGAAGTTGACTTCAGCATGTTTAATGTGCGTATCCTTACATAAACACAAGTTACTTTTAGAATGTTACATAAACCATGGACTTTTGAATACTTACAAAAAAAATCAGTTTGATCTTTTAAAGCAAAAACAGGTACCTACCACGTGTTGCCCAACATTATTTTTCTTCACTGAAAAAAGAAAATTTTATTCAGTTTTAAACTGTTAAAGTTGCAGATTTAGTGATGACAAGATATAAATGTGTAAATGTAAAAATATATTATTGACTACTACTGTTTTGAATACTAAATCAGATAAAGTAATTCCGGTATGCAAACTAAAAAACAAAATACCATGTAAGACACCTTAAAACCTCAGATAACTTTGCGTCCGTGTAGCCATAAGTTTTAAGGGTATTCACGAGCTTTTGTTTCCAATAATTGTTTTACTAGACAGACCGTTACTGCTTAAAAGGAAACTACTGAACCAAAGATTGTTAATGGAAACGTTGAAGTCATCTCTTTGGAATTTAAACATCACCTTGTGCGATTTATTGCCGGATGTGTACTTGTCATGAAAAAATTTGACGTACAAATAGAGGAACAGGAACTGTTTACCTTTCTGGAGTAACAGAATAAATGCCCGTTTTTGTGGGGTTTGTGTTTTGCAATCTCTATTTTTTACGTAGTGTTATGCGTCCTTTTTATCATTACTTCTTTTTTACCTTTGACCGTGGTGTTGTTTGACATGGTGTCCTCATACTAATTACGAGATACATTCGAAACACATGCGTCCTTGCCCTTTTCATAATGACATTAAACTTACGTAAAACTATGAGATGGTTTAGACTTTTAAAATGTTTTGATTCGAGCATAAAACATTTTAATTATAAAAATAAGAAGATGTGGTATGATTGCCAATGAGACAACTCTCAACCAGAGACCAACTAACATAAATTATAATAACTATAGGTCACCGTACAGCCTTCACAATGAGCCAAACCCAAACCGCATAGTCAGCGATAAAAGACCCTTAAATGAGCCTGGTATTGATGATGAGGTTTTTAGCCTGGTATTTTTGATAAGTTTATTTGCAAATTTAAACTTTTTGTGGATAGCATAACTTCGTATTCACTATCAATATCTTAAAACATGACCACTGTTACTACAAATAGTAAAAAGGTCTATACTGATCAAGGGTGTTTTGTTCTGTTTCTGGTCAATTTTAGGATTATATTGCTTTTTTTTAATGAATATTTAAATCATACTCGAAAAGCATCATTTGCTTATAGGAGCATCGATGTTTAATTGTATTTTGTAAAATTATTGGGTCGATTTGACTATCTGGAACTATTTCTTTGTAATGGGAAAAAGAAGCGGAAGATACCCGAGGAACATCAAGAATTCATTGTGTGTTTTTACGATTATTTCATCTGTAAATTGAGAGGTAAAACGATATTTGTTTGCTAATGAGTGTCGTTACCCTTAAAATTTTATATTTTGAATTCCCAACTCCATACTAAAGGGAAAAATCATTAAATTGATATTTTTGGAGAATAGAACTGTGTCCTGCAAAATGGTCGTCTAAAAAAAAAATGAAATATTTCAAAAATGTACCAGATAAATACATGTCAATAGAAAATATAGCTTTCTTTGATTGATTGATTGTTTATTGCACAACAAGCGAGTTATGTCACACCAATAAATTTGAAGATGGCGATTTGAAACAAAATTAGCAGAATTGATTTAGTAATTTACCAAATTTCATAACTACACAACGTTATATGAAAAGATTATCAAACTTTTAAGTGGATTTTAAATCTAAGTCTAATCAACGACCTCGCAATCAAACACGTGTTTGCTTTTGAATAGGTTTTGCGTCGTTTTAAAGTTACACTTTGTGATTTCGCAAGGATATGCAAAGTGAATAGTAAATGAATGAAATAAATAAAAGTAGAAAATGAGGCATGGATGCTAAGCAGTAAGTTTAATGTATAATTTCTATGATGATTATTTTTATTCATATAATTTACAACCTGATCAAGATATTCACTTATTATTAATAAGCATCTGATTGCATATACCGGTGTACATGCAGTCCGAAAACTTTTCAATTATGCATGCTTGATTCTGAACAAATGATAGGTGTACCTCTTCAAATGTTGACTTAAATTATTTCTTAGAAGTTGTCTATATATAGTATAAATCAAGGTATACATACAAGTTTACATATCGGAAATATACTTAGTCATTTAGATAACAAACAATAGTAATTCGGAAGTTTCCGTTCCCCACTTGATATGTTGTGGTTAACGTACGTAATGTGGTCACACCTGGGTGACAAAGAAATTTTTTTATATTTATTTTCTGTTTAAGGATTTTTAGCTCGTTGCTAATACTTAGCAACAATTAAAGTAAGTTGGCCAACCTAATTTCATTTTAATTGATTTAGATTTTTTTGTTTAAATGTTTGCATTATCTTTGCAAAAACATATAAATAAGATACAGGTAAAAATTGAGGCTACGTGATTTAAAGAAACCGTAGTGGATTTCCTAAAAATGTGATGGTAGGCCAAAGTAAATCATTACATAAAATGTCATGAAGAATGCATTTTGGTTATTTGTGCCAGTGCGGTCTCATTGACGTATACCGCATATTTACTTTTACTCGCATCAATATCCTTGATTGTTTTATGGAAAATAATGATTAAAGATAATTCATTGTGCACACGATCGTCAATCGACAAGTCCATTAGGTTTCTTATCAGAGATTTGGAGCGTGTATCTGTGTTTAGACTTTTCACATTTCTCCATCAACCATAATTTATAATTACTTCTTTGACTTATATCCACGTCTTCTTTAATTACGTATGATTATCTACAGATATCTTTTTTCCAAACTGAATATTTTGAAGTACTGTAAGTACTGTCAAGTTTTCAATCATTTGCTATATTTATAATAAATTTACCCTATTCTTTTTTTTCAACATTGTTCCAATTTTGTTTGTTTTTTTAATGAAATAAAAACACTGTATTGCCACATTGAAAAATGTTATTCTTTTATTTATTGTGTGCTGAATTGTCGGTTTTAAGAACGCATTTGGCTTCCTAGAGTAATTTAAAGACATGAGAGTAAAAAAAATATTTCCTATTAAATGATCGATAAAGAGGATTTGAAAATTTGTTTTTAGGTCAAATTCATGGAAAAACTTTATCAACCTAAACTTACAAAATGGGCAGGAATACGTTGTAAATCTTTTGAAGATCTCTCCTAAAGTAGGAGTTTTCTTAATTGTTTTAACCTTATTCCAGTGATATGAACAAATATTTTAGTTTTTAAGTACTGACTTCCCCAGTGCTATTTCATTATTTTTTTATTATGTTGAATCCAGGTAGGTTACTTTTTCGATAGTTTCTTTTCTGCGGTATAAGAGACGTTTATACATTAAATATTTTAGATTCTGGTTTTGGAAATTAATAAAACGCAAAAACAAACCCATGCAACAAGAAAAATAGTAAATCACTGAAAATATGTGATTTATATATTATTATTATATAGGTTTATGTGATGAATAGATGTTTATTGACATTTATCTTTTGGGTGCATTTTTTTTACATTCATACAAAATTTATATTATTTTATATAATACTGCGTAAATTTGAAATAATTTATATTTGTTTCTGGTAAATATTGATGATAAATGATTTAATAAAACAGAAAATATTTCTTACACAGGAATACAATGTTTTTATTATTAAAGAACAATATACTAACACTGTTAAAATGAAGTACAAAATAATTATGCGACTTAATTGACCATTCTTTTAATTTAACATTTGCTTGACATACATATTTTCCTTTCTTTCACTACTTATATAGAACAGTCTATACTAGTTAAGTAAGCTTTTCCTTCACCTTGAGCAATATTTATTCATAAAATTATTTAAATAAATTCTAACAAAAGATTTTTATAACCTAGAATGCCTATTCATTAATGAATATGTTATTTGGTGAACATTTAATTATTTCCATATTAACAATATGATTCCACTGTATGTTGATTCTTAAGAAATATAGATATATACGATTACTTTTACTTTAAAATTACCAATAGCTTTTGTATAGTCAATTGATAAACAATTATATGGTTGATAAATACAAATTGTATTATTTTTACCACTATTACATTGATATTAATGAATTTTGAAAAGTTTTTTCTCTGAAAATTTTGGATTTTGGTCATGTTCAATCCAGTTACAAAGATAGACCTTTTTATTCCAATAATAATACTTTATTCCAAAAGCAAATACAGCTTATAGGAAAATGTAAAATAACAAAAATACCGAACTCCAAGGAAAATTTAAAACGGGAAGTTCCATATCAAATGGCAAAATCAAAACCTCAAACACATAAAACGAATGGAAAACAACTGTCATATTCCTGACTAGGTACAGGCATTTCCTTTTGTAGGAAATCGTGGATTAAACCTGGTTTTAAAGCTAACTAAACCTCTCACTTGTATGACATTTATATAGAATTTCATTATATTGACAACAATGTGCAAACATGCATATCATGATAATAATTGTAAATGCACCAATAATATGAAACCTAAACTTGACATTTTTTTTTACATCTGAGTGAAGTTAAGGGTTTCGTGGCAATTTTTGAATGTCTATGTTGAATTCAATTGTTCAACATTTTAGAGAAATCTTACACTAAAGATATTCAGAATATGCCAAGCCAACGTCAGAACTATTTCTTGTGTGGTTTTCAAGACATTGCATTACAAGTAAAGATTAAAATGAATTTTTAAGCAATATTTACTATTACATCTTTATGCAATTGATTTGGTTTACAAGCGACATTTTTTTAAAGATACTATTGTAGTTGGCTGATTTGTAAATTTACTAAATGTGTCATTTTCCCTATTGTGATATTTGAATTTGGATTTGCACGACGGGTGGTGCGTGCATGGCAGGAGACGCTAATCTCTTATAGTTGATGTGTTTCCCTCGGTTTTAGTTTGTATCCCGGATTTGTATTCTCTCAATCGATTATTAACTTTTGAACACCGGTATACTAATGTTGCCTTTATTAACCCTGTCGACTCATCCCGTCTCGTTCCGTTTACAGTTCATGATATTCCCTGAGATTTTTTTTTATCTTGATATAGATATTAGAATTTTGAACATCGGTATACTACTGTTACATCTTATTTATGTAAAATATTCTACTTTTGAAATGGTATAAAAGTATTTCGCAATAAATCATTCAAAGTGACCCTTTTGTGAGTTTGATTGGCAATGTTCTATATACCATAACACATCGAGAGATAAAAATGACATTACCACTTTGCACGCTTTTGTTTGTTTATTTTCGACTTATGAGTTTAAATGACCCTTGGATATCTTTCGCCTCTCTTTTACTTTTTTAAGTGTGCTGGTTATATTGCATATGTATATGAATGGTAAATCAGAGTGCTGTGTGTGGATATTGGGAATAGATGCAAAGTGATCTTTTTTGTTTTGAACAGCCACGTAATGATAAAATCAATGCATTTATTTCTTTATTCTTTTTTCTTTGAAATTGTTTTATAGTTCTTTTGTTTTAAAGTATCATCTCTCTTACTTCCTAGAAACACAATTTATTACTTTATTTTGAAAAGATAAAAATTGACACTTTAATAAGTTTGTAACTTTCCATACTCTTCAAGGAAAGGTTGACCTGTTATAGCCTACTATACGGTATGGCTTTTGCTGACGTTGAAGGCTGTACAGTGCCATATAGTTGTTTATATCCTCGTCCTTTGGTCTCTGGTGGATAGTCGCATTGACAATCATACCAAATCTCCATATTTATTCTGATGTCGTATCAGTCGCTCTGTTTCCGATTGTCTTACTTTATAGGGAAATAGGTAGTATGTATTCTTCCTTAGGCGTCAATACTAACATTTTCTATATTTACCACTCTTTATATTAAAAACCTGGACAAAACAGTTATGTGTTATAGTAGTACTTTATTATTCTGTTTCGTTAATTGAAATCAAATGGTATCTTGACCATCTTCCAACAGAACTTGTTTATGGTATCTATGCCCACCGTCATTTTACATCAAATTTATGAAAATAATTCTCAAAAACATATTTCAATGTGTTTCAGAATTTATATTGTTAATATACACACTGCAGTTATTCATCAATAAATAAAAAAAATATATTATACCCTGACATCCAATCACAACGCTCTCAGTTGACTTCCTTCTCGTGTCTTGGGTACACGAAAGGCCAACCTAAAGCCGGGGAAATGTAATACTTCTTTTTTCACTATAGGACGTAAGTGTAATGTACATTTACATGTTGTTACTTTTAAATTTAGAAAAGAATACCGAATGCAATTCATCGTGTAACCTAAAGTTGTCATATACACTGCAAATCTGCTGTGCATTCAGGTTAATGTATGATCAACTGGACATTAATGATCCATCTATCAATCAAAGTATGACTTGTCCTGAATATGCATGAACGTTGGACATTTAGCAAATTATTAATCTAGGCGTGGCTGTGAATGTGGCGTGTTCTTTGTGCATAATGTAAATTTTACTGTATATCACTACTTTAAGAAAGCGACATGGAATAGAAGATCAAATCTGCTTGAAAAACAATGCTTTGATTAGCACTGTTAATTATTCAAAAAATAAGTCCTAATCGATAAAGTTTTAGAATTGTTCCACCACATTATCTTATTATTCTTATTATTCTATTATTTTCATATTTATTTGTTTATTTATTTATTTAAGTTTGTATTCATCTATTTATTTTATATTTATAAATATTTGATTATTTGATATTTACAAATGATAATAATCAAAAACCTTTTGGTTAAAAAATAATTGCCAACATTCTAGAAATGAAAAGAAAACAAACTTTTATTTATATGAAAATAAGAAGATGTGGAATGATTTCCAATAAGAATACTTTCCACCAGAGACCAAATGACGTTAACGTTAGCAACTTTATTCATGTATGTGTACATGAAAGTTTATATTGAGTCTGACAAAATAGAAACTTTAGCTTTAAAGTTTATTGAAAAACGTTTTCTACAGAATTTCATACTGCCTGTCATATTTGTGCGTTGAACAAATAATATTGTAATACTGTAGACAGATCTTTCATACAATTATCGTTTACCTATATTGGTATAGCTAAACAGACAGTTGTTGCACTCTGGCTTGTCAGCTAAGCCACATGGAGCTTATTGATCAGCAATCATTATATTTTAACCAATTGCATTGCGTTATTTAACGTTGTCTATATAACAGCAATGTTAACTGAAATTTCATGCGGATAGTTTTGAAATGGTTTGAATAGGATAAAATGCATCTGTGTTTTCCATTATAAATCAGTCATACACACTTAGTATAATTTAGTACGTTAGTGAAATAACTCAAATATAGACAAATAATACAGTTTTTACAAATCAAAATTTAAGATTATGCATATTTTTCTCTTGAATTGTAAATTCCGTAAAAACATTTGACCTGTTACCAAACTGTTTAACATTTTACTATTACCTATATGGATAAACATGTTTATAAACACGAAATTATATGAAGTGGTAGATCTAAGTTATTTAAAATTTGATTTAATTCTATTCATACGCAATGCAAAAAATGGTAGATTGCTTACCTTGAAAATTCGAATCATAAATTAAAGCTTACTCAAATCCTAAACACACACATATCACTTAAGCTGGACAGAATCCCAATTATTCAAAAATAATGATACCGTTACTACCTAGGAAGTATTTATTTAAATTGAATTGGGTAAGTCCAGAAAGAAAGGAAATCCATTTTTGAATATACCCCTATATTACGACTGATTTTGGTATTTCCAGTTGTATTATTATATTGTAAATCTTTAGAATTGAATATCTTATTATAATTAAATGGATTTATTTGTTTCTTTTTTTTTACAATTTTAACAGTCTACCCTCCCTTAAATGCATACCCATTTTTACTTTTTTACGATAGCATTAACATGGACTGAAATAAAGTAAATAACTTGCATAGTTGAACTTCGATCTATAAGGTTCCTTCTTATGTTTTACAGTATGATTACAGTATGATTACAATTCAGTGTATACAAAAATCGCTAACGGAATACCAGTCTTCGGGTACTTTAGAGGACAAATAAATTCATTATAGATACCAGGCTTAAAAGTATGTACGCCAGACGCGCGTTTCGTGTACAAAACACTCATCAGTGACCCTCGAATAAAAAAAGTCAAAAAGGCCAAAGAAAGTACGAAGTTGATGGGAACTGAGGGCCCAAAATTCCGAAGGTTTTGCCAAATACAGCTAAGGTAATCTGTTTGAGTAATCCATCTGCAAAATTTCAGACAAAAGTTTAGATTGCACAATATTTTCAAATCATTTGAAAAGCATGGGTTTAAACAAAAAAGTCAAAGTTTACCGAAGTCACCTTTGTCCGAGAGATTTTTACATTAAGTAAAGTTGAACATTTGTTAAAAATTGAATATTCGCAGCTGTTAATGGACTGTAGTTTTACATACAAGGTACTATATAAGTCTTTGTGGTTGATGTGTCAATTCAAGATGACAGGTAACACATATTTCATGCAGGAAAAGCATATATTTCTTCCAAATACCACATACAATTTTCTTCGTCGTACACATGTCAAATTCGGGATAACCTTTAACAGCTATCGCATGCACAACATTCTTTTTAAGACTGCAAAAGTAAAAACAATATAATTGAAAGGTACAAGCACTACTTGCGGTAAAACCTGGCTTTGACTTTGTATTTTTGCTGATTTTAAAAGAGAGGTGAAGATACCAAAGAGATATTCAAAGTCGAAAACAAACATACAAGGCCATCGCCAAAAAACACGGAAAACGACAAAAAGTCAAACAACAGTTCACTAAACACTACTTAGAACATTAAAGACTGAGCAACACAAACGCCAACCTAAAACCAGGAGTGATCTCAGGTGCTCCGGTAGGGTAGGTAGATCCTGCTCTATATGTGGCACCCGTTAACTTTGCATATTTGACAGTTGTCCAATGTATAATTGCAACAGACACGCTCTATCGTCGCGCATTGAATTTTGTGTGCATACTGTAAGAGTTTATTATTAAACCAGTTTTGGATACACACGTATGTAGACTGTATAACACGTATATTTCGTATTTTTTACTTGTCCACTTTCAAAGGTACTCAAACTTTGAACTTTAATTTAAATTATCTAGTTTTGACCACAATGCACGATGAACAAGTATGACAACTCTTAACTGACCTATTTATAGTCTAGATTTCTGGCATTCTTGATAAAAGTCATACTTTATATACCTGATTTCCGTCATCGGAATATTTCTGTTAAATATTCGGCAATTAAAGTACCATTCATTTTCCATACCTACCATCAATTTATATGTTATATGTTTTCCGGTTTTAAATTTTTAGATCATTTTAAAATCATTTGAAACACAAGGTTTGTACGCCCGCAGGCAAAATGGCATTAGCCTAATTTAGAACAACGTTTTTAAATATTCTGTTTCCAATGCTCTTCAACTTTGATATTGATTTGACCTTCCAACTATTTTTATTCGTGCACCACTGATGAATCTGATGTCGATGAAACGCGTCTGTCGTTCTAAATCATTAGCCTGGTATCTATAATCATATTTTTCAACCCCTGGGTCGATCAATGCAAATGTTGGTGGACGTTTTGTCCCCGTGGATATCACCAGACCAGTAGCCAGAGCTCCTGTGCTGACATAAATTTTCATTGATGCGGTAATGTACTGTATTGTTCAACATATTTTGAAATCATACGAAACCTAAAGTTTTTTTCGCTACAAGGCAAGGATGCCTTAGCAAGATTTTTGTTTTCAATGCTCTTCAACTTCGTTATTGATTTTCAACTGTTTCTAGTCGATCGCCACTCAATAATCTCATATATATAAGCCTGGTATATTTTAATTTTATCAATTTATCAACAACATAGTCGATGCCACTGCTAGTGAAAGTTTCGTCCTAGTGGGTATTATCAGTCCAGCAGTCAGCATTCCGGAACTTTGATGTAATGTTATTGGCCGGTAATCTTCTGTACTGTATAAAGAATGATTAAATCATTCGAAACTTAAGGATTTTTTTCACTCCAAAGCACAGATTGCCATAGCAAGACTTGTTATAACCGCTTTGTTTAATTTTTTGATGATTTAAATCTTTGTTATTGCGTATGCCTTTCATCTGTTTTGTTTCGAGTGCCACTTATGAGTCTTGTGTAGACGTACAATGAGTCCGGCGAACTAACTTATAAGCCTGGTATATTTTGATGCGTTTTTTTCAAAGGGACATTCAAACTCATAAGTCAAAAATAAACTGACAACTGTCAATCTGGAATAGGACAAAATCGTTAAAATTACAAATCAGACGTTTATACTGTTATCTAAAGATATAAGAGCACGATAACATGTCGGTAATGGAATGAGACACCGACACATCCTATGGGTCAACCAATTCGTGATGGTGACGTTAAGAATTGTATAGTGTCGATTTCAGGTTGCAATTCTGTAAATATAGACAATGCAATTCCCCATAGGAACTCCCTTTGCGGCTAAAACTGTCCAACTTTTACTAGGAAGTCTCGTGAAAAATTATATCCCAGAATGGAAAGTTGATATGCACTACTATTTTATTCAAAGGTCAAAATAAAAGGCTGTGCGGCATATTTTCAACATTTGTATGCCCTGAACTTCTAAGAGTTTAAACTTATACTAAAATTCTATACTACCCTACCACTTTTGGACCTCCTAAGAATTAAATTTTAGGCGCTACCATTTTTTTTTTCTATACTGGTAACATTCTCTAGGTATGTCTCTATGAGATGAAACACAGAGTTCATATCTGGGAACCAGTACGTTAACAAATTAACATATCTATGAATACTATATATCTCCCAAAAGAGGCGTGGCTTGTGAAACAGCTGTATTTACAAAGTGCATCCTTCAGTCGTTTTGCTTATTGTGGCTAAAACATTTTAAGTATTCAAATGGTTTCGTTTTTGTTTTCCATTTATAAAATGATTGATGGAATATCAACACACAACTGAATGATATCTTTTACTTATTTCAGAGTGTAATGTTCAATATATGGCCGAGCACAATTTATCAACCTCCACAACTGTCCTGCAACACACAACAAACTGTTCTCCCAGCAAGTCTTGGTAAGTATATATTGATGTTCTTTTTTGAATACAGATCATATGTGCCGATATTCCACTTCTTACATTTTTCTCCATGTACGATTTTCTGTTAGGCAAAATATAACAACAGTTATACCCCTGCTTTCTAAACCAGCGGTTTATAGTTATCGAGGACAGCGTCCGTCTGTCCGTCCGTTCTTCTGTACTACTGTTTCACTTTTGTAATCGCAAATACTTCTTAACCGCTTGACTTATTTTTAATTATATTTACAGAAACTTACTCACATCATGAACGTTTGCTTCTTCTATTTCATTTCTTCATTGGAATGGTTTTTGGGGTTCACTTTGACACGAAGACGGACTTCGTCGTATCTGCACACTATAGTGCACATTTGTATACGCTTCTCATTAACACATCATCATAGTTTAATAATTGCCATGGTCTTATATATAGCTAGCTATAAAACCAGGTTTTACCCACAGTTTTCTTCGGAAAATGCCTGAAACAAAGTAAGGAATATGACATTTGTTTTTCACTTGTTCCGTGGTTGATAAAAGTTGATTTTGTCAGTTTTTATGAACTTCCTCCTATTCTAATTTACCTTGGCGTTCTGTATTATTGTTATCCGTTTCCCTTCGACTTATAAGTTTCGAATGCCTAATTGGTATCTTCTGCCTCTTTTTAAAATCTTTTCCATATACTGACATTGTGTATCTACTATTTTGTTTTCTGGTGCAAATTATTCTTGGGTTTTCCTTGGCAAATCATGGTATCATTTTGTGACCATTCTCGCAGTACCTATTCATTTTCCGATGACAGGTTTGGATGCTCTTTTATTATTTCTTTTTCTGTTCATATAGGTGTCAACAAATAACGACAAAACCAATTGAGTTGTTAAAATGGACGTCTTGTTCATAAAGACTTTACTATATACATGAATGTGTGTACGTAACTCACAAACGTTTCAAAAGAATTATACACGTAAACCGTTTCGCAAAATCATGTGTAATGACCATTTATGAAGTTCGAGATTACGTTACGCTTTGCTTTTAAATTAATCAGTATGTACGACTTTTATATACTATAAAAAGGAACTGTAAATGACTGCTATATGAATTAGTTTCTTTGCAATTGATATACGTCAGTCACAACTGATATCAAAGTGTATGTATAAAGTAAGCAATTAGAAGGTCAGTTCCTAGTTTTTATTGTATGTCTGTCTGACATGTGTTCCTGAAATTATAGACATAAGACGTTTGTTATATTTTCAGATTAGATACAATTGGGATTTCCTTATCTTTAATGTAAAAAAATTGAAATTTCAAACAATTTGTACAATTAATTTCAAGTTCTGTTTTTTTTTTTTTTTTTTTTTTTTTTTTTTTTGGGAGGGGGGTATCATACGAAGAAGCGCACGTTGTTTAGTTTAAGAAACCGTTTTGTGCATGTCGGAGCAAAGACAGAATTAATCTTAATTAAAGTACACTCAGATACGGCACACTTATACTTCCTTGATAAGCAAACGTGGCCTACTTTTAAAATGATTATATATTTTAGAGGTTGACGAAAGGTAAAGCAAGACATTGGAATATTTTCGAGTTCTTCATCAACATGTATATCAAAAATCATTATTTTCATTTTACAAGTGTAGTTAGCGTTCGCAGTATTATGAATACTAGAAGAAACGGGATACACTTTATTGAGACAGCAACATAACAACAAAAATAACCAGCAAACACAAATAGTTGTCATCATGTGATCTTCAACAATAAAAACGTTTATCCCATATGTTAAAGTCAACGTCGCCTCGGGTGTAGACAATTTGTTAGTCAATTTAATATAGGCAACAAAAGACATATCCCAGTAACAGCAAAATGTTTAAATGACAAAAATAAATTAGGTATTTCTGAAGACCAGACATGCATATTAACATGCATTGGTTTTGTATTTAACCCCCTCCCCCTTTATATCTTAAAAAGTGTACTAGTAATAGGTCTATACAATGTACATCAGTTAAGATGCATCATTTATTTCAATTTATATCATTATTTTTACAAATAAATCAGGTAGTTTGTTTTCTCGTTTAAAGGGTTTCATATTTTGTTATCCCTTGGCCTTTATTAGTTTGAAATACTATTGGTTTGCTCTATGATGAAAACCGTACGATGACCTAGAAATCTATATATCAATGTCCAATATTAAAGGACGACAAAAATGAGATAGGAACATCAAGACCCTATTTTCTAAGAATACATTGCAATTGCATTATCTTTATCTGAAGTGTGTAAGTGTATTATACTTGATATGAGTTGCAAGGCACAGTTGTTAATACTCATGATGTCATGTATTTCAGGACACACATTTGTTTCAGGAATTACGTCATGTCATGTGACAAAACATATATCATCTTGTTTAATTGTGAAATGTAAGTAAAAGAACTAATAAGGGGCTTCCCAGCAAGAGATTAGAAATAGGCCAAATGATCGTCTTTAGATTTTCAAGGTTACTTAGTTTTCTTTCATAACTGATCAAGTCTTTAAAATTGTTACTATAACATTTTAAGTTATCTGAAATGTCAGAAAATTAAGAGAGAGTTGATTTCAATAGTCCTCCAATAAACAAGTGGGTCATAAATCTGATGTCATTTTCCCGGCAGGTTTAAGTCATGCAACATATTTTCATTTTCCAATTGCAGTCCAAACTTCCCGCTCCTCATCCCGTATGACTCACCTTTTAGATACATGTATATTAGATTTACTGTTAATTTGTTCTCGTCCTGTATATGCATAAGATGTCTGCCACTGAACTTTAAACAAATAACAATCGAAAACTCAATCAACAAAAATTTTTGACAATTTCGGGAGTTTTTAACGTTTAACTTCTAGTTAATCTGGAACGTACCTATAACTTCAACACCTAAAGAAATTTAAAATAACCTATGTTGAATTGGACTGGGATTTAACAGATTCAGGCGCAAACAAAACTGGCAGGTAAATGTGCAGTGAAAAGATGTACCAGACTGACAGACAAACAGGAAAGGAGAAAATTATACAACTTCAAAAGTTATCCAATAACAGTGGCGTAACTGTAGAATATTTTATTCTATTCCGAAGCATTATGTAAGACAAAAAGTTCTCACAATCCAGTATTCTACTTTTACTATGTTTTTTTTTGTTTATGAATATAAACAAACTTTAAGATTTCAATTATACAGGTCAAACATTATTTGTTTGATAAACAACTATAACTATTGCCAATGGAGGCGCCCGTTTTGTTATTTAGGCAAAACAGGGGTACAGTTGTGGTCAGTCTGATTGGGGATGTTAACTCCAAGACAGACGAAAGAGGACTCGAGGCTCTCTGCACGTAACAAAAGCACTCTTAATTTCACGTCTCGGACATAAATTGACTCCAGTATTTCGATTCTTTTTAATTTCATTCCAACTTTTTTTTTTTATCTTAATGCGTCTTACCGTGTCTCAACTAAGTGTACTTAATCATGACTTGTTTTGACTGAAAATAAAGTTCAAAAGTATATGTCTTTTAGCTTACGATGTGTTTTGAATTTTACTATGCAGACAGATTGATGGAGTTGAAACTAATGTCATACATGGAGGTGTGGGGCGCCCTAAAATTTAATTTATTCCACAATATTCATGTGTTAAGTGTCTGTGCGAAGTCCAAACTATGCCAGTCACGTCATTTGTTCCTATGAGGCATTTGCAGAAGTTTCCCCCTAGCAAGCCAGTATATATCTAAATTCTTGTTGTTGTCATTCTCTTTTCATAGACTGAAAGTGTCATCTAAAATAACAAGTATTGTGAAAAATTAGTGTTGGTACCATAGGAAGGACCGTATATCATAAACAAAAAACGTTAACCGTTTAAACGGACGTTTTTTTTTTCCTTATTGCATGGATTTGCTATACTATGTATTGGAATCATGAATAACAATATAACATTTTGAAATACTCATCATGGAATACTTTAAAAGTTGATAAGTCAATTGTCCAGTACATGGATAACTTAATAAACAATGAAAACTTTCATATTTTCCAAATTAATTAGGACAAAGGCATTCGTGCTTGAGGCAAAATTTAAAGTAACATAATTTGCATGGTTTAGGTGAATAAAATAAATATATATTGAACAGTTTAGTTCATTATTTTCACTTTAACTTAATGATGCGTTGACATGTAAAAATGCCTTCTAAATCATCCAAGGCTTGATCATATTTCTAGCAAAATGCCAATTTAAGAATTGTGAAAATTCTGTGAAATGGAATTAGTGAATACTGATAGTACCAGTAACAAGTCATGCTAAATCTTTTTCATTTGAAATAATATAAATGTGCTATAAAGTTCAGGGCCGACAAACATTTGTCTGTATCATACACTCAATGACAAGTCTAATATCGCCGAAGAATGTCACGATAAACGTCAATACATTGTATCATTCGTAAAGTAATGTGGACAAGACAGGTCAACATAAACTTTCCTACCAATGAATCGGGCGATAGATTATCCGAGTTTTCCCAGCAAGTTTAAGTCATGCAACATATTTTCATTTTCCAATTGCAGTCCAAACTTCCCGCTCCTCATCCCGTATGACTAACCTTTTAGATACATGTATATTAGATTTACTGTTAATTTGTTCTCCTCCTGAATATGCATAAGATGTCTGCCACTGAACTTTAAACAAATAACAATCGAACACTCAATCAACAAAAATTTTTGACAATTTCGGGAGTTTTTAACGTTTAACTTCTAGTTAATCTGGAACGTACCTATAACTTCAACACCTAAAGAAATTTAAAATAACCTATGTTGAATTGGACTGGGATTTAACAGATTCAGGCGCAAACAAAACTGGCAGGTAAATGAACAGTGAAAAGATGTACCAGACTGATAGACAAACAGGAAAGGAGAAAATTATACAACTTCAAAAGTTATCCAATAACAGTGGCGTAACTGTAGGAAATTTTATTCTATACCGAAGCATTATGTAAGACAAATAGTTCTCACAATCCAGTATTCTACTTTTACTATGTTTTTTTTTTTGTTTATGAATATAAACAAACTTTAAGATTTCAATTATACAGGTCAAACATTATTTGTTTGATAAACAACTATAACTATTGCCAATGGAGGCGCCCGTTTTGTTATTTAGGCTATACAGGGGTACAGTTGTGGTCAGTCTGATTGGGGATGTTAACTCCAAGACACACGAAAGAGGACTCGAGGCTCTCTGCACGTAACAAAAGCACTCTTAATTACACGTCTCGGACATAAATTGACTCCAGTATTTCGATTCGTTTTAATTTCGTTCCAACTTTATTTTTTATCTTAATGCGTCTTACCGTGTCTCAAATAAGTGTACTTAATCATGACTTGTTTTGACTGAAAATAAAGTTCAAAAGTATATGTCTTTTAGCTTACGATATGTTTTGAATTTTACTATACAGACAGATTGATAGAGTTGAAACTAATGTCATACATGGAGGTGTGGGGCGCCCTAAAATCTAATTTATTCCATAAAATTCATGTGTTAAGTGTCTGTGCGAAGTCCGAACTATGCCAGTCAGTCATCATTTTTTCCCATGAGGCATTTGCAGAAGTTTCCCCCTAGCCAGCCAGTATATATCTAAATTCTTGTTGTTGTCATTCTCTTTTCATAGACAGAAAGTGTCATCTAAAATAACAAGCATTGTGAAAAATTAGTGTTGGTACCGTAGGAAGGACAGAATATCACATACAAAAAACGTTAACCGTTTAAACGGACGTTTTTTTTCCTGATTGCATGGATTTGCTATACTATGTATTGAAATCATGAATAACAATATAACATTTTGAAATACTCATCATGGAATACTTTAAAAGTTGATAAATCAATTGTCCAGTATATGGATAACTTAATTAACAATGAAAAACTTTCATATTTTCCAAATTAATTAGCACAAAGGCATTCGTGCATGAGGCAAAATTTAAAGTAACATAACTTGCATGGTTTAGGTGAATGAAATAAATATATATTGAACAGTTAAGTTCATTATTTTCACTTTAACTTAATAATGCGTTGACATGTAAAAATGCCTCCTAAATCAGCCAAGGCTTGGTCATATTTCTAGCAAAATGCCAATTTATTAACTTATGGGTTTGAATATCCCTTTGGTAACGTCCGCCTTTTTTTGCAATTTTTTTTTTCTTCTTTCTTTTCTGCTAACGTAAGTTAGAAAAAAGTGTATACCACATTAGGCATGATTGGTTCCTTGTGATAACAGCTGTTTTTCTTTTGATTTTACCAATGTTGGATCTTCAAATAATATTTTTGAAATTGTATTCTTTGCCGCTTTACCACATAGGATAAACATAGATGAAAGCAATCTGCAGGAGTGATGCTAGCTCGGAATTACTAAATTATTTTGTCAATCAGTCCTACACAGAGTGTTAATAAAGTCCAGAAAAGTCATGTCAAAATCAGTTGCAATTTCAGCGATGTATTATTTATGTACTAAAGATATTCAATTCTAAAGGAAAATGAGGATATAGGTATCAATTTATTAATGTAGTAGTTATAATATTACCAATAACTTCGTTGACAAGATTAAATTTTAATTTCAAATAACATCTTTGTATTCAATTGTCGTAATTGATTTTATGGATTTAAAGTACATTGCTCTTTTAAAATCTTACTAATGCAATACATACATGCTTCCTTGACAGCATATTGTCTGATTAATTGTGGTACTACCATTCTCTATCGAGGAATAATTGACATTTCTGACAACTCTTTCCTCGTATTTCATTATTCGGTTTTCGAAATTAAAAATTATTTCCAGGTCATTTTATATTTTTTATTTCGACAATCTAGTTGGAACTTAAAAATGTTTGTCCATAAGCAATTATTTCTTGTAACTCCTCTTCGATTGTTGCAGTAATTCAAATGTTAATAGAGTTTGGTGAATCTTATTTTACCTAACACCCAGCTAAAAAATCGCTTAGACTATTTTATACTACATGTATTACTTATATTCGATAGAATATGTTCTCTTTTGCATCTCTTCCTCTTTTTGAACGATTTATTGCAAAGCAAATAATGGTCAGAGCTTAATGGCACGTTCCGATTAAGACCTTTTGAGTGAAACATATAAAGAGTAAAATTAACCACACCTGTGTTTTCATGAAAATAAACAACTGTTAAACGTTCATTTAACATCAAAAAGTGTTGACATGATTTTTTTGGAGGTTGTTATGTTTTGTGTTTTTTTTTGTTTGTTGTGTAAAAAGTCTTCAAAGATACAAGTGTAAAAAGTGTAACTGTGGTTTATTTTTAGTACCGCTTAAGTCGACGCTAGGGGCCGTCTTGACCTTGTTGTAGGGTATGAATGATTCGTTCATTGTTGAAGACCCTACATCAACTGTCAAGATGAAGAACAGGAATTAAAGCCCTGTTCATTGATAATTTTCTATGTTTTCTATATATTGTGTGTGATTTTGTCCCATGTACATTTACTCCATATCCTTTCATTTTCTAAGTGTAAAAATGATAAGATGTGGTAGAATTGCCACCACCGCAAAGAATTTATATAAGTTCACGAGTTGACAAATGTAAAACAATTCAAACGAGAAAACTGACGGCCTGATTTGTGTTCAAAAATAATTAACGAAAAAACAAAATTGATATACAAGCGGCATTCACTGAATAACAAGATCCTGTTAGGCACATACAGAATGTGGCGGGGTTAAACATGTTTTCGTTCTCCCAACCATCTCCCGAACCTCGGACATTGGTGCTTAGGCTCAACATACGAACAAACTATAAAAATCAGTTGAAAAAGGCTAGGCTCATCAGATCACAAAGCACACAATAAATTACTAACGAAAAGACTTAAGACACAAAATTATCGATCTGAGAGGACTTTATACACAATTAATGGATTTTGTGTAAATACGTTATAAACAGTCATAGAACAACATGATTTTGTGCAATATCAAAATGTAAGTATCGACCGGGTTTTAATTTAGTACCAGAGTATGAGGTTTCGTCTATATAGGTTGCAATTCTGTAAATATAGACAATGCAATTTCCCATAGGAACTCCCTTTGCGGCTAAAACTGTGACACTTTTACTATGAAGTTTCGTGAAAAATAATATCCTAGAACGGAAAGTTTATATGCACTACTATTTTATTCAAAGGTCAAAATATAGGTCTGTGCGGCATATTTTCAACATTTATATGCCCTGAACTTCTAAGAGTTTAAACTTATACTAAAATTCTATACTACCCTTACCTCCATTTTTGGACCTCCTAAGAATTAAAATTTAGGCGCTACCATGTTTTTCTATACTGGTTACATTCCCAAGTGATGTCTCTATGAGATGAAACACAGAGATCATAAATGGGAACCAGTACGTTAACAAATTAACCTATCTATGAATATTATATATCTCCCCAAAAGAGGCGTGGTTTGAGAAACAGCTGTATTTACAAAGTGCAACCTATAAGACTCGACCGCCCAAATAAAACACTTTGGTGAGTCAAATCATTTACTGCTGGACTTTTTATTGACATACTTTCATACTTGGGTAGGATTTTTGTGTCATCATGTGAAGTTTACCACATGGTATCGACGTTTTGTTTCGACTATTGTAATCGGAGTTTGGGGAATCGGACCATGTTATAAGGTATTGTAACAATCACACCTTGTGAACATAACTACTCTGACACTGTTTAACAGTAAGCTCTCATAATGGGCAAGATTGTTTGCCACTATACGTTATTGACTATATTGTACCGTTATTTTGATTTGACCAATTTTATGGGAGTACGGGACTTTGATCATTTTTTGCACTATCGTCCCACAATAACACCTTGTGAACGCAATTCCCCTGATATCGTTTGGTGCAAAATATTTATACTTGACATGATTGTTTGACACCATATGTTATTGACCATATAATACCGTCAATTTTATTAGGTCACCTGGCCCGAAGGGTCAAGTGAGCTTTTCTCATCACTTGGCGTCCGACGTTCGTCGTCGTCCGTCGTCGTCGTTAACTTTTTACATTTTGAACTTCTTCTAGAGAACCACTGAATGGAATGAAACCAAACATGGCATGAATGTTCCTTATGAGGTGCTGACCAAGTGTTGTTTCTTTGTAGCGGATCCATCATCCAAGATGGCCGCCAATGGGGGACTTAGTTTAACATAGGACCCTACGGGAAATACATACAAATGTCTTCTTTTAGAGAACCACTGAATGGAATTAAACCAAACATGGCATGAATGTTCCTTATGAGATGCTGACCAAGTGTTGTTACTTTGACGCTGATCCATTATCCAAGATGGCCACCAGCGGGGGACTTAGTTTAACATAGGACCCTATGGAAAATACATACAAATGTCTTCTTTTAGAGAACCACTGAATGGAATGAAACTAAACATGGTATGAATGTTCCTTATGAGGTGTTGACCGAGTTGTTACTTTGAAGCCGATCCATAATCCAAGATGGCCGCCAGCGGGGGACTTATTTTAACATGGGACCCTATGGGAAATACATACAAATGTCTTCTTTTAGAGAACCACTGAATGCAATGAAACCAAACATGGCATGAATGTTCCTTGTGAGGTGCTGACCGAGTGTTGTTACTTTGAAGCCGATCCATAATCCAAGATGGCCGCCAGCAGTGGACTTAGTTTAACATGGGACCCTATGAGAAAAACATACAAATGTCTTATTTTAGAGAACCACTGAATGGAATGAAACCAAACATGGCATGAATGTTCCTTATGAGATGCTGACTGAGTGTTGTTACTTTGAAGCCGATCCATAATCCAAAATGGCCGCCAGCGGGGGGCTTAGTTTAACATGGAACCCTACGGGAAATACATACAAACGTCTTCTTTTAGAGAACCACTCAACGGAATGAAACCAAACATAACATGAATGTTCCTTATGAGGTGCTGACCAAGTGTTGTTACTATGAAGCCGATCCATAATCCAAGATGGCCGCCAGCGGGGGACTTAGTTTAACATAGGACCCTATGGGAAATACATACAAATGTCTTCTTTTAGAGAACCACTGAATGGAATTAAACCAAACATGACATGAATGTTCCTTATGAGGTGCTGACCAAGTGCTGTTACTTTGAAGCTGATCCATCATCCAAGATGGCCGCCAGCGGGGGACTTAGTTTAACATAGGACCCTATGGGAAATACATACAAATGTCTTCTTTTAGAGAACCACTGAATGCAATGAAACCAAACATGGCATGAATGTTCCTTATGAGGTGCTGACCAAGTGTTGTTACTATGAAGCCGATCCATCATCCAAGATGGCCGCCAGCGGAGGACTTAGTTTAACATAGGACCCTATGAGAAATACATACAAATGTTTTCTTTTAGAGAACCATTGAATGGAATGAAACCAAACATGGCATGCATGTTCCTTTTGAGGTGCTGACCAAGTGTTGTTACTTTGAAACTGATCCTTCACGATGGCCGCCAGATGGGGACAATGTTTAACAAAGGACCCTATGGACAATACATACAAATGTCTTCTTTTAGAGAATCACATACTGAATGGATTGAAACCAAACATGGCATGAATGTTCCTTATGAGGTGCTGACTAAGTTTTGCTACTTTGAAGCTGATCCTTCATCCATGATGGCCGCCAATGGGGGGACTTCCTTTAACATAAGACCCTATGGGAAATACATACAAATGCTTCTTCTAGAGGTGCACTGAATGGAATGAAACCAAAACATGGCATCAAAGTTTCTTATGAGGTGCTGATGAAGTGTTTCTACTTTGTTGCCGATTTACTGTTCAAGATGGCCACCAGGATTTTTTATTAAATTACAGGACCAATATTAAACCAAATTTGGCCTCACTCATTATTAGGGTATCTGTTATGATTTTAATCTATTTTTACATGATTTCCAAAACCAAAGTAGAATCAGGTGAGCGACACAGGCTCTTGAGAGCCTCTAGTTTGACACTTTTTTCCGTTCTTATTGATACTTTGTAAACACAACTCCTACAAACGATACACTTGATAGACTGCTCACATACTTGGTAGGAGTGTTTGCGATCATGCGTTAGTGACTATATTCTATCGTTATTTTAATTAGATCAAGTAAATAATGCTTAATTGTAGTCCCATCAACAGTATACCACTTGGAAATTGATTTAACAAAAAATGGTTTACAAGATGGGTACCATTGTGGTGGATTTGTGGGACTTAAAACATTTTTGGCTGACGTTTTGTCTCAGATGGAGTCACAAGCCCAGTAGTCATCAATTTGAAATATGAAAACATAAGACATAAAATATCTTTTATAAGTTAATTTTCTATAAACTTACTGTTTATAAAATGTTCAATTATTCAGAACACTTAGGTTTTTCTACCCCTGGCATATATTGCCTTATTCGTATTTGGTACAACTTTACGGAGTTTTCGGGTTTTATTGCTCGTCAACTTCGTATTTGGTACAACTTTGCGGAGTTTCGGGTTTTAATTGCTCGTCAACTTCCTATTTGATTTGGCCTTCCATCTATTTTGATTTAAACACTACTAATGAGTCTTATGTAAACAAAACGTTCGTCTGGCGTACTAAATTATTAACTTGGTATCTTTGTAATGAGTTTTTACCACAATGACACTTTTTGAACGTATTCCACTGACACTGTTTTACAGAAATCTCTCATACTTGATAGGATTATTTGCCATTATATGTAGTTAACCATATTATACTGTCATTTTGATTATATCATTTGATGGGATTTATGGGGCTTTGACCATTTTTCATCTAATGACATTGTTCAGTTCGAAATACTCTGTAAAATGCAAAATTCTGTACTACACAAAATTTTATTCCTCATTTACACAGTGGTAAGGGACATTTCGCTACGTTCAGCAATCTTGTCATATTGTCAACTTTCCATTTCTCAGTAGTTACATGATCTGTCCAATTGTATTGCGGTTTAATATTTCAATGTATACGTTAAGTTATACTAGTATTTACTTTATACTGGGTGTGCTCCTAATACAAAAGCTCTTCCAACAGGGTTATGAGTTTTACGGTCACCATCACAAATTGGTTGACATAAAAGACGTTTTCGTGTCTCAACTCACGAGAAACATGTTGCCCTGGTCTTACAATTTCAAATCAAATATTACATTACCGTATGATCTGCAAACTTAGTGATCGTTTTTTATTCCCTATGGTGCAGTTTTGACTGAGTTAAAATTTTCATAACGAGTGATGCATGTATATGATGAGACGCTTACCCTGGCGACACACCAGGTCTCTCTCCGTGTTGAGTGCATTAAAATCTCTGGGTTTTTTTTCTATTTTGGTTTGTTTATTAAAATTGAATTTATGGAAATTGGACATCGAAAAACTACAGATGCCTCGTCTTTACAAATTTGAAAAAAAGATTGAACACAAAAAATTGTGCAAAATCTAGCTAGTTCATCTATGCTTGAGGGAAGAAAAATCTTGTGTTTCGAATGATTTAAACATTTTAGGTATAGTAAATATACATATTCCGCATCAGTAGTTAGGAAGAAGAGAAGGCTAACTGTGATCAATTAATACGCATACTAAAACTATAGGTGTCGATGCGACAAGAATACAACCATTGGCAGCAAAAACATGTCAAGGTTAACTGCGCAATATGTAAACATGAATAAAACAGTAACATATTATACACAATTCGAAAAACGTCAGTTCACTATCTGCAAACACTAAGAAAATGTGCGGACTATGTGATCCGAAAAGAATGATAAGCCATGGTAATTTTAATCTGCCTTCTCGGTGGAGGGGACAAAAACGAATTATAAAATGTTAATTTGATATGTTAAGTTTTCTTTCAAAATCGGACGGTTCTTTTGTAAATTACCCTCAATTTATGGCAATTGTAGATTTGTTTTTGTTTTAATATTGTCCGTATTACCTCTCATATTTTAGAAATTGAAAACATTTTAATATTATATGAAAATTTTATAATTTTTCCAAGAAATAACAACTCATTTACATACCGATTTGTCTACTGATACTATATTACTTTTCATGCTATGTTTGTATTTACAATATTTTGATTGTTTGTCCATTTGTATTTGATGGAGATCTTAAATAGTGTTAGACTTCTTTACCTAACACTGCGTTCAATTCTGGAAATATTGAATTCCAGATAAACGCTTTTAAATAAGATTTCTATCCCCAAGATATTTAAAAACTTCGGAAAATGTTATTTTCGTTATATTTTACTCCCGTTTTAAATTTGTTAGATTTTTCTGGAATACGTATTATTTATGGCGCACACAGAAAACATATTATGCATATCTTTTAGGTTTGTAAATATTAGGCCCCTATATTGACTTTATTTCCCTTCACCATGTATCCACACTAGCAATAGGTCTGACTCTTATCTCTCCAGCCATCATAAGACAACAAAACAATTAACGCTTAGACATCTTTACCATCTTAAGGTTTATATTATATACGTTGAAACATTTGAGAGTCTAAATGTTAATTCATCAAAACATCGAAACATTTAATTTTGGTTTATTTTTTTTTTCAAATTTAAAAAAGGGATTTGGGTAATCGGACTGTTTTAATTTTTTATAATGGCCTATGGTGAAAATTACCGTAACATTCATTTCTTTGTTTATAAAATTCCTTAAGTATTTCAAAGCTACTTTATTCTATCAAAATTGCGTAATAAGTATGGTATAGCATGGGAGTATACTGTTGCACATTAAATGTAAATATCATTTGCATTTTTGCGTTTTAAAAAAATCTATTTTCTTTTTTCCTACGTAACCTATATAATAAATAAATGCAAATCATTTTCTCTATCTATACAACTATGTGGCCTTAAAAATTACAATATTAAGACCAGGAAGTATATTGGAAACATCCTATATGTTTCAACCAATCAAATTATCGACGTATAGTACTACCGTACTTACATGAAAAAGGGGATTATTTTCCTACTTTAACAAAACAATGTTCGACATGTCAGGGACAGATATTATTACAATGTTAGAGGGTAATGATTACATATAATTACAACTGGTAACGTGATCGTTACAATGTTTGGAGATAATGCATTTAAGTAGGGCAATAATGGGGGTCTCATTGGGGGGTTCTGATCCCGGATCCCGCTTACTGTTTTGTCAGATTCCCGTATACCGCTTACACTATGTCCGTAAGCAATTCTCATTTTTTTTGTAATTTCCCGTGTCCCGCTAGACTTCATTTCCCGTTTTCAAGGCACAAAAATTTGACTTTCACGTGTCACGCTTACAAAAAATCGGCAATCCCGGGTCACGCTTAGACCCCAATGAGACCCACAATAATGGTATGCAACGAAAACAAAGAAATTAGTTCTGCATTTTAGACGCGTTAGTTGACCGATTTTTTGTTTTTGTTTCCTAATGTTACATTTGGATGAAGAAATGTACCTGGCTATCATTTGTCTTTATGTTTCAATGGGGATGCGGCAATAATAATGATTTGTCACTCAGCAGACGTACATTCATTCAATGATGATCAAGATTAAAACCTGATATACAATGAATAATACAACATAGAATGCTCAAAATCTGTATGTTTGTTTACAATTCTGTAAAATATTTGTTCTTCAGACTCTGAATCGTAATATCTACTAACAAAAGAATGTATGGTTGTCCAGACATGATGCAGTCTTATTTACCTTTCGCGGAGTGACAGCAGGCGTATGATATAATTTCTAATGTACCAACCTAATGATTGATTTCCGTGCGCAAAACATGCTACCCGCTGCAATTGTTTGCACCTGTCCTAAGTCAGGAATCTGATGTTCAGCAGTTGTCGTTTGTTGATGTGGTTCATAAGTGTTTCTCGTTTCTCGTTTTTTATATAGATTAGACCGTTGGTTTTCCTGTTTGAATGGTTTTGCACTAGTCATTTTTGGGGCCCTTTATAGCTTGCTGTTCGCTGTGAGCCAAGGCTCCGTGTTGAAGGTCGCGTACTTTGACCTATAATGGTTTACTTTTACAAATTGTGACTTGGATGGAGAGTTTTCTTATTGGCACTCATACCACATCTTCTTATATCTAAGTTCAGGTGATCCCATATCATCATGATCATTAATATTTGCCCACTGGGAAATTAAATGAACTTATAACGTATTTTTTTCATTTTTTTAAAAGTATATAATAAGCTCTTTTTGTCTCACCTTGGTTCATTGACTTTGAAACTTTTACATAGTTTACAAGTTAATGTTTGTGTTTAGTTGTGTTTAAAGGGAACGACTTATGATAAGTCAATGATCTTTGGTATTCAGTTGTATTAGCATTGGCACGTACATCTCATTTCCATGGTGATTCTTCAGCCATATACCTTCAGTCATGGTTCATTGACTTTGAATATTTGCATAACTTACATGTTAAAGTATGGCTATTTTAATTTCAACATTTGCATTATCAAAATAACAAAAAAGCGAGACATATCTCTGTGTTAACAGTTTATTTATACTTGGTAGCCAAACTGTTAATAATCATGCGAAAAAGTTTCTATCGATCTTAATAGGCAATTCCTTATTTTTCATAATGTCAGTGAACTATATAGTTTAGCTCCTTGGTGATAAAATTATACATAAAAACTTGCAAAATATCTGGAACAGTATACAACAATCATTAATCACCATTTTTCAAGAGTATCATAGCATTTTTTATAAAGAAAATTCGCTTTTGTTTAGAAATTTTAGTTAGAAGGGGAAGATTTCTTGAAAGTCAAAATGATTCTATCTAGATCAATTGTCAGAACATTTGCAATATATAAAAAAAATGTTACATGCTAAGAACATTTTGACCAGATTCATTAACTAAAAACATGCTTCAATGACAGCGGCTAGTTTTGACATACTATATCGTTGCTAAATAAACAACAACTTCAAAAAAGGAATATTTATTTTCTTTGTAAAACAAAAAGTATTTGTTGCCAATATCTGATTGCTAAAAAAAACAAAAAAAAACCAAATGCGTGTCCTTTAAATTAATAAATATTAAAAAAATTAGGGAAAAGGACATGCTTGCTCTTCGGTGGATTAGGATCACTCTATTTGAATAGTTTCAATATATCTATATAAATGTAACCTGCGGAATGGAAAGTCTTCTTAATTTTTTTCCCATATCAATGTTTTGTCTCCATTTTTGTTCTTTTTTAGAATAAAATCTTAGTTTTTTTCCCATATCAATGTTTTGTCTCCATTTTTGTTCTTTTTTAGAATAAAAGCGGAATGAAATATAACAAATAATTAGGTCAGCAAAGGCAAAACTTATATTGGTGAAAGTTCGTATAATTCTCTTGTAAGCATTTGAAGACTTGTCTCCTAGATAGTTTTAAGGTAATATTAAGCAATCTGTCCAATGTATTTTATTGACGGACAAATTGCTTATACACATCTTTAAACTGAGTAACCAGGAATGTATTAAAGTATTAATCCTTATGATTTCGTTAATACTATGAACACACTGGTTTTGTAGATTTTCAATCCTCACCCTGAGTTAATCTGAACCTTCATTTGTGTATATAATTTCATTCTACAGTCATTCAAATATATAATAAACAACTTCTCAAAAATAGCTAGTTAAAAGTTTAATTGTGCGTAATTGTCCGTTTTTAAATTAAGAAATTATTAAGAAACTTAGGTTTCAAGTCCCCCGTGCATAGTTGACCTTAGATGGATTTGGCTATTATATTTAGGTCCATATTTAGAATAAACTCGCCATAAATCAGGATTAGAAATGAGGACAAGAAGTTGATTATGTATTTAACTTCACGATGAGCGTTTGTTGATTAAAATATTCGACCCTGTTTTATTAGATAAATATATGTTCTTGTATCATTTTATCATGCAAAGACAAGATATAGCCGTTTTGTTTAATTTCTTTAAAATTTTTGAATTTTCATGCTAAACTTTTGATCTTAAAGGAACGGAAATGAAATAAATACATGATGTAAGATGGGTGAATCGAAGTCCTTAACTAAGAGTGTCACTTGTTTATTTTTACTTCTATTTGCTCATATTTGTTTGGAAATTGCAGCCATGCAGCTATAACGTTGGTATGACTGTTTTGGTCTGTTAGAGTGGTCTTGAAATTAAAAATGAATGGACACAACACTTAAATAATGGTTAAATTTTGTATAAAACAAAAAATATAGATTTCGGCCAGTGGAATTTTAAGTAATACCTATCATCATAGTTTACAGGGATCGAAAATTGTCTGGAACTTCTTTGGTACATAAGGATGGCCTTTGTAGTGAATGTGTGTACAGAATTTGGGATAAGTTTGATTGCTCGATGTTTGTTTTACGCCGTCTCAGTACAAAAAGACTATATCGCGAAATCTAAAGAAGTACTTGGAAATAAGAAATATGTCAGCTAAAATAACCGAATAACGAAACATGGGCACATGGGATTAACAGTACTAGTAGGTAAGTGTATAAGGTTACAAACATAATTGTTTGTATATCTCACGATACTCGTATGTAACTAGTTCTTAGTTATTTATATATATATATTAACATTTTGACACTTCTCGCGAACAGTATATTTCTGATTAAATTGATTTTTCAACTGGCCCGATACAGAATTAAGAAGTTTTTGCTAGTGCTAATTAAGCAAACCCCCGTGCTTCTGTTTCGGTAGTACTTGAATCCTTTCGTCAGATTTGTGTCAAGGAACTAATTGCTCATTAAAATGCGAAACTTCCGAACCTTGTGGTCTGTAAAGAGTTCGATGAGACTACGACAAAACAAACAGAAGAAATTCAAGATCGAGACAATCCGATGAGCAATATCAGTTTTAAGACATTTTAAAATTTCAACAAGAATGAGTAGTGTTATTGTTGAAGGCCATCCAGTGCAGTTCGAGCGACTGAAATGAAACGAATAATATAAATTGATCATCAAATGGAAAAGAAGCGTAAATGGCACACATAAAGATAATCCCTTGGTTTTTGTTTGTAACCTTGATGTGTGTCCTCGCGATCGATTTATGGAATTTTTGCATCGGTAAGCTGCTGCCTTAATTCATTTGACTGCCTCTGGATCTTTATGGAGAGTTGGGTGATGTCAAACATTTTAGTTCAATATGGGCCCCAATAATCACTCTTATAACAATGATGCGGTGTGGGTTTTATTCTTATGTATGAGCGTTGCATTGTTGATCTAGGACAATTATTTACTGCACTTCCGAAAGATCGGTTACGGTTTTAATACTGCCGCATGGTGGTAGGTCGTACCCCTCAATTAAGGAACATGGGTCCAAATTTCCATACCATTGCACTCTTTTATGGGCAAGTTCAATAAAAATGTCTAACCACCACGACATGCCTAATAAAACGAAACAACTAAATTGATTTAAACAAAATTTATCGAAGAATGTATCTTTGGAATAACTTTATCGCCAATCCACACAAATTTGAAAATTTTCCTAAATAAGAATATTCACGCCGCCATTCTGTGAGTTTTTAATAAGTCACTACTAGTATATTCTGTACATACATTCAAATACCTAAGCAGAGAATTACATCAAATCTCCCAGCTCTCAGGTGGGGGTTCACGCCAGAACCTGACAGACAGCTTGTTACGAAATCAGTAAACGATTATTGCACTTAAAGAAATTATGCACTGTATCAAACAGACACATTTATCAATTTAATTCCATACCGGTGCTGTTATCATCTATATTGAAAAGTCCTAGATTGTGTCGAATAAAATGTAAGTGATATACATTTTGAATAGTGAATGCATGGATGCTCATCCAATCATGAGGGGGGAAAAATCTGACAATAGAGGTTGTCGACGTTAGATGATACTCATGTAACCTAGACATAAATTTGAAAAGAAGGTATGGTCAATTTCCCCTGAATGTTTGTTCATTTATTTCATTAAGATGATCATTTTCAAAAAGATAAGAATCCTTTACACATCTTCATTTAAGGGTGAACTTTGAGTTTACAACCTTAGTATATTATGTAGTTGACTATAAAACCAAGTTTCTGATGTTTATAGCTGACTCCACTTACCTGTAAATAGATACATGTAAAAAAAAAATAATGTTTTGTTAATTATCTGGGAAAATGAATAGAAAGGGTATTTAAGAAATAATTCATCAAGCCCCCAAGAATTATTTCGATTCTAATAGGACAAATACGGCAATTGTTTTGGATCGAAGCGCTCTAGATGAAGGCTTTATTTGCCGTTCCCATAAATAAACGCACTATTAAATTGACGTAAAAGACCGGAGCAAACTGAACAAATGACATGCTTAAACTATTTACAATAACATATTTAGATAGGTTTGGATGAATCTAAATGATAATTGTACTTATATGTCTTATATGTATACAAAAAATGGCTTAAATAACACATTTTATCATCGTTTGTTTACGTTTCCTTGTTGTGATGATTTTCGGTTTCACAAGCGTGTATTTTCCCGTAAAATGCTTATATTCTTACGTCATCGTTCTATGACGTCGGTAGCTCATTCATAAAAAAGTATATGACGCGGGAGTACGATCGGAACAGCCCAAACAATATATTTTAAAAGAAATAATTCATGGAAGCCATAGATTTGTTGGACATTTACACATGGCCTGGCCGTGATATTCGAATTTTATCCTGAGCGTTAGCGAGGCTTAAAATTAACGAACATCACGGCCCAGGCCATGTGTAAATGTCCAACAAATCTATGGCTTCCATGAATTATTTCGATTCTAATAGGAAAAATACGGTAATTTAAAAACTGAAGCGAACGTAAGATTGCAGTGTGTATGACTTCTATTTTACCCCCTGTAACTTGCAAGATAAAAACTACAAATTTCATATAAATCTAAGTCTTACATGAATTATTTCTCAAATAAACAGTAGAAAAAAATGTGTTCAATTCTCATAATTCTTAACCCAAACATTTATTTTTCGTTGGCTACTATTTACTGTCAAATCCAGAGTTGACATGTCGTTACTAAGGAGTGAGCCGCCATGTTGACTTGCTGAAATCCACAAATGTGCGAATAATGCAATGAAATAGAAAATGAAACAACACCTACCTCAAAACTCCATTTTAAGGCAATATTATCCGAACTTAGGGAGTATACGTAACGGAAAACATTCAGCTTTAGAGTTTTCTTTCGTATGACGTCATGTTATGACATGACGTTAATGCACCAAGATCATTCATGAAATTTGGCGGAATTTTATTTTATTTTGATTTTATACATTTTTTAAGCTCTTGTGCATTATATATTTTTTTATGCAATGTAATAGGAATAACGGTTCTGTAGTTTCTTTTTCAATTTCAATTTGGACACAACGAAATCGACATAGTGTTTGCACATAGGTTACGATACATGTGGATTTACGTGGGAGGTAAATAGTAACAGCCACCAATATGCACATCTCTGAGTCTGCGCTAAGTATAGGTATATCGAGAATTTTATCACGGTGTTGTTTACAAAGCGAAAGAAGCACGTCATATTAGAATTAAGGAATAACTGTACTGTAGTTGAAGAGTTGCCACCGTCAATTGGCGATTTTACGGTTGCAAATGCAGTTTTACTGGCGACGCGTAGCGGAGACAGTAAAACGGATATTTGCGACCGTCAAATCAAAATTGACGGTGGCAACTCTTCAACTACAGTACTGTTATTCCGATTCTAATGCATTTCAAAAAGAAATAATACGTTAAAGCTTGAAAAAATGTATAAATTTGAAATTTAATAAAATTCCGCGAAACTTCATGAATGATTTTGGCGCAAAGACGTCATGGCTAAACATGACGTCATACAAATGAAATCTTACAAACTGAAGGTTATTTCGTTACTTCTACGATTCAAATTTGGATAAAATCACATCAAAACGGCGATTTTGAGGTAGGTGTTGTTTTATTTTCGATAATATTATAGTAATCGAACATTTTTTGATCCATGAATTCAAAATGGCGGGTCGCTCCTTAGTTACGACTGGTGAACTGTGGATTTGACGGTAACGTTTAGCCAATGAAAAAAATTGTTACATAAAAATTGCATTAGAATCATATTTTACCACGGCTGTGTACTCAAAGCGTTTAAAGAACGTCATGTTAGAATTCAAATCCAACTCATAACTCTATTGAAACGAAAGCTAGATGTAGATAAAAATTATTCGCTTTTGATTACGTGAATCCGATAATTCAACATTTTAAAACAATACAGGAAATTTCATTTTTTTGTCGCAAATGTTTAATTCCAAAATCATGAAGGTAAATACATCTAATTGGTAGATTTGTAGGTTTGTTTTAGTATAATATCGTGTGTGAATTAAATATGTTTTTTTTTAAATATGAAAATACCAAGGCATGCAAGGAAAACCCATACGTTCTAACAGAACATACGCCATGCTGGATAAATGAAAACCGACGGAATACACACTAGTACATAAAACATTACACAGAATTTAGGAACACATTCTCATGCAGGTGATCCCCTGTGATGCAGAATGAGGAGCAGTTTCGGCTCATTTTTTTAATCTGTTGTCTTGCTCATTACCAGTTCAATCCCTGTGATAACTCGTATTCAGTCAATAATAATGAGTGAAAATTGAAGGTATGACACTAGGAAAACATCTGTGGACATCTTTCCGCAACGATAAAAATCAAGATGGCGTAGAATAGATTACTACAACATTGCTATTAAGAACCGATGGTTCAAATGATACCTCGTAACTATCCAAATTATCAAAACTCTATCGAGGGCATTCTGATTGTAGCGTTTGAGATATAAAAACTCCATATGTAGGTGCAGCTTGATTTTGGCTTATTATGTTTATCTTAATTTTTTTTTTTTTTTTTTTTTAACTCATCAGATATAGCAGGCGCTCGAATCTAAACAGTCAACTAAAGTTTATTTTAAAGTGAAAGTTTTGGTATAAATAAAGTAGATCAGCTTGGCTACTATATCTAAAATGGATAAACAAAATCTTAACAAATGTTTGGTTTGATATTTTTAAAAAGTAAATCATAAATTTTTGGTATGTCTTCCAAATATTCGTTATACAAATAATCTGTGTTCTTGGACGTTTTAGACATTTTTCACATTTGTTCAACGAAAGGATACCTCTGTCCAGTCATTGGCAAATATTTGAAGTGAAGTAAGAACGACTACTCGTGTTTTTCTGGTGAATTATGATATATAATACGTGTATATGATTTTATTTTATCCCAATACTTTTTCTTTTCAAAGTTTGATCACGAACAAATGATAGAACTTTACTATTGTATATAAGTTGAAAATCATTTTATAATGTTGCAAAACAATGAAAAGAGTAGTTGCCAATGGAAGCTATTCTTTAGATGTTGATTTTAGTTAACTAACAATGAAGTAGAGAAGACATATTCTAACAACTAAAGCAAAGCACTGCGTCTTTTCGAGAATTATATTAAGCTTTTGTTAATATAACATAAAGAAATGCCTTACTTATTAGCAAAACCATTATTCGATTGATACCAATATTGTCAAAATAATATTAAAAGCTTAAGTATATTCTATTCTGTGTTAATTATACAATATTGCATATGACTGTGTCTCATAAATGTACGTAGATTTAGATTTACTTCCATTTGAAATCATATTATCATGCGTCTAAACCAAACCAAGTTGTTCATTTTCCCCCGGTTGTTTTCTGTCTTTATCTTGAGTACTAAAAACTGCTTCGTCGATGCCACTGCTGTAATCAGTGCCTGCAATGTTGTGAATATTGTTAATGTTTACTTCCGTTTTCTAAATTTTGTCCTGATTCAAGATATTTCGTTGTCTCTCTCGGTTTAACGATGTACAGATTTCTATATGGATAGGTTTGATCATTATCAAAGGTCGTATGATGGCATGGAGTGGCTTTTTTGGGGGGTTTGGGGGGGGGACCCAAGTGCACAGTTAGAGTTAGAATCTTATGCTGAACATATAACACCCGACGCATTACTCATGATAAAACAGGATTGAAAGCACTGTTTTTCTTACCCAAATACATAACCAAATTCATAAACAAACGGTATAGGTGAATTCTCTAACCCTAAAACATAGACGAATGTGAAATGCTATTTTTTTTCTGGATACACATGATACAGGAAAGAAAAGATCATGATTAATAAAAACAATACATGCATTGAAAAAAAATAATTTAATTAGAAAACCAAACTTAAAAACCTTAAGCAAATGCAATCCTGGAATATCGTATCAACTGGGAGATATGAAAGTTATGGAATGGTACTACATCAAAATGTAAAAAATCACAATTGGAAAATGAAGTCTTCTCTTCTGTCATAAAGTTTAGGTCGCAAACGACGCTCGCTGTGAATAATCAGTTTTCTTATAATGCGAACCGTCATATCCAAAATTAAAAGCAATATAAAATATGAATTTAAATACACAAGATCTTCTTTTCGATTTAAATTATGTAACGTTTCTGATATAACCTTCCAGACAGTGAGACACGACACTGAGAGTGTGAGTACCTGAAAACATATATAATTGTTATAAGGCACTTATATAATTGTTATAAGGCACTTATATAATTGTTATAAGGCACTTATATAATTGCCAACATTCGAAGTTTATTAATCCAAGAAAAATTTTCAAAACGTCCAAATACACTTAAATTTGGAGATCTTATGACATGTAAAAGAAAATCGATACTTTCGAAACTCTGTAAATTTATCAAAATTGTTAATAAAGGGTTGTGTGATCCGGGCTGACATCTATCTCATCTATGTTGATTTGTTTCTAATATTGTGTTCTCTGTACCATTCCGCTGTAAATGGTTTGTAGAGAATAAAAATATATATAGTCAGTGTAGTTCAAGTTCAAGTTCAAATATTTTATTGTCAATTAAAGATGCCCATTACAGGCAGAGTCGTCAAGTTAAATTTGGTACAAATGATTAAACATGATTGCAATGATTTGGTTACAATTAAATAAGATACCAATTATAGTGAAATAAACTTCGTCTCTCAGGCAAAACTAAACGTTATACGTTTACTGTATTTTGACTTCCCACAATTTTGGTCTTGAGCGTACCTTTAGTTGGCTATTATCTTTAGGTTCTTTTTGGTCATATAGATTTTCAACATACATCCTTGGCTTTCAAATATTCGGCTTTGATCGTTCCTGATGAAGGTAAATCAAGAGAAGCGCTTCGGACGCATGAAATTTATTAAGTGTTTTTTTTTCATTTTTTTGAGTAGATTGTTTCAGAATCACATGTCATGCGTACTAAAATTGGCATCATACATCTATTTTAAGAGCACCAATACGAAAAGAGCCTTCGTAGATCTTTCAAAATCTTTGACGGTTAACTTGTCTTTCAATTTAAGAGCTACAAACTAAGTTTAGTTAAAAATTAAATGATTTACGGAAAAGTGGAGACGGTACTGAAGGGGCAATCAATACCCAAAAGTCGAAAAAAGACAGACACACAAGAAAAAAGATGAAACGGGTCCGTAACACACAACACAGAAAACTTAAGATCGAGCAACACGATGTCCGCCAAAATCGAGGTTGAACTCGTGTACTCCGAAAGAGTAATATTTCAGCGTAAACTGATTATTTATAATAAGGATCAAGGTGTCATTTTAATTACTGTTTCTAAGCAAATGTTGAATTCGGGGACTGACAGGAGAACTGCACTGACCTAGTGGTAGTATACGTTACCGCTCTCAGAGAGCACTATACGGGTTTCTAAATAGCCTTTATCAGGTACTCTCTAAACATAAAGTTTGATAAACTAAACACATGAAATATGTGACCCATGCAGGAGGCTCTGGGTTAAAAGAATATAGAATAATGGGCATAAAGTGCAGAATGAAGGGCAAAAATAATAAAGAATAGAGCAAAAATAAATATAAAATAAAGAAAAATGGTCCAAAAAGTTAAAAATAAATAAATGCTGGACCCCCATCCAGAAACTCATACATTTGTCCATTTATTCTGAAAGCATACATCTTAACTAACCTTCTGACTGAACATAATTTTCTTGTACTTGGTCTATTGAAAAAGACGTCACTTAAATTAATGATGTCATTGTGGATTTCAGCAGCAGACAACCTAAATAAAAAAAAAAAAAAATAAGTATTTCATGTCATGCTCAATGCTCATTTCAACACGAGGAGGCATTATATTTGTGAATATTTTTAAAACGAGCGTTAGCAAGATGTACAATATTGACAAAATTACTCCTTTCTACATCAGACATTTGCAGTCAAAAGTTCAAGATTAGTATAAACCAATGACAATCTTTCGTAAACTATTCCTCCCGCGTTAGGAGATTAGTTAGTTTGATTGGATAATTTAAGTTTTTTCTGACTGTTTCACGCAAAATAAAATATCCTCATACTATTTTTTTTAGAAATTTTTTCAACTGGATTTGGAAATTCAAATTAGGTTCTTTATATTATTTCTTGCGAAATGTTGAAATAAACAATTTATGTATAATTCTAAACTACAGTTTGCATCTTTGTGCACGTTTACATGGTACTTTATGCATTATAATCATAATAAATATTCTAAGACTATCTCACTATCTCACTATATCGGTGTGACAAGGCCGTCCAGTGTCAGCTAATCTATTTATACTTACCCCTGTACCCTGTCAACTTTCTATTGTACTATTTTTTTTCTACTTATATATTGGTTCGTCTCGTATCATGTTTTGTGATAAGAAGTAAATTGACTTATTCCTAAATCCAAGCTGCAAACCTTCGTGGGTGCGATGAATATCGAATGACATTAAATGACCTATTATCGCCGATTACTTCCTTCTGGAGCAGTTTCTCTGCTATTCCCACTAATGAATGTGAAGTTGTAAAGATTTACACTTGAAAATGGATGTCTTTAATTATTGAGACAAGAATATAATTCAAAACCAATACTTATAACTTTTGGCATCAAAGTATGATTGTTGTGATTTGTGAGTTTTATTCTTTTGCTATTTATTCATTAATTTGTTAATCTATTTACCGATATTTTTATATCCAGCGTATTATGTTTTCTATTCATACCACATTACATGTTGTATTTCTAGAAATAGTAAAGTTCATTTCTTTTTCGAAAATTCGATGTCACCATTTGGCTGAAAATACCAAGTGTGTAGACACCTGCTAACAAATGCATTGACTTATAAATCATTTCAATGGAATAATGATCTGAAAATAATAATAGTGTATAGAGGCAATACATGGAATGCGTTGAGTTATTTTCTAAAAACATTTTATTTGGTTTAATTGTAATATGGCGCTAAAAATGATAGTGCGTAGACGCCTCCCCACAAATCTATTGAATTATTATTTTTAGAATTGGTGCTTGATTGTATCATACAGGTATATTAAACACCATAATCTAGCATTTAAATGGAAGTAGCAACAACTTCACGTAAGTGATTTAATTTTTCGTTTGTTATTTTTATTTTATATCAGAAAAAAAACATTACCAGTATTATTTATTTAATATTTTGCAGCCAAACATCCCCAGCAATGGACAAAACATGAAGTAGGTGTATGGCTCAAATGGTGTTCCGACGAATTTTGCATAGAGCCAATACCACCAGACAGAATAGACATGAATGGTTAGTTATAATTTTATGTATCTTGTTATTTAAAAAAAAAAATTTCGAAAAAAAATATTCCTAGAATCAGTGAATAAGCAAAGTAAGTCGTTTTCAATAGTCATTCAAAATGTAATTTCAGAAATAAGACTGTTGAAGACACTTAAGATATTAATATAGATTAGTTAGAAAAAGCCAAAGGATCCTATGAAAAAATAAAAAGTTTGTGTAGGAACATTTTTTTCCGAGGGATTTATGAGTAAGCAACAGTCTGGGGTGCATATAAGATTTGTTATTGGACGTTAAGGAAGCAACAACCATTATCCTATGTCAGGGCAATTATTGAATTATCAATGATATTTAAAATTTAAAAATTTTTAAGCAACACTTAATAATGCATTATCAAGGAACTCTAAATTTCAAACAAAATTTATCCCGAATATGTCCTGTTAGCACCAAAATGTGAATTGACAGCAACCGTCCACATATGTTGGTATCTATTCATGATAGTGATAAATACAACCTTCTAATATACGTGATGTTTGTTTCTTCATTTAACATCTTCAGAACTTTCACTTTTGTTTGTAGATTTTCTTCAGTTTGTTTAAAATGTTTTAAAAAGTCAATTATAAAAAGTCAATTATAAAGTTCTTCCCTAGTTTTCGTTTCCTTGAACTGAACATATTGAATTAAAATGTTTACCATAAATCATCCATTTTCCAAGAATTGTTATAGGATTTCTTATTACATACGAAAATTATTCTGTTTTTCTTAGTAAACTAGTATTTACGGAAATCTTTTTTATGTATGAAAACAGTCGAGGTTTTATTGGTATTTAGAGTTATTTAGCAAATTATGTCTCAATTATGATTGCCCTAGCACTTTTTTCATAAAAAAAAAATAAAGCGGTAAACTGCCATAAGTTTGGTCTTTTCTCGTCCCTCTCACTGCAATTACTGATCAGATAAATAATTCGATGTTTTTTCTCCTTTAATAACCCGATTATAACAATTTTTAAAGATTAAATTATATGCAAATTTGATAAATATGCTGTTCGAATTTTTCATTATGCTAAATCTAAGTAAGAATGTAAAATATTAGCTCAATTTTCATACAATGAAAAGAAATAACGAGGGTGTCTTTGGCTTTTAAGGAATCGATAAAACAAAATGTTGTATATAAAAAATCATTTTTATTTTTAAAATCCGCCTTGATTAAGTTCGAATGTCTTCAAAGGTTAAAAATGTCCTACCTGTGGTTTAACATGGCACTATGTAATCCCAATGTTTTATCAATTATTTACAATTGTACGGTTTTTATTCATTACAATGAAGACAGCAATATATTTTTTTACAATAATTTTGTAATGCAAATTTTATTTTTCATCTTTTATCAATCATTCCAGCACATCAATATATTCATTAGGAAAAAAAATGGAGATACGACATTTGATTATTAACTATCTAATAGATAAAAGCTATTTTTTGTACAACTATCTGATAAATAAAAGCAAAGTCGTCCATTACGGTTGCTAACATCCGCCTACAGTTTAACCAATAGTTTTAGTGCCTGATCAGGAAGTACCAGTCTTCCGTGTTGTATTTGAACCTGTTCTATTGAAACCTTTGTTGACTGTCGATTAAATGATATGTTCTATGGGATTTATTTCATCAATAAAAATGTTATATGATGGTCTGGATGGGGGTCCAACATTTCTGTATTCTTTAATTTTTATGCCATTTTTCTCAATTCTTCATACTTTTTGCCAATTATTCTCTATTCTTTATATTTTAGCACCTCATTGTTCTCTCTTCTTTATTTTTTGGTCCCTTTTTCTCCATACTTTATATTTTTGCCCATTATTCTTTATACACCTTATCGCTATTTGGAAATCTGCGCCGCTTGACCCGAGAATCTGCGCCTCTTGAACTATTGACGTCATACAACAATCACTTGAAATGAAATACTTGACATGTAAAAATCTCTCTTTCGGCTAAGTCATGTAATCACGAAAAAAAAATTTTTTTACTCATAAACAGATTTATGTCTATTAATGCACGATTTTGAATTATATCAACCAGCCAATCCTCGGTTTACAGAATGGAGACCCTATATGTGATGGCCAGTGGCGCCATAGCTATTGTTTTTCAATAATTTTTCTTAAGTCGAAATGCAACAACTATATGATATTTTTCAAATTGCATTCAAAAAAGCTGACGAAGAGAGATGATCAAAACATCTAACATATAACCTAAAAATGAAAATCCTGTTGCAATTTATGTAACGAATGAAGTAGGTGAACGTTGTGCAAATATGTCAGCAGATGTATGTCCTGTCCAAAACCAGTGCCCATCACATGTTTTATTTCATGTTTCCGTGTTTCCGAGAATTTTGCACTGTATCCGGTTGTAAGTAATTACTTATATATGTCAACATAATTATAACATTCGTAGCAATTATTGCAGGTAAAGCATTATGTTTGTTAAAGCGAAGTGACTTTATGGAACGAATACCAAAGAATGGAGATCTCTTATTCAATGCTTTACAAAAACTCATTCAGAATAAAGGTATGTTTCATAATGCATTGCTTGTGTTTTGTTTTGTTCTTTGCGTGTGTTGTGTACAGTTATATGCTTGTGTGTTGTTTTGTCCATTGTTTGTGTTTTGTATGGTTCATTGCTTCTGTGTTGTATTGTCCATTGTTTGTGTTTTGTATGGTTCATTGCTTGTGTCATGTATTGTCCATTGTTTGTGTTTTGTATGGTTCATTGCTTGTGTCATGTATTGTCTATTGTTTATGTTTTGTATTGTTCATTGCTTGTGTGTTGTATTGTCCATTGTTTGTGTTTTGTATGGTTCATTGCTTTAGTGTTGTATTGTCCATTGTTTGTGTTTTGTATCGTCCATTGCTTGTGTCATGTATTGTCCATTGTTTATGTTTTGTATTGTTCATTGCTTGTGTGTTGAATTGTCCATTGTTTGTGTTTTGTATAGTTATTTGCTTGTGTTTTGTATTTTTCATTGCTTGTGTTTTGTATTGTCCATTGTTTTGTTTTATATCGTTCATTGCTTGTGTTTTGTATTGTCCATTGTTTGTGTTTTGTATTGTTCATTGCTTGTGTTTTGTATTTTTCATTGTTTGTGTTTTGTATTGTTCACTGTTTGTGTTTTGTATAGTTATTTGCTTGTGTTTTGTATTGTTCATTGCTTGAGTTTTGTATTGTTCATTGTTTGTGTTTTGTATAGTTATTTGCTTGTGTGTTGTATTGTTCATTGCTTGTGTTTTGTATTTTTCATTGTTTGTGTTTTGTATTGTTCATTGCTTGTGTTTTTATTGTTTATTGCTTGTGTATCTTATTGCTATTGTATGTGATTTTTTGGTGTTTCTAGTTTTCATATTTGGAATGTCATCGGATTGTTGAGAAGGGAGTCAAGCGCGGATTCAGGCGTGGCGTGGCGGGCGTCCCCCCTAAAATTTGCAAAGCATGGGTTTTCCTTAGCTTAATAAAGAATATTTCGATAATTTTACCTAAAAAAAATTTAATTCGTGCCCCCCTAACCTAAAATCCTGGATCCGCCCCTGGAAGTAGCAGGTTATTATTGTTGTTTTCTTTGCAATTGTCTACATGCATTTTTGCACACTTTTTGTTTGAGTTTTTTTATTCATTTATTGATTTTAAAACATTATTATTAACACGTGTTTGTAAAAAATGAAGATAAAAATTTATGAATTTTATGCGTCCGATACGTTTTTCTGGATTTACCTTTATCAAGAACGCTCAAAGCCGAATATTTGAAAGCCAATGATGTAGAAGAATCGAAACAGATGAAGAGCTATATGACAAAAAGGGGACCTAAAAATTAAAGCGAATTCCATCTTAGGTCAATTTTACCTTGAAAAGATATAAATAGTTATTACTTATGTTAGTACAAGTAATGAATAAAGTGGGTCTCATTTAAAGAAAAGATACCTCTTTTTTAACTTTGATTTGATGGAATTAAAAAAATAAGCATTTTATATTGTCTCTGGCATGAATTAAATTGAAGTGCAGCAGCTGTTATTAAACTTCCACTCAATCTATTATAGTCCTTAATGTCTTTAAGTGATTCCGTCACAGCTGATATGTTAATATTGCCGACAGTATAAAAATAATATAAACCAATTAAAACTTATGTTCATAGTTTAATTGCCAAAAATCTGCAACTTTGCTGATCCCATATAAGTTAATAACGGCCGTGAGTGCTTTGCACTATCTACAAGGTAAATCAGTGACAAATAAGATATATTATTTACTTATGTTAGTTTAATTCAGGGCTGTAATTTAGTACACTTCCTACTTCTTTATCTGAGGGTATCAATAACAAATCTTTATACCAGGAAGTTCTGACTTATAAAGATTTAACTATGCTCTTTACCATTCTATAATTTGGACGTTTTATACAGGTAAGGATGCAGCAAGTTTTTGGCATATCTTAAGGCAATGTATACGTAATTCATATCAATAGTTCACTATGAAATGTCAGTTGATGTAGCAATGTATTGCTTTCTTTTTATGTCTTATGAGTTCTAAATGCATATACAAAACTTCATCAAAATCCCAGATATCGTCCAATTACGTATACTTTGTCTTGATAGTAAATGTTATCATAGTTTGATTGTATATTCTTCGTTTCTTCTTGCATCTTCGGGTTTCCTAAAGTTTCGTTATTTGGAGATTGAAACAACAAATCTTGAGTTACATTTTTTCACTGTCGGCTCTCCGTCGTTTTGAAATACAAAAACTCATTTACAATAAAGGTATGTTCCATAATGCATTGCTTGTTTTGTATTGTTCATTGTTTGTGTTTTGTTTTATTTATTGCATGTTTTGTTTTGTTTTATTCTTTGTTTGTTTGTGTTTTGTATTGTTCATTGCTTGTGTTTTGTTTTGTTTATTGCATGTATTTGTTATTTTATTTAATGTTTATTGTTTACCTCAGAATGTTGTGAGTTGTTGGCTCATTTACCTACATCATTAACAATAATAAGATGTGATGCGATTGCAAATGAGATAACTTTCCACCAGAGACCAAAAGACGTAGAAGTTAATAACTATAGGGCACCGTTCGGCCTTCAATAATACGCAAAACCCATACTGCATAGCAAGCTATAAAAGGACCCGACATGAACAAATGTAAAACAGTTCAAACGAGAAACTAACGGCTTGATTAATATAAAAATCAATAAACGAAAAACAAATATGATATACAGCAACAAACGACAACCACCGAATTACAGGCTTCTGACTTCGGACAGGCACATATAGAATGCGGCGGGGCTAAATCTGTTTACTGACGCCCAATCTTTTCCTTACCTGGAACAAGATTGTAACCATACAACAAAAGAACAAACGATAAAAATCAGTTGTAAGAGGCTTGACTCATAAGATCGACACAAAGCACACACAATCAAAACTACTAACAAAAATGCTTTAGTCACAAAGTAAGAATATGAGAGTACTTGCAGTTACTGAAAGCTTGTTCAAAGCCAATAACAACTAATATCAGTACACATTATAGGTTTAGTGTAAAGATGTCATAAACAGCCAGAGAAAAACATGATATTGTCCAATGCCAAAATATATATAAGTACCGTCAGAATGTAGGACCATTAATGTTCATAGCTGTATAGCAATAGTATTTAGTTATGTTTTAATCTATTGATAACAAAATTAATGTCTGTACCGATAAAAACAATGGTAAAAGATCTTATTACAATGTTAAATGTATAACCTTTTAGAATAAGTTTAAATAAAGGATAGATAAGTTAACACGGATTGTATCTAAAATTACGTGCTCTATAAACGAAAAATTAGGTAGTGATATCACATTTGTAGTAAATTTTCCACAGGTACAGTCAAACTTCCAAACCAAATCTTTGTATCTATGTGAACGTTTTAAGTAATTTTTTATAAGACTTTAACCAGTGGTACATAGATTTCGTCTTCTTTAATTTATTTACATTTATATACAATGCTTAAATGCATACCTGGAATGTAAATCCTTCAACAAGATTGAGAAGTTTGAAAATGGATTTTAGAATTTTATTGTGTTTTGTTATTTTATATCTAATTTTGTTATCCATTTGTTTGAAATGAATGCGGAAACAAATATGATATTTGATTATGACAATTGAAAACTTAATTATCTTTGTGGGCCTGTGTTAAAGTTGTATATATATCATGAAATTTATGACAGATTAGAAGTGACTTTGATAGATTACTTCATATCCTACAATCATCCAAATCTAATAAAAGGTACAAGTAAGATCATGCGATCACGCTGTTCGTTTACTATACAAATAATCTCTACGTGTATCCTTCGTAAAAGGGGGATAAGATACTCAGGGGGTTTAATAAAGACACAAGTCGAAAATACAAACACACTACGTATAAAACTTGCGACTGAGCAACACGAACCGTCCAAAAAACCGGAGGAGACTTATATTCAAATCATTACACATGACAGTCCTTTTAGTGTCCTCTCTGTGGTTTGCGTCCAACTTCAATCAAGTAATGCAGATTTCTGAAAAAAAAGGAGACAACGACTGCGAATTAAAATACAAATCAAACGTCTATATTTAATTACAGGATAAAATATTTATAGCATTATATATAGTTTTCTAGCTCTGACTTTTGAATCTGTAATGCAGAAAATTAACACTGCAAAATATAAAATTATGATTTTTTTTTATTTTTGAAAAAACACAACTCGCGTTCGCAAATTAAAAAAAAAATATTTATCTCACAGTGACTATACCTACCACAACAAAGAAAACTCTTTCAAAAACATTCAAAGTGAATTGACTGATAATGCTTGCATATTTAGGACGATCGCAGGGTAATGCCATATAAGTATACACTGCTTTGTACTAGACCTAGTCCTTGAGACGTGGTAGCTCACAAGTTAACAGTCCCTAAAAAGACATGTTTACCTGAACACAATATTCTGACTCCTAGCGTACCATTTATTGTCCTTACTCTTAAATATGAAAAGCAGCAAATGTTAGTTCTAAAGTACGTTTAAACCAACCGTAAATCAAACTTATTACATCTCTCACTCAAAATGGTTCCGCCACAGCAATAGACCGTCAAAGATAAGAATCATAAGACCTTTTAAAACAACAAACCATTGCTATACCAACTGACATTTCATAGTGAACTGTTGATATTAAGTAATACTAGTAGTTACTCATATGCTAATTCGGCGGAAAAGTTAAGTTGCTTATATCAGGATATAATGATATTTTTCAAAACTTTAAGATAATTGATTGGCAATTGAGAGTACATAACCTGAAGGTCAATAGACTGGAAGTAATAATAAATTAAAAGTATTTCCCTAAAAAAAAATTCTTTTATTCAACCATTGGAAACAACTTTATGTTTCTGAACCCGGATTTTTCATTTTACTGATATCATTCATAGCTATTAATGAATGCATACCAAATATATACAACCAGAATATGTAATTTTTTGCAGTTAGTTTAAACAGTCCGATGTCTTCAATGTGCAGTGGTGGAGCTACTGTTCCTATGAGTCCGTTTCATATCAAAACTGGTGAGTTTACTTAATAATACAATAATAATAAATCAGATGTTGTTCATACACTTTGTCGTTTTAGACTGCTTTAATAAATAAAGAAAGAAAGAAAAAGAAAACATTCAGAAAGTTATCTTTATCCTCCGCGGTGCATTCTTTTAAGAAGAAATTAGATGTGTTAAATCGATTAAAAAAAGACTGAATGCCCTCAACAATATATTTACAATCTTCTTAGACTACAAAAAGGTATAGTTACTTTCCAATGTATTTTTAATCGGAAAACTCGAGAAACCAAATTGAATTTGTATATTAAATCAAATTGTTATTCAGTCCCATTCAATTTTGATAGGAAAATAGCAATTTCACATTCTTTGCATTGAATAACACTAATAGTCTTGGAGCTCAAATGAATTTATGTGTAATCAAACAAAGTCCGCCATTGACCTTTATCTCATTTCCATGGTCCGCGACTGCTTACAAAATTGGATAGTTTTTTGTCACGTTAGTTTTTCATTTATTATGAGTAATAAGATAAATGAAATCGTGGTAATGTTTACGTGTGCGTCAGGTCCGTTTGTCGTACACTTAATGCAATAGGTGTATGAATTATTGTAAGGTGTACATGTCCGTTTGTAGTGTTCATCTGACCTTGGTCCTATTTCCATGCTTAATAGGTTAACGTTAAGTTGTCGTGATTAGATCCGTTTCACATATACTTTAAGCAACAAGTCGACTTTCTTTAATGTCTGGAATGATTGTAAGGTGTACATTCCGTCTGACAGGATTCATCTGATCTTGACTTCAAGGTTTCATGGTTCATTGTTAAGTTGTCGTAATATGGTCAGTTTCACAAGTACTATATATATGCAAACGGTCAATTGTTTGGTGAATGGAATGGTTGTTAGGTTAACACGTCTGTGTGGCGGGGATAATCTGACCTTAACCTAGTTATCATGCATCATTGGTCAACTTTAGCTTTTCGTGATTATTTAGGTATGATTTTAATTTACTGATAACAAAATATGTTCGTTTCTCAAATACTATATGCAATAGGTCAACCATATTTAGTGTATATAGTGATTGTAAGGTTTAAATCTCCGTCAGACAGGGTTCACTGAACTTTGACTTGTCCGTCAGACAAGGTTCACTTAACTCTGACTGCATGATAGTATTAAGTTTATGTGATTCGTGTAGTAAATCCTTCTTCTTACAGACTTTCAACATAAATTTGAATCATGATCAGTAAAGCAGGCGAGACATTTCAGCGTGTGCACTCTTGTTTCTTTAGAAAGTATATTTCTTATTTTTTTTTGTAAACATTTTTTTTTTACAGAACCCATATCCCCGTTGTTGCATCCTTTAGTTTTTACGTCAGCTAATACTCAAACGACATCTATGCACGCCCCAAGCATACCACGTCCATGTGTTCCAATATTACCTCGTACACAGTCAACGATTCTCCCGCCAACCTGTAGTAATCCTGTGAATTCAAACAAGTCGTTCAGCAATACAGTGTCAACAGTACCAGGTAGTTGTACTTTTATTGTTAATGGATAAATGTACTTAAACTTTTGTTCTTTATATACTGAACATATTACGAGATAATTTGCAGGACATCTATTGGAAAGTTCTTTTTGCTCTATCTCACTTCCTTCGTGTTTCTGACATACCCAAATATCTATGATTGAACAGCACATCATACATGCAATGGAAATAAATCTATATCTATGACAAACGACAGAAACCGCAAAGAAAATTAAACAAATAACAATACTAGTATATGATCATCTTTTTCGTGCAGTATAAAACCTGATTTTAAGACATTTATAAAATGTTTTAATTTCATTAGAGATAGTACAACAATATTTTAGCAAATACTTACGTCGGGAAGGACCAATGTTATATTTCAATATTAATTTCTAGTAACTGTTTTTGCTAATAAAAGTATAATCCAATCTAAGTACTTATTTTGCAGGAATATTGAGTCCAGCTTCAAGTAATGTTGATACTGAGAGTGCTTCAAGTGATGGTGGATCTGTTTCAGATCCAGAAGGTATGGATTGACAAGTTATCTCTTCTAACTGTTCTGTACATATTACACTATTCAAAAGGCAGGTCGTTTTTCACAACGAACCGTCTTGATTCTAATCATAAACATAATGTGCAAAATTGAAAAGCGACCACAAAAGATCTGAAACCAGTCATAAACTCTTATAAAAGAAAAACATAAAGAGACAGTCACAAATACGTATGAAACTTCTGACACTATAGGTACATACCTATAAACATACGGCGGGGTTCAGCTAGATTTATAAAAACTCACATCCCTTATCTCGACTAGTACAAATACAAGTTACAACTTTTATTTTTCGGGGGGATGGTCACAGTTTGTTTGTTAGTTTTTTTTTGTTGATTTGTTTGGTTTTTTTATTGGGGGGAGAAGGGGGTTAATACCAACTTAGGCCTTTTATATTGTATTATCATTAACTCGTACGTCTTTCAAGTTTGAATACTCTTTTTATAGCACAAGAAAACGACAGTCGTCCAACAGAGCCGACTAATGAACGGTTTCTACCTACCACCATTAAAACTGAAATACAACATTCCATACAGTCAGCATTCCAAGCTGTTAATAATAGCACAAGACCAGAATCGGGCACTGGTATGTCAGCTTGTTAGTAAACATACTTAATAGTCATGTTCAAATCTTATGAATCGATGAATCGATTAAGAAGATACAAATCAAGGTAACACATAAAAACTGAGGGAATCTCAAAAGGAGCAAGACCGGGTGCGTCGACAGGGTAAGCTTCTCCCGCTATGAATGCAATACCCTCCATACAAATTGAAACCAAGTCATATGCCGGGTTTTGTTGTCACATTTACATTCTATACATTTTTTCTCAAATATAATTACCCTTTATAGTATAACGATTTCAGATCACACTAGACTCTTTTCTGAAATAACCAGGTATGCTTTGGATCACATTTTTTAACAGATAAATACCTTAAACGTCCGAGAGAAAAAAAAAGCAAACGGTCGTTTAGAAACAGAAGCAAAAATCCTTTTTAGTCAAAATTTACCTCTAAAGAAGCTGTAACCCTACCAAGGTATGGGGAAGATCTAGGGCGCTCTTGAAGTGTAAGCAGATCTTGCCCAGCTAGTGGCAACCGTCATGTTGCTGAAGGAAGGTAAAACTCGGGATGAGTTGAATTTGGTAATATCACAATCCAAGAAAAGAGGATATAAACGTATTATACCGATTTCAATACACACGGCACGATTATCGTTTTAGCTAGATGACTCAATTATGAAGAAGAAGAAAAATTTGAAGTAAACACATTGTAAGCACCACTGTTTACAATGTGTGCAATGTTTGGAATTTTTTATTGCATTGTGTACATTGTTGAAGTACTATCTTTATCATGCTTATGATGTCATACTGACAAAACGACAAAATAGTTGTTTATGTTAATATTGATTTCATTAAGCACAATAAGGCTATTGCTAGATTTTTCTAAATGACCGAAAAATGTGACTACTATTTTACAGAGTGTCGCTTACTGTGGGAGTTCATTCATCAGTTACTGCAAAATCCCATGTTCAGTCAGTTAGTTTGTTGGGAAAGTGAAAAGGAACTGATATTTAGAATCAACAACCCTACAGGACTAGCTCATATGTGGGGGAAACAAAAAAATAGGACAAATATGACGTACGAGAAATTATCAAGGGCTCTGAGATATTATTACAGGATGAATATTATCAAGAAAGTATCTGGGAAACGCCTTACTTATAAGTATGTTTTATAGTTATCATTTTAACTTGCCCCCATCTCCTTCTGCTTTGAACAAACATGATGAAACAATAAAAACGTAAGATGTCAAATTCGACTCATGCGGGCAATGTAAGGATATGAAGAAAAAATCATGGTTATCACCGTCAATGTTTCGAAATGTTTTTTTAATGAAAAAGAGCACACAGGCTACATTTTCGCCACTGTTTCGTCTATTGATAATCAATCATTTATTACACGTCCCACCTTTTACAAACAAGTACAAAACACCTGGATTAAAACAAGCATAAATAATAGTCATATAGAATATTTACACATATGAAAACAAAAGACTTAAAACCATAAAACGAGAAGGAAAAATCATTTACATGCATATAATAAAATACGACGTTTATATAAAATTGGCACACAAACGGATATTGGTAACTACACCTAGAAACACAGATAGTCTATCTTGACTGTATAAATTATTCTAAAACAACTGTCTCTAATATCGTCATATAATGGGCAACATGAAAGTACACCATCCTCGTCCTCAATGGAATTCGGACAGCAAAAGCAAGTTCTTTCTTGTACTCGCAAATTCTCACATCTTCCGGACTCGATACGGATAGGAGCTACTCCACACCTAAAATTTGCGTATGCAGTTTTGTATGATGTTGGCATGTTCATCATTTTGTATGATTCTGTGTGGCTCCAACATTGTCAAATCTGACTCGCGATCGTGGGGTTTTTACGGTAGACCATGTGACCTGTCGCCTCATTTAAAATGACCGGTGACCTTTGAGAATTTTTAAAACTATTTTTGGGGTGTTATATTTGCTATAGTGACCTGTGACCAGATGCCGCAATTTTTAAACGTGACCTTGTGACCTAAGGAGGGTCTCAGAACCCTTTTGAACCCCATTCTGTTTCAAATTTGTTTTTAAACTGTCTGTACATGGGTGAGTTTTTGTCCGTTCCTCCCCAGAGCATTGATTCTGTTCAAGGCCTCATGTCATTTTGAAATAGAGTAATTTAAAATTTAACAACAGAATAAAACATAATGTCTATTTGTCGGAAAATTGTATATTGAAAACATGCCGTGTTGAAAGTTACCGTGGTTGATTGTTAAAATACGAAATAAAGGTCTTCCCTTAGCAGGAGGATAGCATTTTTACTTATTGAACACTATAGATAGATAACAGTTTTGTTATTTTTATTTTTCATGTTGTTTAGTTTCCGTTTAAGTATACTTTGTACGATCATAAGGCCGTAATGGTACATATTCTACTTGTGTTTATAATTGTATGTATGCATACAACTAAGGGTAGGACAAGATTTCTTTCTACTGAAAACACCGACTATTCTTTCTTCTTTCATATATGTTTAAAATCAGATGATACTCCTGCTTTGCTGCTGTCACTATTAAATCGCAGTCTGTAGTCTTAATATAGTTGGTTCTGTTCATTTCATGAGGATTGGTCGGTGATGCTTTTTGTCACTGTTTACCTTTCATGTTACCCTTTTTATCATAATTTATATTCTGATTTTAGATTTATGCAACAACCATCAACGATACAAAAAGGTCAACGAGGTGCTAAACCACATAACAAGTGTGATATTCCTTTATTTCCGTCATCAAATAGATTCCAGTATTCGGGTCTAAAAGATGAGCCGTCAGAAGATAAAATACAACAAAAACCGCCTCCCCTTAGTCCTGCGCTAAATGAGGGTCATCATGAATTGGAAAATCACAGACATCTAAAGAGACATAGTCCAACAGAAAATTCAAAGCCTTCTGGTAGAAATTCTACCAAATATTTGCAATCAAAAACTCTTGATATTGAAAACTATGAACATACTGCTTATCAGTTAGGAAATGGAGACATGTCAAATTCAAATTTTAAACAATTATCACCAAACTTTCATATTCCATCCACCTCATATGAGAAAAGTAAGGCATCGAAACTACCACCGCTTATGGTCAGGGCAAATGTGACTAACGATGTTAAATATTCTCCTGATGTAAAACTCAATTTGGGTGTATATGGAATGCACAGTCCTTTAAGCTTTCATCAAAACAATAAACATCACGTAATTAATGATTCTTTAAAGCAACAATACTATGAGGGAATGGCTTCCCCAAATTTTTCGATAAGTCAATTTAACGATGACCCCCAGGACGAACCAGAAGACCTGTCCTTTGCACCAAAGAAACAACGACTCAACTCGGAATCAAATTCCGGCAAAATGTCTCCTTCAGATGAAGAAAAACAACAAGTTTCTAAAGACGAAGAGAACAATATATTACCATTGTTGATTAATTATAAAAAGACTGCTATCAGCACGAACAGCTGACCCTATAATTAGTTGGGGGTTTTCGTACTTTTTTAAATACTTTTTGTAAAATCATTGTTTTATATATTATTCTAGCTGTGATAAACACGAGAAATATTTGGTGCAGTACAATATACTATATGAAATGCATTGAACATAAGTGATCTTGTAATACTGAAATATTTAAACATCAGAACATTTTATACAAATGTACCTTATTCCACTCCATTTAACTTGTCTTGTATATGCATGAAATATTAACCACTGAGATGGATGGACGGATGGATGAATGGTTAACGTCCAGTGGCAAATTAAATGTATATTCAGGACGAGAATAGGTTAATGCCATATGCATATGAACTCTGATTTGTACCACTGGGCGGTTATCCGACAACAACCAACCGTCCACCATTTAGTAATGTTCAATAAGTAAGCTCAGAGGCGGATTTAGGGGGTGGGGCATATGCTTGGAGCTACATATATGGTTACTGCAGAGACTTTCCACATGTCCAACTCCAAACGTTGCCTAGTTTGGGGACCCCGGGCACCCCCTTTTTCAAAATCTTAGATCCGCATCTGCAGTCTTATTGACTATAAATTTATATTAAATCAAAGAAAATTTGCAAAGCGGTTAAAATTCTTTACTCTTTCGGGATTATGAAAATCTTATATTTTAACATTATACAGAATCTTTAGTAATTAATTTCAAAAACCAATATTTCTCGTGTTGCTTTAGTTAATGCAATCTTATAATGGTCGTAGTTTTGTACCTTTTTTATATCTATAAAGGTATGAGCTAGATGTTCTAAACGCTTACGCCTTATTGTGGTTGTGCTAGTTATCAAATTCCATGCAATGCAGATATTCGGTATTTATGTATGCTTTCACTTCTATAACAAACCTTTCATTATACACCCAAATAAGCATTTTTATGATGTAGATATATATATTTATTTGTCAATACATTATAAAGAATTCAATATACCACTTATGTCGGTAAACGATAGAATCTGAAAATGAAGAGGTTGCAAAAATATGTAAAACAGTATTACATAAATATTAGCATTTTCCTAATATTTATTTTGATATGATATATACTAAATATAATAAGTAAACCAGATTACCAAGTACTGATGAATATCTACATAGTATGGGATGTTGTGACTTGAAATGTCTTTCATTATAACCGTTATGAGCTTTATCAAATATACATATAGTGCTTTATCAATACTATATTTTGTTATTGTGACATGTATATTGTTAATAAAATGTCAAAGACGTAAATATTTTTACAACAAAAATATACGACTAACACATCAAAACTTCTAAACTTACTAAGTTCTACTGTTTTGTCGTAATTTTTAGTATTTCTTGACTTGACTGACAAAAAAAAATCAAACTAGAGGCTCTAAAGAGCCTGTGTCGCTCACCTGCATCTTCAACAAAGGTCTTTTTTTGGTAAAAATCAGCATTAAAGGGGAACAACGCATTTAAGAGTTAACTGACAATTTCAGTTAATGTTGACATATTTGTAGATCTTATCCTGCTGATAATTTTTCCTTTTCAACGTTTCTATTTGCCTATTATAGTTTTCAAGATAATAGGCAAAAAATGAAAAAAAATGAAAAAAATTATCATTAAAGGGCAATAACTTCAAAACGAGTCTACTTAATATTTTGGCAATTTTGGCTCATTTGTAGATCTTGTCTTGCTCATCATTTGTGCTATTTTAAGTTTCTATCTATCTATAACAGTTTTCAATATAATTTGCAATAATGGGGAAAATCGTCATTATAGGGCAATAACTTCAATAGGGTGTCGACTAACGATTCTGGTTATGTTGACTTATTTGTAGATCTTGTCTTGTTGATAATTTTTGATTATTATCGTTTCTATTTATCTATTATAGTTTTAAAGATATAAGGCAAAAATGCAAAAAATGGGGAAAAATCGTCATTAAAGGGCAATAACTCTAATAAGGAGTCGTCTGACGATTTTGATCATGTTTCATTTATTTGTAGACCTTGTCTTGTTGATCATTTTTGCTTTTAAAGTTTCTGTCTATTTATTATAATTTTCGGGATAATAGGAAAAAAATTAAAAAATGCTAAAATTCGTCATTTAAGGGCAATAACTCCTGTAAGAAGTCTTCTGGCAGTTTTGACGCAAATAGACAATAGGTAGAGCTCAACATTCTGAACATTTTTGCCTCCGTCAGCATTTCTCTATTTATAGCGGTTTTCAAAATAATAAGCAAACTTTGCATTTTACCCCTATGTTCTATTTTTAGCCATGTCGGTCATCTTAGTTGGCAGGCGGGGTCATCGGACACATTTTTGAAAATAGATAACTAATGATGATTGTGGCCAAGTTTGGTTAAATTTGGCTCAGTAGTTTCAGAGGAGAAAATTTTTGTAAAAGTTAACAGACGACGACGGACGACGGACGCCAAGTGACGATAAAAGCTCACTTGGTCTTTTAGGCCAGGTGAGCTAAAAAGAAAGGTATCAATTACTCACAAAAAATACACAAGAAACCGAAAACTCCTGTCATGCAAACTGAGAAACCCTTCGTTGCTTCGAACGGGTGATCAATTCCTACTCCTGGAACAGCACTCCTCTTGAGTTACTATAGACATGTACGATTACCGTTTCAGACAAAGTTCATGGTAAGAAAGTAGTTTTACTAACTTTAATATAAGGAACAAATTCTTGGTTATCGTTGGTATAGATAATGATCCAACCAAACTGATCAATCTAAATATTAGGAAGCGCTTATTTGAACTGAACAAATTAGAATCGGTATTTCTGAAGTAATAAATACAAAAATTTATCGAAATGGATGCATTTTCGCACTGTTGATAAAATTGATTGCTAAGTTACCCACACGTTGGGCTAGGTATTGAAGATCCGTTTGTCATGATAAACAACTATCTAAAATTTGGTGGGTTTTTTTAGGAAGACGTTACTAAGTTGAAAACCTTTTAAACAATCCAATTGCCCTTTTGAACAATAAAATATGTTAAGACTAACAACTATCTCAAATGAAAACAAAATATCACTTTTAACATGTGCAAATGTAAAGCCAGATCCGACTTAGCATATTTGTAAGTTAACGTCTAGTGGCAAATATTCAATGCATATTTAAGATGAGAATGAATTTAACAATTTGGTGGTTCTGCAAAGTTTACCGATTGTAATAAATGTCAGAAATGCTATGTTTAAACATTATATATACTTTATTCTGATAAACCGTTCTAAATGCAATGGTACACAGAAGAACGTAGACACATAATACAAAGGTACATATGTAAAGGAAATAAACAATAAATACAATCGAGATACATAGATATACTTACATGTTAAAAATTTACAAAGTATCTTAAATGGAAGGCCTTAAAATATGTAGGAGGAGGAGATTGTTAATTGAGAGAATCCACCTCATCGTTTATAACTCTAATGTCTACGCTTATATTGATGAGGTTTATTCATAAGTTCACAGAACTTAAGAGTATTACAATTTTTCGCGAATTTTTTATCTAAGTACTCTTGTCCTTCTGTTGTAAAAAAAATCCCATTTGATTAGATAATTGTATTCATCACATATAAAGCAGTCCGAGTCAAGATGATATTATCTAGCACAGAAACAACTAAAATGCGACTGGGTCAACTCAAAAACGTTAGAAGGGGTTAACGTATACACACCTAACTATTAAAAAAAGATTTACGGAAAGAGTATCCAAAGGAACAAGTTATTAGAATATAATGGTAAAATTAAAACACAAGAAAAAATCGTGTGTTTTCACTTACCACCCATCTGTAAAGAATATCTTCAGTGTCATTCTAAAACATTGGAAATATATAGTATATTGAAGAAAAATGCAAACAATCCAAGATCTTTCCCGAGCCCCTTATGATAATTTTCAGGAATTCAAATAGTCTGAGTAATCTGCGGGTATGGACTGAAGTGTCTAAATAGGGTGTGGCTACTGTCCTGGCAGTTAATTAATTGGATAGTTAATTGGATGATAGAGAAGGAGATGTGGTATGATTGCCAATGAGATAACTATCCAATAGAGACCCAATGAAGCGGATCCAAGTAACTATAGGTCACCGTATGGTCTTCAACAATGAGCAAGATCCATATCATATAGCCTCCGACTTGACAAAATGTAAAAAAAATCAAAAGAAAAACAACGAACTGATTTATGACCAAAGCAATCAACGAAACACAAATATGACAGACAGCAACCAACGACAACCACTGAATTTCAAACTCCTGATTTGTGATAGGCATCGATAGAATGTGGCGCTTTAAACATGTTTGTGAGTGCTCTATCTTCGGTATAGAATGTGGCGCTTTAAACATGTTTGTGAGTGCTCTATCTTCGGTATAGAATGTGGCGCTTTAAACATGTTTGCGAGTGCTCTATCTTCGGTATAGAATGTGGCGCTTTAAACATGTTTGCGAGTGCTCTATCTTCGGTATAGAATGTGGCGCTTTAAACATGTTTGCGAGTGCTCTATCTTCGGTATAGAATGTGGCGCTTTAAACATGTTTGCGAGTGCTCTATCTTCGGTATAGAATGTGGCGCTTTAAACATGTTTGCGAGTGCTCTATCTTCGGTATAGAATGTGGCGCTTTAAACATGTTTGTGAGTGCTCTATCTTCGGTATAGAATGTGGCGCTTTAAACATGTTTGCGAGTGCTCTATCTTCGGTATAGAATGTGGCGCTTTAAACATGTTTGCGAGTGCTCTATCTTCGGTATAGAATGTGGCGCTTTAAACATGTTTGCGAGTGCTCTATCTTCGGTATTTGAGTACCTGCACAACATAAAAACAAACTGTAAACATAAGTTGGAAATGTCTTGACTAAACAGATCGGCACGAAGCACAAAAAACAACTTATATAAAGACAAAAGACACAAAGTGCCGCTCGAAGAGTATTCGTAGTTACTGAAAGATGATTCAAAACCAATTACAACTTATTACAAAATCGTGTTCTCCCAGATTTACGCTTCATAAATTCGTCAAATTTGATATTTTCTGCTTCAAACTTTCCAATGATATAAAAAGTTTATGCCAGACATGATTTTGAAGAAGATATTCAACATTATATATATTTCAATTTTGAACTAATATCTTGAAAAAAAATGAACGTACTAAACTACTAACCTGGCGGAATTTTTACGTTCAAACACGAAAAAAATGGTAAAATAAGTTTTTTTGGAAGATTGTGAAATTAATAATTATGCAAAAAGTTTCATGCCAGACAGACGTTTTGAGGGCATTATTTCAATTAGAAATTAGAATAGAAATTCAAGTAGGTAAGTAAGTAAGTAAGTAAGTAAGTAAGTAAGTAAGTAAGTAAGTAAGTAAGTAAGTAAGTAAGTAAGTAAGTAAGTAAGTAAGTAAAGTAAGTAAGTAAGTAAGTAAGTAAGTAAGTAAGTAAGTAAGTAAGTAAGTAAGTAAGTAAGTAAGTAAGTAAGTGAGTGAGTGAGTAAGTAAGTGAGTAAGTAATTAGGTAAAGTTTATTTAGCGTCGGCACATAATGTACAAACAAACAACTTTGTATCGATCTGATGAGGTAAGCCCTTTTCAAGTGATATTTATAGTTTGTTCTTATGTTGTGCCGTAACACCAATTTCCCATGTTGGGGGAGGGTTGGCGCCTTCAAACATGTTTAACCCCGCCACATTCTTTATGTGTTTGTCCCAAGTCAGGAGACTGTAGTTCAGTGGTTATCGTTGATTCATGTCTGTCATATTTGTTTTTCGTAAATTGTTTTATTACAAATTAAACCGTTAGTTTTCTCAATTGAATAGTTTCATATTTTTCATGTTGGGGCATTTTATAGCCGACTATACGTTATGGATTTTTCTCATTGCTGAAGACCGTAAGGTTTCCTATATTTGCTTACATCCACTTTATTTGAACTTTGGTGGATAGTTGTCTCATTGGCAATCATACCACATCTCCTTATTTTTATGATAAACATAAGCTAAAGAAAGCTCTTACAACCGACTATAACATATATGCAAAGCATCACAATACAACAAGGTTTCAAACAAGACAAGTACAAATATTATAAGCATAAAAATGTTAGCAGATATAGTTTTGAATAAGATAAACACACATATAATGATATATAAGCATCATATTAAGTTAAAATACGATATGGGTTAGAAGAACTTTTAAAATGTCACATAAGCACATAAATAATTTAATACAAAGCAATGAGGTGATGGCAAATTATAAAATTCACAACAAGCAGAAATCACTATTATTCATGTTATTAGCATATAGCAAGGAATGTACGTATGCAAATAAGCATGTTTAATAAATCAGGTAGCAAAATTTAGAGCAGAAAAAGCAGGAAGCAGGAACATAATTTAGCCATGAGACAGCAGAGTTTGGTATTTACAGGCACTGCAGAAACAATTTTGTCCACCACACACGGCCAGCTCGAAAAGTAATTTTAAACTGATCCAATGAGGCCATATTTCTGGACTCATTTGGCAGTCTTTTCCTAAGTCGTGCTGCCTCATACCTGAAAGAATTCTTACCATACTTTGTAGTTCTTTGTCTTGGTATGTCTGCACAGTTCGAATAGGCCTATCTAAAATTATATGATTTTTTAAAATTTCAGCCAGCAACTTCTATTTAACAAAATTGAAAAAAATGAAAATATTACGGTATAAATTTGTAGCGTCCGAAGCGCTATTCTTGATTTACCTTTATCGGGAACGCTCATACACAAAAATGAAAGCCAAGGATTCATAACCATCTTAACTCGTAAAGGAGCTACTGTATTCACTGATAAAAAAAATTACATGTCTAAATTTTTCCTATAGAAAATTAATTTAAATTCTATTAACCTATACAATTAATGTTATGAAAACAAGAATTTATATACAAATCCTTATTGAAAATATTCTCTTCTTTATCATCTATTTGAATTTTGACCATAAGGTGAGTTTTTAAATAAAAGAAACAAGTAAAAAGGGTACGGAAAATAACTGTCCTGTTTTTATATCTTGTTGGTTACCTCCCTTGTGGCGCTTGGTTTAAAAACAAGTCACGTGATTTTTGACTGGGGGAAATTCGAAACAACAAACAACTGTACTTTGTAAAAAGCATTTAACGAAGATAATTTAAAGTATTATTCAGCGATGCCACCACAGTAAGAGACAGACCAATAAGGGAAATATGTACAATGAAATTGATTAGCTCCTTTATCGAAAAAATCCTATGTCAATGCAACATCATCAAATTATGTGATCATGACTCGGAAATCATTTCTGTCGCAATTTACTGTTTAATAGACCTTTGTTCTTTATTACTGTAAAAGGTGCAGCTCCGATATTCCGAAACCCCATTAGTCAGACTTCAAATTAGTTGGGACAATTAAGTTTTGGGAAGATGCAAAAAAAAGGGGGGTGGGGTCCTCAACATGGGATTTTTGGGTACAGACGTACAGCTTGGATTTCATACATGTGAACCTCCCGACGGGAGTACAATAATCCCGTTTTCAGGGGTCTCCTCCCGTTGAAGATTTCAAGAAAAAAAATCATATTTTGAAATCTTGTTATATTACGACTCATAAATATTTATCATGGCAAAATTATAAACCATTCATACATTTCTCAGTAATCACATATACATACACAGATGATACAGTTTTAGACATGCTAGAAATTTATATCACATGCCTTTTGCAACGAGGCTTCAAAACTTACCACTATGGCCCAAATGAAGTTTAGAAGTAAGAAAGTTTCTTCTTCAGAAGTCCTTTATATAGGTTCAGAACATGTCCATATCATCTGTACATTTGTCAATGGAGGAAGAATTGTGAAATTATTTTCTCAGCGGTTCGAAAGACACAGACACTAGATTTTCTTAAGACAATTAAACTTATAAACTTAAAATCAACATCAAGCTTGATACAAATGTGCAATAAGGATTGTTGGAAAGACATTTCAGTGTATAGTAACAGATCTTTATATCTTTGTTGTCGTTAAATTTAAATTTCAAATCTGATTATCATTCAATAATTTTAATCATTGCCTTAAAATTTCTTTACAAGCAGTTCAATTTATAAATATGTCTATGTTCCAACATATGAAAAGGTCATGTTCAACTGTCAGTCATTCCTACATAAGAAGAGATCTTACTGATATAGATAGTATTAGATTTGAAATGATGTAGTTTGAGTTATTTTACTTGGCTGCTATGTTAGAGGTGTTATGTAGCTGGTTGATTTTTTTAGACTAACTAAATTAAAACATGCAGTATAAGCAAATGTGAGAAATTATCCTTACTAGATATATGGTGAAGAATTGAGAAATTTTAAATTGTTCAGAAGACAACTTTTTCAGTCGAACTGTCAGCGCCAAAGTAGTATTTTGCTAATTTATAAAGGAATATTCAATAACCATTTGCCTCAGTTGTCCTCCAACATAGCAACTAAAGGTAAATAACTTTTGCTCAAATTGTGTCAATACTACCTACACTCTTTTTTTTGTACACAATGAAAAAAGTACAAAAATCATGCAATAAAAAAGAATTGAAGTCTCTTTAATTCATCAAACTACATGTATGTAAGTGAAGTGGAGGAGATGTGACACTATTTCTAGAGATAAAAACATGCATGCAAACTCTTTAAAATGATGTCCATCACTATAAAACCCAATGGAGTTTTTTTCAAAAATTGACAGTTATGTTGTGAAATTTGCAATAATGATTGCCATTTAGGCAACTTAAAAGAAAAGGTTACTTAACTATTGACTTTCTTTGATTTCTAGATAACAAATTTTGCTACAATAGTATTTACAAACATGACAAAAGTAAGTAAGTTGATATAACTGTGTTCTTTAATACACAGATGTACCATGATTGACATTTAACAAAGAATTCCACTCAAACTAGTGCTACGGAACATCTTGAAAGCTCTGTTCCTCAAGGCTTTTCTTTTTTCCCCCTGTGTTTAATTAATGTTTTTGTGTCATAAATATATACACACCTTCCCTTCTTTGATATTCCAACAGCTGCTTTGAATAAAATATTTGTTTATAAAAATAACTTGATGTAATATATATTTCAAATGTATGGATGTTGGCCTCACAGCACCAAACGTGTTTTTGATTTACTGTAAATAGTTCTCTGACATTATTTCCTAATTTTTTTAAGCAAAAAAAAAAAGATTGATAGACTTACTGTTAATTTAACAAATAATGTTTTTCAGAAGAGGAAAAACCCCCAGGAAAAATAAAAATGGAACTGGATCTCAGACAGAACCTGTTGAGGTGAGGACAAAAATCAATGTTCACATTCAATCATTCATATATATCATGTATATTGCAGGGTAATTGCCACTGGATTCTATACTGATAACATATATGATATATAGTTTTACTGGAAGTTTGTCTTCTTCAATGTGTCAAGGAACAAAATGAATATGATTCAAAACAAAATGTCATGATTGACATCTATCATAGAAGATTTTAGTGAATGTGCTCCCTAAGCCAGTTAAAATGGTTAAAGCCTCTCCCAAAAAGTTAGGCTCCAGATGGGCCTTTGGTACACTTATAGGTATAAAAATGATACACTAGATCGACTGATATCTGTTGGGCAAACAAATTTTTTCATAATGTCTTTGATGTTAACTTTGTCTTTTGTGCTTCTTGAATTGTGTGATATATAATTTTACAACAATTATAATTGGGGTTTGAGATAGGTCTTTAGTGTTTTGCATGATGTGAAAACCCAACTTTTATTTGTGTACATGTAACAGCATAAGACAAAAGCAGTTATTGCATGGACTTAAAATTGAAACATGCAAAAACATGTTTAATACTTCTTTCATTTTCTTTTTCACCATTTCATTATTATAATGAAAATAATAATAATTCTTTATTTAAACATTAACATGATTAGTATACAAATATATTTTATGATGGTATGATAATAAACCCCTAACGGGAGGGATTGTACTTGATTTTCATATGATGAAGACATAATCTTTCAATCAGTTTAATTGAGGTCTGGAGCTGGCATGTCAGTAACTGCTAGTAGTCCTTTGTTCATTTATGTATCATTGTCATTTTGCTTAGTTTCTTTTGTTACTTTTTCTGACATCGGACTCAGACTTCTTTTAAACTGAGTTTTACTGTGCGTATTGCTATGTGTTTCTTTATTCTACATTGGCTAGAGGTATAGGGGGAGGGTTTAGATCTCACAAAACATGTTTAACCCCGCTGCATTTTGTGCCTGTCCCAAGTCAGGAGCCTCTGGCCTTTGTTAGTCTTGTATGTTTTTTTAATTTTAGTTCATTTATATGTTTTGGAGTTTAGTATGACGTCCATTTTCACTGAACTAGTACACAATTTTATTTAGGGGCCAGCTGAGGACCACCTCCGGGTGCAGGATTTTCTCGCTGCGTTGAAGACCCATTGGTGGCCTTCGGCTGTTGTCTGCTCTTTGGTCGGGTTGTTGTCTCTTTGACATATTCCCCATTTCCATTCTCAATTTTAAATGAATAAATATAACAATAAACATGATAAAGATTTAAACAAAACATCTGTCATGCGTATTAAAGTTACTTTTTGACATCTTAAACAGCTACAATTGTTTTTAAATTTATTCTAACATTGAATACATTTTGCAGCTACTATTTGCATGAAAATAGAATTGCTCAGCACATTTTAGTCATGTTTGATCTGAGACAACTCAGAATACAATACACATGAGAGATCTAAGTAGAAAAAACAAATTTTCTTGTTCTTCTTAGCTGGTGTTCTGGATGGGGTTTACATGATAGAGAAAATTTTAGGGTGCTCATTTATATATAGATAATAAGGAATAATTGGCAAAATAAATAGAGTAGAGAAAAATGACTTCAACAAACTAAAGAACACAAGTTAAAGAAAACCATTTGATAAGCTTGTTACCTGTAACAACAAAATATGACACCTGCTGGGATGATTTTTTAGCTTAGGTTGTAAACTTGTCATAAATATGGCAGGTAAAATTGTAGATTTTTGTTTCCTTTTACATTTTAGAGACAAAATTAATCAGAAATACTTTCGTCATTTATAAAATCAGTTGGTAAATGGCAAAAATTATGATTGTTGTGAAATCACTGCTTATTTTCATATATTTTACTACGCTTATTATCATATATTATACAATATATAAATAACACATAGCTGAGAGGGTGATAGAGCAGATTGTTACCCCGAAAAAACATTGTCAACTGAGGCGAAGCCAAGGTTGACAATGTCTTTTCGAGGGGTAATAATCTGCTCTATCACCCTCTCAGATATGTGTTATTTAATTTATTATACTGAATGTTCTGTTATTACTGTCGATTAAATTTCAAATTCAAAGTAATAAACTATGACGTCTTGTACATAACAACCATCTGTATTTAATAAAACGCACACTTGATCAAGTGTCTTCGTGAAGGGTAATAGAGTATTTGCTATAGGATAGAGTCGTATTTAATAAAGCGCACACTTGATCAAGCGTCTCCGCGAAGGGTAATAGAGTATTTGCCATAGGATAGAGTCGTATTTAATAAAGCACACACTTGATGAAGCGTCTCCAGGAAGGGTAATAAGAGTAAATTAACACCCTCATATTAGCCAATCAAAATATGGCATTTTGACGTGAAGTATAATAATACTTATTATAGAGCTCTATTTAATTTTTTTTCTTTTTTATTTTACAGGTTTATTGTCGTATTCGACCATTAGATAATCCAGATGATCCTGTATGTTTGAAGGCTATTAATACTAACACATGCATCCTTACTCCACAAGAGGTAATATTTTGCTAGGTGTATTTATTTCATTATTTGTTTTCTTTTTCTGAAATATTGTTGAATGAATATTTTAAAATAGATACATATTTATATAGATTGTACATGACAATTGGTGAAAAACATTTTCATAATTGACTAAAATAGTAATTTCACAACAATAAATGAATAAATTTCCCTGAAAAATGTGTATGTTGTTAGAAAAAAAAATCACGTTTTATTGATAAAGAATAATTGATCAAAGCATTGCTTTAAAGGTCCTAATAGTTTTTGGGAGATGTACAAGTATAAACTGCTGTTTGGTGTGAAGTGACCTGCATTATTTGTTTACTATACAAGTATAAACTGCTGTTTGGTGTGAAGTGACCTGCATTATTTGTTTACTATACAAGTATAAACTGCTGTTTGGTGTGAAGTGACCTGCATTATTTGTTTACTATACAAGTATAAACTGCTGTTTGGTGTGAAGTGACCTGCATTATTTGTTTACTATACAAGTATAAACTGCTGTTTGGTGTGAAGTGACCTGCATTATTTGTTTACTATACAAGTATTCAAACAAAACAGCAGCATGGCAGGATATTTTATGTCAAATTAAGAAAAATATTCCATGCATCACATTTGGGTAATGTTTCAATGAGTTATGCTAAGGACAGAAAAATACTTTAAAAAAAATAATTTAATGCAAAGGGTCTATAATAAATGACATGGTTATAAAGTAAGCTATTTTGGCCTGCAGGTGTTCAATAGATAAAAAGGCGAAAACTTCACAGCAGTTTTTACTAAATATCTGTAAGAAATGAATTTTCTTTAATCATAACTTTTTGCACTTTCAGAATGCAATTGCAAGAAACGGACAAGTTAAAGAGGTATGAATTTTCTTTATATAAAAACATATATTCATTCACATACAGACATTTTAGAATAACTAGAAAAAATCTGTATAGCAATGATACAAAGGAAGGTAAATTCATTATATACATGTATTTGAAGATATTTACAATTCGTTGTTTCACTGTTCATAGAAACGGGCAATAATCACGAGTAAGGCAAAAAAAAAAAATATGTCTGTTAAAGGTTACATACTTTTAAAAAATAGGGTAGGTAGGTCGGTATTTCCAATTTATTTTATTTTTTCATTTTATTTGTGACATGATTTTGAGTCATGCCGTTTTGTCTTGTCGTGGTCCGAGTTGATCATGGGCAGAGTTTACCCGTATTTTTAATGATTGGATTATTTCCCTTGGTAATTGGTTGGAAAAAAATGGCGGCAAAGTGTTTATTTCATCACACCAGTTGCGAATTTTCTGAAAACATCTGTCATATTCACGATTGTGAACATTGGGATGTATCAGGTAATTGATTTATATTATTTGCAACACTAACTTCGCTTTTGACACGAGTTCAGTTTATTTTTCACTTTACGACGGAAATAAAATGACTTAGGGTCGGCGCTCAAAAGTAGGGTCGGTCGGGTAACCGTAAACAGACCTATATTTTTTGATTGGCCTAATGAATAGTCCACTACAACTAGTGATATTTTTACACACAACAAACATAGATGCCAACCTTTAGCATTTTTCCTTAATTGTTATGAATTTTGGACCAAAATTACGGTGTTAACCATTAACATATACAGCTTTTCCTTCATTACTGTTCCCGAACAGTTCCCTGTTTAGATATCGTTTTGATCATTGAGATGCCTCATCTTTGGTTATAATTGTGTAACAAAAAGCGCTTGAGCATTTCGGACTATAACATTCTTTCAGGTTTATCAGGATTATATAAAGTAGAAATCGATCTATCCATTTCCTGTTTGATTCCAAATACTTAATGAATGCAGCAAGTCTTTGTTTTCAATTTTACGGTGTCTGATGGAACAATGAATTTCTGCAGTAAGGAAAGAAAACTCAGGATTACAAAATCTGAAACCGGATCATTATCAATGATTATGCCTTTTGCAAATATTGTGAACAGACTTACATCAGCATGATGGTCAGTGTTCCTAACTTGCTCATCAACTTTGGGTCGTAGTTGTCATAAATAAAGGAAGTCATTTGTCACTGTGTACCTAGTTGTTAGTATGATTTAGTATGATTAAATTTTATGAAAAAATTTATTACTGAGAAGATCACAAATAACGAAAATTTTAATTCTTTTTTACTGATTGCAACAAAAGGGGGTTGGCATCTATGAACAAAGGAAAATGAAAATAGCAACCCAAAATTTGTGTTTCTTTTAAATCTTGGTGATGTTGATTTAAAATTTTGATTTCCCCAGCAAGATACTAATGGACCAGCTGTCACACACAAATGATGATATAATTGATTAATGCACAACTAGTTTTAACATACTTTATTGTTTTAATAATACTTGACAAATAAATCTTACACAAGTTATACAACTAAGTCTTCTCTTTTATGCACAACTGCAAAATTTAAACTTATTCAAAGTGATTTTCTTAAAAATGATCAAAGCAAAAGGCTTGGATAAAATGATAAATTGCCAAAACCAGCTACCTGTAATGGTTTAACTACAAAATCTAAATGCCGAAAATTTATGAAATCCATTCTGGCAGATAGTGTTCTTCAGGCCTTATAGTTATACATGTGAGTATATCTTATATCATAATAATAGTAATAGTATCATTATGACAATTAACTATCGTCAGTTATAAAATTATTATTTTGTTTCAGTTACAATACCAGTTTCAGTATGTCTTTGATGAATATACCTCACAGAAGGCAGTCTATGACTATGTTGCCATGCCTTTGATGGAAGATCTCATTAAAGGGAAAAATGGTAGGGATACTGTGAAATTAAGCGTTTTAGTTTGGGTAGGGGAAAGGGGCTTAAACTGTGTGATACATTTTAACATCTATTACTCATTAACTTCCTCTTTGCCTAACACTAATAGCATTTATTCGGAGCTCAAACATTTTAAGGAAAATATTTGGGTGCATATGCATTTTTATATCGGATGTGACCTCGAGAGGTCATACCGTTGTAATGTTGCTGAAGAAATTTCTTGCGCTTTTGACTGATAGCCGACCGTATTTTCGTATAATTTGTCAAATTTGTCTATTACTGGATGTATGCATCTCATTGAGTGTGATCATATTCTGGTAGTCAGTACAATGCTCATATCTATATCATTCAGTTTTTTAAGGAAAATCTATTAATGCTTTATCATGCTCTTAGTATCTGCTGTTGTTCTGCAGTCTTCCTTTCAGACAATTATAGTGCACAGTTACAAAGTGACAGGAGATGTTTACTACAGTATAGCAATTTTATAATTAAATAGGTTAGTTTTCCTCACATATCTAGTGACCTAGTAAACACTGTAGTCACAGAGAGGCTGCAACAATACAAACTTATTTAGAGTTCTGTCATTCTTGCTTAAAAATGATTTGTAGTCTCAGAATCATAGCTAAAACTCCATTTGAAATTTTACAGGTTTGCTGTTCACCTATGGAATCACATCCTCTGGTAAAACATATACAATGACTGGTACCCCAGATGATCAAGGATTGATGCCAAGATGTCTAGATGTATTGTTTAACAGTATAAGTGGTTTACAGGCTAAGAAATATGTAAGAAAAAAAATACTGAAGATCATTTATAGTTTCCATAATGCAAATGTTTCTTAAACAGCTCTTATGTTAAATTAATACATCTGTCATGTCTATGTAAGAGCAGAGTTATTTTATTAATTATAATGTACAATTGTAGTAGATTCCAAAGCTTCAATATTTTTAGACATGGTTGACTAGTATACTAAGATCCACATGATTTGGTGAATAGTTCTCATTGGAAATTACACCATATCTCCTTATTTTTATATAATCCACTTAAACCATGATCTAGTTGAATTATTGACTAAGTGTATGTAGTTTTTTTCCCAATCTGATTAAAAATACAGATCCTGTGTTTAAGCTTTGCTTACAAGGATCTAAAAACACTCCATTCTACTTTTTTGTTTGAAAGACTTTTTGGGATCCTCTGGTTTTGTAAGATAAATGCACACCTTCACAAATTTAAAGGCTGAAATTTCATTGGCTGATCAATGTAATAATTACCAAAACAGAAAGTAAAACGAAGTGTTTTCAGATCCTTGTAAGCAAAGCTTAAACACAGGATCTGTTTTTTAATTAGATTGAATGATGCTGAGGAGAGGTAATTTTTGATTTGAGAAGCTATTTATAGAAGCAATCAATGATCAGTGCTGTTTCAGTCTCCAAAGGATATTTACCCTTAAAAGTCATTACAAGGGCTGTGTTTTGTCCCTTGTAAGATACCATACATGTATAAGTTTAAATTGCAAAAGCCCTTTTTGCAGATTGGTTGTTAAAACTGGGAACTGACTAAAACAAAACAAAAAACGTCTACTCTTTCAAAAATAATTGCACTGTACCCAAAGACAATTTCTTTTTTGCAGTCAAATTAGGTTTGACAGTTAAATATTTAAACACTCAATTATAATTAGGGTAACAAGTTGGCTGTAAAAATGGTGAGTATGACACTGATTTCAAAATTTGGAGCAAATTTAACATTTATAGCTCTGTTAACAAAATCAGGGGTCTATAGAGATCCTTATATTTGTCTGTCACTCTTGTGGTCTTCAATTGATAATTTATAAACAAAACTTTACTACACCATAAAATTTTCACACAATTTCAAAGACTATAAAATGAATTTTACCAAAATACAGTTATATCCCTATAATGATAAATAAAAGTATCACATGACTATATCATTTTAAATAATTTTCAAAACTGTAATAATTTAAACTTTAAAGGCTCTTTTAGTCCACACTTTTGATTTTTTTTTCTACAATCTCATGGACCAATACAGATTGAGTTTGGTTTCTGCTGATTTGACATTTGCAAATCAACAGCACTTATTTTGGTTGCTGCACATAGCTATGGTCAAGAACATTTGCGATCACAAGATCACCAAGTTCTAGCTGATATTGTTGTTTTGAGTAGTTTTTAGTCTGTTTTGCCTTTTTGGTGGTGTATGGTTTAGTGCTTCAGTGTAATTTTGTTCACCTTGCCAATTATTTTTAATTACCTCACTATGCATTATTCATTGTGTATATCATTTTTAAAATTCTCAGAACCAGGTCAGTATCAAACCATATAACTTATAGTAATAAGTATTACAGTACTAGCTTTGGCCATCTTTGGTTGATGTCAGTACATACACTGATCAGAAATATTTTCAACAATACACCTTGTGATATTAGAGCAAAAAATTGTGGATTAACAATTTCTCAAATTGATGGCTGACAAGGTTTACAGATAAAGTTTGAATCAGAAATCCAAAAATGATTCAAGCAAATCAGGTCCACATTGATGCATGAATAAGGAACCAGTGAGAGTCAATAAAATCCATAGGTGGTGAGGCAGAAGGTTGAATCTCTTATGGATTTTACGAACCCTCTATGGATTTGTAGGGGGTAAGTAGCGAACGGTATGTACATGTGATGCAATAACAATAATAGTAGGCAGGATGTCATAATACACTTATGAAATCTACTGACCCCCTACAGATCCATAGGAGGTCACAATGTGACAAAGTTTAGCCAATCATTACATCACTAATTTATCAAAGGTGCACTAAAATGTAATAAGGAAAAAAAAATTATAAAATTTTTTAAATAATTTATTTGACATTGTTTAGATGGTCTCTTTTCATATTTTCAACTAATGACCTTAGCTGACATTCAGGATCCATCAAAGAACACCAAATTTGTTAATATGTGAACATATATAAATAAATACTGCTTTAAGGGTACCAGAAAATAGCTGAAATTGACACCCCATGCACAATAACACTTCCAATGCTGATTTGGCTTAAATAATGAAGCTTATCTGAATATTACCATGGTCACCATTATCATGAATGACACAAAGTTTGATATTTTTCTCTACAACACTGTTATATATACAATGTATATTTATATTTATAAAAGATGTTCATATTTGAATTTTTGACTGTGATTAAGATTGAACCTTGGTGCAGAATATTTTAAGATAAATAAATTATGCTTTTTCCAGGTTTTCAAACCAGACAGGATGAATGGTTTTGAAATACAGACAGATGCTGATGCCATGATGGAGAGACAAAGAAGGGAGATACTTCCAGGGTTGACAACTCCCAAAACTCCAGGGAGGGGCAGGTATGGATATCATAGACATTGAAATACCAGATTTGTGGAGTTACAAAAAAATGTAATCCATCTGTGTATGTAGATGTTTCTTCATATAGAAGCTTTTTTATAGGCGTTTAATTTTTCCTAAAATTTTGCATCTTGAAAACTTGACTTTTTGTTACAGACCATGTTTTCTCAAATCTTACATACATTGTTTAGTAGAAATATCTTGATTTAACTGCTCAAAACTTTTAAATTAGAAAACCTCTTTTACATTTGAAGTATTTTTCTTCTTCAGGAACCATGGAGAATTTGGAGAGCATGGACGGATGAGTGATCCAACTCGTGTAGAGGATATTGATGAGGGAAATATCTATGCTGTTTTTGTGTCTTACATAGAAATCTATAACAACTATGTTTACGATCTGTTGGAGGAACTACCACATGACCCTATAACAGGATACAAGTATTTGTTCTATTCTCATGTCATATGTGTATCAACTGCATTTATTCCATATTGTTTATTATTTGATTTTAACAAGTATAAACCAGTACATAGAGTAGGAAAGTTTATTATCTTTCAAGGAACTGTAGAAATTATATTTAATTAAAATAAATACTTTACAGAGTTCTTCCAATTCGTTGGTAATTAAAAATTTGATGACTCAAAGCTTCAATTTCATGCATTGCATGAATTATTAATGTCGCATGAAAGACAGAATGAAAAACAAATTATTGTGTAGGTTTTATTGATTGATTGGTCCTAACTCACAACTTATTTTTTAGAAGCTACACTCTTTCAACATAATGTTATAATTCTTTGCAAAGTTAACATGATTGAAATAAAAACCATATGCTTAGTTCATCATTGTAAATTTAAAGTCGATTATTAAACCAGACATTTAAAATGCGTCTGTTTACATTATTGAAGAAACTTTTACACAGAAAATTTCGTTGAAGTTTATACCTTTTTGTCGTAATCAATAAAGATTTTTATTTCAGACCACCCCAATCAAAGATTTTACGTACTGATTCTAATGATAACATGTATGTAATGAACTGTGTAGAAGTAGAGATTAAAAGTCCACAAGAAGCTTTTGAAGTTCTGTATAAAGGTAATGACAAAAGAAACATTTGTCTTTGTTGATATAATTGTAACAGGGTTCTTGGACGGAATAAAGTAATTCGTCAAATTTAGAGATGTTTGTTTAAGAAGACATAAACAAATAACCCTGAAAGTACACAAATAACAAAACATAAATACATAGTCAATACGGTGTACAAAGGGATATAACTCTTAATTTATTTAAGGAAAGTACATGTATGAAATACCATAAACTGGCTCTGTTCTATCAGAACACAACCAATTCTATTAAAGTGTATATATTTGAAATGTATAAATCCAATTAAACTCAATCATATACCAAGTCAGGATTAATTGCTACATTCTGTCTAATACTATAACGCTAATCACTCATCGATTTATGAATGAAATAAATCTATAATGTTTAAATGTAATTATCAACATACAGGTAACTACTATTAACCCTTTCAACGCTATACATGGCATATGCCGCGATGACGTACGCCACCCGCCACTGCTGTTCGCGGCATATGTCGCGATGACGATGGATTTTTCATAGAGACTCGTAACCATTCGGTTTTCATTCAGGTCCACTCTAATTTTTGCTCGTATGAATCGAGTATATACAAGGTCCCGTTTGCGCTTGAAACCGCTGGAATTTTAATGGTAAAAGCATGCAGTAGAAGAAAAAAAAAAAAATATTATGACAATTTATGCAAATGGTGGAAATCGAAAAAGACGCTGTAAATATGGAAATATTTCAGCATTTCTATGGCAAAACTGACGAGGAATTGTTAAAAGGTTTCCCATTATCTCAATGTGTTAATTACATTCAATTCGTGTGGGAAATATGATTCAGTCGATCTTTACGAGTCGTAGAAAAAGGGGGGGGGGGGGGGGCGGAGGTTGACTGAAAATTTTGAGGACGGAGCCACTTATTTGCGCCACGTTTACATTATACGTTGTGTATGGTGCAAATACGCTACGGAATCGAGCAACTGGTGTCTTCTTTATTATATGGCAGATAAAACAACAAAATAAATAAAAATTAAAAGTTGTTTTTATTCAAAATTCAACACAAATACAATAATTTACACCTTTTACCTGTTAATTACCTGAAAATGCAGGTAGCTTGATGAAAATTTTACTAAAATAATTAAATAACATTACAGTTCATGCTCTCCTGAGCATTTTTCATGCACTAACTTTGTCTGTATCTCTAATAATAAAAAAGATACAGCAGTCTGAAAAGGAATATACTGTTCTAATGAATGAACACAAAAAAAAATGCAGCAGCAGCAGCCATTTTTCTATTTTTTTGTGTAGCGTTGAAAGGGTTAACAAGACACAAACAGTACATATACTGAACAAAAATTAAAATAGACAAACACAGACAAAACAGTAAGCTAAAAATACATAGGAAAATTTAAAAAGTGAATGAAAGGGAATATTTGAATTACATTAATTAAACTACTAGTAACCAAAGCTTTTTACCTCTCAATTACAATATTTGTTCACATTAGTAATCTTGTTACCGACTATCGAATGGGAGACAATTTAAATTAAATGTATTTCCTATTTTATTGTAAACTCTCTTTTTTTGTTGTTGACTGAGTCCAGCAAAGAGAATATTAGCTTTTCAGATGTTAGCTAAAAATGTGTTTTTAAATTCAATGTGGTTATCAATTAGTTCCATATGTTGAGAGGAAAATAGTATATTATACTTTATGGTGTAAAAATTCTATAAATACATGTAAAATTTTAGTAAACGTATAGAGTTTTAAAACTAGAAGATAATGTCGTTTATCTTAAATAATTATTAGTTGAATATCAAGAACTAAAATATTTGAACTTTCCCATTCAATTGATACAAGTGTGAAATATTGTCCTTTGTTGCAGGTCAGAAAAGACGTAAAGTAGCCCACACAGCATTAAATGCTGAATCAAGTAGAAGCCATAGTATATTTAATATTAGGCTAGTCCAGGCTCCTTTAGATGCCAATACAGATATGATAGCACAAGTTCAGGTATCTTTGTCATATATAAAGTCAGTGTTTCATTGGGGGTTTTTCACGTTTTAAAGTTTTGATTAAAGGTAGTTTACCATACATTTATAGCCACATGAACTTAAAATGAGTACACATGTTCACTGTGGTGTGAACTTTTTTTAAATATATGCAAAATTAGGGTTTTTATGCAGATTTCACAGTTCACAGAACATAGAAATATAACTGTGAGTTGGGCAATGTGTCATATGGTCAATTATTCTTGTTTTAATTCAAATATTAGGAGACTCATAATAAAAATTTCAAATTTAAAAGACCACTATGAGTTTATCACATTGCATTCCAAAATGATAGCCAGGCATTTAAAAATGACCAGAAAGGAGGTCTAGGAATTATTGATAAATTTGGTGGTTCATTTGACAAATATTTTGATAAAGTAACAATAGTCAATGCTTGTGATGTTATTTTTCACCATAACCTATCAACATAAAAAGTAATAAAGAACTTTTTGATAGACCTTAGATATTAAAGATTATAGCAGTTAATTATTTGCTTGCTTCTTTCTTGAAGTTTTTCCAGTTTGCGTAACGCTCTTTGTTATCATTTGCACTAAAATTTGTAAAATTATGAAAAAGAATTAAATTGACATCAAATTTCATACCTTTCCTTTGTCATTACAGGATCAAGAAAAAAACATATGTATTAGTCAGTTGTCACTTGTAGACTTAGCTGGAAGTGAAAGATCTCACAGAACTAAGAACACAGGAGACAGAATGAAGGAAGCTGGTAATAAAAGATGACTTCTAGAAATAACATTACAGTCATGCTCACATTTATCAAACAGGAATACTAGATTAAATGTTTGGTTGTTGTGGGGTAACACCCTTTTCAGGATTAAATGATTGGTTGTTGTGGGGTAACACCCCTTTCAGGATTAAATGATTGGTTGTTGTGGGGTAACACCCCTTTCAGGATTAAATGATTGATTGTTGTGGGGTAACACCCCTTTCAGCATTCTTGGCTATATCATGGCTTCCAGTTTTATTAATGGAGAAAGCTAGATACTATTGTATTCTGGCAAAAATTAAGTCTTCATTGAAGCAGCAACTAATTACAAGCATATTCATATTTCCAGTTATAAATTTGAGTGTTCTTTTTTTTTTGTAACTGCTCCAGGATACCAAAATTGTTCTTTTGATATCATTGTTAACACATACCAAGAAAAATGTTTGACATCTTTATTATCAATAGAAATGTATAAGATATGGACTGTTGTAAATAAATGATAAGAGATAACCCATAGAATACAAGATAAGTTACTCTCTTTTCCTTTATTTAATCTTTGTTTAAAACTTTCATAATTACATGACAAAATATTTTTTCAGGAAATATTAACCAGTCACTTATGGTACTAAGGAATTGTATAGAATTGTTACGAGAAAATCAGAAAACTGGCCTTGGCAAAGTAAGTGTCAAACATCAAGTTTTAAAGCTTTTGCATTGCTTTTAATGATTTGAAAGAACAGTTTATATGGTTTTGGATTGACACAATTTGAGCTCGAGTTATCTCCCTTTTGTTTGCCATGTTTGAGTTATGAAAAAGTTATTTACTCAGTTTTAATTTTTTGTAAGCCTTGCATAATTCTTCACTATGATCTAGTAAGGGTTTCTCCTCAGACTTTTACTATATGTTTCAATTTGTTTAGTCAAATAAGGAAATCAACCAGTTGCACTTCCAACATGGCAGCCGAGGGAAATAACTCAAACTCAAATTATGTCATATCAAAACCTAGCTATACAACTCAATTTTCAATAAAATATAATGCCATTTTGGTTAGTACAATAAGGAATAAAGTAGCTATGTATAGATAATTATTGCTTTTTGTTGTGTTTTTCCTTTGATCTTTTTGTGTGATAATTTTTCATATCATACTACTTGCTTGAGATAGAAAAATTATCTCTAATATATCTAAGGCCTGTTAGCTATGCAATCAGATGCCTTTTTTTGTCTGTAATCCTAACATATCTCTGTTTGTTATTATTGCATAACTGAATACTTATAGAATTATGAAATACAGAAATTTCAAATAAGATTTTTTTTTTCAGCTTGTCCCATATCGAGATTCCAAGTTGACCCACTTATTTAAGAACTATTTTGATGGTGATGGTAAAGTAAGAATGGTTGTATGTGTCAATCCTAAAGCTATCGAGTATGATGAAACCATTGTAAGTAAAACATATAATACTTTGATAGAAAATAGACTTGGACATGATCTGTCATACTGCACATTTATTAGTTTGGATTTTGGTGTATTTAGGGTAATTCAAGGTATATTGGTGGGTTATGAGGATAAGTGCCCTTCACCCTGCACACCACCTCTGCCACCTCTAGTTGGAATGATATACAAAGTTAGATAATTAGCTAGGGAATTTTATTATTTGAGTTGTTGATCCTCCCTACAAAGAATTTAAAAAATGTTTTGAGAGCCATGCTAAGCAAATATTTTTCCCATGAAAGCTTTAAAATGTGATAGCACTGCTTTTAGTTCACTGCAACAAAATTTATTGAATACCTTCAATGTCCCATGTCCATATACACCTCTTTGGTCGGCTGTATAATACATTTCTGACCTATAGTTTTACTACAATTCGTCTATTTCTGAAAGTGTTTGATGATACATCATATTTCTCACAAACATCTACACAGTACAACACAGTTCATAAATGTTTGGGTTACCATAACATAAGTTGTGTACCACTGACCTTTATATAGAATATTGCATTTAGATCCAGAGCTCAGAAAAAATTATTGGTATCCATGCATCCAAGCATCCATGTAATATGTCAAACTTTTTATGTCTAATAAGTTGTGAATGAATTAAAGCAGAGTTAACCAAGATCTGGCTTTAACAACAATTTCTAATTGGTACATTTAAAACAATGAAATCTCTGAAAAGGTTAGGTCAGACACTACCTTGCAAACAATTTGGTCAGACAGAGTAATAAATAAGATTCAACAAATGGGAAGAAAATAATTTGTTTATTTCATTACTTATTTCAGCATGTGATGAAGTTTGCTGAGATGACCCAGGAAGTCTTGGTTACCAAGTCACAACAGGTTAAGTTTGAAATATTAGAAACTCCAATGATAAAGAAACCTCCTGTTATAGGTAAGTCTTTAATTTATCACTCTTAAAAAAGGTGCTAACATACTGTGAATTTATTTTTGTGGGTACCAATTTGCAGGAATAGAGGAATTTGTAATTTTCTATGCTACTTTAATTGAGGTTTTAGCAAATTAAATTTAACTCTTTAATTTCTTGTTCACCTATACCAATGAAATTCATAAAAGTTATGATAAATGGTTTGGTGTCTTATTTATCTAATTACCATCATTGTGGGTGTGGAACAAAAGCCTCACGGAGATAAGACCCTGTCCTAGGCGGCCTTTATCCAGGGGGCTTGTATCCTGCTCCCCTTCCATTATATATATAAAATTAAGACTATATAAAATAATATAAAAAGAACATGTTTATCTACTTTGTAAAAAAATGTTGAGACTCAACCTAAGCCTTTAAAAACGTTTCTTGTCCCTAAGAAATTTTAATATGCATACAATATGCATTTATCTGGACAAATAAAAAAATATGATATGCATTCAAAATATATTATTAAAAAAAGAACTTTGAAATAGATATATATATGAATATGGAAAAAGTTATCAATTCCTATAAAAAAGAGATTAGAGATGATGAAAAACATCATTATACATTTGTAATTCAAAACTTTTTATAATAAGGAAATAAATATTTTTTTTGTATTTAAAAAGAGGTCAGGGAAGGTCTTTTCTGATTGAGACAAATAAGTTTTAGGTTACACATAGCCATGATTGAGTTAGCTAGAGATATTTTCCAACACTGAATTATTTACTGTAAATATGGATATTTTCAGGTTTGTTTTTCTTTGGTTTGTTTTATTGTTTTGTTATTTCAATGCGTAAACATTTCATGCATGCTTAAATTTGCTCTTGTGAACAATAAGTTAGAAATTCACACCAATCCTATAATGTTATTGTTTTCTGAATTATTTTCCGAGTGAGTGATATTTTTTCACACCTTTCATGTGATTGCCAAAATAACCCCCTTTCAAAATTTCCACATATACAGTATATGTTGTCAAAGTAAATTTAAGGTTTTGTATATATTTAGATTGATTGATTGAATGATTCTTCCTTGCTTTATGTCCACTGGCATATATATCATGTATATTCAGGGGGAAAACAAATTAACAATTGATAGGATAGGTAGGTTCTGTAAGGGAGACCTACTTGGATGAAGGTAGTGGAAGTTTGTTTTAAGAAATGGGGGAGGGGGATATTGAATTATATGAATATATAGTGAGATATATTAAACACAAAGGAACAATTATACTGAAAATAAGAATAAAAGTTGCATGGTCACAGCAATTTCCTGTACAACACAAGATACTTTTAATGGCCTTTTAAAAGGAGACGTATTAATGAAAATCTGATTAACAAAAATTGAAAAAAATATTCTTAATAATGGAAAACCTATATCTTTAGATTTTATAAGTTTTTTGTAACCATATATTGTAGTGCTTATGTCTTCTTTTTTTGTAGAAGATTATATACCTATGATGACTTACAGTATGGGACCAAGCTTTCCATCTATAGAGGTAAGAGGTTACTCTCAATATACAAATGACAAACATATCTTATGTATCTTCAAAAGTCTTATAGATATAAGAAGATGTGGTATGAGTGCCAATGAGACAACTCTCCATCCAAGTCAAAATTTATAAAAGTAAACCATTATAGGTCAAAGTACTGTCTTCAACACAGATCCTTGGTTCACACCGAACAGCAAGCTATAAAGGGCCCCAAAAATTACTAGTGTAAAACCATTCAAATGGGAAAACCAAAGGCCTAATCTATATAAAAAAACAGTCTAATCTATATATGTAAAGAAACATTATTGTTTTACTATTTGAATGGTTTTGAAAGTTGGTGATGTTTAAAGATTTTATACTGTAATTGTATCCCCATAGTAATTTATATATTATTTCATTTTCTTAAGAACTGTCGATTTCGTTGTACTTTTTTGGCATCTTAATATATGTGTATTGCACTGTTTTCAAAATGACTGATTGACACTTCGAGAAGATTGATGCAGATTTTGCAATAATTGTGTAGCGAGAAGTTATTTTTATGCACCTGAATCGTTAATTGTTGATATATGACATGCTTAATCAATTAGTATGAAGGTGCAAATTTTCAGTTGGAAGTCTCAAGTGAAGGTCCAGTAAAAGGCCAGAAAAGTCTCCAGAGTGAAAATAAACAAGTTAATTCCTATAAATCACCATCATTTATATTATAATATACGATATCAATACACTAGATACATCATTTATATTATAATATATACAATATCAATACACTGTATATAAACTATATATGATATATCGTGAAGAAGTATTTTCGCAATGTCTGCCATTTTTATGTTTACATCATTTGCGTAAAGGATCCTATTCTTTCAGTGTCTGAAAGGAAAGAAAAAAACTGAAGTAAAATTGTTTTTGCTTATTAAATGAGTTTTCTGGAGAGGGAGAAACCCATTAAAAACTATCCCTTTTGTATGTGAAAACATATTTAGATACTTCATTTGAACTTTGGGGATAGTTGTCTCATTTGGCAATCATACCACTTCTCCTTACTTTTATATTAGACATATTTTATACTGTAAGTGGCCTTCTTTTTACCTTATAATCAAACCTTGACTAAAGTTATCCTGATTAGGTGTGTTCTGCTGAATTTTTTCTCATCTAGTTATTATTGATTTTCTGTGTGCAACATATGTTTAAATATTGACTGGTAAACAGATATGTTCAAATTGATGATTTATCAGTATTTGTTTCAGGTATTACACTGTAGAGATGAGTATACTTTAGATCAACTGTCAGACTACTTGGATGAGAGAAACAGACTTAAAGAAAATCTAATGATAGATTTTAGTAGGAAACGTATGTAGTGGTTTATGATCAAACTGAAAAAGTACAAAATGTACTCATTATCCAGTATGTAGTGAAAAGTCATCAAAGAAAAAGATTGAAGAACTGCTGTTACAAAATAGAAACTTTATACTGGGTGAAAAAAATTAAACCCTTACATAGATATAAGAAGATGTGGTATGAGTGCTAATGAGACAACTCTCCATTCAAGTCACAATTTGTAAAAGTAAACCATTATAGGTCAAAGTACGGCCTTCAACACGGAGCCTTGGCTCACACCGAACAGCAAGCTATAAAGGGCCCCAAAAATGACTAGTGTAAAACCATTCAAACAGGAAAACCATCGATCTAATCTATATAAAAAACGAGAAACACTTATGAACCACATCAACAAACAACAACCACTGAACATCAGATTCCTGACTTAGAACAGGTGCAAACAAATGCAGCGGGTTTAAACGTTTTAATAGGCGCAAATCTTCACCCTTACCTGAAACAATAGTGTTACCTCATAACATAGAAAGACACACTATAAAATATCAATTGCAATGGCTTAACTCAATCAAAAGACATATTTTTAAAACAAAAACAAGTGAACATACACTGAACGACATGTACATTTTCAACTTAAATTTTATTTATGTTTTTCTATTTCGAAATGGTCTTTCTTTGACACTTTTTAAAATACAACCACATCACACTGAAGTGGACATATGCAGTGAAGCATGTTTCATTTCATAGTGTTATACTCATATAGATATTCATTTCTATTTCTCCTTATTTTAAGGAGTAAGAATTATAAGGCCATGCATGGCCATAGTAAATATTTAAAAGGTCTAGGTTTTATGATTTAATGTAGCTCATTACAATTTATTTTTTTACAGAGGATCAGTTCAGAGCTCAGCTTGTTAAAATTGAGAAAGAATATAATGAGATGAAAGCTAAAAGTCATGACTCGCAATCAGTACTAGAAAAACGTGAATCATATATACAAAAACTGGAGTCTAGACTTAGGTCATTAGAGAAACGTCAGGATGAGACTAACAGACAGTATAAGGAATGTGAAAGAGAAAGGAGAGAATTAGAATCAAAGGTTGGCTTTCATTCTTACAAATATTCTTTCTTGATAAAATTAAATTATATCTTCATTTGAGTAAATGTTATTTTGAAAATTGCTATAGGAGAAATACCACCATTGTTTTTTTCTTATTACTCTTTGTTAAATTGGCATTTTAAAAAAAAAATGTGCAGAATGTATCTTTGTTACAAATAAAGAAATACTTGGCATGAGTAAAGTTTTATCCAGTCCAGTACTACAGTCAAAATTTCACATATCATTTAAGATAATCACCATCACTAGAAGTTTAATAACCAATCAAATTGGCGCCCCTTTTTATCCTGTTTACAAGCTTTAGTAACCATGTCAATTCAAGTTTCCAAAATACTTTATAGAAACACCAAATGAAAAAAGAATGGTGCTTTGAATCACCCAATGTATAATATTTACCAACTTTTTGCTTTTTTGCATATATTTATGACTTAGTAATTTTTTTTCTGCAATGAAATACAGGGTTAATTTCCTACAACTGTCAAATTCAAGGGAATATTTTTTTTCAACCCTTTTTCGTATGAAACTGGATAAGACATAGCATGTTTTGGTGTTATTACACCTAAAAATAGAGAAATTATGACATGGACAGAAATCCTCAACATGATGAGCTCTACCTATTGTCCATTTACGTCATAACTGTCTGACAAATTCTTACAGGAGTTATTTCCCTTAAATGACCAATTTTACCTTATTTCTTTTTCATTTATGACTATTATCTTGAAAGCTATAATAGATAGAGAGAAAATTTTATTAACAAAAATGACCAGTAAGACAAGATCTACATATTACTTACACATGGCTTAAATAGTCAGACCACTCGCTATTAGAGTTATTGCCCTTTAATGTATAATATTTACCAACTTTTTGCTTTTTTGCCTAATATTTAAAAATAACTACAGTAGATCGATAGAAACTTTTAAAAGAAAAATGATCAGAAATAGGAGATCAAAGAAAAAGAAATTTTTGTCATGAATTCTATTCTAGTCTACAATGTTGGAGAGTGTTCATTGTTGAAGATGCACAAGCCCTAAGTGAGCGACACATGCCCTTAAGACCCTGTAGTTGTTAATAGTCATGATGCAAAATTGATTGAATGACTTTCAATTTGTTTTTTGTTTTTAGCTTCAAGATAAGAATATGAAGATCAGACAGGAAAAATCAGAGAAGGATCGACTTAGATCTGACTTCAGGAATCGCCTTGAACATAATAACCAACAGTGGGAGAAAAATCTAGTAGGTTCTCATAAGTAGATATATGTAAATTAAATTTATGATTGTCAAAAAATACAGTGAACTCATATCATCTGGAAATTCACAGGACAGTGGTAAAACTTTGAATCAACTGAATTTAAACTCAGGGGAGTCATACAAGGCCGATTACCTGTATGTATTGTCCATATTTTATATGTTGTTTGTGGTTAATATATGCATTACAATTAGCAGATAAAAATCTTTGGTTTACCATACGATACTGAATTTATTTTTTTTTCAAAAGTGATCTAAAATTTTGGCGATCAGGGTTAAAGGATGCTTGTATTATTGAAATCAACATGGTGTTTTAAAAGCGCTTTATCGACTATAGCTCATCATCCGGTGTAGGGAATATCTTCAGTTGGAGCAGACGGTCTTTATAAGGACAGGATTCAAGAAAATTCAAGAAAATACTAGCTTGATCAAAACATTTGAAAATAATGTAAACTACATGTCCATGCTTACAAGACTTTTTTGAATTTTATCAAAATTTCTTCCAAAATTCCTCATGCTTGTTTTATAAACTAAATTTTGTTTCTCATAAATTGGTGTATGTGGAATCAAAATAGCTTTTTTTCATGGATCCAAATATAAATCTTGTGTTCTTCTAATTCTTCTTTTAAGTCGATACATGCTACTGAATCTACCTGATTTATAAATATTTTTTTTTTGTCAACAGCAAAAAGAAAGGAACAAAATAGAAAACGAACTTGAAGGACAGATAAATGAGAAACAACATAAATTGAATATGTTGAAACACATAGTTAACACTGAAACAGATAGTGATACTCCGACTGCACGATTCCGTACCCCTGCACCAAAGACAAGGACATACACAACTCCTGGTAAAATCATGTCTGCCAGGTCAGAGACTGATATGACTTCTGTTGGAAAGAATCCAGTACCAACACCAAGGTCAAGGACCCAGACTGCAACAGTATCATCTGCTAGGTCCATGCATGGACTGAACAAAGTGGGCACACCTAAAAATGTAAGTCATTAAAGATGTAAACTTAGTCTAAACTCACCGACCAAAAATTATTTATTCCTTTTAGTTAATAAAGTGCTTCCATCTGACTTGTTCATTTGGCATATATAATAATTCTGACTTTATTAAATAGATAAGACTCTTTTTTTTGGGGGGGGTTACATCATCATGACCATTTTGATTTGTTGTTTGTGTTCATTTAGCCATCCATGTCAACAACAAAATCAATAGAAACTCGTAACATGCCAATGAAAGGTGAACAATTGTATGATATATTTTTCAGCATGTTATTTAGATTTGTCTAACTCTTCTGGTTGTAAGTTCAAAGTTGAAATGCTCAATAAATGTCACAACACTTTCTTTACTCAAAAATATAATAAAGTAATTAATTGACTTGTCCAATGCAACTTCAATGTAGGTAAATTTTGTACATTTTCCAATTAGAATCCAATATTTTATGGTATCACATGGCTGTCATTAGTTGAAGCATGAGTAGACCCTATATTTTACTTCTCGTTTATTAAACTATCAGTGACAATTTTGACTAAAGTAAAATATGGTTGATTGACAGATTGTTGTATACTTAATGTCCAGTGGCAACTATTTCTCTAACATAATACAAGCTATCATAAATCACTTTTTAAATATCTTTGACATAGATTAATAATCTAGAATATATTTGACATGATCTTGTGATTAAAATAATTTTGTCTTTAATTACAGACCCCACAGTATAATCCTCGCCATAGAAGGTCAAGGTCATCTAATGCTGAGATATGGCTAGATCACAGACCACCAGGATCAGTAGAACTTGGTATGTAATACAATGTAAAGTAACAGATTATAATATCAGACATAGATATGTTACCAGTAATGGTGCAAAGCTGGTATGATAGCTATAGTAAAAATGTAAAGTAACAGATTATAATATCAGACATAGATATGTTACCAGTAATGGTGCAAAGCTGGTATGATAGCTATAGTAAAAGATATGTCAAACTACAAAATCTATATTTAAAGAGAGGATATATTCTATATACCTTACTATATACAGTTTATCATATACATAATGATTTAGTGTCAAACCAGAAAATTCTATAACCATCTCTTTCATAGACAACTTAGGCTTACTTGCATTAATGACTACATTTTGTCAAAATTTTTCTAAAAAGAACAATATTGTCATTGAATATAATCACTTTGACATGAAACTTCAAAGGGACATTTTTAGGTGAAACTTTATAGAGACATGTACTGTTTATCTTGAGAAATGCATGACATGAAAATTTTTACATTATACTTTAATGGTCAAGAGAAGTAATTTGGTGTCATTTCATCAGAAGACCAGATTCAAGTTTTCATTAATGAAAAACCAAAATTCAAAGTGGCAAGTTATCGAAACAGAAACATGTGGCACTATTTATTGGACTGAAGAATTTTCATCCCATGTACTTATAGTGAAAAATTGTTGTTATATGTTGTTGAGCTGAAGTTTTGATCTAATCAAAATTGTTTCTATGATTTATTCATGTTAATTACATGCCACTGTAATACCAAGATTGGATGGCCAAGATTTTATATTTTTATGAAGAAACACAAAGTTGAAAAGTAAAACAATAAAGGGACATTTATAATGAATTTGATAGTGTAACTTGAGCATACACACTGTGTGTTATATTTAGTTTTTAGAGGACATGATTGTGAGTATTGTTTGAAATTTTGTATGCTGTGTTTGTTAATAATTATTCAGAAAATGTCAAGAGTTGTTTAAAGTTTGTTTGTTCTGTTCCAATTCACTTATCTGTGTAAGAGTTATCTCCCATTTTGTTAGGTTCCTATATATAGTTTTGTAGCAAACTTTACATTTTACATTTTATTGAAAGCTTTATTGAATTTAAAAAAAAAAATTGGTATATGTTCAGAATTTTTCTATGATATATCAGTATCTATTTTAATAATTGTATTCATTGAAACAAAATATATTAATTGCACTATTTTCCCATTGGAATTTATATGGCATGTCCCAGCACCTTAGGAAAAGCTTGCAGAAAAAAACAAATAAAAAATAATAAAAGACAGAATATAGAGATATATAATCAGAACAAATACTGTTAATTCAAAAGTTAATGGATGCAATTGTTTATGCAATTTTTTGTTTGCCTACTTTGAATATGAAGTATATTAATTTGACTTAAACATGGCTTTCATTGAAACATGCATTATTACAAAAAAAATGTGTAAACTCAGTCTCATTTTTAGCTCAACGGGGCCCAAAGGGCCCCATGTGAGCTTATGCCATCACTTGGCGTCCGTCGTCGTCCGTCTTCGGTCGTCGTAAACTATTTCAAAAATCTTCTCCTCTGAAACTACTAAGGCAAATAACTTCAAACTTGAACTAAATGTTCCTTAGGGTATCTAGTTTATAAATTGTTTCCGAAGTTTTGATCCATTGACAAACATGGCCGCCATGGCTAAAAATAGAACATAGGGGTCAAATGCAGTTTTTTGCTTATATCTCAAAAACTAAAGCTTTTAGAGCAAATCTGACATGGGGGTGAATTTGTTTAATTGGTCAAGATCTATCAGGCTTTAAATTTTCAGACGAATCGAACAACTCATTGTTGGGTTGCTGCCACTAAATTGGTAGTTTTAAGGAAATTTTGCAGTTTTTTGTTATTATCTTGAATATTATTATAGATAGATATAAACTGTAAACAGCAATAATGTTCAGCAAAGTAAGATCTACAAAAAAGATTTTATGACCAAAATTGTCAATTGACCCCTTAAGGAGTTATTGCCCTTTAAAGACAATTTTACACAATTTGTTCATCAAGTTTGCTAACATTTAAAAATCTTCGCCTCTGAAACTACTAGGCCAAATACCTTCAAACTTCATCTAAATGTTCCTTAGGATATCTAGTTTATAAATTGTATCCAAAGTTTTAATCCATCGACAAACATGGCCGCCATGGCTAAAAATAGAACATAGGGGTCAAATGCAGTTTTTTGCTTATATCTCCAAATCTAAAGCTTTTAGAGCAGGGGTAAAATTGTTCAATTGGTCAAGATCTATCAGCCCTGAAATTTTCAGACAAATCGAACAACCCATTGTTGGGTTGCTGACACTAAATTGGTTGTTTTAAGGAAATTTTGCAGTTTTTGGTTATTATCTTGAATATTATTGAAGATAAAAAGAAACTGTAAACAGCAAAAATGTTCAGCAAAGTAAGATCTACAAAAAAAATTTATATGATCAAAATTGTCAATTGACCCCTTAAGGAGTTATTGCCCTTTAAGGACAATTTTACACAAGTTGTTTTATGTTTTTTAACTTTAAAAATCTTCTCAAATGAATTTTGTATTTCATTTCCTTGTACGTCAAGAATCATAGACACTATGGCTAAAATGGAACATATCGGTAAAAAGCAAAAATAATCATTGATGAAAGATTAAAGCAAAAAAAATTACAGGTGAGCGATTCAGGCTCTTGAGAGCCTCTTGTTGTGTTACCTGAAATGAAAGTCATGAAAGTGAGATTTGAGATTATTGTTTCTGGTAGTTAACTATTGTTTAAGTTTGTAAATAGGTTACACAGGAGAGACATATTTCTGTTTTAACAGGTCTTAGTAAAAACTTGGCATTTACGTCTGAATTTACAATATTGTGTTTAAAAGTATCTCCTGAAATTTACATACATGAATAATGGAAAGATATTCACGTTAATGGACTTTAGTTTTTCAGTAGATCCTTCTTTTACAGTCCCTGTAAGAGAAGTCTTCCCTTTACAGTGCCTTATAAAGAAGGTTACTCATCTTATATCTCACATTGTGAACAAACCAATAATTCAATATCATTCTATAGGTCACATTTTCTCAGCTGAGTATATGGTATGTAAAACATGATAAAACCATAAGATCAAGTATATAAAAAAATATGTTAAGTTGATACTCACAAACTAGTCTACCCTTTTATGAATGATAAATGTTATTATGAATTTGAAATTTAATAGATAAATACCTTTCTACAGGCACAGTTTTACAACCAAGACTTAAGAAGAAGAAATCTGTTTCCAAGCTAGAGGTAAAGGATACTAAGGAGGCTACAAAATATATCCTCACTCATCAAGATATAGATTCAGCTGGAGAATTAGAAACAAAACTTATCAAGGTAAATATTAATCTTTAAATCAGCCTTAAAAAAAATTAAAGGTGCAGTTTCCAATAAGATCTTAAGTTACTGGTATATGGCTGGAGAGTAAGGTTAAAACAATGGTCACTGCTTATCCCCTCTCTAATTTTCTAAATACTGGTAAATGGTTGGCTTTTAATATTTTAAAAGTGTATATATCAAAAATAGAAACTGTTTTTGTCCAATTTGACATGTCTGGTTTTACTTCAGTATTAAAATGTACAATGTAAAGTGAGACAATTCTTTGCATTCACTACATTTAGAATTTTGGGGATTTTGAATGACATAATACTAAACTTGAGCATACATTGTTGCTTTCTATGGCTTAACAATGTCTTTAATGGTGCAAAAACAATAAATCATGGTGATACTAGTTTTTATCATCTTTCATTCCAAACTATGTAATGATGTATTTTTCACTGTTTTTTATAAATCCATTTTATTCAAATTGGTTATGATGGTTGTTGATAATATTACGAACATATATTTTTAGGGAAACATGTTACCAACAGCTGGTGGAGGAACTGCCGTGGTCTTTAATGATGTTGAGACCCTAAAGCAGATATCACCAGGTAGTAGAAAGAGACGTAGTTCTTGTCCACAGCCTGCTGACTATGATGGAGACTGGACGGATGTGGAAGATAGATGTGGAATTGCCATTGAAGGTCATTCAAGGAAGTAAGTGTTATATCAGTAAATGAAGGAAAATCATGGGTATTGAAAAAAGTGCTCTTAAAATTACTACATATAGTAATAATCTTTTATGGTGTGATGTCTGTTTTAAATGGCTATGTGATGGCAAAATTTGTATTCTGTGTTGGAGTAGAATTTGAATACTCTTGTTTGGAAAATAAGATTTTTAATCAAATTGAAAAAATATTGTTAATACAGATAAAATTCAGCTTCATAGGCGGACACGACACTACCATGACTACAACATGGCTTAATTCTTACCTTATTTGTAAAATTGTAACATCTAGGGTTTAAAATGGGAAACAAAAAGAAAAAAAATGTAATGCTCAAATTCTCCCTTTTGGCTGTAATAGGGAAAGTTTTTATATAAAGAAACATACAGGCAAAACTGAAGGTTGTTGTTCATCAAAAACACTAAGAATTGGTCTAAAACACTTCCTCTTCTTCTTCCTGCTTCCACTTTCACAAAAAACTTTATAGGAAAAAAAAGCTCACTATATGTGGAGATGCTGTATAACTTGATAAAGATGAATTTAATTGATAAGATTATTTTGTGGAAAATGCTGGTGGAATTCATGGTTAGCCCTGATATTTTCCTTTCCTCAATAAGATATCTGCATTATTGAGTATAAATTATTCTTACATATCAGTTATGTCTAATTGACATATACCTGACATCTCCTCTATTTATATTGAATTGTCATAAAATCTGAAGTTGTTGAAAGTTATGAAATACATGATTTCAAATTACTTTTTTTATTTACAGGAGAAGTAGAGGAACAGAAAAAGTATCTAGAGTTTAGAAATTTGATGTATAGACAGAATGTGATCTTAACATATCCAAATACAAAGTCTGTGAAAGAAAAAAATTATGTAGAAGACTGCCTTGATGATTCTTATAAAATCAAGTCTACAGTAATATTAGAAAATTAAAAAGGGGCATTTATTGTTTAAATATTTCATTCGAGTTCTTTATATATTTCTGCTGAACTGATAATGGTGTTGCATTAGTTGTGATGTGCAGAAAATTTTCATGATTCAAAATTGTATTTTTTAAACTTAATTCAATGAAAAATATTTACCATACTATAGATACAAACTATTTGTCTGTTGTAAGATTTTTTTCTTCAGTGTCAAATCCTTGCTTGACATATTATTTGTAAGAATTTGAAAGTTTTTTGTTAAGTAGATTTAAGAAGTATTGAAACTTGGTCAATCGAACACCGTATTTCGCATGAATTGGAGCATAATCATTTAAGATAAGCACAATGAGAAAATGATCTACATATTTGAACATTACTACAAATAGATCACATTATGCTTGATAGTCAACATCATTATTATTTTTCCAGAATCAGAAATATCAAAATATTCAGGGTTTTTCTTATGATTAAATGGGTGCTATTCTTTTGCCTTGTCTTTGTACAGTTTTTGTAAGTATAAATTTTGTAAATAGAACATTATGGTCATAGATTTTGTGATATAAGTAATATTTATAACAATTCTCCACATTTTTCTTCTGAGTTTATTTACTTTATTTTAAAGCATACGCAGATTTTTAAGTGTTTCTAAAGACAAACCCAAAGATGGAAATTAGTATAATGATGATTTTTATAAGTGAAAAAAAGCAAATAAAAATAAAATTGGTGAAATTGATATTTTTACTGCTTGATTTTAACTGAAGATATTTTTATATTCTACTAGTTTGCTTCAATCATTATTTATCTTTGCAATACTGAGTTATGTTTGCTTCTAAAGTTAATCATTCCTTGTATATATAAGAGCAAGTTTTTTTTTATTGAACAATGATTTCTGTTCTCTCAGTTTTTATATTTTATTTTTAAGTTTTTGTTTCTAAGGGCCATATTCATTATTTTGTATCTTGTACTTTTGACTCTTCCTGTGAAAATGAAACTAACAAGAATGTTTCCTAATTTTCAATACAAAATCCCAACTCATATCCTTATCTTGTCTCTTATACTATTGTCTTAATGTATATACATTTATCATCAGATCTGAGCCTCTTTCAATCACAGGTACATATATGTAAATATTTGCATTCAGTATTTTTTCACCTTTATTTTATGTATACAATATATATGTAATAAAATGTAAATATAAGATGTTTGTTTTCATTTAACCGATGAAATTCAGTAAAGATTTAGGAAATTGCAATTTTTTTTTGAATGGTCAGTCTTTACTTGATTAACAATCATATGAGCTTTTGTCATTTGACACTTGAGGGTGCCATTATTGGAGCCAGATCTGCACCACTTGAGGTCATTGCCAGTTGTTTTGGGGGTAAATATTTATGAAATGCTATCAAAATTGTCCATATGTCTGACTGTCCATCCATTCATCCTTTGAAATTCCTTCGCATATTTCTCATGATCTACAAATAAGAGCTTCCTAAAATTTATTATCAGTTTGCAAGTGAACATTCTGCACCAAGTGATATAGTTTCAGATTCATCCATCCTAAAATGCCTGTTTACCTATTACTTATATATTCTAACACATAATGGCCATGTATGAAATAATCATTACATTTTTCCAGGGAACTACAAATAAGAGCTTCCTGAATTTGTTGTCGACTTTCATGTGAACATGCTTACTGTGTGTTATTTTTTCAGATTACAGTCCTCATCAACCTCCTGTTTGTGGTATTCTTAAAGGGGGGTATAATTAGTGAGCAGTAGTTCACAGTTTTACCTGTATTTTTTCATGGTTCAGTATACTTTATATTTTTGTGATTAGGTTAGTTTCTGTAAATACTAGTAGTAGATGAACTGAGTTTGGTCTAGAATCATTGTTACATGTACATGTCTGACATAATTCCTCTGACTTTGACTTCATTTTCATGGTTCAGTTGTCAATTTAAATTTTTGTAGTGAGGTCAGTTTATCAGTGACTACATTTGTAGATGTACATATATATAATTCTATAGAATTACTGTATAGTGGGTTATTTTCGCTTATATTGTGGTTAAATGAAAATCGTGAAAATAAATTCAGCGAAAATTTATGCATACGTTCAGTACTTCCTAATAGTTAAAGCGTTTTGTGAACAGTCTATTTTTGTCGAGCCTGCAACTTTTGGCGCAGAAAGCTCGACATAGAGATAGTGATCCGGCGGCAGCTGCATTAACTAAGTTCTTAAAAGCTTTATATTTTAGAAGGTGGAAGACCTGGATGCTTCATACTTTGCATATAGATGCCTTATGTTACGAAGTTTCCGTCTGTCACATGTCCATTGTCCTTGACCTCATGTTCATGATTCAGTGACTACTTGAAAAAAAAGTTGAGATTTTTTGTAATGTTAATTTCTCTCTTATGAGTAATAGGATAACTATATTTGGTATGTGCGTACCTTGCAAGGTCCTCATGCCTGTCAAACAGTTTTCACTTGACCTCGACCTCATTTCATGGATCAGTGAACAAGGTTAAGTTTTCATGGTCAAGTCCATATCTCAGATACTATAAGCAATAGGTCTAGTATATATTGTGTTTTGAAGGATTGTAAGGTGTACATGTCCAACTGGCAGGTGTCATTTGACCTTGACCTCATTTTCATGGTTCAGTGGTTTTAGTTAAGTTTTTGTGTTTTGGTCTGTTTTTCTTATACTGTACGCAATAGGTTTACTTTATTTGGTGTATGGAATGATTGTAAGGTGTACATGTCCAACTGGCAGGTGTCATCTGACCTTGACCTCATTTTCATGGTTCAGTGGTCAAAGTTAAGTTTTTGAGTTTTGAACTTTTTTTCTAATACTATATGCAATAGGTCAACTATATTTGGTGTATGGAAATATTTTATGATGCACATGTCAGTTTCGCAGGCTTTATTTGACCTTGACCTCATTTTCACGGTTCATTGCTCAGTGTTAAGTTTTTGCGTTTTGGTCTGTTTTTCATAAACTATAAGCAATAGGTCAACTATATTTTTTGTATAGAAGGATTGTAAGCTGTATATGTATGTCTGGCAGGTATCATCTGACCTTGACCTCATTTTGTTGGTTCATTGGTCAATGTTAAGTTTTCATGGTTAAGTTTGTTTCTTAGATACTATAAGCAATAGGTCAACTATATTTAATGCATATGTTGATTGTAAGGTGTACATGTCGGCCTGGCATGGTTCAACTGACCTTGACCTCATTTTCATGGTTCATTGGTCAATGTTTAGTTTTCTTGGTTAAGTCTGTTTCTTAGAAACTATAAGCAATAGGTCAACTATATTTAGTGTATTGAATGATTGTAAGGTTGAGAGTTGTAGTAAAGCTTTATATTTAGGACTATCAACATAATATCAATGGTTAGTAAAGAAGGCGAGACATTTCAGCATGTGCACTCTTGTTTCAGGTAGGCAGGTAGATAATTACAGTATATATTAGTTTTAACAACATAAATACCAAAGGGCATTGTACATACATGTATTTTATAAAATTACGTCTTGAGTTCTAATTAAACTGTATACCCTTATTGATCAGTGTCAAATTATATAAGAGTTTAAGTTCACTCTTGATAATTTGATAACCTAATGGGTACATCGAAGATCCGGTCAATTTCGTAACTAATCAACTGTAACATGTACAAGTAGTTTGCACACCTGTGACAACTATGTAAGTAACCGGTATTCTATTGATTAACTGTATCAGAATATAATAAAATTAAAGGTACCAATAGTTCTGTTGTGCATTTCGAAAATTAATATCCCTTTAGTTATGTATCAAGACCAAAATATTTGAAAATCCAAAACCTAATATGAACCCTGATAAAACCAAAAAGAAATAAAACTTAGCATGAGTGAGATACATTATTTCCAAAATTGTATAACTGCAAATTTCAATAAAACAATATCGCATGTCAGAAACGATGTACTGGCTACTGGGCTGGTGAGACTCTCGTGGACTTAAAGTCTATCAGCAGAGGTTTCGAGCTAGTTGCAGTAATAATACGTTTACTACACCAGATGGGCATTTCGACAATTAATGATTACTGTGTAACAGTAGTGTACATTTCCGTCTGACAGTTTAGTTAATGGTTTATTAGTCAAAGTTAAGTTTTTGTTCTTATTACATTTGCCAGAAGTAAAAAAGTGAAATGTATTTGGTTTATTAAATTAATGTATGGTGAATATGTTTATCTACCAGGGTTCACCTGATCTTGACCACATTGTAAGGGTTCATTGATGAACATTTAGTTTTTGTGATTTGAACAGTTTATTAAGAGATCAATAACAATTGGCCTATATAGTCATTTTGAAGTGTACATGTCTGTGTGACAGGGCACACTCGACCTTGAATTCATTTTCATAAAAGAGAGCCGAAAGATACCAAAGGGACATTCAAACTCATAAGTCGAAAATAAACTGACAACGCCATGGCAAAAAAAAAGACCAACTAAAAACTGAGCAACACGAAACCCACCAAAAATTAGGGGTGATTTCAGGTCCTCCGGAAGGGTAAGCAGATCCTGCTCCACATGTGGCACCCACCGTGTTCCTCATATTAGTACAAACCCGGTGATAAGACTAATTCGGTAGATTTCAATCGGAGAAAAGGGGACGGGAATGTAGTTACGACAATTGGAACATATCCGTTGTCATCTGTGGAATGGATATTCCATAACGGTCAACCAACTCGTGATGGCGACCGTAAAATTTACGAAGGGACGATTTCAACTTCACCACTTGGAACTTGGTTGAATAGCTTCTTTTCGAGCAGCAAAAAAAAGGTACTTTTCATGTCTTTCGGAGATGAAGGGGAATAGAATAAATCAATATAGTTGTCACCGGGTAGACAACTCTTGAAAGTTTTGTGGAGGGGTAGCAAAATCACTGACAAATGTATAATACAGGATAGATTTCTAAAAATTCTTAATGTAACAAATTCATGTAAACAATAAACAGCCGTTTGTGTAGCTTGCATTTGGGTTAGAATTCGAGTTATATTTTTATGCGTCACCCCTTGAATCCCTAAATTTTGCATACTTTTCATGATATTTTCACTGAATTTACATGCTTCACAAGCGTCCGGTAAAATCTTTTTTTCATTAAATACAAATTTTTTTCCATTGAGTATTTAAACACAAAATATAACGTCTTACGGTAAAGACTTTCAGTAATTTAGTCATTTTACTGAATAAACAGCCAATCCATTGCGATATTACAAAATAAAAGAATATTAAAACGTTATCGTATGATTTCGTATTAATTATTTTATAGATAGACCGTTTCATTATCCTTATACTGTCTAAGTTTTGTACAAAACTATACTGTTAGTTATGTGTGTTGAAAAAACAAGATTTCATACGGCGAGAAAAACATACGACAACGTTAACTTTAAAAAGACCATATGCATGTATCTGGTTATCTGTTCAAATACATGTATTCGAAAATTGATATAAAATGAATAACATCATTACCTCTATATTCATTCAGTGAATCGTCCATTTTTGAATTTTTGACCCTGCTTTTTCAAAATCCTCTGATTGATCATTTGCGTTTGAATGTAATGTTACGTACGTTAACAGTTTATTTCTTAGTCACAATAAGCTGTCATTGTACATACCTTGTAATTTGTAAACTACACCAAGTTTTTTCGGCAAGTCAATCGTATCCTCTTGGTGTTTGACAAATGATTTTTACAATGTGTGAATATCACTATTCTTTTTTTGTATCCTGTTTTCATATTCAGCAACTTTGCCCTCCAGAAACTCGATACGGTTACTTTGGACTTCGAGTTGCATTGACTGTACATTAAGACGTTTCTCCATCTCCATGAAACGAGCCTCGATCGATTCTTCATATGTCCGAATGTGAGGAACTGAAATTTGTCGTGCATCAAAGCATGCAAATATATCAAGTATTAATATCATTTTTGAACTTGTCAAAGAATTTGTGTGAATATTATTTAGGCTGAAGGTTTGATACCATTAAAACGTTAAAACCCGCTGCAATTGTTTGCACCTGTCCTAAGTCAGGAATCTGATGTTCAGTAGTTGATGTGGTTCATAAGTGTTTCTCGTTTCTCGTTTATTATATAGATTAGACCGTTGGTTTTCCCGTTTGAATGGTTTTACACTAGTAATTTTTGGGGCCCTTTATAGCTTGCTGTTCGGTGTGAGCCAAGGCTCTGTGTTGAAGACCGTACTTTGACCTATAATGGTTTACTTTTATAAATTTTGACTTGGATGGAGAGTTGTCTTATTGGCACTCATACCACATCTTCTTATATCTATTTACAGAGATATAACGTTCACAGGACTTTCATTAGTATAGTTAAGAAGCTTCCCTTTGTCCAAACTTTTCAACTTATTGTTTTAGTTTTACACAATATCTGTAGGTTTTAGATCATTTTCTCATCTTTTCTTGTTCTTTTATAAGAATCAAAGTCTTGTATGATGGATTTGCTAGAACAGCCAATTATGCTCAATTACAAATATTTATTGTAAATTTGACTTAGCCGACATGTTAGTTCACAATGTGAGTTTTCATGGTAAGGTTCGAGCTAATCAAAAGACTTAGAAAAAGTACATAGTATACCAGAAAGGTCAATTATTACGCTCAACGGAGAACATACGACATTTTATTTCATATGTTGTCATCCATTTTAGAAAATGAGCTGCGTCGGTTAGAAATCGACCTTATGCAAGTGCACGTATACATGAACATGTATAAGACTTTGATTAATTTTGAAAAATTCAAATACGGAATAAAACATGACTTTTGGTCTATTTTGAAAGAGTCTTATAACAACTCAATTTTTAAACAGTTACGGACTTTCCATAGAGATTTTCTCAACCCGAAATAGGTTGACAAATATATTGATATTAATATATTTGCATCAGGTCGATTTCTATCAGACGAGGCTCAAATGATAATGCTCATAGAAATTTTGCAACTCCCTAGGAAAAGTTAGTTTTTAATGTTCTGTTTTTGTTTGGTCGTGCTTCTACTGGTGACTCGTAATGTTTCTGTAGTGGCATGAAGTAAAAGAAATCAGTCTAGAAAATACGTTATTTTATCAATACTTAGGTTGCAACTACCTCGGGCAAAATAGATTTCGAATCGTTTTCATTGTTATGTTTTGGTCCTTTTATTGTTGTTGCTGCCAAAAGTTAATGTACTTGACTTTTGTTATCGGCATACTAAATGAAGTTGATTTTGGAATCACGTGTCGTATGAGAGGACGTCCACACTAAACACGTTTTTGTTATTGTCTCACTAAAAAAAGAAAAATTACACTTTATAAATTTGTTGCGTTCGAAACGCTTTTCTGGATAACCCTTCATCGCAAACGTTCATTACCAAATTGTAAAAAACCAAGGATGTATCACTACTTAAGGCGTATAAACACTTTCTTAAATATACGTTTTAGATTTTCAAATATTTTGGCCTCGAGACTCACTGAATAGACATTTATTGTCGAAATGCGCATTTGGTGCAGAAAAATTGGTACCGTTAACGTTATTCAAGCGTATTTGGTTATAAAAGGAAAAAAAAACTAGCATTTTAGTATCAGTGTATAAGACAACATTGCCAGTTCAGTGTTATCATTATAAGCATAATACATAAGGTGGATGTTAAATTATCCATTGATCTTTTATTTAATAAGCCACCCAGAGAAAGAAGTTCTACCGTTGTTGTCACTCAGAATGTGTCCATGAATTGGAAAACTTGAATGTGTTCGAACATAAACAGCATCTCCTTTGCTTGCTTTTATAATAGCAAATCCACTAACGGTATCCTGGTTCGTGCATACAGTTTCGCCTACATAAACAACGCCTTCAACATGGTCATTTCGAACAAGTTCAAAGGGTCCAGTGGCTTTAGAGCTTGATTCGTAATTAGTACATGCCATGCGAATAGTGTACGCAAAGGCATATAGTCCATCCAATGGTGCAGTAAATGTTCCAGTATATATATTATATGTTCCTTGGCTGTCAGTTATTTCTGTGTCAAATATAATGACATGATGGTTACTTGGACTATATTCATAATGATTCAAATATACATAAAACGCTGTTGCTTCAATGGAGTTTTGTCTGTAAGGTCTCAGGACTGAAAAATAAAGCAAAGTTAATCTCTTTACCATGTTGTATATAGACATGATTATAAAAAAAATCTGTAATTAACACCAAATTGTAATATGGACAAAAAGCTATAAATAAACAATACTGGATAATTCCGCATTTAAGAATGGTAATTGTTACCGGAAGCTAGCTGAAGAATTGGTATGCTGATAAAACATAATATTTTTTTTTCAAATAGAATAGCGGTCGCTTTGCTTCTTATATAAAATAACGCGATTGCCAATAAGACAACAATCCACGAAAGTCCAAATGACGTGGATTTAAGTCCATATATGGGACCGTATGGCGTACAATGAGCTAAAACCTATACTGTATAGTCAACTATAAAAAGCTCCGACAAGACAAAAAATAAAACAATACAAACGAAAAAACCAAAGGCCTGATTTATCATACATCAATAAACAAAAAACTAATATGACCGACAGCAATCAACGACAACCACTGGATTACAGGCTCCTGACTTGGGACAGGCACACATTCAATGTTGAGGGGTTATATATGTTTGTTATCGCTCAACCCTCCCATAACATGGAACAGTGGTGTAACAAGCCAACATAAAAAATAAAAATATCAGTTTGGCACTCAACATTAAGACAAAAGACACAAGGACCGATCAAAGAGTAGTCTTTTAAAACCTTATTCAAAGATTTTACTAGGGTGTTAGATTAATTTTCGTTAAGAAGGTGTATTTAAATGGTCTAAATGAAATATTGCTATCATTGTGTATACAGAAAAAGAGTTCAGAAGTTGGTAAAACTTGCGTCTAATCCTTTTGTATCATTATTCAAATAAAAATACTCGTCAACTTTAACACTGACAAGAGTTTTTTTTAACTGATGAAGTCGAAAAAAGTGTAGTTGTATATAAAAGGGTTTTATCTATAAACTTATCTTATAATCCGCTTGGTGTGCAGTGTCATTTTGTCACATTTGGCAAAAATGAATTTTTAACAGTAAAAACATCAAGTTCCTATATTTGTAGTAAACTTTATCAAACAATCATGATCAGTAATTGATATCGATCTCCTTATTGTTATGTTTATAAGTATTGAATATGATACATTGAAGTTCATCACAATATGACACGTAACGCCAAACAAGTGCAAACTAAACAATTAATTACATAAAACGCAAGGCTTTAGATGCCAATTGTTTAGAATCGAATTCCGCAAAGAGAATCTAACTTCTATAGTGATTCTATTTTTTCTGGTTGTAGAGGCATTAAAGTATAGAAATTGAAGACGTCGTGGCAAACACTCGCAGACCCATTAGAAAGGGTGAAGAAACAGCTCCATAAACACTAGGTTTACTATGTCTTTAGGAGAAAATGAAATTAGTTATGCGTCTTAAAATCATATGCTTGAATAAATAGTGTTATATCAAAAAAATGACTCGTGGTGGTGTCATAGTTAGTAAATTTATGTTTTGTTCAATTCATATTAAGCGTACAGAAGACCACAAAAGTGTAATTTCAGCCTGTCGACATTTGGGACATACAAGTCCTTTTCATTTGATCATGTTGTTCCACTTAACCAATTCGTCCGATTTGTGATAAAATTTTAATCCAGTAGGGACACCATTTGTTATTTTGTAATTATGTTCCTTGTTAGTTGATTACTACCTGTATATTAAGGTTATTTGAAGTATTTAGCTTAATCCACTCATCATTTATATTGTCCTTGTGTATTACAAAAGATCAATTACTAATCAAGTTGATCTGCATCCCCGTATTGCATTCGACTATATCAAATTGATATCATTTCACTTTAACCTCCCTCCAGAAATTCAAGACTGTCATTTTGGTTCGCGAACTGCAATGCTGCTTCACAACCAAATCGTAACCTCATCTGGTGGACTGTTAGCCCCGGGAATATCACCAGGTCGGTAGCCAGTACTTCGATAGTGGCATGAAAACAATGATTTTGTTTTATTGAAATTTGCTGTAATTAAATTTGGGAACTCTTTGTAAATTAAGGAATGTATTTCCCTGAAGTAAAGCTATGATTCCTTGTGAGTGTTTGGCAATATATTTGGTCCTAGTTGGTTTTATCAGCCCTTCAACGTTTTTATAAGGTTTTTTGTTTTGACAATAAGCGAAGAGAGGTACAGTAAAATTGGTACCATTAATGTTATTTCTCCATATCCATAAAGTTGCTCTATAATGCAAGTTTTTATGTGTCAATGTCAATAATTTTGTAATAGTTATACTAGTATTTTTATAGATTTGAACGTATATTCTCAACTTTTCTTACTTAGATTGTTACTTAACTACTTTTGGATGAAACAAAAAGATTCATTAGGGTGAGAGAAGAATACTAAACAATGATAAAATGTAATCATCTCAGTATCTTGTTAAATGCGTTTGATTATAACATATAAATAATGTAAAATAATATTATGTACTTTCCTATAGTGTAACGTCCAAAAACTGCATTCTTGACCAGGCTGTTTCGAAAATATTTGAATGCTGATGGTTTTACTTAAAATCAAACGGTTCACTTTTAACTTTATGTTCCTCAGCATTAATAGTCTGTCAGTGTGCATACTTTGCAGTTTATGTACAGCAAATAGATGTCAATCATGCTTTATGCCTGATGAAAGAATTTTTATGTCATCCCGGTTTACCTATTCAGCAGACTTAGATAATCGTATTCTCAGTTTGCACTCAAGAAATTTGGTACGGTTACTTTGGGCTTCAAAATATTCAAATATCTTACAAATTAAACAGTGGTTTACCTATATTCAAATATTGTATACATATTAAGAATACACAAATCAAGGTAAAGAAAATCTTGCGGGAGCCTAACACCAAACGAAGCTAGACCGCGTAATCCAAACATCATAAATTATTCGAAATTTTTCAGAACACTTTTAGTCTAAGCTTAATGCTTAAAATGATAAACTTGCAAAAGAATTTCACCTTCAATTGACAGATTTGTTTATCAACCTATCATTTTTTGCCTCATTGTAATGTATGATACTTTGAACAGAAAACTTTCAAAGTTGAACAAAACGTATGAATGCATGGATTGTCCCTTTCGGCTTGTTTTTCAAGTAATTTTGTACAATTTATGCAGGTGCAAACGTAAGCCTCTACTTTAACATTTCCCAATCGTTTACAAGTCTTATAAGAACTGTAACTCATATCAACATTGGTCGATGTATAAGGTTGCAGATAAAAATTTAACCAATCAAGAAATGATATTAGTGTGGTGAATCGTGATGTAAAGGGAAAAAAGCAATGTTCTCTGTAAATGGCAAAAGAATATACGTTTCACTAAAATATGATCTTGTATACAAAAGTCAGCACTGAGTGCTGACTTGCAATACCATTGATACCTCAATATGTATAAATTTCCTGTTTATAAAACGCTAAACTCATTCTAAATACTAAGGTGATTTTACCTCAAGACAAAGATAACACTGGTCATATTTAGCACAACGTCTAGGATTCTTTAGGTTTTAATTCTTTTCATCTATCTTCCTAGCTGGTGAGTCTTGTGTAGACGAAACGCGCGTCTGGCATACAAAATTATAAGTCTGATATCTTCGAGTTTTAACAATGTGTCCTTACAGCAGACTTCGAAATGTCATTGTTATTTAAAAATAACTATGCAAGCTATGTTAAACATTTTATTAATTTACAAATGGCTCTCAAGAGCCTGAATCGCTCACCTGTAATTTTTTGCTTAAATCTTTCATCAATGATTATTTTTGCTTTTCAATAAATATTAATGAGTGGCTTAAAAATGCCAAGCAAAAAAATGCATTTTACCCATATGGCTATGTTTCTTGACGTACAAGGAAATAAAATACAAACTTTATGCTAGATACTCTGAAACTCATTCAGCCCAAGTTTGGCTGAAATTGATTCAGTAGTTTCAAAGGAGAAGATTTTTCAAAGTAAGCAAACTAGATGAACAAATTGTGAAAAATTGTCTTTAAAGGACAATATTAGCTCCTTAAGGGGTCAATTGACAATTTTGGTCATATAAAAACTCATTTGTAGATCTTACTTTGCTGAACATTTATGCTGTTTACAGTTTATCTTTATCTATAATAATATTCAAGATAATAACCGAAAACTGCAAAATTTCATTAAAATCATCAATTCAGGGGCAATGAACATTTTTACCCAATGTCAGATTTGCTCTAAATGATGCATTAGTTTCTGAGATATAAGCCAAAAACTGCATTTTACCCCTATGTTCTATTCGTAGCCATGTCGGCCATTTTTTTGACGAAACAGAAAATAAAATACAAACTTTATACTAGATACCCTAAGGACCGTTCAGCTGAAGTTTGGTTGGAATGGGTTCAGTAGTTTCAGAGGAGAAGATGTTTGAAATAGTTTACACCGGACGGACGACGACGACGGACGACGACAGACGGACGACGACGGACGACGACGGACGCCAAGTGATGACATAAGCTCACATTTCCTTTGGAAAGGTGAGCTAAAAAGCGATTATTCAAAATTTCCTGTACAATTTAACGAATTGAAAGATGCCAAAAAGTATTATAATTTGAGTTACAATTTTCAAGAATCAGTAATGAGAACAAATTCGTCCCGCCATCAAAATTATAAGATGGCAATTTGTTGTATAAAATGTTGTTTTTTTCTGACTAAATAACATGCATAATTTTACTTTTTATTTAACGATATTATTTATCGAATTAGCCAACCACAAAAAGAAGTCCTTCCGTTGGAATCGCTGAGAACATGTCCATGCATTGGAAAAGAAGAATGAGTTCGGACGTAAAAAGTGTCACCTTTTCTTGATTGTACAATAACAAATCCACTTGCGGTTTCCTGGTACTCGCATCCTGTTTCGCCAACATAAATTACACTTTGGACATTGTCGTTACGAATAAGTTCGAAAGACCCTGAGGCTCCGGATGATGTGCAAGCCATTCTGATTGTATACACAAAGCCATAAAGCCCATCCTCAGGGGCGATGAATGTTCCACTATATTTGTTATAAGTACCATGATTGTCTTCAGTTTCTGTGTCGAATATAATGATCTTTGAGTTACTTGGACGATATTCATAATGACTCAAATGTGCGCAAAACGCCGTCGCTTCATTGAAGTTTCGCCTAAGTGGTCTTTTGACTGAAAATTGTATATATCTATATATAACTCAAGTGAAACATTCGAATATTTTCTATATAACATATAACAATTTTGCACATAGTGGCCTTCGAAAATAGTGGAATTAATTACTTTAGGAGTGTCAAGAACTCGTTAGAAGTACTTGATAAATTACATGCATATATTGGTGATTTTGAATCTATTCAAAGTTTTGATTTTTCTACCCTATATACCACATTGCCTCACATTCTCATTAAGAAAAAATTCACACACCTAATTAAATGGGCATTTAAAAAGTCAGAATGTGAATATATATGTTCAAACTCTTTTAGGTCATTTTTTAGTAGCAATAAACAAAAAAACTATGTCAATTGGACATGCTTTGATACTATATATGCCCTTGAATTTTTACTAGATAACATTTTTGTTCGCTTTGGAGATTCCGTATATCGTCAGGTTATCGGAATTCCAATGGGGACTAACTGTGCACCACTTATTGCGGACCTTTTTTTGTATTGCTATGAGTTACAATTTATGACAAAAATCAGCAAAGACCCATCGAAACAACATCTGATACACAAATTTAATAATACTTTTAGATATTTGGATGATATTTTGGCTCTCAATAATGACGACTTCAGTATGTATACTAAAGAAATGTATCCTGTTGAACTTACTTTAAATAAAGCTAATACTAACAATGACCACTGCCCTTTCCTCGATCTTGATATCTATATCATTAATGGAAAGCTTAATACTAAAATATATGATAAAAGAGATGATTTTTCATTTCCTATCGTTAATTATCCATTTTTAGATGGTGACGTTCCCTTGTCACCATCTTACGGTGTTTATATATCTCAACTTGTACGATTCGCTCGTGTATGTAACAATGTTTTAGATTTTAACGAGAGAAATTTATGTATTACTGAAAAATTATTACACCAGGGTTTTCGATATCACAAACTAGTCAAAACATTTACTAAATTTTATCATCGGTATAAGGACATCATTCGTAAATATAGCTCAACATGCAGACTTCTTATATGTTCAGGTATTTCACATCCAATTTTTTATGGAAATATTCTTTATAAAGCACAAAAATGTCAGTATTCACCTCTGAAGCTAACAAAACCTTTAAATAGACTTATTGAGAAGGGATATAGTTACGATACTGTTGTCAGGTCATTAAAGATTGCATATTTTGGCGTTAATATTGATTCACTTATAGGGTCTTTGCATCGGCACTAAACACATTTATTTAAAAACCAGTTGTTGGCATGACACGGGTTATGTTCTTCTCATATATGTTATGATGGTATGATACTAAACCCTAACGGGAAGGATTGTGCCTGATATTCATATGATGAAGACATAATCTTTCAATCAGTTTAATTGAGGTCTGGAGCTGGCATGTCAGTTAACTGATAGTAGTCTGTTGTTATTTATGTATTATTGTCATTTTGTTTATTTTCTTTGGTTACATCTTCTGACATCAGACTCGGACTTCTCTTGAACTGAATTTTAATGTGCGTATTGTTATGCGTTTACTTTTCTACATTGGCTAGAGGTATAGGGGGAGGGTTGAGATCTCATAAACATGTTTAACCCCGCCGCATTTTTGCGCCTGTCCCAAGTCAGGAGCCTCTAGCCTTTGTTAGTCTTGTATTATTTTTAATTTTAGTTTCTTGTGTACAATTTGGAGTTAAGTATGGCGTTCATTATCACTGAACTAGTATATATATTTGTTTAGGGGCCAGCTGATGGACGCCCCCGGGTGCGGGAATTTCTCGCTGCATTGAAGACCTGTTGGTGACCTTCTGCTGTTGTCTGTTCTATTGTCGGGTTGTTGTCTCTTTGACACATTCCCCATTTCCATTCTCAATTTTATTTCATAGGAATAGTTGGTCATAAAATAGAAAAGTCATTTCTATTTTAGATACTTTGTCAGATGTATATTAAATTAAATTATCCGGGAGCACTCCTTATTCCAGGCGGTATAACTGTCAAATAACATCTGTAGTTTAAGTTGCACAAACAACATTCCACTCGTACCTTTTTTTTTTAAGGAACCTCGGTCGCTAGTTTTCGCTATATTTATACGATGGGTACCTTGTCATGCGTGTGTTAAATAAAGGTATATAGACGAAAACAAATCATAGACAAGTGCCTGTGCGACAGTTCCTTTTTATAATATTTGAACCATCAGCGTCCAGTAAAGTATACACATACTGTCTTTTGTTTCGTGTGTTCTGGTAGGTAAGTACACTAAAAGTACACCTTTTCGTGGGGTTTTCTACCATAACACCCAATGCATCGACATTTGAAATGTTAACGTACTTACCTTTGCTTTCCTCTGCTGGGGTATTTTGTATTTTTGGTCCTTTTTCGTTCCCACTTATTTCATCTCCAATTTTCATGTCTGATTTTGAATTGAATTGATGCTTATTAGCAGTTTTTGATTGTTTATTGTTCAGGAAAGCTTTACATTTAGTGTGCTGTTGATACATCATACTAAAATTTTTATGTAAATCATCTATATCTTCCGTATACTTTGTCACAGTGTTTTCCAGTTTGCCGATAACTATATTTTGTCTTTGGAATCTATGCTCACATTTATCAATATCAACATTATAGAGTTTCACCGACTTCTCCAGTAGTTCGATACTTTTTTTCTGGTTTTCGAGTTGAAATGATTGTTCAAGTAGACGTTTCTCCATCTCTATGAGACGATCCTCTACTGATGCGTCATATATCCTAATTTCCGAAGCAGCAATACTAATCCGGGCATGAAAACATACAAACGTCATACACAACATTAATTTCAAAACCATTATCACGTTTTCATGCAACTTGTAACGAACAGAATATAATATGTCCAGGTCCTTCACCTGTACAGATAACAGTGCCTATGTTGACCCAGACAAGGTGCTTTGACATATACAGATTATCATCATAATTAGAGGCTCCAGTGAATCAGTAGTCTCACATGGCATGTTTGCATATGGTCGATTTAATGCATTAAAACGAATTATGTGAGATGGAAACTGTGCAAGTCAATATCTTGTTTTGTTTAAAATTGCACACCAAAATACCCATGGGAATCTTACACATTTGTAAACATAAAGCAGTATGCTGTGAAAGTTGCTATCAAAGGCCCAAATAAATTGACAATATATTGACAATAAGATGTATGAAATATTGTGGTATGCCCAATTTTCATTTTGAAATCTCAAACACTCACTCAGAATTATATAATAATTTGTATAGTATAAATATTGAAAACAGAGGATTGCCAGCATTCACATCATCACATATCTAGAAAAAAATTAAAACACCGGGTACTTACTATAAATTTGCAGTCAATAAAATCCTAAAGTAGATCTTATCATTGAATTCTGTAAACGAAGCATATTTTTTTGCCAATGAGATATGGCTCTCTAAAAAGAAATCTGACAGAGAATAGGGAAGATGTTGGATTGGTACTGACTGGTTTACATACATTACTGTTCTAGATATACGAAGATGTGGTATGAGTGCCAATGAGACAACTCATCATCCAAGTCACAATTTGTAAAAGAAAACCATTATAGGTCAATGCACGGCCTTCAACACGGAGCCTTGGCTCACACCGAAGAGCATGCTATAAAGGGCCCCAAAAATTACTAGTGTAAAACCATTCAAACAGGAAAACCAGCGTTCTAATCTTTACACAGATTGCGGAACCATCTTGTCGAAACTTTATTATGAAGGTAAAATCACACTTTACCTCTGTACATACTAACGACCACCATCTAATAAAGGAGAGTTAAAATGAGAGTTATTGCAAGAAAACAATTTCAAACATCCGTGTAATTGCAATTTAAATCTTGTCCATATACAGATTTGGATACTTGTCACCAAAGCTTATGCACTTTTACAGCAACAGCTCCTCCAATTATTCCATGACATCAATCAGAAACAAGAACACGCGAAATGGTACAACCTTTGGCCTCCTTTAGGTAACTTCATTTGTAAATAGAGTTGAAACAATACCACCGATTTATGCAGCAATCCTGATTTAGTCCATATAAATAAAGATATTTCTGCCACAAAGCAAACAACAAGCCAATAGAGTTCCAAACAAACTGTGCAGAAATAGAGATCTCATAGATACTTACACTTCGCTAAAAAAAGATCAGGACAAAATAAGTTAATATGAGCCTTGGAATACATTCAAAATTTATATCAAGGAAACAGTTTGAAAGCTTTTTCCTACAACATAAACGGTACAATTTTTACTGCACCGATACGCATTTCGACAATTACCGTCTCTTTAGTGATGCCTGGGGCCCAAAAATTTAGACATTCAAAATCTTAGATAAACGGCGGAGAGCTTATAAAGCAAAACAAAAAGACCAAAAGTAAAGCCAAAAGCGGACATCGAAACAGAGCTATGCATAAGGAAGATACGTTCCTCAATTTAAACGTATTTACAAAATAGTTTCTTGTGTTCTTTCTTGAAGCCTTGTTTGTCTTTTCGTCGCCTTTCGGTTTTTTTTATTTGCCCTACAGTAGTCGGTTTCTCTTCGAAACAAGTTTCAAATGTCCCTTTGGTATATTCCGCTCGTTATCTTTTGAATTATAGTATGGATTGAAGGCAACAAGTTCATGTGAGGCCCAATTTTTACTTTTTTTTAAAAGTTGAAACAAACTTACATTGTTGTCAATATAATAGAATTCTATCCGACTGTCATACAAGTGAGAGGTTTAGCTAGCTATAAAACCATGTTTAATCCACCATTTTCTACGTAAGGAAATGCCTGTGCCAAGTCAGGAATATGAAAGTTGTTTTCCATTCGTTTGATGTGTTTGAGCTTTTGATTTTGCAATTTGATAAAGGACTTTCGGTTTTGAATTTTCCTTGGAATTCGGTATTTATGTTATTTTACTTTTTATTGATAATCACCTGTTACATAAACCCAAAGTTGTCCATGGAAGCAATTAAGAGAGCCCGCATTATTACAGAGTTTCATTTGTCGGGGGGAAATGCAAATGAGGGGGAAAAAACTCCCATTAAAAATAGTCATGTTCTATCTATATATTTATACATCACGCCATGATACTTTGAGTCCCAAATAATGAATTAAATGTACGAATCGCACCAAAATGGCAAGAACATTCAGGCAGACCTTATCACAAAGCGACTGCCGAAAACCCCAAGAAGATCTTCAATCTGGGATGAAATGGGAAGAAGACTGGCTCATGTCTTTCCACCCTGAAAGTGTAATAAAATGAAAATGAAAACCAAGAGATATCCTGATCACTTCTACTACAACATGCACGACGACATATAAGAATTTAATAAAAATGCAAAATACATGCATATCACACTTTCGTCTGACCTAAAATAGGATACGCACATCCAGCTAACTGCAACCAAAGTTTTAGTTAAATTTCTCTTATTGTTGTTTGTCTCTTCCTTGTTTTTACTTCAAGCCATATTGTTGTCTGTTTTGATTGGATTATAATTTTCCCATTGCCAATTTGGTATTTTCTGGCTTTTTTTCTAACAATATAATAAAATATGTTTATCGTCAATTTGTACATTTTCCCTTTGATCTTACTACCTAATATTGGATCATGGACAGGATTTGATACCCGAAAATATTAGGCAATGACGTCATGCATCAGTGCAGCAACGTCACGTGCTCAAGTCCATCTTCGTCAATGTATAAATGAAATGCACGCGACTTCATTCATACAACCGAACAACTATCTCAAAGTTTGTACGCGTAAAAGTAGTTTTACTTTACTATGGCATTTTTCTTCATATTCTAACCAAAAAAATATAGTTAAGACGAATTGCCGATAAAAAGAATAATGGCATTTTTTTGTACTGACTTCATCGGGCTCGAATATCAGATCGCCCTAGCGGGCTCGCTTAATATTCTTACTGATAAAGTCAGTATCTAAAACAAAAATGCCATTATCTATATGTATCCGAATACTTTTGTAAACAAATTTCAAAGTTCAATTAGCTTAACTAGATAAAACCAGAGGCTCAAAAGAGCCTGTGTTGCTCACCTGTATCTTCAAAAAAAACATTTTTTTTGGTAAAAATCATCATGAAACGGTAATAACTCTTATAAAGGGTTAACTGACAATTTCAGTCATGTTGAAATATTTGTAGATCTTGTCTTGCTTTAAACTTTTGCTATATAAAGTTTCTTTCTATCGATTTTAGTTTTTTAAAATAATAGACAAAAATGCAAAAAAATAGGAAAAATCATCATTAAAATACTAAAACTGACGATTTCGGTCTTGCTGAGTTATTTGTAGATCTTGACTTGTTGATCATTTTTGCGATTTAAGTTTCTTTCTATCTATTATAGTTTTAAAGATATAAGGCAAAAACGCCCAAAAAAAATTGGAAGATATTGTCTTGCAAATCATTTTTCCTCTTAAAATTTCTCTGTATCTATTATAGTTTTATACAAAAATGAAAAAAAAAATTTGACATTTAAGGGCTATAACTCCTATAAGAAGACGTCCGATAGTTTTGAAGTAAATGGAAAGCAGGTAAATCTCAATACTCTCAACATTTTGCCCCTGTCATATTTTCTCTATTCATAGCAGTTTTCAAGATGATAGACGAAACCTGCATTTTACCCCTTTGTTCTGTTTTAGTCATGTCCGCCATCTTTGTTGACAGGTAGGTTCATCGGACACATATTTCAAACTAGATACCCAAATAACGATTGTGGCCAAGTTTGGTCAAATTTGACCCAGTTGTTTCACATAAGAATATTTTTGTAAAAGTTAATGTACGACAACGACGACGACGAAGGACGCCAAGTGATGAGAAAAGCTCACTTGGCCTTTTGGCCAGGTGAGCTAAAAAGAGGGGGGAATTAAAAGAAGCCAATAAAAAATCCTCAGTCCAATATTAACAGAAATCAAGATTTATTTAACCTTACGTATGGTAACGGTAATGAAGATAGTAGGAGTAATAACATATTGCTATAAATCATCGTTAAACGCAAAGAGAATGCGTTTGGAAGGCAATGCATACTATGTTAACAGCATCAAAGCCAGTTCTCTTATAACTTCACATGATAATATACAGTTTCCAGATGTTTGACAGGCAATTACAGAATTTAAAGGGATTTAAATTAAATTTTTAAATTGTTACTGAAATTGTGCGTTTCTATGCCTATAATCTTATATTTAGGACAAAACTTTGTTGATTTGGATTTAAAACATAAGCTATAAAGACATAATCCAAGTTCGTGAAGCAAAAACGAACTAATAACTTGTTCTATTATAGTTTATGTGCACTTCAAACGCATGCCAACAAATCCTTTGTAAAATTAGTGCATTTTCTCGTTTTTGTAAGTATAGAAAATCAATTTATCTTTGCATCAAATCTATGTAAATATCAAACATATCTAGTTCAATCTTTAAATATATCTGAGATCATTTCACGTCACCTATGGAAATATTGGATCCTAAGTTACTAGTACTGAATTATTTTATTTCTTTTATTTTCTTTCAAGGTGACTCAATAAATTATAAACTTAAATTATATTGTTTTATCCGGTGTCTTTTTCACAGATCTAACTAAGAGCTTCTGATCTTGAGCGAAAACTACTTAAGTGACATTAAAACATTTTGAAAGTTGTGTATTTGTAAAGTGCAGGCTATGCTTACTCCGTTTATACTTCATGCATTTTCTAGTCTGTTTTATACCTGAATTTAAATCCGTACTGAATATCGGTATGCTTCTTTAAATATAACTGTTGATTTTGGATTCGTCTTTTATTTTAAAGGTTGTTATGTTATGCAGTGGGCATATATCAAATAGTTGATGTCATTGGTACTATTTTATTTATTTAATTAGCCACCCAGCAAATGAGGATCTTCCATTTGCATCACTAAGAACATTTCCGGATTTTATTAGAATGTGTCCGAATATAAACAGAGTCGCCTTTGCTTGCTTGTATGATAGCATACTTTTTCACTTACATAAATAACACTTTCAACATTGGTATTTCGGGCCAATTCAAAAGGTCCAGAGGCTGAGTTAAGATTAACATTAGTAAAACATGCCATTCTGATTGTGTATAGAAATCCATATAGGCCATCGAATGGGACCATGCAAATTCCCGTTAATATATACGTCCCTTGAATGTCTGTCCTTTTCACATCAAATACAAGGGTATGATGGTTCTTTGGAAGAAGTTAAAAGTGGCTTAAATATGCATAAAATGCTGTTCCGTCATTTGAGTTTCATGTTGAAAGACTTTTGACTGAAAACAAAACAATAAATTTTGCTGATTGAAATAGCGGTGTGCTATCTACCATGAATAATATGGTGCCTGTACGGAAAAATTAAATGCAGAAAAAAGATAAAATATTTTTGCATGCAACTCTTGCTAGAAGCGAATTTATCAGAAAATCAAATACCAAATACAATTCTAGTAAACACATTACCTATAAAACATTTGCAAACTAGAGATAATCGAAAATGTATGTATATATACAAATATCACTTGTTTGTTCTTACTTTACAAATATATATTTATATACTTATGCGATTGTGGTCAAATATGATTATTTCCCGAGTAATAACCACATTTTAGAATGAGCTTTTGCTATTACTTGACGTAATTCATTCAGTCTAGCTTAAACTGAAAAAAAATTCTCTAAATCCATTAGGTGCCTTGATAAAAAATCGTGTATCAACATTTGGACAATAATGCCGATATTAATCAAAAGTAATCTCCAACATAAAGGGAAGTGCATTGGAATACAATTGGCAAGAGTGGTTAAACAATGATAAACTAGTTAGGTATGGTGCAGATGATGCCTTGAACATATTTGGCTAAAACTCATAACAGATACCAGACTTATAATTTGTATACTAGTCGCGTGTCTCGTCTACATACGACTCGTAAATGACGGCTCGAACAAGTGAAAACATGAGTTTTGATTATGTATATTTAGAATAGTATATCGATTAAAGAGATTTCAACATCGGTAAACTACTGCCATAAATATACCATATATCCATGAGACAGAAATGCCATCTTTTAGATCTATCTGGTTAACGTTTATAAGGTTTTGTTCCATACCATTTCACATCGGATGATAGAGTAAAAGTCAAAGGTCGTTTGGGTGCCCAAATAATTGATATGAAATGTCCATCTAAATTACCTCTACTTTCCTGTTCTTGGATGTTTTGACTTTTTCTTTTTTCCAAATTAGAATCTCCAAATTGGATATCTGATTTCAAATTTAACTGCTGCTTATTTCTAACCTTCAAAAGTTGACTCTTTAGAATATAACTACGTTTGACATATTTAGTTTGTATTTGCAACACTTTCATATCTTCCATATAGTTTGCACAAGTGTTTCCAGCATGCAGATAATTGTATTTTGTTTTTGAATCCAATTTTTACATCCATTGATATCAACTTTATAGCGTTTCATTCGTCCCTCTAATAATTCGATACGGATTTTCGAGTTGCAATGATTGTTCAAGAATACGTATTTCCATCTGTCTGAAACGGGCCGCTACTGATACTGATGTCCAAATTCCCAAAGCAGCAATACGTTTCATCGAAAGAAAACATGAAAAAATCACACACAGGAATAATTTCAAAATCATTTTCACTATTAAGTACCACTTGTAAGAAAAGAATAGTTTACGTTTAGGTATTTCACCTGTACAGATAATAATGTACAGCGAACCAGATTTGGAGTTCCGATATATCTAGATTATTGCATAAACAAATTTTAACAGAAGACCATTATCGAACTTCACAACGATGAAAAAAATAAAAAACCCATGCTGTTGTAGTCTTGTTAAAGCTAATGTGTCCAATTCGATAATAGAATGGAAAATTTATACATGTATACATGTTTTTAATCATTTGCCACTTGCAGTGGTCCACCAACTTATCAATATAGATTTAATGCAGTTTTGACAAAGTAAAGTTTTTAAAATGAAAATCATGCTTTTTCTGAAGTCATGACACCTAACCTTATTAAACACAATCAACTGTACAATGTTAACAAAAATACAAATATGATATCTCTTTATTGGAAAGCGATATGGGTCCTTATCGTCGTCGAAAAGTTTCGTGCAGAACTAACGTGCAGTCTTCCGATATGTATGAAACATATGTTGTGTACTTTATTTATATATCAAATCAGATCAATAAGATATAGGCAATCGTAAAATGTAGCTGTATATTATCTACATAACATAACTTGAAACTAAAACACTAGGCATTCTCATTTGTTTCCTTTATTTTATTTCCTTGAATGAACTCGTGCAAATAAAAAAAAAAAGAATCGATAGAGCAATGCATAATAGGTTTCCATGGGAATGCCCATTGTTGGCCAAGTTGTCCGTCAATTTTAGCAAGCCAGACTTGTTTCTTAATTGTGCAGGTCCACACCCCAAAAATTATTCTCCAAATTTTCTGATTTTTTTATAAACGAACCAACCAAAGTTATGATTTCATTTAGTAGTATTGTTGCCATGTAATTATATGTTTCCTAGATATTTGACTTCCTCGGAAGTTATCATTTCATCTTATAAAAGTAATCCTTCATTTATATTTGATGTTATCTAACAAGTAATAAAAGTTCTATTCAGGAACATTTTGGATCCCCGCCGGTCTGAAAATGGTTCCACGTCGAACTCATGGAAAGTTTTATTAAACAATATTCATCCAAATTTGAATATGGCCTTACAAGAAAGAAATGAATGCTCTGTTAACAGATGAATTTACTGGATGGCGAGTCAAAAATCATTAAACCCTCCTGAAAGGTGCTGCGTTGGTTATTATTCAAATTTCACCTCCACCCAGTGAAACTGTGTATATAGATGATGATGTTAACAATTTGGGTAATGTGTTGCAAATTATACTTTTGTGCAATGTTTTGCTTTAAGGGATATCAGAACAGAACATAACAATTTTTATCAGAGCTGAAAGTATGATTATCAGTAAACAAAAATGTGTGCATTGCTATTCAAAAGATGAAGGTCAACATGGACTTCAAAACGTTTATATGCATATCATAAATATTTGTAAAAAGACTGCACTTACAGTTAATAGCACTGAAGCGGAAAGGAAAGCATTTAAACAGTCTTGAAAGCTAAACATTCTCGGGTGTTTTTCGTGTTTAATGCGAGTTATTGTCCTCATAATGAGCATTTTTGTCTGGAACCAAATACAAAAACATTGAGAAAAATTAGGAACGGGCACATAATTTTGTGTATTATCTAAAACCTCTTATGAAAATTGACTGGAAAAGAGCACTGTTTATATCTAAAAACTAGAAGAATGAATAATATTGCCTTGCCTTGGAGATCTTAAAAATCATAAATGAGCATTGTGCTTTTTTTCTACAAAATTAAATTGTTAATATTCATATAATTTAAGGCAACAGTGCATTTGGTACTCACTACCAAATGGGGCCAGAAATCTTGCCTTAAATGACCAGTTTAGAATTAAACATCCAGCTGGTGTTGTGACCAAAAATGTTTTTACAGTGCCTGTCACTACCCATTGCTCTCTCATATTTGAATTTTATTCAGGACTGTTTGTTGTTTTACTTTTGCTTCCTGCTTATTGGCTAATTGTTTTGATCCATGCTTTTACTAATGCTTTCTGCTCATGCTGTTAGTTTTAATTTGCTTTTATTTCAATGGGGTGTTTTGATCATTATATGTGCTTATGTGAAGTTTTATTTACTTTGATCAATGTTCTGTTTACTTTGATACTTATGTGTGCTTATTTTTACCTTTGCTTATTGTGTATATGTTTTAAGTACCGTTAGTTGTAAAAGCTTTCTAGAATTATGTGTATAGTCAATTGTATAAATGCGACATTACACAATCATTGAATTTTTATGAGGTTGATACAATGATTTATCAAACCCCAGAGATGTGATATTGACCAAGGCCAACGGCCGAGTGTGAATGCCATATCTCTGGGGATGATAAATCATTGTATCAACTGAAATCAAAAGTCAACAATTGTTTTATTATATGTCATTTTATTTTTCTCCATTTTTCTAGTATTTGCTCAAGATAATTTTAAAACTGTTCCCTGTTTTTATACTAAATATATCATCTGCTTTTGCAGTGGCTAATTTTCATAAGTGGAAATATTCAATAAAGTTTACTAAAAAAATACACCAAAAACAAGAAAAAGAAAAAAACAGGAATTTACATGACGTCATAAACCTATATCCTTGACATTTCCTTGGAATATCTATATTTAGGTAAACGGACGCTGTTCCAAATCTTATATTAACCTCTCGTGATTTTTGCCACGGTGAATATGTTTTATCAAAGAGGATTTCCTATGCTTTAGCCAATGAGAAAACAGAAAATTTATAGTCATATAATACTCTTAATAAAATCTATTTGCTTACATAATAGTAACTGTGACCATGTTGATTAGTAACACCTTAAAAATAGTTGAGGTCAAGTCATGTAAAGTTTAGTTTCCCTTTTTGACCATGTTTCCAAGCATCCAAACTCCAAGATATAGAGCTGACATAACACTATAGTCATCATACTACAATCTGTAACCATTATACAATGTAGAAACATTAAGTCCATACCATAGTTGATGTCGGACAGCTTATAAACATGTATAGTAAACTAAGTTTTCTACTTTCACTCCCAAGTTCGTAATTTCAACCTTGTTTGGTACACTTTCTGGGGGTAGTGAACAATCATACATTGTATTATCTTTGCACTCAAAATATAGTGTTTACACACTTTATCAAGAATCTCAGGACCTCAACATTGAAATAAGTTTGTGATCTTTGATGTTCAAGCCTCAGATTCCTACCTTCTTTTTTAGATTTCTTCTTGACCAAGTAATCTAACAAAGGACATAATTTAAATCCACATGATATATTAGATTAGCAGATTTATGATAAGCTTGTTAAAAAAAACTTAGTTATTGAAATTTAAGTTTGTGACCTTAAATATCAAGGTAGAGATTCAAAACTTATTCCCATCATGCCTTATTTTGCTTATAAAAAACCTCATCATAGATACCATGATTGAAATTTTGTATGCCAACCACACTTTTTGTCTTCAAAAGACTCATCAGTGACGCTTGAATCAATAAAGTTGAAAAGTCCAAATAAATTACGAAGTTGAAGAGCATAGAGGACACAAAATTCCTAAAAGTTTCACCAAATACAGCTAAGGTAATCTATTCATGGGGTAGATATTCCTTAGTACTTCGAAAAATTCAAAGTTTAGTAAACAGTTAATTCATAATTATTACCATATCAATGATAATTCATGCTTATAAACAATTGTATGTTGTATCATAAATTAGCATCAGGCAGTATTTAAGATAACAAGCACACAATGATCTTGGGAACTCTAACATAAAACTAAACTGTGATTGTAACGAGCAAAAGATTCTGATATACGTTTTGATATATGTGAAAAATAATACATCAAATAATTCAAAGCAATATCCAAAATACAGAATGGACAATATCTATGAACAGACATTATTGCTATAGAGCTTCTACAACAAGTCAGCAGTGCACTAATAACCATCTGGATAAACTGATCAACATTGCCTATCAAAAGAAGAAATAAAATGCTCCTGCTGGGCGCAGCTTGATACGACCGGAGAGGTCGAACCCTGAACAGTTGGGGCAAGTATGGACACAACATTCAAGCTTGATACAGCACTGAATTTGGATTGTAATTAAATATTTGACACAGCATAGGTTTCTGACACAGAATGAATGTGGTCTAAGAACTTAAATTTTTTTAATTTACCTATTCAAACCAGATCATTATTATTTGCTTTTATATATAAATCAGAAATAACCAATTTAAAAAGGAAAACTTTGAAGAAAAAAAAATCCCCCCCACAAATTTTTTAAAACCCTTATGATTCATCACCCCCAATCTCAATCCCAGCCTTCCCTTTGTGGTATGGTACCTTGCAGTACAATTTCAGAGATATCCATACTCTTGAACACAAGTTATTGTCTGGAAACTAGAAAAATGCTTTTTTTTTGGCCCCAAATTCCTAAACGTTTAAGGCAATTACCCCCAAACTCAAACCCAGTTTTTCTTTGTGATATGGAACCTTGTAGTACAATTTCATAAAGATCCATACACTTACACACAAGTTATTGTCCTGAAACTAGAAAAATGCTTGTTTTTTTTTCCCTTTTCGGCCCCTAATTCCTAAAATTTTGAGGCAATTACCCCCAAAATCAATCCCAGCCTTCCCTTTGTGGTATGGTACCTTGCAGTACAATTTCAGAGAGATCCATACACTTGAACACAAGTTATTGTCTGGAAACTAGAAAAATGCTTATTTTTGGCCCCTTACGTCATACCAATATACGACCGCAAAATTTTTTTGGGGTCGTATAAAAACTACCATCAATCAATATTCAATCACTGAAGAAAAAATTATTCCTGTTTTTGTTTTTGATATATAATAAATAAAAGGACACCATATCTGCTCGCAATTCCATGTTCAGTTTGAGATCTAGGCTAAAATCGTATTTGGCATTGAATCTTTTAACAATTTTGTCTCACAATTCATATGGGCCTTTAACCTGACATGAGAATGTACTTAATTGCACAATCATATGTATCATGTTCAGTGAACCCTGAAATGAGTGCAAAACAGTCCTTTGGTATCTTACTTAATAAGTTCACAATAAAATGAACATGCATATTAATTTTCAAGTTCATGTGGCCACATCTTCATGATATCCTTAACCAAAAAATGGGATGGACTACAAATGAACAGCCAGACAGATTAACAGACAGACTAGGGGGCACATATAAACAACCTTTGAATGTAATACATGATTTTATTTGATAACATTTTTCATTATACATGTAGAAGCAACTCTCTTGAATGTTTTTGTTCATGTCACTATGATGATTCTGGAGGTTTTGAAGGAGGAGGAGGAGGGGGAGGGGCAATTGGTCCAGGACCTCCATGATGAGATGACACAGGTGGTGGAACAGGTGGGGGCACAGGAGGGGGTGGTGGTGCCGGCATGCCCAAAGGAGGTCCATGATGCATCCCTCCTGGTGGACCCATAAATGCTCCAGGTGGTGGTGGCATAGGGGGTGGAGGTCCAGGTCTCATCATTACTCCAGGTGGCGGAGGAGGTCTTGGTGGCATAGGCATCCTGTGTGGCCTTGGAGGAAGTGGCAGTTGTGGCACATTTGCTGGTGGAGGTGGTGGCTGTTGTTGTCCAGGCGGTGGTGCTGGAACTGGAATCTTGCCGTCTCCCTTAAAGGCAAACTGAAGGAAAAACTGAAAATAAAATCAAAGGGGGATTATAATACAAAACATATGTCATTTATGTGTAAATAAATGTGGAATGTGTCCATGGGACACAGATGATGCCCCAAAGACTGATTTTTGAAGTGCCAAAGAGCATTCAAACTTTATTGTCTAAATGCTCAGATGAAATGTGAAGAACAATGGGAAAAAAATCATTTTACCTATGTTTAGTATGCTTACACTAGTTTATTTAATTCACAATAGGAATTATGTACGAATAAAAATAGATATGTTCAGTATTCAAAACAAGTCCTTCTACTGTATGATTCCATTTATGTTACATAATGTTATAACCTGTTTTGTTTCCTTGTTCCAATGGGTCCATAGTTTCTTAGAGTCTTTGTCAACTTCCCTGCTTGGAACCTGTAAAATAAGATTATCACATTTTAAAGGGTTGTTTTAAGGAATATCAGGAATTAAACAATAATGTCAAAAAGCTTTAAGGAAAATTAAAACTATCAATTTAAACCATATTATTCACTCATAGTATTCAAACTTGCAACATACTATTTACTTATTTTATTTGGACAGTTTTATTAATTCTAATCTCTGCAGTAATTTATATATACTAATTCTTTATACAGAACAATATAAAATTTGTCATGAACTACCAATTTTGAAGAAAAAAATGTGATAAAATTCAGCAAATCCAAGTTGTAGTTGGAAATTATCACTTACTGAAGAAATGATATGTGTCATGTCAATATGATACACATTAAAGAAATATCTTCAATGTTGGATTCCCTGTAAAAGTGCTTCAGAGATTGAGCTACAAGTAAACATTAAAAAAATACTGATATACCTTAAAAGCTATTGTTTCGTAAGGTTCTGCTGCAAACAACAAATACTGCCACTTCCTGTCTGGTGGCTCCACCTTCTGTTCATAAGCTGCCATAAATCTGTGACGTGGCATGATGCCTTCCACAATTTCTGGGTAGTCAATCTGAAGTAAAATAAACAGATGAATCATTATTACATTTTTTTCACAAGGAAGACTTACTATGTAAAGTGTTAATTAAAAACATAACAGGATAAGAGCTGTCACATTGACAGCACAGGTTTTTTTTTATTTTGAAGTGCTTTCAGGCTTGTTTGATCTGTAATGTTGTGGCTAATTTCAAATCAATCATGGACCATAACTCCTGAACGGCAAAAGAGAAAATGTCAATATTGAGCTTGACCTCCATTTTTTCATCAGTAAAAACACATTAAAATTTTATAAGCATTTGTCGAAAAGGGTTCATAAAGTTGTTGTATACTGAAACCACATAAAGAACCATATTCCAATCTATCAAGGACTACTTATTACTGTAAATTCAGAAATTATTGCATGCATTTATTGTTGCGAATTTTGAAAAATGGACTCAAATGCGAGATTAATTATTGCGTTTTCAGGAAAATATGCATACAGTTATAGTGTCAGATATCTGAATGCGAGTTTTTATTATTGCAATACTCAAACAGTAGCATTATTCGCATTAATAAAAACCTCGCAATAATTTCTGAATTTACAGTATCATATTGAAAATAAACAATTTGATTCAATATCAAGCAATATCCAATTCTCAGTCGTTATGAATTTTAAATATTGCTTTTATAAATTTTTTTCTAATGGGAAATCAAAACAATATCTTCCAATTTTTCACAACCAAAGATTAACAACATGCTTTAATTGAGTATGAATTCAAAGTTTCTATTTTTTATAACTAATAACAAACCTGAAAAAGTAAGCTCTGCTGATGATTTTCTGAATCTCTCTGTTTTGTCACTGAAAAAAAAAAGTAATATTCTTTTCATACTTAATTTTATCATAAAACATTCCATATTTATTCAATAAATAACAATCATTACTTCATAAACAAATATAACACATATTATTCATTTTAAATTTCAAGAAATATTCATTTATTGTAAAGGCTAAACAGTTCCACTTCAAATTAACTTAAATACCTACAGACAACAAAAGAATATTGTTTAATGTTGCCTGCTTAAGATACAGCTGCAAACATTTCATACATATTAAGGACTAGAATAAGATAGATTTATGTAAGACAATGCCACCCTGAAATCCATATATGTTACTAAAATAATTCACCCTCTTAAATTTGTTTAAAGAAAACATCTAATTTAAGCAGATTTTGCGAATTGTTTTTGCAAACAAGACTTGTCTATACAGAAGTAAAATATCAAAACATCAAAGTGTAATATAAATTGCACTATAAAGTGACTTTCAGATTTGCTTTTGTTCCAGATTCCTTGCTTCCAGTGACTTGTCCCATGTGAACTGAACAGGACACAAGGTATGGATAATTCTTCCTGTATAAACATTAAAAAAGTTTCTTTTACACAGAGTTCCATGTTATAAATTTTTTTCCCCGAAATTCTAAAATTACATTTGAATACTAGTACATACAGTAATAAAACTTTAAGATGAATGTAAAATTAACACAAAGTTACCTTTATAACCAGGACGACCAATTTTCACAAATTTTTTAATGTCAACTCTTGGCTTTTCTGGTGCAGGCTGTTGGGGTGCTTCCTTAGCTTCTTTTGCTGCTCTGCGAGCTCTGAATGTAAATATATATTTGAAAATTTACTTAATCTAAAAATCCTTTTTGACCTTGTTTTTAATTATCTCTAACCTTTAAAAAGTTATTATCATGTCTCTTCTTGCTCTGGGTATTTGCAGAAAAAATGGCAAGTTGCATTTAATCTATAATGCTATGTGCAAATAAAAAAAATCAAGAAATAAAACAATTCTTATTCAAGGAATTCTTTAATATACGCATACATTTATTTTGCCTCCTGTGATAAATTCATAGAAACAATATAAAAAAAGCTTGTGGAAAAGAACATTACTTACAAATTAGCCTGATGCTTTTTTCCCTGGGTATGAGCTAAGTAACTGCCCTGTAATAATAATAAAGTGTTCAACTGTAGATATTTTATTATATAAATTACATAATGAATGATAAAATTCTTTTTTCATATGTTTTTGATTGCTATGTTTATCATACATGTTAATACTATTTGGGTGGTCAGATACTAATGATAAAACAGGACTTTACAATTAAGAATCTCTGACTTTCTTTTCATAAACCAAACCAGAAGAGTAAAATATTTTATTTTGAATTTGAATGCATCTATTCATAATTAAATATGTTTAGCAATTACTTAAGGTTAATTTTGAGCCCATTATTCTGTATTTATACTTCTTTGTCATAATAAGTTTAGTAGCTGTAATTGAAATTTTCTGTCAGTATATAATGCTAAAGGTTAGGGAGTTACTGGTTCAATATTCTTAACCAACTAGCATGAATTTACATGCAACAGTTCTCACAATGCCAACACTATGACAAATACTGTTCAAAGTTATCCTTGACTGTCAGCTCTTTTAATAAAACCTGCTATCATGCACAGACTGTCTATTAGATCAGATTGATTAATTGATTGTTCGTGTTTAATGCCACTTTCCGCACTCTTGGCCATATCATGGCAGCCATATGAAAGCTGACAGTGATATGAAAGATGAGTTCTTAAAGTTGATGATAAAATAACAATGTGCCCTCTTCTCCCTTAAAGGTTTTCTGCAATAATTCCATACATACCTCATTGTTATGTAACGTCAGACAGAGTTTACATTCGTATGATCCCAAATGATTCTTCATAAAATACGGATCCTGCAAAAAAAAAAAACCATATGTATATGTATAGAATTAACACACAGTTAAACAGAATGCAAATAGTTTTAAAGATCTAGATATAGTTTAGAACAGTATAATTGATTTAGCTAATTGGAAAGAATTATTATAATGAAAACTTGTCTTTCTTGTAAATGGTTTATGCAAAGGGGATGAACTTAATAGATTCAAATCAATTTCCATTGTTACTAAGTTAATGCCTCCTTTCTGGTCGTAATAATAACCCCCAAAAAATATATTCATAATCACAACTGAAAACTTTATGTTGAGTGGTAAGTTTACTCACTGTGATAAAACTTTAGAACTGTGAAGTTTAAACATTGAGTTATACAAACATTTGACAGAAGAAATCATTTTTAAATTAACAGCCTGCACAAGAAAATGAAAGATTGTGATATGTCTTTGGAATAAGTTCTTGTTCCACCAAATTCCACCCACAAAAACACCCAATTTCTTCCATCAACTAACTCATCCCAAATTTGAATTCAAGAAATACAATAATATAATTTTGTGCATCATGTTATAAGATTTTCTGTTTTCTTACAGACAGTCTTTTATATTGCCCTATGATAGGCTGGAATATCTATCTCTAGTCTTAGAGCTTTAATTCCTGTATCAGAAACCTTATTGTAACCTGAACACATAATAAAATGCTCCGCAGGGCGCAGCTTGATACGACCGCAGAGGTCGAACCCTGAACAGTTGGGGCAAGTATGGACACAACATTCAAGCTTGATACAGCTCTGAATTTGGATTGTGATTAAATATTTGACACAGCATAGGTTTCTGACACAGAATGAATGTCGTCTAAGAACTTAAAAATTTTAAATTGGACATTCACCTATTATGGTCCAATATCCAAAATCTAAATACATGGTTAGATTCAGCATATCAAAGAACCCCAAGAATTCAATTTTTGATGAAATCAAACAAAGTTTAATTTTGGACCCCGATTTGGACCAACTTGAAAACTGGGCCCATAATCAAAAATCTAAATACATGTTTAGATTCAGCATATCAAAGAACCCTAAAAATTCAATTTTTGTTAAAATCAAACTAAGTTTAATTTTGGACCCTTTGGACCTTAATGTAGACCAATTTAAAAACGGAACCAAAAATTAAGAATCTAAATACACGGTTAGATTCGGCATATCAAAGAACCCCAATAATTCAATTTTTGATGAAATCAAACAAAGTTAAATTTTGGACCCTTTTGACCTCAATGTGGACAAAGTTGATAACGGGGCCCAAAAATCAAAAATCTAAATACATGGTTAGATTCAGCATATCAAAGAACCCCATATATTCAATTTTTGTTGAAATCAAACAAAGTTTAATTTTGGACCCCGATTTGGACCAACTTGAAAACTGGGCCCATAATCAAAAATCTAAATACATGTTTAGATTCAGCATATCAAAGAACCCTAAAAATTCAATTTTTGTTAAAATCAAACTAAGTTTAATTTTGGACCCTTTGGACCTTAATGTAGACCAATTTGAAAACGGAACCAAAAATTAAGAATCTAAATACACGGTTAGATTCGGCATATCAAAGAACCCCAATAATTCAATTTTTGATGAAATCAAACAAAGTTAAATTTTGGACCCTTTGGACCTCAATGTGGACCAATTTAATAACGGGGCCCAAAATCCAAAAACTTAATACACGGTTAGATTCAGCATATTAAAGAACCCCAAGAATTCAAGAATAAAACCCCATTGAAATTGATCAAGAAATAAGCAATTTATACGAAGTATCTTCTTTTGCACAATACTGTGCAATTGAATATTTCTTGCTATTGCGCAATACTGTACAATTGACAATTTCTTGCTATTGCGCAATATTGTGCTATTGGATATTTCTTGCTATTGCGCAATACTGTGCAATTGAAGATTTCTTGCTATTGCGCAATACTGTGCAATTGAAGATTTCTTGCTATTGTGCAATACTGTGCAATTGAAAATTTCTTGCTATTGCACAATACTTATTAGATAATAATTTACACATCCTGTTTGGTGTGTATCTCCTACCATATCATTATTATTTGCTTTTAAATATTAATCAGAAATAACCAACTTAAAATGGAAAATTTTAAAAGAAAAAAAAAAGGAAAAAAAGGAAAAAAAAAGAAAAAAAAAAAATCCCCCCCCAAATTTTTTGAACCCCCTTATGATTCATCACCCCCAAACTCAATCCCAGCCTTCCCTTTGTGGTATGGTACCTTGCAGTACAATTTCAGAGAGATCCATACACTTGAACACAAGTTATTGTCTGGAAACTAGAAAAATGCTTATTTTTGGCCCCTTTTTGGCCCCCAATTCCTAAACGTTTCGGGCAATTTACCCCCAAACTCAATTCCAGCTTTCCCTTTGTGATATGGAACCTTATAGTACAATTTCAGAAATATCCAAACACTTACACACAAGTTATTGTCATGAAACTAGAAAAATGCTTGTTTTTTGCCCCTTTTTTGGCCCCTAATTCCTTAAAATTTTGAGGCAATTACCCCCAAAATCAATTACAGCCTTTCCTTTGTGATATGGAACCTTGTGGTACAATGTCAGAGAGATCAATACACTTACACACAAGTTATTGTATGGAAGTTACAAAAATGCTTATTTTTGGCCCCTTTTTGGCCCCTAATTCCTTAACCGTTGGTACCATAACCCCCAAAATCAATCCCAACCTTCCTTTCGTGGTATTGAACATTATGGTAAAATTTCATGGAGATCCATTCACTTAAACTAAAGTTAGAGTGCGAAAACCAATGTGTCTTCGGACGACGCCGGACGACGCCAGACGACAACGACGACGACGCCGGACGACGACGACGCCAACGTCATACCAATATACGACCAAAAAATTTTTAATTTTTGCGGTCGTATAAAAATTAAAGAAAATATACCTTGTTCAAGTCAATTGTCTCTAAAGCTAACTGACGTAGCCTTTCTCTTCTATCTCTGTTTGACTCAGAGGCCGAGGCTACTCCTCCAGACCCTGTCTTTCCTCCTGCTCTATGTTGGAAATCCATGGTCTATTTCAGATGGTCAATCTATAAAAAAACAGATATTCATGTATTAAGAAACAATTACATCAACTCATTTAAAATACACTGCTCTCAATTTTTTAATATTAAATGGTGTTATTTTATTCTATAGAAAACACATAAATTGAGTTCAAACAAAAATGAATCTGCTTTACTTCAGTTTTTATGCTAAAACAAAACAAAAAACAAATACAGAAGACAGCGAAAAATGACAACCACTTGGTTACAATTTTCATGCATCTGGCTTGGGACAAACACAAAACAATTGTGACAGGGTTAAACATGTTTGTGACTGTCCAACCCTCTCCCCCTCACCTGGGACAATGGTGTTACAGTACAAAAATAGAATAAACTGTAAAAATCAGCTAATAACGGACAAGGCTTATCAGATCGGCACAAAGCATGAAAACCACATAACACAAGAGTGCACACGCTGAAATGTCTCGCCTTCTTTACTAATCATTGATATTATGTTGATAGTCCTAAATATAAAGCTTTATTACAACTGTCACATAAAGTTAACATTAACCAAGTAACCTTAACATTGACCAATGAACCATGAAAATGAGGTCAAGGTCAGATGAACCATGCTAGGCAGGCATGTACAGCTAACAATTCTTCCATACAACAAATATAGTTGACCTATTGCTTATAGTTTAAGAAAAACAGACCAAAACACAAAAACTTAACACTGAGCAATGAACCTTGAAAATGAGATCAAGGTTAAATAAAACCTGTGTGACTGCCAAATAGATCATAAAATATTTCCATACACCAAATATAGTTGAACTATTGCATATAGTATTAGAAAAAAGACCAAAACTCAAAAAACTTAACTTTGACCACTGAACCATGAAAATGAGGTCAAGGTCAGATGACACCTGCCCGCTAGACATGTACACCTTACAATCATTCCATACACCAAATATAGTAGAACTATGGCATACAGTATAAGAAATACAGACCAAAACACAAAAACTTAACTATAACCACTGAACCATGAAAATGAGGCCAAGGTCAGATGACACCTGCCAGTTGGACATGTACACCTTACAGTCCTTCCATACACCGAATATACTAGACCTATTGCTTATAGTATCTGAGATATGGACTTGACCACCAAAACTTAACCTTGTTCATTGATCCATGAAATGAGGTCGAGGTCAAGTGAAAACTGTTTGACGGGCATGAGGACCTTGCAAGGTACGCACATACCAAATATAGTTGAACTATTGCACATAGTATTAGAAAAAAAGACCAAAACTCAAAAACTTAACTTTGACCACTGAACCATGAAAATGAGGTCAAGGTCAAATGACACCTGCCCGCTAGACATGTACACCTTACAATCATTCCATACACCAAATATAGTAGACCTATGGCATACAGTATAAGAAATACAGACCAAAACACAAAAACTTAACTATAACCACTGAACCATGAAAATGAGGCCAAGGTCAGATGACACCTGCCAGTTGGACATGTACACCTTACAGTCCTTCCATACACCGAATATACTAGACCTATTGCTTATAGTATCTGAGATATGGACTTGACCACCAAAACTTAACCTTGTTCATTGATCCATGAAATGAGGTCGAGGTCAAGTGAAAACTGTTTGACGGGCATGAGGACCTTGCAAGGTACGCACATACCAAATATAGTTGAACTATTGCACATAGTATTAGAAAAAAAGACCAAAACTCAAAAACTTAACTTTGACCACTGAACCATGAAAATGAGGTCAAGGTCAAATGACACCTGCCCGCTAGACATGTACACCTTACAATCATTCCATACACCAAATATAGTAGACCTATGGCATACAGTATAAGAAAAACAGACCAAAACACAAAAACTTAACTATAACCACTGAACCATGAAAATGAGGTCAAGGTCAGATGACACCTGCCAGTTGGACATGTACACCTTACAGTCCTTCCATACACCGGATATACTAGACCTATTGCTTATAGTATCTGAGATATGGACTTGACCACCAAAACTTAACCTTGTTCATTGATCCATGAAATGAGGTCGAGGTCAAGTGAAAACTGTCTGACGGGCATGAGGACCTTGCAAGGTACGCACATACCAAATATAGTTATCTTATTACTTATAATAAGAGAGAATCTAACATTACAAAAAATCTTAACTTTTTTTTCAAGTAGTCACTGAACCATGAAAATGAGGTCAAGGACATTGGACATGTGACTGACGGAAACTTCGTAACATGAGGCATCCATATACAAAGTATGAAGCATCCAGACCTTCCACCTTCTAAAATATAAAGCTTTTAAGAAGTTAGCTAACGCCGCCGCCGCCGCCGGATCGCTATCCCTATGTCGAGCTTTCTGCGACAAAAGTCGCAGGCTCGACAAAAATGACTCCCTCAGACAGACTACTCACAGTTACTGAAAGCTAGGTCAAATCTCAATTTCAATTATTAAATATTAAGAATGTATTCTTCTTCAATTACAGAAAACCATCAACATACTAATGTTTGCTTTTTCAGATAATATGCCTGGTATTTAGGTTCCAAATACAATGTATACAATTTAGAAAACAAAACAAATTAAAATAATATTTTGTTTGACATATTTGATATATATATGTATTTTTCTTATCTATCAACATGGACATTTGTTTAGGTTTTTGCTTAGTTTTCAGATTTGCATTTTTATTCATTAAGAATGATCAAAATAGATAATCTATTTATCACACCTATGGGCATGCGTCAACTAGCAATCACGACTTAGTGCACCCTTGAGAGTATCTGATGAAACATGTTTGGTATTGTCTGGAGATAGAACTGACTATAAAGAAGAATGCTTTGTGATGGAATAGTAATATTTTTGTTTACTATTTTTAGAGCATTATCACTTATTAGTCTAGTTTTGAGTCTTCCTTCTTGAAGTGTATACCATCAAAGTAGAACATGTGACGTCACATACGTTCAGCTGCCCTATTTCTTGGCATACAAATGTATGAAATGTAACCACATCAAATTAGCGTCAGAAAGAGGATTAAGGTTCATCATAACAAATGGACAAAAAAAATCCATAAAAGATTTCATCTTTCTGTTACACAAAATGCATTTAACTTTTATATATCTAGTGGATGCCAGGCCCTAAAACTTTTCCAACTACACAGGTTAGTCTGCACTCAGAGTAATTTTTGAGGTGTAAATGCAGCCATTTTTGGCCATTTGTTATGATGAACCTTAAGGTGTGAAGTGTTTCATACACACTGCTGGTGTTCGTCTGTGTTACATTCAAATCTTGCTGCACGACTTGGTGGTATAGTACTTCAGTTGTGTGAAAGTCCAAATAAGTGCAAAAACATTCTAATTTAGGTCTTATCGATATTTGTAAACTATTTCTTTAGGAATTATAGTTATCTCGTACCAATTGTAAACTTGTACCACTAAAAACTGGGCACAGCTTGATACGACCACAGAGGTCATACCCTGAACAGTTGGGGCAAGTATGGACACAACATTCAAGCTTGATACAGCACTGAACTTGGATTGTGATTAAATATTTGACACAGCATAGGTTTCTGACACAGAATGAACATGATGAATGTGGTCTAAGAACTTAAAAAATTTTAATTTACCTATTCAAACCATATCATTATTATTTGATTTTATACCGGTATATAAATCAGAAATAACCAATTTAAAATGGAAAATTTTAAAGAAAAAAAAATCCCTCCCCCAAATTTTTTGAACCCCCTTATGATTCATCACCCCGAAACTCAATCCCAGCCTTCCCTTTCTGGTACAAAAAATGTATGGTACCTTGCAGTACAATTTCAGAGAGATCCATACACTTGTTATTGTCTGGAAACTAGAAAAATGCTTGTTTTTCGCCCCTTTTTGGCCCCTAATTTCTAAAATTTTGAGGCAATTACCCCCAAACTCAAACCCAGCTTTCCCTTTGTGATATGGAGCCTTGTAGTACAATTTCATAAAGATCCATATACTTACAAACAAGTTATTGTCTGGAAACTAGAAAAATGCTTGTTTTTTGGCCCCATATTCCTAAACATTTAGGGCAATAACCCCCAAACTCAAACCCAGCTTTCCATTTGTGATATGGAACCTTGTAGTACAATTTCATAAAGATCCATACACTTACACACAAGTTATTGTCCTGAAACTAGAAAAATGCTTGTTTTTCGCCCCTTTTTGGCCCCTAATTTCTAAAATTTTGAGGCAATTACCCCCATCATCAATCCCAGCCTTCCCTTTGTGGTATGGTACCTTGCAGTATAATTTCAGAGAGATCCATACATTTGAACACAAGTTATTGTCTGGAAACTAGAAAAATGCTTATTTTTGGCCCCTAATTCCTAAAATTTTGAGGCAATTACCCCCAAAATCAATCCAAACATTCCCTTTGTGATATGGAACCTTGTAGTACAATTTCAGAAAGATCCATACACTTACATACAAGTTATTGTCCTGAAACTAGAAAAATGCTTGTTTTTTGCCCCTTTTTGGCCCCTAATTCCTAAAATTTTGAGGCAATTACCCCCATCATCAATCCCAGCCTTCCCTTTGTGGTATGGTACCTTGCAGTATAATTTCAGAGAGATCCATACATTTGAACACAAGTTATTGTCTGGAAACTAGAAAAATGCTTATTTTTGGCCCCTTTTTGGCCTCCAATTCCTAAACGTTTCGGCAATTACCCCCAAACTCAATTCCAGCTTTCTCTTTGTGATATGGAACCTTGTAGTACAATTTCAGAAAGATCCATACACTTACACACAAGTTATTGTCATGAAACTAGAAAAATGCTTGTTTTTTGCCCCTTTTTTGGCCCCTAATTCCTAAAATTTTGAGGCAATTACCCCCAAAATCAATCCCAGCATTCCTTTTGTGATATGGAACCTTTTGGTACAATATCAGAGAGATCCATACACTAACAGAGAAGTTATGTCTGGAAGTTACAAAAATGCTTATTTTTGGCCCCCAATTCCTTTACTGTTGGTACCATAACCCCCAAAATCAATCTCAACCTTCCTTTTGTGGTATTGAACCTTGTGGTAAAATTTCATAGAGATCCATTCACTTAAACTAAAGTTAGAGTGCGAAAACCAATGTGTCTTCGGACGACGCCAGACGACGACGACGACGACGACGACGCCAACGTCATACCAATATACGACCACAAAAATTTTTTTGCGGTCGTATAAAAAACTGTTTGCATCTCTGCAACGTCATACCAATATACGACCACAACATTTTTTTGCGGTCGTATAAAAATGCTTATTTTTGGCCCCTAATTCCTTAACTGTTGGTACCATAACCCCCAAAATCAATCCCAACCTTCCTTTTGTGGTATTGAACCTTATGGTAAAATTTCATAAGAGATCCATCCACTTAAACTAAAGTTAGAGTGGGAAAACCAATGTGTCTTCGGACGACGAGGCCAACGTCATACCAATATACGACTGCGGTCGTATAAAAACTCGTTCCAATGCAAACTCGTACCACTGCTAACTCCTACCAAGGTAAATTCATACCATTGTAAACTCGTACCAACTTATTTAAATGCATTCAAATGGTGTTTAATGATGAATTTATACTTTAATTTCACTCAATACCTCTTAAGTCTGTCATGTCTGTAAAATGTATATAATTTGAAATTACAATGACCAATTTGTAGCTTATTTTCCTTGTCTAATTGGATAGAGAAAACCGTGGCAGATTGGCTTTGTTGTCTCCCTTGAATAGACTCTTTTTTAAACTTTTACTGACAACTATTTGATTTAATTTTTAATCATTCCAAATCAGTAACATTGAATAGATTTGGGTATTTTTCTATTGTTTCTAAAAGGAATTTTATTTAATGAAAGAATTTATTTATTGTGTTTTAAAGGTTTAAAATTGTTTATGACCAACATTTAGAAAGTATGAAATTTATTTTTATACAATAATTCAGCACTTTGTAGCAGAATATTACCCTGCTGTTATTTCATATAAATGATAGGTTATTATCATTCTTCTCATTTATATATATATCACCTGTAGTGGAAGATATGCATCACTCTTTCTAGAAAAGTAGCTGATATATGAAATGGCACCTGAGATCACCCTCAGTTTTAAGTGGGGATCGTGTTGCTTAGTCTTTCGTTTTCTATGTTGTGTCTTGTGTACTATTATTTGTCTGTTTGTCTTTTTTATGAGTTTGACTGTACCTCTGCTCTGGTATCTTTCGCCCCTCTTTTTTAATGATGTGTCTAATGGTAATGTTAATGAATTTCAAAGCATATACAATAAATAAATTTGATGTCTCCATCTAAAGGTCAATCAGATATACTCAAATAAATATAAATTCATTACCTTCAATGTGTATGAAAACACATAAAACATTCGTATTTTTGAATATATTTTTAATGGTACGAGTTTGCAGTGGTACGAGTTCTGATTGGTACGACTTCCCAGTAGTACGAGTTTACAATGGTACGAGTTAACTTGATCCTTTCTTTAGTATTGTTCCTGATTGTAAATATATAAATTTCGGATGTAAAATTATTTTAGTAAAGTTTGGCTGCATGCTAGATGTGTGTGTTCAGTTTGAGGGCAGATGAAAGTGTGGTACCTAGGTAGTTTGAATTTCTAACTGATTCTAATATTTGCTGTGAAAATTATGTAGAAATTAACAGGAAAGAAAGATTGAGGGGGCCTTTTACCATTGCCTGAAACAAGTGCCGGTGTTTACTGCTTGAATATGAAATAAAATTAGATGTGGTATGATTGTCTACATGGTCTATGAGACAACTAAATATGTTGTACAGATTTGCAAACACTCATTTCTGTATAGATCATTAGTACCTGAAGAGGAAAGCTGTGCCGTTTACCGGCTACTACTGACTATTATTCGCAAAACACAACGCTTTTCTAACGATTAACTGGTCACTAGTGGGGAAAGCATTACACTCGTTCAACGAAAAGCTGTGCAAGGAAAAACAGAAAACCAGTGCAATGTTGAATGGGTACGGTAAAATGCGGAGTCACATATAACTAACGACCAAATATGCATTAATATTTCAATAGTACAATAGAACGAACGAACGAACTAATAATAATAATAATAAATTCTTTATTTTCAGAAAGTTACACAGTTTACAAAACAGTTAATCCGCCGCGTGGCCTCCTAATCTACATATAAGAATACACAATTTCTAAAAGATAATAGTACATAAACAAAAGGGTAATAAAGCAAAAACATACTTCACTATATAGTAACTAATTATGTTACTTGTACTGTATATATATATGTAGGACTCAAATCTATGGCGGGTTCCAAATCTATGGCAGATTCCTAATCTATGGCAAATATGACGTTACAAACGCCAAACAAATCAAATCTATGGCAGTTTTTTGTTTTCTCCAAATCTATGGCAGATCTTGTAATTTTCCGGGAAAAAGAGTAATATATAACGCCACAATTAAATAACGCCATATTGCGTCGTCGCCGCCGCTAACGATGGCGGAACCAATAGATTTGAACACCATTTTATATAGATTTTTTTTTATATGTAGAATGTAAATCAAAAACAGATATTTAACACGGGGCTCACATATTTTTACAAACAAATACACAGGGAAACACTTTCCGCTTTCCCTCTAGAACAATTTGCCGATGGTGTGACCTTTTATTCAGAGGAGGGACAATATGTGCTGTATCGTCCGTATCCCGCGATGAAGAAAGGCACCGCTGTTTTAGTAGTGGATATTTTAGGAAAGGAGTTATAGTAAATATGTTGGCGTCTATGGCTGGCAAAGTATATAAAGTGAGAGATGAAATTACAGGATATACCACTTTGACTTAAATCGTCATCAGTTAAAAAAAGATTGATTAACGCTCAAATAAATATAATTTTGAAAAGTCAAACTGTTTAATTCTTTTTATAAAAAACTGCTTTCTTGTTTGTTAAGGGACTTCCATTTTTACTAGTTGGTTTAATGAATGGGCTAAACAGGTACCATGCACAGATTAGAAAATAATTATTTTTATGGGGCACATCATTTCAATCCCGAAGTCTGTATTATGGTATATCACTGCTACACTTAGGACATTTTATGGTTGCCATCACGATTTGGTTGAACATTATGGAATGTTTATTTCACAAATGTTTATAGATATGCTCACGTTGTCGTACATTTCGACTTGTTTAAGACAAGTCATTGATCGTATATTTTCTGCCTTGATCTCCATTTGCACAAAAAATCTGCCATAGATTTGAAAACAACAAAAATCCGCCATAGATTAGGAAATAACAAAAACTTGCCATAGATTAGGATTTTAAAAAATCTGCCATAGATTTGGGATGGCATGACGTCATATTTACCATAGATTCGGAATCTGCCATAGATCTGGAACCCACCATAGATTTGAGTCCTACATATATATGCAACATAGTTAGGTTACGTGAGATAAAATCTTAGAATGACTACTTTCCCAAAACTAGAATTGTTTTAACATTGCCATATAAGCGGGAGGTTTGGCTAGCCATAAAACAATGTTCACTGTGACCCACCATTTTTTCTTGTAAAAAATGTCCTGTACCAAGTCAGGAATATTGCAGTTGTTATCAAATATTCCGTTTCTATGTATGTTGACGTTTGTTTTTGTTGCAGTTCAGTGTTTCTGTTGTTCCGTTGTTTTCCTCTTTTAGTTGATGTGACACGTTTCCCTCGGTTTTAGTTGGTAACCCGGATTTGTGTTCTCTTAATCGATTTATGACTATTGAACAGCGGTATACTACTGTTGCCTTTATTTAGCACTTTAAGTAAAAATAAAAATCATTCAACCATTTTGTTTTCATATTCCAGAATATCATTTTTTTTACTGTAAGACATAAAGCTTTATTTACTCAAGAATTTGCATACAAATCCTTGATTTAGTTGAAATCCCCGGTATAAGCAAGACAATTACAAACATAAGCTCTGTACCGCACCCCCCCCCCCCCCTTTCATATCATTTGCAAAAACGAAGGAAAAAATATAAAGATAAAGTTAAATATTGATTTTATCATTGCTGGAGTCATTAGATAAATACACATGGAATAGAAAGACATTGTTCGGGAATATGACATAGATTTGTATTGGTATAGAAATAGATAATTTTTAGGATCACTGACAGTCTGATCTGTCTAACTTGTGTTGTGCAAAATTTTAGACTACTCATAAATAGTAGTCTCATGCCACATATAAATGAATTTTTCGTCGGAGATAATTGTGCTTATTCTTTTGATATTGCAAAACGTTAAGATTTTTTATGCGAAAAATGGTTAATTTTGAACATGCAGCAGAAGCTGTAATAATTCCAATAACCTGCACGGATGCACTGCCAGTACTTCATAACGTCCATGGTAAAATTGAGAATGGAAGTGGTAATATTCTTCGCAAAAATATTGTAAACATATCAGATAAATTTACTCCGAACGGTCAGGAGATCCTGCTCCACTCATAATGGCACTCGTCGCTCTGCTCAGTCATGTCAGGCAAACAGCATTCGGTGATGTGACCTATCAATACCGTGCAGACATCTATACCAATACAAACTTTTTAAATATTTGAAGAAAATTATGAAGGAATTTGGGATGAAAATTGCAGGAGCTCAGTCTGTTTAAATGCAAACGGATCTTGCGAAACCACCAGACAACAAGATGAAGATATATGCCGAAGAAAAGGATCAGATAAGATCCAACATATTCATTTTGTAAGATACGAACAAAATGAGTAAAAAGCAAAAATATTTTTTTTCAAGTTTTAACTGGCTGAGACCATTTTACGTGTAAAACTAGTGTTACTAACCGATTTCTTTTAATTTCATATTCTCAAACTAAAAGGGTATTTTAAGACAAGATTGCCTTCATCAGCTCGAACATAAGCTCGCCCTAGCGGGCTCGCTTGATATTGTTGCTGATAATGCCAGTATCAAAATAAAAAATATCATGATTCTATTTGTCTCAATCCTCCTAAACCTACACTTCTCAAAAGTAACGAAACACAAGTTTGAACTAAAATTTATCATTAAAAAAAATTAAAAAAGATTAAAAACTTAAATTTTCCAATAAAAAAAATTTTTCAAAGCAAATGTATATGATTCTGAAAATCTGAGCCTAGTCGGAAACTGAGAAAACACCATGTTGTTGAAGAAAGGGATCAACACTATTTTGCGGAAAATGATGACAAACATTAGGACCCTATTTCGAAAATGCGAGTATTATCTGTATGTCTCAAATCTGAAGTTCAAAATTTATATCGGTTTTTGAAATCAATCGGGTGAAATAAATAGGATTTAAAAAATGAAATAAATGCAAATACAAAAAGTCGTTTTTGTCTTAAGGATGTACTCAGGTCAGGTTTATGAATTTTTGTCAGATGTTCCAACTTCTAGGGTTTTTTCCTACGAAACAGGCAAAATATTTTGCCCCATATTACCCACTTTTCTGTTCATAGAAGACTTCAATAGCTCATAAAAAGGTCATTACCAAAATTTAAGCAGATTCTAGATTTTTTTCTTACGATTTGAGACCCAAATAATGCCAATGCTAAATATAAGGTAAAAGTCCAAGTCAGCCTTTTCCCGCCATTTAAAAAAATCAAATATCGCAATATTTTTAGAAATAAGAAGATGTGGTATGATTGCCAATGAGACAGCACTCCATCCAAGTTAGCTTATTTTGTTCCTTTACTAATGCTCTTCTGACTTATAGTATCAATTCTATATTCTAGATTTTTTTAATTTCACCTAACTACATCCTTAAATCAATGGTCTGGGTGACGGATAACCACTCTCTGTTAACCTGAGATTAATTGTGCAATTCTAACCGTTGGTATCGTGTATCCAATTTCATTATACATGGAAATTGTATTCACGCATTTGTCGTTCCTTTTGTTGGTTAGTATATGTTAAACACTGTTAGTACATTTAACAGGAAGAATGCGAGAAACATAGAAAAACTCCAAGATATACACCATTAACACGGACATCGGTATAAAAGAGTTACAATTATCTTTTGGAAAGCATACCTAGGATATTATCTGTTTTTTTATTCGGATTTAAAAAACAACATAGTTTAACTAAGAAATGTACATCGGATACAATCAACAACAAAAACAACAACAAAAACCAGTAATATATTTTATTTTCAAGTTCTGTTCACCAAATGTTACTTACTATAACAGAAAATGTATTTCTTTTTAAAATGTACACTAGCTACGAATGCACCAGCACGTGATAGTCAAAGTTGTAACTGAGACGGAAAAATATCAACCCCATTGCGGCCAATTTCGCAATTTCAACGTCGAAAACGCGAAATTGCTACTCGCGAAGGCGGAACGCGAAATTGCTAAATCGCGAAGGCGGAATGCGAAATTGCGAAATCTCGAAGGCGGAACGTGAAATTGCTAAATCGCGAAGGCGGAACGCGAAATTGCTAAACCGCGAAGGCGGTAACGCAAAAACGCGAAATCGAGAAATTAATTTGAATTCATGTTTTAGCGTTTTTGCTTTCGCGTTTTTTGTTGTTGTTGTTATATCTCATTTGAAAATGGCCGCATCTGGCTTCCATAAAAACAAACTAGCAAAGGAATCTTCTGCCACAACAAATAGTATCATGCAGTACAGTACAGGGATTCATGAGTATGATCTCAGAATCTGCTCTCATCCCCATTTTCTATCCCTAACTATTTTGTTATCAAATGTATATAGTTTTATCTAAATGAAATTTTACAAATGCACATACATTATTTTGATTTTTTGATTTTGTTTCTTTTTATTTTTCTTGCTACAATGTAAATTATAAAATTTTATAGTCGACGCCCGGCGAATAATCTTCAATAATTGAAGGATCGCTAGAAACTTAAAGAAGAAGAAGAAGGTTCCATCACTGAAAAGTAGACGTATGCGAAATTAATATGACTATTGAATGTTTTAAAATTTTATATATGTTTACATGATGATTTAGTTGTACTGAAAGATTGTATATAAAATTTTAGATATTCTAATATTGTAAATATACCAAGGGTTCGAACATCAACCTATGGTAAGAACTCTTTTAAATATACAGCTGCTGTTTTATGGTATGATCTACCTGATGATTTTAGAAAAATTGCTTATTCCAATCAGTTTAAAAATATTTTAAAGCCATGGAATGGAAATGACTGTAAGTGCATAGTTTGTGCAGATTATTATAGGATATATTATGTTAAATTCTAACCATTTAGATCATATCCTATATTTAATATTTTATGCTATGCATTTTGCCAGTTTTCTAATCATGCTTAGTTTACATTTTTATAAGCTTTAAGCTTTAGTACCTTACTTATCATGCTTAAAATCTGCATGCATATTGCCACCATGCTTAATCATATTGCTTCATTTTGTGTTATGTAACTTATTGCAAATCAAATCAAATCAAATAATTTTATTGGTGTAAATTCCAATACAGGAATGATACTTGCTGACATTTACAAAATAAAAAAAATAAAAAAACCAAGCTATTTATACAATGGTCTACAATAAGCGTTATTGCATGCTTATTATTGTACTTTATTGTTATGTCTTGTATGTCGGTTAAAAGATCAATAGAGCTAATGTTATGTCCTTGTTTGTATACTATGCCGACTCTAAATAAAGCTTATTCATTATTTATAATATGCAGATTAACGATTTTGCAGTTTTGTGGTCCTTTCTAGTAGTTTATGGTAAACAGATGTACCCTGTACAATATCCTTATCCGATCTCTTCTGCTTTTATTTGTTTTTAAAACATTTTGCGGATCTCTTTATAATCATAGCCTCTAAATTAAAACGATTTAAAACTTTTTAGAAGGAAAAATAATAAATCTTTTACTTTATTTAATTTTGAATTATTTTTAGCAAAGTATTCGTATTATTGAAAATTATGAGATAAAAGATTTTCAATATTTTGGGTTCGTGTGTGTTTACTAAGAAACAAGATGGCTGATTCATAACAATATCCCGAAATTTAAGATCAAGGTTTTCTGCCAAAGAACAAAGCACCTTGATTTCGAAACATTTATTCAAATTTATGGTGTTCCTTTACTGTAATTATTTATATATCCTAGATGAAAAAAAATTGTGTGCAACTTGCAAGTCTGTGCACCTGTCTGCTTGACATAATTTGTATGTAAACTATGTTATTTTCAATGCATAGACCTGCATACCATGTACTGTGCAACTACGTGTATGCTTTTCCATTAAAACCATCTCCTAATCATTAATTTGTTGAAGGTGGGTCACTATAGGTTAGAAAGTAATCTTGTAACATAATTTTCTTAGCTCACTCAGACACTCTATGCTGTTAACTTGTAAAAGTAACATTCTTAGCTCACTCTATCTCTATGCTGTTAACTTGTAAAAGCCTAAAAGGACGTTAAAATATATTTGCTGTGGAACCATAGCTCTGATTCTGCTTATAATCCGCCAATTGTCAAAAAAATATCACAAGGACCTAAGAGCTACGGTTCCACAGCTACTCTCCACCAAGCTTGAATAAATGTTTTCTGAACTACCAAACCTCAAACATATCAAACCAGTGCCTTTTACACAGATACATGTAGCATAATTTCCTACACTTGAAGCAGTTAAGAATTGTAAAGAAGACATACTTTCCTATCAAAATCTGTTAATTTTTTTTTAAATCTTACCTTTTTCACTATTCATGATAGTTATAGATCCATTTTAAAAACTAAAAAGCAACTACAGGTCACTCTACTGCCTTCAACAATGAGCCAAACCCATTCCATACAGTTAGCTGTAAAAGATCCTGACATGACAATGTCCTAATCAAATCTTGAACACAAATTTGACTAATTTCCATGCCTTCTGCTGTGAATAGGCATTTATAATAATTGTGCATATGTATTGTCATTCTATTTTTCAATTACAGTTAGATGTTTAAGGGAAATTTAATAAGCCTTAAAAGGCCCTGACATGACAAAATCCTAATCGGTTCCTGACCTTGACCCCTTTTCCCCAAATGTGACGTGACTTACCGAATTAGACTTGCATCACTTATCACAGGGTTTCTACTTGCATGAACAACATGATGGGTGCTACATGTGGGGCAGGATCTGCTTACCCTTCCAGAGCACCTGAGATCACCCCCAAATTTTGGTGGGGTTCATGTTGCTCAGTCTTTAGTTTTTTATGTTGTGTTTTGTGTACTGTTGTTTGTCTGTTAGTTTTTTTCTTTTTTAGCAATGGCATTGTCAGTTTATTTTCGACTTATGAGTTTGAATGTCCCTTTGGTATCTTTCCCCTCTCTTTTAATACTCTCATCCTTTCCATAACATTTTCAGTTGGAGGCTGTGTTTGATAAGTTAAGTCAGAAGTTCTGGCAAAAGACAAAAATTCTTTTTTATGTAGAAGATAACAGTGCATCTGTTTGAAATTTCACAACTGGACAAAATGTAGCTACATGTACATGTAGTTTTAAAGACCTTTGAAAATGCCACTGAAAGCTTAGTATTTAATTTCCGTTTAGTTCATGTGGTTTAAGCTCAGTCATAACTTGTCAATTATTTGTTGTCTATTAAAACTCATGCAACCTTACTGTGAACAGCAGTGTTCTAGAGAAGAATCTATGTTGATCTTAAGACTGATAATGAATTTTTCCGTAGTTTGTTTTAAATGAGATGTACTTATGTCAGCATGTAGGATAACTTTTTATATGTTGATGATTAATGGTTTAAAAATAAGGACCGATATTTATACAATGATTTTGTATAAGAAGAAATATCTCAAATAAGCATGATAAGATCTGAAATAAAGACTAAAACTTTATGGCGGAAAAATAAATAATTTTCAATTGTAAATATTTTTTGTCCATAAATTGTATTGATTTCACAACAATTTTTCTTTCTTTTATTCAGATCTGAAACTTCATAAAATACACTCCTGCTCATGTATGTGACAAAATGGAAGAAGCAGGTTCTGAAAATTTAAACCCAGAAGAAATTCGTAAACGTCGTCTGGCTTATTTTCAGTCAATAACAGATAAGGATAAACCAACAGTAGCTAAAGTAGAATCTACTCCTGCACAAGGTCATACACCACAAAATCAAATACAATCTACTCCTGCACAAGGTCATACACCACAAAATCAAGTACAATCTACTACTGCACAAGGTCATACACCACAAAACCAAGTAGAATCTGCAGAGAAAAACATAAACAAGGAACAAGTTCAGATTATCTCACAAAACAGACACAAAGCAGAAAATTGTAGAACTGATGATGGGGATGTTCCAAAGCTACAGCTTAGTCATGAATCTAATGGCCAAGTTGGAGATGGGTATGATGAGACCGTGGAACGGTTGATTCAGCTCACAAAAAAGGAAATGGCAGAGAAATATACCAACAGAAAGGACAGTCCGAAAGGGGATTTAACTCCCAAACAAACAGAAACAATTCATGCAAAAGTTAGTAATTCAGGATGGAGTCCTAGTCAGTTAAGCAGCAGGGAAGAATATAGAAATCCTAGTAAACAAAATAAACCATCTCAAAATTTTAGACATTTCCAACCACAACCTGCAAATGACTTACATGTTGAAGAAATATTTAGTGAAAGGAACAATTCATTTCGTCCAAAATATAATCCAACAATGGGTACTTCTCTTAGGGAATCACATGAAAATGGTGCACATATATTTCAAAAGTCTGTAGATGTAAACCAAGTAGAAGAGCTTGGACTCTCAACTCATCGACCTGAGGATGTTCAGAAAAGTAAAGATTTACATGAAAGGTCTCCAAGAGCTTTAAATGAATCAATGTCAGAGGAGTTGAAGTATGCTCTTGGTGAGAAAAAATACAAAGAATTTTTGGAAAAATCTATGAAAGACATAGATGCTCTATATGGAGATAATATAAAATCTAAAACCAAGGGCGGTAAATTTGAAAAGGGGGGAACAAAAGATATAAATGTACGACGAGATCAATATGATAAAGTAACTAATTCATTAATGGGACTTCAGATAAATGAAACTGTACTTACATCACAAAATGACTCAAGTAAGAGTACAGACAGACTACTTAATCGTCCTAAAAATGAACCGGTCACCATTTACCAGGGTAAGCGAGGATTTGAAAAGGACGAAGGTGTAGGACAAAATATGAGTAGAAGCAAAAGCATTGATGAGTCACAAAGCGTTTCAAGTAAAAATTTTGCATTTTCAGCAGATGAAATTTATAGCCAGGCTTATCAGCCGAACGCGATACAATCTGTACCAGTAACTGTAAGTGGAGGATTTGGCCATGGTCATCCTGTTCAACAACAGCAATTTTCTGGAATGTCAGGAGTTGGACACAGCCATTCAATACCTCATGGGTTTCAGCCACATCCAGGTTTATACCAAAGTCATTCTTATGATGGATCCATGATGCAGAGTCCTCATGGTCATTATCCACAGGAACATTTTATGTCTGAGAGTCCTCCAGGATATTTTGTTCAACATCCATATGGATCCCCAGAATCTTATCCACATGGACATCAGCCAATGAGAACATCAAGAATGATGTCACACTCCCCAAACCAGAAGGGTGATAACCAGATGCCACCTTATTCCATGATGTCACATTATCCACATCCACATTATGATGATAGCCCAGGTCGTCAGATTTCAGCACGTAATATACATTCAATGGATCCACAAGAAATTTATAGATTTCAACACCAACATCCACAGATGTTTCCACATCCACCAGAGGAATATCAATTTGACCCAGAAATGAAGCCTCATCCACCCTCAGTAAAAATGAGTCAGAGTTCTCCTTACTTTCATCCATCAATGAATAGAGTTCAGCATCCACAAGATTCTCCTCCAAGTTCCCGGCCAGGTCCACATGGACCTTCACAAAGTACACGACTTGGTCCACATGGTGATATGTCAGCTTTCCAGGATTATCTCCACATGATGCCAAAGGGTATTCCCTATCCACCCCCACCAAGTGACATTGAACTACAGACCTACTTTCAGTATGTAGGCAGTCAAGGATATCCTATACCATACCAGACAGTCATGCCACCAGACTCACCAAGAGATGATCAAGGTATTAGTTTATTATTCATTGTCAAACATGTTATAAAGAATTTATTCATTGTCAAACATGTTATAAAGAATTTATTCATTGTCAAACACGTTATAAAGAATTTATTCATTGTCAAACATGTTATAAAGAATTTATTCATTGCCAAACATGTTATAAAGAATTTATTCATTGTCAAACATGTTTTAAAGAATTTATTCATTGTCAAACATGTACTAACATATTAAAGAATTTATTCATTGTCAAACATGTTTTAAAGAATTTATTCATTGTCAAACATTAAAGTATATATTCTTAGAGTTTCCCCCTCTTACCCTAAGTATTTATGTAGATTTCTTCACCATTAACTTTCCCCCAACATATCAGTTGTTGTAACAACATAATTGATGAAAACTATATTAATATCGTATCTTTGTTCATTGACAGATTATAAATGGCAAACTTCTGGTAAATTGATATATATTTATACCAGAAAAAGATGGGGGGGGGGGGGGGGGGGGGAATGGATATTTTCAGGCTTGTGATAAGAAAAGGAAAATCTAGACCTACATGTACAGAAAAATACTTTCTGATAATTGTTGAGAAAGCAGGGGACAGGGATCATTTTTTTGCTTGAAAATAAATGTTCAGGGAGTAAATACAATCATATGTATATATGTTGTGTACAAGTTATCATTTTGTACAAATTATAATTTGTACAAAAAAATTGTATTTGGCCAGACAATGCCCTTTTTCGACTTCCTGTGATACAACATTAATAGTTGTACTAGTTGATCCACAAAGCGCAAACCTTCAGACACAATTGCTGAACTTCTTGATAGAATTTATCCTGTTGATCAACAATACTAGCCATTTTAGTGAACACTTTGACTTTTAATTTTGTAAATGACCATTTGAAAGACCAGTTTATCTCTGTATCGATGTAATGCATTGGCTTTATGAGAATAAAGATATAAAGATCAGTGAACAGGAGTTCAATTTATAACCTCAAGGCAATATACACGAATCAATATGACTTGAAAAATTGTATTGAAAAGTTTCCATAGTGTGTATCAATACTTTTTTATCACAAAATCCACGCGATAAATTATTGTACAAGTTATAAGTGAATTTTAGTCAAATTTTGTACAAATTGTAATTTGTACAAGCACTTTTTGTACAAATTACAATTTGTGCAGAGTCAGAATACAAATTATAATTTGTACAATTTTTTTGTACAAATTATAATTTGTACAAAATGATAACTTGTACACAACATATATAAATTTAAAGTTAAAGAATATTGTTAAACAAATGAAGATCAACATGTTTCTTTAACATAGATGCTAAAATCAAGATCAAACCTATTTTGACATAGCCAAAAGTGTATCATGGAACAACAGTAAAACAAAAGCACCTCAGACATTTAGTATTATTGCTTCTGTGAGGTGTGATCTATTTACAGTATTTTCCATGGTTACAATACTGCAAAGATGCAATAAAAATCCTGTTCCCTTGATATTTTGCTATTATCCAGTTTTTCATCTGTCATATCTTTTGTTAATCCTCCCCTTGTTTTCTGGTTATATTGATGAGCCCACAGAGACTTTTTTTAAAAGAAAATACTGTAAATTCAGAAATTATTGCGTGCATTTATTATTGCGATTTTGTCATTTTAGACTTAAATGCGATTTTAATTTTTACGATTTTAAGAATAATCCTGTTCAGTTCAAATAAAATATTTCAAAATGCGAGTTTAAATTATTGCGTTTACTACTCTGTCGCATTTGTCGCAATAATAAAAACCTCGCAATAATTTCTGAATTTACAGTAAGCATAAATTTTATAACATTTCACTCTATGTGTGATGCTTTAACAGTGGTCTGACTTTTTTATGTACATATTTAGAATACAGAATATCTATGTTTAGGCCTGTTGGTAAGTAATTTTGTAAAATACATGTCCTGTTTTCAAGATTAGATAGACTTTAAGTGCTGGTGCCTGTTACACTAAGATTCACAAAACAAAAGAATTCAATTTTCAATTTTGCATGATTTAGTTTAGATTTGAATAAAATCAGTGTGAAATAATATTTGATGCATATTTTATCTTTAAATTTTACCTCAAACATTTTTACAAGATTTGTTTTGAAATTGTCAGACTTTTTTAGAACTAACATATCCGATAATAATTTGTGATATCCGATAATAATTTGTGTCTCGCCTGAGATGAAAGTCGCAGAAGGCGAATTATAGGCGTTGCCTTTCTGGCAGTGGCCTCAACAATTGTTAAGTTTTCTGCTTAAGTCTGTTTTATAGGAACTACTTGTGATCGAAAGATCAATGATATTTTCTATAAAGTTGCATTACTATCAGTACATATCAGTTTGACAATTATTTCGAGGCCCTGCCACATAGGTCATAGTCCAGCAACTTTGAATTAATTAGCAAGTTGCTGACCATCAGATTGTCTTTTTCTGAATTTTCTGCTGACAGGAACAGTTTATTATTTTGTAATTCACCCATCCTCTCATCACTGCCCATTCTGTCATGTCCCCTTTTTTGCTCAATTGATCTTTGACAGCACCAGACTCCAAATATTAAAATAATATATGAAATTAAATCTTTTTTATTAAGCAAACAACATCCAATCATTCAATTTATTTAATGTTCCCCATTTACTTATTCCCCAAAGTTGTCTACCATTTTAAGTTCACTTGTCCAAGATTTGAGTGGCTTTTCTCATCACTTTGTATATGTCATCTGTTTTTCTCTGATGTGTGCAGTCACTAGCTTGACGGACTATCTTTTGTCACTAGCTTGACGGATATCTTTAGCTATATTTCAGGCCTCTTCTCTCCCTTTGTGAGTAGATACAACATACATTTCATTTGTAGTGCTGTGAGGCGAACATTCTAGATCCTATCCATACGCTTGTCAAGCAAAATAATAATACTATATATACTCAGAAATTCAAATAAAAAAAATAAAAGTATGTGTACTACAATACTTGTTGAGAAAACCATTTTACTAAAATTACAAAAGTTGCAGAAAGTAGTGCATGGTGTATGAATATATCTGTTCAAATCAATTCATGATATTGCCTTAATAAACAATGCTAGCTTAATACAATACAATACAATATTTAATTTAAAGTTTACAATGTAAAAAGAAAACAAACTGACCCTACAACACTGACATGTACTTTGATTATACATTAACTTGCTAAAAATTAAATTCTTCTCAACAGCTAATGCATTTTACTTACCAAGTATACACTGTTTACGTAAAAAATAACTGACTGTAAATTTTTTTCTTATTATAATCATTATTATGGTAAACAAAAAAATCCTTTAATTCTATAAAATGATGTTTTAGTGAGAAAAAAAATATGCTTTGAAGTTTATATTGTTTTCTTAATTAAAATTTGTCATTTCTGTAATAAGTTACCACATTATATTAACTAGGTATGATGGTTCCTCATCCTCCTGCAGAGAAAAAGGAGACAAAGCCAGGTTCTAGTCACTTCAGGAGAAGAGATATGGACAGTAGCCGTAATAAATCTGTCCATGAGGGTAGTCGTGATTGGCAGCAGCATGAAGGTAGTCCACAAAAAGATGACATGAAAAAATCCATTGATGATAGATCAGATGAACTAAGTAGTTCACAAAGACATATAGAGGGCATTAGACAATTTCATGAACAAAGGTAAAAAAAGAGAGAAGAAACGAAGGGAGCAATTGAAAGTAGTAAAAAAAATAGACAAAACATTTGCCAAAAATAAAAACAATGAGAAAGACAAAACAATGATAACAAAACATTGCACAGAAAAATAAAATTTCAACAACACAAGTCGTCCTGAATATGCATGAAATATTTGCCACTGGACATTAAGCAACCAACAATCAATCAATCAATCAATCAATCAACAACACAAACCTTACCAAAAGTCAGGGATGAACTCTTGGTGATCCGTAAAGAACAATACATTGGCATTGACAAAGACATATAATGTTTTTAAGCCATAAACAGTTCATTCATATCAACCTTCAAAATTTACTATTGTCAACTAGACAGCAACCCCCCCCCCCCAAAAAAAAAAACCAAAACAAAACAACCTAAAGACATCAAGAGAGCAACATACAGTCCTCAATAGGCATGTGTGTATACATTAAGTTAAGCCCTAAATCATTCTGAGTCTATAAAAGATGTGAATAAATTACTGATAAACAGAAACAGTCGACACATGAAAAAAAATCTGAAATCAACACCAAATCCTGCAAATAACAAAAAATAAAAGACCACTGACAAGGTTCCTGACATGTTTGTGATAAAGTCCATATATAATTTTTTTTTAATCAACACTGCAAACCTGTAAATAGACTTTTTTCTGTTAACAGTTGAACTGACAACTAGTTTTGATTTTCATCAAATGATAAAAAAATGCTGAATTATAAAACTGTACTTGTAGGAGGCAACAGCAAGAAAATGAGATGTTGGAAAAACAAAGAACTTTTGCCAAGGAATCCATTGATAGGTACTTCACTTCACTTGAGCACCATTCTAGTAAACAGCAGGGTCAAGACTTCACTGATAAACCCATGGAAATATTACGGGAAAGTTTGACAGATGTACAGACATTAGTTAATTCTGAAGCTACTGGGGTTACATTAAACGCAGGTGGAATTACTGAAAGGATGGATGAATTAGGAATAGATCTGTCATACTTAAAACAAAAAGATCAGGAAAATTCAGAAAATACATACAAAAATAAGGGAGATAATCCCAAAACTAGGACTGTTATTGTTTGTCCAGAATGTGGAGAAGTAAACAAACCTTACATGACTTGGTGCTCAGAATGTAGTGAAGTACTCATAGGTGTAGAACCAGTCAAAGTCAAACCAAAAAGAAAAGGTGGGCGTGGGAAGAAATCTGGTGAAAACAGTGATAAAAATTATGTTCTTTATAAAAGTGTTACCTTTGATGAACCTAAAAATTCTGAATTAGATCAAAATATAAGTGATAATGAACAGGAAGTGAAAGAAGTAGAACCATCTCATTCAAAATTATCTCCAAGTAAATCAGAGGGCAGAGATAGTGGAAGGCCATCTAGCGACGATTTAGATTTAACTAGAACAGAAAATGAAATTGATGAAATTTGCCAAAGTTTAAGTGATCCAGTAATCAAAGGATTCATAAAAGCTTATTTTAATAAAAAGAGGCAGGAAGTGACAAAGAAAAATGATGATGAAGGAATTATAGATTCAGAGAACAGACATCATTCTGAAGAAAGAAGTACCAAAAGAACTTCAAGTACTGACAAAATTAATAGTGAAGACGAAAAAGTTATGGAAGAAAATCTAAATGAGAGGCATCAATTTCGCCATGTTGCCAATGATGAATTCAGTGAAATCCAGTCGAATAAGGAAGTTAGCAATGGATTTCATAGTAATGATATACATGTAGATCACAGCAAACAAATAGAAAATAATTATTTTCATCCCATTGAAAGTAAGCAAAATCCAGACTGGTCTCATAAAGATCATCATCTACATAATGAAGAGGTTTGGTTACACGAACAAAAGTCTCCTAGATATGATGCCCCAATGGGAAGAAAACACATGCCAATAGATATAGAAGTTTTCACTTTAGAAGAAAGCCGCCAGGGTAAAATAACTCAAAGAGACCCACTTGTTCCTTCATTAAATCTTGCAAACAGTAGTGATGAGGATGAAAATGGTATTAAAATTGAGAAGAAACCATTTGTTCCACTTAGCATGTCAGCAGAGAGTGAAGACTGGAATGAATTTTTCACTAATGGCAATGATTTTGAAATTCCACAAGAAGAACCAATACTTGAAAGTCCTAACACAGCTGATAGTGAATCAAAACCATTTTTGGAACGATTACTTGAACATCAGCCAAAAATGTCAAAAAAACCTCCAAGTTCAAGTTCAAAGACTCGTAAATCAAATCCTAATGTTAAAAGTGTTGTAAAGGAATCTATAGATGCTCCATTTAGGCAAAGAAAATGGGCAAAGTCTAGTACTGCTTGGAATTCATATAACCCTAGGGAGTTGAGCACAAAGCCAAGTGTCAACAAAACTAGACCTATTAGTGCAGGCAATAAAAGACCAACAAGTGGTGGAATACACCCTGCCGCAAATGCTTCAGCATCAAACAGTGGTATTCCTAGAAGATCTGGAAGTATTCCAAACCTATCTTTACAAAGTATTGAAGATGTGACTCCTGGAAGGAAGAAAGTATCAAAATTCAGTCGTCCTGTTATTGCTGATCTGTCTTCAACAAGGTAAGTTATTCCATCTGAGAGTATTTAAGTTAACTCAATGGTCATCCTCAAAGTTTGAATATTGAAGAGATATGAGTATATCAATGAGACAGCAACCTAATAACACAAAAAAACCAAAGACATCAAAAGGTCAACATGCTGTCTTTAACAATAGAAAAGTGTCTTTAAAATATGGACAAGCTCTAAATGAGTCTAAAGAATATTGAATTAATTTAACAGAGACCATCAAAGATTTGCCCAAAAAAAAACAATCTCCAAAGGATATTTTCTAGCTGTAGTGGTCCATGCAATTAATGAAGAGATATTTTTTTAAACATTTTCATCTTTGTAAAAGGGCTTTATTTAAAATTTCTATACACGTCACTCAGTTAATTAAAGCAGTATATATATATATATATATATGTAGTGATATCTTATTACCTCATTCCTATAAATGCCATTCAACAGCACACACAATAATTTTGCTTTGATGAAAATGTATATTAAATCCAACTTCCACTTAAAGATTAACAATTTCCATTATACTTAACCATCTTACAATTCTTTATCAGGTGTGTAATAAAAACCATAATTTACAGGTCAGAGGAATCAAGAGAGGATGTTACTCCAGATCTTCCTGTCAGAAGGACAGAAGTGGCTAGTCAAGATTTTGCAGTCAGGAGAAATGAGGTCCCCACTTCACAGTATGTGATTAAGAAAAAAGAGGCCCCTAGTACTTCATCTAAAGTAGAAACCAAAAACAAAGACAGTCCTAAGTCACTACCATATGTAATAGATCATCGACTACCTGCTGAAGAAATAGAACCAGTGAAAGGTATTTTATTTCAAAACTTATTTTGACAAACAAAAATAGGGCCAACCAATACATTGCATAGATAAATGATGCATTAAGTCTTCACAAAGACCACTGTCATTTATTGTCGTACAGTTTAAGTTTATTATACATCACATGTACAATGGATAATACATTTTTTAGAATATCAAATAAGGAAACAAAAGTGGAACTTGGCAATAAAAATGAATGGACTCCATGAGAAAACCAATTTAAAGAAAGAAAATTCTGTATAAAGTGAAGTCGATACAATATTATAACCATGAGAGCTTCATGAGAAAGGAAAAATTAAGATGAATAGTTTTAGTTAATGTAAATACAGTTGACTATGTCCTACCATGAACATTTACTTTACTTCTGGTTATTTTATTATGTCAAGCAAATTTTGTAGAAACATTCAGTTGTTAATCAATATATATGAGATATTTTTAACAACTATAATATAGAGATAAGGAGATGATGTATGATTGCCAACAAGACAGCTATCCTTCAAAGACCAAAGGACAAGTATGTAAACCACTAAAGTCTGCAGGTCACTGTAAGGCCTTCCAATAATGAGCAAAACTCATACCATATAGCCCTAAGCTATAAGTGTCCCAAAAAATTTGAAATAATTTCAAAGAGAAAGTTATGAAGGGTGCAGTATTGACATATTCTGTAGTTTTTACATTATTATCTGATTTGTTTCAGATATAGGCAAACTTCAGAGTGCTTACTCAATGTACCAGGAAATGGTAAGTGTACAGATCTACATAAATAAATTGTGTTAAATATGTATATCTAATTCATCTCTTAATATTGAACCTCTTTGTCAATTGCATCTTTCTAGAATCAGTTTTAAGTTTCAAGTAGCCTTTCTAGACATATTTGATATTTTTGTAACATATATTATGAAAAGTATAGGAACTTGTATCCTATTTCAGATGAAGAATCACTTCAATAAGTGTATTACTGGAAACTAAACTGGATTTTCTTCAGCATTTGTCAAGAAACAGGATTTTTTTTAAAGATGAAAAAATTAGATGTAATTATGTAAAAAATTAGATGTACGTGTACAAATTAGATTAAAATTGGAATTTATAACTTCAGACACCAAGAATACAACAAGGGAAGTTTTCAGCATGGCTGTGTCTTCCTGATGAGATCATGTTACAGATTTTTTCCTTCTTGTCTCATGCAGATTTAGTAGAAGCAGCTTTGACATGTAAACAATACTACAGAGTAGCTTTAGATGAAACTTTATGTAAGTATTATTTACAGGAGGTCAAATCTACCGAATTACTAGATTCACTTATTACTGATTTTAATTTTTTTTTAAATCCCTTGCTTTTCATTTTTTAGTTTCTTGATTTGTACACGTGTATTTTTTGAAAATAAATATATTTTTATTTGGTATGATTGCCAATGAGACAACTGTTTTTGTGTGTGTAAATAAATCATATCTTATTTTCATACAACAAGAACTAATAAGTTTTTGAGTTGATATAATTGTAAAATGGATAACAAATCCAGCACTTTACATTTTCTTTACAGGCATTCATCATGTTTCCAAACAAACAAAATTAAATATTTTGTAGAACCATAAACAAATTCTGATACATATTTGTTTGCTAATAAATAGTTATAAATTTGATAAAAAGAGTGTAAACTTTTACTTCAGCTGTATACATATTCAAAATTTTATTTTCTCCACTTGTTTGATATAATGAAAATAGGTAAGAAGATAAAAAAATGGGAATTTCTAAATTTTCTCATTAAACTTGTTAAAGATTCAGTTAGTGTATTTATAGTCTCTATGTTGTAAATAATTTATAACTTACTTTTGTATTCTAGGGAGATACATAACAGTTAAGAAAAAACATGATATGGATGACGAAACATTAGCAGATATAGGTCATCGGCATCCTGTCAGTCTGGCATTAATACAATGTCATGGTGATAATATTACAGCCAAAGGTCTTAGAGAATTGTTTAGGGAATGTTGTGAAACTCTAAGGGTAAGATTTTACAGTGAAAACAGTACAAGATTTTAATGATCATAGACAAGGACAATTGATATAAACAAGAATAAAGGTATTTTTCATGGATACATACTGGAAACACTAATGAAAGACCTTTAATGTTAATATAAATGACGAAATATTGTTGTAAAAAAAAAATCTTGCAGAAAAGTCTACTTTTTATCGTCTTTATGCAATAAACAGGAATTCTTGTATTAACCTATGCAATGAAGAGAAATTTTCTGTACGAAGAAGAGATAGGAATGGTTCTGTGTTTTGAAATTTTATGCAAATAACAGGATTATGCAATTAACAGTATAAAATTAAGTGGAGTCCTCTGTAGTATGATTAAAACAAAATATTTGACCTCCCACTTTTTCTTTATAATTGTTTGGATTTTATTTCTTTTCTTTGCATGGACAATAAATGACCCAAGTTAATATTTAGAAAATTACGTTTTCTACATTTACTAATGCTTTAATGGAAAAGACAAGAATTCACCATAACCAATGCCACAATTATAACACAGTATTCCAAACAGCTTGCATAATTTTTTATGTAACTATGACTATGCCATTAACATATCTAATTTGTATTGATTCAAGATTCAACAATATAGTGTAATATATCCTTATACTTCCAGGAATTAAATTTATGTGGCTGCAGTAGAGGTGCTTTAACAGGTGACTGTATTTTATTGCATGCCTCAGCAAGGTGTCATAATTTGACACATGTTGATGCTAGTTGGTGCATGGTAACAGATAGTGGTATTGGTGCTATTTCTAGCTCTTGTAAAAGGTATGCTTTTCCCATTTCTGTTATTAAATTACTTTTATGTTTAATGTATAATGCTTAGGCACCCCTTTGCATATGATAAAAAATCATTCCTGCCCTCTAATTTCTAAACCCCTTGTTATTAGGTGATGAAACTTGTATGATTATTCACCACTTCAAATTTGTGTCATACTTACAATGTAAAAAACATACACTGAAAGTCATGGTTAAAAACTTATTTCAACTTGGTCACCTCTGTGCATATGTATGAAAATAGTTTCCGCCCTCTTACTTGAAATCCTCTTGAAGTTTGGGGATGATAATTGTCAGTATCATTTACCACTACTAGAAATTGTCCCGTAAATGGGAAAAACTACATTGATGATCATGGTAAAAACTACATTGATGATCATGGTAAAAACTACATTGATGATCATGGTAAAAACTACATTGATGATCATGGTAAAAAAGTTAGTTGTACTTTGACATCCCCATGCATATACTTGTACTGAAAGGTACATTAAAGGTCATGGTGAAAAAATGTCTCAAATTGTTTCCACTTTCTACAGGTAGATATTTCAATGTTGATTTACTTTTATATAATAATTTAATGTGAAATTGGATTTCACTAATATTAGTAGAGCAACATTAAAATTTCTGCCTTTCATTAGTAAAAGCTGTATTTAAATGGAATAATCCTGATCACTTCTGAAATTGCATCACAATTTACTTACTAACATGCACCTGGGCCCTCTGTGACAGCTCCCATCACTCTCCTGTAGTTTGTTTATAGTTTTCATTGCACTTTATGTTTCAGACTTGAAAGTTTATGCATAAATGGTTGTCAAAACATAACTGATGAAGGCTTAGAAACAGTACTCAAGAAACATGGTTCAAGGTAATGTCAGTTTATATTTTTCGTATGAGTTGAAATTAAAGCAAGATTGCAAGTTTTTTTTAATGATGCTAGCAAGCAGAAAAACCTATTAAATTCTCCCCTCCAAAAAATCACAGGTAAAAAAAACCAACAAAAAAACAACTTGATAATGCACATCAAAGCATGTGTTTTCTTTGTTTAATTGGAATTTCATGTCTTTAAATGATTTTAGTCTGCCCTGACACTTAGTAGATAAATATAAAAAGAAGCTAGAGTGGGTGACGCATATTCGCCGCAAAATTTGTTCATTTCCACCTACATCCGACCTACATTCGAATATTTGAAACTTTATGTAGGTTTCAGAAAGTTTACTATATGGAAAAAATGTTTGATAAAGGAATTCTCTTCAAAACATTGGTTAAATGTTTTAAAAATGAACGCAAACGCAAGAGGAAATCAAGTTGTTCTTGTACCATGGGGGACACATTTTCGCCGCAATGTATGATATGTAAATTCCTCATTATCCTTGTATATTATAAAAACAATTGTTTGCATATTACATGAATTACCTTGAGAGATCATTCCTTTACGATTTTTCTAACAAATAATTACTTTATGACTGCGCATGCGTGCCATATAAATCTTACATAATTGCCAAAATCGTTCAAAAACACCTGCTTATTTCTTTATATGTGCGAATAACATTAGAAATGGGGTAAAAAGGAATATCAACAGTTCAAACATTACAAACAGTGTTTAGCATCTATTTAGACAAGTATTGGGTAAAGGAACAAGAAATTTACAGAAAAATTGCAAAAACACCGAAAATGTGCCCACGGCGAATATGCGCCACCCACTCTATGTGCAGAGTTCTTTAACTTAAAAATCATTGTATACCTTAGTAAGTAGTTTTTTGCAGATTTACTTGGTTATATTTAGTATAAGTATAAGATATATCTGAAGTTTGTTCTTTTACAGTTTACGAGTATTGGAAATGTTTGGATGTTTCAAGATTACACCAAAAGGAATTAGATACTTAGCAACACATTGTATAAACCTTCTGACATTGAATCTTGGCCAGTGTTACAAGGTATAAGTTCTTTTCATTTTTGTCATGGTATATAGCCATTACAGAGTTCTCTTGAATAACTACATTGGAATACTTATATTATCAACTTGAATACATATGTCATAATTTTATGCCAGAAGTTGTTTTCAGCTGGCATCCTTTTACTAAATGTTAGGTTCTTATGACATCGTATATTTATATATAGATACTGTAAGGGATGGTGACACTTTAATAAAATGAATTATCTTATCTGTATTAAAATAAAATACTTTATTGCTTTTTCAAATTTTCATATTGTTTATTTACAGTTAAAAGATTCATGCATTTCACAGCTATCAACCAGTCTTGGAAGAATTGAGTGTTTAGATCTGAGAGGGGTTAAACATGTAAGTTAATGGCCTCAATTGAAATTAGATCATTAATTCTCAAAAATATAGAATGTGTAGATCTGAGAGGGGTTAAACATGTAAGCACATTGTCAGGTTTCAAATCAGATCAATTAGTCATATTAGAAAAAAATGTCTAAATCTTAGAAAAATAAAGAATGACAGAAATTAAGTATAGATCATTCAGACTCAGAAATGTTTTATAATTGATAAATTTATTCTCTGATTTGTTGGTATATTTTCAGATAAAGGACAACTGTATTAGATATGTTGTGAAAAATTGTCCAAGATTGAAGACCATAGTTATGGCCAACTGTCCGAATATTAGTGATGTAGCTTTACTAGAGATCTCAACATATCTTAATGATATCAGGTAAGTAGAAACAGAATTATCACAAGTAATGATTTGAATACCAATAGTTAAAAGGTCATTCACAACGCCATTCCTAGCAACAACATCTAGAAGAAAGTGCAAAATCTGTTTCCAATGAAGTCAAAATAATTTTACCAAATGTAAAAAGGATAACAAGAATTACCAAAACTATTGGACGTTATAACAAGACAACACATACCAACAACACCTGACTGATCTGAAAAAATAGATACCAAAACTATTGGACGTTATAACAGACAACACATACCTCCAACACCTGACTGATCTAAAAAAATGATACCAAAACTATTGGACGTTATAACAGACAACACATACCACCAACACCTGACTGATCTAAAAAAATAGATACCAAAACTATTGGACATTATAACAGACAACACGTACCACCAACACCTGACTGATCTAAAAAAATAGATACCAAAACTATTGGACATTATAACAGACAACACATACCTCCAACACCTGACTGATCTAAAAAAATAGATACCAAAACTATTGGACATTATAACAGACAACACATACCTCCAACACCTGACTGATCTAAAAAAATAGATACCAAAACTATTGGACGTTATAACAGACAACACATACCACCAACACCTGACTGATCTAAAAAAATAGATACCAAAACTATTGGACGTTATAACAAGACAGCACATACCACCAACACCTGACTGATCTAAAAAAATAGATACCAAAACTATTGGACGTTATAACAGACAACACATACCACCAACACCTGACTGATCTAAACAAAATAGATACCAAAACTATTGGACGTTATAACAAGACAACACATACCACCAACACCTGACTGATCTAAAAAAATAGATGTAAACACAAACAAAAACTAATAGCACATGGTACAGATAGCCTTGGTACAGGCAAAACATGTGATGAATTTAAACCAGTGCATGCACATATGTTTATTTTCTGACGAAATAGCAAGTCTTTTTTTCGCAGTCTGAGTCAATATCTATATGTAAAAGTGAATCTTTTCCGACAGTGTATTCTTTTCTTTTCAAATGCAATAAAGGCACGTAGTATGAAGAAAAGAATTCACTAGTACATTTCATGTAACTAACATTCTACACACCAGACTGATAGTACGCTTACACGTATACCACTAATATGTTCTTAATATGAAAAAAAGAACATTTATAAAAAAAAAAGTAAGGAGATGCGGTATTATTGCCAATGAGACAACTATCCACCAAACTTCAATTGAAGTGGCTGGAAGCAATTATAGGCAACCATACTTGTATTAAATATCCAGGAAGAATTTGATGTAACATGTATTCATATTCATATGATATGTTTTGAAATGGGTTATGACATTTGATTTACTGATAACAAATCTCAAGGATGGTTGCTACTCTGTTTCAAAATAACAAGATTTTTATACGACCGCAAAAATTACAAATTTTTTGGTCGTATATTGGTATCATGTTGTCGTCGTCGTCTGGTGTCGTCGTCTGGCCTCGTCGTCAGCGTTGTCCGAAAACAGATGGTTTACGGATAATAACTTTAGTATAAGTAAATAGAAATCAATAAAATTTTAACACAAGATTTATAACCACTAAAGGAAAGTTAGGATTGATTTTGGGGGTTATGGTCCCAACTGTTTAGGAATTAGGGGCCAAAAAGGGGCCCAAATGAGCATTTTAGTAGTTTCCAGACAATAACTTGTGTTAAAAGTGTATGAATCTCTCTGAAATTATACCACAAGTTTCCATACTATAAAGGGATGGTTAGGATTGACTTTGGGGGGTTATGGCTCAAACCTATTATTAATATGGCAAAAAAAGGGGAAAAACAAGGGTTTTTCTGGTTAAAGGACAATTGAGACAATTTAAAAGCAGTGTAAGGGAGGTAATCCAAATCAAATAAAAGAACACTGTTTGATTACCTCCCTTACACTGCTTGTAAATTATGTATTAAGAAATGATGATTGTCTTGAGGTGATTAGCTGTCAATTTATTTTTAGCAGTTACTGTTAATTGATATTAATCTTAGCCATGACTATGTATGTCATTTTATATTTTAAAACTTTTATGATGTATTTAAATGGGTATTTATGGTTGCAAACTCCATTAGAAATTTGAATTGAGATACTGACCATATCTTGAGGGAAATATTTTTTTTTGGGGAATAAGGGAAAGGAGGGAGGTGAAAAAAATTGGAGGGGGGGGACAATTTTTCTCATTTCAGATTTCAGAAATTAAAAGAAAATTTCTTCAAATATTTTTCTTTGGGGGTTAATATTCAACAGCATAGTGTATTGCACAAAAGTAAAAAATTGAATATAAATTCAAATCATATAACCAATTTGAAGTTCTTTGACTACAGTTATTCTGTGTCCGAAACCTATTATGTGTCAGAAATTTAGTTACAATCCAAATTCAGACCTGTATCAAGCGTGAATATTGTGTCCATTTTGGCCCCAACTTTTCAGGGTTGGACATCTGCGGTCGTATCCAGCTGCGCTCAGCAAAGCAATTTATTATAAGACTGTTATAAATTGATAGCACATAAATAAAGGAATAAAAAAAGCTAAAAATATTCAGGGTCCGTGTGCTTGTTTTCCAGATATCAGCTATTGAAAATTTGGCGGTAAATGCTTCTCTCTAGATTTTTCATACATTTAACATTGGCACCTTTTTTCTTTCAAAAACTATGAAAAAATAACAAGGATTTCATAAGATTTTAAAACATGGCTTTTTAAACTATATGTAATAAAATTATGAAAAGAAAAGAAGGGGTTAGCGGGCAAAATTTTTAATGGCACTACATGGATAGAGGATTCCGAATATCTGGCAAAAATTCTGAAACAAGAGGAGCGAACATCCTTAAATGATATACAATGGCAATGTTCCATATGCATTCAAAGACTTTATTGTGTAAAGTTTACTATATAGATATTGTGTAGCTACACAGAAAATGTAAAAAAAACCCACATATATGCTATATCTGTCCATGTAAACATATAAATAAGAAATGAAGTTGAACACACTGTATTTTCCTCCTTTATACAATTATATTCGTTTAAAAATGAATTACATTGATGTAATGAATTATACAATTTTACACAGGGTAATAGATGTTTGTGGCTGTAGGAATATTACAGATAGCAGTATTCGAGCTCTGTCCAACAACTGTCAGAACCTTCGGAACATTGATATCAGTTCCACAGGATGTACACAGCGTAGGTAAGTTGAAATGGCCATTACTGTGGATTCCTTATTATTTATGGGTTACCAAATTTCATGGGTATATGTGAATCTCAAATTTAATTATTCAACGAAGTACCTATATCCATATAAAGCTTATAGACTTTTGCAAAAACCATGAAATCAAGTATCTACAAAAAATACACAAAAATTGATATCCACTTAAATAAATTATTCTACAGATATCTTTTAATTAGTTTGTGTAAAGTGTAAGGAACTTTACATCAGTTTATGTAATAGTTGTTTTCTATCATGTTAGGTTCCTGAAGGCTATTATAGTACAAATCTGCATAGTATAGTCATTAATAATCATAATGTGACTGTGAAGGGCTCATTTTCAACACTATTTTCTTTTACAATATCATTTTGAGTTTTGTTTTCTTATAGCTCTCCTACGTTTAGTAATGAAAGTTTGGCTTGATTATGGAAGAATCTGTGTAATTCCAAAATTAGCTGTTGTCAGTATGGACAACAAGTTTGATTTTCTAATGTCTTTGAAAGTATTTCCATTAATAATTACTAATAATGTTCAGCAACCTATACTATCGATCATCCCAAAAGACAGTCTTTTCAAATTCTGATTTATATATTGTGATGTAGATTTTGGATATATGTGCATAGCAACAGTCTGAATGTAGGTCATGGTAATTAGACTGTTTTTTAAAAATCATTTAGGCCTATCTCAAATGAAGTACAAGTCTGGCTTATAGTATTATGAATTATGGCAAGGTGGCATGGGTTGGGAAATGAGAGTATCTGTTTTATGTAATCAACTGAGAGCCTTCAAAATTTATAGAATTTTTACATATTCACAAATAAAATGCACCCCTCATTTTGCATAGATTTGGATAATTTTTGGAGATCTTCATGAAAGTAGAACTAAGTCAATGTTCAGCAATAGTCTCAATGTAGGGTACCAAATCAGTTTATCGTCATGGCTAACTAGCATTCAAGAAGTTGCTTTGTCATTGCCATTTATTGTTCTCTCAAATTACATACTATAAGTATTGCAACCCAGAAATTTGAGACCTATTTTTTACCTTAATGTTACACAAAAATAGAGGATTTTGAGACCTAAGTTATATTGTATTTTTGTTTACTAGTCTTTATATGACTGTTTATTGTTGTATATTAAACATCATTTCAGTGTTTCTATGTTAGCCAATTTCTGTAACCAGAGACTAGAGGAAGCCAAGCTGAACTTTCTAGCTGATGTAACTGATGCTGTAGTTATCAAACTTGTTAAACACTGTAAAAAGTAAGATAAATTTATATTAAGGCTAATCTTTTTAGGTTCCTTTTTGTCATAAGCTTACTTATTCAGGTAAATACATCCCTGGCTCTCTGAGTGAGTTTTTGATCTTAGTTTGTAAGTAAATTGCCTAGTTTGCACATCAATAACCTCTAGAATAAATGTGTTTAATCCTATGATTATTCTTTTACCACTAATTTTAACAGATATGGGAATATAGTATTAACTTCTTGAAATCTGTGAAATGGAAGAGAATGTATGCAACATTTCTTGATAACCATGGGGTATATTATTAGTAACATAGTGTGCTAGTCACCTAATACGATATATATGGAATTTACTGACCCCATATATATCGTATTAGGTCACTAGTACACATGTAACGAATTACATATGTATACTGTAAACCAACTAATTTTCACCAGTACTGTATTTCGCGTTTAGTCCTTTCTAGTCCACTTCACAGTGATTTAATTTCACCATTTTCTGATTTACTTGATGAAGTTAAATAAGGAAAGATCTAAGTTTACATATTCGCGTTTTTTTTTCCACTCGCGAAAGTCACTAAAATAAATCGCTCATGAATTTAATGGTTTACAGTACTCCATATGGGGCGAGAGAGAGAAAAGCATTTCTGCTAGGAAGATCTTCAATTTATAGGACATTCTTCTGTTTTAGTAGGCACTACAGCTCAAGCCAAATTTGTACTTGGTACTGCAATTGATATTGGGTTATGACAGGTTATTTGTTAATGATTTTAATGTTGTGTTTTTTTATTCAGGTTAAAACTTTTGCATCTTTATGGATGTACTAGCATAAAAGACATAAAGAAAATACAGGAACTAAACCAAGACTTGAAAGTTGAAATGTAAGCTGAAAACAGGTTGATGCTACAATAGACTGTATCAGTACATGATACTCCCTAATAACACGAAGTCATACAAAACCTTACCCATTCTGAGTAGCATTGGAACCAGGGTGTATTTGCACAGAAATTATTGAAATTTCTAAGGATTCAAGAAATTAAATATGAATGTGTATTTTGATGTATTGTTCATCTTAAAAAACAAAATGGTGTTCATCAGAAAATGATGTGTGTTGTAATTAAACAGAGTACTTTTAGTGTTAACCATTGTATTGATTGAATATAAGTCAACAAAATCAGAAAAAAAATGTCATATTAACATTGTTTAGAAAAATATTTATTAAAAAAATTATGTACCATTTTAGCCTTGTATGGCCTAACATCATTTTTTTTTACAAAAAAAATATTTATTTTCAATTTTCATTGCAATATATACTTCTTTCTTCAAATAACTTTTATCAAAATCCTATTCTCAATAGTTAGGTAAGCCATCTTTGTCTTGTTTTGAAAATATATGTGGCGTTCAATTAAATTTACAGAAAAGATTTGATAAGAAATGGAAGTCTGTAGTTTTACACTTTTAAAGTTTCTTGTAGAAAAATGAAAACTAGATGTAGAAATAGTTGTAAATACATAATTTATGGAACACTTGTGCAATAGATATGTAATAGTTTGCCGAAAACATAAATTAAGGCATTTTCTATATAATCAGTATTGGCTCCACATGTATGCAAATTCATATGAAATAAGATTAGTATTATTTTTATACCTGTCATTATTTGAACATTTGTAAATTATTTGTTAATTTATTAATGACCAGATCATTTGCTCAATTTGTAAGAATGTCACACATATCATAGTTATTTATATGTTAGAATGAATTGCCTTTGAGCTTCTATTGAGGTCTGTACACTTTATACTTTTGCTTTTTGTATGTGTTTATATTCTTTTTGTCAGTTTTTTTACACTTTAATATAAGTATATTTCTATTCAAGTTAGTGTGATATGTCATGATGCAATTTTTCTTATAAATTTTGACTGTTTCTCTTTTTCTTATCAATTTTGATAATTTCTCTTTTTTATGCCACTGCGACAAAATGATGGGGTGCATATTTTTTTACCCCTGTCCTTCCATTAGTCCATTCATCTCACATACGGTATATCTTTTGTCTGGCTAACTCCTCCTACAGTTTTCAAACAAACACTTTTATATTATGTAGGGTGTCAGCATATACACTAAAGGTGTGCATATTATCAGGATTTTGATTTTCTTTAAATTTATTAATCTCTCAAAAAGAGAGGTGAAAAATACCAAAGGCACATTCAAACTCATAGGTAGAAAATAAACTGACAAGTCCTTCAACATCACTGTTACTAAAACCAGCGGGGGCATCATCTTTGTCTAGTTCTTATGAATTTTGGCAATTCTCTTTTTCTTTTCAAAATTGACAGTTTCTCAATTTCTTATCAATTTTAAAAGTTTCTCCTACACAATGATGCAAAATTCAAGTATTAATTCAAGAATGAAGTCAGACATGAATTGTTTCATAAGAAAAATTTTTGTTTTGGAACTATTTAAAACTAGAATTATGTAAGATATCAAATTAAATCTTTCCCTTTTTTAGCTCACCTGGCCCAAAGGGCCAGGTGAGCTTTTCTCATCACTTGGTGTCCGTGGTCTGTTAACTTTTACAAAAATCTTCTCCTCTGGAACTACTGGACCAAATGTAACCAAACGTTTAACAAAACGTGGCCACAATCATCATTGGGGTATTTAGTTTAAAAAATGTGTCCGATGACCCGCACGCCAACCAAGATGGCCGACCTGGCTAAAAATAGAATAGGGGTAAAATGCAAGTTTTGTCTATTATTTTGAAAATTGTTATTAATAGAGAAAATCTGACTAGGGCAAAAATGTTCAGAATGTTGAGGTCTACCAATTGTTCATTGACGTCAAACTGTCAGGCGACTTTTATAGGAGTTATTGCCCTTTAAGTGACAAATTTTATCATTTTTGCCTTTTATCTTGAAATTAACCTGAATTGCTAGTACAATACATTGTGGTATATATCTGTCATTGAAATTCAGTTAAGACATTCATCGTCTATCGTATTTGTGTTAAAGGATTAAAATAATTGCACTTACACTGGTTGAGGTCAATACGTATGCATGGTCGAAAACGTCAGTCCACTTCTTATTAAAGTTCTTACCCTTTGATGACGATTTTTACCAATTTTTTGCGTTTTTGCCTTATATCTTAAAAAATATAATAGATAGATAGAAACTTAAATAAGCAAAAATGATCTGCAAGACAAGGTCTATATTTCAGACAATATGAAGGAAATTTTCTGACAACTCCTTATTGGATTTATTGCCCATTAATGACAATTTTACCAATTTTTTGCTTTTTGCCTTATTTGATAAAAATGAACAAAAATGATCAGCAAGGCAAGATCCACAAACAAGTCAAATTTTTCCAATATAGTTAGTAGACTGTAACTCTTCATAGGAGTAATTGCCCTTAAATGAGGATTTTTTTTTACCCTCTTATCTGTTTTGAGCAAAAACTAAAGAAGATATAGAGAAACTAAACAGACAAAATGATCAGCAATACAAGATCAACAAAAAAGAAATTTTTGTCATGAATTCTATTCTTGTCAACAATGTTGCAGAGTCCATTGTTGATTATGCACATATACCTAGGTGAGTGACACAGGCTCTTTAGAGCTTCTAGTTTATGTTTATCATACAAAAGATTTTTCACTGTAAAATTGCAGTTGTGTGATTGTATATATAGATCAGTGATAAATAGGTTTTTGATTTTTTTTGGTTAGATATTTCTTATGGAACTGCTTATAGAGATTGTAAATCTTTTCTATCTTTGTCTTATAAATTCCCAAGTCAAACTGCCAAAGTCTAATGTGAATTGTTTTCCTTGATTTTCTGTGATTGTTGAACCTATTTATTTGTAAATATATTGTTAAGTTTTGGAAATGTTTAAATTATGTACACTGTAATAACAAATTGTATGTCTTTTTTTTCAATTGTAATTACAATGTAAAAAGAAACATACAGAAAAAGGAGCAGATGCATGAAATTTCTAAAATGATTAAAAGTTTAGAATAGGTTTCAAAACTGTACATCCTACTGAGATAGGCAATAAGTAGAGGTCTATTTAGGAAATGTAAATTTCAAAAATGTTCTTTAAGACAAATTTTAGAATTTTATGATATGAGCAGCGTTAAAAAAGGAATTTTTAGAGGAATTTAAAACAACAGAATGAGCTGCCGCATTCATAGTCTACTTCATCAATCTTTTAGTTTGCAAGTTTTGTCTTGTTGTTAAAATAAAACCAAATTCCAAATTGAAAAATTGTCTCAATTTAAATCTTGTTGAAATGCATAAATTTCTTTAAAATTAGAAAATAGTTAGAATAGAACATTGATAAGATCCTGAATATAGATTTAAAATCAATACTTTTAAAAACAACATTTTGTCACTATAATGGCTTTATTAGACTTGCATCCATTTACAAAACTTGACACCTTTACAAGTATTAAACCTGCTTTTTATAAATATATACATGTCCTTAAAAATACCTCTAAATCTAACATTACTCAGAATCAATGCAAGAATTTATCAGATTAAATTGAGAAATCATATGCACTAAAATTGTATATATTTAAAATTATAATATAAATTTTATGGAATTTAGTTTTTATTTTGGATAATGTATATGCCAATAATGATGTTTGTTTTGATAATATATGAAAAGAGATTATTGCTTGAATGCAGGATTTTTTACATCGTTAACAACACGTAAATAAATAAAGAAAGTCAATTTATCGAAACATATGTGTTGATTTTAACATTCAAATACAAATGTACTGCAAATATTTCAAGTGTATATTTTTTCAATTAGGCAATATGGAACTAAGGGTAATAGGACATTTTGAGCCAAAATAATTTTCTTATTGCTTATGGTATATACAATTTAGAATCCACAATTGTGAGATCATTTTTATGCCTGCTGTCAGATATTTTGTAAATAAACAGGGACAAAAATTGTGCAACAGTCTTTCAAATAGTTAAAAATAAAAATATATACAGCTGTTTTAAGAACATTAAAAATTACCAAAAATTGTATTAGAGTAAAAATACATATTGTGTATGCATGCTGAAAATCATGTATGATTTTACCATTGATCTATCTTGTATCATGAATTAAACAGAAACAGAGCATAGTTTATCTATAAATTGATTCCTTAGTATGCTGTTGATGTATTGCACTCTATTGTAACTCATATTGCAATATTTAGTTTATTTAGTCATTTCGTGAGTGCTTTTATTTTTATTAACCTGATCTGAACTTTTGTAAACCTCTACAAGAAAGTGTTCAATAAATATCAGAAAAGTACCTCTTGTCTTTGTTTTTGTCACTTTTTAGCTCACCGGGGCCCAAAGGGCCCCATGTGAGCTTATGCCATCACTTGGCGTCCGTCGTCGTCCATCGTCTGTCGTCGTAAACTATTTAAAAAAACTTCTCCTCTGAAACTACGGTGCCAAATACCTTCAAACTTCATCTTAATGTTCCTTAGGATATCTAGTTTATAAATTGTATCCGAAGTTTTAATCCATCGACAAACATGGCCGCCATGGCTAAAAATAGAACATAGGGGTCAAATGCAGTTTTTTGCTTCTATCTCAAAAACTAAAGCTTTTAGAGCAAATCTGACATGGGGTAAAAATTGTTCAATTGGTCAAGATCTATCAGCCCTGAAATTTTCAGACGAATTGAACAACTCATTGTTGGGTTGCTGCCACTAAATTGGTAGTTTTAAGGAAATTTTGCAGTTTTTTGTTATTATCTTGAATATTATTAAAGATAGATATAAACTGTAAACAGCAATAATGTTCAGCAAAGTAAGATCTACAAAAAAGTTTAATATGACCAAAATTGTCAATTGACCCCTTAAGGAGTTATTGCCCTTTAAAGACAATTTTACACAATTTGTTCATCAAGTTTGCTAACATTTAAAAATCTTCTCCTCTGAAACTACTGGGCCAAATACCTTCGAACTTCATCTAAATGTTCCTTAGGATATCTAGTTTATAAATTGTATCCGAAGTTTTAATCCATCGACAAACATGGCCGCCATGGCTAAAAATAGAACATAGGGGTCAAATGCAGTTTTTGGCTTATATCTCCAAAACTAAAGCTTTTAGAGCAAATCTGACATGGGTAAAATTGTTCAATTGGTCAACATCTATCAGCCCTAAAATTTTCAGACAAATCGAACAACCCATTGTTGGGTTGCTGCCACTAAATTGGTAGTTTTGAGGAAATTTTGCAGTTTTTTGTTATTTTCTCGAATAATATTATAGATAGATATAAACTGTAAACAGCAATAATGTTCAGTAAAGAAAGATCTACAGAAAAGTTAAATGACCAAATTTGTCAATTGACCCCTTAAGGAGTTATTGCCCTTTAAAGACAATTTTACGCAATGTGTTTATCATGTTTGCTAACATTTAAAAATCTTCTCTTCTGAAACTGTTGTGCCTAATACTTCTTTACTTTGAATAAATGTTCCTTTAGGAATCTAGTTTATGAATTGTATCCGAAATTTTGATCCATCAACAAACATGGCCGCCATGGCTAAAAATAGAACATAGGGTGAAATGCAGTTTTTGGCTTATATCTCAGAAACTAAAGCATTTACAGCAAATCTGACATGGGGTAAAAATGTTCAAAAGGTCAAGATCTATCAGCCCTGAAATTTTCAGATACACCGAACAACCATTTGTTGGGTTGCTGCCACTAAATTGGTTGTTTTAAGGAAATTTTGCAGTTTTTGGTTATTATCTTGAATATTATTGAAGATAAAGATAAACTGTAAACAGCAAAAATGTTCAGCAAAGTAAGATCTACAAAAAAGTTTATATGACCAAAATTGTCAATTGACCCCTTAAGGAGTTATTGCCCTTTAAGGACAATTTTACACAAGTTGTTTGATGTTTTTTAACTTTAAAAATCTTCTCAAATGGATCTAGTATAAATTTTGTATTTCATTTCCTTGTACGTCAAGAAACATAGACACTATGGCTAAAATGGAACATATGGGTAAAAAGCAAAAATAATCATTGATGAAAGATTTAAGCAAAAAAAATAACAGGTGAGCGATTCAGGCTCTTGAGAGCCTCTTGTTAAATACATAACAATATGGACAAAACATATCAAATAAAACTAGACAAAAAGATAAAATGCTACATGTGTTTCACTTATATAATATAATATGGAAACATTTGATAAAAAGAGTTGATTGACGAAGATAATGGTATGTCAACTATGCTCATGTGTTTTGTTTAAAATCATTTATTTAAAAAACCTCCATTTTAGTTGTGTGAAAATATTGCAGATCATTTGTTTTGGTGTAAATTAATCATCTGCAGTCTTGAGTTTACACTTTTGAAAGTCTAAACTGAAAGATAACAACCCCTACTGAAAACAAATTTACACAAGGCTCTATGAAAAAAACTTGATCAGTGTTTTTGAAAATTGACGAAAAACAGTTTCATAGATAGAATCTTCATGCAACAGATGACAGCTCTTTATTACTGATTTTGGTCCAGATCTGAAGTATAGGAAAAGAACTTTTGTCAGATATAATTTAACATTAGACTTGTATATAATTTTTGGAAACCTAATTCTAAGTGTCAGGCCACTAAATACTAATTTCACTTTGTATACCCCCACTCTTGGTGGGGACTAAATAGCATTCAACATGTCCATCCATATGTTGAACAAATATTTTTGTCACACTATTCTCTGGTATTGCTCAACAGAATGACTCCATATTTGGTCAGCAGCTTGACTATGATGAGTTGAAAATTATGTGTAAGCACCTTTTGTCTCACCTGTGACTTTCGTTGAGGAGAGCGAGACATAGGGATTGCTATTCCAGGGATGGCGACGATGACGGTGTCAACAATTGTTAAGTTTTCTGATTAAGTTTGTTTGATAGGAAGTACTTGTGAAAGATTATTGATATTTAATACAAAGTTGCATTACTATCAGTACATATCAGTTTGACAATTATTTTGAGGCCCTGCACCCTAGGTCAAGGTTCAGCGACTTTGAATTAATTAGCAATTTTCAATGTTAATTTTTCTGCTTAAGTAAGATTGATAGGAACTACTTACAACAGACAACAATATTATCTATAAAGTTACATTTCTGTCTGTACATCTCAGTTTGTCGATCAATTCTAGGCCCTTCCCACAAGATCATGGTCCAGTTACTTTGAAACAATAAGCAAAGTTGCTGTCCATCAGAATGTCTTTTTCTGAATTTCATGCTGACAGGCTAGACATATCTCTGTGTCAACAGTTTATTGAATGTTAGACACCTACTTACTGTTTGTTGATACTTTGAATTTTTCTATGTTTTAATCACAAAGGACAGGATGCGATAAGGGTCTTGTTCAGCCTAATTGTTTACTGAAATTTGCACTTTGAATTTAAGATTTCCATTCAATATGTCCATTTCAAAGATAAGGTAATACACAATGAAAAAAAATGCAGATATTTTGGTCAATTTTCAGGTATTTCTTTTGGATCCGCAAATATAGTGCACATGGAAGTATCAACTGCAGATACCAACAACACCTATTATGTTAATATTCATTTGGTACTTGTGTATGTTCAAAATTTTAATATACAATCTGGTAACAATACAGATCCTGTGTCCAAGCTGTGACAAAGATCTGAAAGCACTCCATGCTACTTTCTGTTTTAAAGGCCTTTCAGGATGGTCAGGTTTTATCAGATTAATACACACCTTTAAATTTTGAAGGCTGAAATTTCATTGGCTGATGTAATAATTACCAGAACAGAAAGTAAATTGGAGTGTTGTCAGATCCTTGTAAGGCAAAGCTTGGATACAGGATCTGTATTTTAATCAGATTGACAAATATATGTCAAAATGTGAAATCTTGGTCAATTTTGTAAATAAATAAGTTTTAGTTATCTTTCGATACAAAGTCTTTAATGTTAAAACTTTGGGCATACATATCAACTGACTTTACACAAAATTTACCTAATTTTATACTACTTCAATTTTTAGGCCAAAATTGCCCTTTAGACACCTATATACTCCAGTACTACCAAACAGAATGACCATGTTTGGTCAGCAGATTGCAGTGGTGAGTTGTAACCTATGAGAACTTTTTTGATTATATGATACCTACATCACCAGTTCTAGGATTTTAAGCAAGCAATAATCAATCTCCTGTACAACAAAAAAGAATGACTTCATATCTGGTCTGCCAGAAATTTACTTCCAATTCTTCCTATACTTTTAATGAAGGGTATATTAAGCACAACAAGTGCAACTTCTTGTTCAACAATGTGAAAAAGTATATAAAGATCTTGGTGCACTCTTTTCATTTTGTTAATTTTCCAAATTGTCATTCCAGAATTATGGGAAATCTTCTGGATAAGGTTTTTTTGTCTCGTCTGTGACAAAAGTTGTAGTATGGGAGACATAGGGATTACAATCCAGGGGCGGCATAAAATAATTGTATAAAGATTTATATTTCAGAAGGTAGAAGACCTGGATACTTCATACCTTGGATACAGATACCTTATATTATGGAGTTCCCATCTGTCGTATGTCAATTGTCCCTGTCCTCATTTTCAGCGACTGCTTGAAAAAAAAATTAGTTTTTTGTCATGAGTATCTCTCACTTATTTAGAGTGTTAAAAAAAATTACAAATAAATAAATAAAATCAAAAATGGTCTTGAATATATACAATTATGAAGAACAAAATGATATTAATAATTAGAAAAAAAAAAAAAAAAAAATCGTCTATAGTTGTGTATAATACGCATCCCCAATACCAACTACATTTATGGGATAAAAAAGTGCATACTATACACGAAAAAATATGGTAATAGTATAATTATATTTGGTATATGGGTTCCTTGCAATGTCTTCATGCCCGTCACACAGGATTCACCTGAATTCGACCTCATTTCATAGATGTGATTAGGTCCGTTTCTTCGATAATATAAGTAGGTGAACTATATGTGGTGTATGGAATGATTGTAAAGGGTACATGTCAGTCTGGCAGGTTTCATTTGACCTTGACCTTATTTTCATGGTTCATGAGTCAATGAAGTTTCTGTATTTGGTCTATTTTTCTAATACTATAAGCAATAGGTTAAATATGTTTGGCATATGGAATGATTGTAAGGTGTATAAGTATGTCTGGCAGGTATCATCTGACCTAAACCTCATTTTCATGGTTCATTGATTAATGTTTAGTTTTTATACGACTGCAAAAAAATTTTGCGGTCCTATATTGGTATGACGTTGGCGGCGTCGTCGTCCGAAGACACATTGGTTTTCGCACTCTAACTTTAGTTTAAGTGAATGGATCTCTATGAAATTTTACCATAAGGTTCAATACCACAAAAGGAAGGTTGGGATTGATTTTGGGGGTTATGGTACTAACAGTTAAGGAATTAGGGGCCAAAAATAAGCATTTTTGTAACTTCCAGACATAACTTGTGTGTTAGTGTATGGATCTCTCTGACATTGTACCATAAGGTTCCATATCACAAAGGGAATGCTGGGATTGATTTTGGGGGTAATTGCCTCAAAATTGTAGGAAAAAGGGGCCAAAAAAGGGGCAAAAAACAAGCATTTTTCTAGTTTCATGACAATAACTTGTTTGTAAGTGTATGGATCTTTCTGAAATTGTACTACAAGGTTCCATATCACAAAGGGAAAGCTGGAATTGAGTTTGGGGGTAATTGCCCAAAACGTTTAGGAAAAGGGGGCCAAAAATAAGCATTTTTTAGTTTCCAGACAATAACTTGTGTTCAAGTGTATGGATCTCTCTGAAATTGTACTGCAAGGTACCATACCACTAAGGGAAGGCTGGGATTGATTTTGGGGGTAATTGCCTCAACATTTTAGGAATTAGGGGCCAAACGGGGCAAAAAAACAAGCATTTTTTCTAGTTTCAGGACAATAACTTGTGTGTAAGTGTATGGATCTTTATGAAATTGTACTATAAGGTTCCATATCACAAAGGGAAAGCTGTTATTGAGTTTTGGGGTGATTAATCCTAAGGGGGTTCAAAAAATTGGGGGGGGGGGATTTTTTTTTCCTTTTTTTCCTTTTTTTTTCTTTAAAATTTTCCATTTTAAATTGGTTATTTCTGATTTATATATAAAAGCAAATAATAATGATATGGTTTGAATATGTAAATTAAAATTTTCTTAGACCACATTCATTCTGTGTCAGAAACCTATGCTGTGTCAAATATTTAATCACAATCCAAATTCAGAGCTGTATCAAGCTTAAATTTTGTGTCCATACTTGCCCCAACTGTTCAGGGTTCGACCTCTGCGGTCATATCAAGCTGCACCCCAGCGGAGCATTTTATTGTGTTTTGGTCAGTTTTTCCTATTACGATAAACAAGAGGTCAAATAAGTTTAATGTATGGAATTATTGTAAGGCGTTCATGTCTGTCTGGCAGATATTATTTGTCCTTGACCTCATTTTCATGGTTCATTGGTCAATGTTAAGTTTTAGTTGTTAGATCCTCTACTAAGATACAATAAGCATTTATCAACTATATTTGGTTTATGGAATGATTGTAAGGTGAATATGTCTGTCTGGCAGGGTTCATTTGACCTTGACCTCATTTTCATGGTTAGTTGGTCAATTGCCAGTTTTCCTGGTTTAGTTTGTTTCTTAGATAATAGATATTATAAGTAATAAGGTCTGACCTTGACCTCAATTTCATGGATCATTTATAAGGTTAAGTTCATGTGATACTTGTAGTAAAACTTTTATCTTTAGGACTATCAACATAAAATCAATTATGGTTGGTAAAGCAGGCGAGACATTTCAGCATGTGCACTCTTGTTTTATTCACCAAAAGCAGGCTCGACAAAAATGAATAAAACATGCATTTTGATAGAATCATGAATTTTTTCAAGGAAAGAATTCCGCTCAATTAAAGCAAAGAATTTTGCTAAAACTTATGCTAGGGGCTCTTGAACTTGCAGTAAGGTGCGACACTTTGCTCCATGTTGAAGGCCTCACACTGTCATTTGAGATAACACCAATAAAAGTTTTGTTGCATTAATTTTGGTTTTGTTTAGTGCTTTCAGTGATTTTGTGTCATGAATGTATACACCATACCCATTCTGAAATGAATTGGATTCTTTTAAATTCTATCAATAAAAGGTGGATATATTTATGCTATACACTTGCACTCAGAGAAGGCACTTTAAATTTCTTAAAAGTTGACATAGGCTTATTGATTATTTATTGTTTGATTTTTATGTCTAGTTAAGTAGACACAAGTATATAATCATAATAATTTTCAACGGTGGTTGTCTTTTTTTTATATCTTAAGGATGTTAGCTACTCTGTTTCAAAATAATTAGATTTTTAAAAGACTGTTATAAATTGGAACTATATTAATAAAGGAACTAAAAAAGCAGAAAAAAATGAAGGGTCCGTGTGCATTTTTTCAAGATATGAGCCTGTGAAAATTTGTCGGGAAGTGATTCTCTCTAGATTTTTCATACATTTAACATTGGTACCATTTTACTTAAAAACTATGAAAAAATACAAGGATTTTATAAGATTTTCAAATATGGCTTTTTAAACTATATGCAATAAAAATATGAAAAGAAAAGTAGGGGTTTGTGGGCAAAATCTTTTAATGGCACTGCATGGATAAAACCAGAGGATTCCGAATATCCTGCAAAAATTCAATAACAACAGGAGCGAACATCCTTAATGTTTTTTGTCATTTAAGGAATTTGGTATTAATTGCACATCTTTCCGTAAATTTATTCACAACCTTTTTACACTTGATCTGATTTAGTGCTTGACATAATGTATAGGCAGTTGACTTTTACTGACCTCTAGTTATCTTTTGCTTTGTGCTTTTGAGTTGCTGTTTTAATGGTGTGTACACATATTTTTTTATTCATATAAAAAAAACACATAAAGCTTGCAATTTTTAATATCTCCCACCCAGCAATAACTTTTGCATATTTCAATCATGATATGTATCTATAAAAATAAACTGAAATTACTAACATATCTTAATACAGCATATTTATCTACAGTTTCTAAGTTTAAAAAATATCTCTCTGATTTTTAATAACTAACAGTAAATAGTATTAATTTTTTAATATAATATCATTGCTTACTAAAAATACTAAATATTTTAGATAATCGCTATAGTGGGACTTCCCTTTTAGCATAGCAGGAATGTTTATTAAAGATTTCAAACTTTTATTGCCTCCAAGTTAAGTAAGGTCAGCCAAGAAATTTCAAACAAAGCCTGCCCTAATGTAACTGGTGGACCCAAATTCACTACAATCCAAAAGGTATTCTCTCGTCCTGGTGGACTTTAAAAATGATTTACAATTCAAAATTTTCAGTTGGTCTTGTAAAATGTATTGACTGAAACACAAACATCAGCACATATTCAGCATATTGTACAACATGCATAAAGATGGCTGTGAAGATAATTAGACATGACAAGTTGAATCATTACAGCTTGATGCTTCTTTCAAATATCATTTAATTCATTTACCTAAATGTAAAATTATTCTATGCATAATGCATTATCATGAAAAAAAGTAAACGGAGATGTCAGAAGGCACTATTCATTTTATCTCATTATGCATGTGATCCTAACTTATTGATTTGTTTTATTTATGAAGCTGATATTCAGGGGGAAAACACTACCCATAATATTTAATATGATTTTGAAATGCCTTCCAACCCAGTTTAGTTAAACTGTAAAACATGTGTGAACAGAACCTGTTTAAACTTAACTTTTGTAACAGGACATGCAATGAATAGTCTTTTATAATATTACCAGTACCTATATAAACAAAATCTTCAGTCTAATAAGTGTTCATTGTAGAGACGTTTCAATGTAATTGCCAACTTTACATGATGCATAAAGACTTTAAATACAAAAACAGAAATATATGCATATACATTTTGCAAGCTATCATGCTGACTAGATTAAACTGCAGCTTCTGTAAAGCTGGATAAAAATAATATCAAAAACTTTAAAATTACATACAAGATTGGTGTATAAACCCCAAAACAATATATTCTTTATATTTCATTTTAACATCATCATCTTTCCTCATTAAGATACTAATTGACTGATGCTGTTTGAGGTAGCTAAATGTCAAAGGACAAATAATCCATGCATGTTCAAGAACAACTGAAACAATTAATCACTCTGGGAGGTTCAACAAAGTGGGTCCACTGGAATGATAGGTAGGAAATTCCTGTCACGTTATTTTACAAAAATCTAGGACCATTACATTATAAATTTAACCAACTTGACAGCCCTTCGAGAAACTAACAAGGGTCTGGCAAACAGGATGATTGAATTTTTTAACGCTGCAAAGGTATTAAATACTGTATACACACATAATAACCCATGGACAATATTAATGATAAATCATACTAAACAATCAGTTATAGTAAGTGTCAAAAGACCTTTTCAAATCAAAACAAAAGCTATATGACAATTTTCACTAGAAATTTTACTCTGAATGATTGAAGATATGTATGTACCGTAAGTCTTTATCACCTATTCTGAAACATCATCAGATCTCACATTATTTCAGAATCATAGGTAGAATTTACTTCTCCTTTTGAAACTGATAGGGAGAAGTGGTGAGACTGATATGTGTTAGGGGACTGGCCTTATATTTCATTTGATTTGTTTTATTGTCCCATACAAGAATATGTATGGATTCAGGTAGGGGATCTTGACTGTTTACAAGTTTTCAAAAAGAAGGGGGGGTCCTGGGGACTCCCCCAATATTTTGTTTGATTTGTTTTATTGTCCCATACAAGAATATATATGTGTGCTCAGGGTCTAATGATCAAGTTGGAAAATCATGTTCATCTTACAGCAAATCTAAATGCAATGTTGTTAACTTCTTGCTTCCAATCTTAAAAGCATATATTTGAGATTCATTCAATTATGAAAATGAGGTCACGGTTTAATGCCACATGACTAAATGACATAGTCTCAGTGAAGAATGTACATACAAAAACTTTGGGTTTAAGAATTTACTTTTTTTTTTTAAATTAAACCGAAATCCTAAAACTTAAGAAGTTACTATATCACTAAAGTAAGGTTGACAGATCACATATGCCACACAAAAAGCAGAGCACAAGGCATATAATATGTATATATGCATAATACTAGATTGCACAACTCTTAAACTTAAAATGCCACCATCACTAGAATTGCATACAAGCATGTAAGCTAAATTTATCACAAGCAAGAAAATAATAACTTGAAAGATGATGTTGTTAAAAATAATTGGCAAAATCTGTATATCACATATGCTTAGCTAAATGAAAGATATAATGAAATGTCATTTTGTAAAAAATCTGGTATCTACAGATTCCTTTGTAAGTTTTCTACCATGTTGAGATTCAAAACATTTAGAAATCCACACCAGAAACAACTAGATGCTGCATGGTATTTCTTGCTGAAAAAAGAAACAATATGAGTTCAATCAAGGAGTCAGCTAGCTTTCTTCATAATTTTTAATGATTAAGTTCTAGTTGCAAATTCTTCATTCATTTTCTAGATGAGATCATTTTTATTAACTGAAAGTACAGTGACAAATATTTCTTACATATTCTAAACTAAATCAAATTAATAAATTGAAAACAATCCTTCTGTTCAGTGAGTAGACAGGAATGACAGGAATTTTGTTGTTTTTGGGAAGATAAAGATTTCACTAAACGCAATCAAAACAATATTGTCACTTGCTTGACAGCTATACTTAGCTGTATTCCAGGGAAAATCACTAACGCACATAACACAGAGCAGTGATACAAATTATCAACAAAATAGTCTCAGATATTCAAGTTACAAAATGATGTAAATGGGTATAACCATATCTGACCAAGAAAAATATTTTATCAAACACCACATAAGTAACATTTATTGCATGGCGTATGAATCTATCTCTTCTTCCATTAATTATGGACAAAGGAAGACAGGTCCAGAGCAAAATATTACCCAAATTTGTTCCATTGCTAAGTATAACTTTCACAATACAAAATAAATGCTTACAAATTTTGGGAAGATGGTTTTCTTTTTATCCCTTTTTTTCAGGGTCATAATGGGCAATTTTTCATGAATTTAGGCTTTGAATAAATAACTTATAGAAAGGCTGTTTTTCTAGATTAAACATGATCTGGTTAAATCTTTATTGGGAGAGAATTTTGTAACTAGACTATATCAACTGTAATAAAAATAAATAAATGAATATAGAGTATACATTAGTGTTACAAAATTCAGACACAAACCTTCAAAATAAGTAGTATCAGTTTCATCATCAGGTTGGGGTACAAATGCTGGTTCTATGTCTAGCAAGTTATTCCAATCTAAGTCGCTGAAATATTCCATCTTTTTCACCTCTGAAAGATGAAATAACAATATCTATTACATGCGAACATGTGAGTTGGCAACTATGCTCGGCAGTTGAATGCACCTGCCAAGTGCTGGGCTCTAACTCACAACCTCAGCGTTGACAGGCTAGTAGTAGGGTTGTTAAACTTCTTACACCACTCAGCCACCGAGGCAAATGAAAAATTATATAACTGCTTCAGATCAAAAGGACACTTTTTGTAAATTACTTGCCTAAATGTTCAGAATGCTTCTTGAACTAAATCTATGTTTATTTATATTATAACATACAAAGTAGAGTAAATTCAGAAATTTTAGCATGCATTTATTAGTACCCATTATCAGGTTGTCTTCATATTGATATCGTAAAATATCAGCTGCGAATCACAATATGAAGCTTTTTGTTGAGTGAGCGCAGCGAGCAAGATCAAAAAGGCTTCATATTGTGTCGAGCAGCTGATATTTTACAATATCAATATGCATACAACCAGATAATCAATTTATCGGGTTGTATTTGCACATTTTGCATGATAGAAACAACTGTTTTCTTTGTTTCACCAGCAAACCGGAAGATGACGTGATAAGTTCGGGTCAAACTTATCAATGCTGGATCATATATTATGACGTTGGTGATATGTCAGGGTCAAAGTTATTAAGGCCGGGTCAACGTATTTGACGTCACAAAGCCATGATATGCAATTTTATTAAGAGCCGAGCAGAGTGATACAGACAGAGGGACGACCGATAATTGCAATTATTGAATAATTGACACAAATTCAAGATTAATTATTGCAATTTCAGGAAAAGCTACAAACAAATAATGCTATCAAAAATTAAAATGTGAGTTTTAATTTTTATTTTGCAAAAAACATATCCTGTCACTTTTTTGCTGTGTTCTTTTAGATGAAGGCCAGACCAACATACAGTCTAGGGGAGACATAAGCCGCCTGTGTTAAAAAAATGTTCAAGCCCTGTCATGTTAGGTTGTTAAATAATGAGATTAACAACTTATTTAACATTAAATACAAGATTTTGTTACTCCTAAATTTTTTATCCAAATAAGACCTTAAGTGCATCTCCTCATTTCAACAAATATGCAGATCTATCATTGTTTATAGAACAAAACTCAAAATTATTAAGATTTCTAGCAATTTAGCTACTGAAGATTCCTTTATTTTCTTGGGTACCAATTTACGCGGACTGAAGAAAAATGTTATTTTCATGGATATTTGATTTCATGGTTTTGTCAAATTTTGTATGCAAGCCTATTGAAAATGTTACTTCATTGAACATTTAAATTTGTGGTTCATCTATCCCACGATTAATAACTAATTCACAGTATACAACTGTATGGTTAAACTGTCTGTCAAGATTTCATTATGCACAACTAATTCTTTTGTGAAATGTCTCATCATAACATAACTTATGTCTCATAACTGACTGTACTAATTCATTGATCAAAGGAAAGATCATTTTAGTGGAGGACATGATTTTTAATTAATATTCCTGGGTCTATTTACCTTGAGCAGTAGGTCTTTTCCTTGGGTCCATTGTTAATAAATTATCAATAGCCTGCTGGGCATGTTTAGACATAGCCTCATCTTCATCTGGCCAAGGAACATCTGAAATATAATATATATTGAATCTTGGCTATAAACAATAAAAAAGTTATCCTCAATGAAATAATTCCTGGAAAAATCCTATTTTTATATTATCAAAATACCACAACATATCAGCTCATTTTCATAAATGCAATTCTTTTCAATATAATGCACCTTTTCAAGTTGATATAAGAGATCATTATTCCCAATAACACAAATTCGGAAGTATTTTTGAAGGTTGTAAGGTTTTGCCATTTAAGTTTTAGCCTTTAAATGATGCCAAAAAATCCTTGATACATGTACATTTCATAACCAAACAGACAAACAGACTAAAAGACATAAGCAGTTATTTGATTGCATTGTAAGGGGTTATTATTAAACCCTGTAAGTATGCTATCCTTCAGTGGTACCAAATTGTATTACATATTTTCCATTTGATTATTGTAAGGTTTAAACATTTATGCTTTCTCTCTGCATTTTTTTTTTGGGCAAAAACTATTTCTTTGTCAGCATGTTGTAAGGTGACCATAAAATAAAATTATGGTATTTTTTTAAGCATCTTTAGATATCAAATTTTTTGGTTTGAGCATTGAAAGTAAATCTAGAACAGTGCTTCACACCAAATATACAAAGTGTTATTTTCATAGTTTGGAAGACGGCTAAAAATTTGAAAATTTATGTACAAATCATAAAAATGATCTAAGTTATGTTTTAATCATAGCTTTGTTTTGTGAAACAAAATGCTTTAAAATTAAAAACTGATAATAAAAACTGATAAAGTTTTTAGTAACAATACAATTCAACATAAATTGGTGCAGGTCTCATCTGTTATAAACTTTTGTTGCTGTGTTACTGTTTTGTCTTTTCATTATTCCATTCTAGCAATAGCTAAAGTATCTAAAAAAAATCTCACCTTTACTTAATATATTACGAAAAACTAGTTCAGGTGTCTCATCATTAAATGGAGGAACACCAGTTAAAAACTCAAACAAACAAACCCCTAGAGCCCACCAGTCAACAGGTTTACCTGTAAATAGAAGTCATATAATCAAAACATTTTAAATGACTGGAAAAACTAAGAATGATCCTTAGTAATTCTATACTTTAATAATTAATTTGCATCAAACAACATTTTTTTCTTTGCCACATCAGATATTTTTTTTCCATATGCCAAAAAAGGTGACCCCAAGAGCAAACTGCATTTTATTCCAGGCAGTAATAACCCATCTTGCTGACATGTATACATATTTGAATGTTAAGCAACCAACAATCAATCAATCTTTTGTGTTTTGAAATATTTTTTTACACGCTGTGTTATATAATCAGAATTTAAAAGCCTTATTGTTTATAAATACCATGTGGTTCCTGTTTTAATATTTCTGGAGCCAAGTAGTCTGGAGTACCAAGTATTCTTTCTGTACAAGGAGGTCGTCCACGTCTGACACTCTTTGGTGTCCTGTATGGTGTCTTCAGCAGACCTGCTGCAGGTGTCCAGACCTGACCTGGTGTCTTCAGCAATCCTGGCGTACTCATACAATTACCAGGTGTCTTAAACAATGGAGGTTGATGTGTCTGCAAAATAAATACCATAAAAAACTACAAATCTTTACAAGACCTCTTAGGTTAAACAAAGGGCCTCATTTTTCTGTCTTTAAGCTTTTGTTTTACCTTTTATTTTAGTGGTTGCACTTAATGTACCTTTTTTAAGAACATTTGCAAATAAATGAAAGAAAGTTTATATGTCCTCAGATTTTAAAATTGTCATAGCTATTCCAGCTATGTTATTTACAATACATGAATAAGTACTTGGTCATATTGGTAGGAGTGAAACATGTTAGAAAATATTTTTAAACATTTCTACTCAGCCATGGAAAATTGAACCCTCTACCATGGAAAATTAAAGCCCCCTGTAAGAGGAAATATAAAAATGTAATAATCTGTACAATCTAAACTATATATGTGTCTAAGATGCAGATCCAGGATTTTGAAAAAGAGGGACTACAAACTAGGAGTAGAAAGTATAAAAAGTCTATGCATTAACTATATATGTTTTAGCCACACTTCTTGACATAATAGCAATGATTGATTGGTTTGCTTTTACACATATTAAATGCATTCACTAGACTGTATTATACCTTTTGTTTTCCAGTAGATTCAGGGGTACATGGAACTCCAGACATACCAGAGCTGAATTTGAAAGAGCTAAATGATCTGTTGTCTGATAAAAATTTGTTTGTACTACAGAATCTTGTCATTTTTACTGGTGTTGTCTTTTTTACAATTTCTGTCTTCTCTTGGGTCTGCAATAAAACATTTAATAAAATATACCATTGTATATGTTAGATGTACTATATGCATTTAAATTCATTTTAATAAGGTGTTACTAAATAAATAGCAGTTTCATTAAATATTTTAAAGATGTGTTGCAACAAAAATTAGTTAAAGGGGCACTAGCTACGATATATATATAAAAATCTAAAATACGATTTTTTTTGTTCAATCATTAATGAAAGTGAAATAGTGAAATAATAATTAGCTTTTAGCAGCCAGTATTGTTCAACTTTGTCAAAATAAGCTAAGAAACATTGATGATGACAGTGTTATCCCCAGAAATTTTGGATAGCATCACATTTGGCGTAAAAAAATAAACTGATTTTTTATCAATGTCATTTGTTGTGTCACAGCGATGCTCTAACAGTTGTTTCAGTTTATGTTTTCTATATTCATTTATAGTTACAGTATTATTTTTTTCATCTTGGGCCAAACAAAAATATATGTGTGGTTCCAGTTACCCTATCTACCCAACTAAATGAATGAATGAATGGTTTATTTTAGTGCAACCTGTATATATACAATACTAAATATCTAGTAAAAAAAAGAACTGCTTTTTTTATATAAAAAGGGAAGAGAAAGTTCAACATATAGCAATAAAATTTCAATCAAAAACTTTTTTCTTTATCATGTCTATGAAATTCATTGTTTCATGGTACTCAATGAATTAATCCCAGTTGTTGCTTTATATCAAAATGATATTTTTAACAAAGTTAAGCTACTTTAATCAGTATATTTAAACAATGCATTTTCAAAAAGAAAACATTGAGCAAGGAGATCTAACAAATAGTCTGCTAATGCGTGTTGGATGCGTAGTTTTCTCTTTTGGGATTATTTTTTCTGTCCACTGTGCCATTTGTGCATCTGTAGTTATTATCGTAAAAAGATGATTTTTATCATATCTGGTCCGGTTCCCATCCGTAGTTTACATAATTATTTCAATGGCGGCCGATGAAAAATTAACGAAAATAAACAATGTTTGTCAAGAGATAGGGAATGAATATGACGCTTTTAATGCATTAAATGGATGAAACATTAATTAAAGCAAAGTATGATCACTTTCTAAAGAAGTATCAAACTTATTAAGCTCAAAATAAAAATGTTAAATATACGTTCTCGATGAACAAGTAGTACCGGATGGGAAAGAAAGTAATTTTTTGAAAGTTGTAAAAATATACGACCAAACCTCTTTTCTAAAGAGATAAATCATTTGTATCTTTGAATTTCCATTATGCAAATGTAAATTTCAAAATTGTTTTATGATTTTCTGATTACATTTTCTCCATGTCAAAATTTGCGATCGGACCACGTGGTACAAGTCATGTCACAAGTGTCAGCTTGGGGTATTTGTATCCAAACAGTTATCACCCAAAGGGCAATTAACACCTATTTAATCACTCTAAATTGCCTCTATTGTCCAACTTGAAGGGATTACAATTAAAGGTGATATAGTTTTTATGATCACAAGCGGTAATTAGATGAAAGTTCAAAATTTAGTACATGGTTTGCGGTATAGAGACAAGAACAATAGCATCCTCAAAATAATTTTAGCTTCGCAGAAATTTATTATAGCATCACAGGAAAAAAAATATAGCGTCTCAGTGCCGTGACGCTAAAACGCCCTGGGGAGAACACTGGATCATGAATTATTCACATGCAAGTGAATTATTCGACCCCATTGAATCCGTATTCATGTGAATTTCAATTTAACCCTTTAGGTAGAGATGGATAATGCATGAATTATGCATGTTGAGTTATTTAAAGGAAAAGAATGTCAACATTGAAAGTGAAACAAAGTTAAATCATTTGATTGACTGATTCTATCCACAAAAAATCATTAATATACAGGTAAAAAAAACGATGATTAGCATATACATGTATTTTAAATCTATAATATGAAATTAAACAGACCTAGAAAAATCCAATTGCACGAGTTCCCAATCTATCTATATCTATATTTATGTTTATATCACTTATATGACCATCGGAGGTCTTCGGAGGTCAACTCGATAGTTAATCAGATGGCGTCTAGACTAAAATACACATGAAAAGAAACTACATATTATCGAGCCCATGTCCTATAAATTGTTTATTTTAGACTTTTTACAATTTGGATAAATGTTTTACATTGTTATAAATCAAATCTGTGAATTTGTGTCAAATCGGTGAACATGAATTTGACAGCTAGTGCCCCTTTAATAAACATGTACACTTATGGTATATAAAAATAATATATGAATAAGGTTATGTGATATGATAAAAAAAAAATTTATTTCAGGGTCAACAAGTGGCCATAGGCCAAAAAATGAAATGAGCTTAGGTTAAAATTTCCTGCAACAGAATCATAGGGTCTGTAGGTAAGCAATCAAGTTCACAAAAAATCTAACACGCAAATTTACTATTTATGTCATGATCATTTCAGTATAACCTACAATCAATTTTAGTCCTAATTTTTTTAGTGAAAAGTGCTACAGGTTTTTTGAGGTTGCATGCCAGAAAATAGGCTATTTTCATAGATTCTCATTCCAGTATCGATCCTTTGAATAAAATTGTTCTTAAACGTTATCAATTTAACACAGCAGTAACTCTTATATTGGTGCTTTTTGTCTATCGTTTTTTACGTTAGTTGTTTTTGTGCTTTGTACCAATTTTTTTTAGTTAAGTCAATTGCAACTGATTTTTACAGTTTGTTATTATGTTGTGAGGTTACACTACTGTCCCAGGTTAGAGGAGGGTTGAGTGCTCACAAACATGTTCAACCCCTCCTCATTATTAATGAGCCTGTCACAAGTCAGGATCCTGTAGTTCAGTGCTTGTCATTTGGTTCATGTCTGTCATATTTGTTTTTTATAAATTGTTTTGTTATAAATCAGGCCCTTAGTTTCCTCATTTGAATTGTTTCACATTTTTCAAGTCAGGGCCTTTTATACTATAGCCGAATATACAGTATTCAAGAAGATAACAAAGTATAAGAAGCTCTTAAAGATAAAAGCTGTTATGTTATGTTTACCTTTGAATCATTAACAATTAATTCATCATCATCATCAGAGCTTACAGAGATATTAAATATTGCATGTGGTGATTTATTTACTTGCACATCAATAGTCTCAAGGCTATCTACATGCATGTGTTCTAAAACTGTAAATTGACTACTATCATTATTAGTTTTGCCATTTCTATTATCACAGCTGTCGGCTTTTTGATGAAAACTTGAATGCAAATGCTCTCCAGTAAAACCAGCAAAGTCCCGATAATTCTGACTATCACTTTCACACTGTCTCATTTCTGCTATGGCAAGTATCTCTGAATTCCCAGAATTAGATCTTTTAAAGCGATGTTCATCACCATATAGAGATAATATATTAATTTCTTGTGTCAATCCAGAATTTGAAGACGAATGTTTCAAACATGGACTTTTGTCCAAGCAAACGAAAGATCGTTTTCTGCTTAATGTCTTCTTTTCCTGAATTTGAATATGCTCTATGTCTCCATTTTCATCATCAGAATGGTAGCTATAAAAACTACTTTCAGCATTATTAGACTGATTTGCGTCATCCAATTCTTGTTTCAACGATATTTCTGGCACAGAATCATTCCTAACATCAGTACTTGCTGAGTTTTTATGACCATTTCCTTCACTATCATCACTGTCTTCCGAGTAGGAACCATACCTCATCGATCTCAGATTTCTGGCAGCATACGAGTTCCATACAGCTTCATCTGTCCTAAAATTAAACATGGAAATTTCAAAATAGATTGTGTGATTAAGGTGTTTCTACAAATGTTGCCTTGTGTAACTTAATCCTATATTCTTTCTTTTCTCATGAAATACATGTTAATATATATACAACCTGACTGACTAAAGTGTCAACTAAAATTACTGCTCTATCGTTTAATAAAATTATTAGGACACTCATATTCGACTTAATAAAGTAAAATAAAATAAGCACTAACATAAAATATACAAACTGTTACTACAATTTCAGAATGAATTTTCTATATACATTGTTTAAATTGATGCAAAAAAATTCGCAGATAATTTAGTTTTTCTGCATAAAAAAGTGTTACAAATTGCAAGCAATATCATAATTTCTAAATTTGCAGTTCTATTATTACAAATACCCTAACCATAAATATATACCTATGCATTTGTGGTGTATCGTCTAACTCACTCTGTTGCCTTGATGGTATTTTAAGATGGCTTTGACAAGCACAATTTTCTGTATTTTCCTTCATACAAGTATGAAAAACTTCCTCAATACTGCTATCACTTACACAAGATATATTTATACTGACACTGGAATTGAATACACTATCATCGCTTGTTTCTGCTATAGAAGAATTGTTTAGAATGTGGGATAATGATAATGGCTGACGTTTCAAGTCTCGAAACGATCCTTTTGATTTTCCTTCACTAATTATACTTGAAAGTCTCGAAGATTCCTTTCTACTGAAAGATATATCACTGCTTGCATGGGTTGACCAATTCAACGATTCTTGTAGTGTTGGCGTCAGACTCTTTACAGGTGGAGTTAGTCTTGCTAAGGATGATCTACGAGCTGAGCTCACTAATCTATCTCGTATACTCAAACGTTTCTTGGAAATCAATGGAGAATGTCTGATATCATTAAGATGATTTCTTCTGTTGTTGAAAGACGCAGGTGTATCTAAACTACTGACACTAGATCTAACTGGTGTCTGTTGAGAATTCTGAAATGAACAGAAATTGAAATAGTACTGGGCTAAACAAAGAGACTGAGTTGCAATGTATAGGTTCTTTCAGTATGCAACAAAATTATTGTGTAAGAAAAGTGTATCCAATTATACCAAATTTTCCATTTTTTATAAGAAGAGCTACTGTTGCTAAATATCGAAATGATTTTTCCATCTTAGATTATACACACAATACTGTTTTAAATACAGGTAGAGTAAAACATATCTCTTCTTTCTTTGTATACATCAAAACAATTATCAAATAATAAACAATACTTTATAATTATGGGTATGGCTTTTCCTTGAAAAAAAGGGTAATAGACTTTTGAAGCAGGAAAATGAAGATATAGGATATATGTGTAATACACTTAACGTGTGGGTACCAAAATTGCACTTTTTTGAAAGTTTTTTCACCTATTTATAATCCTGACAAAGGTTTCCATTCTGTGTTTATTTTGTAGATGTGTCCTTATTTACTATATAGTTCCACCAATTTAATTTTGAATTCACATTGAATCATAGAAAAATGTGTTTGTACTGACCTCCAAACAATCCATGATTCTGTAATGAGGAGTACCCAAATTGCATCCATGCATAAATTCACATCCGTAAAAACAGAATAACTAATGTTTGTTTTATTTCTCCAAATATTTAGAACAATTTGACAATAGTCCATGCTTACTATTCATTTTTTAAGAAATGGATGCCTGTAACATATTTTATTTGCTCATTTTTATAAGTTGACTTTTTGTGGATATTGCATGGCGAGATTTATGTAGATTTTTTTTCCAGTTAATACTTTATCTGTTGATATTTACTGTGAACGTTTTGCGTATATTTAAATATATATAGCTATGTCGAAAGGCGTGCATAATGTCAAAAAAAAAAATACAAATTGTTTAGTCTCTAAGCAAACTTGTAAGATTTCCGCTGTTAATTTGGCTAAATGGGTGCAATTTGGGTACTTGGTACAATTCAGGTACTCTGACGTTAAAACTATTAAACTTAACCCAAACAGGAATAGACTTGACAGTTATTTAGTTAGTACAGTTTTGTGAGTTGGAATTGTTTTAGATTTGTTTGAATTGATTGCCCCTTTTCTCTGTTTCATTTTTTGTAAAAAACTACTCCTTTGTTAGCATACACAGCTCATGGGAATTTCACGTGAAATTCACCTCAAACAGACTTATACATGTAAGTGAAACTCACATGAAAATTTTCATGTGAATTTCACATGAATCTCACTTGAAATTTTTCACTTGATTTTCACATGAACTTTATATAAAAAAATTGGTAATTATCCCGATTTTAATTAAGATTTGATAATTAAGATGTTATTTGAATATTTGAAAAAATCTATGTGATGTTCACGTGAAATTCATGTTTATATAATAGATTCACTATAAACTCTTTGGAGGTGAAAGTCAGGTGAGTGAAATTTCCCTATGTAATACTGATTTTTAGACAATATTTATCAAAAACATTTGTAGATAGATTTTATTTGTTGAGGAAAAATATGATTATGATTAGCTGTTAATTTTGTAAGTCTAAATTACTTTGGCAAGAAAATAAAAATCAAAATATTTAGTTATACAGATCAATGTCTACATTATACCATTTCTAATGACTTACAAATCCAAGATTACTCTTTAAAGACAGTATTTGACCTGGAGTCCTGTAGTAGTCCCGTCTACTCTTATAGTTTGTAGGTAGTGGGGTCTTGGTTACATCAATTCCTATTTTATCTGTAACAATTAGATATTAGTACTGTTGTATTCTATTGATTTTCATATATTAAAGTATTATATTGAGAAACATAAAAATCATAAGTTTGATCAATTGATTGATGGTATTCACCTTTGCTTATGGTACACTGGCAAATGTATTCAGGATGACAAAAAAAATAAATTTGTAAGGGGTTCAACAGAACCCTGTGTATCGCTTATGATTACTGCTGTCAGTGTAAACGTGTAATGTTGACTAAAAAAGTGAGTCCATGTATCAGTAAAATACAGAATTGAAAAAAAAATTAAATGCTATTTCTTGGTCTTGAAGATAAGCTTCTGTCCAAATTTCATGACAATCCATGAATGTTTACAAATTTATCATGTCAAATAAAGTAAATCCCAGACTGTCTGTAAATGTTAACTGTAAAAAAAATAAGTCCATCTATCAGAAAAATACTGAAAATGAAATTATACATTCAGAAAATATATTTTCAAAAGTTTGCTTCAGACATTATCTCTTAATAATAAAAAAGCTTCTGCCAAAGTTTCATAAAATTCTATGAAGGTTTGACAAAGTATTTGATGTGTAACAAACTTTAACCCCAGACTGTATCTACTTGTTAAATGTAAAAAAATCTAAGTCCATTTATCAGTAAAATACGAAAAAATGAAGATAGATATTTCCAAAATGTTGCTCTGGATACTGTATTTTGGTCATAAACAAGCTTCTGTCCAAATTTCATAAAATTCCATGAAAGTTTGACAAAATTATTGATGACTGAAAAACTTTAACTTCAGACTGAATCTAAACGTAAACTGTAAAAACTAGAGGCTCTAAAGAGCCTGTGTCGCTCACCTTGGTCTATGTGCTGCAGTGCATATTAAACAAAGAACACTCTACAACATCAAAGACAAGAATAGAATTCATGACAAAATTCAGTTTTGGTGATGGTGACTTGTTTGTAGATCTTACTTTACTGAACATTCTTGCTGTTTACAGTTATCTCTATCTATAATGAACTTGGCCCAGTAGTTTCAGAGGATAAGATTTTTGTAAAAGATTACAAAAATTTAGGAAAAATTGTGAAAAATTGACTTTAAAGGGCAATAACTCTTTATGGGGTCAATTGACAATTTCGGTCATGTTTGACTTATTTGTAGGTCTTACTTTGCTGAACAATTTTGCTGTTTATAGTTTATCTCTATCTATTATAATATTCAAAATAATTACCAAAAACTGCAAAATTTCCCTAAAATTACCCATTCAGGGGCAGCAACCCAACAACGGGTTGTCTGATGCATCCGCAAATTTCAGGGCAAATAGATCTTGACCGGATGAATAATTTTAACCATGTCAGATTTGCTCTAAATGCTTTAGTTTCAGAGATACAAGCCAAAAACTGCATTTTACCCCATGTTCTATTTTTAGCAATGGCAGTCATCTTGGTTGATGGACGGGGTCATCGGATAAATTTTTAAAACTAGATACCTTAAGGATCATTTAGGCCAAGTTTAGTTTAATTTGGCACAGTAGTTTCAGAGGAGAAGATTTTTGTAAAAGTTAACGGACAACGACGACGTACGGACGGACGACGACGGACGCCAAGTGATGAGAAAAGCTCACTTTTGGGCCAGGTGAGCTAAAAACTAAGTCCATTTGTCAGTAAATAACGGAAAAATGAAAATAAATATTTTCAAAATTTTGATCTGGATACTGTATTTTGGTCATAAACAAGCTTCTGTCCAAATTTCATAAAATTCCATGAAGGTTTGACGTGGTTATTGATGCCCTAAAAAAAACTTTTAACCACAGACTGAACCTAAATGTTGATGTCGATGACGATGGAATCTAAGATAGCTATGTCTCACTTTCGCGACATAAATGTTGCAGGCTCGACAAAAACCAATAACAAGCAAGATTTGTTGAACATTATTAAATATGCTATTGTTTGACAAAAAACATCAATTAGGTAGGTGTACAAAGTGGATTTTGTCATCTGCTATTTTACTAAAAAAAAAATATCAAAAATATTCTTTAAAAGACTATCACCTTGTCCTTCAACTTACCAACATCAAGATTAACTTTTGACAATCCAAAATCTGTCAGCTTTATGTGACCTTTCCTGTCTATCAACATATTGTCTGGTTTTAAATCTCTGGAATGGAAGTAAGTGATTTACTACAGACTTAAATAATCTATCAGGTCAACGGTCTTTGTTTTGAAGCAAGACAGAATTTAAAACCCAAGGAATTTGTAGAGAAGATTCAAACATAAAGAAAACAATGAATTTTCTGTAAATGAAACATATGACAATGGAGAGGTACTCCCTTCAGTTATTTGTGCATGAAATATAATTTCTGCGCTACATCAAAGTTTAGGACTGTTAAGAACAATACTTATGATTATGCAAAAGTTCAGCAAGAGAACTTTGTCTATAAAAAATATTGAAATAAAACTATCTATCTATCAGTGATTTTTATCGTGCAATATGCTAAAGCAAATCCGGTCTAACCAGAACCCCTAAGGTTAACATTAATTATTCAATTAAGACATGCAGTGAATATTCTATAGATATTAAAACAGATCAACTGTATAATGTTGATCTGTTTTAATATCTATAGAATATTCACTGCATGTCTTAATTGAATAATTCTACCTATGAAGGTTTGACTTGGTTTGGTTTTGGTACTATCACTGTAGCTAAAATCAATTAAATGCATTGTATGTGTATAACAGCATGTACCATTTTGTCTATATACCTGTTTATTGGAGTTTTACTGCCACAAAGCATTTTATTGCAAGTTAATGAGTTATATCACCCTTTCATTTCCCCTTTTAAATGTAATTTGAATATTGGTTGTATATAAGCTTGCAACATGGTGATTGTGTTAAAGGGGGACATGTCCATTTTATTAACCCATAGATAATTACTTTTGGACAACTATTCTTATACTTTCAAATGATTTAAATGACCAAACTAAATATCTGTAAGCCTTCATGTACTATACCTACTAGCTGAATCTTGGTAGGAATGGTGCATGCAACTAAATGTCATTTAAAACTTACCTATGTACAATGCCTCTAGAATTAAGATATTCTAATGCTAATGTTACTTCAGCAGCAAACAACATGGCCATTTCCTCGTCAAAAAATCCATAGATTGCCAGTAAACTTTTTACATCCCCACCTATCAAGTATTCCATCACCTGAAAATAGTTTACAATGAAAATATATAAAAATATTGAGACCATAATCAAAATGGCAATCACATATTCATACTTTTTTTTAATCAAACAATTCAACCCAAAAGTAATTACCGGTAGCTTTATTTTTGACAAATGTAATATTGTTCCCAAGAATGGAAAATAGTAAGTCTGTTTACATCCTACAAACAAATTTGCTAGACTAAAAAATATTTTTCTGATGTTTGTGGAAATCATTATGTTTGCTGTGCCCAGAACATCCACATTTATTTTAATAATCACAGTCAATTATGGTACATATATCTTAAAGTTCATAATCAGTTATTTAATACTGTTCTGAGATTTCTAGATACATCACTTATATGTGTATCAAGCTGCAAACAAATGTTTCTTGTGTTGTTTTTTTTTAATACAAATAGTTACATACCCCAAGACGGGTATAGCCTATTATTTTTTTTTTTAGTTTCAAAGGTAACATAGTAATGATCTATTTATACAATATCCTTTAAATGTAGACACATATACATGGATTAAGTCTTTTCTTTTTGTGTCCTAAAATAGTATGGAATTTCCAGGAGTATCATTATATATATATAACATCCCTGCAGGCACACGTTGAATCTTTGTTGATTTTAGGTTATACATTGATCAACAAATATTCAACATTGATTCAACGTTGACAATTCAACGTTGAAATTAGAACATTGTTTCAACGTTGAATTAACATTGTGTTGAAACACCAATATTGAATCAACGTTGGCTAAACAATATATGATCATATATAAAACCCAGTAGTTGTGGATACCAGAATTGTCAAAAAAGAAGTATTGGGCACATCACAATTCTTTTTAAATTGACAACGATAATCACATAAAATAGAATATTCAGTAGATTTATCACTTATTGTCGTGGTGATTATAGAATTATATATAAAACAATCGCAGTGTAGAGGGGCCTGATGGGTTATTTTCGTTCTTCGTGATCGACGCATTTTCGCTATCGTGATCCGTTTTTCTACAGATTTTTTTTTTTTATATTTTCGTGATCCGTGATCATGGAAATTTATTTTCTGTGAATCGTGATTGACAAAAAAATCAACTCGTGAATCGTGATGAGACCCCCCCCCCCCCCCCCCCCCCATCAGGCCCCTCAGTGTATATCAGCATAAATTAATCATGAACTTTGCACCCCATATAATAGAAATTCCAAAATTTCACCCCACCCCAAAACATAATAAATTAATAGAACCAGCTTGCATACAGAATCATACAGTAAATATAAATATTTGTGAATAACCCCTTCCCCTAAAAATATGCCCCCTTTTTTGGTGGCTGCTGATGTCAAATATATTGTTTTCATTCCTTTTTTTTCTATTCTTTTTAACAATCTAAAGAGAAAGACGAATATATCAGTTCATAAACAATGGTTGATAACTTGTAATATAAACAACTGATATATCTATTGGAATAGTGATTTTTAAATTTTCGCGGCATTTTTAACATTTGTATTTTAAGACAAATTCAGATATGCGCATGCGCAGTTGTATTTGTTGCCAAAGTTTGAATATCCACTTTCGAGACCACAATGTGATTCTACAGAGTTTTTATCAATATCTTTCCTGTATACAGCTTTTATATTTTATCGTAAGTATATATAAATTGTTGGGATTACAGTAAATACAGTATCGTATTTTAGAAATGTGAGCATATCAAGTTGTTATGAAAACTGTACTGAAAAGTTGAAATTTTACACGAGGAAAAGGGGGATGTTTAGCATTTTACCATTCCCGATTTACCTTGGAACGTCTTATGAATTTTTATCGTTGACTATTTGAATTCATCATATGATTGAATCAAAAGTAAAAAGAAATTTTATCTTTATTTACCTGTTCAATTCAGTTACACGAAATCTCACAAAAAAGGGGGGCTTGAGAAGTTGAGTTGTTTACAAAATTGGGATGGAAAGGTCAGAAGCTATATGGCTCACCAAGTTGGACCTTTAATATTTTACTATCAAAATTGAAGTAGTGTTTTGACAAGGTAATCAAAGATGAAGGGTATATCACATGAGGGTGGTAAAGAAATATTTGCATGCAACGTATTTGGCCTTTTTATTTCTTGTTTTCTTGTCTTTGGTTCGACATGCGTTATTTGTGTTTCCCCTTATTTATTTTCCGTGTTTCGTGTTGGTACTCTTAATTTCTCGTGCTTGTCCCACATTTGATAAAAAAAGTAAACCGGGACTAAATTCCAAGTCAGTCTGGATATTTAAACTATGTGTTCCCAGGATATCATGGATATTAATTGCTATCAAGTTATGAATAATTTTTTTTCCAAATCGGATGCAACTAGTAGACGCGAAAAGGTGACCGCAGGGTCTTCGTGTCCATTATCATGACTGTGTGATCTCCAAGAACGACTGAGTAATAACTGCTAGTACTTTTTCCTTAACATTTACGATTTTATTTCTCGTGCTTCGTTTATCCCAATTTTTATTTTCCGTGCGACGTTTTGGGGATTTTTATTTCACGTGTTTTCGTGTTAAGAACCCCCCTTTACAACCCTTGTATATGTCAATCAGACAGATATCCATGCAGCAGCACAAGTAATACAGAAAAAGACATATGTGGATAAACCTTCAATTTGTTCAAGTTAAAATGTAGTAGTTAGGATTTTCTTGCAGATTATACCTTCTGGTCTATATAAAAGGAAATGTAGTTGAGATTTAGATGGAAGTTTAACTTTCATTTAGTTTTCATGAGTTCTTATGCTTTTGATTTATACTTTAAATATCATCATTATGAAGTTATTAATAGTTAAATGTGTTGAACAGTATTAAACTTGACAATGTTATAACTTTTGATTTTGTAGATGTCATCATGAAGACCTATGGAATCACGGAACAACAAGTGTCTGACCAAACAACAACCTTTCTAAAATGGGCTCCAAAAAGACAGGGTGGGAGAAGAAAGAAGTTGAAGTTTTCACTATTAATAAATAAATTTATTTTAATTTTATCGTATTGAATATTTCTCTATAATCAGTGGTTAGACATTAGAATACATGGAGTAGGAACAGCAAAATTTGTTTTATATTTTGATCACTCAGATATTTAGAATAGACATTGGGCAAAAACTATGTGTATTAAGGGTTGTGTGCTTTCAAAAATTAGGATAGATCAATATTTCTCTATGATAATTTGTGTTTTTATATGCATATCGTTAAATGTTAAAAAAATCTTGGGGGTTAAATTATGGTTCGTAGAAAAGCCCTAAACACACATATTTGTTATTCAGTTGATTGGTTGTTGACATCATCATGGTCAACCCATGCTCTTATCACAAGAATGTGGTCTCTCAGTTTTATTGTTGAAAATTCTTCTATGAGTAATTGACAGTCAATGGTATATATTCAAAGTTTTTATTGTTGCCTATTGTTAACAAGACAATCACCAACCAAAGAACATTATTTATATATCTTTGGGTCACCATACAGTCTTCAACAATGAGCAAAAGATCACATCATGTCAAGTATGACCAGGCAATGATATTATTTAAAGTTCATCAATTTTTTTCTGAGATTAATTTTTATATTTTGGTCTGATGGAGCAGTTATTGGATAAAGTTTCCTGCGGCAGAATGTTGCTATGACAATTAGCATGTAGAGGGCCTTGAGAAGACACTAGCTTGAATATTGCTGAATATGGTATTCACCCTGAATTCAATCCGAATTCAAGGTGAGTTATTGGTTTAAACAATGTTGAAGCAACCATTATTCAATATTGATTCAAAGTTAAATATCAACGTTGATTCAACGTAGGATTTCAACGTTGATACAAATTTGCAAAATCTAATAATAATTCAACATTGATTCAACATAGAAAATAAACATTGATTCACTGTTAAATCAACGTTGTGTGCCTGCTGGGATACATTGTATATGAGAAGCTTGATTTTTTTTAATATTTGTACTTTTGGATATATGAAATAGATCTATATGATAAGCATACCAAATAGATATTCTGTTTTGACTGTAATGAGTAAAACAAGTGTACAATAAATGGACTGGTGGCCTGGGCCATTGCATCTCTTTCTGCCAAAACTAAAATGAAAAAAAAAAATACTTTCAGAACACTAATATTATTTTTAACAAGAATAAGATGTTATTACTAACACTGGGTCGATGCCTCTGCTGGTGGACTGATAGTCCCCGAGGGTATCAGCATCCCAGTAGCCAGTATTTCGGTTCTGGCATGAAAATACGGATTTAGTGTTATTGAAATTTCCTGTTACAAATTGTTTGAAATTATTTAAAATTAAGGAATGTATCTCCCTCATGCAAAGCTCTGATTCCCTGCCCGGCTTTGGCTATATTTTTTTGTCCTTTTTGGCTTATAGCTCTTTTTCTTTTTAATAAGCTTTGGATTTTCAAATATTTTGACCTCGAGCATCACTGAAGAGACATTGATTGTCGAAATGCGCATCTGGTGCAGAAAAATTGGTACCGTTTATGTTATTACTACCACTGGGTCAATGCCTCTGCTGGTGGACTGATAGTCCCAGAGGGTATCACCAGCCCAGTAGCCAGTACTTCAGTACTGGCATGAAAATACGGATTTAGTGTTATTGAAATTTCCTGTTACAAATTGTTTGAAATTATTTAAAATTAAGGAATGTATCTCCCTCATGCAAAGCTCTGATTCCCTGCCCTGCTTTGGCTATATTTTTTTGTCCTTTTTGGCTTATAGCTCTTCTTCTTTTAAATAAGCTTTGGATTTTCAAATATTTTGACTTCGAGCATCACTGAAGAAACATTGATTGTCGAAATGCGCATCTGATGCAGAAAAATTGGTACCATTTATGTTATGTCAGGTATCACTAGCAGAGCAGGAACTAAAACAAATAACTGTCTAATTTTGTTGTATAAGTACTAATAATCAATCCTAAAGTAAAATGTATGATCATAGAATACCAAAATATTGCATATTTGCTGTAGTAAAGAAAAACAATTAAAAAAATGTCCGACTCAAGGTTTGTGTCCGATTCAGTGGCATGTTACCCTATTTTTGCCTAATTCTTAAAAAAATTATGCAATTCCTGTAAAATGTTTTTTATAATAAACCATACCTTGATCCCCCAGATTTTTCTGTACCATGTCAGCCTTTTTCATCACTTTAATGGCATAAATTTTATTTCTATTAATCTTTTTACATCCTAAGAAAACTTTCCTGAAACAGTGCATGAAATACAATGTCTGTCTATAATACATAATTGATACATAACCAACATTCAACGAATTTCAAATAATTTTGAATAGCAAAGCCTATTTAAGTCCTAACTTTCCATTATAATGAAATCATCTGAACAATAATGGATCTAAGTAATATTTGTTATGCCAACTTCTACAGATTCACCTGTGAGTGTTATTTAATTTAAAGACTGTTCATGCTGTACATGTACATCTTAAATGAATAAGCTGTTACCTTGGCCTTTTTATTTTTCTGAATTAATCATAGAAAAATATGAAAGAAACAGATCTGTATTATAAAGGTAAATGTACAAAATGTACACTGTGTGTAACAGAAATCTGATAAAGCCTGTCTTCTTAGCTGTAATTCATACATGTTATACAGTTTCAAACATCCTTTTTTATATTAATAGTCACTTTAATGTGTAAATAAATATTTAAAAAGTTGTATGTGGTATCCCTAGGCCTTTTAGCATCATGGTAATGTGATGCTATTGGAGATGTTTTTTTTTATTATAATTTCTAGAAACAAGATGGTATTTCAAGATGCTCTGTTTACCAGGATGTTATATGAAGTTGTGGGGAGAATAATTACTGTTACACTACTGTCCCAGCTTATGGGGATGGTTTGGTGCCACCAAACATGTTTAACCCCGCCATATTCTGCCTGTCCCAAGGCATGAGCTGGTAATTCAGTGGTTGTTGATCGTTGCTGTATATATACTTGTTTTTTGTTCATTGTTTTGTACATAAATCAGGCCCCTTTAGTTTTCTCGTTTGAATTGTTTTACATGTCATTTCAGGGCCTTTTATAGCTTACTATGCAGTATGGGTTTTGCTCATTGTTGAGCCATAGAGTGACCGTTGTTAACCTCTATGTCATTTGGTCTCTGGTGGAGAGTTGTCTCATTGGCAATCATACCACATCTTTTTATTTTTATATGTAACTTACCCAAATGCTCCTCTACTGATAGGCTTTATGAAATCAAAATCTTCTATATCTGGAGGCTGAAAAACATTTCATGAATGTTTATGAATATTGTAGATAAATCATATTAACATTTAGGGGCGAGCTGAAGCCCATCTCCGGGTGCAGAATTTTCTCGCCGAGCTAAAACCCCATTGGTGGCCTTGGGCTGTTTTATGCTCTTTGGTCAGGTTATTGTCTCTTTGACACATTCCCCATTTCCATTCTCAATTTTATTGTATTTTCAAAGCTTTTCATTATTTAGGCTGTTTCATTGAGGAACTTTGTCAGTAGTTGTATGTCTGTATTTTATCATATCTTAATGTTTCTTGTTATTTGGAGAGTTTGGTGTTTATTATAGGGTAGGTCTTTTCACCGCTGAACACCACCGCACACCACCGAACACCCCAAAAGTGAATTAAAACTATGAAAAAAAAACCAATAATGTGTGTCAATTAAAGCAGAAAACTGTTGAATTTGTTTATTTTTTATCGCAATTTCAAAGAATAATTAAACGGAGAATACACACAGCGTTTGTGAAAGTCTACTTATTATGTTATTGTTTCTCTGAATCAAATACATACGATTCAATGTCTATTTCAACGGTGTTCAGTGTGGTCGGTTACTCTCCTTTTCTGTACGATGTTAAAATTCTGTTTCATTTTATTTTAGTTTTTAATGTTTTTACTTAATTACAACAAAAGTTGAAATAAATTTAAAAAAAAATGATTAAAAAGTATGATTATGGGTGTCTGCGATGTTTTGCCGAGTGTTGATGACTCTTCTACTCTTTTGGGTGTTATAAATTGGTCTCGTTTCCTTTTTATTTGTTAACCTTTCTATTAAAATACCTGAAAATATTGTTTTTTTCATAGTTTTAGATTATTTTGGGGTGTTCGGTGGTAAGTGGTGGTTTTCGGCAGTGAAAAGACCTAGCGTTTATTACTATTATATTACAGACATGACAGATCTTAGATCTCTCTGTTTAAATTATTCACAAATTTTATAGCCTTAGGAGCTCAACACACATAGTGATCAATGATGTGCATTGTATTGTATAGAAAATGCACAATATTTTTGCAAACCATGTTCATGTGTTACATTTATCAAGCTACTTACTTCCCATAAACCAGGGCTCGACAATAACGCTTGTCCGATACCAGAGGAAAAAATTTCATAAGGGTTCCGCGGAACCCAGTGTCTCGCCTACTTTTTCTGTTAATCGCAGGCTCAACAAAAATGAGGAAGTAAATCAATAAAAATATTCCTCTTGATACTATCTTTTGATTGTAAGAAGCTTCTGTCCAAGTTTGGTAAAAATCCAGGATAGTTTATGAATCTAATAAATGTTTAAAAACTTTAACTGCAGACTGAATGTAATGTTAACTGGAAGAAAACCAAAATTTCCTTCTAGATACTAGCATTTGATCATAAACAAGCTTCTGTTAAAGTTTGGTACAAATCTAAAATAGTATAAGAAAGTTATTAAAATTTTAAAAACTTTAACCACAGAGTGAATGTGTTGTTTCCTGACAGAAAATCTAAGTCCATTTAAAAGTAAAATACTGAAAAAATGGATTTATTATTTTACAAAATTTCCTTCTAAATACTAGCTTTTGATCATAAACAAGCTTCTGTCCAAGTTTGGTACAAATCCAAAATAGTATAAGAAAGTTATTAAAATTTTAAAAACTTTAACCACAGAGTGAATGTGTTGTTTCCTGACAGAAAATCTAAGTCCATTTAAAAGTAAAATACTGAAAAAATGGATTTATTATTTTACAAAATTTCCTTCTAGATACTATCTTATGATCATAAACAAGCTTCTGTCCAAGTTTGGTATACAGATACAGATACAGATACCACATGCACCCGAGACACATGTGGCGATGATGTGCCTTTGGCTTTGGGTCATCATAGATCCCCTTCCACGAGACAGCAGCAATCTTAATCTTAGTATAGTTGTATAAATTGACACCTTTATAACTTGTTCCATCTTTGTCCTGATAATTGTTTTTCAATCTCCCTCATTCACATTTTTTGGAAGTTGACATTATGTCTTGTTTACATTTTTCATATTTGCATTAAAGCGCCAAGTACCATCAAATCTCCTGTACTAAAAAGCAATGTCAAGGGAGGTAATAATTAGCAGACCTCCAGATATTACTCGAAAACTCTAATTATATGGCTTAATCTGGGACATTATATATTAACAAGTATAATAGTCCCAGGTATAATACAGATTATATTGATAAAAGAGTTAGACTATTATTTTGAGACATATGTCACTATCGCTCGATTAAAATTCAATATAATTTGAGGATTACGATTTTTGTGTCTTGTATGAATTAGAGTTTTCGGGGATTCCAATCAGTTTTCGGAGATTATTTTACCAGTTTTGGGATATTAATTATGTGTACAAGTTCATTTTCTTTACCTAGAGTTAATGACTCAATCCCTATTTCGCATCTGTAGGGACAGGTTTTATAAAACATGGTTTTGTTAATGAATTATTAAATTCAAATTTCTTGAAGATTTTTATTTTCAAAATAGAAAATTAGTAACAAAAATATTTCTTTATTTCAAGAATTCTTGTTCCTGTACTGCAGAATTGAAAAAAAATAGTTGAAAAAAGACAGTCAGAGGTAAATAATTTTTCACCATTTAAAAATTCCGCTATTATTTCATATAAAAAACACATTAAATTATCAGTGTAAAAAAAGTCAACTTTCACCAAATATTCAGAAAAAATCTATTTACCAGACCGTTTCAAACGAAACAGACTTCAAAGAAGCATATTCTGACTTGTAGATCATTTCCAAACGAAGCTTCACTGCTGAGCCACACTGTTTAAATATTTGTTAGCACTAAGAATCAGTTTCAGTTACTAACCAAAATGATATTCTAAACAAAAATCATTAGTCGACAGAGGACAGAAAATAACATAACAAAAGAATAAAAACACAAACACAATTAATACATGTGGTCCACAAAACACTGCACAGAAAGTTAAAGATTAATGGGTTACACGGACCAATCAAAATCTGGGATGTACTACATGTAAGTTGCCACATAAGGATAAGCAGTTTATGCTCATCTAGCATGGCTATATAGTGGCATCCGTTGCACATGAAAAATAAAATCCGCTGAAAAATCGAATTCTGTAATAAGTCATTAAGGGGTAGTAAATTTTACTATAAAAAAGTAAAATGTGTCTGAGGACACGAATGCCCACGCTCAAGCTTTGCAATTTTCCATGTTAAAAAGGGACATAGAACGGTAAATGACTCACAACTATGTCTGCGTGTTGTGGTTCTTATAGCATTGTGTATGAGTTTCATAAAGTTTGCATGAGGCAAGCTTAAGTAAGGGTGCGGAAACGAAAATGGGACGGACAGAAGGACGGACGGAAAGACGGACGAAAGGACAGACGGACAGACGGAAAGACGGACGAAAGGACAGACGGACAGACGGAAAGACGGACGAAAGGACAGACACGTGAGCGGACGGTTAAGGGTAACACTTAATGCCTTCGTTGCCTACGGCGGGGGCATAAAAAAGGAATAAGATTCCAAGAGGATCATAAAAAAATCATAAGTTAAAGAAAATCGGACAATATCATGACCAAAAAGAAATACGTCGAAAAGAATAACAACAATCTATAATACCGTGACTACTCCGAACATAAAGGCTGAGCATTATGACCGCACAAAAAAAACCCGGGTTAGCGGGAAAAGAATGAAATCAAGAAAAGAAGAAAAAAATAGTCTCACTTGAAGTAAGTACTATGCTAATTAGATAAAACTGAGATTTTATAAACAAGGTTTATAATTATATGCAAAATTATTTCATAGTACCACAATCAAGATCGTTATGTATGAAAATAGAATCGACATTGCTATCAATAATTGGAGGATCAATGAATTTCCATTAAAAAAGCAAACTTTTCAAAGGTTTTTGCTCAATCCTATACACTAAATACAAGGCCTTAACATAAGAACTGTTACCACTGATTTTATGGATCCAAATATGTGGACAAACTAGAATGTGCGTATTCACTACAAAGCACGATCTAATAGATTTTACCTTTCGAAATAAATTATCCTTTCATAGCATGTAAAAGTTGTTCTCAGATACCAGGCTTATAATTAGGTTCACCAGCATTTCGCCTACATCAGACTCACAAGTTGCCGTCCATCTAAAACCTTGGTAGGCGAAATTAAATATGAAGTTGAAGTATATCGAAAACCAAAAATTCCGAAAAGTTGTGTTGAATACGGCTTAGGCTATCTTTGACTGGGGGTCGAAATGAATAATTCATTTTTCTTAAACAGTGAATTTAAGGAAAATAAACGTATCAGTGATATTTCATGTCAACACAACACGAACGTGCTGACGCAGACCCAAAAGTGGCGCTTGAATAAAAACAGTTCCGAACAGGCAAAATCAAATACGAAGTTGATAAAGCTTGAAAACAAATAATTCCGAAAAATTGTGTCAAATATGGATAACAACTATTTTCAGTTCATCCTGAAAAAAAAGCGTTTTACATATTTTACAGACAAAATTGGAAAACTGAGTCAAAAATACAAATTAATACCCCGCTACATCATTTATTAACTTGGAAAAGTCCATGTTTTGTTACAGGTAACCCCAAAATTCATTCATAAAAATCAAAAAAAGGATTATGCATAATGGCATCATGTAATAAAATTTCCATGAAGGTTTCACCGAATTTCACACAGTGGTTATGGAGGCGATTTGGGTGCAATGTTGGGATGGACGGACAATCGACCGTAACTCCAAACGTGATATCATATAAAATACAATAGATTCAAACGTACGCGTATCAATACCAAAAAAAGATAAACGACTTTTACTGAAATTTTAATCCTATGGTGGAGATATGTATGACAATAAAGATGACAAGGAATATGCTATTGGAGTATGCATTTCCATTTGAAAACAAAATATATAGAATTATTTCAAGCTCCTGGAAAAGTTTTTGGGATATTAATTAGATTTTGGTTTGAACGAAATTTCACAGTGACCTATAGCTGTTAGTTTCTGTTTCATTTTGTCTCTTGTGGAGAGTTGTCTCATTGGCAATCATACAGTGTACCACATCTTATTTTTTATATTTATATACTAGATTTGACCAAATATCAAGCAATGCAGCTCTTAGCTTTTCATCTAAATTTCGCTAAACGTCAAATATTTTTGGGTGAAAACATTATATGATGTCATATACATACAGTGTTCGTTTATTTGTAATATCTAAAATGTTAATGCATTTTAAGAAATCTAGAAATTATTTATAGAAGATAAAATCTTTTGGAAACATACCTGAATTAGGTTCATGAAACAGAATCTAATTAGGTTCACATCAAGAAAGTCCCCACTGCAATGACCATCGTCTTTAATAGTTTGAAACATATCCATCTAAAACTGAGCACTTTCTTTTCGTAAAATATTCCACCAGCTTTCAATCCGTTGATTACATTTACTTGTACCATAAAGAAATGCGTTTGTTTCATGGCCATCACAGTCTCGTATAGCAACCTGCAGTTACCGAACAATTCCATTTTCAGTTCCAAGGTCTGCCCTGATACATCGAGGACAACCACCTACCTCACGTACGGTATCAATAAAATACCCTGCAATTACATAAGGGTCTTTGTTCGTTGTGTCAGCTTCTAACCACATGATGCTGCGTGAAAATCCATCAATGCATCCATGAATGCATATTCCATAGGCTTGTCATATCCGTCCATGTGCCAAATGTAGTTAGGACCGTCATTCATATATGTTCGTCTAGTCAATTTTCTTGCTTTCGACATTTCACACCAGTTGGGTCAAGGCATTTGATTATGAGTTGGACAGATTCTTTGTCTATTTCAAGTCCTCTCTCTAAACATTTAGTGTGCATCCATCGGTACCCATGCAGTTGTCCAGATACCTTTAACTCTTTAGATATAAATGTAGCAACATCAAACAAGTTACTTCGAGATCTTCGTCGATATAATTCTATTGATGCAACAATTCGTTTCAATTGTCTTGTGGAAATAATAACCTTATGTTTTTTTTGGCCAAAATATACTTGATTTCGTCGGAAGTAAGGCGTAGAGTATAGTACACTTCAATCAGAATATTCCTTTGTTCCAATTCTTCCAATACAATAAGTAATCAACTTGCTGTTTCGAGTCTATCGCTAAAACGCACCTGAGAAAACTATTTATTGGCAGAGAAATATCGTAAAATCAAATAAATGATTCAATAAATCATATAAATTATTTGTTATATCAAATTATTAATTTTTTATATCAAATTATCACAATTTGTTATATTAAATTGATAATTTGTTATATCAAATTGATAATCTGTTATATCCATTCATTCATTCATTCATGTCTTTATTTCCTCATAATTGAGATATAATGAATACACAAAATTAACTAAATATCACACAACAAAAAGAATAAACGAAATAGGAACAGAACAAAAAAGGTTTTTTTTTTTACATAAACAGACAAATATACACTTTAGTCATTCGGCATAAAGTTCTTATGCAATCTTGAATGATGACATATCATGTATTGCCTAACCTGACACAACGTCCGTATGTTGCTACACATTGAACAACATGGGCGTGGCAAAGCTTCTCAAACTCCGAATGTTCGGCAATGACATTTAACGGAATTCGACCTAGTAAAATTTGATAAACATCCTCATCATCATATTCGCTTAGTTCGCAATACAGTTGTAGTGAAAAATTCTCAATAATCATATTCCACCACAATTCTCGCAGCTCTGTAGTACAAATGCAGGAACAACATGCATGTACATAGACATCATCAAAGTAGTGTTTGCATGCGACGCACTTATTTCCTGATGAATTTGGTATATCAGTTAACAGTTTTGTAATGAAATAGGAATTTCGTATTTCTGCAAACGATTGTGCTTTTTTCCAGAAGTTGGTCATAGAAACTGTCTTGTGAATATTTTTAAAACGTATAAAATTGTCATCTAACGCAATACGGTTTAACCAGTTGACTGACTGCTGTTCGTTAACTGTTTTGTGAACAATCGATTTCCATTGACTTTTTGATGGAAAACTCCCAGTATCAGTATATTCGGTAAGATATTGAATAAGTCCATATGTTTTTAAAATGTCAATAACATCAGGAATGTATCCATAGTGACGGCGGTGAGGGTCTATGAGGAATGAAAATAGTCGAACCAAAAATATTCTTTTTGAAAGATAATTGTTATCTAACATACACAGTTTTTGAAAAAAGAACAGTTTTCTTTTGTGAATAAAACTCATAATCGGATGAATCCCAATAATGCTCTCGCACATATCAGATCTGGTAGAAGTTTTTAATTCTAAAACGTGTTTGGCAATGAAGTGTTGAAAACAATTTAGCATCGTTATATCACATGATTTGAGGTTACTCCATGTTTCGCAGCCATAAAGAACGCTCGGTAAGACTACAGTTTTGTATAATTTAACTAATACAGACGGATTAGTTGCTCTTGACATTACTCCCTTCAATGCAAAGTATGCGTTTTTACCTTTTCTACAAGCATTTATAGTTCTGTTCTTAGTTTTGAATCGAGAACTAAGTTCTATACCTAAATGTGTATAGTTGTCAGATAATGGAATATTCTTATTTCCAATACACCAGTTGAAGTTAACATTGCTTTCTCTTGTATTTACGGAGAATTGCATAATACTTGATTTATTTGCGTTAAAACAGAACCGCCAATTTCTAGAGTACTCGAAACACACATCAAGCATGCGTTGAAGAGACAGTGGGGATGTGGCAATACAAGATATGTCATCAGCAAGAGCAGGTGCGCAGCAATTGATACTGTATATACCTGTATTTTGATTGTAATTTTCAATTTCACATATTAAATCATTAATAAAAATTAAATACAATAAACCAGACAGCACACTACCTTGTCTTACACCTTCCAACACTGGAAAAAAATTTGACTGATGCTGGTTAACAACTATAGCACTTTTGGTGTTTGTATGAAAATCATTGACTATTATCCATAATTTACTGTTCACACCTAGTTGATACAATTTGTACATGAGACCTAGTCTCCAGACCGTGTCGAATGCCTTCCTACTATCTAGAAAAGCTACAAAAATCTTACTACAAAATTCAAGATTATGGAAAATTGTCTCGTGTAGATTAAAGGAAGCTGTTAGGCAACCGAGGTTCTTCTGAAATCCTTGTTTTTGGCAGTTCGGGAAGTTTATATTATCCAATTCGATTAGCAAACGGTTTTTTATAACATGCTCAAAGACCTTTGAAACACACGGCAAAAGTGTAATCGGACGGTAGCTGTCAGGAGATGTTTTAGGTTTATTGTTTCCTTTATAGAGTGGTACTAGTAAACCGAACTTCCAGTCGTCAGGTACACGACCTTTCTTCACTATGAGGTTAAAAAATGAAGTAAGGCAACGGATAACAACTTCTCCGCCGTATATTAAATGTTCATTTTGAATTTGATCGTGTCCGCTGGCTTTTTTACGCATCAAGGATTTGACGATATCGCGCACTTCACATTCGTTGATGACTCCACCAGGTAGGTTCTCATTGGAGTTACAACATGTTTTTAAAATCTCCGAATATGCAGTGTCAATAAATAGTTTCTTGGACGTATCAAAAGTGTCAGTATTGTCCGTTGTGCAAAGATTTGAAAAATAGTCCATAAAGGCATTAGCAATGCTTTCTGGGTTATTACATGAATCACCATTATGAATAATTTCTGGATAAATTCTTGATGTTGATGGTTTATATCTTTTTATTAGTTTCCAGAATAAACGGATATCGCACTCTGCTGCTTCGTTTATATCATCGTAACATTTTTGGATATATTGTTCGTAAGCTGCGTGTTGCACATTCCGAAATTCATATTTGGCTTTTTTGTAATGTTTATACGATTCATGACTCATTCCTCTGGGCCGTCCATCTGCAAGCCATCGTTTACGCATTGACCGTTCCGTCTGATGAGCTTTCTTAACATCGGATGTCCAGTATGGTTTTGTGTATGGGTTAAATCCGCACGTAGGAATAATGGAATCTGCCGCCGCATGTAAAATGCTCTCAATTTCCGTGTTAACAGTATCTACTTCTACATTGTCTGAAATAATTCGGTCGGTTAACAGTTCCAGTGGTACGTCTATAGATTCCTGATAATTTCTAATATGTTTGTCATTAATTGTATGCCAAGCTGGAAATTTGCTATGCGAGTTCATTATTCTGTGTGGATTGTTATCTATCAAAAGTTCCACTATTATCGGTAAATGATCAGAAGTACTGCTAATCGAACCCTCGTCAAGAATTTCACAAGACCTCAGTTGCCTAAGTACACTTTTATTGACAAGAAAGTAATCGATCATAGTTTTCTTAGTTATAAATGTGTAATCAGGCCCTGTATGCTTAATTTTACCACCTGAAAATAACATATCATGTCTTTTAACAAATTTTTGCAACTCATCAGATTTATATTGGTTTGAATGCAATCTGTCTTTCGTACGACAACTAGCATTAAGGTCGCCTGCTACAATGACACTGCCATAATTACAATAATAAGAAACCAAAGTATCTAACATGTTCAATTCATTTCTATAATTATCGATACTATCGTCAGAAGGTAAGTATGCTCCAAAAATAAAAATTGACCCATTTGACTTGCTTTTGATCTGTAAACCTACAATTTTTTCAGAGTTAATATCATGTATCTCACTAACAGAGAATCGTAGTGTATTTTTGTACAATATAGCAACACCGCCTTTCCCATGATAAGCGTGATAACTATTTGGTAAGTCTTCAGCTTTACCTATACAAATGTAGCCCTGTTCAATAGTTGAAAGGTAATGTAGAGAACTTTTTTTAAGTTTGTGTTCAGAAATTACACAGATATCACAATCTGTATTTTTCAAAAGACTACTTAAACAAACAGTGGAGGACATTATGCCTCTAACATTCCAAGCTAATAATTTGAGACTAGACATAATTAAAAACAAAAGAAAAATATGCACTTTACAATAGTTAAGTTTTGTATTCCACATTTTGAAATAGAGTTTATTCATGGTGCTGTTCGTTTTCAGTTTCGTTTGAAAAACGGTGGTTCCACTCATAATTACTTAACCATTTTCTACATTGTACTCCATCCGGCCAAAAATTATGAGATTCAATAGAGTCTGCGCAATTTTCAACAACATTAAGTTTTGCTGATACTCGCTGTGCACTATGTTTTGGGTTAAACAATCTTAAGTATGTCGCATGTACGTTTACTTTCTCAAGGTAAGCTAGAATCCCTGATCTGGTGGATTTAGGATTAATGCCCGAGAGATAATATCTCGCCGTTCTCTTTCTTTTAACACCAGTAAAGAAGTTTTCGTCTGAATCTGCGGGGGAGGTATCTATGTCCTCGGTTACTCCATCCAATTAATTAAATTGATAATTTGTTATATCAAATTGATAATCTGTTATATCAAATTATTAATCTGTTATATCAAATTAATAATTAATAATCTGTTATATCAAATTATAAAAAGTAAATTGGCATGGCCCTAAAAGGCTTCCGTAAAAACCTTTAGTGTTTTGAATAATTCAACACTTTAAAAAATTGTTGTAAAATGAACGTCGATCATATATATATTTAATTTATTTGATGGATTGGCTATAGAAGCATTCCTTTTATCGGACTGTGTACTTTTTCAAAAGAAAAAGACTTCAAAGTAGCATGTTCTGATTTGTAGATTCTTCCAAATGAGGCCTTCTTTTACATGTAAATTATGTGTTAGCAATAATGATCACTTTCAATAACTATAACATACAAATTGATTAAAAACAAAAATCATTACTCCACAGAGGTTAGAAAACACATCACCAAATAGAATGAAGACAAAAACACAAACAGTCCCCAAAATTAAAGATTTATAGGCAACACGAACCCACCAAAATCCGAGATGAGTTAATGTGTTATAAAAGGTCTAACAGGTAGTATTGCTTCTATAAAGCATGTCTTTATGTGAACATGTTGCACATGAAAAGTAGCAACCCGACCATAAATCGACTTTGATAATAAATCATAAACGATGAAACGAGGAGAAAATTTTCCATAAAATAGAGTCAAGAGATCCATCAAAAATTACAAACCGAAGAAAAAAAGACCACATCATGGCAAAATAGTAAAACGATGAAAAGACAAACAATAGTCTACAAAACATACACTAACAAAAATAAACATGAATTCCATTAAGAAATTGGCTTAGCGGGAAAAGAATGAAAGTAATCGAAAAAAAATCGAAAATAAGAAGTTTTCCTTGACTCAAGTACTTCACACTTTATATTTAATTAAAAGATATTGTGATGAAAAAGTACTATGCTCATTAGATAAAAAGATTTTATAAACAAGGTTTATAATTATATGCAAAATTATTTCATACAATAACATACCACAATCAAGATCGTTATATATGAAAATAGAATCGACATTGATATCAATAAATGGAGGATTAATACATTTCCACTAAAAAAGCAAACTTTTCAAAGATTTTTTCCTTAATCCTATACACTAAATACAAGGCCTTAACATAAGAACTGTTACCACTGATTGTATGGATCCAAATATGTGGACAAACTAGAATGTGCGTATTCAATACAAAGCACGATCTAATAGATTTTACCTTTCGAATAAATTATCCTTTCATAGCATGTAAAAGTTGTTCTCAGATACCAGGCTTATAATTAGGTACACCAGCATTTCGCCTACATCAGACTCACCAGTTGCCGTCGATTCAAAACTGTTGGTAGGTGAAATTAAATATGAAGTTGAAGTATATCGAAACCAAAAATTCCGAAAAGTTGTGTTGAATACGGCTTAGGCTATCTTTGACTGGGGGTCGAAATGAAGAATTCATTTTTTTTAAACAGAGAATTTAAGGAAAATAAACGTATCAGTGATATTTCATGTCAACACAACACGAACGTGCTGACGAATGGGCGGGTGATGACTTTCAAAGCTATTTGTGCTAGATACATAGATCCTGAATGTAACATTAAGAATGCTTTTATATGTGACCCACTTATAGATGATGGGCGTGCTGAGACTATAACTGACAAAATTAAAGAAGAATTACAATCTGCTAAGTTACCCCTTTCTTAAATGTCTGCATTCGGCTCTGATGGAGCTGCAGTGTTATCCGGTAGAAAAAATGGTGTATGGACAAAATTGAAGGAGTCCAATCCATCACTTATCACCAACCATTGCAAGGAACATAGACTTGCACTTGCTTGTAGGGATTCTTACAAAAATGTCAAGGTAGTGAAGCGCTTTGATGACACACTTGACAATTTACACAAGTACTATAAATATAGCTGCAATCACACAAAATCTTTAGAGAATGTACAGAAGGCACTTGGTGAGCCTGTTCTTAAGGTGAAAAAGGCAAAACATCACAGATGGTTGAGTCACGGTCAAGCTGTCAGGGCTATAGTGACATCTTACAGGTATTTATGATTGATATATACAGTATATATATTAAAGATTGGAATTTTTTAAAAACAATTATAATCATGAAAATAGCTATTTAAAAGTGTAAAAATTAAATAAATGAATAAAGGGATAAATACTAATCAAAGGTACAGACTTATAATTTTAATGATTATTTTAATTTAATCATCACATTTATTTACAAAATAAAATGACAATGTAATAGTGTGTTTATGCAACTATTTTCAGGGCAATTATTATTGATCTAGAATCTAACACCATAAGTGGGGACCTTGTTGGTAATGGTTTACTAAAGAACTTGAAGGATCCATATATCCTGTCAACACTTTTGTTACTGGCTGATGTGCTGCCACAAATGACCACACTATCCCTCTTTTTTCAGAGAAGAGATATACATTTAGGTTTGTTAAATAAAATACACATTTTAATACAATACACCTGTTAATTTAGTATGTTTCCAAATTATTCCACATTCGTTAATAAATGGTATAATGATACATTTATGACATTCCTTTTAAGGTATGGTTAAAAGTATGGTTAACAAGACAATTTCTCTTTTAAATAAAATGAAAACTGCTCAAAATGATGGACCATGGCAGAAAAAACTGAGTGTTATTGCAGATGAGTGTTCCATTGATGTAACTAAGATGGACAAATTCAACAGTACTGTGAGGGAACCTTTCCTGACTGAATTGATAGACAACATTGAAACTAGGTATGTAAAAATTATCATAAAATATCAATTGTTAGGAAATCATATTTTCATGTTATCCTTTATACTAGCAACTATCTTTTTTCTTTGTAGGTTTGTAGACACAGATGCCATGGACAACCTTGCACTTTTAGACACATCCATGTTGGAAGAAGTACCAGAAACATATGCTGTTTCTGAAATAATGGAGCTGTCATCACATTTTGCAATAGTTGATGACATTCTACTGAATGAATGGACATCATTTTGTGAACTTATAGGGGACAAGAGCAGTCATGATAGAACAATCATGGCTTGCCTTAAGTTTTTATCAAACAGTAATTTAGGGTTAATTACACTTTACCCTAACATGATTCACCTACTCAGCACAGCTGCTGTGTTGCCTTTGAGCACATCAGAGGTAGAGAGAGTATTCTCACAAGTTAAACTCGTTAAGTGTGACCACAGAAATAGGATGAAGCAAGATACATTACAAAACATTTTACATGTTAAACTTAATTGTGACAAGCAATGTTTTTATAAATTGTGTGACAAGGTGCTTGACAATTTCTTCAGTACTAAAGATAGATAGATAAAGTTTTATCTAGGCTAATGTCATTGTGATTGTGATTGTGATTGTATATATATGTTACCTATGATCAAAGGAATAAAACAATGTTTGATTTACATCTTTATTAAAACATGCCTTTTTCAAATTATCTTTCACGCGTTAAATGTGCCCTTTTCAGGTTTGGCACCCTGCCCTTTTGAAATCCTAGCTGGAACACTGCTTTGGGACGAAACAAAACGTCCACAAGCAGTGGCATCGATCAAATGGTTGAACAAAATTGCATTTCGTATACACAGACCCAAAAGTGGCGCTTGAATCAAAACAGTTCCGAACAGGCAAACTCAAATACGAAGTTGATAAAGCTTGAAAACAAATAATTCCGAAAAGTTGCGGCGAATATGGATAACTTTGCCAGGGGTAGAAAACCCTTAGTGTTTTGAATAATTCAATATTTAAAAAATTGTTGTAAAATGAACGTCGATCATATATATTTTTTTTTTTTTTATGGATTGGCTATAGAATCATTCCTTTTATCGGACTGTGTACTTATCAAAAGAAAAAGACTTCAAAGTAGCATGTTCTTATTTTGCCTGGGGTAGAAAAACCTTAGTGTTTTAAATAATTCAATACTTTAGAAATTGTTGTAAAATGGACGTCGATCATATTTATTTATTTTTTTTTATGGATTGTCTCTGAAAGCATTTGTTTTATCGGGCTGTGTACTTTTTCAAAAGAAAAATCAGTTTCAATTACTATAACATGCAAATTAATTAAAACAAAAATAATTACTCCACAGAGGTTAGAAAACACCATCACCAAATAAATAAACACAAAAACACAAACAGTCTCCAAAATTAAATATTAATAGGCAACACGAACCCACCAAAATCTGAGATGAGCTAATGTGTTATAAAAGGGCAAACAGGTAGTGTTGCTTCTATATAGCATGCCTATATGTGAACCTGTTGCACATGAAAAGTAGCAACCCGAACATAAATCGACTTTGATAATAAATCATAAACGATGAAACGAGGAGAAAATTTACCATAAAATAGAGTCAAGAATCCCATCAAAAATCACAACCCGAAGAAAAAAAAAGACCACATCATGGCAAAATAGTAAAACGATGAAAAGACAAACAACGGTCTATAAAACATACACTAACAAAAATAAACATGAAAAACCGGGTTGGCGAGAAAAAGGATGAAAGTAATCGAAAAAAATCGAAAATAAGAAGTTTACCTTGACTCAAGTACTTCACACTTTATATCAACAGATATTAGAATTGTTAGTATAAATGAACTTTTATCATATATGCCGCTAACAAGCTGTCGAAAAATCAATCTAATTAAAATTTAGAACTCGGATTTCGTTAAACTACGTATGTAAATCCGAGTTCTATATTTTAATTAGATTGTCGATAAATGAAGATCCAATCGACATCGATATCAATAATTGGAGGGACGATAAATTTCCTTTGAAAAGACATACTTTTCAAAGATCATTAACGATATCAGTCTAAACAAAAACTAAGTCATACTTACAGTTGAATATAGATAAAGAGAAATGTAGGATATACGTTGATATAGGCCGGATGTTGAATTCTAGATAGCAGACCATTTTCAGCGTAAATATTGTATTCTTTGAAAATTAGTTCTGGACAATGACACAGACGTACAATGTACGCCATTAAAAACCCAGTGCATAGTACCAACGCCAACCAATGAATTATTGGGTCATTACTTCGAAAAGTTAGGTTATTGATAGATTCATTCCAGAATATCTCCGGAATATACAAAAAATTATCAAATTAAGATACCAGATAATTTTGTAAGCCAAACGCGCATTTCGTCTACATAGCCATCAGAAAGGGCGCTCGAATTAAAACAGTTGGTAGGCCAAACACGAAGTTGTAGAGCAAATGTTAACTGTCGATATGAGCACGCCACACTTACTAAAACTAAGGTTACAAATAACTCAGGTTAAGTTGAGCTAAGGGGACGAGCAATTGATTTTGAGGGGAGGGGGAGGAGTTTAGAAACGAATACATAGACTAACCTAATAAGAACTGAAAATAAATATTCTTGCCCAAGACGGGAGGGATGAAAATAAATATTCTGCGTATCAATTTGGAGGAAATAATTATGTACAAAGTTAAAAATAACTTTTCGCGCGGCAATGTCGCATGATATAGATAAGCCGACATATAGCAACAGGTGAACTGAATATTCCGTCCGCAAAAAATAAAAAAATATGAATAAAAATAAGTTGGTAAATTATATTCTTTTTTTATATGCAGTATAAATGAGATACCGAACATAAACAATTACAAGACCAATATAAACATACTGCTGAAGATAATGTTAGATCACTTATGTCCATCCAGCAACAAACAACAATTATGCATAACCATAACAAAACTAGTCTCCAAAGAGCCTATGTCGCTCACCTAGGTCTATGTGCGGCTTATATAAACAATTGACATTCTCCAACATCGTATTATAATTTATAACTAAAATCTCTTTTTTTATTGAACTTCTATTTCTGGTATTTTTTTCTGTTTACTGTTTCTCTCTATCTTCTGTAATGCTTGTCCGATAACACAGAAGAAGGTAAAATTATAAAATCGTCATTTAAAGGCATTAACTCTACTACGAACTACAATTTCGTTTGTGCTGACCTTTTTGCAGATCTTATATTGCTGATCATTTTTGGTTTTAAAGTTTCTATATATCTATTATAGTTTTCAAGATAATTTGCAAAAACGAAAAAAAAAATGGCAAAACTCATCAATAAAGGTTAGTAGCTCCAATAAGACGTTGACTAACGTTTCCACCATGTAATGTATTTGTAGATCTTGTCTTGCTGGTCATTTTTGCTAAAGTTTCTATCTATCCCTAGTTTTCAACATGACAATAGATTAAAATTAAGAAGAAAAAATGGTAAAATTCGTCATTATCAGATTTGAAGTATGAACTAGTTGTCATATTTTGGCCTAATTACAACTGCTGAACGTTTCCTGTAAGGCTTAATTTGTTCAATTCTGCAATATACGACTTTGTGTGATCAATGAAATTAAAGTAATGCTCTTTGTAAGAAAAACTACTGCATGGAAACAAGCTGTAAATGGATGTTTTAATATAAAATATAAAACTCAATACAACATGTGATATGATACAAAAAATGATATAAAAAATGATATAAAAATGAATAAATTCAACCTTAAAAGTTAGGCTCTGTTATATAAAAAAGTTTACTACTTATTGTGCAGTTAATCTACATGTAATATAATATGTTAAGTAGAAAACACCTCCATTTAAAGTTTTCATAACAACAACTTTATTCATATAGTTTTCTCAAGACTTCGTTGTCATGGAAAAGCTTTACCTCGGATATTCTCATGATGACTCAATTTCCTAAGCGGAAGACATTCTATTTATAATTGCTCTTGCAAAATAGCACAATGCCATTTTGACATTTCTTACAATATTTTCTCTTGCTTTACTTCAATACAATACTCGCTTTATAAAAAACAGTAGTTGACTAAACCATATTGTTGTCTGTGCCACCCACATTAGATATTGTATTATTGTCTTCATCTGTGTAATTATGTACAGTCCGACAAGATGATCCATTTTCTACGGACAATGGTTCCGACGATGAACTTTCCGAAGATTTCTTGAACGGAGACAATGGTAAACTCTGTTTAATGTTTTCTTCAAAAATTTTGTTTTTCTTGTTCTGTTTCTGTTGAAGCAAGGCTTAAAAAAACAACAAAGAAGATGATAATTAAAATAAATTACACACGTTTGTTCGGACTATTAACGGGTAATTTTTTTAAACTTTATGGAATTTTAATGCATCTGGAAAATTTGGAACTGTATCTTAATCTAAAAAAAATTATCAAAAAATCTGATGTATATATAATTATCATATTCCGAGAGTCATAAACAATCTAAAAGCATGCCTAGATGTGTATAATGTACATATTTATAATGATTAATGATTTTACTTCCAAGAAAATCCTGGAAGCAAAGTCTTATTTTGAACGCTTTCTTCCACAGAGCATGCATACACACTATGCTTTCTAAGGCAAAAATTAATTTGTTAATTCCAAATTTTGGAGATGATAGGTAACACTTAGAGACACCCGATATAACATCATCAAGCTATATTTGGTAGGTATACTTTAAATTTTCTCATATTACAACATATTTTTACTTACATCTGGACATTGACAATGATGGTCGGTTCAGAACAAAACTTTTAAGAAAAGGGATGATTTCAGCTTTCAAATTGTGAACTTTCCATTTCTATATAGCAACATTCAAGCAGCACCTGCATACGGAGTATATATCGCCCATTTGATACGATATTCTAAAGCTTGCATTTCCTATCATGATTTCTTTGACAGAAGCTAGGTTATTGCTTACAAGGAAGCTAGCTTTTAAACCATTAATTGTCCAAATGCTAAAGTTGAAGTCATCCCTTTGAAAGTTTAACTGACGCCATCACGAGTTGTTGACCGTTACGGGATATCTGTGTTACAGATGACCACGAATATGTTCCAGTTGTCTTAAACACAATCATGTCTTCTTTTCTTGGACTGTGACATCACCTAATCTGGACCTACCATAAGTTAGACAACGCCGTCTGCCCTAATGGAGCAGGATCTGCTTACTAATCCGGAACACCTGATAAGTTTTGGTGGGGGTTCGTGTTGCCCAGTTTTTGGTTTTATATGTAGTGTTTTGTTAACTTGTTTGTCTTTACGACATTATTCTTTTTTTTTTGCCATGACGCTGTCAGTTTCAGTCAAATTATGAGTTTTGTATGTCCCCTTGGTATCTTCCGTCTCTATTTAATATGATAATGTTACTTTGTTTATTTATTATTTTTTCCGAAAAATCTTATATTATTGTATCATTTTTGTATCGATTACTGAGGTCTATTCACCGATATAGAATAATAACCAAAAAAATGTATACATAAATATATATATGAATATTGTACCTAAATGTTGAGATATTTTCGGTTCTGGAATTCCTCCGTCTATGGCCATCTTCTGTACAACATCCAAACATTGCTTGAAAGATAAAAATAACTTTGTAATTGCTATTATAGGGCTTATTTATCTAAAACACTTCTGCTAAAAATATAAAATTACTTTTGTGAAAGCTTTTAGGAAAAACTGAAAAATATTGAAAATAAAAAAAAAATAGATATTAGGACCGTTTTATTTTACTGGTTTAAAACATGTATTTAATCCTGGAATGAGTATATTCATATCTACAGGTATATTGAAGCAAATCAGAAGAATAACGAACTGGTTCTATTTTTTTTTTATCTATTTATTGTTTTATATAAAAAAATGTTTAGAATGTACTCATGGCAAACAGAAGACATTTAATCGATTCAATGAAGATGTGTTTATAGAAGCAATGCAACACATTTTGTCCAATAAGTGTATTATTTTTGTAAAAGGAGACAGATTTGTAAAAGCAAATTGCTTGTTTCTGAATCCTTAATATTATTTCATTTGTATAATATCGTTTAATGTTGATTTATCTGAATAAATATTGTTTAAACTAATGCAACACACGTTTTTTTAAATGGACACCACGGTAAAAATTGGCACTTGAAGTAAAACAAATTTCGACGAGACAAACGAACAATTTGAATGTCACTTTTGTATCTTTCGCCTCTCTCATATATCTATTACATATCAAAGTATATATACGTACCCGTAGGACTTTGGCTTCTGATTTAACTTTCTTAAGGTCATTAGCAATATTTTTCTTTTGTTTGTAGAGAAGTTTCATTCTGAAGTGTTCATGTTCTATAACTGATACAACTAGACCTAGAGAAAAATAATTTACATTGTACATTTAAAGACCTACCCTGAAAACTTCATTTTTGTTATTTAAAGTACATGTACTTTGGATCCGTTAAAAGTGCCTCTCTTTGTTTTGATACCATTCCTATCAAATCAATTACCTGCTACAGGTCCTAACCTCATTTAACTGACATGTGCATATTAGTGGATGGTATGTGTCTTATTAAATTTGGCGTTATATCTTATTTCGACTAAAACTTTAGATACAGACTATTTTCTTCGGGAAAATGCAATCGGACCTATGTTGGTGGACAGAAGTTCTTTCATCCATTTGAGGTTTTTAATATCCATGAAGAGGACACCAAAATGAACCGTGGCATACAGATATTTGAATATTACTCTCGGCTCATAATCAAATATGATACCATGATAAAAAAGTAAGACAAATTGATTCAAAAGATCAATTTATGCATGGCAGGAATCTATCTAGAATCTCCATGACAAGTAGAAACTAGAGGCCCCTAATTCGTCCCCACTTTACACATTAACTATTGACAAATTTAGCTTCAGATGACTGTGTTGTCATCAATCTCTAAATTTTCAAAAATTTCGCCTTGTTCTTTCAAAGGAGAAGCTGTTTGAAAGTTAGCAAATAACAATCGTGCAAAGAGCCTCTGCAATCCGATCGAAACCAAATGAATTTCATGTGTAGACAACTTTCTATATATTTTTGCAGCCAAGTTTAGTGAAAATTTGCCAAGCAGTTCAGAAGAGAATCGTACTCAATTGCCTTAAATTTGGTATAAATACACGATTTTATAAAAGACTGATGGCAAAACCGATAAAAATACATGTCTACTTTCAGTTTGCATTATAGTGAACAATTATATTACTGTATACGTTTCAATGCTCCTATACTAAACTAGTACGTGGTAGATTTTTCATTGTGTTGTTTTTTAATTCCCATAAAGACAGGCGTATAATTAATATGTAGCATTTCATTGGCATTGACACAACGTTAAACCGCTATCCAATCAATCATGCATCTATAGTGTTTCCTCCTTGTTTTGAGTTTGTGGTGTATACGTCAATGAAACAGCAACCCAACGACACAAAAAAATAGCTATATGTAAACATACGGTATTCAACAATACCTCAGACAGGTGTCAATACAGTATGTCAATTACGTATTACATATTTTCCCCCGAGTACATATTTCTGGATTCTAATTTTAGAGAATCTTGAAAGGTTCAATATGATGTAAATAAAATACTTGTAAAAAATTCTGCAGCTTTTCATTGTTCTACCATAATGCTATTTTATTTTATAATGTGATATAGACATTACTTACTGTTGACAACTCGGATAACTCTCCATGGCATCAGGAAAGCCAATATGATTACGAAGTCTTGGATTTTAAAAGCGCTTATTCCTTTCAAAAAGTAGACATCAACAAACAAAGAGCAAAATACAACCATACAATCAAACATCTGAAATAAAAGAGAACATTGACGTCCACCGTGAGTTGAACTGATTATTTTTAAAATTATTTGATATTGAACGACTGCAAATAATTTATGTGAAAACTTGTTGCCTTGATGTAGACGTTATGCTTACACAACTAAATATGTACTCTCATTACGGAAAATCTAACTGAACATATAAAAGAAAGAGTATGATCTCTTTGCAAACGTAGAAGAAAATGATATAATGGTAACTTACTTCTAATTTTCTTTCGAAGAATGCTTTCCCATAAGAAAATATCTTAAACAGATTCTGTAAGAAACAAAAAGATTAGTTTGAGTAATATTGTCATATGTATATATATATATATATCCATTTACATATAAAGAGGTACAGCTAATTCCCCCTGAACTGCTATCACTCACAGTGATAATTAATGGATTTTGCCACAATTTATGTATTTGTCCATCATTTTGAAATATTAATATGTAGTTCTATGCATTCTGTTGAAGACAATTTTAATGAATATTGCAAATTTTACCAGAGTTTGTAAAATTTTGCATCGAAGGACACACTCAACCAAAATGTATTGAATTGTATCTGAAAAAAAAACAATTCAAGGGGGATATAAAAATAAGAAGATGTGGTATGATTGCCAATGAGACAACTCTCCAAAAGAGACCAAATGACACAGAAATTAACCTACATAGCATTACTTCCGTTAAGAAATTGGTTTTGGTTTAAGAATCATTCTTATTCATGTTGAAAAATACTCGAAATTTGTCAAAATCTTTCACATTGGTAGTATTGAGTCTCTTTAGACATTCATAATTCAGCTACAAGCTGAAATTTGACATACTGTTGTTACAACCAGAAACTTTACATATAGAGCTATGATACTAGTATTTTAAATTTTAGTAAAGATTACAGAAATTTATCATGGAAAGGGCCGTGGTATGAAATAAATTTAGCCGGGAGAAATTGGTGCCACCTTCATACGAAATTGAGCGTTGGCATGTATCGTCAAGGTCGTCAGTAATCAAAATTGTTTCTGGTTTATTTTTGATGTTGTTGGGTTGATGTGTCATTGGCGCATATCCCATAACTTCTTGAATTCATAATCAAGCTTTTGTAAAATATCAGTCGTTGGTCAAAAATTGAAGTTTTTATAATGACGTAACTAATTAGTACAGAGAACGAACTAAAAAGGAAAAGGTCCACAGTATGTTGAGTGGTGATATTTTACATTATTATACTTCACTTTAAAATGCCAGACTTTGGTTGGATAATACGAGGGAGAAAATTTACTCCATCCCATGGCTTAGCCTGGCATCCCGGCCCGATCTAGCTGCGCGTCGCAAGGGCCAGGTGGGGAACAAATACCACGTGATCGATTCATAGCCTGGCATCCCGGCCCGATCTAGCTGCGCGTCGCAAGGGCCAGGTGGGGAACAAATACCACGTGATCGATTCAGTGCCAGTTGACTCTGAATCTAAAGTGAGGCTGAATAAATATTTGCATAAATTTTGATGTTTGATGTAAACCAGAGATTTCAAACCAATGATTAAGAAACATTGCTTCTGATTCAATACATTTTGCTCTCAGATTGACGAGTCCCCATTGTCAGTAATATAATAAAATAAATATATATTAAACAGTATAAATAAATACTAGTATGTGTAATCAAAAGAAACTTTGAAAAATGTTGTACATTTAATATATATTTTATCAGGAAGGATTATATGGGGTAAGAGTCAACGAAACAACTCTTTATTTATAAAAATCAAATTTAATAAATATTGTAATTGTCTAATGTAATTATAATTTAAAATAGATGTACGATGGTGTATCTTCGCACATGTACACATCATTTGAAATGTAACCCCTCTCCCAAAAAAAAAATAACTGCAATTTTTGTTGGCATTTACTGTTTATGTTTTTTTCCATATATATTTTGCCCTTTGAGATACATGTGTACATGTAAATTAGGTCGTAAAAGTAAAATCCAATTCACACCTTGGTCATGTGAAATCTTAAACTTTTAACTTTCTCACCAGTTGATTACTGATAAGAATTAACCCTTTTCTGCTTACTAATTATCATCATACTAATAATTAGATATGATAACACTGTACATCAATTCATAAAGAAAAATAAATACAGTCTAATTTTTACTAATTGATGTTAAACAAAAATTGATTGGATACAGATGTAAAACAAACATTGCGCGACAAAATTAGTATTAACCAATCATTGACAGGCAGGACATTGATACACGCCTGGCTATACTGACAGATTAGCCAGGACCCCAGGCTACCCATGGCTATGTCACCCTCTCGTGTAGACCAATTAAAAACCGATAATTTATAGGACATCGAATAGAATTTACAAAAAAAACAAAGACAATGCTCAAGTTCTACGTTTTGGCTTGAGAACTTTTTCATATATATAGACTTTCAAACTAAAAAAACACATCTTGCTTCACTTTTGTTGTTTTATTGTTTTTTTTTCTCTAATTACCGTAACGTCTTTATGCGCATGACGTAATAGTTAAGTACTTTCAATTAAAGATTTAAAAGACAATAATGATAGCACATTCAGTATGAAAAATTGAATATGATATCCGTCTCATGAAAAAAATGATAATTTATTTTATCGTCTCCTTCAAGTATTTTTCATGTCAGTTTTTAAAATGTTTTTGAAGCTTATCAAACTTATATATCACCAGAACAAAACATTATTTTGTCGTTGATGACTCTGGTTAAGGTTTTCGAAGTCACAAAGCCGTGATACGGAGAAAGAGTTGAGTAGAACGAAAGAGAAATATGGAAAAACGATTAAAATTTTAAACCATTATATTTCATCATACATATTTTGATATGCTTCCAATTGAGAAACTGCTTTTTCATAACGTCTTAATTGGAAAGGATTTTTTTCCTTTCTGTATATGTAAACATTTTGCCCAGACTTTGGGAAACCTATGGGTTTCAGTTATAACCACTTTTGATAATGCTAATATTTATTTTTATCCAAATGATATGTAATTTTTTGGCACAAAATTAAAACATTTATATAAACACCACTTACTACTTTATCAAATACTTTTTATAGGCATTTTTTTTTAACATGCATTTATTCCGATAGCAGAAACTAATGTTTTTAGGTGGCACATTATCTCATATTGCAAATTATTTTTCTGTTAATTTCCATCTGCATTTTCCTTTATCCTATAAAGTCTTGTCTGGATTAAGATCTTTCAACTTATTGCGTTTTTGTAAGTGTAGAGATGGAAAGATCTGAATGGTAAAAATTGTTTTGGTTGCATGCTTTTTTAGAATAGAAAGTTGACTCACCTCTGCGGCTAAAATACAAAGAATTGAAATGCTGGCTTTGTGGAAAGCATGTGCTAGGACTTCCTCTATAGGATGATCCTCTACATGACGATTATTGTGGAAATGTGTATGGTTTATTCTGTCATTTATAAACTTGTCAATGTGTGACGGTAATTCTGCTTCTCTCTTCACAATACTATGTTGAAGAGACAATTTTGTTATATTTTTCGCAGACAATTTATCTTGTAACGACTTGCTGTGAGCCATCGTAAAATTGTCCCAGTCTATTTGAGCATGTAAAATATTGTCATACAGTGGTTCAATATCGGATTTTCCTATGTTATAAAGCACATTAGGGTACAGAATTTTCATTTCTGTGATGAAAGTGTGAGTTACGTCTTCATGTGACTCCATCAGAGCTGAAAAGTAGAATAAGAATCATTTTATGATAGTCTGTAATGACGGTTTTTTGTATCAGCATTGTTATCGCATCCTGTTAAAAGTGATTACTTAAGGTTGACGAGTTACATTGCACTAAGTGAAAACCTATTTCAGATACCTCTTGGACATGTTTTTGTCTAAGATATCCATTTATTTTTTTTTTATCTCATACGAGATAATGGATTATATCCTCTACATGATAGCGTTAAAACAAAATGTTAATGCATAATGCGAAAAAAAATACTGATTCGATTTAATAAGTTTTTGTCGAAGATATCCTATTTGGGTTTTAGCTCATCGTGACTATTTCTGACTATTTCCAGTAGCATCATCTACAATTACGTTGAAACACTAGGTTAATACATAATGCAAATGGAGATAATTGTCTAGACAAAAACATTTTATTGTTGCTATGTGACAATGTACTGCTGTATATATTGTTTTAATTGATAATTATTTCCATTCACTAATACAGAAAATATACATCAGTAAATAAGCAAACCAATCATAACTTGCATTATTACTGATTTCATACATTACCTTTCTTTAGATTAAAATTGGAAACCCATAAAAGTCCTCCTATAACACCATAAAATATACTTTACAAGTTTATAGAAAAAAATCTTTTTTCAGGTGAAAAGGAGATGTCGTTTACACGTCAATGAAGACAGCAACCCAATGACACGAATAACAAAACAAATATTGTTGAACTTGTTTAAAACTCATTGAGTTCATTTGTAAAATTGGTGACATAGTATAAAAAAGAAGATTTGGTATGATTGCAAATGAGACAACTCTTCACAAGAGACCAAATGACACAGAAATTAACTACTATAGGTCACCGTACGGCCTTCAATAATGAGCAAAGCCCATACCGCATAGTCAGCTATAAAAGGCCCCGAAATGACAACACTTTTTGTAACTTTTAACTGGAAGTATGATGTTTTTAGCTGATGGATTTCATGTCTAGAGTTTGAATCTCACCTTTGATGTAGTACATGTCAAGTACCAGTTCTCCAAGAACAAGGATACAGTCGATTATATTCAGCATAACAACACACAACAAGACGGGTTTAGTGTGAATTAACTTTTCTCCTTTCATTTGTGCTCTGAAATTAAACATAATAGACATTTAAAGTTTGATGATTGCCAAAAAAAAGAGGAAAAACATCACATTTTGAATGTAAATAAACATTAAATTTAGCATTCCTTCGATATAAAATATACATGAAATAAATGACCGGAATCAATTTGGGCCATTACCGTTTTACCGGTTTTTTTTAAATACATCAATTCCACCGCTCTCTATTTTTGTGGTATTACAGTATGTGTTTGTAAAGCTTCGTCTTTTCACAATACCCATTGACCAAAATGTTTTTCCTATTTCCAGTTTAAAGTCATCTCTACAATATGATCAACTTGTGAACATTTTAGCCCATTGATAGTGAATAAATAATTGCAGTGTAATGAAAACAGATTTAGCCATCCAATTCCAGTGATTGACTGACTGTTTTCTTTTCAATGTGGACTGATTGAATAGATAGTGATTGCCAGGAACACTTATTCAAGAATAGTATGACTTGGATATGGAGACTTCTATTATTATTATAAAAATAAGGAGATGTGTTATGATTGCCAATGAGACAACTATCCACCCAAGTTCAAATGAAGTGGATGTAAGATATTATAGGCAACCGTCCGGCCTTCAACAACGAGAAAACCGTATACCGTAAAGTCGACTTTAAAACGCACCGACATGAAAAATATTAAACAATTCAATTGACAAAACTAACGGCCTAATTTATAACAAAACAATTAACGAAAAAACTAATATGACATGAACCAATGACAACCACTGAACTACAGGCTCCTGACTTGGGACAGGCGCATAAAGAATGTGGCGGTGTTTTACATGTTTGTAAGCGCCCAACCCTCCCGCTAACCTGGGACAGTAATGTTACAGCACAACATAAGAACAAAATACCAATTTATATATTTTTAATTTATTGGTATGTGTTCTGAAAAGAAAACTGAAATTCATTTGTAAAATGAGTGACAATTTTGGGAAAAATGTTAATTGAACAATTATATCAAAGTAAGACCCCTAATTTTCAAGTGGAAGTAGATGATATCAGGTAACACTAATTAAAGTAAAGTCTAATTAAAACTAACTAGCTGTCATTAACTGCGAGTACTCTCAGATCTGTACGTCGTGTCTTTTTGTTGTGGAGATGTATAAGTACCCTGCCACGTCCACTCTCTGTTTTTGTTAGATGTATTTCTATTTGTATCCATATGATGAGTAAAGCCTTGTTTAACTGATTTTTATAGTTTGTTCTTATGTTGTATTGTTACACCACTATCCCAGGTTAGGGGGAGGAATTGCGCCTTTAAACTAGTTTAACTCCGCCACATTTTGTATGTGCCTGTCTCAAATCAGGAGCCTGTAATTCAGTGGTTGTCGTCTGTTGCTGTGTAACATATTTGTTTTTCGTTCATTATTTTGTACATAAATTAGGCCGTTAGTTTTCTCCTTTGAATTGTTTTACATTTGTCATTTCGGGGCCTTTTATAGCTGACTATGCGGTATTGGCTTTCCTAATTGTTGACGGCCGTACGGTGACCTATAGTTGTTAATTTCTGTGTCATTTGGTCTCTTGTGGAGAGTTGTCTCATTAGCAATCATACCAAATCTACTTATTTTTTTATATTGAATTCAATTGAAACTACAAAGATTCTGTATAAAACAAATGCAATCAAAATGGATGTGTTTCTTCAAAAAGGTTGACTGCCACTGACTTCTTCCATCCGACACGGCAATAATCCCGCTGAGTTGGATAGATTTGGGAAATAGTGAGGCGTCTATATGACCATACGGGATATACAAATACCCAGTAGTGTCCGATCCTACTGGAAACGTTAAATCCAACGAAGGCACGTGTTCGAAATTATGAAAGCGATTTCTCTGCATTTTAATAGACTTTCTACTTCAGCCTTTTAGGTCTAGCTGCTTATTTTCAGTTAAATATGTACACTAGACGATAAGCAGACGGCAGCAATCAATCAACCAAATGTGTCCCGTTAAGCTGCTTGTACATTTAACAACTAAAAAGGGAAATACATCTACCTACCTTTCGATCATTGTTTTCGGAGCCCTATTTTCTCTCTCGATTGCATGCTCCAATTGTTGTTCTGTTTTATCTAAAACAGTATGACATCTTGCTAAGGCAAGGGTTCCTGAGGCAAGAGCCTATGGTAGAAGAAAGAGTAACACAATGCAATTACGTTTTTATATTTTAAACAAGCGATTTTATAATTTCAAACTTTTGTGATTGTAACTTTTATGTTAAAATAGAACGGTTATATTTATTTCTTAGACATATGTTCATGTAAATGCTTTCTTATAGAAACAGGTCTAGATAGGGATCAATTAATGCAAGCCGTTCTCGTCAAAACTATGTTTAAACCATTTTTCGAAAAATTAACACACTGAGAGTTTAAAAAAACACAGTGAGATTAAAAAACCTAAAGAACACACACTGAGAATTAAAAATTACACACTGAGATTTCTTAAAAACGCACTGAGATTACAAAAAATGAAAAACACACACTGAGAATTGAAAATTACACACTGAGAATTGAAAATTACACACTGAGAATTGAAAATTACACAATGAGATTTCAAAAAGACACACTGAGATGAAATAAACTGAAAAACACACATTGAGAATTTGAAACTACACACTGAGACTTTAAAATTACACACTGAGATTTGTGCGCACTTTTTATGCGCACATATCTAATTAGCATACTCAATCTGAATCTATTACAAGCTTAAAACAACTAGGGGACAGAACTCGTTAGTTCTTCAATTTGGCGCTATATGTTTTATAAAAAACATAAAAAGTACAACGTATAGAAAAACTACGGTTTTAAAGACCAATAGAACAAGAAAAATACCCACTTACTCTCTTTACAAAATATAACCAAATGGAGAAACTTTATTAAGATTATAAGAACACATTGGAATAATCTGCAAAATTACAAACAATGCAGTGAATTTTTTTCCCAAGTGCCTATTATAGCATATAAACGTAACAAAAATATAAAGGATTACCTTGCGAAATCAGGGTAACAATTGAAAGACTTTTGAAAAGGGACCATGCTTAAACAGTTTTAAGCAAAACATATCGATATACTGTTAGTAATAATCTGAATTATAGGCAACAAACTTATGAATATGAGTTAGCAAAAAAAGTTGTTAAGTCTTGAAATTTATTACGAATGTTGGTTGTAGGAACCGCATTTCATTATAATGGCAAGAGTTCGGGAGACCAAGATATTAATTTGTTGAATAATTCATCTCATGAATATTCATTAGTAATTTGCATATTAATCTCAGTGTGTATTTTTGAAATCTCATTGTGAAATTAACAATTCTCAGTGTGTGTTTTCCATTTATTTCATCTCAGTGTGTCTTTTTAAAATCTCAGTGTGTAATTTTAAATTCTCAGTGCGTGTTTTTCATTTTTTTTAAATCTCAGTGTGCAATTTTAAAATCTTAGTGTGTAATTTCGATTTCTCAGTGTGTTATTTTAGGTTCTTAAATCTCAGTGTGATTTTTTTTAATTCTCAGTGTGTAATTTTTTCGAAAAAATGGTATAAACATAGTTTTGACGAGAACCGCTTGCCATAATCAATCACATAAAATTCATTGTATTTGAAAATTTAAAAAAAAAAACATGTTTTGAACAACAAAAAAATCCTCCTTCTTATTTTCTGTCCTAGTTTTTAATGAAGAACAAATGTTTCATTCCAAAACAGTTGTTTAAAAAAGTCAAAATGTATTTACCTGAAGACCTTTAGCTGGCTTTTTCTTCATCATATGTATCCTTCTGACCTCGGCTGAAACATATATGTCACGAAAAGATTTGTGCATTGTTTTTTTAAAAAATAATTACATGTCTAACTTAGGCACTTCCAAAACATTTACAGTTAACTATTTTGTTACAAATTTTTATACAAATCTATATAATCGATGATTAGCCTTTGTTTTCAATCTCTATATTAGATAAACACTCGTTTTGAAATCAATTATTTATAACCTTTTCTCACAAGTCAACCAGAAGCTGTAATAATTGTGTCCGAGTATCGGAAGGCATGACAATGATTACATATGTAAACTATTAACTTGGACCAAGGAGCCTCCTTCATATAAACTTATAGGTTATATGTAAAAATAGAAAGAAGAAAAAGAGGCATTCAATCGTCATGGGAATATGCTATATTATAAGACTATTGTGTATACCTTCCAGTTGTATTTACGGAAGCGGAAAACATAAGTTACCTGCTGAACTGATGAAAGTTGATCATTATTGATTTATAAAACCGAGACAGCTCACAGTACGACAGTCTGAAAACTAACTTAATCATATTATGGTAATTATTCAAAAGTCTTTTCTGATTAACTCAACACAAATAGTCTTGTAGATATCTGATAAGAGAATAGCGTGTACCGTATCACCAGAGCTGTGACTTACACGCCAGATCAGAACAGAAACTCGACAAGGTTAAACACGTTATTGTTAATAGTTTTCTCCTTTGAAATAATACTATTAATTCAATGATATAATCTTTTAATTATGAAGATTTACTAATCGTTTATGTTGCTTGGAACTAAATCTATTGAAATATATGCATTTTCCCTTAACCCATATAACCCAAACTCTTAACACTTTTTTTGCATAGTAGGTTGCCCCACATTTCCTTTAAATCAATAGAAGCCTTTTATGTTATAAGATGTCTTTCTATTTTTTTTGTCTTTGTGGTGTCTTCCCATTGTGTATACCCCACATTACTTTCTCAGTAAATTTGATTTACGTTTTATATCATCACCATTTATATCACAACAATATTGTTAACCATAAGGCGTTGGTGATGGATTTCATTCCTTAATAAACTGTCAAAGTTTATTGGATGTATGAACACTTGTAACTTTAAACTTGGACTTTATGAATCTTTTCATCTTGAAATACGTAAACCATCGTTTTGAAATGAAAGCATAACCAAAAGTAAGAAAATGTGGAGAGGATAAGATTCATTCAAAATCTGCGAGTTTAAATCTAATGATGAAAGGTATCTTATATAAAGACATAGCTTCCGATCTTGTTGTTTTTTAAATGATATTTGATAGACGATTTCTTTATTTCGCTAAACATTTTGGAAGTAAAGATTATATCACATTTTTGTCATATAGTCTTCAACAATATGTGTCTTTACAAATGTCAAGCTCTGTATTGGTAAAAATAGAAACAATCAAAGAAAAGTCATGGTTTCATTAAGGGAATAGTTTCATGCAATTAGTAGGTAAATGTGATTTCATACTATTTGACAGGGAAATGGTCTCATACTTTTTGACAGGGAAATAGTTTCATACTATGACAGGGAAATGGTTTCATACTTTTTGACAGGGAAATGGTCTCATACTATGACAGGGAAATAGTTTCATACTATGACAGGGAAACGATTTCATACTATTTGACAGGAAAATGGTTTCATACGTTACCAAATCCCTTGATAGAAATTTTTTTTATGCAAAACAACAGGAGAAAATGAAATTATCGATGCTGGTTGAATTGATTATGATGATTATGATAATGGATGATTGTTTAAATTATAGTGGCAATTTAAAATGCATATTCAAGGCGAGAACATGTAAGTGTGAAATGAACATGAACCCCCAACGACACGCTGAGTCAGATATTTTACATGCTAGTTCGCAAGGTAGGGAGACATGTCAACCTACTCGGAAACATTGTTTTAACTCCGAGCCGACCACTCTTTTCTTGTACTTCTAAATGCCGTGCTTAGCGGGTAAGCTAGATAAATTGACATGACATATATGTACACTGAAATAATTAGTCGATTGTTGTGAAATAAAAGTTATTGGGAAAATTAATTTATACACAAGGAAAATGTGTTATCAGTAATGGACAATACAATACTTAAAACTGTTTTCAAATAAACTTAATCACACAAAAAAACAAACAAAAAACAACAAAAAGACCCAAAAAAATTATATAAAAAAAACCTAGCAAATACCGATGAAAACATCATGACAGATTTTTACTTGACATCACAAACTGTACAAAATCCTGACCTCTTAATTTACTTGTCTTTGTTTTATAATCCTTGTCACAAAAAAATCAGTCCATTAAAAAATCCGCCAATTTCAGACTGAATAGAAAACACCACGACTAATATTGACGTCCAAAGATTGAGCGGCCAGATTGAAGTTGTGTAACTTTTCTTCTGGATGATCTTAATCTGATCCGGATGAAAACCCCAGGATACGGTCTGATTAATCCTTCCCCGGTACGGTATTAATTAACCGTTCACTTCGATTGAAATACATTTTATTATTCTATGATATTTGAATACATTTGACAGTATACTTTTCCAAGGTTAAAGTTTATTGAAAATACTTCATCGCTGTAATATTATGTAGATCAAATCTAATTCAAAACCGATCTCTTAACGCTCCCGTTTCTGATATGTCGCGTGGATAAAACCTCTGAAAATTCAGACAAGTTCAAGATTCAAAAATAACAACAATTTTCAAAAATTGATCGGTGCAGATTGATTTAAAGCCAAACGCATTTTTTTAAAATGAAAATGAGTAAACCATGCAAAGCGTATTATACTACAACAATATTATTTGCATATTTAAAATGCATTGATCGTATAAACTTGCCTTTATACAGTCTTTTGTCGTATTATTTATTTCACACAAGGGTCACTTTCAAAAAGTTTTCAAAACTTTACGTCACTATGACAATTATGCATATGTGTTCTTTTGAGTTCTAATAATATGAACTGATACGCATAAAGATGGCTCATAACTGCAATTTTGGTAAATTTTGCAAACTACTTGCGGTATGGGTTTTGCTCATTGTTGAAAGCCGTACGGTGACATTGTTAACTTCTATGTCATTTGGTCTCTGGTGAAGAGTTGTCTCATTGGCAATTATAACACATCTTCTTGTTTTCATACTAGTAATTATCGCACAAATAAACGAGGAGGACATTCTTAGCCATATCAAAAATTATACAGGAAGAAAAGCTATGTTTTGTCTTATAAATCATTACAAATTCTTTCATGTCCCTAGATGCAAAATTTAACAAAAATATGTAGAATTTGCGATATTGTATCAAATTTGTCTGCAATAACAATTATATAGCGCCGAATATCATTTTGATATTATGGATATGTAATAAAATAATTGCAAAATCTTTTATTTATATTATCAAGGCTACGTGGTTAGCGGAGAAGCAGTAACTATTAATTTTAAACTCTTTTATTTCATCCGACCGGGATCGAACCCACGACCCCCTGCACTCGAGGTGACAAGCCAAAAAAACGAGCATCCAAAAACAAGGGAGATAAACCTTGGTTTAACCTTGAGTGCAAAATTTGAGAGACAGAATTTTAGAAAATTTAAGCGCAAACTGAAGGCCTTGAATTCAAAAAATAACAAAGCTTGTGGTGATGATATGATTATTAACGAATATATTAAGAATTCTAGCGATTTTTTTATTGATGTTTATGCTGCATTGTTTAACTTGATTTTTAGAACTGGAATAGTACCAGTATCTTGGGTGATTGGAACGATCAAGCCATTTTATAAAAACAAAGGCAATAAATTTGATCCTAAAAACTATAGACCCATTACTATTGTAAGTTGTATGGGTAAATCATTTACAGCTATTTTAAGTAATAGACTTGCAAGGTTATCTGATGAAGTTTTACTACTTAATGAAAATCAGTGTGGATTTCGAAATGGTTACTCAACTAGTGATTGTATCTTTACACTACACTCTTTTTTTGAAATTTTGAAATTAAAAAAGAAAAAAATGTTCTGTGCTTTTGTCGATTTTTGAGGATGAATTTGATACAGTGACTAGAGATGCTTTATGGTATAAGATGCTTGTAAATAATATTAATGGTTATATGTATAAAATTATCCATAACATGTATGATGATATAAAATCATGCTTGTCATACAATGGTGAGAAATCTGATTATTTTCCAAGCAACATTGGTCTACGCCAAGGGGAGAGTTTATCTCCTTTTCTTTTTTCGTTTTTTTTGAACGATTTGGAAGATTTCTTTTGTAAAGGGAATTTGATAGGCTTAAACACTATATTAGATACCATAGAAGACGAACTAAACATATATGTTAAACTGTTTGCAATTCTCTACGCAGACGATACGGTTTTAATGGCTGAATCAACCACAGAACTTCAATTACTATTAGACAAATTTGAATCATATTGTAATGTTTGGAAAATGAAAGTCAATGTAGACAAGACTAAAATCATGATTTTTTGTAGTGGTAGACATCCGGTTAACCTTAAATTTAATTTTGGTAACTCTGACTTAGAAATTGTTAATGAGTTTGATTATCTTGGGATTTATTTTTCTAAAAATGGCTCATTTAAAGCAAATAAGAAGCATCTCGCAGAAAAAGCTACGAGAGCCATGTATGAAGTTATCAAAAAGGGAGAAAGCATGGCTTATCAATAAGCTGTCAATTAGATTTATTTGATAAATTGGTTAAACCTGTTTTACTTTACGGCTGTGAAATTTGGGGATTTGGAAATAATGGTATATTAGAAAGAGTTCATTTGAAATTTTGTAAACTTCTACTCCATCTAAAATCTTCCACTCTGAATTGTGTCATATATGGAGAATTAGGACGTTATCCTATTAGCTTAGATATCAAAGTTCGCATGATTTCATACTGGGCATATTGATTTTTAGCAAACCCAGTAAATTATCAACAATAGCATACAAATTAATGTTTAGTTTATCTCATGGAAACAATGTTAGATTTTATTGGATGAAATGTATAGAATCTATTCTAAATGATACTGGTTTATCTTATGTATGATTAATTCAAACTTGTATAAATGAAATTTGGTTAAAGACTGTTGTTAGAACATCTCTCCAAGATCAATTTAAACAAACATGGTACTCAGATATTCAAACGAACTCAGAAACATTAAATTACCGCCTTTTTAAGGAACTTTTCGGATTCGAAAAGTATTTAGATATTTTGGAACCCCATGATATTTATATTTTATGTCAATTTAGACTAATTAACCACACTTTACCGATAGAAAGTGGTAGATGGAAAAAAATTCAGAGAGATAAAAGAATATGCGAACTATGTGACTTAAAAGAACTTGGAGATGAATTCCATTATGTAATGAAGTGTAAATTTATGGCTATAGAAAGATAAAAGTATATTGATAAAAAGTATATTGATTATCCAAATATAATTAAATTTAAGGAAGTAATGAATATGACAAAACAATCATATTTAAAAAAGCTATGTACATTTATAAGGCATATTAATTCATGTGTGTGTTCTCCTGGCTAAATTCAGCTTAGATTTGTAAATAGTGTACATATTATGTTTATTTTAATTCATAACTGTACTATTCTTTTAATATAGCTTCTGTATACCATTGTATTGACGAAGGTTTGTCAGAATAAAGATATATAGGTGACAAGTAGAGAGAGGCGTCTAGAAAGTATAGGAAAAAAAACCAGACCACTTCAACTTGTTAGATCTCTTTGGACCTTATAAGAACTGATATGATGTTCTATTGGTCGTTTTTTATTTTGAATTTTAAAGGAACGCATGAAATCATTTTGTTATTGAGTATTTTCAAATGTTAGCCTCGTCATCTTTATAAATCAAATACCATACTCTCCTGACTGTTATTTCGGTGATAATGGTGACAAGGGTTTCCAAGACTTTATGACTTGTCTTACTGTTAAAGGTTAAATGTTTGAATGCATATTATGTCTTTCCGTTTTTTCTTCAAATAATAAAAGGACACACAGCAATATAAAAATGTAAAAACAAACAGAAAAATATATGCTTACCCGCTGAAATTGGTTTCAAAAGGGGATCAGAACTTTTTACGGTTGATTCCATGTTCTATTTTTCTCTTATGACATTTTTATTGCTTATTACGTTTAAAATAATTTAATCAATACATACTCTGAGTAAAAATATTACATAATTTTGAAGAAAAATTATCGTAACAAAAGACTATGTGGTCTATTTATTATGTAAACATAGACATTACCGCGTAGATTTAATTAGATTGGACTACGATTGTTTGTGTAGTGGGAAATGTACTGACAACAAATTATCGCATTTGCAAACACCTCGAGCCCTAAACTGGTCCGCAATTTCATCTTAAAGCTCCACTAGTAATGAAATTAACATCTTGAAAATATCAGTATAATGAATAAACCTCTTTTAATATCAGTGAAATGAAATTAACATATTTGGAATATTAGCGTAATGAAATTAAGATCTTTAAAATATCAATGTAGCAAGCTTCAACTGCATTTTTTTCTATAAACAATGAGAATGAGACAATATGCATTTTGTTTTTCAAAAAGTGTAGCGATAGGCGACCACACATTGTGGGCAGTTTACTTGAAATCGGAGAACTTCGTAAAACACTTTCAAAACTGGTGTATGCAAATAGCTTGCGATTCTGGACGAACATTATGATGATACTTTCCACTTTTGTTTTATCAATATACAGCAGAGATTAACATATTTAAAATATCAGTATAACAAGTTTCTACTGTAATGTTCCTATAAGCAATGAGAATAAGAAAATTTGGTTTTTACATTTAATATGAAAAATGTTTAAAGATATTTTTTAATGTATGATAGTTGTGGGTTCGAAATAACTTGTAATCACTGGCAAAGAGAGAGAGAGAGAGAGAGAGAGAGAGAGAGAGAGAGAGAGAGAGAGAGAATTTAAAATAAAAACTCCGGAAAAAAATAATCTAGATAATAAAAAGTTTAAGGAAACCATTTCAATTAGTTGGACTTTTATCTTTCGGACTTTTAATACTACACCTCTAACTAATACTTTCACATGTAATTATCTTTTGGTTTAAACAGATGTTTTAACTAATCTCATACTGGACTTCGTAACTACGTGTCGTGTCGTCGATTAACTTAGCAATAAACAAATTTGCTTAATCTATAGTTACATGTATTTCTTTATTATTAGGTTTTATATACTTCGTACAATAATTTGTAGTAAGTTTTGGAAAAGGACGCTGACCGTTAACACCGAACTCACTATTGTAAAATGTTATATACGACTCGAATCTTCATTTGATAACCAGCAAATATTCTGGTTATGATATTAATTCAAGCATTTGTAAATGTTGCAGTAAATTAAGGTTTTTATAGCAGACTAGTTTTTGTTTTAATTTGAAATGCATGGAGGAGAAAATATCCAAACAAATGACTACATACCTGCATATTTACTGTTTAATTATAATAATAAAGCTATGTTATCCCTATCTTCCAACGTTTCCGCTGAAAATAAAACAATGAAAAAAAATGCCCCGAAATAATAAATTGATAAAAATATACAAAGGTAGATAATTTAATGACACTACGACATTTGTAGCAAAACATGTGTGAACTCATTTGTAGGAGTCTCTTAATCCTTATTAGTTGTTTACCTTAACATATATACAAAATAGCATGCAACATTGTGATTTATGTTAGATAATGAAGGTATATTGACGTTAATTAATCTACTTTGTTATAATTTGTCTCCAAATAAGATTGTTGCATGTTAAGATTGAACTCAAAAGAAAATGTTTAAGATATTATTATGTGAAAGTCAACCGGCGGAGGACATTTTAGCGAATTGATAGGACATTTTAGCGAAAATATCGGACGTTTTAGCGCCAAAGCATAACCCAATTTAGCGCAAGATTTTTAACCCATTTTAGCGAAAATTAATATTATCAATGCCCATTTTAGCGCAATATTTTACAATAAATAATTAATAATGAATGAAAAAAATAATAGAATAAGACAACACAATATGAAAAATATCATGTCCATTAAAATACAGCACTAGAAGCCTAAAAGGTTAAATCAAATGTTAAAAGTCCGTTCTAGCCTGAAATTTATCCTATAGAACGTACGTTATGGGCTCTGGATATACCTCCTGTACAATACTGTTCATAAAATTGCAGTAGGAACTGTTCTTTCTCTTTAGCTTGTCTAGACTGTGGTGCACATTCGTCTATTAGACTTCGTATTTTTATATATGTTGTTGTTTGCAATTTGATGATAGAATCAAGAAAAACGTTAATAGCTGCGTGACACCTGTTAATGATCATTACAATTGGCATGGAACGACTCTGGACCATTATTTGTTCGCTTTGACTTACATGGAACTTCTGGCGACTTGGTCAACTTCAACATTAAGCCAGCATACATTACTGTTCATGGTTTTAGTAAGGTGATTATTATTCAACCAGGTAAATTTTCGCTCAAATGTGCCTTCGAAAATACAGGTGAACGGATTAATCCTGCGCTAAAATGGGCTCTAATGTCCGCGCTAAAATGTCCCCTAGTAGTTTAAAACTTTTCGCTAAAATGTCCTGCGCCCAAGTCAACATATAATTTATGTAATGGTCTAATTGTCAAGATTTGCGGTTTATTATGGTAACATTGTCTATATATCTGTAATGGTCAAGTTTTCCAGTATGTATATTCAAGATATCTGCAAGTAAAAGTCAATTATATGTAATGATCAAGATATCCTGTATGTAAAAGTCAATATTTCATTTATGTAATGGTCAAGATATCCTGTATGTAACAGTCAATTTTCATGTATGTAATGGTCAAATATCCTGTATGTAAAAGTCAATATCTCATGTATGTACTGGTAAAACTATCCTGTATGTTATAGTTAAAATATCATATGTAATGGCCAAGATATCCTTATCTAATGGTCATGATATCCTGTATGTAAATGTCAAGTTATCCTGTATGAAAAAGTCAATATCTCATGTATGTAATGGTCAATATATCTTGTATTTAATTGTCATGATATCCTATATGTAAAAGTTAATATAACATGTACCGGTATGTAATGGTCAAGATATAATATATGTAATGGCCAAAATATACAGTATTTAACGGTCAATATATCCAGTATTTTATGGTCAGAAATCTACAAAAAATGATTAAGATATTCTTATGTAATAGTCAACATACACTTTATATAATCGTATGATGGTCAAAATGTCCAGTTTATAATGGTCTAATTGTCAAAATATCTTGCCTGTAATGGTCACGACATACTGTATATAATGACCAAGATGTCCTGTACATACTGGTCAAGATATCCTGTTTGTTACGGTTAAGATATTATGTATGTAATGGTCAAGATGTCCTTTTTGAAATGGTCAAGATTTCCTGTTTGTAATGGTCAAGACATCAACAGAAATTGATTAAGATATCCTTATGTGATAGTAATATACTTTGTGTAATGGTATGATGGTCAAGACATTCCGTTTATAATGGTCTAATGAACAAAATATTTTGTATGGTCAAGATATACTGTATGTTATGGCCAAGATATACAGTATATAATGGTTCATATATCCAGTATTTGATAGTGAAGAGTTAAAACTTTTTATTGAGCCAACTGTTGCAGGATTTCTGTTTCGCGTTGGACGACGTGGGTTAACTTATATTAGCATTATATATTTTACATGGTCTTAAACCCTTCCTGTAAAAAAAAAACAAATAACGAATTGAAAATTTTATCAAAGAGGAAAAGAGTATTCGTTTCTGAAAATATAACTGTTCATGTTACTTGTTATAACAATGAAAGTTGTGAAAGTACATGTCTGTAGGTTTTCACTTGCGCCGAAAAAAAAAGTAATAATTTCCAATACAACGGACATAAATCAATTATGACTATTATACCCACATTCTTTGTTTAGATAGTGTCGTGAATGGAAAAACCCCAAATAAGTGTTGATTTAAGCTCCCATATTGTTCTAAGATTGGACCGGAGAAGCCTAAATAGTCAATAACTATGCCTATAAAGAATATTTCTAATCATTTTTCTGAATTTTTAAAACAGAGTTAAACGTACATTTCTTTACTGCTGCGTGCTTTGCACACAGCCTAGATTTTCATTCGATAGGATTGTTTAAGAGTAATACTAAATAACTAAAAAAGCCTCCAAAGTTGTTGAATCAGGGTAGTTTTATTTATATCCAAACCAGTTAACAATCCGAGAATGGTATGGATTGTTTTAAAATTTTAATCTGTATATTTAGCTCTCTTCATGATGTAAATTATCTCCAACTTGTTAAATGTCTTCCTTCTCAGAAATCGAAAATGTGTTTTTGTGTTAAAACGATACAAAAAAAAAACTGGTAACATTTTTAGAATCTTCTTCGTACTGCATTTGAAAATGTGTTTGATCCAAAAGATTCCGTGCGAGGAGGATGAAGAGGAGGGAGACTCACATTGCAGGACAGGGATTTGTCTTTTCTACAAAAAAAATAACGTATCTGCTTCTTCACAACAGTAAGACAATTTACTTGAAAGTAATCGAATACACTAACAGTGATCAACAGTGAAGTTGGTAATTTTATTTTTATTTGATTTATACAACTGATTGGTGTTCTACTATCAACCACAAGGATTATGTCAATACCTGTGAAAAAAAAACATTTTATCGCATCGTCTGTAACTTATCTAAACTTAGTCTAGCAAACTGGCTCTAGGGAATCCTTTATGTTATCTTCATTCCATTATTCCATTGAAAACATATTACACTTATTTCGCTTTTCGCTATACTATACTTAACTGGATTGTTTCATTCATTTTTTAGAGTGTTGAAAATGGACTTTGTCTTTATTCTAATTGGTGGGTATGAACAATCGAATTAAGGGTACGCCAAAATGAATGACAAGAATACAAAAAATGACCAGAGCACAATAACACAATGGCGGGATGTATAAATACCGAGACATGCAAGAAGGATATATCCAAAAATAAACTAAACAGCAAAGGTTAAAAATATACAAAGACAAATAAAAAGAACACTATAACACGCAATTAAGATGATAAAGAACGTCAGTACCTAGAATCTAGATACTTAAAGACCATCATAAGCTATTTGTGAAGTTGATATTGAATATTTATCAACTAGGTATTGGTATCTTCCGGTGAACTTTTTCTTATAATTCCAAATTAAATCGTCTCGTTTAGTATCGATTCCGTTACTGAGATGACCGCTGATGTCAAATTCGAGGTATAAGTCCAAAAATGAGGCGAATGAAGCCGTGTCTGTTGTTTCTTTAATTTCTAGTTTTGGAGGATATATTAATGGAAACCAATCAGAAAAGTTTGGATTGTTAGTGGAAAGAACATCATCAATATATCTGAATGTGAAATTAGATGATAATCAATGCTCATATATATTTTGGAGATATCACTTCAAACGATGCGAATGAGAACAACTGTCGATCGACTGTCCTAGTCCCGACTTGGTACATGTTCTTTCCAATGAATATGGTGGGTGAACAAGGTTTTGGCTGAAAAAGGGTTTACAGCGCAAAAACTCCCTCTTGACATAACAGTAATTGTCATTGTAATTCCCAATTGGGTATCTTAGGGTCAATGTCCCCAATGGGGAATTGTTTTGTATTTGAACAGTTTAACGGACGTGGCAATGTATTTATAAATCCAAAACAGTAAAACGGACGTGGTAGTGTATTTATATAAATCCCGCACAGTCATACAGACGTGACAGTGTATATATGCATCCCACATATCCAAGGAATAGTTCCAACAAATGTAATTTTTACTATCAAGCAAGGACAGAAACCATATCATAAGATATGCTTACTTTGTGTATCTAACTTTTCGCTGACAAATAGTTGCAAGAAAAATAAAATGATGCGTTTTTAAATTTTCTATTTTTAATGAGTAAAAAAGATGCTATAAATACAATGATAACACGATCATATATATATGTATGTAATGAATATTGATAACTGAATGATTTATTTTTGTCGAATTAAACCGTGAAATATAATAAAACATTAAGAAAAGTATATGTATAATGATGTCAATAACAAAACAATAACAAAACAAAAAACAAATAGCTTCATCCAGTAAAGAAAAGATAAAATTACATTAAGTGCAAAAATATAAACACATTATTTCCAGATACTACAAACAATTTAGTCTCTATCCGCAGTGGATATAAATACCCGATGTATATACTTTAAAATGACCGAAGCGAAAATAAAACTCGTCAAACCAGGAATCATGCATATCGAACATAATTAACACTTAGTGTCGTATGAGGAGAGTCTGAGCTAATACATTATATATACAAAATGCCGCAAAATCCATGTTTTGCAGTGGTATATTCCACCATTTTGAACATGAAATAAAATAGGAGTTGCACAATGTCATGTTGTACTGTACCGTTTTATGCCATGAATTTTTGATTGACGGCTGCTTAATGTCTAGCGCAAATTTGTTTTTGTATATTCAGGACGATTTCTGTTAATGAGATATGAACATACCCTGCTTTATACTAGACTGAGTAGGATTTCGAAAGAAGTATCTCACAAAGTAACAGTTTGTAGGAATATATTATTAGTTATACAGTTTGCTAGTGACCTACTACGATATATATAGGGTCAGTAAATTCCATAAAGGGTGAGAGCGAAGAAGATATGCATCAGGTATCCCATTTCATGACATTATTCCGACTCCGAGCGGACCAGTTATTGTTCTTACTTTTAGTTTAACCAAAATGTGGCTTCAAAAACCGAGTCGAGCATGACACCGCGAAATCATCGATCACCGAGTACTAAATATAATGGAAATCCATTCAATGGTTAAACAGATTTGGAAAAGGGGAATGTTATCCCAATCGGAAAATGACAAAGTTCATATTTTTATTTGGAATCCAATATATTCCTTTGATTAGAAATATCTAAAATGATATTAGCCTTGTATCACCATCACTGGTGATCCGATGGAAAAAATCTGACGTTGAGATGTCACTGGTTCAGACTTACTTATAATATAATTATTTCTGTGACTGCATCCTACATTAATTTGTAAGATCCTCTACGATAGATAATTCAGCTGATCTGTAATATTCCATCTTCATGCCTTATATATCATGTACTGTGTTACGACGCTAGATAAAAACTGACGAGGAAAGGTAACAACTGGCCACCGAAAGCTTGACTTTTGTCGAACCTAGGTGGTCGAGTGGTCTAGCGCGTCGGGCATAGTGCAATGCGATTTGGTGCCACGATATCTCAGGAGCATGAGTTCGAATCCCGGCCAGGGAAGAAGATAAAAATTTGCTTCCGCAATTTACAGATCTAACATTGTTGGGCTGTTGTTTAGACGAATTATGTATACAGAATGTACTTTCAGCCTTGTATCACCATCACTGCTGGTGATCCGATGGATAAAATCTGTTGTAGAGTCGTCACTGGTTCAGACGTACTTATTTTGTTTTGCATGCACACGTATAAAAATTGCGGTTTTTATCCAATTAACGCAATCATAGGTTTGATACGTGTGCATGCAAAACAAATTTCTTGTTAGAGGGGTCTAAATACACCACAAACAACATTTTCCAACAGACCAAAAAACTGAAAAAGTATATTTTAACAAAACGCATTTGACTAACAGGTCGAACAACAATTGTTCTTAAACCCTAGCTGCTGACTGCCATTGGCGATTGCCAAATAAACGGATCACCGATGTAATAAATCGATCTTAATTATAAATTAAATACTAAACAGAAAACAATAAACTTGCGGAAAAGACGGTATACCGCAAACAAAAGGGGCAAAGGTTTTTGTACACCATATCCGGATTTCGACAATTAATGTCTCTTCAGTGATGTTAGGAATCGAATAGGTATTTGGAAAGCCATACAATTTAGTGAATTTACATATATATGTATATACAACTCGTCTAAACATCTGCCCAACAATGTTAGATCTGTAAATTTGCTTTCGCAATTTTTTTGTTCTTCCCTCGGAATATATATATATGTTACAGTGAATTTGTATAATCAGGGATTATGTAGAATCCCTGGTTTTTCAGGGATTATGTAGAATCACTAAACTCATTAGTGATTATATATAATCCCTGAAAATGACCAGTGATTTTACATAATCACTGAACATTTTACTAATTATTTTACAAATTCCCTAATATGATTTCAGGGATTATCAATAATGAAAAAAAAAATAAGGGAAAGGTTACCATTGTAATTTATTTAACTGTATGTTGAACCACAATATTTCACAAACAAATAAGTATGGCAGAGGAAAATACAAAATGCAAGCTATGGACAAGGAACAAAAAATGGTATTTTTACTTTGATGACAAAAGAACCAAGTAAAAAAGACTAAAATCCTGCTTAATTCTATCTGCTAACAAAGTATATACATTGTATTTAAATTGTTTTAAGGCTGCTATTATCCTATATATTTCATACATATATTACACTCTCTACAGCATTATGCAGTACTATAGGAGGGGACGGGGTTGGTGGGCATGGATCTAAAAATAGATAGTCTTCAATATTTGACGAAACAAATATATATTGTGTGAAAAGCAAAAGTTGTCAAAACTAGATATACAAAAACAGAAGTACCATTTATATGATTTGCGTCTCATAAGTATACTAGTTTTTATAACAAATCAGTGGTTGATTCGAGTTGAATTGAGGGCATTGTCCATAGAGGGGATAAAGAACATGAAATTCAATTCTGAGAGAAATAACGCAACAGAATTCTGCTAGCATCCGCAATCAGTTCACGGCTGCTGATTCCCTTTTTTTGGGTACCTTCAGATGATTGTATTACAAACTTTATTTCTCTTAGACATGCCGTAAAATCTGATTCGATATGAGAAAGACAAGGTTTTTTTTTAATGTGGATAGTGTAGTAAAACAGATGCGAATCAGGTAGATGTGCCTGTAGAAAAACAGGGCAAATGTGCAAAAGTTTCTGCCATCCAAATTTATTTAATGAATGTTTTAATATATTGTGCTTAACATTTTTGTATTTTGTGTAAAATATATTGAGGTTATTATTTTAATATATAGTGCTTAATATTTTAATTTTGTGTGACATTTTAAAATATTATGCCTAACATTTTTATTATACTCTAAGGTTATCATTTTTGTCGAGCCTTTTTGTCGCAGAAAGCTCGACATAAGGATAGTGATGCGGCGGCGTTAGCTTACTTCTTAAAAGCTTTATATTAGAAGGTAGAAAACCTGGATGCTTCATACTTTGTATATAGATGCCTTATGTTACGAAGTTTCTGTCTGTCACATGTCCATTGTCCTTGATCTCATTTTCATGGGTCAGTGAGTACTTGAAAAAAAGTTAAATATTTTTTGTAATGTTAATTTCTCCCTTATTATGAGTAATAGGATGACTATATTTCGTATGTGCGTACATTGTACTTTGCAGGGTCCTCATGCCCGTCAGACAGTTTTCACCTGACCTCGGCCTCATTTCATGGATCAGTGAACAAGGTTAAGTTTTGGTGGTCAAGTCCATATCTTAGTTACTATAAGCAATAGGACTAGTATATTTGGTGTATGGAAGGATTGTAAGGTGTACATTTGCAACTGGCAGGTGTCATCTGACCTTGACCTCATTTTCATGATTCAGTGGTTATAGTTCAGTTTTTTGTTATGATCTGTTTTTCTTATACTGTATGCAATAGGTCTACAAATTTGGTGTATGGAAATATTTTAGGATGTTTATAATGAAGTTTTATTATGATTTGATATTATAAATTATTTAGTTTAACTTACATTCATTTTTTTCATACCCAAAACTGTTTCTTCATTTCAGTTATTATGCATAATCCCTGACGTCTTTTCTAGTGATTATACATAATCCCTGAAAATTTCAGTGATTATATATAATCCCTAAACTAACCAGTTATTTTACATAATCCCTGAAAATTTCAGGGATTATGTAGAATCCCTGATTATATAAATTCACTGTAACATATATATATGTCTAGAGATTTGCACAACGATACTAATATAAGATGGTATTTATACGAAGATGTTGTTATTAAATCGTGTTGACAAATATTTCGGCTTAACAAATAGCCTTCTTCAGTGACACTGAAGAAGGCTATTTGTTAAGCCGAATTATTTGACACTGAAGAAGGCTATTTGTTAAGTCGAAATATTTGTCAACACGATTTAATAAGAACATCTTCGTATAATACCATCTTATATTAGTATCGTTGTGCAAATATCTAGACTTATATATATATATATATATATGACTTATATATATATATAATAAAAAGATGTTGTAGGATTGTCAATGAGATAACTATCCACCAGGGGTCAAATGAAGTGGATGTAAGCATATCATAAATATAGAATTGTAATTATACCAAATCAATGGAATACACTATACACAAATGTTTATAAATGGTGGGAGGCATCTCCATTGGGAACATGTATAACAACATCACTGTCGTGTGAAGAACCACCATCATCTCTCTCTTCGACATATCCTGCGTTAACTTGACTATTTATTGTATCAAGAGTTATATTTCCATTGGATATAATGTTTACATGTTCAGTAACTTCGCCTTCCTCTTTCAGAATTCCGTTTCTCTTTGCTTCCAGGTGTAATTTCAGGTCAGAGGTTGAATGTGAAGATTTTGGAGAGTGTTGGTGATGGTGAAATAATGGAAAACTATGACCAAAGCCTAAACCTTTCTTTTTCGATTTTCCTAAATTCTGATTGAGGAAAGCTGCTGAAACAAAAACAAGTTAAAAGGTAGTAACGGTTTTAAATCTTTACACATTGCTCCCAATATAGATAGTGAGTGTAATAAAAGGTTGCAATCATAGTTGTGTGAAGTTCTGATGCATTTGTGTAATTTTGTTTACGAGTTTGCTGTTTTCAGTTTTGCTTGATTTTAGCTCACCTGGCCTAAAAGGCCAAGTGAGCTTTTCTTATCACTTGGCGTCCGTCGTCGTCTGTATTCGTCGTTTGCCGTAGTCGTCTGTTAACTTTTACAAAAATCTTCTCTGAAACTACTAGAACTAATTTAATCAAACTTGGCTACAATCATCATTGATGTATTTAGTTTACAAAATGTGTCCGATGACCCCGCTTGCCAACCAAGATTTCCGACATGGCTAAAAATAGAACATAGGGGTAAAATGCAAGTTTTGCATAGTATTTTGAAAACCGCTATCAAAAGAGAAAATCTGACAGGGAAAAATGTTAAGAATGTTGAGCTCTACCTATTGTTAATTAACGTCAAAACTGTCAGGCGACTTCTTATAGGAGTTATTGCCCTTAAAAGATGAATTTTACCATTTAAAAAAATGTTTGCCTATTATCTTGAACATCATAATAGATAGACAGAAACTTTGAATAGCAAAAATGATCAGCAAGACAATATCTACAAATACGTCAAATATGGTCGAAATCTTTAGTCGACTCCTTATTAGAGTTATTGGCCTATAATGACGATTTTTACCAATTTTTTGCCTCATATCTTAAAAACTACAATAGATAAATAGAAACTTTAAAGAGCAAAAATGATCAGATAAGATCTACAAATAAGTCAACATGTCCGAAATTGTTAGTGGACGCCTTATTGAAGTTATTGCCCTTTAATGACGATTTTTTCCCATTTATGCCTATAATTTCGAAAACTGTAATAGATAGATAGAAACTTTAAAAAGCACTTATGATCAGCAAGACAATATCCAGAAATAAGTTATAATGGCAAAAATCTTCAGTCGACTCGTTATTGGAGTTATTGTCCTTTAATGACAATTTTTAACATTTTTTGCCCATTATCTTGAAAACTATAATAAATAAATAGAAACTTTAAAACGGAGTGATTATCAGTAGGATAAGATCTACAGATATGTCAACATGACTGAAATTATAGTTAACTCTTTATAGAGTTATTCCCCTTTAATGATGATTTTTACTTAAGGTAGATAGGGTGTCTTCCTCCATCTTGGATTTTGAAATACAAGAAAACAATCGGTCTAGATCTTTAATAAAAGGTGCAAATTTTGAGAGTAGTAGGTAATTCATGTGTAAGAATTTTCATTTCAATAGAGAAAATGACATATTTTATCATATTTATGGTTGTATTTTACAGAAAAACAGAATACTTTTGTTTGATTCTATTTTTTCCAACTTTGCCACATAAGGGGAGGCAACTCAAATGTAAGGGCAGATAATTCAGATAAAGTTACTTTTACAATAGAATGTGTTAGGAATTTACCTATTTTATTATGTAGCAAGAAAACGGGTCCCGTGACCCCATTTTTTCTTTTTCTTATCTGAAAGCATACTATTAGAGCTATCTTCTCATATTTTATCTCAAAATTCTATGGTGTAGTTTTCGTTTTATGGCAGAAAATTGGGTTTTCCATGCATAATCTATACAAAATCTGTCAATTTTGCACAACCTGTAGCGTGAAAATAAGCCCCGTGACCCATTCTTTTTATTATTTTTTTTTTAAAAAGCATGATATAAACTACATTTTGGCAAATTATTAAAAAATTCTATGGATTATAATTTAGACACCCCATCTACCTTAAAAGTGGCCATTGTTGAAGATGCAGGTGAGGGACACAGGTTCTTATGAGCCTCTAGTTCTTCAACCTTGAGCTTAGTTTTGCTACCCTTGACCTTAGTTTTAATGTTTTTTTGCGAGGTATCGCACTTACAGTAATATTCCTAATTAGAATTAAAAAACAAATAACTTAATTTAGTTTAGTGAATCGATTGCTTTAGTCAAAAATTATTTGTTGGTTTTTGTTATTTTAAAGACCTTTTGTCATATTTTTATGAGTTTGCAGATATCTGGCTGTATGAACGTTTTCTTCACTGGATGTTAACTGTAAATCCAGAAATAAGCATGGACACAGCAAATACAGTTCGTGTTACTGTGATACAAAAACAATTGATATGAGATCTCGTTTGACCTACATTTGAACTAATAAGAAACATACAGTTTCAAAAGCTTTCTAGGCAATGGTTTCTAAGACAATGGTATCTGAAGCTATGGACATTCTTTTTCTCGAGATTGTTTCGCCATTATTGCATTATTGTATTTATAAGACAAAGGCCTACCCAAATGTTGAGATATTTTCTGTTCAGTGACACCAGCTTCATTTGCTAATCTCCTCACAATATCCATTGATTGCTGAAAATAGATTGAAATATTCGTTACATGATTATTATTTTCATTTCATTCGGACATGTTCTCGAAGTCCATTCAATCGAATTTAGCTTTGGATGACTATTTGAATGGTCATTGTTAGGGGATGTCATGACCATTTGAATTACGGGGGGGGGGGGGGGGATGAAAATGAATATTCCATTTGTATACTAAAGTGCAAATAAATTTGTGTGCCTTGCCGCGGAAAAAAGCATGCATAGCAACATATATGAAAATGAATATTCAATCCGCAAAATATCCTCCTGCCCCTCTCCCCTGATATTATATCATATGGTCGTCCCCTTAATTTGTTTGCCCCTCTTATGTACGAAATCTAATACGTAATTTGTGTTACATAAATTTGTAATAGTTTTGATGCGTACCTGTAAATTTTTCACTTCGCTCTTTGTTTTCTTTAGGTCATGGGACACTTCCTTTTTCTGCTTGTAAAGTAGTTTTAAACGGAAGTGTTCGTGATCAATTACAGCAACAACCAAACCTTAAATTGGAAAACATGCTTAAATCTTATTTCATTTTCATTGACCAAAAAATGGAACATTACTTATGTCGTTTTCTTCCATATATACACTATATTATTGGTTTCAGTTCAATAACTCGAAAATGCTTCGATGAGATTATTTAAAATTCAAACAAAATGCTAGAAGTTTCTAAACACTGTACTAGTTGGTTTCAACTTTTCCCCTCCCATACTAATACAACCTAATAAAATAAATATTAGTCAAATTTTATGTTTTCACCAAATAATTTAAATATTCTTGTAAACATAACGATGTGTTCTATAATAAACACAGGTCTTGTTTCCAATACATGGCTCAGAATTAGGCCCTTTAATGCAAAAAAATATACTGGTAAAAGATTTTTATAAGATATAATAAATTCTCATTATAGAGTACAATCTGCATTAAAATAACTTTCAATTTTGACAACTAAAATCCGGTCGTAATTTCAAATAAATATTTTTTGGTTCCACTGCTATCCCCTTGATAATCTTGCTTATCCTTCCGGAGTACCTGAGCTCATCCCCGCTTTTTGGTGGGGCTCGTGTTTCTCAGCCTTTAGTTTTCTATGTTGTGTTTTGTGTACTGTTTTTTTTTCCTTTTTCTTTTGTTGCCATCGCGTTGTCAGTTTATTTTCGACTTATGAGTTTGAATGTCCTTTTGGTATCGTTCGCCTCTCTTTGATAATGAAGAAAATAGACAGACGTTGAACATTTGGAGTGTACTTGAACCACATCATTTGATATTTTAACACAAAGTTAGAAGGTCCTAAATATATAATGACCGAGTTCGAATTTGATATCCTCTAACAAAAATCATTTGAGGTACCAACCAAAAATAGATTCCACTAAACACGGGCGGAGTTCTATTGTCAAACTATTAACATAACCATTCTAAGTTATGCCTCCTAAAATGGAAAAAGAAAAAAAAATCAGTGAAGTTTGCGCATCGAATTCATTTTCAATGGAAATATTCTCTATACTTTTTTTTTAATATTTATTGGGTGTATTAAACATAATGAAGTATCTCAACTACTATGACACTTTTGTTTATTAATAAAATGGAGAAAAAAATCTACTTACTATTTACTACTCGAATGACCCGCCATGGTACCAGAAATGCCAAGATAATGACAAAATCTTGTATTTTGTAGGCGCTTATACCTTTCAAGAAATAGACATCAACAAAGAGTGACCCAAAGACTATTACACAGTCAAATACCTACAATGAACATATTGATGAATTAAAACCAACTGGCTTAAAGGCCGTCTTTTTCACTGTCAAATATTTCAGATAAAAATATGTACAATAAAATATAGAAAAACTGATTTTCTGACCTGAAGATAATCTTTACAAGGAATAATGTGTCTCCCTTATCCTATTATTGAATGGAAAAAAATGAACTACATATTTGCACCCCTCTTAAACCTCAAATTTATAACAGTAACATCTTCTTTGCAGCAGCTCCATTTACAATGATATAATAATAACAGTAATACAAATGATGATAGTTCATATGTGTATGTATAATAATAATAAGAAGAAAAAGCGCAGCAAAAACAACAAGTCGATCCATTTTCGATCGAGAAACTTAAAAACACTTGTTGACTGAAAGACTTGTTAAACAAAAAATATAGATATTAGAAGAGGAAAAAAAGATATCAAAGCCTGTGCTAAATTTTATAAAAAAAAACCAGGAATTTATTGTAAAAGTATTATGCCAATTGCAGAAATTTAATGCAGATGAGTGTTTCATAACCCGTTGATTATACTATATATGAAGCAAAAAAGTGTACAAATGGTCTTTCAGGTCCAAGACTTTCTTTTGTCTTATTAAATGTATTGATTAAGATTTTAACTGAACTGTTCTGGTTAATCTTTGCGTTTCTTTTTAGTAGCATATATTTGTAGTTTGAAACAGATAGAATGCGTCTTTTTATTGATTGTAATTCTATCATACAGATTTCCTTTTGACAAAAATAAGATCATATCTCCCTGAAGACTAATGAAGTTGCTGTATGACCTCTTCTTCACGTACAACCGCTGCCTTTCTGATATTTTGATACCAGTATTATAGTTCTTTTCATATTTAATGAACGGTGACAAATCTGAAAGCAACTATGGTATTAATGAATGTGTTCTACAGTGCTATGAAACAATAGAATACAATCTTGTCACTTTGAACAACTCATTTATATTTTGCACTTACTTCTAATTTTCTTTCAAAAAATCTCAGCCCATATGCAAATATCTTACAGATTGTCTGAAAAATAATATATGAATACTAAGTATTTAATACAAAAGTCAAACTTTAGAACGAATAGCCGTAATACACATGTGATGTACAAATGTATTTCTTTTACAAACAAAGGAACATGAAATGGTAATAGCATATGGATACAGACAGACAAACAGACATATGGATACAGACAGACAAACAGAAATGTATGCACACATATTACAAAACCGAGACAATGCGGAAGTCCAATTATTTTACAACTGATTGAATTATAAATTTGATAAATTCCGGAGGTGCAGTATTCATTTCCATTAGGCATTACAGTAACTAAAGCACTAATATACTCTTTAAATTTAAAGTCTGATATTCTGATATACTATTTCAAATTATTCACCTCAGCAGCTAAAATTGCTAAAATACTAATACTGGCTTTATGAAACGCATGCGCTAGGTCTTCTTCAAAACTATGCGCATGATCGCCTTGATGATCATCGTGATGGTCCTCCTTTGTACTGTTTCCGTTTTCGTTATCTGTCCCATTGATTTGGGTATCAGTATGCACATTGGCAGATCGTTTTTCTATCGTATGAGGAGTGGAATTTTCTATTACATGATGACTGGTTCCTTGATGTGAAGTCGTTGTCAATTCAGGACTACAGTTAAAAACTACTGACGGTAGCTTGTTGGTTTCAGAATGGCTCCATTCTATATGTGCGTGCAAAAGTTTAGAATACAGTGGTTCTACATCCGGTATTTCGATAACTGACAATTCCGTCGGATAGATAGTTTTCATATCAATGATGAAGTTATTCGTCACTGATTCCGATGATTCAAGAAGTCCTGCAATACACATATACAACAATGGTCATTATTTATTTGGTGATTTAAGATGTCCTGTAAGATACACAACAATAGTTATTATTTATTCAATTTTATCTTAGATTGTCTTAGAGTCTTATAGATATATGATTTTATACATCTATCATGGCTAAATTATAATAATTTCATTCATGATGTTTATTAAATTAGTTTAAGTAAAGAGCTTTAGCGTACTACCAAAACATTCCATGTAAAGCATGGTAAATAAATATTATGGAGCATATATTCAACTTTTTCCATGTTTTCTATTAATTATATTATTTTCAAAAGACTTGTTTATAATAGTTAACATACATTGTTTAAATAAAGTTAAATTGTGATAAAAGATATAAAATCTAAAAATGTAAATATGTAAATATGATGAAAACATTAGTTCTGGCTAAAAAAAAAGATATCCGCATTTATTAATTTCTTTTCGAGAATAACTTGTAATATTGTTTTACATACAAGAACATTATTTTTTCATAACCAAGTCTTTCTCAAATATATATTTTGATTTTATTTCTTTCTGATTTTTAGCATGTTTAACTGCTAAGTAGCTTTTGATTGTCAGTTTTCTGTTGTCTAGATTGTCAATTGGCATCTCAATGAACAACTGGTTCATGTCATTATCAGATAAATGTGAAAGCCATTACAACGCACATAGAACCTTAGAAGCCAGTGTTGAGCTTCACCTATGAGTTTATACATCACTGTCCCATGTTAGTGAAGGGTTCGGCGCCAGCAAATATGTTTAACCCCGCTACATTCTGTATGTGTATGCCCCAAGTCAGGAGCCTGTAATTCAGTGGATGTCGTTTGTTTCTGTATTCATATTTATTTTTCGTTTATTGTTTTGTACATAAATCAGGCCGTTAACTTTTTCGTTTGAATTGTTTTACATTTTTCATTACGAGGACTTTTATAACTTACTATGCGGAATGGGTTTTGCTCATTGTTGAAGGTCGTACGGTCATTTGGTCTCTGGTGGAGAGTTGTCTCATTGTCAATCATACCACATCTTATTTTTATATTGATATTAGGCTATAGTGTAAATATCATTGTAAACCAAGACAAATCTTAAAATAAATCGATTGTCCCGTGCTGAACTTTCAGTGGCAAATATTTCATGCATATTCAGGATGACGCGGGTAAGAAAAGCCAGTAATAAAGTCATTACTTCTATTCATTCGCAGTAAAACCTTTAAAAAACAGATGCTCTGAAATCTATGGCAATTCTAACGAAAAGACCGGAAACCGTAAAATACTATAAAACTCCAGTGTTACACAAGAAAAGATGAACTAAGATGGTTCTGCTCAAACCCATTTTGTTTTCAATTACCGATCATTTTTACATCGGGAAAGCGTCCTAGATTAAAGTAACGAAAAAAAATTTATAAACGCATCACAAGTTAGAAGTAAAAGGCACCATGCAAGGATTTTCAAGTATTTGAAATCTGAAACCTTTTTTTTCTCGAGCGTACTTAACGAAGACTCTTCCAGAAACACACGTCTGGTGCACTAAAATCGGAACTGGTTTTCTGGGGGAGCGTGGGAGGTGGATTTTATGCAGATGTAATATCTATTTTCACTTGTTGTTAGCACGGGTTATTTATTTCGCATGTGTACACAACTTATACCTGCATTGTCTTGCTTTTAAATGGAAAGACTATTCATTTCTATTATGTTTTGGGCTATTACCAGGCCAGAAAATATATATTTCCAAAATTCTCCTGCCCCCTTCCTCATCCCCCAGAATATCAAATGGTCATTCCCTAATACTTTCCCAAATATATTGTTATTTTAGTTACTTGAACAAATGTGCAATTAATGAAATAAGCATAGAAATTCATGACCTACATTGGGCAGGATGGAAAAACAAAAGTCATACTATGTTAAGATAAGATTATACCTTTTACATAATACATGTCCAGAATAAGTTCTCCCAATACAAGAATACAGTCGATGACGTTCAGAATAATAATACAGAATAGTACTTGTTTACTATGTAAAACATGTTCTCCCTTTCTTCGTGCTCTGAAAGTACCACAAATAAAACAGAATTATTACACTTGATTGATTGGTTGATTGAGTGTTGCTTGCTCAACGCCCAATTCAAATTCTGACTTTATTATGATACATCTTTGTTTCCTTTAAGGAAACAATAAGTGAAGGATTGGCTGAACGTTTATTGTCTATCAGCTCATAGACATAATTGTGTCATGTGACCGTGACGACATCAACTTTTATGCATGATTTACTCCTTCAAAAAATGAAATTTAGAATTAAATTATAAGGAGGAGACTGTAATATTTTTTCTGTCTATTCGAAATAACCTCATAAATGTGGTGCATACGCGGGTTATTCAGTGTGCACCACATTTTTTATGTTATTTCTTCATAGACAGAAAAAATTTTTTACAGTCATTCCTTGAATATTTCTTTAAATTTCATTAACTACAACCTAAATAGATGTATAGCCATTTTTATATTCTTTTTATTATAGTACAGTTATCCAATTTCTCTTTAAATTTGCCGAATAACACGAAGTTTGATGACCTATGTATCTACCCACTGAAGCTGCATAAGCTTTGATAAAGTTTTTAATTATACCCTTTTTCTTAAAAAAAATATAATTTGCAACTGTTACGAATTTACAGTTTAAGAATGTTATAATATATCTACAGTTATATATTTTCCGATACCTCTATGAATTTCCCATTTGATCTTTTTATCATTGAAAACAGCATCGAAATCATCCCTTTATCCTTGGTTGCTATAAGACGCTTTACCTATACAGTTGTTGCTAGGGTGCTCTCTTCGAGGTCCGCGTTCGAAGTATAAATACTGGGTAGCTATTCAGTTCAAATTGACCGACCGTGCAAGGGCTGTATAGCCAGTCAAGGTCGTTAAAAACTTCCATTTGTTGTTGTTCAAATTGACCGACCGTGCAAGGGCTGTATAGCCAGTCAAGGTCGTTAAAAAAACTTCCATTTGTTCAAATTGTCATTTGTACCGAAGACAGCAGACAGTGAACATCGGAAAATTTGGAAAGGAAGAAGTTTACAACAGGCAGAATGTTTAGTTTAAGTGAAGTGAAGTGCTTGGAACCTGCGGACAGGATATAGAAAGGCTGAGACTGTTGGTTCGGTACAGATTGTCCAAACAGGGTTGGCGCTAAGGTTTTGCGTCTCACATCTCTCACTATTGCAGTGAATGTTTGCTGACATACCATGCCTTAGTGCTACCCTGTTGTTCTGACAGTTAAAGACATACTTGTTTAATAAAGTTTCATACGAAAGTTTACACCAGTTCAAATAGTTTCCATAAGTTCGTTTTAATAGGTTCCATACATTTAGGTTTCAGCCTATAGTTCCAAACATTTGGTTTTAAACAAGTATCAGACTGAAAGGGTTTTAGACAGTTTAATTTACAAGGTTCGGGTTAGGCTGATAGGTGTTGAAATTCGTTTTATGAAGTATTTGTTTTATATTAAGTAGTATAGCGTAAACTGTTTGACTTTAAAAATTTTGCATTTGCTCTTCAAATCCCAGGAAACTGGTACGAACCCGAGGATAAAAATATCAAAACGCCCTCGCCCGGTTACACGTTACACTACTATGATATTAAGTTTGATTAATATGGCAAACAAGTAAAATGATTATTTTCTTTTTCCATAAGACGTATTTAATCTTTTCTTAAACTTGTTTTAAATTACAGTAACTTATTTAAAAAGAAATTGTATTAGGAAACAGTACATTTTTACCATTCATAACTTGAGCTGAACACGACTAAGAAAAGTAATATTCGCGTATATTTGTACAAAAACTTTGACACTTCTTTTATGTTGGGATGCAGATGCTGGCTTATAATGAGCCATGTAGTATTTGAATAACATTTTTATACTAAAAAGATAAAGAAAGGTGTCGACTGCTCAAACCAAGTCTTTCACTAGTAATGTGTGTTTGTTATGAGTTTTGTATATATGACTGATTTTTGGTGCAATATTTTATCAAAATTATTTTTTTACTTTGTTATGAAATAATTTACTCATTGTCCATGATGATTGAAATTTTAAAGATATACATGTATCATATCCATTTAATTTAATTTAAAAATAAAAGTTTAAAGAAAAAAACATCAAATATTTGTAATTAAAATCTTTCTTTATATATGTGTCAGTAAATTATGAAGTTGTAAATGAAATATATAAATATATGCGAAACAACTATAAGTTAATAAATGATAAACCTACTGTGAAAAAAACTTACTCTTTAAAAAAAAGAGGGGGATGGGGATGGTAATCAAATCAAAATGCCTTGTACAATTATAATACCTGATGATGAAAGAAAACAGCAGAAACTATTGCCTGAGGTAATTTTGAATAAAACTAAATGGGATATTATATTTGTTTACAGTTTTGACAGAAATTTTCAAAATCTATCAAGGACGTATAACTAACATATACTAATATACGTCCTTGAATCTATGTACATATAAAATTAAGAAGATGTCATATGATTGCTAATGAGACAGCTCTCCAACAGAGACCAAATGGCATAGAAGTTTACAACTATAGGTCACCATAAGCCTTCAACAATGAGCAAAACCCATACTGCATAGTCAGCTATAAAAGGCCCCGAAATGAAAAATTTAAAACAATAAAAACAAGAAAACTAACAGCCTGATGTTACTTTTTTGTATGTACAAATCAATGAACAAAAGGCAAATATGATATACAGCAACAAACAACAATAACTGAATTAAAGGCTCCTATACATTTGTACCTTAGTTTATGGGAAAAATTTTTATTGAATTTTTATTTTGACTATAGCCAATGGTTCATTAGCATGATTAGTTTAATCATTAAAAACTGCATCATTGTTACTATATATATAAAGTAAACAAATCATAATAGATTTATTATATTTATTATATATTCATAAACATAAAATATATGTAATCACGCTTTGAAGAATTTGAAGTTCAGTAACACTAACTACAAGTAATACAAACTTTTTCATATGTACGAATAAAAAGAGATGTGGGTATTTGTCAATGAGACAGCAACACAATGACAAACATCTCCATCATATATCCAGAGGGTAAGATAGTCTCAGATTACAACAAAGATGGACAAGTGTTTATACAATATGCAAAGCTCTATAAAACTTGTAAATAAATTTATTTGTGTCCACTATAAAATAAAAAGTCAGTGTGATCCTTAAACGCACCTTCAATTTTACACAAGTTTGTAAGAATGAATACTTTTAAATATTTTGGAATAAAGTTTTATATTGAATTATCATATTTTACTCTGCCAAATGTACTCTAAGTGGGTAAAACTTGCATATTCACAAGTCAGCATTAAAAGATTTTTTTTGAGATTGCTTAATTAGAATATTATAAAATATGAAAATAAGAGATATATAAATACTGGAATTGGAATTTTCTTCGATTCCTCATGAATGTTTGCATTATTTTTAAATACAGCAACATTTACTTATAAAATTATATATGTGCTTTTCCTTTCCGGAAAATGTAATGAGCGATGTCAAGTAATGAACAAAAGAAGTAACATGAAGTTAGACAAAACAACTTGAGGTGCCAGATTTTGTGCAATTGTTATTTGCAGATTTATAGATGGATTTTGCCAACATGTGAACTGTTACACAGGGATCAAATATGTTATTTTGTAGAAAACGTTTGTTCCATTATTTCCCAAAGATAGTGAATTTAAAAGTTTCATATCTATTTACTGAATTGAATGCTGCCTAAAAAGAATTTATTTGCGTCTACTTTACAACATATTTTGTCATAAATTGATTTTATATCTTTTTGTGACAATTAATGTTGATTATTAGGGCTTAGTTGTTGACATCTGCTCTATATAGTAATCTCTCTGTTCGTCTGTCTGTCAACACTTCTATGTCATACGATAAGTCAAGATTACCTCAACTGATTTAAAAAATGTATATGCAAAGTGGAAATAAATGTAAAACGGAAGATCCCTTGTGTTTTTTGTAAAATTTGGGGGTGAAAATGTGGTCGAACACTAGGTATTTTTAAAAATATCACAAATTTTGAGAAAACATTTTTTGGCTAAAATTTCCACAAAATTTGATAAAGTAGTTATAATATGCTTTTCAAAATTGATTCCCAATGTTAAATATTGACTTTTGTTATGATTTGGTCTAAAATTTACCAAGAAGACTTAGTTTTTTTTTTAACTCGCCTGCTAAAGTAAGTCAAAGGGATTAAAATCCAGCGAGGATTTAAACTATTTGCATAAACCTTCATATTTCCGTGGGTAGAAGACTTGGATGCTTCATTGACTGTATACAAATACTTTATGTTAAGAAGTTTCCGTCTGTCATATGTCCATTGTCCTTGGTCTCATTTTCATGGTTCAGAGACTGCCTAAATATTATTTAATATATTTTATAAGACATAAAAAATTTAGCGGTCGTATATGATACATGACGTTGTCGTTGTCCTAAAACGTTTGGTTTTCAGACAATATCTTGAGTATAAGTGTATCGATCTCTATGAAATTGTACCTCAAGGTTCCATACCACAAAAGGAAGGTTGGGATTGATTTTGGGGGTTATTGTCCTCACTGTTTTGGAATAAGGGACCAAAAACAAGCATTTTTCTTATTTTAGGATAATAACTTGTGTATAAGTGTGAATTTGTACCACAAGGTTCCATACCTCAGGAAGGTTGGGATTGATTTTTGGGGTTATGGCCCAAACTGTTCAGGAATTAAGGGCAAAAAAACCAAGGATTTTCTGGTTTCCGGACAATAACTTGAGTATAAGTCTTTAAATCTCTATAAAAATGTTCCACAAGGTTCCATACCAATTAATTTTGGGGGTTATGGCCCTAACTGTTTAGGAAAAAGGGACCAAAAACAATACTTTTCTAATACTTTGTATAAATTGCTTATTTCTTGGTCAATTTCAATGGTGTTTTGTTTAAAGTCTTGAATTCTTGGGGTTCTTTGAAATGCTGAATCTAACCATATATTTAGATTTTTGATTTTTGGTCACGCTTTCAAATTGGTCCACATTAAGGTCCAAAGGGTCAAAGGTGAAATTGTTAATGATAATATTAGTAAGGTGATTAAGAGAGGAATGAGGTGAAAACAGGCATTATTAGCTCTTCTTTGCTAATGAGACAACATTCCACCTGTGACGAAACGGCCATTGGACTTGAATCATTTTCAACTTAACTAGTTGCAATTGATTTACTGTTCATAAGTTCTTCTCTGGTTTAAGGCACATCACTATAATAATTATTATTATTAATGCCGAGAGTATCAGGACATGATTTGGGTGTAACAGCTACCAAGGTATCTGTTAGCTTAAATCCCAGTCCCGACTCATGCATATTAAATAATTGATATTGGTTAATGTTTAGTTAAAGTAAAAATTGCATGTAACACTTGGTTCTTGTTAAGGATTTTGTAGGCAAATCAATGGACTCAATATTGTTGGTCATGGTGAGTAGGGGTAAAAATTGGAATGCGACATCTGAGAAGTAGAAGGGGGAAACATTTCAAAAAACCGTGATTTAGAAAACGAGTTACCAAATCATTTATATCAAACAACAGCCTAACGTTGAACCCTGAAGTCCTATAAATACTGTCGCCCTGTAAGCCCGTTACATTTCCTTATTCGTGGATATGACATCATACGACCGATCGAACAGAATATTTACGGGGAAGCCACAGGCGCTTGTTTCCATCCATTAGGAGGTCGACTATCCATATATAAGAGGGTCGTATTGGGGTACCTTCATGACGAATAACGGTAAAACAATCTTGCCAAATGACGTTAACGGTATTTTTTGGTGAATGACGATAACATGTATACTTTCTTCATGACGAAAAAAAAATCGACTGATTTTGACGAATCACGTTATTTTTTTCCCAAAAATAACGGTAACGGATAATTATTTGAGACATCTGACGAATCACGATAAAATTTAAAACAATTTGACGATAACGGCAGCCGAAAATGACCGTTTCACGCCTGACGGTAAAGGGCATTCCTACCCTCATATAAAAGAAGATGAAATGGAACACTGAGGGGAATATAAAACAGGGTAGGGCAAATTGTACATTAAGTTAAAAAGCTAGGTAACAAAAATGGTCAGAAGCGGAGACGGTACACACATATTCGTTAGCCACCTTCATTTATGTATATGGATAGTCCAACTCCCAATGGATAGAAATAATGACCTGTGGCGGGGAAGCATTGGTATAAGATAATGGAGGGTCGTACGTAATGGGGGTACCTTCATTGCATTAAGGAATGAGGAAACAGAAGACAATCTATTATTCTTCATGTTTATAAGCATATTTCCCCCTGTTATTGAATCAAGAATCACGGAGTTAAAAATATGTTTCCATCAAGACCCGAAGATGGAAGAAAATTTAACGCCATTTTCAACTGGAACCGTATGTCGACGTCAACAAACCGGGAACCGAAACGTTCAAGTTTAAGGACATGGTAAGCTCATACCGACCATTAATATTTGTATATTCCAAAGGCATACTGAATATTTTACGGAAGGAACCAACCTATCATTTTGATTGCCCCTTTCATGTCTTCCGCCTCGTTTTCAGAAGTAAACTTTCAGAAAGTGCAAAATATGTGAATATTATTAGAACAGTTTTAATCATATACAAATCAATCAATTACGATCAACTTACCATCGGATAAATTACTAATATTATTTAATTTTATTATAGTATGTAACCACTAATAAAATAATCCAGAATTGAGATCTAGAAGATTTCGTCAACGTTCACTAAAATCTCAAACTCTGGCCTTTTTGGGGTGTTAATCTCATCACTTTATAATAATAAGCGTTACAAAATCGTTCTCACATATAAATGTATCGACTGAAAACGCTTTTATAGATTTAATATTGGGGACCAATTAGAGAATTTACCGCACTTATTCCTTTCATCATGTTTTAAACAGGATTTTCACCTTGATTTTATTAGCCCTTCCAAAACTTTAACGACATATAGATATGTAACTGTCTTTTTGAAATGTAGTGTTGATAATTTGACTTGGTATACCAAAAGCTACTTCAGTCTTGCATATTGTAACTTTCATGCAAATATAATAAATGAAGCAGGATTATTATTCTCTTTACTTTTAGTTTGCATTCTCATTCAAAACTATATATCATTATTATTAAAACTGGAGATGAACTAGTAATGTAAGTACAACTTTTCCTTAGAAAATGGCAGCAATGTTTCTTTTAGAATTTATAGATACCGCTTGTACCTCGAACAAATACCCACATGACATTCATTAGTCGAAATTTCGAATGCTAAAACTGCTTTTTGGTTCCCTTAAAATTATTTTACCAGACATAATAATCGAACATAAGAAAATTGTTATCCAGGTATTTTCCATCTGTGGAGTCATTCTATTTTTAGGAGAAATGTAACAATGGTTCTTCATTCAAATATTCAGATATAAATTACAACTTAAACCAACAAACAATTTTCCTATAAAACATTTGATCTCCGAAAATGTTTAAATGATTTGCCAAATTCCCATGCCTATGTAGCGTGGCTGGTGATTACGTCTTAGTATATTTCTCTTACTTAATCGCCCAAAGATGTTATTCTAAAGTAGATAAACGGAAATACTAATTGTGCAAGTAAAAAAAATCTATTTCAGGTGTTTGATTTAAAAATAAACATTCTATTTCAATTTATTTGTATTGTTAATATAAACAAATTGTATAGTTGAATTAATCTTACTTTCCAACCAACGTCTGAGGTGGAGCTCTATTTTCTCTTTGTATTTCTAATTCCAGTCGCTTCTCCGTTTTATCTAATATAGAATGGAATCTGGCTATAGCTAGAGAACCAGTAGCCAAAGCCTAAAATATTAAACAACATAAGTAGACTTTACTTGTTATTTCCTTTTAAAAAAATGTATATAAATCAATGTCCCCTTTTTCAGATGAACTTGTGCATATCACATAGCAAGTGATACATGTTTATTGCAAATACGTACATCTTTTTGCCAGTCAAGGAATATGGCGTCGATTAAGCCGTACTGTGACCTATAATTGCTAAAATCCACTTCATTTGGACTCGTTTTGATAGTTGTCTCAATGGTAATCAAATCAAATCTCCTTATTTTATATTAAGTTGGTCTTCTTTGAACCAATTCAAACTTAGGGTTATTTCAGAGCTTGAGAAAGGGTGCAAACACTTGTCTACTATTTAAGGTCTTATCTTTACCTTTGAATATAAAAAAGAAGATGTGGTATGAGTGCCGATGAGCTACATGTTTTATACGAAAATATATCAATGACAAAAGAAACAACAACACTACATGTTTTATACGAAAATAATCAAATTAATGTATCTATTCAATTAACGATAGCATTGGTAAGAAATTATGACGCAATATTTTTGATAACATTGAAATTCAATTCTGTTTTTTCCAAAAATTCTGAAATTCTTTTTTGTTTTGAATTCTCAAAAGCCGTTTTAAATTTCGTCAAAATGGAGTCATTCAGACAGTCGTCATACAAAACAACTAACAAGTATTTTCTAGGTTCATTTCAATCCAACACGCATTGTGATTAGTTGTTTTAGCGGCACAATCTTTGAAGGTAAATGCTTACAATTTTAGAATTTAAACCTAATATTTAGCAAGAAAACATGAAATTGAAAAAAGTTGATCGGCGAAATGGTGGTATGTTGATGTGTTTTTTCTGTGGCTTATTGTATTTACCTTGAGCCCTCTCTCGGGTTTCTTCTTCATCTTTGGCGAATAGCACAGAGGTGGGTCTAAAAAAGGGAGACGAATCAATGAAATGGACAAAATTAGAAATGAAAATTAATTTAATTCTTATTTATAAGTTTGAATTAGTACACGTTGAATTATAAGATAGCAATATCTTAACTCTTTAAAAGTTATAAACTCATTTGAACGTACTCGCTCTAATAAAAAATAAGATGCAATAAAATAAAACATTCAAACTTACCTTGTCTAGTAGATGTATAACTGATGGACTTGGTTGATAATATAGAACCTGTTTTATTTCATTTATTACTTATATATGATAAAAGAAAATATGTAAATTCTAAATGTTACAAACTATATATTCTATTTACTGTAATGGGATTATATATAGTCGTTAATAGACTACAATATGTGTGTGGCTATTATCAGTAAAATATTTGACCGTAGTGTAACAGTATCTACCTTAAAGGTATTTTTAAAATGTAAAACGGAACGAATATAAGAAGAAACATGACCGCATATCCAATATAGAACCGATGTCAATCAAAAAAGAAATAATAAAGACAAAAACAAAAACAAAAACAAACACAAACACAAAAACAAAAAACAAAAGTAAAACAAAACAAAATAAAATCTCACTGAGATCTCGTGTTGTTCGGAAAAGTCGGATGTATTTGTCAATGTAACATCGATTTTGCACGGTGTTGATAATCTTATCAATGGAACTCATTTCACGGGTGTCATTAGGTATATCGAAAAAAAGATCGTGAAAGAATAACTAACAATGGTCGACTCGGCATTGCGATCGGATCATGAAAGGGGTGGTATCGGATCGTGAATGCCATTAAGTGTAAATCTACTTCAAAATCTGTGAAAAGTCTGCTGTATTTTCAAAATGTGGAACAAATCAGAAAAACAGAAATATGTCTGTCAAAATGATTCATCTTCCTTAATTATGCTGTGCACTAAGTTAAAGAAAAGATGCAGTACTTTTAAGGAAAACACATAAGACGACACACAATCCTATGAGAATCATTAAGAAAAAATCAATTTTTGTATCTACATATATAATGGTCACATTCCAAAATATCATGATATAATTGAAACTTAATATTTAGTGCGTCAGATAGTCCATTTAAATAAAAGTATGTTATTATTTGTTCATATTATTTTAAAAACAATTCTTTTTTTACCAATTTATATACTTGTAATTGGTTGAAGTGTGTAGTTACTTACTAAGAACGTAAACTAATGCTTTCAATTTTTTTGGTGATATATATGTTTTGTTAAAATATTCTTTTTCACTTTTTAGGTCTTTTGGAAAATGTTGTTTGTTTGTTCCAGGGATACCATAGAGAACATTTTTGAACAATTTAATGTTGTAATAGACAAAATGTGAATATTCATATTGAATATAAATTTTTGGTGCATTTTCAGCCTTATTTTTTTCCCCTATTTTATGCACAGCGTGGACAAAATTTAAAACTTTTCGATGTATATATTCTGTTTTCTGTTTGGTATTAAATTAATAATTTTAAAAGATCCATTTTGTAACATCTTGTGATCCGTTTATTTGGCAATCGCCAATGGCAGTCAGCAGGGTTTAAGAACATCTGTTGTTCTACCTGTTAGTAAATTGCGTTTTGTTAAAATATACTTTTTCACTTTTTTGGTCTTTTGGAAAATGTTGTTTGTGCTGTATTTAGACCCCTCTATCAAGAAATTTGTTTTGCATGCACACGTATAAAAATTGCGGTTTTTATCCAACGCAATCATAGGTTTGAACGTTGTTTTCAATTTAGATTTGTTTATATTTTTTCGTTTGGGCTTGTATTATATTTGCCTTCGGGTTTATATGATCCGTTTATCCTATTTCTAATATTTCGACTCTTCAAAATTCAAGAGTCTATCCTAAATTGAGGTAAATTATATGGCCTTCCAAATACCGTTTCGATCCCTAACATCACTGAAGAGACATTAATTGTCGAAATCCGGATATGGTGTACTAATTTTTGCACACTAATTTTTGCACCTTTTGTTTGTGATATACCATCTTTTCCTCAAGTTTATTGTTTTTTGTTTGGTATTTAATTAATAATTTTAAAAGATCCATTTTGTAACATCTTGTGATCCGTTTATTTGGCAATCGCCAATGGCAGTCAGCAGGGTTTAAGAACATCTGTTGTTCGACCTGTTAGTCAAATGCGTTTTGTTGATATATACTTTTTCACTTTTTTGGTTTTTTGGAAAAATGTTGTTTGTGCTGTATTTAGACCCCGCTATCGAGAAATTTGTTTTGCATGCACACGTATAAAAATTGTGGTTTTTATCCAACGCAATCATAGGTTTGAACGTTGTTTTCAACTCGTCTAAACATCAGCCCAACAATGTTAGATCTGTTAATTTGCTTTCGCAAATTTTTAGTTCTTCCCTCGCCGGGATTCGAACTCATGCTACTGAGATGTCGTGACACCAATTCGCCTGCACTATATCCGACGCGCTAGACCACACGACCACCTAGGCTCCACAATAATAAAGAAAGCTTTCGGTGGCCGAGTGTTACATATATATATAACAAGTCTAAAAGGGCACATCACCAAAAAATAATAATAAAATGAACATATGTTAAATATTTCGGATAACAGATAACCTTCATCAGTGTCGAGTATGATCACGATGTAAAATGAATCATATCAATCTAGTCTGATTATAAAACTATAACAATCTTGAAATTCATACAATAAAACAGTCAAAACTTAACATCATAAAGACGCTTGTACAATTCTAAAATGTTTTAAACATGACGTAGGTTATGTAGCTATTTACAACAGAGCCTGCAAAGATATGCTTCAAATAAAAATAGTAATGTGCGATATGAACTGGTACAACTCTAAAATTTCAAAGGCTCAGACATTATCGCTGTCTTAGTCAATATCACTGTCCTGTGGGCAGTCCATATATCACGATAATGACCAGTTCTTCAATAACTATTATATAAATATAAACGTAATGTATTTCGTATGAGGACGGACATACACGTTTATTTCTATACTGAATTTAGGTTTGGTATTCTTTTTACCATTGCATATGAAATTTATATAATTTAACGCTTTTAGCTAAAGAGCGAACTAATCATAAACGTCAAAAAGAAGATGGGACATTTGTATATTTTACCATTTAAAATCTCGGTATCAAAAACATGATTTTTTTTAAAAGAACTTTTTTCTTCCGTATACTTTGGTGCATTGTACATCACATTTTCTAATGAATATTTTGTATACAAACATGTTTAACCCCGCCATATTCTGTATGTGTCTATCCCAAGTTAGGAGCCTGTAATTCTAATTCAGTGGTTGTCGTTTATTGTTTTGTACATACATCAGGCCGTCAGTTTTCTCGTTTGAATTGTTTGACATTTGTCACTTGGAGGCCTTTTTTAGCTTAATAGGCGGTATAGATTTTGCTCATTGTTTAAGGCTGTACTGTGACCTATAGTTGTAATATACGTTATTTTGATCTCTTGTGGAGAGTTGTCTCATTGGCATTCATACCACATCTTCTTATTTTTGTAAAGTTATAGCCACTAAATACTCCCCTCCAATCATATATTATTTTCAACGCTTTTGTCTACATAAATTTGTCACGAATTGTAAAATATTGTAGGTTCCATAAGAATACAAGCTTCTTAAAAGAATTTAAAGAAAGATGATGCATTTATCTAAACTAGGGACAGTTGGTTGGTATAAAACGATTCACATGAATTAGTGCGATGTACAGTTACTCCATAGATAAGTAAAACAGAAAAGACCAGACACAGTATTTATCATAGAAGTCCAAAGAAGTCGTAAGATAGATTTGCATCGTAGATCTAAAATATATTAGTAATTAATTTCCAGTTGCAGTTCAATGATTCTGAAAAGGGTGGGTACCATGACAACGTTAGGAGTTGCATTTGAAAAACGTTTATGCATTTTCCATATATGTAGCTGCGGCCCAGCACCCCCAACACTCAAAGAGAGAAAAGAAATAGATATAAAAATCCGCCTCTGACTTCACAAGTAAACCCGGTAAAAATGATATATAGATTTAGAGTAAATCTCTCATTTACAAATTTATAACTGTTTTCGGATGGTTCCTTTAATTTTCTCGAGATTCAATTGAATAATGTTTAATTGTCATTTCGAAGTATTTGTGAAGAAGAGATTAACAATTTACCTTGGATTCTTTTTTTTGCTGGCACTGAACTTTACATCCTGTATAGGTCATTTTCAAAAAATGTCGAATTTTGAAATTAATAATACTAATTTAAACCATCCTTTTCATAAGCAAATCAAAACAAACAATACTTATGGAACAACTTATAAATAGATGAACTCTTGATAATGTCATGCAAGAATATATTGAAACATTTTTTGATAGGTGGAGCAATATTTTTTCTTTCCTGTTACCATGTTCAAAAGAATTTTTTGAGTTATTTAGAAAAGATTTCGATAAAATTTTAAGCTTGTTTTTCATAGCCAATAAGATGGTTTTCAAGAGTAAAAAACTTCTATCTATTTTCATTCTGGGCAATGATAGATTATTTGTCAAATTTCCATGATGTACTGAAAAATACCGCTAAAAATTGGTTTTCAAAGTGTATAAAAATAACTACTAGCAAAGTAAGTTTAAGATAGCGATTAGTAATGTTCATCATTTTTTTCTCTTTCAAATAAACCCAACATCAAGTAATTCCCTCGCACGCTGGTTTACTTTTGTCGTTTTGTGTTGAGTAACAGGAACGTACGTTAACGATATAACAACAGTTCTATCTTGTTACCCTTTTTGTCTATCCTGTTCCCGATAGCAGTATTGCACTTTTATGTTCTAAATTGCGAAGATTAAGACGTTGTAATATCTAAATGAGTTCAAACAACCAAACATTTCATTATGTTTAAAATCATATATAATTATATACTTTTTAAAGACGTTTCAGTCAAATATTGTCTATCCTGTTACTGTAACCATAGTAACAGGATAGACAAATTTCTTCATTTATGAATGCTGTTGTGAAATAACTACTCCCTTTGATGCAGTGATAATATTTTTCTGCAATGATTTTGGTTTCCAACATATAATTGAGGGTGGTAAATGGGTTGCTTACAAGGAAAAAACGTGAAATAAGACATAATTTCACGTTGAACGTGAAATTTGTCATGAACGTTGCACAAAACCTAAAGACTTTGATGTGAACCTTTTGTGACTGATTCACTGTCTTGCTGTATATATAAACTCTCTGTTTTACTTGATATTCCCGATTTAGTATAAACATGTATTATACCGAATTCTGAAGAAGTTTTACGTTATCGTTTGAAGTGAAAAATATTTGAATCTACACATTAAATTGGTACAAAAAATCAAAATTCTCTGCTCTATAGATTTTCATAAATCAGTGGAATATACATTATAATAAATACACCATATCAAATGCGTATCTGAGAACAACTGCTTATAACCTGTTTAATACGCTTCAAAAGCTTAATGTGGTGAAAAGACATGCATCTTAGTCAAAAGACAAATTTAAAAAATACTTTGATAAATGTTATACTAACTTCATTACAACACGTTTAAGTTACATTTTCTAAACAAGAGCTAAACACTGTTTGTATTGTAGTAAATTTAATCCATTTAAATTTGTATTCCAATACGCTGTTGGAGATTACTAAGCGCCAACAAAAAAAAATAAAAAAAATAATAAAAAGTCGTCATCGAATAGTCTCATTCGGCAATGGACATTTGAGCGAGTAAAAAAGGACGTTTGAGTGCCGAAATTTTAGGACATTTGAGCGAAAATAAAAAAAAAGAAGCATAGGGCATTTGAGCGAAATTTTTTTAAGAATGATGTAGGAGTACCTCTTCTGTTCGCCAGGTATAATCTGTTACCATTGCTCACCACGGGGAGGTGGAAGTAGGATTTCGAGCAGGATATAGTTAATAAAATGTGGAGTTTATAACGCACAAAGTTGAAAACATCTTTTCATTGTAAAAAAAAAATACAAAGCACGGTTATAAAACTTAAAACTCGGCAATGGCATTATTTTCAAGTCAGTTCGGGTTTGAAAATATCCTAGGCTTCTGACATAAAAATCCCTTGTTATTTCCTGTTGGCAGTGCCGCGCATGAAAGTCCAGGAGATTCTGTTCCTTCTCCATGTCTGTTCGGCTATGAGGTTTAATTTGAACTCAGGACTACACTACCATTAACTAGCCAGAACCGATCGAATTACTTGGGTGTAAAATCAAATAAAATATATTTATTTTAAAAACTTACTCTTTTTTTTTACTTTTAAAAATATTTTCTTTTCATATAAAACTATCACAGGATATTTCGCTCAAACGTCCTATTATAAAATCCAGGTAAGGTTAATATTCCGGCGCTAAAATGTCCTATGATGTCGGCGCTCAAATGACCCTATGTGCATTTTTTATTTATGTCCTATGCCCAGTCTCATTATGCAATATTAAAAAAAAAGAGGTCATAATAACATGACAGAGTTTTTTGTTTCAGTATGTACTAGATAAATATGCCAAAAAAACAAATTTAAACAAGGTATCTCCATAAGCCTGGAAATATGGTGGCTACTCACATTTAAGGGGCAACGCTAAATGTAACTAGGCATCCAAGATAATAAGACCTCCAGGAGCTTTAATTGTCGAAATGCAAATATCTTTGTATATCTAATGCTAAATGCATCCACGAATGAGTGAAGCGAGAGGGGGTCTTGAAGTCTTCCCCTGGGAATATCTTTATGTGTACGTTTTTGTTTTCGTAAGGGTTAGATCAAAGACGATATATCATTAAATTTTACATGCATGTGTATTGAAGATGTTCTTTCCATCCACAATACAAACTTTCCTGATTGGGTCACATTAATAGTCATGAACTAGAGATTACAGACACTACATATACAGCTTCCCCAACCTAATTTGTATACTTATAATAGCCCCAATTTGCCTATAGCGGTCATTTCAATACCAGAGTTTATGACATACGATATGATTTAAATTTTGAAATTATAAATTTTCCTCACCTTAACAGCAATTTACCAACTTCATCCGCATATGAAGTATATATTTCTCAACTCATACGATTTTCAAAAGCTTGCAGCTGCTAATAAGAGTTTGTAAAACGTCATCAGTGTCTGAGCAAAAAAATAATGAGCCAGGGTTTTGTGAAATACGTCTCGTCCTTTTTATGAAAAAATTCATTGGAAAGTACCAAGACCTAATACTAATAGATAACTATGCAGTGTCCTCTTAACAACAATAATACAGAGTGGTCTTGAGTTATAGATTCTAGGTGCTGACTCTGTGTAGCATTTGATCTACTTTATAGTTTTACCTTTATTTGTCTTTGTACTATTATGCTCCATTTGATTGTATGACGTGGTTCGGTATATGAGCATCCAGCTTTCAGGTTTTTGGCGTTCTTTATGCGGGTGGGTCCAGAGATGCGATTCGGACACATGAGGCTTTTATCGTGTTGTTTTCATTTTGTATATATCCTTGTATTTATATTTGACTTATTTTGTATTCTACCGGGAAAGTGTATATGTCATGTTGTACGGAGCCCCTAAAGTGCCATGTAAAACTTGTATAAATTGTTTCGTTTGACGGAGATTTAATCTGTTGCGCACGTGTTTGAAAAATCGTGCGGACGACATTTAAAAATTGGTTCGCACACGTTTCAAAAACTGGTGCGCACGATTTCAATAACTGGTGCGCACGACTTTCAAACTGGTTTGCACGACTTTCACGTTCCAAATTTTGAAAGTCCTGCGCACCATTTTTAAAAGTTGTGTGCACCATTTTTGAAAATCGTGCGCACCAAATTGAAAGAAGTGCGAGCCAGTTTGAAAGTCATGCGCACCAGTTTGCAAGTCGTGCGCACAATTTTTCAAACTGGTGCGCACCAGATTAAATTTCCGGCAAACGAAAATATTTATATTTAAATGGCACTTAAGGGGCTCCGTAACTATGCTTTACTATACTGACTGTATTATCAACTACACAAACTTTCTTATTGACGTCTTTGTTATATTTGATTGTAAATGTGTTTGAACGTTTAATTCAGTTGTGTTGTACATTTGTATGTCTGTGATGTATGTTTACACAGTTTTTGGGTGCTGGATCCCAGTGATGGCCACGGTAACTAATTATGTCTGTTTGGGTTGCTTACCTAATTTGCCAATTTAATGGAACATTAAACAACTGTTATACAAGTGGTCGTATTAGCTAGAATGAAAACCAGATTTAACCCAATATTTTCTAAGGACAATGCCTGTGCCAAGTCAGGAATATGACAGTTGTTTTCCTGCGCTTTTTTTTTCTATTTTTACAAAAATCAACAAGGATCTTCGTTTTATAGATATGACTGTGCATAAAAATTAATGGAAATCAGATGAGACAATCTTTACTTTTCAAACAACATAAAATTTATGCAGGATGGACAGACGGATTTATATTGTTATAAGAAAACTAGTCGGTGTGGTATTATCAAATAATCTCATCCAATGGCATTGAACCATCATAGCCATATTCACAAACAAAAGTGAAGCGGAATAAGTCATGCAAATCTCATCTTTTGTTATACCAATTACTAATATAAATTATCATGTGTTTAAAGAAAGATTTGATCGTTTTCGTGGATTTTTGTAATAACGAATAAGCGGCAACAGATCTTTCACGATCCTTTTCACGATCATCAAAATGCAGTACCAGATCTTTCACGATCCGAAATATCAAATTTATACAAATATTACCATTGTTTGCAAAGTTTCTGATTAAACTAAAACAAAATAACTTCAAGAACTATTCTAAACAGTAATATTATATGAACGATATTTTTAAGAGAAAAGTAGTGTATGCATTAAAAATTTGAAAAAAATCTTATTTGTTTATATTTTTATTTCTTTTAAATTTCGATGAGCTATCTGCCTTTTGTAGATTTGTAAAAACGGTGTACTTTTAAACCTCGACTTTCTCGGATACTGATCATACTGTTGAACCATTTTGACAGACAGTTTTTTTTCCAATATTTGTCATTATAATTGATTAAATTGATTATTTACTGACGATGCATGTGTCTTCTCGATAAAATTTCCTTCACGATCCTATACCAGATCTTTCACGATCCAATCGCAATACTTGACCACCGTTACGTATTCTTTCACAATCATTTTTCGCGATATACCGAATGACAGCCGTGTCATTAAATGTTGTTTAAATGACATTGTACCAGTTATACATCATAGAGCAAAACAAACATTTTGCAAATTATATATCTATGCATCTTTAGGCTAACCTTTGATCTTCTGCAGCTGATAAGGACTTTAACCGTAAGAAAAGGTTTCAAAGAATCCACATAATGTCTTCTTGTAAGAAACTGAGTTTCATTACAATTTCTAAATTCATCAACGTAGAATTTAAGCAAGGTACGTTATAAGTTATGTCAGTGCCAAATTTATTTACTACTGAGCTGTTGATGAACTAGACCACTGGTAATTATATTCTCAGTCTTATAAAAAAATTACAACCAGACTGCTAAACAATCAATAAGAGACTCTCCTTTTGAAAAAAGACTTGTATTTTGCTTTAATTGTGGAAAAAATACAGGAAGCACACGGTTAAACTCAAACTTACCCTTAGAAAGTATATTCCAAAATGAAAAAAAATATAATGTTTAATACCTTGATAAACTGGTTTTTCTGCATGCTAGAAAAAACGGGTTTTAAGATTTGTCAACTGTGGATAAAATTGTCTTTGTTACACAATATTCAAATACGTCAAAATTTTCTTTAAACATTAAACTAATTTCAAAGGGCAATTAAAAGTAATCTTAGTGAAATCTGGATGTAAACAGATATGAATAGAGGAAAATATAGGTGAAAGGCAAACTAAAAAGTAGACCAATAACTAAAAATAAATAATTAGAGGTCACCACGTTACTTTGATTTGTACTCGGAACAATCATGGACATTTTTGACACAATACAGAGACGAAAATAACACACATATAATCATAGAACTTGTTTGAATATAGTTTTTCAATGAAGGTTGCTGTAACTAACTGAATTTAGCCAACATTTTGTACTTCTTTCTTGGAACAATGAAATCATGTCTTCTAACACATAAATTTTGATTGCAAGTACTAAAGACACGATCTTATCAAAGAACGTCTAAATCGGTGCAAGAAAAATATGACTATAAGCAATATTCATCTAAAATTGAAGTTCTTTATCTAAAACATTAACATAATAAACAGTAATAAACTACCAACATTTGCCATAAATGTATATGCACAAGATAACATGAAAACTTCCCAAAAAGAATACCCACATCAAAGCAAACTGAACACACAATAAACATTTTTTAACAGGAAATAAGCAAACAAGAACAAAGAAAAAACTAGGCATCTCGATTTAACAAAGCCAAAAATAAAGGTGATAGGTATATGGGCGGTTTTTTATAATATCTTTCCACTTATCTCTCTAGTTTTGAAACATAAGGAAATCTAATTATAAAAGATAAGGAGATGTGATAGAATTGAGACACACAAAAACAATCCGCCAGAGACCATAGGACGTGGATGTAATTAACTTTAGGTCACCCTACGACATTCCAAAATTAGCAAAACTCATACTGTGTAAGCTATAAAAGGCATCGTAATGACAAAATGTAAAATAATTCAAACGAGAAAACGATCGGCCTCGTTTATGTTAAGCCTGATACAATGAAATACAACACTTATAGCAGACATAAAAAAAACAACTGAATTACAGGCTTCCGACTTGGGAAAGGGGCATAAACAATTGGGCAGGGTTGAAATGACTAAGAGCGCTCTCTCCCCATATTACTTGGGACAGTCGTGTCGCAAAACAGCATGAACACAAATTGTAAATGCATCAGTTGTATTAGATTTAACTCATATGAAAGTACTTATATAAGAGTACTCGCAGTTATTCAAAGCCCATACCAACTAATACATGCATCATGTCTTCTTAGTCTAAAATATCAAGCAGTACAACTCCAACGGATTTAGTGTAACGACAAAATATATATATCGACAGGATGTAGGACCATAAATGTTCATAACTGTAAAGCATTACATATTTAGTTATGTTTTACTTTATTCAAAACAAAATCACTGCTAAAACCTACAAAAACATACATTGGACGCTGAAAAAACAAAAAGTTTGTTGAACAGAATGGTAAGAATAGAAAGTTATTTTGGTAAAAATACACCGTTGAATATATTTTAATACAATAACTACTTTACGTTTAAAAAGAGAGGCGGAAGATACCAAGGGATATTCAAACTCATAAGGTGTTGACAAATTGACAATGGCATGGCATTAATCAAACGAAAAACGACCAAAATACAACATAGAAAACTAAGTACCGAGCGAAATGAACCCCACCCAAACCTTTTTATTTGAAGTACTAAAGAAGTGAACATTAAACGAGTGCTGTAATAGACAATTGATTATTATATAAACTGACCATTAAATGTCTTACTTATTTATGTCGTTGTATTGCTCTCTTCTTCATGTATAAACAAGATCTACTTGTATTCAAATTATGACAATTTCTTTTTGAAAACAAGCATACTACTGTCTTTACCAAACAATAGTTACACTATTCGAAAAACAATCTAACCACGTTAACTTTGTTTGACCTATCCAATCACTCACCGAAAGAAAAACCATTAAACAATGATAAAGAGATACCTTTGATAAATATGTTTGTTAATTCAAAACTCTTAAATTTTATTGATGATACAATCGTTTTTTAGTATGGTGAATCCTTAGAAAAACAAACAAAGGCCATTTATTGCTGTGCCTGGAGGTGAGGACGAAATAAATAAACACTCGCTCGCAAATTTGATGATAATTTGAACACGTTCAACCATATGAAATTGTTGTTTGAAATAAATGAATAAACCATAAAAGGACAATGTATTAAATTGCCACTTTATTTAAATAACTTACGATTTGTGTTCTTTAAATCGTTCTTTTTGTAAACTCCATCCATCTTAAGATCTCGGAAAAGAAGTGCCTGATAGTTCACATTACGACGATTTAAAAGCAAATTTTAAAACATAAGTTGGGAACTATTGAATTAGAGATAAAATATAAAACTGCATGCACTCAATGGTATGCTATAGTTCACTTAATGTAGATTTCATCGGATTGACAGCTATATTATATATATACATGTTGATGATTCAAAATTGGCAACAATCCTAATAAAAGTGACCAGTAATGACTGAAATTACCTTTATGGCAACACAAGAAAAAATACACAAATGTTCAAAACAAACCTGGAACAAAAACACGTCTGCATTCTATTGGAAAACTCAAATAATTATTTGTATCTAAATGACAAATAAATTTAGCGTAAGAAGAGATGTTTAATTAATTGTCATTATCTTTTGTTACAGAGGACAAAGGAAAAGTGACAAAATATTTAAAATGGTCTCAATATTGCAAAATTGTTTCGATACAGTATTCATTTGGAACGCCCATTACTTTCATCCTTATATGAGCGATGTTTTTTCACTGTCTGGTTACTTCATAAGAGAAAATAATGTTCACAAAATCTCATTAACTTTTGAAAGTCAACAAAATAAAAGTTTAAATTTGCAAATAAAATTCATGTAAATAAAAATATGTTTGTCTGATCTTTGATTAACTTTTAGTTACACTAGTTACAAGGTCGTTCAACCTACCTAACAGTTAAATCACATGACAACCTAACACAAACGTTAAATCACATGACTATGGATCTTAATCTTTGGTGGCATAGAAATAGTATGACACTCATATTTGTGTGAACAGAAGAAGGGTTATAAGAACAATACTAATTTTGAATATGGAGCAAGCAAGCCTGTCACATGCAACACTCCTGCCTTCCTCTGATGAGTTTGCTCAGCAGAACAAATGTTATGAGCAAAAGGATGTGAGCCACAACAGAAGCGATGACTGTTTACCTTAGGGAACACCTGAGTTCACATACGTTTTTTTTGTGTTGGTCAACCTATTAAATAGTAAGTTTTTCTGTGTAGTGAAATTTGGAATACTGCTTGTTTTTACGTTTTTTTTTTATTATTTGGCCATAATATTGCCGGACCTTCGAACTACGATGCTTGATTATCTCATGGTATATATAATGTCACGGCTGGTAGATATTTTGTCCACGAAACATTCACCGAGTCACACACACACACGAATTCGTATATAGAAGTATCAAGATCCGCAATAATAATTCAGGTTTTTGAATGACTCCCAGTAAAAAGTGTCCCGTTTTATGACGTCTCCGCTGAATCAGAGAGAGTTATCTGAATTTGTTTCAATGATGTCTATCTATTTCTTGTAAAAACTCTGAAATTTCTAATTCGTATGCGAACGTGTCTCCTCTACATAATATGACGATTTTAAGATTTTAATGATTGAATTATATCTAAATTTAATACTTCAATTCATGTAAATCTAATTAACAGGTGCTTCATTTACCATTGATTTAACAAGTGACGAATATCTAAATTGTAAATAGGATGATATCGTTTATGAATTGTAATCTTTGCGTATGAGTAAAACTAAAAGTAGTGCTAACAAACGAATGTGAGGTCATAAAATATATATCAACGATATTGCTAAATTACAATGTTCATTTACATTTTAATCTACTGGATCATTCAATTTTTTCTATATATTCGAGTTAGTATAAACACATTACCATCAATCCTCGCGTAGCATCACCTCTCTATAGATAAAAGGGAGATACAATACTTAGAGCATCATGTGGTTGTAATGACAAAATTGAGGATGCAGTCTATCGTGAAATTTGGGGAATGTGATAAATATTTTCATCTATGCTCTTGTACATAGACGCAGTCATGTTTCTTATCTCTTTTATGTTTCAATAAAAGAGAAGCGAAAGATACCAACGGAATATTCAACTAATAAGTGGAAAACAAACCGACAATGCCATGGTAACAAACGAAAAACGATCAAAAGACATACAGCAGTATACAAAACACAACGTCCAAAACATAAGTTTGGGCAGCATAAACCCAACAAAGAAACCTGGGTAATCTCAGGTGCTCCAGAAGGGTAACCCGCCGTGCTGCTCATGTAAGTACAAACCAGGTGATAATTCTTAATTCGGTAGGTCACATTTGACAAAAATTGGAACATATCAGTTGTCATCTGTGAAATAGATATTCTGTCACCTTACCGCCGTGCTGTTCATGTAAGTAAAAACCAGGTGATAAGTATAATTCGGTAGGTCACATTCGGCAATTGGAAATATCAGTTGTCACCTGTGAAATAGATATTCTGTCACCTTACTGGTGATGGCGTCCGTAATATTTTGGAAGGGATGAATAGCTTTCTTGTAATCAGCAACCCTCCATCAAAGAAGTCCTGATGGGAAATGCAAGCTCTGGAATATCGTATCAACTGGGAGATATATACTCCATATGCAGGCGCTGCTGGAATTTTGATAAATGGCCTGTTACCATTATACAGAATCTTCAGATATTCGCAAGAAGCTGGATTGACTATCCTTTTCATAACTGAATTCTTTGAATAATCTTCTGTTACAAATACCAATTCTAATCTTAACAATTTTACGGCTAAACATAATTGATTTTACAAGCACAGACTATCTTAACCAAACAGAATTTTGAAATGACAGGGAAATATTTCTGCCTTAACCTTCCCTTTGCCGGCATAGATCTTGCAGCCGTAAATTTTTCTGACTCTTCACTATAAATCAGTCAAATATAAAGTTTCAAAGTAAGTCAGACAATTTGGATACCATGAAAGATAAGATGAAACTTACCTTTTTAGAATGGATAAGGCTGTGAGGTCTATAATCCAATTTTGATAAAAACTAGAAAAAATAACGGAAAACAAAACCAAAACAATATCAACACTAAAACAAATGCTACAACTAAAAAACTAGAAAAAATAACGGAAAACAAAACCAAAACAATATCAATACTAAACAAATACAACAACTAACGGGTTGATGAATACTCATGCATCATCTATTCTTTTTTAAAGCGTAAAGTTGCAAAAAACTAGTGATACTATGATGACAAATATTTTGTCGTCGGGTGCCACATGTGGAGCAGAATCTGCTTACCATTCCGGAGCACCTGAGATCACCCCCAGTGGGGTTCGTGTTGCTCAGTCTTTAGTTTTCTAAGTTGTGTTTTGTGTACTATTGTTTGTCTGTTTGTCTTTTTCTTTTTGAGCCATGGCGTTGTCAGTTTATTTTCGTCTTATGAGTTTGAATGTCCCTTTGGTATCTTTCGCCTCTTTCTTATCCCTGTAGATAAGGCTGTAAAACTAAAATCATTTTACGTGTAAATCTCATTATACAAAATGATAGATAAAAGAATATCGTATCGCAAATTATCTTTGTGAACATAACATGAATCATGCCCGAAATAGAAATCCTGGGCTCATGGTAGGTTTGTTATAAGACGTTCGACTTTCCTTTAGAAACCAACTCCTTTTATAGTCTTCTCTTTGACATATTTCTTTATTGATATATTCATACAGAGGCTCATCAAGTAGCGTGAAAAGATTTTCTACCATTTTATACTTACATGATTTACTCTCATTGAACAATTCAACATTTAAGTGACTATGTTGATCACATTTATTTGATTAAACTTAAAATAAAGCATGCCACAGTAAAACCCTTGTTATAGATTTCTAGGTTTTTTCGTTTTATTGTATGATGGGCACTAACTGTGTCCATTTGATCACATATTTGTTCCTTTTGTTATGAATCCCAGTTATGGCTAAACCTCGTTAAATAAAGGCAACAGTAGTAAAAACCAACGAATCACCATTTGATAAATATGTTCATCAGTACCTGAAATTTATACGAATATGATTTTCTTTTAACAATTAAGTTTTTAAGTCCCGCCAACGATAGTAGGGGCACCATATTTATCGGACTGTGCGTCCGTTCGTTAGTCTGACCGGCCAGTATAATTTAAAAGAATTGATAAAAGGTAGTTTTCCATGACGTTGTGGTGACATCATCTTGAAAATTATTACATACATCATTTATGATGTGAATTTTAAAATATATGCAAAATTAGGGTTTTGACACTGATTTTATAGTTCCTGAAACATGAAAATCTACTTTATTAAGAGTATACGGTGTATAATCATTCATAACTCTTTTCTTTGTAACAAAATGAGAAAAGAATAGTTAAACTGTACTACTTTTGGAACATGTAAGATCCCGATGGCTTCGTAAACTATGTTTTGTAGGCTAATGGGGTTTACATCATACAGTAAACCACGATATGATTAAACAATTGAAGCAAAACATGAATATAAATAAACCTCGACGAATCTCAAGATCACTCTGGTATACTCATGACGGAGAGTTTGGAGAGCCAAAGACAAAAATTGAATAGCAAATAAACAGAACAATTAAACTGGCTACCAACTACTTATATGTGGGACGAAAGAAAAACAGTGACAGTAAAATTTCCTTAATTTATAAACAATAATTTTTATCAAAATCATAAAGTGATGCAAATAAATATAATGCATTAACAATAAACCGAAGAATATTCAATATTATTTAAACAGTTCGAAAAATCAGATCGCGTTTTGACTAGGAACTAACAGTCGTCATATTCATAGTAGCGTTGTGTCCATTTATAAATTCAGGAGGAACAACGTTAAGGTTAAAATATGCCATTCCCCATGTATTTACTGCTACATTCAATACCAAGATACATAGTATGTTCACCATGAATCCAGCTGATGCCTACAAACACAAACAGTATCATAATATTGTATATTTAAAGCAAGAATCATAGCCTTATTGGGGGAAAATTAAAAAAAAAAACAGCCATATATAGTCTTATTAAGGGAACAATCTTTTAACTTTAAAGGGGCGAAGGGTTCTGGCACCCCCTTTCCCGCAATTACTCATCCTGCATGACCACTATATATCTGTTGTACCACCTATGTGCTGAAGGTTCAGTATCCTCGCAATCTTAGGTTTCTTATCCCCTCAGTCTTATGTTCCTGTAAATGCCCACCTTGCTGTTAGTTATTTCAGGGGCTCTTTTTGCCAGTTATTCGTAGAGTAGATAAGAAATTTTAGTCATTGCTATTTATTTCAGAATGTCCATATCAGCAGATGTGATTGTTGCTGTATGCTCATTTTCAACCATCACTGCTGTACCTGACTGATTTACATCGTTTGACCCAGAAACGAACCGGTCCAGAGTTATTTTTTAAACAATAGGTTAAGATCAAAACTTTAACATTTGAAATAAAGGATAATACAAGTTTTTTAATATGAAAATAAAGAGATACATGAAAACCTTGATGTGAATATTTATTTCTGTTATATAAAACTTTACATAGTAAATGTTTAAATAGAAATACAACTAATCAACTGAAGCTAAGTGAGAAAAGATTTGATTTTAACACGAAAAAGGGTTGTTTAAACTAGTCTATATTTACTCGATATAGAAGAAGCATATTACTGTGAGCTAAGGAGGAGATAGTTTCACATATGGCATACCTGGAACCTGAGAATATTAATGTTGTTTAAATGTTGTATGCATCATAGTGATTACTTTGTTAACATTCGGTTTATTTTGCTTTACAATGTATATCGTTTGATTATTATGGTAAATTTATATTGTCATTATATCAGTGTTCATCACGATGTAAACAAAAACTCATCAAAGAGACCAGGCTTATAATTTTGTACGTCAGAAGCGCGTTTCGTCTACAAAAGACTCATCAGTGACACTCGAATAATAAAATTTAAAAGGCCAAATCAAGTACGAAGTTGAAGCGTACTGAGTACCCGAATTTCCGGAAGGTTTTGCCAAGTACAAAAAGGTAATATATTCCTGGGGGTAGAAAATCAATAGTTTTTCGAACTATTCAAAGTTTTCTAAAATATACCGAAACTAATCATGTAATACCACGATTCCCTACACCATTCTATTCACGTTATTTTCATCGTGTTTTACCTGTTATAATATAATTAACCACATACAAACAAACAATAAATATTGCAACCGACTTAAAGATCGATCTTTGCACATACTGTGTCATATGTATTTTTCGCTGATTACGGAATACGTATGGCATTGTTGTTTTGAGTTTTGTTGGACAGACTTCCATTTTAGTAGTGATTCATGTACCACAGAGCAGTTGGATTTTGTATATTGATTCAACGTTACATATTCTAACCATAATCCCATGACACCGTTTGTCATGTTTCTTTTTTCAATGTTGTTCTTCAAATGATAAAAAGAGTTCCTTTAATTAATATCAAGAATTTTGTGTATTTTAGGTTTATACCTTTTATTAGTATGCAAGTCCATTCATATCACTTCCAACTCTTTAGGAGTAACACATAGAGTGTTTTTTAAACAATTCTTTTGTCATTTATGTCGGTCTTTAAGACTTTTTTCACAGTAAAATAGTATTGTTGCAGTTATAAAAACTTACCATATCTTTGACGGTAATATACCCAGTCGCAAATACTATAGCATTTGGTGGTGTTGCAACAGGAAGCATGAATGCAAAAGACGTAGCAATGGCACATGGAAACATTAAATACAATGGATTCAGTTGTAAACGGACTGCCTGTAGCGGGAAAGAGAGAAAATAATAATCAAGACATATTTTGATTTGTCTTTTGTTTTTAATGCATCGTTTTGGCAGAATACTGCGTTGTGTACATTTACAATAAAGATAACAAAATTATTCTATTTAATTGCCTTCAATTTATTCAAATATTTCCTAGACATCTACCTCCGGCTCAGAAATGATTTAGAGGAACATCTTAAAGAATACTGAAATATTGAAATGCCAAAATGTATACCAATTGAGAAGAAATCGAAAAACTCTGAAAGAAGGAATGAGTTAAATGTTTTAAAAAGATTCTTATTGTTATCATATGCATGTTTTTCATGTACAGATTGTATATCGAACACTTTTTTTCAAATCGAACTATATTTCCCTTTTTTCCCTGAATAAGATAAACTTAATTCAATAAACTTTACATTAAGGTTACTTTCGAAACAAGAAGGTCTGTACATATCTTTCTTTAAAGTTACACAAATGGACGACACCAAACTAGCGTTTTTGGCATTATGACGATTTCAATGTTCCAATTGACAACTTCCATTTGACAATTGTAACATACCCTCTGTCCCATTGTGTGACGTTTTTATATAGCAAATAAGTTATGCACGTCTATGTTTATATTATATTGAATTCATTTACAGGATGTGCTTCTCCAGTAGGGTTATAAGAACGAACGACAAAAATCGATTCTACACACGTTTTACGGCCACCGCCACGAATTGGTTGAACAGTACGAAATGCGTTTATCTCAATTTACGAGATACATATTATCCTTGTATTAGATCTAAAAATACAAGAAAAGTCTTCCGATATCCAAATTAAACAAGTTTGTCCTATTCCCTATAAGAGATTTCCAATAAAATGACATAACTCGACATAACCAACCTGTCTGAACGTATATCGGCATAATTCATTGAAGCATGACGGAGGGGAGCATAGACTCTAAGTAATGCTTGCTTGTTAAATACACATATTTTGTTGGAATAGATTTTATTTTAGAATTATTTTGATCTGATATTTTAAATCTTTACATATTTTGTTGTTAAAATGTGGATTATTTTATTGACAATAGCATTTTAATGTAAAAATTAATCCAGTTGCTCGTAATCAAATGCACCGATCATTACTTGGTCATTTCACTTGACCAACATATAAGTTCCTTTCAAGGCGTGAATGTTTTAAAACTTCTTAATCGAATTTAAGTCTGAAATAATAAAAATAATGAAATCTGAAGCGATATACTATTCTCATTTCATTTGTTTTTATAAGTTATAATTTTAAACACGAAATTTTAAACACACCCGACTGTTAAAGGTGTACCCGACTTATTTCTTTAGCGTACTCTAATAATTCATGATCATATCAAGAAAATGTTGTCTTAGGCAGAAATTCAGATCATTTATGTATTTATCAGATAGCATCTTTCCGTAGAATTTATAAAATTAAAAAATTTATTTTGGCACATCTCTCTTCAATTAATTTTCTTCTGATAATATAATTTAAAGAAGGAAAAACGCTTAAATCTATAAACAATAAGCCGTGTAGTGGTGATTTGCCACGGACCGATTTTGAAGTACATCAAACGGAACTAAACAGAATAAAAGGAGATGTGGGGTGTAAGTCAATGAGAAAGCAACCCAACGGAAATTAACAGTAACCAAAGGACATATAAAGGAGTCTACCTAGTCTATGTTGAATACTCTATGTTTGAGATGTCAACACAAAATATCAAACTCTTAATCGTCCTGATTCTGTATAATTCTACAAATTGTAAATATATTTAACAAAAATAATTAAAAAAAACTTAAAATCGAATTCCCTAAATAACATGAACTTAAAGGAATAGCTGGCAAATCAGAAAAGTTGATACTCTAAAAATAACCACGTTTTACTGCGTAAAGACGTATTTTCTCTTATCTTTACTCCGGAGAATTTTCCCAGAAGCCATGGACTCAAAATGCCCTTCGCATATCAATTTGTGTTTGTTTGAAGACAAAGAATCGCCGAAATGTTCCTTTGAATTGACTCTTGACGTCTTCTGGGTCAGGTAGACTCACCTAAGCTGTGCAGTATAACTAATATATACGGACTTGATTGTTCAATAACTTAAACACTTTCTTGTTTCATATGTTTCAAACTGGGAATAGTCCCAGGTTTTAAATATACATGTTTGTGTATTTTCAATGTTCATTACCTACCCACATAAATCATCAGGTATTATTTGCTTGCAAGTTACGTATACTTTATATTCAAACCACATATGTAATGAACACTTATGGTCCTACTTGTGCATTCTGTCCATATTTTGACGTTGCACAAAATTCTGATCTTCTGCACTAATGATACTTATAAACTCTTTATTTAAAGAGGGTAACTCAATAAGAACTTGTCTAATTTGCAGTACAAAAACAAACAACAACGATAAAGCAAACATTCAATTTCGCTCGCCATCGTGACTGCATTGTACATTAAAATTTTAGTATCTTTTTGTTTTTGTATGTCTCTTACTTATGACAAAAGCACTTCAAGGATATATGTTGTCTAAGCCAATTCAATGATGCCTATCAATTGTATATCACAAAAAAGGATAACATAACTTGTGCATATAAAAGATATTGCCTAGAAAAGTCGTTTGTATTTTGACTCATATAGCATTTTCAACTGTCATTCCTATTAAACAAAACCACTCGCTACAATCCCTAATCGAGCACACCTTCTAAAATACAATCTATATAGAGAATTTCTTCTATTAATTTAATTAAATGCTTGGAAGGGACATCTAATAAGATTTATAAAAGTTTCTTCTTCATTGTGAATTATTTGTTTATGCATTGTTATTTAGTTTTAGTTATTTTTAAAAAAGAGAGGGTCGTCTAATTTGACGGCGAGCTATGACACTATAAAACTTGAAGAAGTACAAGGTCTACATCTTTAAATACGGGTTTTGTGAATGGTTTAGCTGAACACATTCTTTCTTCTATAAGAACCTTTTCTGACGTTTCTATAAATGCACGCATTCATGGAACTATCATCTGCAAAGTATAGTGAAAAAATGTCACAAAAAAGACAATGAATTATAACTCAAATCAATCCTATGATAGATAAGGGATACGTGTATATAAGTGATCTTATGACAATGAAAATTTGGGCAGGAATCATGAGAATCACGACAAAAAATACACGATTTATCTCATTTTGTATTTATTAAATATTATATGATATTAACGAAGTTTGAAGTTTATGGTTTTATAGTGTTGGAATACTTTGTTTAAACTTGAGTGACGTATTTAACAAAATTCTTAGGTTGACAATAACCGGTCCCATTAGGTCCGTACGTCGAGTAATGTACGTATGTAATTTTATTGGAAATATCTATTGGGACATTTTGACTATGTTTGGCTAAGTACGATGGGTAGTGCATGCATATCAGGAGACGCACGCGGTTTTGGTCCGTTTGGAGTTTCTGTTTTTTTTTAATATCTTGACTTGAATATAAAAAATTAATTTGCAAATTTTTAACATCGGTATATTTCTGTTGCCTCTAACTTAACTTATTGATCTATAACGATAACCTGATCATCGGAATAATTGAAAGGTTTAAGTTGTAACAAAAGAATGTACATAAAATTCAAAGATTTCATATCTGAATAGCTCCAAATGCAAAACGAAATAGACCAAAACTTACCAGATCTCCAAGAATAGGTAATAAAAGCGTTATAGTAGCTGTATTACTAGTAACTTCTGTACATACAGCTACTAATGCTGTAAAGAGAAGGACCATAACCCACGTGTCTAATTCCTTAAAGGCTTCTAAATGTGACCCGATCCATGAAGATAAACCAGATTTCTGAGAAAATATAAAATTGAAAGATTAATAATATATATATTTTTTAAATTAGAAATCTAACCACTATCATAAATCAATGTTGATCAATACTAATACTGAAAAAGTCATATTTAAGATTTTTTATATGTGTATTACTTTTGTATTTCCTACCTACCTCACAGGCATCTGCCAGAGCGAATCCTCCTCCTATCAATAACAGAACACCCCATGGAAACTTCTTCTCAACAGTAGGCCAGTCCAATATAGGCGGCACCGGTATATGTGGTCTGTCATCTTTTGGAAATCCTTAATCATTTCAGGAACAAAAACGATATCATTAATGGTAAACAATATTACATTTGATATAACTCTTTTTCAAAGTGTTCAGAATAAATGCAAAGATGGTATAGTATGAAACATTGTATTGTAAAATAAGCAAAAAATGAATACACATAGTGTATCCGTATCATGATAGCTGAAATGTGTGCACTGATTATAACACCTTCTATGAACAATGTTCTTTTCTCCTAGTAAATTTCTTTATTGACTGAATAATTCATATGCTCTTCTATAGTGTTATCAGAGACTTAATATACTCAAAGCAGCGCGGAGCAAAAGAGTTAAAAATAATACTTTCCAATCGATAAAAAGTAAAATCACAAAAATACTGAACTCCGAGGAAAATTCAAAACGGAAAGTCCCTAATCAAATGGCAAAATCAACTGATAAAACACATCAAAAGAATGGACAACAACTGTCATATTACTGACTTGGTACAGGCATTTTCAAATGTAGAAAATGGCGGATTGAACCTGGTTTTATAGCGCTAAACCTCTCACTTGTATGACAGTCGCATCAAATTCCATTATATTTACAACGATGCGTGAACAAAAAAGACATGATAAGAAACATTGTCAAAATATGGTAAAAAGAAGTTCGTCAAATTCTCTTTATTTATAGGAAAACGTTTAACCTCATTTTTGCTTTTTGTCTGTGTTTGGTGAGTTACTCATGATAAAAAAATGGATAATACAAAGTGTTGAATGGCTCAACATTCCATTTTCTGTACCAAGTTAGGAATATGACAGTTGTTTTCCATTTGTTTGATGTGTTTGAGCTTTTGATTTTGCCACTTGATAAGGGACTTTCCGTTTTGGATATTCCTTGGAGTTTTCTGGTATTTTTGTTACTTTACTTTTTCAATCATTTAAAGAGTACGTATGAGTTCTTCTCCATTACCTAGTGTTGCATCGTATATTGAGTTACAGTTGAAATATCGGACCCCTTTGCAGAATATATAAGAAGATCCACTGTGTTTTGGAAAGGGTAAACACTTTTCACTCCTTGACTTATTTATAATATCGGTACGTTAAACGATAAAATTGTCCTGATGAATTGATTGATTTATGGTACTACAAACATAGATCCTTGTTCGGTAGCTCTGCAAATCGCATCAACAGAAGTCAAGTGTGTTGATATAAAATGTCTAGTAAACTGCTTCCTTATTGTCCGACTCATGATATCAAACATTACAAACCGATGTATTGTATTTCCTATCATTCATTTATAGATCTAAATAAATGGAGATGTGATGTAAATATCAATTAGACTATCACGCTATTGTTCAAGCTAACCAACTATATACACCTAGTGGTTAGTCCGAGATCTCCAACATTTGAATAGCGTTCATTCTTTAAGTAAGCTTAAGTCTTATTTCGTCATCTCTACCTGGGCGACGTGAAGACTACACGGTTTAAGGAAAAAATATATTTTTGAACCTGACTGAAAAGAAATGTTCATCGCTGAAACTACCGTATGGTATATATTTTGATAAATGATCTATACGTCACATATATTGCATTTTGAAGAATGACAAGTTAAGAAACATTGACAAAACCTGTTTATTCATCGAACTCTTATTTAAATTACCTTTCGTTTTTCTAAAACACAAAACAGCAGGGCGAACTGATGGGAATACAAACATTGATGTCACAATTAGTATGGCGGACGCAGAATCTGTTAAATATCTACAAACACATGTTAAACATGAATGTATCATTACAGCATTTGTATCTATGACAAACGTACTTTGAATTAATGAAATAAAGATGAGAATAAAGAAGTAAGAGATAAATATAGATCTAATTTACATCCGTTTAATCTTAGAGAAAAGGGAGGTAAACCATCGTATTTAATCATTCATACATACAGATTTGAATGTAACGATAATAAACTATGTTGATAGTGTCCCTCTGTTCTGTTTACCTACTTGAAGTGTTATATAAAAAAGCATCATTTAATGTGTGATTAAAAGAAGTAATACAAATTCAAAACTGTCTATGTTCATATAATTTATGACACTGTGTCTGTTTAATTATAAAATATGCGAGTATTACCAGGAAGACGTATGCCGCTTCAAATTCAAACTGCTAGAGCACAACTTTATGTCCTGTACAGGAATATGTGCAATTTTGGTCGAATTCCGTTCAACCGTTTTCAAGGAGATGCAGATTAACCAGGTGTGACGTAGACTTTGCGGACGACGACGACACAAGACGACACAAGTGATCATATTTGTCGCTACATCTTTGCCTCCAATTTTAAATGGTTGTGTGTTTTAGGTCGATTGGATGGACACGAAAAATAAATCATATTTTACTCTGTATACTGTTCAAATATTGTGTCTTTATCTGTTTGTATTGTTTAAGATTTCACATCCCTTTACTTTAGTTAACAACTGGTTGAATAAATATCACTACATGCATTTGGAAAGTCGACAGACATGTTTTAATTCTGTTTAGTGTAGTGAGCTGTATATTGTTTAAAGTATTTAAATAAAGATTACCCCGTCTTGAACCATGACCCCCAGCCATCAACATACGGAGGCTTTCTGCTAAACCATAATAAAATCAGTAAAACGAAATGGACTAATACAACTATTTCTGCAAAGCTGAAACATAATGTATAATTGTTCAATTATATAATTTATCTCACTGCAAACTGGCTCGTTTTAAGTCAGACATTACCTTTTAATTACCAAAGGTGAAGCATTGTTTTCAAAATCAAGCTAGTGATTATCTACAACTTTTGTATCTTGAATATTCAACATTAAAATTTTTATTTATATACACTAAATACTTTTAGTTTAAATATTATGTATAGTTATACTCACGACATAGGTCCTAACTTTTCGAAGGCATCTCTAATTATTTTAGTAGCTCTTTGATCTTCTTTTTTGGTTGAGCAAAATAACTCCCTGAAAGAATAATGTACAAAAGTTCATGAAACTGAATGATATTCGTTCTCTTGATGATGGTTCTAAGTCGACTGTATTAAAATGTTTTTATTAAAAAAAAATCACGCATGATATAAAAAAATCTGTGGTATAATATTATTTGACAGAAATGATATCTTTGCTACTTTTAGTGAAAATCATTAATGAAAATAGAAAGAGAGGTAAGACTGCTGAGAAATGTTTTAAATGTTTTTGTTCATATGCTAAATACTCATCTATTTTACTATGCTATCGTGCTACTTCCTTGACCTTTAATTGATTGTATCAAGGGTCAATTATTTAATATTCAAACTTCTAACTTACTTATGCCATACTACCAGATTGTATGCAGCTTCTAGTCTTATAGATGTTCACATTTCTTATAATAACGAGAAGTTCATCAAATATATCAATTCAAAGTGTATTCAATAACATTTAGTGATAATTCTTATTCCTTTTTAATCAAAGACTTAATAGGTAATGTTACTAATATATGTTTTTTTAACAGGAGGTTTTGGAAAATGTGTGTTTACAAAGCTACAATCATGTAGATGAGGAGTAAAATGTCAATATAATTTCTTATGAAACGACTTTCTGCATCTACCATGCTGAACTTTGAAGCCAACAGTGAGGTAAGCCCTATACAATGAAAACACTGGGGAACCTATGCTTGCACTCAAACAAAAACCAGCATGTACAATCTAAAATACACTAAGAATTGAAAAATAAACAATTCATATCTTTGTGATACAAGTGATATGAAATATTTTTTAAAACATGTATGGGTATGCTCATTGTTGAAGGCCGTACGGTGACCTACATTTGTTGATTTCTGTGTTATTTGGTCTCTTGTGGAGAGTTGTCTCGTTGGCAATTATACCACATCTTCTTATTTTTATATTTAGATCTATTTAAATTCTCTAATCATATTTTGAATTCTTTAGTGCGTTATAATAATATTGTTCTTACCTTATTCAGTGCATTACGATAATATTGTTCTTACCTTATTCCTAGAAACCATATCTGTAACCATATCCATAACAATGCTAAACATATAATAGATCCAGGAAGGGCAAATATCATCCAACTAACAAAGTTAATCCCTGAAGATTCTATGCCAACTCGCTGGAATACTCTAGAAAAAAGTAAACCAATTAAGATATTTCTATCACAATGTATACGTCTATGTGTGAAAGAACAAGTCACAACTAAAAATTACGCTCTCCTTTTTGCACGTTTAAGAAAACTTTATTTTTCTGGTCAAAGCATTTTGTTAAATTTTTATCTTACCTAAATGTTGGTTATATGAATTGCATGGTCGCATCGAAACATAATGAGATTCCATGATGGGACACTCGATGTCAATACCGGTTTTTAATGTTCGTTGGGATTGTTCGCTGTTCTTATAACTTTTCTGTTTGCCTGTACATGCGTTTCGTTGACCTTGTGTCTCGTTCGAGGATTGTATTTTGATTTTGGATTCATTCTATTGACACCATTAAGTATGTACTTGTTTAAGAACTATAAAAATATCGATGGATACAGTGTAAACTGCAAACTGTCAATATACATAGTTCAACTCACAGATCTGCTTGTCCTTGCATAATTATGTTTGGTCCTGTTCCAGACAAGGTTCCGGTTCCACCAATATTAGCAGAATAGGCAACACATAATGTCATTGCCTTACACATATTTTTATACTCATTAGATTCTGAATAATTGTGATGTACTTGCTCTTTATTTCTACAACGCAGATTTATTTTCAAATTTACAACAAAATATTAAAAAAAACATAAGAAATCAAAAGATTTATAATTTGTAAAGTTAAATTAAGGCGACAATAGTAAACCGATGTTCAAATCTCGTAAATCAATAATGAAGAGACACATCAAGGTAACAAACAAAAACTGAGGGAATAGCATGAACTGCAAAAGGCGCGAGACCTAACTAGTACTGCGTCAACAGAGCACGTGTCTCCTGCTATGCATGCATCACCCGCCATGCGACTCAAACTCAATAAAAATGTGACAATCGGGGAATAGGACACAATCGTTAAATTAACAGATCAGACGACTATACTGTATCTAAAGATCCAAGACCGCGAAAACATGTCGCTAGTTTAGTTAGCACACTCATTTTAATGAAGTCCATATAATGTGATCGTGTACGAGCGTAACGTATGTAACCGCCTTACGACAGATCAGATGGTATGAACAAGTTCAAGACATGATAAATTGTAAAAAAACAATGCATCTAGGTGTATCGTTATCTAGCAAAGAATCCAGCCACGTTTATAAGCATTGCAAGGAGATGTGAGCTTTTGCTGCTCACTATCACTTGGAGATGAAGAGCAGACTTTTTGTGTCATGAATTAATACGCAATATTCCTTTTCCCATTTCATTGACAGAGTGTGTCTCTTGTCATTTGCGTGGATCATTAAAAAAATTCCCATTGCTTGAGGTATGCGCTCATACTTTTTTCATAAGTTGCATCATCTTTCATAAACATTTAAACATTTGTTATTTGGATTTATAAAATACCGGCCTCGTAAAACATTAGTAGTATAATAAATAGAACTGGTAAGTATTTTTAGTCAGCTCTATTTTGAAATATACATAACTCGATTATATCAATTGATTTCATAGTATCTTTCAAGAAAGATTGACTTATATTTTAGAGAAAGAACAAGAGAGAAAAAAATAAAGAAAAAGAAACACAAAAATTTGTTTTTTTAGCAACAGTGAATATTCACAACGAAAATATGTCTTAAATACAGCAGTCAATATACTTGGCATGGATGGTTTTCTTTTGTAAAATTTATACAAGCAACATCAATTATGCAATCATACATGTGGTTATAAGCACAAACAAAACAGAAGCTAGGGTCACAGACAATATTGGCCACGCGAAGAGGATTACTTTTAAACAATATATACTTTTGTATTATTAGTTTTTCTGTGAGATACTTTTTGAGTCCTGTATAAATTACTCGTAACGTTTTGTTCTATAAATAAATAATTTTAATACGTTTTTTATTTTATATATATATTTGTACAGCTATTGCGTTTTTATTCCAGAAATAACGTCTCTTGTGTGTATTATTTCATTTGTTCTTTTTCGATTTGTTTGTTAATCGAAATTGATATAGTCAACCTGAATTTTCTTTTTTCCTTGTAAGTTATCATTTTGTGCCACTCGTATGTATAAATGTGTGTATTGTTTCTATTTTTAATGAGATTGTCGGGTAAAGTATGACACAATTTGTTAGAGCTCGCCAGTTATAGTCTGTATTTTGCTGATATTACCACATAATTGTTCTTTAACACACAGCTGCAGCGTTATTGACATATAGCAAAGACTTCCGTTCGAACTGTTGCTAGAGGCGTCTTGGTCTTAAATTGAGGTGTGAAAGTGTGCTTCGCGTGGAATGCCACGCTGTGACTTTGAGATGAATAACATCAGTTAAAGAACTGTTCATTTGCTTTGTGATTTGTAAAGTGCGTATATGGATTTTGTGTCATGAATTATTACACAATATCCCAATTTTTATATCAACTATATTATGACGTGAACCAGTTTCTTAGCTATCAGATCTTTTTAATTTCTACTTTCCGTAGATATTGACATGCTAATGAAATGTAGTTTTGATCGTATGATATATCGTTTCATATTGATCCAAGACTAAGCTAGGGGTGTTTTGGTACTTGAAAATGTAAAAATTCAAATGTCTGTAATAAGAATCGAATTCGATGGCTTCAAAATTTGATGCATATGTTTAATACCTGAATAAAATTTATACCTACTGTTTTTCTTTTACTTCAATTTGTACTTCATTCACGCCTACTTCTCCGTTTTCAGTGTATGTGATGTGATAGTCTTTAACGCCATTCTCATTTGGTTGCTCTTCCACATTACTTGATTTAACAAATCCAGAATTATCGATGCCCTTTTCTGCAATACGAAATCATCGATGAATTGTTGGTTATAACATATGAGGTATTGGAGATCATAATCAAACATAACGAATTTGCTGTGTTTAATGAACTTTTCTGGATTTACCTTCATCAGGAGTATATAGCGCCAAATGTAGATGTATGAATAGGGAGTGTTACACAACCAAATACAACGTTGATGAGATGTTTAAAGTCTTTGATTTTACGAAAACTTTTCAACAAATTGTTCCTGAAGAATGCAAGTTATTATAAATGCCAATGCTGAAGCACCCTCAACAGTGTTAGGGTAGATCATATCCTCGGAGATAAGCAGTCTACATACAATGGCATATACCAGATAGTTATGAGGTAAAGTCAATGAAACGTATTTCTGAGTAAACATTCATCAGGAATGCTCAGTTCCAATAGTTAGATAGACAAAAACGGTATAAATGCCCACGAATTTACGTTACCAAAAAAACCCCTAAAAGGTTCTTGATAATTAACACACAATTTACCTAAGCTGCTCAAGTTTTATAATGACATTGGAGTGTCTGTATCTATCTCTGTATCATAAATAATATATTTTACAGTATTCAAGCAGTTTATATATATATATATATAAATGCCTAAAAAGTGTACAAAACAACACCAATATTTGAAAAAAAGGAAACATTAAATGTAAGTATCTACAAATATTTCGAATAACAGATATCCATCATCAGTATGATATGATGTAAAATGAATCATATTAATTTATTCTGATTTAACTATAACAATCTTTAATTAGATATAACTATAGCAATCTTTAATTAAGATATCTGTTATCCGAAATATCTATAGATACTTACATTTAGTGTTTCCTTTTTTTAATATTGGTGTTGTTTTGTACACTTTTTAGGCGTTTATATAATATATTTATTGTGTACAGGTATCGTTACTTGTAACGATCCAGTGCCTTCGTAAGAAAGATAATTGACTAATATCTAGACGTTATATATATATAAGTCTGAAAAATAAACCCAAAAGGGTCAGATTAGATTTTTATGCTGACAAATTTTTGTCCCTCAACCGGATTTGAACTCACACCTTTGATATACTACAGCACCAATAGCTTAGATTCATGTCCATCGCTCTAGACCACTCGACCACATCTGCTATATAATAAAATATAACTTCAATAGTCGTAGTGTTACCTTGTCACGCAAGGCGAATCTAGAGATAGACATAAGACATGTGTTTTAAGCGTGTGTATATATATACAAACAAAATTGAAGACTAAATGTCATCTAGGTCAGAGTTTGATGGAATGAATAAAAGATATCCGATTTATAGATAGATATGTATACCAATGATGATGCTGTTGTCCCTGAGAATGTCATCAGATCAAATAACTTATAGAATAAATTTCTTAATTGGTCGTTGATAAGTTAAGATTAGGATAAAAATAACACAGTTGTAATATACATATATCCTCAGCATATATCTTAACATTGTAAGTATTCTTGTACACCTGAGAATATTATCTTAGAGTACAATAAGTTAAGAAATTATTAACCAATTAGGATAAAAGAAAATAACACAATTTTAAAGATACATATACCTGACCAATGTAAGTATTCGTGTACACATAAGAATATTATCTTAGAGTACAATGAATGTTTTATCTATCTACCAAGTTACAAATGCATGCCCTGATTTAATGACATTGATGCCCCCTTTTCCTGACTGTGTATACGGTAAGAATGTATGACTGCTGTCAAGTTATCAGGTTATGTTAAAATATACATATACATGCATTTAGCTTTAAGTTCAAGATGTTTTTGGTAGCTGATAAACAAGAAAAGCTCAAAGGCGAAAAAGATCAAGGATAAACCATTATGAAAATATTTTGTAGTTTTAAAAGGTATTTAAAGGTTTTGAATACATTCTAGTTTGCTTTTAACTTCAAGGATGATACAAAAATGAATTTCATACTTTTCAATGTTGATATTTGAACAGTTTAAATTTGTTCTTTTTCAACACAAACAAAAGCATCATTTTATGTCATTTTATTTTCATATTGCAAATATCTAGACATTCAAAATCTTTCAAAAATATTTTACCATAGACTTCATCAACTTCATTAACTTCTTTTAACTGTTCCATTACAGCACCTACAATTGGTATCATCATGGCCGTGGTAGCCGTATTACTGACCCACATAGACAAAAACCAAGTAGGTAACATAAAACCAAACATTAACCTGCCAGAAGAACAAACGGATTGATTTTATCAATCTTTTATATTATTAAAAAATAAATGAAAACAACACTTTATAAACTTCATGCGTCTTGAAAGTGATAGGCAAAAAAGATTGTATAGCCCAAAAAGATCAGGTCTTCATTTTATAAATAAGTTTTGGATTTTAAAATATTTTGGCCTTGAGCATCACCAAAGAGACATTAACAAACGAGTGGATTCTAAAGTTTTAATGTCGAATACCATTTTTATCATCCATATGTTCCAGATTTATTTAGAGTATACATAGTCTTTTTTTTTTGTTCATTGGTTGCTGTCTCATTGACGTCACCATTTATTGATAAAAAAGTTTAAAAAGATAGCATATTTTTTTAAATGTTAAGTTTTGTTTAAAAGACTCTAATTATAGAGAAATATTCATGATGTGATAAATGTGTTGTTCCTTTTATCAACTAAAGTTAAACTTATCGAGTTTTTGTTGTTGCTTCTTGTTTAAACTCACCATTTAGGTTTTGAACCAAACATGAGTAGAACTCTCAGAGCTATTCTCTTGTGAAGATTCCATTTTTCTACAGCAACAGCAAGAGTCAAGCCACCAATTCCAAATATTGAGGAATCCTTGAACAGATAAATAAAAAGTCTAACACACATTCTGAACTCCAAGGCAAATTCAAAAAGGGGAAGTCCATATAAAAAAAACTGACAAAATCAAACCGTTGTTCTCCATTAAATTATCAATGTAGTCGTTAATTCATACCAACATTAAAACTAACAGTAACTACTATTTTTAATTATTCATAATAGATTTTATAAAGTAATATATCAGTTAACATATTCAACATGCAACACAGTTACCTTTATATAGTTTGATGCTACATCCCCTGCTTTCATAACCCCAAAGAGAGGGAACACTATTACAGGTAACAAAGATGTCACAGCCAATGGGAGAGTTTCTGTTATCCAAAAAATTGCCATCACGGCAAGACCATATGCACATTTGGCCTCCTGAAATCGAAGAAAATAATTGTGCGCTTAAATTATTTTATCTGAACATATTTAGTGAATATGGAAAACTTGTTTTGTTTATTTTGAGCCATTATACATCCGTGATATTGATTGAGAGAGAGAGAGAGAAATGGTAAAACCAATCAAAATTGTTATTCTTGTAAATATTCAAGCTAATAAGTGTGTAATAATTCCTTAATTCTTTCACATATACATAAAATTGAGAATGGAAATGGGGAATGTGTCAAAGAGACAACAACCCGACCATAGAGCAGACAACAGCCGAAGGCCACCAATGGGTCTTCAATGCAGCGAGAAACTCCCGCACCCGGAGGCGTCTTTCAGCTGGCCCCTAAACAAATATGTATACTAGTTCAGTGATAATGGAAGTCATACTAAACTCCAAATTATACACAAGAAACTAAAATTAAAAATGATTCAAGACTAACAAAGGCCGGAGGCTCCTGACTTGGGACAGGCGCAAAAATGCTGCGGGGTTAAACATGTTTTTTGAGATCTCAACCATCCCCCTATACCTCTAGCCAATGTAGAAAAAACAAACGCACAACAGTACGCACAGTAAAACTCAATTTAAGAGACGTCAGAGTCCGATGTCAGAATAGGAAACAAAAGACAATAAACAAAAAGACAATAATACACAAATAACAACAGACTACTAGCAGTTACTGACATGCCAGCTCCAGACCTCAATTAAACTGATTAAAAGATTATGTCTTCATCATATGAATATCAGGCACAATCCCTCCTGTTAGGGGTTTAGTATTATACCGTCATAAAATATATGAGAACATAAACCGTGTCATGCCAACAACTGGTTTTAGAATAAATATGTTTAATTCCGATGCAAAGACCCTATAAGTGAATCAATATTAAAGCCAAAATATGCAATCTTTAATGACCTGACAACAGTATCGTAACTATATCCCTTCTTAATAAGTCTGTTTAAGGGTTTTGTTAGCTTTTGGGGTGAATACTGACATGTTTGTGCTTTGTAAAGAATATTACCATAAAAGATTGGATGTGAAATACCCGAACGTATAAGATGTCTGCATGTTGAGTTATATTTACGAATGATGTCCTTATACCGATGATAAAATTTAGTAAATGTTTTGACTAGTTTATGATATCGAAAAACCCTGGTGTAATAATTTTTCAGTAATACATAAATTTCTCTCGCTAAAATCTAATACGTTGTTACATACATGAGCGAATCGTACAAGTTGAGATATATAAACACCATAAGATGGTGACAAGGGAACGTCACCATCTAAAATGGATAATTAACGATACGAAATGAAAAATCATCTCTTTTATCATAAATTTTTGTATTAAGCTTCCCGTTCTTGATATAGATATCAAGATTGAGGAAAGGACAGTAGTCATTGTTAGTATTAGCTTTATTTAAAATAAGTTCAACAGGATAAATTTCTTTAGTATACATACTGAAGTTGTCATTATTGAGAGCCAATATATCATCCAAATATCTAAAAGTATTGTTAAATTTTTGTATCAGATATTGTTTCGATGGGTCTTTGCTGATTTTAGTCATAAATTGTAACTCATAACAATACAAAAACAGGTCCGCAATAAGTGGTGCACAGTTAGTCCCCATTGGAATTCCGATAACTTGACGATATACGGAATCTCCAAAGCGAACAAAAATGTTATCAAGTAAAAATTCAAGGGCAGATATGGTATCAAAGCATGTCCAATTGACATAGTTCTTTTGTTTGTTGCTACTAAAAAATGAGTTTGAACATATGTATTCGCATTCCGACTTTTTAAATGCCCATTTAATTAGGTGTGTGACATTTTTCTTAATAAGAATATGAGGCAAAGTGGTATATAGGGTAGAAAAATCAAAACTTTGAACAGATTCCAAATCACCAATATATGCATGCAATTTATCAAGTACTTCCAACGAGTTTTTGACACTCCAAAAGTAGTTAATTCCACTATTTTCATAGGCCTTATTTGAACAATTTATTATCAGGTTTTTGATTGTACCAAGTGTCCTAGTAAGTAGAATAGACAATTTAGTAGTGGAACAATGACTTGAAGACGAAATAAATCTATATTTGTAAGGTGATTTGTGTAGCTTCGGAAGCCAGTACATATTTGGGACTTTCATTGTAGTTGGTTCTGCTTGTAAAGAAGTAGTTAATAGTTTATGTTTGTTACAGATATCGTTTTCTGAAAATGAAGTCAGTTGGAATGTTGGTGAATTCGTGATTTCCTTTTGCAGAACCTCAATGTAAAATTTACGTTAAACTATAATGATATTATTAGCAGCTTTATCAGTCGGGACAAAAACAAATTCCTCGGCTAGTTCTTTTAGTTTATGTTTGATACGAGAAATAGGATTTTTATGGTTGTTGTTAAGAGTAAAATGGGAAATGGGGCCATAAGTGTATTCGGAATTACTACAATTACTTGACGTAGGTGTATTTTCACTGATATTTACATCTTTACAGACTTGGCTATAATTAAACACAAATTTTCGGGTAGATTTCTTGTAAATATAACAAATAAGAGGGAGTTCAGTATTATCAAAATATCCAGGAATTTGTTCTTTAACAGAATGGTCGTTAAAAATACCGGCAATATTTAGAAAATCAAAACCTTTATTGACATACTTTATTTTAATAAAATGTTTTTTATGATCTTCAGGGCGATCAATTTTGGGAAACAGTTTAGAATAACAATATGCCATTATAATTTGAACGATTTCATACTTAGGACTGCAATATGAAATTGTGTTGCAATCCTCTAAAATTTTATTAAATTTATTTATAGGTAAAGAACAGAGCTTGGTTAATAGATAATGTCTGCCGTTGTTTTTGTATATATTATCTAATGAATTTGTAATATAGCCACTTTATATTAGAGAGCTGTGGTATATCTGTATACTGTACTTAATTTTTATGATATAGGTTATTTCCGTTTTTAAAATATGGGGTTTCGTAAAGAATTTAAGGAAGTTCAATGATAATTTATGAAAATTCCTGGGCGTAAGTCACGTCTAAGGAACTAATCTGATCTTCTATTAAAAACATTATTATGTAAAAATAAAGAGAAGTGGTTTGACTGCCATAAAGACAGCTATCGAGTCCAACTGGCGTGTATGTAAGCAACTATAGGTAACCATTCGGTCTTTAACAATGATCGGATGAAAACCCATAAACCCGTAAAGTCAGTTTTAAATTGTACCGACCGACATCACAAATGTTGTATTATTTTTTACTTAGAAAATTAATGTGTTAAGATATAGCGACCTTTCACCATAGATATACAATACAAAAGCAGGCACCCAGAGGTCAATAAACGATATTCAACACAATCCGTATTACATGTACTAAATCACCTAAATCTAGATAAGTTGTAATTCAAATTAGCAGATAATATGTATGTTATGACGTCAACAGCAAGTTCTAAACTGAATTAAAAGTATTTGAACATATAAAGAGGTTAAACTAGTCCAATGTACTGAGAAAGTGCAAACATCTACCTTGTACATGAATAGGTAGAGACAAGCGATGCAGTTAAAACATACGAAATTACAACCATAATAAAATCAAGATAAGAAAAAACAACTTTATTTACAACTACCTCAGGCATATTGAGGTGTTACACGTGAAAAAAGATAATTTACACAATGCAAATTAGATGTGAAAACAGATTGAAATATATAAAAATGAAACTAAACTTAACTTCCTTGAATATTATTAATTTCTATATTGAATCGCGATTTAAATATTGGATTTGGTTTTCGAAGAAAAGGACAGCAGAAAAAGTTGTCTTATTGCATAGATATTATCGTCCTTGCATTTATGTTTTGAAGTAAAGGATTATCAAATTTTATATACTGTAAAACTATTATATATAGCTGCATACCAAAATTAAGGCGACAATAGATTACCGATATGCAAATCTCGTAAATCGATTAGAAAGATACAAATCAAGGAAAAAAATGAGAAAATCGTATGAAATCCAAAAAGCGTGACCCGGTGCATGGACAGGATAAGTGTACCCTACTATGCATGCATCATTCATCATGCGAATTCACAACCAGTCAAAATGTCACAATGGGGAACAGGACACAATCGGCAAAATCACAGATGAGACGACCATACTGGCAACCAAAGATCTATGATAGCGGAAAAATAGTGAGTTAAGACACCGACAGATCGTTTAGTAATGCTGAGCGTAAAACTTATGTAACGTCGATTTCAGTCGTTCATCCTTATAACTTTGTCGGAGCAGTTTGTGTGTTAGGAGAACACCCCTGTTAATGAAGTTCGTACAGTGTGAACATACACGAGTGTACTTCATTAACTGAGATATGTAAACGCCATACGATTGAGCAGATGGTATGTTACTGTGGAAAAATGGGAAGGTGACAATTGAAAAGTTAAAATCATTTCTAGCTTGAAGTCGTCAATCTGCATGAATATCGAGGAAATATCAAGATATGTAGCAGGCCATCTACTGTTTGTAGTATCCTTAATCTCAAGTTCATTAGGATATATGAGATGTAAGCACTCATTGAAATGTGGGGCGGGTTATTGAGTGACAGAACATCATCAATATATCTGAAAGTAAAATTTGAGATCTTTGCAAGATACTTTTTCTTTTTGTCTTTGAGAAGTTTGTTTTATAAATTCTGCTTCATTTGAGTACAAAAAAAGTTAATGAATAGTAGATCACAATAAGTAACCATGGTCCTGAAATATTAATCCACCAAACTCAACAAATATGTTGTCGACCAAAAAGTCCAGCATTAGTCGATGCATTGGTTGTTGGAATCAGTGTTGTTCTTCACAAAGTAAGATTTTTTATTACCTAAAACGAGGATTTCTACAGAAAAATTGTAAAGATTGGGATTGAAGATTTTGGAGTAGATCTTTAGAATGTTTTTGAATACACATTTGATTGACACCGCTGGTTGAATCATCTCAGTAAAATATATCTGAAGGCCATATTTTACTGTAGAAAGAATGGTGAAAAGAACTTTAGAAATATTTTAAGTTTTGCATCTTGACGACCCTGCTATATATCATTCTTTATGAGGATTTTTGTGAAGTTTAGGTTTCGAGTATAAAGATGGGAGATTTCATCGTTAATTTTTATTGTTTATTCTAAAGGAGAAAAGGACTGATATGTAATATTATTTTTAGATTTATATCTCGAATTTGACATGAGCGGTCATCTCAGTACCAGAATCGAACGAGACGATTTGTACTTTGAAATTATAAATTTCCCCCACTTATCAGCAATATACCAACTTCACCTGCATGTGGGATACACATTTTCCAACTCATTCGGTATTCAAGAGCTTGCAGCTGCTACTAATACTTTATAAAACGTCACCAGTGTCTGAGCAGAAAGTTGATGAACCAAGGTTTGTCAAAGAACATCTCGTCCTTATTCTAAAAAAGTCCACCGGAAGATACCAAAACCTTGTTGATAAATATTCCGTTTCAACTTCACAAATAATACATGATGGTCTTGAAGTATAGATTCTATGTATTGACGTTGTTTATCATCTTAATTACGTGTTATAGTGTTCTTTTTATTTGTCTTTGAATATTTTTAACCTTTACTGTTTAGTCCATTTTTGGTAATATACTTTTGACGTGGCTCGGTATTTATACATCCCGCCATTGTGTTATTGTGCTATGGTCATATTTGTCTATAGTGTGTCTATATGCCATTTTGTTTTTCTTTGTTGAAATAGTTATTTGTTTTTCTTGTGATTTCGATTATAACACAATGTTGAAGGCTGCACCCTAATTTTTGACATTTTTACCTATTATGTCTGTTTCTTTTGTTCACACATTGTTATCAATATAATGGAATTCCATGCGACTGTCATACAAGTGAGAGGTTTAGCTAGCTATAAATCCAGGTTTGATCCACTATTTTTTACATAAGGAAATGCCTGTACTAAGTCTGGAATATGACAGATGTTTTCCATTCGTTTGATGTATTTGAACTTAAGATTATGCCAATTGATAAAAGACTTTCCGTTTTGAATTTTCCTTGGAGTTCGGTATTTTTATTAATTTACTTTTTTCTTCGTAAGTGATGATGGGGTATATGTTCGATTCCAAGGTTTGCTGTGAATTCCAAGTTATTCAGTGAGACATTCCACATAACTGTTTGAAGCTTTGTCTGCTTTATAAATAACATGTTTCTCGTGAAGAGAGGATAAATCATCGACAATATCGGGATGCTGGAAAGGATCCGAAACCCATAAGCTCATTGTACATTGGTTAATCTGGCGTGCATCCATGAGTAACCTGAAGTTCTTAATCCAATTAATGGGCTAGGGAATTCGATAGTGTGGGCTTTTGGCTAGCAACTATTTAATTTGTACATTGTTTACGATGCCAAGGTCTCCAGTTATAACATGACCAGCGTGATTATATTTGTATGAAAACAATACACAAGAGCAATCGAGAGCTTTTAATTTTACATCTCTGAGAGTGAGGGTGTTTAATTTCTCTTGTGGTTGACAATTTTGAAGCAATAGGTTTAGTGTAAGTAAATGAAATGACAGGTGTGGTTTTATCTTTAATGTAATCAGGTTTTCTGCACAGATTGTTGCTGGGAAATAATGCTTATACTGAGAGCATCAAAATCCTTATTAGCAAACTCTACATGAAAAAAATACGTCATCTTTAGGAGTAGTTGTAACTGGTTTGAAAAGCCAATGGTTAGCAATGTCCATAATGATTGGAACCAATCTGTTCTTAACAGAATGTGTATCAATAATAAAAGTTTTACGTACCTCTTGAAATAGCGAATTGATCTTTGATAAAGGCATGGAAAAGAGTTGACTTAGAATATAGTGAATTCTCAAATAGTTATCAAAGATACCAGGATTATAATTTAATACGCCAGACGCGCGTTTCGTCTACATAAGACTCATCAGTGACACTCAGATCAAAATAGTTATAAAGCCAACAAGTACAAAGTTGAAGAGCATTGAGGACCCAAAATTTCTAAAAGTTGTGCCAAATACGGCTAAGGTAATCTATTCCTGGGATTAGAAAATCCTTAGGTATATGAACAGAGGATAACAAACGCTATAGACACAGGGTAAACTGCAGGTGGTGTATATGTTCGATGACCGTGACTCCTATTGTGTCGAACAGAGGTGTTGAACAATTATAATTTGTTGATATCACTACATCTTGGACTAATAAATACATACACAATCAATTTTGTAATTGCATCCGTAAGGAATAGCTGTTCCCAACCCTCGAATCCAAAAAACTTCTATTTGTAAGCGATATGGTGCTCTCATTGTGGGATCATTTATTGAATGATAGATTTTCGCTATACCTTGCTTTTTTCTATAAACCAAAGACGTTTTGATATCATTGTACACATGCTCAACGGACGTAATCGAATATTGCACTCTAACATTAGCCACTGAACGTCTACATTGATTTCATATAGCAACTTCAAAAATAGTTCAATTAAAACAAAATTTGTGCAAAAATTCAAGTATAAGAGAAGAATACACAAAAGAGTTTATATTTAAAATCGTTAATAAGTGAACCAATAGTTATTACATAAGAAATAGACTAATAAAATGGTGACGTAAAGATTTACAACTAACCTGCGAATATAAATCTTAAATTGAAGGACTCAAAGAAAAACTTTTTATCTTGGTTGCTGTGTTAGCAACAAAACCAAATACCAAATAGAACATCACTGATTAATAGGTTTAGTAAAATGAAATATGATTAACACTGAGCATGACTTAAAAAGATGTTAGAATCGGGACTAGCTTTTCGAAAGACTTACCGAGGAGTCGACGAGTAGCGGTAAAGGCAGTAATAGTAAAGGCACCACAATAACAATCAGAGTCCGTTTAACTTCCCACAAATCCCTTAAAACACGTGTGCATCCCATTATTGTAATGTTGACAAATGATGTTCGTTACAAAATAATGTTCACCTATTTCAGGTGATAACAATAATAGTATAAAACTTGTTAATGTACATATTGTAGTTGATAAATTTTATTGACACTCGAATACGATTCATTTCTATCTATAAAGTAATATATTTAGAATGATTCACAAGTAGACAAAGTGTATTATTAAAATTGTCAGAAATATGGTTTGACTCAGTATTTTGTTTGACAGAATTCAAAGTTGTTATTACTTTTTATAATTTGGAGTTCAGTTCTGTTGTCTATTAGCCTGAGTTTTTAATTTTAAACACGGGTCATTGGTCAATAAAAACTAATGAGTAAATAACCTAACAACATTCTACATCTTTTTAAGGGAGTCCTATTTGAAAGCTACTGAAGAAAAGCGATGCAAACGCACGTAATTTGCATAGTATTATTTTCATTAAGTCTGGAACATCGTCAGTTTTATTATGACAAGATGATTAATAAAGAATCATATTGTCTTTTTATCTTTCTGTTTTAGTAATATTTTTATGGACAGAAATAGTAATGAGAATACTTGATATATTTTTTTTAAATCCGATCATCATATATCTAAAGAGGGAAAACGAAGATTCGTTAATTAAGGTGGTACCCAACACCTTCACTAAAATTAATTTGGCTCGTTTAATTTTCATAAAATTTTGACAAAGTATTTACTTTGACCATTTGACAAAAATATAAAAATTTCAAAAAATTTGAACCAACCAATTTATCAGAAAAATTAGACTGGTTATATAGCAGTTTGACAAACACTAACTTTGATCATTGAGAAGCTTAATATTCCCTTAACAACACAACGTAATTAAAACGTTTAGCTGATTTTACTCCCTTTTACTTGAGTTATCTCCCTGTAGTGTTAGGTACCACCTTAATCTGGTGAAACGTTACTTATTTGCAGAAGATTATGGAGTCAAAATGCTGTGGTATAATTAATTGTTCAAAAGACAAATATCCATCAGAAACCAAAGGACGTAGATGTAAGAAACTGCTGATGTAGATTTAAATAATGTAAAAAGGGAAAATGGTTTATCTTAATATATTGTTACTTTCACATCCCCAGTTATGAATCTGGAGTTCGGAGCTCATCTTAGAGAGGAATTTGTACCTAATTTTCTGTTGTAAGGACTTGTACTTTAATAGGTAATAAATGTTAGCAGGAAAATTATAAAATACTAAGATACAGGAACAAATGGAAATCATCATTTGTTTCCAATTAATTATTCAGATGTTTTTCAGTTTAAAAAGTTATCATTCGTCATATGTGTTGTCTCTCTGTTTGTTATGTAAATTATATGGATAGTGTAGGCACTCTACGACTCGTTCATTTAGCGAAAAAATATCTTGTATCGTCTTTTAGCGACGGAAAGGTTCGAAAACCGATGCCGGTTACTAAAATATATTCAATACTTCATCCAAAGAACGTTAAGGTCTTATCCTTATTTTAACAGTTCCCACAATTCCATGAGTTTGTAACAGTCAGTTTTATCAATGGTTTTTAACCATTCATATGAAAGAAGGTCTGGAAAGGATGGGGGTCTTTCATTTCTTTATTCCTTGAATTGTTAGGTGATTTTTCTCTATTCTTTATATGTTTTGCCCATTATTCTCTATTCTTTATATTTTAGCACCCCATTATTCTCTATTCTGTATTATTTTGCCCTATTTTTCTCTATTCTTTATTTTTATGGCGCTATATTCTGCACTTTTTGTCCATTATTCTCTATTCTGTAAACCCCATCCAGACCCTCATGAAACAGAATTAAAATAATTGATGTTACTTAGAATGTTAGACTTTATTCATAAGAGTTATCTCCCTAAACCGATGTGTATTTCCTTACATAAATTCTGAAAATTTATTCCTTCATATCAGTTTCTTCTGAAAACCAGACTAGTTTTATTTACCTATGAAATAAATGTGTTTCTGAGATGGACAACTTTTTTCTACTTTCATGCTTATAAGATTATTCATGTTGGATGTAATACAACTGGGACACTTTAAATATTTCAAGAACAGAAAATTCTGAAAAGCAACAAATAATAGAGGAGAATATCGACTAGGCAGGGTTCGGAAAAAAATGTTGATTAGGAATTTTGAATCAGCGACGGCCCTTGTTAGTTTCTGCAGTGTGCAATTCTTAATACACCCATGCTTATAAAATAAAATTACCAATATAGTATTCTCTTTTCTCTCTACAAAACCATATCAAAGGTCTTTCATACTTTCAAAACTTTCTTTTTAGGTCTGAATATTCCTAATATTAAGACGTTGCCTCAACTCAAAAATGGGAAGAGGGTTGATATTAAGAACAACCAATTTAAACCTGCACCGTTTTAAAATACATGTTCAAAGTATTGGAATTTAATGTTTTGTTTCTTAGAGAATTTAGTGTCGATGTAAAAAAAAAAACAGTCTATTTAAAATTTATTCACAACTTTTCTTGACGCGGAGAATATGAGGTCGACATATTAGATGCCCATTTGCACATGGCTGATGGTCATAAGATGACTCTTTTGACTTCTATTTGTCGTTGGGTCCCTATCGCGTTGACACAAACCCAATATATCACATTATTTATAATTTAATTGACTAGGATTGTCAGTTTTCGAACGTAACGTATGAAATTGGATATGTAAATGTCATACGATGGGACAGAGAGTATTTTACAGCAGAGAACTGGGAAGTTGACAATTGGAAAGTTTAAATCATCGGGGGTGTTATTAATTCTAGTTTGAAGTAGTTCATCTGTGTCAATATCGAGGATAAGATCAAGATATGAAGCAGACCGTCTAATATTGCCGGTGTTTTCTTTACTTATCTCAATTCACAGGAATATATAGATGCAGGCACTCACTAAAAGTGTGTTATTGAGAAACAGGAAAAGATCAGTATATCTGAAAGTGAAATTAAAGACCTTTGCAATATGTTTTTCCTTTTTGTCTTTGAGACGGTTTTGTTTGAATTCTGTTTCATATGGGTACAAAAACAAGTCGGACATTAGAAGTGTACAATCAGTATCCATTGGCACACCGACTTTCTGTCGAAATACCAATCCACCAAACTCAACAAAATGTGTCGATCAAAAAGTCCAGCATTTTGATGATATCATTCTCGGTGTATTTTTATCTAGGAATCAGTGCGATGTTTAACAAAGTAAGATTTTTCATGACTTTAAAGGTTTTTAAAAACATGGAATTTTTATAACAATATCAAGTAAAATGTTGTGCATACCATATATATATAATAGCCATATCTATGGCTATTATATCTATGTGCATACAAAGCTTGGTACTTCAAAACATTCCATACCATTATCTTAGCATTTAGTAGATATAAGAAGATTTGGTATGAGTGCCAATGAGACAACTCTCCATCCAAGTCACAATTTGTAAAAGTAAACCATTATAGGTCAAAGTACGGCCTTCAACACGGAGCCTTGGTTCATACCGAACAGCAAGCTATAAAGGGCCCCAAAAATGACTAGTGTAAATCAAAAAAATCAAACTCTAGGCGAGTTTCACAATTTGAGAATTTATAGTTATAAAGAACGAAAAATTAATCTCATACAGTATTGGTCTTTTTGGTTAACACATGAACTTTTAATCTGAAGGAATAGCAACATTGACGTCTCTGTTAATCTTAAATCTCCTACATACACTTCCCTCGTACACAAAATCGTAATCCCCTCTCTACAGCTAGCTATTTCTCTCTTTTATACCAATCTATTTGCCTTAGTAGCCCGATTACAAATATGGTTAAATGACTCCTAACAAAGAAATAATCAACCGGAGCTAGGGCAACCGGAGCCCGGAGCAGAGGTCAACCGGAGCCAGGAGCTGAGGTCAACCGGAGCACCTGTATAACCAGAGCAACGTACGGGGCACCAGATTAACACGATCAATTTGACATTTAACAAATAAACTCTTAAAAATCTTGAAGGCGATAAAAATAGATTGTAATGTAAGTAATCTTATACAATAATAATAAAACCCACTGACGTAACATATAAAAACGTTACAATACTATGGCAAGCCGTTTTACCATTTATTTTAACTTCAAGATATATAATAAACTTTATAAGATATCTCATATAGTTTATAAGATATCTCATATAATTTATAAGATATTTCATAAAATTTTCTTTACATGATATCTTATAAATTGTATGAGTTATCTTATAAACTATACGAGATATCTTATAAACTATATAAGATATCTTATAAACTATATAAGATATCTTATAAACTATATAAGATATCATATGAAATATATAAGATATATTATAAAATATATTATATGAGATATCTTGAAGTTGAATAAATAGTAAAACGGCTTGCCAGACAATACAGTTGGAAGGATATATCAAATACAAAGCTAGGTTAAGGACCTTGAATCAAATACACATAATTGGAGAGTGCAACGCTCTACCCGCGTTATAGAAACCCAGCCCGTTACTATTTGGAGATCTGTGCATAGGCGACCTTATGAAAGGCTGAATATCTGATCCAATGCATGAATACGTTCTTGTTTAGTGGCAGTCAAAATAACCCATTCCCACCAGTCTTTACACCAACTTTCCAGATACCACAAATGAATAAATAATTTAATCAAACAACAAGCAAGCAATATTTACTTGATCATGTTCCTTCTCGTTTTGGAGATATAGTTAGTACTTAGTCAAGAATTTAGCAACCGCATAGGGACTAACTCTGTCACTCATGATCGTATTGCAGATTTGTTTTGAGCTGTAGTTATTGACTAAAATTTATAAGCACCCAAAAAGATGGGAACTGATAGATTCCTGCAAATATTTATAATTCCTTTTTACGCAAACCTTTCCAAGTTAAAATTTCCTGTGCATAGTCTTTCTTTTCCCTTTACTTTAATTCCCATAACTTGCATTGAAGGCCTTAAAAAATATATATACATATATTTGAAAAAACCATAATTAAGTATATACAGGACTAAATTATGGAAAGCTAAATAATAAAATATATTATTATTTAAGATCATTATGAAAAGACATAAAAATAATTAACGTCTAAGGTCAAAGGGAGATAAGTTTTACCCTTTAAAGCAAAGGAAAATGGGAAAAGCGTAGTAAAGCTGTACTATTTTGGGAATATACAAAAGATTTCACAGTACTTCCCTTTTTGCAATAGTAGAACCGTGGTCTGACATACCATTAAATGTCCGTATATTTCTTTGAATTCCGTGCATCAACTACCACCATATACTGATCAAATGTCCATGAAGCTCCGGCTTTGAATTCCGTACACCAACTATCACCATATACATATCAAATGTACATGTAGCTTTTTGAATTCCGTTCAGTAACTACCACCACTATATGAAATGTACTGTATGTACTCTCGAGCTCACATCTAACTGTATTTTATAGGCACAACTAGCTAGAAATTTTAAATTGTTTGAGGTTCAAATCTATACATACTAGGAAAATCATTGTCGTCTATATTTTGTTTTAGCATTTATTTGAGGGGTAATGTCTTATTTGGGTTAGCATATCTATGTGTAATTTATAGCACAAAGTCCTAGAAATCGGTGTTGAGCTCACTCGTTTTTTTACAATCAACAATTAATTGGCTTATGTTGTCCCTGTTTTGAAACTTAGTTTTTCATTGATCAAGCCTAATTCTATTGATTACAGTCTACTTTAATATGAATTTTGAAATCCTTCCAGAGTTGGACATCTAGTAAGAATGAAAGAGCTTGTCTTCCTCTAACTCGCATAAGGGACAAGTGGCCGGGTTTGTACTACCCATATATTCAATTTTGTTTTATTTGCTTGTAAGAGGTAAGTCCCAATTCTAGTTTTTGCTATAGCTTTCTTTGTTTCCCCTGTAATTTCGGTGGCAATTTTACAAACTGGATATATTTTCCATATACTAATAATAATAAGTGTCAATACAAATACGATTTAAGGTCGACTTCTCTGTACTAAGTGAACTGAAGTTATTGTTCCAATATTTGTTAATAGCAGATCTGACAATTTGTTTTCATTTGACTTTTATTGTGAGACTAGCTAGAAGCTCTTCCAAGTTAGGTAAACATGGTTAAGTTATATTAAACTAGTATATTTCAAGTGTAATGAAATGATTCCATTTACATATTTCTATTCCGTACTGACGCAGCAAAATATCCCTTAAGTTTCACGCCAGTGATTTTCAAACTGAGCACAAGAACTCGGAGTGTACAAGGCTTAATTGCATTTTATGTAGCTCTGAGTCTATAGGGAGGGCGCCAAGTAGTGAGTATACTGCCACTGATGATGTTCATGATGAACCGTTTTAAAAATGTTTGAAAAGAATTAGCAAAAAATTACAAGTCTGAAGTCGGTAAACTTGTTCTTTATGTGCCATTCAAATGTGAAATTTTTACTAGCGTCCTATATTATGGCATTTTTTAATGAGAGATCAACACAAAGAAAAAATGGAAAAAAAGCAAGAAAGGGCACTGACTGATTTAATATTTGATGATCACAAAAACCATCAGTAAATATGACTCCCCCCCCAAAAAAAAATATGATAACCTAACTGAGTTAAAAAATCTGGTTTTCCATCATTCAAATTCGTAGACAAAATGCTATGACAGTAGAAGTTTAAAAATGTACATTTTTTAGTCGGTTAAAAGTCCTGCAGAGCTTATTATTCCTATGTTATCATATGTTTATGATGAACCGATTTTTTTGTTTTATGCCGGAATTGAAAACCGGAATAGATTCCGAAACCTAGTTATTTATAAGGGAGATTATTAGCACAAAAAAACTCATAATCATGGCAGACCAAACAAAAGTCGACCAGTTTAAAAATTTGACTGGTGTAGACGATGAAAGGGCAAAATTTTATATTGAATCAGCTGGTGGTAATGTAGAGGTTCGTACAAAAAGCCTTCCCCTTTCCCCCTAAATTAGGAGTAGTCCCGGACGCCGGTCTCTGTTGCTACATGAAATTTAAAATAACGCTACCACTGCTTTAGGTCGAACGACATGAATTGTTTTAGCCAGGTTATTATGCGAGTTGGGGAAATGAAAAATGAAAACGAATAAAAATGTTCCGTCTCCATTTTTTACAGAATTGTTTTACCATAATAAAAAAAATTAAGGAAACAACACATAGAAAAACCACAGAATCTCACAAATTACCATGTACAGAACACTGCAGAATATCTGTATATTTTAAAATTTTTGTTAAAATAAAATATTTTTTTTACCTTATCATTGCACAATATAAGCAAATTAATTCACGGATCACCCAGGAACATATATATTGACGGGACTTGACACTACCTAATTGTAGCCGATTTTATCGTCAGGTCATAGGTAATAAAGATACGATATGGAAACGGACATGTGTTAAAAACGTACTCGCTATTATCCTAATAATGTCTGATAATATCAATAAAATGTCATTCAAACTAGTTTTACAGTGATGCCAGTGTATCAAACTTGTATTCTGTCACTTCAAATTTGTTATAATCGCATTCATTTTATCACAGAATGCAAACAGGGTAATAAAAAAATGGCGCCGATTGGCTTCCCAAATTTAAAAACATTATAAAACACTTCACATCAAATAAATCACACTTATTTTGGTCATTTTATATGACAAAATGTATCCATGGTATCTATGGTAAAACTTTTATTTATTTATGATTAGAATTATATGGTTAATTTATTGAGCAGTTCCGATAGTTTTTCAGTCAGACGCCACCAAAATCCATAAATAACGCAAATTCTCGTGGAGTCCGAGATTTTATCAATTTTATACTGAAAAGCCTATCAGATTCATTTCCCATTAGATATACTGTTCCCAGGATCACCTGAATTTGGCGATCACAATACTGGTATACACCTTATTGCTATTCATAATATACTGTGACACTTATATTTCGGCGTGGTATGGCGCCTGCCGTGTTTTCTTGACGCCCTGCCCTTTTTAGGAAAAAAATTTGGCGCCATGCCCTTTTTCTGTCGTATTTTAGAACGCCCCGCCGTAATTTAATATCGGTTCTGCAATTCATCTTTTAGCAAGACCATTTCGAGTTATTTCCCTTGGAAGGAAATCAAAATTTTAATGGCCAACATTTTATTGAATTTTGTAATGTTTGAACAGTTTTGAAGCGACAGAGTACAAATACTATTCATGATTGAATCTAACAGGCTAACAGGGACAACATCGATTTGTACCTCTACGAATTTAAAATGTAGACAACTGAAAAGGGAACCAGGCGACCGTTTGAGTTATAATTTTACGATGCATGGGATGAAACATTACCACTGATAATTTACGTAAACAATCTGATGTTTGTTTATATTTTCTATTTCTACTATTCGGTCGGTCGAGACATCAAGTTGGGTGTGAATTTACGACGGCTTTCATACTGTTGTTATCTTAGGCCAAAATTAAAAAAGGGTTTGTTTGCCATAGCCCGACCGACCCAATTGAAACCCTCCCGACTGTAAAGTTTTTTATTGAAAAAAAATCGTTTTTTTTTTGTTTTTTTTTAAATCATATTTATGATTTCCATATTTTTTTTGGTTCTTTTCCGTATCTGGTCATCTTTTTCTCCTCCACATCGGTCAAGGTTGCAAAGTGGCTTTGAACGTCTACCTGCATATACTCGTGTAGTGTTCTAGAATTCCCACGTGGGCACGTAAATTAAATTACAGAAACTTCCTATTCAGGCAGATCAAACGGTCCAAGAAACAATTGTATTCTTTTATTTCAATCAAAGTCTCAAAGCAAGATCGTTGTTGTTGGTGAAAAATCATGCAGTGGTTCTGAAGTCTAGGGGAGGGAAACGTGCACATGTGTTTCGAGATCACATTCATTAATACTCTTGATAGCTAAAAAAGGGAAATCCGAGATTTAAAGTATGCATCTGATCTAGACGCAAAAAGATTTAATATCCAGACCTCAAATTTGTGGTTTTTAGCGTATAATATTATCACTTTTTTGTGCCTATACATTTGAATTACTGATGTTATGTCACAAATAGACATGGGTCAAACTAAAATTAATATATTTAAAAATAAAATTAAAATATTCCATCAAATGTTTTGTATATCTAGATGAACATGACCATGATATCATCATGACATTGCATTATCAACACAATCACAAGCTAGTTAGACAAAACTAATTATTTCATAGGAAATAACAGAGTTCATAATTTCAAATTGAACTACATGTATAAACATGCGATGAAAGGAATAACAAAATTATGAAAACATTTTCAAAATAGTATGAAATTAAGGGAAAGTTCATTAAACTTGTGGGAAAGTAGTGAATTTTTGATACCAACTTTCCGTGGAAAGTTGCAAATCCTAGAACACTGCTCATGGTTTAAAGTGCTAAACTGACTTGGATGTCCAGATATGGACGCTAACAACAATGTTCAGTACAAATTGAAAAGAAAATTAGCAGCTGTAGAGGGCGAACCTGGCCCAGAAGAGCAAGTCACTCTATGTTCCAGCATATTTGTCTTACAAAAAAAAAAAAACCCTACCTACCAACCCAATCTTTTTTATGGCACTTGGGCTATGGCAAACCAACATATTTTTAAATGTGGCCTTAATAAAATTAAAGTTAAGAATATAGCTGATATAGTTTGAATAGTACAAAATCAACAACGTTTCAATAATAATAAAAAAAAACCAGATGGAATATAAGATTAAAAGCTGCAGAATATGTATAGTAAGTCTTGCTATACAAGGTAGCTTTGATAGGGATAAACATGCAAGATCCAAAAGGTATTTGGCACTTCTTTTGTGCATCTAAAAGCAATGCATTGCATATGCTCTTGGTCATGCAAAGTCCACTTTCACAACAGTCAACACCTTCTTAGACAATTAGTCTCAGTGATTCAGTATTAAAGTTTATAACTGGAGTTATTTATAGAAATGAGGCAGTTGCACAATGAACATGATCAAAATTCTATTAGCTGAGTCTAGAAGTGATGATTGTATTACAAAATGGAATTAATTTAACAACCTAATATGCATATCTTTATTTCTTACCAATAAATATGAAACAATGGTATATTCGATTAAATCCCTATCCATTACAGTGCCTTTATATCTATGTAAAGAGTGCCCTTAAAGTGTACTAGCCAATCGTGCTAAGAGTGCCCTCTGAGAAAAAAAATTACCCTGCCCTTTTCAAAAGCTGCAGGAAACACTAAACTCAGAACAGGAGATTGGCAAATTTTGGTCAGGAATAAAGACCTCATGTCAGGGGGGTTTATAATTGAATTTTGTTTTGGCTGTTAATGTTGCTGTCTGATTCTTAAATAATGAAATTTGTTTTCAGCATCCAAACCTTCGGATCTATGTTTTGACAACAACATTGCATTTTTGTATCAAATAGCGATATATTTCTTGTAGAAAAGCTTTCTGTCTTCATCATGTTTATGGAATATCAGTTAAGACATTTTAAGAGTATGATGAGGATCAAAGAAAACATTTTCTGAATTTCCAAAAATAAAATAAAAATTGAAATCATACCTAGTGCTTCTGCTTATGATTTTTTAAATATATATGTGTAGAATTACATATAATAACATTGAAAGCAAGGAAAAGAAAGAAAAGATACAAAACACACACACACACACAGTAACACTAGTGCTGATTTATTGATACAAATGAACAATTTATTCTATAATACATGTAATATAGGAAAGAGTTATCCTTCTTCATATGAAGTTCTTCAACCAAATCACTAACCTAGATTAGAATATAGCATGAAAGAAATATAATTTTATATGTTTTTGGCAATCAAACTGCCATGAACATGACAACAACAAATAAAAAAAATCACTAAACAAAAAGAAGGATAGACATCAGAAGAAAAAGATAGTTACAAACAACAGACCACAAAAACACTAAAATGAAAACTAAAGATTAAGCAACATGATCCCCACCAACGTCTGTGGATGAATTCAGATGCTCTCAAAATAGTAAGCAGTTCTTGTTATACTAGTGGCAACTTTCATGTTGTTCATTGCAAGTAAAAATCTGTTGGTAAGTCATCACATTCAATGACAAGTACTAAACAACAGAATGAGGCCAGGATTGTGGCTAGGACAAATAAAACATATCTGTGTTCATATGAGACACATATATTCAAGTCATAATGACGTAAAATAATAATCATGATAATTGAAAAATACTTTTTATTTACATTTTGGAAGACAAACTTTCAATAGATATAAGAAGATGTGGTATGAGTGCCAATGAGACAACTCTCCATCCAAGTCAAAATTTATAAAATTAAACCAATATAGGTCAAAGTACAGTCTTCAACACGGAGCCTTGGCTCACACCGAACAGCAAGCTATAAAGGGCCCCAAAAATTACTAGTGTAAAACCATTCAAACAGGAAAACCAACGGTCTAATCTACATAGATATAAAAAACAAGAAACGAGAAATACTTATGAACCACATCAACAAACGACAACTACTGAACATCAGATTCCTGACTTAGAACAGGTGCAGACAATTGCAGCGATGACTTTATTTTTGCAAATTGAACTGAATCACTGCATAAGTATAAGTATGGATAAAACTTAAAACCAACCCTTCCCATTTTCATGATTATACCAGAAACATTGCATATTTTTCACCTTGATGAATTGATGAATTGTTTGTATTTTATTTGTTTAGTTAGCTGTATCAAGCTTTTATGAAGAAGATGGTGATGATGATATGGTACAAGCACCAGTTTCCCAACCAACAGTCCAGAAATCTACACAGCACGGGGCCTCAGGGCCACCAAAACAGCCATCAAGGTAATGTTCCCTCTGTGAGTACATGTACTATGATGTCACAGGTTCAGCAAACACCAAAAACAGACATCAAAAATACCTGTACCAGTCTGCCATGGTAAACATGTACAAGGTAACCTATGTATATTGCAAAGGAAAGTTTCTTACCTTTATCCCAGTCCATTCATACCGTCATTACGTCCATTTTTGCTGATCTAGTATACAATATTGTTTAGGGACCAGCTGAAGCCCGCCTCCGGGTGTGGGATTTTCTTGCTGTGTTGAAGACCCATTGGTTTCCTTGGGTTGTTTTCTGCTGTTTGGTCAGGTTGTTATCTCTTTGACAAATTCCCCGTTTCCATTCTCTAATTTATCATCACATTACAGAACTTAACTCCTGGTGATTGATTTAATGTTTAACTTTTTCTTGTCCTGAATAATTTATTTGAATGAATTTGCCACTGGGTGTGTGAAAACAACAGTCAATCATTCAATCATCTAACATGTAGCCTCTACACAGGTAATTATGTACATATTCCTGTATATAGACCATTCAATCATCTAACATGGAGCCTCTACACACAAACATGTATATAGATCATTCAATCATCTAACATGGAGCCTCTACACACAAACATGTATATAGATCATTCAATCATCTAACATGGAGCCTCTACACATGTATATTATATACATGTTCATGTATATAGACCATTCAATCATCTAACAGACTAACATGGAGCCTCTACACATGTATATTATATACCTGTTCATGTATATAGATCATTCAATCATCTTACATGGAGCCTCTACACACGTATATTATATACATGTTCATGTATATAGACCATTCATAAATTTTGACCTTAAGATGTCTTTTCTAGTGTTTCTGTTGGGGCAACTGAGGAGACCTTAAGGTTACAGTCACTATCTATATAGATTTAGTTTCAGGTCCATCAAATCAGACATAAAAGTTATAGTTCAAGTCTGTATATAACTTCTAACTTGGTGTCTAATGATCACCAAAACAGACATCAAGGTCACAATTGATGAAAGCATAAGGAGGATTTTTTTTATAGTTCATCATGTGGTTTTCTTTTATTTGCTATGAATTTTCTACATATATTTGTTTAAAGTATAGAACAGACTTGTGTTTCAAAGTAAAAGTTCTTAGTATGAATAGTACTTCTTATCACTGTGTCCCTGTCTAAGTCAATAATACATCAGCAATGTTTTTGAGCTTATTTTGAAAAATGAACAAAACTGACTGCTTATTATGAAATATTATTGCACAATTCTACTTCTATTAATGTTGAATTGTCAAAATTGTAGCTACTTGAAAAAGAAAATTTAACAATCTCCAAATTAATTTATCTTTTATATTTCTATTGCCATTCTCTTGAAAATCCGTATTTTAATATCTAGGTTTGCCACAATAGCTAATTACCAAAAAGAAGGTGACAGCTCAAGTTCAGATGAAGGACAGGCATTTTATGCAGGTGGATCTGAAACCAGGTAAATATCTGCATCTACATTAAATTTAAACAGCAACAGGCTGTAACTAACTAGTATTTAGAGTATGTCTGAACTCATGTTTATCTGGGAACAGTCATGAAACTTGTGTAACATGAAATAGTGTCAGACTATGATTCAATGTCAAAAGGGACAAATGAGGGAATATAACAGTTTTTCATATAGTGTTAAAAAAAAAATGATTGGAGTTTATGAAACAGGCTCACATTTTCATTTATTATTGCTTTAATTTTAAATCCAATTATTCAGACCAAAGTGCTCAGACAACAAAAATACCAAACAAAATGTATGGACTGTCTTGAACTTGCATTGAGGTGTGTGCTTTCCCACTGTGTTCAAGGCCTCCTGTGATTTTGAGATATTTAGTAGAACCAAAAGCACTGCTACATTTGATTTTGGCTTTAACAAGCGCATGTAGGTATTTGAATCATGAATTAATTCATCATATATATTATATGTTGCACCAACTGGAAGTCAAATTCTAAATATTGATAGGTTTATTTTTATACAGCAGTTTCTTAAATTGCTTTTATATTTGATGTCCCATATTTATCCATTGTTTAACAATCACATTAATAAATACAAACAATAATTTATTATTTACAGTATTTTGTGTAATAATGGAAATGGAACAGGGGGGAAAATATTGTGAAATTTTGAAACCATGGAAATTTTTTTATCATTAATTTCAGGGCACGTATCACAGAAGATGGAATAACAGTGAATGTTTTTTTTTCTGAAATTATTTATAGATCTTGTTTAATTTTATGTACATGTATCAGGTAAGTTATAAAAACTCATAGCAAATATCTGCCATGCCAGCCATTTAGACTTATAAGGTTAATGTTTTTGTTTCAGTGGTCAGCAAGTTTTAGGACCATCCAAAAAGAAAAATAATAAAAAGATTGTAGAAGACCTGTTCCAGTCAGCAAAAGAGTATGTACATTTGTAATTTGTAGTTTTGACTAGTTACTGAAGTTGCTGGTATTAAGTTTATAGATAGGGAAGGAGAGGTTAAAAGCTAACAATGTTTAACCTGGTTAGAGTGAAATTTAAGTTTTCCCCAATCCACAAAAATAAATGAATCCATAGTATGTGTGCACAATACTTAGAAGTGTACATTGCAATCTTTTGTTGCATTGTATCAAAACATTATACAAGAGGGTGTGGATGGGGTTTAAAGATTAGAGAACAATGGGCAAAATGTGCTGAATAAATGGCAAAAAAAAAAGAATAGAGAAAAATAGGCCAAAAAATAAAGAATAGAGAATAATGGGGTGCTAAAGTTTAAAGAAAAGAGAATAACAGGTAAAATTTATATAGAATAGAGAAAAATGGTCTGAAAATAGAAATACAGAAATGAAGAACCCATCATTCAAACTCTCATATAAAAAAACTTTATATACAAATATTGATGCTTATATGTGATTACATTGAACCAAAGAAATGTAAAATATATGGGATGAAGATATTTTTGCTTGTATAATCTCTTATAAAATCTTTGTTCTCTTATAGCCAAGGTGAACAGACATTAAATGTTTGTCAATTTTTCATGCACCGCATTAGAACTTGGTCAAGTGAAATATTAAGACCATGATTTGTAAGGGAAAAAGTATATGTGAAGTAAAACCTTAAACTGTTTTGTATTAAATGTATTTTTTATAGTCATGGTGCAGAAGAAGTTGGAGAACCAGAAGCCAAAAAGCCAGCCGGTACTAAGTTTGCTTTTAGAGGAGCTGGTTACAGACTTGGAGAGACAGAAGAAGATCCAATAGATGTTGTACAGGGTGCTCCTATCAGAGACCAGGCTAGAAAGGTAGGAAATTAGGCTTTATGCACCCTCTTAACAAGGAGTGTACGAATAAATATGTAGGACTCTAAAGTGCGATGGGGACGCTAAAGTACGATGGTCACACTTAAGTGCGATGGACTGCGCTTAAGTGCGATGCCTCCATAGGCTAAAGTCCCATGGTCCGCGAAAGTATAGACGTAAGAAATGTAGTTGGATTATGACGTTAACAGTCGTTTATACAAACCAAAAATGAATATGCGGGAAGATAAATTAAGAATATTTGATTGACAACTTTTAAACCAAATGTCCATTACTTTATTTCAGACCTAACAGTGCTTTGTTGGCTGAAGAAAATGTGGTTTTTTTTCGAGTGCTGGAAGAAGGACTTGTAGCCTGCAGTCGACCATTTTACTATATAGATACAAAATAGTTTAAGCATAGGTATCCTGTATCCTGCTTCTATTGGAAGCCAATGGATACATTTAAATCATTGTTTACGTAGAAGTTTACTTTGCGGTCCCCGTTAAAATATTGTTAATTTTATTGAAAAGTAATGTCGGTAATATAAAGGTAAATGTTTTTAAGCGTAAATTATAAATTGTCGGCTAAAACATAGTTTGTACAGTGTAGGAAAATACAACATGTATTTGTACTTGTTACGAAAAAGGAGAAAGATTGACGAATATCACTTTTTTCTCGCATTTAAATTAAAGCTTCAAGCCTTGTACAAATAAAAGTTACTTATTCCGACAATGAACGCATTTTGTATTTGTAATTTTCAATGACAACTGTAAAGGGGGGTGTTCAGATTATTGATAGACTGTGTAAGCGGCAAGCTACACCAATTATCCAAATATTTAATACGCCTGAATTGTTAAAAATTCATTTAACAGGAAATACAGTATTTTGTGACACCTAAATTACCTTTTTAGCAATTATAACGTGGTCGGTCTTCTAAATTTAGAAACAATCACTTAAGCCTACCGGTAAATTATAAAGGATCTCACATATGTTAGCATACTAGCTTTTGCAAACAGACTATTTTTTTTAAATCCATGTATTTAAACATTTTAATCCCTCGAACCTTACCCTATTGGTCCATTGCATTTTAGTATGATATACCATTGTACTTTAGAAAACAAACAACCATCACACTTAAACGTGAGACACCATCGTACTTTAGCGTAGACCATCGCACTTTAGAGTACCATCACACTTTAGAGTCCTACATATATAATATATGAAGCAGATGAATTGTATAGGGTTAGTTATTATCTATAGAACAAATTGTTGTAAAGGAATTTGTAGGCATTGATTATTTTTCAGTAGAAAGACATACACTTTTTTGGACAAGGAAAGGGATAATGCCTGCTGATTCTCCCTTTTAAGGCAGTATTTGCCTTTATGCCCTCATATTAATTCTTCCAGAGTGGGACAGTTTATTATCTGATAATGTGGACATTTGAATAAACAAGCATTTTTTTCACTGCTATGTCATTCTTTAGCTGCTTCAAAATCAAGTCAATATATGTTTTTGTTTTTATTTGATATTGAAAGTGATTTAATTCAATTGAACAATTAATAGTCTTAGTAAATATAAACACAGCAGTGGAGGGAATAGTCTATTTGGCAATTACCAATTTGATTCTGTAATTACACAATTTTAACACAAGTTGTCTCCCTTTGATAATTGTAGCCTGTTTCTTAACAAGATAAGATTGTCCCTTCATAGTGTAAACTCAAAATTTTTATAATTGTGATTATTGAAATGTGAACAAAAAAATGGGAGATTAATTATTGCAATTTTTTTTTTATTATTGCGACACCGAACCTTTTCCACTTTAATATAGCAATAATAAAAACATCATAAAAATTTCTGAGTTTACAGTATGTAACACATAGAACTTGATGTCTACCATACATTCTGGTTATGGTTAATCCTCATGTTTATGCCCCAAGCACTATAAGCACAGGGATCATTAAGGTTCACCCTTGTCCATCAGTACATCCGTATATACGTGTGTATGTGCATCCCAAAATTGGTTTCCATTCTCTAACTTTAGTTTGCCTCAACCAAATGTTATCAAATTTATACATAATTCTTATATATGACCACCCAACACAAATCAAGTATGAATTAGTGTGGCGTCCCTTTAATAATGAAAAAAATGCTAAATTTGCACTTTCCACACTGTAACTTAACTTTGCCTCAACCAAATGTTATGAAACTTATACACAACATGCACAATGCTTAGCACCAAACACAGATCAAGTTTGAATTTGGGTGGCGTCACTTTCATTGTTTTTGAGTCATGTCCCTTTACAAATTGAAAAGTTGCTGAATTTTATGTTTCCGCATTAAAAACAAAGAAAACAAATGTTATCAAGTTTTAAAGAAAACAAAATGTCAATAGGTATGATTAATTAGTACATTGACTCTTGCATATTTACAAGCAGGGGCATCTGAGTCCCATGGTCACATTCTTTTATTTACAATAGTAAGTGGTGGATAATGAAATTTTATAAGAATTATATTTGTAACATGTAAATTTGTTTTCAGGTTGATATGATATTAAAGTTATGGAAGAATGGTTTCAGTATTGACAATGGACCTTTAAGAGATTTCAAAGATCCTACCAACAAAGAATTTTTAGATTCTATATCTAAAGGGTAGGTCCTGATCATGTTGGAGTTCCTAAGCATATATATGCATACAGCTTTTTATCAGGGTTACATTACAGCAAAAATGTATGATACATTGTATGTTATATACCCTGCACATAACACATGTTGTTCCATGCTGTTGCTCAGCAAATACATACAGATGGTTCTTCTTCTCCAGGGTTATAAAACCAAAAAAAATGTATAATATGTTGTTTCAAGGTTCCCTGTTTAGGAATCAGATGAATCTTTTCATTTGTAAATGATACTATAAATTGAGAAATTATTGTGTGCACTTATTGTAGCGATTGTTGAACACAAATAATGCTATCAAAATTTAAATTGCAAGTATTTATTTTTGTGCAAAGAAATGCTGTTGTAATTTTCGCAATTATAAAAACAGTAATAATTTCTGAATTTACAGTATAACATGATAAAATAAACAAAAGCACCAGTTGTACTATTAAATTCAAGAATTTACTCACTGGTATAAATTACCATATCATTCAGTACATATGCAGTGAATAAGTTATAGTTCTGTGGTTTATTATACCCCAACACCTTTGCATGGATCCTTGAACTCACCAAACCTCTGATGAGATTGATTATCAGAAAAATCTAAAAGTGGGGAACTTGTTGAAATAAAACTAATTTTTGTTGTCAGGAAAGTGCCATCATTTTTATCAGATCATCATCAAACTTGAATGAATATATCCTCTCATCAAAACCTAAGATGAGTTTGATAATCAGAAAAATCCAAAATGGAGTAAAGTTGATTTCGTAAGGGGTCTTGTAAACATTTCCCAAATAAATTATTGTCCCCAGAATGCAATCATACTTAGAAGTAGATGAAACTTTTGAGGTCCAAAATACTAAATTTTCCTTTGAGATACTGCCAAAGTTGATGCTCTCCATGAACCGTAGTTTTCATTTTTTTTTTATCTCGGTTAACTGTATTAAGAGCAGTCTAAACAGTTTTTTGATTTTCAATTGATTGAAAAGTGATAATTCCCTAATTACCATGGATAGGTCTAAACTTCATACAATACCAGCCAAGATAGTCTTCAAATTTGAAGTTTATATTTAGACTCTGAATAGTATTAGAAACATCGGTACTGTAACATTAATAAATTCCCCTAAAACTTCTGAACTGCATATCTGGTACTTTCATACATACAGGTAAAGATTTGAAAAAGTTATTTGATGAATCATCAGAACATTAATATTATGCTATAATGCAGCAACCATGTGAATAATAATTAATGCATCTATTGATTGATATGTAATTATATAAAATGTTGACCTGCATTTTAACTTACAGTGGTTTACAGGTATGAATAAGATGTATACTATCTATAAAGTATAATTGATATGTTACAAAAATGGCATGAAAATAAGGATATTGTTTGAAGTTTGCTGTTATAAAATTTTGGTAATCATTTCAAATTAAGGAATGTAACTCCCTCATACAAAGCTCTGATACCTTGCCTTGGGTATACTTAGGTCCTTTTTAGTTTGATCAGCTCATCAACGTTTTTATAAGTTTTCGTTTTTCAAATATTTTGGCCTAGAGCATCACTGAAGAGACATTTATTGTTGATATGTGCAGCTGGTGCAGTAAAATTGTTGCCGTTTATTAATATTGTTATTACAAGCGATTGTTGACTGAATATGCACAAAATAGGCTGTTAAAATTTACTTGAAACCTAGTCAATAAGGAAAATTCTGCAGGCTGTGGGAGATTTCGAGGAACATTTATCTTGTTTTTTTTTGCAGTCACTTAATTTTTTAATTATACATTAGTTGTAGAAGTGCAGTTGTACAAGCTGCACTTTTAAGCTTCTAGTAAAAATGTAATTAGTTTGTGATATTGTAGTACAAATACATTTCTTGGGTAACAATTTGTCTTTACTCTGGCTATTCAAACTTGCTGATTTAATTTTGATTTTACACTGAGGGAATTAAAATGATGATGATAAACATGTATATTCTATTTTTATCCATTTTCTCCCAAATTTCCTTTTTGCATGTGTTTAAATACTTTCAAAGTTCTCCCAGTCATCTTCACAAAATTTTTCCGTTATCTAAAAAAGCAGGAAATTATATCTTTGTTACTCATGTTCACTCTAAAATCTGAAGATTCATGGTGTTTAAATTACATCATTAGAAATATCAATTTGAAAGATGTTGAATTATTATTAGAAAGCAGTAGATACTATAAGGGTGTTGTTTGGCCTTGTTTTTAACTGAAATCCATAGTTCATATTTTACCTATATGACTGTATTTGAATTAATATTAGATAAAAATGAATACTCCTGGAGTTATGACATTAAAAATAATTATGTTGTCATAGACATGGTTTCTTTTGCATAACAGTGAGTTTTTTCAACGCTTTCTGCTTTCAGTGAATATTCTTAATATTTGATTAACATAGTGCATATCTATCAAACATTCCATTATAAAATTTACATTTTTTTTGTGTTACTTAGTTTTGGCAAAATAGGTCCTTATCATACCATCTCTTTTCACAAGGTTAAAATATATGCAATAACATCTTTTTAAATATCCAGTCATATTTTTTTTAGAGAAGTTCCAAATGAACTGGTAAGAGAGGCAAGAGGTGGTGAGGTTAGTTTAGATATGGAGGATCACAGAACAGAAGATTATGTTCAGCCAAAAGTTCCTGTCAAAGCTTTTGCTGGAGAAGGCCATATGTTAGGAAGGTAATATATTTTACATAAGAAACATAGAAGCAAAAGTATAAGGGTATGGTCTTATTAAAGTCAGTAACATATCACAAACAAAAAGATATTTCCAAAAGGACATAAATCCCCACTCGGACTATCACATTTCCATATTCAGAAAACTGCTATCTAATTTGGAATATGTATTAAATAGTTCAATTCATAATGTATGTACCAATTTAATGTGACCACAAAATGCACAAACACCTAAAACCAAGACTTTAACCTGATAACGGACAGACAGACTGGAAAACATAATGCCCTCTATTATTGTAGGCATGGCATAAAACAGCTCAAACAGAACGGCACAAGTATACAGGCTTCTGTTACTGGACAGGCACATTAAGCATGATCCTGAATGCTCAGTCTTTCTTGTAACCTTGGTCAGTTAATGAGCAAAACAATTTCATAAACTGTACATATCAAATAATATTACATAGGACATTTAAAGAAACAAAAAGATGTTACTTGGACAACAAATGAAAAAAAGACTAGAAGTGCCGACATGATTGAACTAAAAGGTAATGAGAGCTAGTTAAAACTCAAAGTTCAACTGATAAATAGATCATGCTTTCCATGACTAGTAAAGTATTATTCTTTCTTTAAAAGTATTGTTGCAGTGATTTTAAAGCTTTGTTACGAATAGAACTTATTGAGAAAACACCATTTGGTTAATTGTTGAATTTTAAAGTATGATATGCAAGATTTATGTACATAAATCTAATCAAGATAACTTAACATAATTGGAATAAATTATGTAAAATTCAGTTATATTTTTTGCCTTATAGTCCTGCACCAAATGTAGTCTCGGCATCCACAGCATCAAGTGGTTCAGCCAATGATGAGGCTGCATTGAGAGAAGTCTCTGTTAACGCATCACAACCTACAACAAACATACAGATCCGATTGGCTGATGGCACAAGGTAAATAATACACTAAAACCTATCACAAACCTACATATTAGATTTACTACTGGTTGAAGGTAAATATTATAGTAAAACCTACAAAAAACATACAGATCAGACTGGCTGATGGTGCAATTTAAATAATAGAGTTAAACCTATCACAAACCTACAGATCATTTTGATGATTTTTCAAGGTAAATAATACAGTGAAACCTATCACAAATGTACAGATCAATTTAATGATGGTTCAAGGTAAATAATACAGCGACACCTATCACAAACATACTGATTAGACTGTCTGTTTAATACAGTAAAACCTACCACAAACAGACAGATTTGGTGATGGTTAAAGATGAATAATAGATGACTTTCTAATTTTTGCACTTTCTGGTAAATTTTCTATGTCGCAATGCATATGTGATTACGTCACAGTATGAACCAATTGTTCGATGATGTGGTTTATGCCGATAAATCAATAATAAATTTAGTTTGATGAAAGTTTATATGTACTTTTTTATACGACCGCAACAAAATTTTTGTGGTCGTATATTGGTATGACGTTGGCGTCGTCGTCGTCGTCGTCGTCGTCCGAAGACACATTGGTTTTCGCACTCTAACTTTAGTTTAAGTGAATGGATCTCTATGAAATTTTACCACAAGATCAATACCACAAAAGGAAGGTTGGGATTGATTTTGGGGGTTATGGTACCAACAGTAAAGGAATTAGGGGCCAAAAATAAGCATTTTTGTAACTTCCAGACATAACTTGTGTGTTAGTGTATGGATCTCTCTGACATTGTACCACAAGGTTCCATATCACAAAAGGAATGCTGGGATTGATTTTGGGGGTAATTGCCTCAAAATTTTAGGAATTAGGGGCCAAAAAAGGGACAAAAAGCAAGCATTTTTTTTAGTTTCATGACAATAACTTGTGTGTAAGTGTATGGATCTTTCTGAAATTTTACTACAAGGTTCCATATCACAAAGGGAAAGCTGGAATTGAGTTTGGGGGTAATTGCCGAAACATTTAGGAATTGGGGGCCAAAAAGGGGCAAAAAATAAGCATTTTTCTAGTTTCCAGACAATAACTTGTGTTCAAGCGTATTGATCTCTCTGAAATTGTACTGCAAGGTACCATACCACAAAGGGAAGGCTGGGATTGATGATGGGGGTAATTGCCTCAATATTTTAGGAATTAGGGGCCAAAAAGGGGCAAAAAACAAGCATTTTTCTAGTTTCAGGACAATAACTTGTGTGTAAGTGTATGGATCTTTCTGAAATTGTACTACAAGGTTCCATATCACAAAGGGAAAGCTGGGTTTGAGTTTGGGGGTAATTGCCCTAGACGTTTAGGAATTTGGGGCCAAAAAGGGGAAAAAAACACATTTTTCTAGTTTCCAGACAATAACTTGTGTTCAAGTGTATGGATCTCTCTGAAATTGTACTGCAAAGTACCATACCACATAGGGAAGGCTGGGATTGAGTTTGGGGGTGATGAATCATAAGGGGGTTCAAAAAATTTGGAGGGGGGGGGGGGGGGGGGGGGATTTTTTTTTTTTCATTTTTTTTTTCTTTTAAAATTTTCCATTTTAAGTTGGTTATTTCTGATTTATATTTAAAAGCAAATAATAATGATATGGTAGGAGATACACACCAAACAGGATGTGTAAATTATTGTGCAATAGCAAGAAATTTTCAATTGCACAGTATTGCACAATAGCAAGAAATCTTCAATTGCACAGTATTGAGCAATAGCAAGAAATCTTCAATTGCACAGTATTGTGCAATAGCAAGAAATATCCAATAGCACAATATTGCACAATAGCAAGAAATTGTCAATTGTACAGTATTGCGCAATAGCAAGAAATATTTAATTGCACAGTATTGTGCAAAAGAAGATACTTCGTATAAATTGCTTATTTCTTGACCAATTTCAATGGGGTTTTATTCTTGAATTCTTGGGGTTCTTTAATATGCTGAATCTAACCGTGTATTAAGTTTTTGGATTTTGGGCCCCGTTTTTAAATTGGTCCACATTGAGGTCCAAAGGGTCCAAAATTAAACTTTGTTTGATTTCATCAAAAATTGAATTATTGGGGTTCTTTGATATGCCGAATCTAACCGTGTATTTAGATTCTTAATTTTTGGTTAAGTTTTCAAATTGGTCTACATTAAGGTCCAAAGGGTCCTAAATTAAACTTAGTTTGATTTTAACAAAAATTGAATTCTTAGGGTTCTTTGATATGCTGAATCTAAATATGTATTTAGATTTTTGATTATGGGCCCAGTTTTCAAGTTGGTCCAAATCGGGGTCCAAAATTAAACTTTGTTTGATTTCAACAAAAATTGAATATATGGGGTTCTTTGATATGCTGAATCTAACCATGTATTTAGATTTTTGATTTTTGGGCCCCGTTATCAACTTTGTCCACATTGAGGTCAAAAGGGTCCAAAATTAAACTTTGTTTGATTTCATCAAAAATTGAATTCTTGGGGTTCTTTGATATGCTGAATCTAACCATGTATTTATATTTTGGATATTGGACCATAATAGGTGAATGTCCAATTTAAAATTTTTAAGTTCTTAGACCACATTCATTCTGTGTCAGAAACCTATGCTGTGTCAAATATTTAATCACAATCCAAATGCAAAGCTGTATCAAGCTTGAATGTTGTGTCCATACTTGCCCCAACTGTTCAGGGTTCGACCTCTGCGGTCGTATCAAGCTGCGCCCTGCGGAGCATTTTATTTTATTTAAAAAAGAAAATCAAATTCTTCATAATTTCATAAGCTACTTCAAAGAACTTTAGCAATTTTATATTGTGTGCAGTAACCTGCAAAGGTTGTATGAACAATTGTTCCCTATGTATCTTTTTTTTCAGACTAACAGCAAAATTGAACCATTCTCACACAGTTAGAGATATAAGAAGATATATTGTTACGTATCCTTATTATATGTGACCACAAACATTATTAGTAGTATAAATGACATCACATTGGACATCCAAATTAAACTTTGAAAAATATGACCAAAACACTCAAATTTTGCAGTTTTGTTCATTAAAGTTACATGGAAAATAATATGATGAACCTAAAAAACAAAAACAAAACCAAAAATTAAAAGAAATATTAGATAACAGGTGGAAGGTATGCTTACAAGCGGTTATTCCATAAAAACTAACTTAAAATAGCTTACTTAAATACTTGTTACTTGGAGTTACACAAAGAATCACATGATCTTGGTTAATAAAGTTTCTGTGTACATCATTATGAATATAAGTAATTTAACAATATATTGATGTATGTTTGGATAAATCTATCAAAGAATGTGAATCATCTTAAAATAAAAATATATAAATTTGAACATCATTATCCCTACTTGTTGCAGACATTTTGCAGTATCTGTAATTTGTTTCGTGTTTAGCATTCCAAAACATTTATGCTTATTTCTTTAAATTAGCATTAAAGGTATATCAGCCTTTCTTGTGTTAAGACCATATACAAACAGTATGGAAAAATTAGTACTGAATTGAAACTCAGATTTTAACAATAAAAAACAAAATGTTGTATATCAAAATGATAAATAAAGTTACACCAAATAATTTTGTTTTCAATTATGGTAAGGGGCAGATGTGATGCATGTAATTTCATTAACAGGAACGAGGATATGTAGTAATTGCAAGTATAAAAATGTCATTCCCACAGATTAAGGCATTTTGGTAAATTTCTGTTTCTAACAAAGATACCCTCATTTTTAAGTGGAAGTCCAAATGGACTGCCCTTCAATCCAGACAACCCACTTTGCAGAGCCTAACTTTAGATTTATTGTTGATTTGTTCTTGTTCTCAATATGCATGAAATATTAACCATTAAGTGTTAAGCCAACATCAATCTATCAATCATTTAAATAGCATATATCAGTCAATACATAATGTTTTGTTTTGACAGCTTCATTAGCCATTCAGTTATTTAAAAACATATACTAAAAGATAAAACACTGGTGCTAGGAATAAAGAAATGTCAAAAGCACAACATATATCAATGTGCTCTGGAAAACATAATTAGTACACGATATATACCTGGAGAACATTGTGCAAAAAATAAAGATTATCAAGGTTCATAGAAGAAAGTAGAGAGGCACTACAGGAAATGGAAAGATGAAATATTGATGTGTATTGCCAATTTTATAAAAAAAAAGTACCATACACACTATAACTGTTGGGTACTGTGGATTTATAGATTATCATTGGTCATCTCAACGAGATTGATTTTCTTGCTTGAGCCGGAACGGCGAAAGTGAGAAAATCAATCGAGTTGAGGTGACCAATGATAATCTGTTTATCGCTCTTTTACCTATGACGACGTTGTTAATTTCATTGACAACGGCACGGGGGCCCTTAGTTTCTAGCGATAATTTTTCATATCAATCTACTGTGCTGAGAAAGGAAATTATCAGTCAGTAAGATCAAAGGAAAATTTCGTAAAATAGCGATAATCATTATTATTCATGGGATACCAATTTTCGTGGATTATGTGGGTAAAGGTGAACCACGAAATAAATGTTCAATGAAGTACAAATTTTCTAAAGGCTTTTACGCAGACTTTGGCAAAACCATGAAATCAAATATCCATGAAAATACAATTTGTCTTCAATCCAAGAAAATTGATTCCCACGAAAATAAATGAATCCTCAATATTAGCTGATAATTATATTAGTTATTGTTAGAAAATTCATTTCCTTAACTTATCTCAGCGCAAGGCCACAGTATGCCATATCATCATTTGTTTTATTGACAACATTTCCAAACAAAGAATTAACAGATGAATCATTGACTTTACAACAAGCTAATTTATTGAATGCTGTAATTGTTCAGCGAGTGAAATAACACTATTTATTGTTTGGTGCAGATCTGTTTAATAAACAAGTTTATTTATTATTTGAACTATTATTGGTAGACTTGAATAAGTATATATGGTATGATTTATTTTAGTTTATAATTCTTTTATTATATTTTTGTATTCATTGCCATTTCAAACAGAGATAAGTATATCCTTACTCTACGAGTATTACAGAAGGGGCTATATTGGATTCTCCTGTCTGTCTGTCCGTTCACCAAGCACATTATATTGTTGCTCTTTTATAACAGGAAGTACTATACAAAATGACTTATTATTTGGTCAGCAGCTTAAAGTTGATAATTTTTAAAGTATGAGAATTTTTCTGATCTTTTAGACAACTTCTACTTGTTGGCCCATACTTAATTTTTTTCAATATTTTTAAAACTACAAAAAGTGATATGTATGAAATCTTCCATAAAGTACAGCAACTGATATTGCTAATTTTATTGTATGTTCTTGTGCATACCTTTTGTTTGTTCACCTATCTAGATTAAAATAGGAGAAGATTAAGATCTCAAAAACTGGTTTAACCTCTCCACATATTCATGTGTCTGTCCCAAGTCAGGAACCTAGTCAGTGGTTTGTTTTGTCATATCTTATGACTTTTGTTTGATGTCAGATATAATGTTGTTATTTTTGTCATTTGGAATATTAGGTGTTGAGATTAAACGATTGTTTCTGTTTAATTTATTAACACATAGACTGTGGCCATTTAGAGGTAGAAATATTGTATAGACACCTGTTTATTGTTGAAGACTGTATGTGTAACAGCCACTATGTTCCGTCAGTTACCTTGTTCCGGCGGAACTTTTCAACTAGTTATTTCATTCCGATGGAACTTTCCAACTAGTTGTTTTATTCCGAGTGCAGTCGAAAAGTTCTGGAAAAAAGTAGCTCGTTGAAAAGTCCCGGAACAATGTAGCTAGTTGAATAGTTCTGGCGGAACAGAACAACTAGTTACATCGTTCCAAATATACCATATTTTGTCCTTTTTGTAGAAAGAGGGGGAAGAATGAGTATCAGTATATATAAGAGCAAATCATTAATTTACAAGAATACCCAACGCACTGAAAGGGGTTTCTTTGGGGACAAATATGCAAAATTTAAGTTGTATTTCATAGCTCACATAAAACGGAATAAGTTGCATTATCATGCAAATTTAGTATTCATAGTACCCTCAAGAGAGGGAAGAATTACCCCCCTCCTCATGTGGTTCTTTGCATCAATTCTCCAAATGGAACTTTGTGACTGGTTGATAAGTTCTGTTGGAACTTTTGGGCTAGTTTGTTAGTTCCGGTTTTGACTTATTTGCCAAAAAGGAACTTTGTGGCTAGTTGATAAGTTACTTTTGACTTTTGTAATCAGTATCTTGGTTTCCCTTTGAAAGGTTCAAATATAATATGTTGCGCTTTTACTTTGCATCAATTCTCCAAATGGAACTTTCTGCCTGGTTGATAAGTTTCGTTGGAACTTTTGGGCTTGTTTGTTGGTTCCGGTTTTGACTAATTTGGCAAAAAGGAACTTTCTAACTAGTTGATATGTTCCGTTGGAACTTTTCAACTAGTCACTTTGTTCCGGTGGAACTTTTAAACCAGAGGAAGAACAAAGTAACTAGTTAATAAGATCCTCCGGAACTTTTCGGCTAGTTAGTTCTTTCCGCCCGGAACTTTCCAACGTCGGAACAAAAGAGCATTTACATATGCTGCCCTCTAGATGTCTTTGTAAATTTTGTTGTTGTGTTCCTGTCTCATTGACATATACCCCAAATATTCTTTTATTATTATGAAGTCCTGATTACATCATAATAGAAATTATACAGGCAGGGGAAATTCTGATTGTTAAATGAGTCAATACATTTGTGTTTATTGGAATGGAAAATTGTTGCAAAGGTAAGCATGATTTAATATACGTCTTCAACTTATCAAAGATACTAGGCTTATAATTTTGTACACCAGTTTCTTCTGCAACAGAATCAAAATAGTTGAAAGGCCAAATATTAGGATATTTAAAAGAGATGTGATTGTCATTAACTTAGAAAACATGCTTTCATTTAATAAAAATCAATATTTTCCATGATAATTGCACAATGAAGATGTATTGACTAGTGCATTAGATACAATTGTTAGAAATAACCACACTGGAGCAAACTCTTCATAAGCACATATTAATATAATGACATCTTTTGAAAGATGTCGCTCAAGTATAAAAAGTAAATAACAAAAATACCGAAATCGAAGGGAAATTCAAAACGGAAAGTCCTTAATAAAATGACAAAATCAAAAGCTCAAACACATCAAACGAATGGAAAACAACTGTCATATTCCTGACTTAGTATAGGCATTTCCTTATGTAGAAAATGGTGGATTAAACCTGGTTTTAGAGCTAGCTAAATCTCTCACTTGTATGACATTTACATAATTCTATTATATTGACAACAATGTGTGAGCAAAACAAACAGACATAATAGGTAAAAATGTCAGAACTTGGGGTACAGCAGTAAACATTGTAATATAATCCTGAAAAAACAAATAACTATTTCTACAAAGAAAAACAAATTGGCATATAGACACTCTATAGAAAAATTACATAAGCAAAAATGAAAGACAAGAATACAAATTAACCATAGCACAATAACACAATGGCTGGATGTATTAGTACCGAGCAATGCCAAATGTATATTACCAAAAATGAACTAAACAGTAAATGTTAAAAAAGTCCAAGGGCAAAATAAAAAGACCACTAAAACACATAATTAAGATTATAAACAACGTCAGCACCTAGAATCTATACTTCAAGACCATCATGTATTATTTGTGAAGTTGATACGGAATATTTATCTACAAGATCTTGTTATCTTCCTATGAACTTTTTTAGAAAAAACATGTGTACTAAGTTTCAAGTTGATTGGACTTCAACCATCTAAAATTACCTTGACCAAAAACTATAAACCTGAAGCGGGACAGACGGACGGACGCACAGACCGAAAAACATAATGCCCCTAGGTGGGGCATAAAAATATTGAATAGTAAGAATTAAATATAAAATAAACGAAATGATAAACTGACCAGAAAATTAAATGTTGAATGATTGTACATGCATCCATAAAAACTAAATGTTATTCAGTGCAAAAGTTTGTTGTTGGAAACAATTTTTTATACAATGTTGCAACGTTAACATGTTTTTTTTTGTCAAAGTTTGCGAAGGGAGGGACTTTGTTTACCAAAATTAATTACTTTGTATCTGAAAGACAATGGATAGCTTTACTTGTAAAATGTTGGTTTGTTTATGAACGTTTATAATCCTGTTTTGGTTAAATGCTTCAAATTTTTCGACATTCATCAAAAATACTTTTAATGCATCTCTTGACATTTATAATTTGGCCACATGTTCAAAAATACGTCATATTGTTGTTGCAATTTATAGTCTAAGTTTATTTCATAACTTGCCTCCGATCCTATTTGTTACACATTGTATTAAATAAAAAAGGGTTTACATGTAAACGAAAATGTGCACCCATAAAGTTAAATGGCCCCGGTCTTAATTACACCAGCATAAATTTCACCTACTTTTTAAAAAAAAAACTAAACAAACTAAAACGATTGTGGTCAAGTTCTCAGTGGTTTCAGAAATAGGAAATCTCATATCGGACAAAGTGAGCTTCGGTTTTGTAAGCTTGTTTTATTGCCAAACATTATTTAAAACTTACTTTCGTAATGAATTAATTTAATATATATATATATCAAAAGCAAAATAATTACTTCTGCTTAGACTTATAAACAAAACCCAAAACTCAATGAAAATACTACCTTCGAAAATTCGAAATATGATTTTGATGGATAGATGCTCAACGTCAAGAGACAAATGTTGCATGTATATTCGGGACGGTAATACTGTACCTGCTATTTAAAAGACCAACACCCTTAATTAGATTTTAATGTGCTTATTCACAAGGTATCAAGTATGTGGGAGACATGTCACGCTACCCAGACACAATAATCTGAGTAAGAGATTGGTAGCATTTATTGAATCTTAAGAAAATAACAAATTTAATCTGAAACCATTTTAAAATGAAAATTATCCTTTACAGTATACATTCAGTTAGAAAATAATGCCAACAAAACATCTGACAATGTTATTCACGACTATCCTTCCCACAGCTGATAGGTTCCTAACCTTAGTGATATCGTCGCTTGGTTGTCACTAAAGCTGAGGATGAATTCCACTAACTGGGTTAATATAGAGTTTCTTGGTGTTTAATACTATATAGGTTTGACAACATTTGGTTTGGAGCACCATTGACCATGAAATAAAAATGGTTGAAATGCCTATGATTTTGCGGTACTCTTTTCTGATTCGTAGATAGACTGACACATATGGTAAACTAATGATGCCTAATTAATTATCAAACACCCAAACGGTCTGAAAAGGAGAAGGTTTGATAAGGCCATTCGTTTGATCCTTTGAATTCGAAAAATAAAATCAATATATTAATTTTTTAGATAACATCCCACAGATGCTCACAAAACAATAGTCTGTCAACTGTCAGGTTTTTATGCCCCACCTAGGGACATAATGTTTTTCGGTCTGTGTCCGTCCGTCTGTCCCGCTTCAGGTTAAAGTTTTTGGTCAAGGTAGATTTTGATGAAGTTGAAGTCCAATCAACTTGAAACTTAGTACACATGTTCCATATGATATGATCTTTCTAATTTTAATGCCAAATTAGAGTTGGACCCCAATTTCACGGTCCACTGAAAATAGAAAATGATAGTGCGAGTGGGGCATCCGTGTACTATGGACACATTCTTGTTTTTTTTAAATATTTTTATGTGTTGACCTTAACCGTCCGTCTTATCGTACTTCCGCCCCCTTTTTCGTTTCTGCACTCTAGTTTAAGCTATCCTCATGCAAATTTTTTGAAACTCTTGCACAATGCTAAGAGCCAAAACTAGCAGACAGAGACATAATTTGGGCAGTGAGTCACTTATCGTTTTCTAGATTTATGCCTTTTATAACTTGGAAAAGTTCGATTTTTTTTCGTTTCTCCACTCTTACTTAAGTTTTCCTTATCCAAATTTTATTAATCTCACACACAATGCTAAGAACAAAACTTAGCAGACAGAGATCTAATTTGAGCAGTGAGTCACTTACCGTTCTAGAGTATTGCCCCTTATAACTTGAAAAATTGATTTTTTTTTCGTTTCTGCACTCTATCTTAAGTTTGTCTCATCCAAAATGTATGAAACTCATAAACAATGCTAAAAACCCCAGCATGCAGACAGAGATCGAATTTATGTTGAGAGTCACTCACCGTTCTTGAGTTATTCCTCTTTTTAACTTGGAAAATTGCAAAGCTTGAGCGTCCTCAGACACATTCTTCTTTTATTGACTTATGTCTTACGTATATGCTTTAGGGCTTCAAACTTCTTGCATTTCATATGACTGTCGAAAACTGACTCATTTTGAGATTTTGTCATTAATTTTAAGTTTTCAGCCTATACCTTACCAAACAAGGAGTGCACACGCTGAAATGTCTCGCCTTCTTAACTAATCATTGATATTATGTTGATAGTTCTAAATATAAAGCTTTACTACAACTATCACATAAACTTAACATGATCCAAGAAAATGAGGTCAAGGTCATATAAACCAAACAAGAAATACATGTACACCTTACAATCATTCAATACACTAAATATAGTTGACCTATTGCTTATAGTTTCTAAGATACAGACTTAAACAAGAAAACTAAACATTGACTAATGAACCATGAAAATGCGGTAAAGGTCAGATGAACCATGCCAGGCAGACATGTACAGCTTGCAATCCTTCCATACAACAAATATAGTTGACCTATTGCTTAAAGTAATAGAAAAACAGACCAAAACACAAAAAACTAAACACTGAGCTATAAACTGTGAAAATGAGGTCACGCTCAAATAAAACAGGCCAGACTAACATGTACATCATAAAATATTTCCATACACCAAATATAGTTGACCTATTGCATATAGTATTAGAAAAAAAGACCAAAACTCAAAAATTTAACATTGACCACTAAACCATGAAAATGAGGTCAAGGTCAGAAGACACCTGCCAGCTAGACATGTACACATTACAATAATTCCATACACCAAATATAGTAGACCTATTATATACAGTATAAGAAAAACAGACCAAAACACAAAAACTTAACTATAACCACTGAACCATGAAAATGAGGTCAAGGTCAGATGACACCTGCCAGTTGGACATGTACACCTTACAGTCCTTCCATACACCGAATATGCTAGACCTATTCTTCTAGTATCTGGACTTGACCACCAAAACTTTACCTTGTTCACTGATCCATGAAATGAGGTCGAGGTCAAGTGAAAACTGTCTGACGGGCATGAGGACCTTGCAAGGTACGCACCTACCAAATATAGGTATCCTATTACTCATTATAAGAGAATAATTAACATTACAAAAAATCTAGTAGTCACTGCACCATAAAAATGAGGTCATGGACAATGGACATGTGACAGACGGAAACTTCGTAACATAAGGCATCTATATACAAAGTATGAAGCATCCAGGTCTTCCACCTTCTAAAATACAAAGCTTTTAAGAAGTTAGCTAACGCCGCCGCCGCCGCCGGATCACTATCCATATGTGTGACAAAAATCGCAGGCTCGACAAAAACTGTGCAAATGACCATTTTAGGTCAAGTAGCTAATTTTAAACTTTTTATTGTGGCCATAGTGACACCACAAATTAACTTACTTTTCTCAACTAACATAGAATTGAAAAAAATTAAGAGTTTTACTATTTTTACAATTTCAGTGGCCACATAATGGCTCATGTGATACCTCCTTTTAAATCTGTTGTAACAACAGCGAAATTATGGCGGTATATCGAATATAGAAAAAAAAATTAAGTCTTACTAAATGAACTAGTTTCTTTCACTGAAAACATTTCTATGTGTTACCATAGGAAGAATAGTAAGTGTTTATTTTTTTCTAATTTTAAATTACAAGGTATTACCATCTACGAAGTATTACATAACAAATGGTTTTTCCCTTATTTTCTATACTCTTGTCTAAGTTATTCAATTTATTTCTTTTGAATGTGATATGCCAAGGCAATGAGTTAAATTTTCCTCTAGCTTCTTAAACATTTGTTTGTACATGCGTAAATCACACAAGGAACTTAAAATACTACTTTTTTCTATTTTTTATGGAATAATTAATGTTGTCCACTCCTTGAGGAAATTCAATTAATGTCAGTGGTTATGTAAACCAAAGAATCGACTATTAAACCTAATCAAACATAAAAATTGGTGTCATATTTGTTCATTAATATGCAAAAAACGTACATTTTTAATAATTTAAGTATATTTGTTCTTTTAACAAGATGATTAATTGCATTGTGACAATTTTACGTATAAAACAGTGAACTGGGGCAAAATAATTTATTATACTGTAATACTTTCTAACACAAACATCTTAAACATGCGTCTTATAACAGTGTTAATCGTTTTTGTGGTGTGTATGCTGATGTCATCTGTTGAAGGTATGTAAGCAATGGTAACTTTTTAGTTTATATTTAAGTTTTTGTTTTCTTATATGTATATATGACATTTTTTGGTTAAACTGTTAATATTTAAAAATGTGTTTTTTGTTTTAAGTTCTGAAAGCAAAAGAGAAATCACGTAACAACACAATTTAATACAGCTTTTATCTAATTTATCTGTATTATCGTACATGGTCAAATTCATCACTTTTCAACAGTAGTAAAAGTTCCTTACAGAACTTGTCATTACAACAGCTAGCGCTACTATATACTTAAAAGTAAAAGAGGGGCGAAAGATACCGAAGGGACATCCAAACTCATAAGTGGAAAATAAACTGACAACACCATGACAAAAAAAGGGGGAAAAAAACCCAAAAATACAAACAACAGAATACAAAACACAACACAGAAAACTGAAGACTGAGCAACACAAACCCCACAAAAAACCGCGGGTGATCTCAGTTGTAAAAAGTTCGAAAGTAATAAAGTTCTACTTCCTTGGAAAATTGCCACTTAACAAGTTATTAGACTGACCAGCACGCTACGATATACTTAACCGTAAAAATTTCGAAAGTAAAAAAGTTCTGCTTCCTTGGAGAATTGCCACATGATAAGTTATAAGTAAAAGCAGAAGTCCACTACTACTGGTTAAAGTCGAATAAGTTATTTCAGTTTCGTATGATTCATTTGATATACATCAGTTACGTTAAAACATAATATATATACTATCAATATTATATTCCAGCCTTTAGCCTCAGAAGATTTACGAACAATTATCTGAACAGAGGATGTCCAATTCAGAGATGTCCAAAGGTCTTAATCCCATCAAGATGTAAAATGCCATCGTTCTACTATTCCCAAGGAAGAAGATGTCGTGGTTGCTATAAGAATATTTGTCCAGATGTTGAGCCCAGCTATTATCCATACACAAAATTTTACTGGGGATGATGAAGAACATAAGATGAAGTTGATTTGTCAACCTGAAGTCTATTCTGCCAAAATATCATCGTTAGTGGGAAATGTTCAAAAACCCTATCAACTTTATTATGGCAAACCATTATATAGTGCTTTTATTTGAGAAATAGCAGAAATTAGTCAAACGCACAAACATTTCTTGAAGAACTGGACTGTGATATGTAGAAGCAACTGGTACATTTATGATCTTGTAATCAATACCTTTCATTAACTGTGACTTGAATTTGTTGTTTTCCTAAATTGGTATGAGAAACAGTCTTTTAATTTGTGTTCTCTGTTTAAAAAGAAATCCAGACAACAGTAGGATAGAGATATCTAGACTACTTTTGCTTTTATTATAATTATGCATGCATTTTATACTTGTATTGAATTAGTTAAATAAATAAATAGTAACGAAAGTAATGCCTTAATGTGTACTTCCACCACCATTTCACGTTAACTGTTTAGTTATCTTGAGTTATATTACCAAATGTTTGCTTTTCAATTACTAAATATAACGGTTGTTTATTGTTTTGGTCCGTCTCTGTTTTTAATTTTTTTCTTTTTTTTTTTATGTTACTTTGGTACTTTTCTAGTTTTTATCTTTTCTAATGAACAGAAATTTAAAGTTTTTTGCTTAAATGTGGGTGTTTGTAACTTTGTTAATTGAACTGTAAAAGTTTGGATATGCAAGGCGCCTAATAGTCGGATAAAGGCCACGGAACAGTAAATGAGCGTTGTCATGGTTTTTCGTATGATTCGACAATATTCGATGTGCAACTTGCACAAGTTGCACGTTTACTATAAACAACCCATTAAAAACAAAACAGTTTTATTGTTTTGTTGGCTATGTTTAAGTAAGAATTCTTAATAAAAATTCCCATTTACCTAGAATGAAATTATTGAAATAAACCAATGTTGTCACTCTATAATGCCGTTAAACGTAATTTTTCGGCTTTATTCCCTACAATATAGAATAAGCAATTATTTTGTAGTAACTTGATACATTTGGTTAACACATCAAAGGTTTTGACCCAATGAATATATTCAAGTTGTATGCAAAACCTGATAAAACATTACTTTGATCAATCGTATCGTACGAAGTGTGTGTTGACTTGATCAATAAAACACTCGGAGATCTATTATAACTATAACCAGTCGTATATATCGTACAAACTCTGGGTGTTGCGGAAGATCAGAACAATTGATCAATAATACCCTTAGAGATCAACAGCTACAACAACTGGTATCATACAAAGTCTTTGCAATGCGAAGATTAGTATGTGTGATGTAAACGATCGACTAGCAAATTTAGTCAATACCGACCGAGAGCTAAAACCAGAGGTCTCATACAAAGTAAAGATAAAAAAAATAAACTTGGTACATAAAACCCTTGGAGATTAACAGCTACAACCGGTAGTGTCTGGGTAATGTGAAAGATCAGAAAACTTAGTAAATACCATTTGCTATCAGCAGCTATAACCAATGGTGCCGTATAAATGTCATGCAGAAGATACAAACACTAAGATCGACACCTTTAACCCGTGGTACCATACTAAGTCTGGGCTTATAATAATAATAATAATAATAATAATAATAATAATAATAATTCTTTATTTAAAGAGGGTTACATAGTTGGCTATGCAATAACGCTATAATGATAAAGGTTATGCGAATACAAGAAGACATGGTCAGTAATACCCTTGGAGATCAACAGCTATATAACCAGTGGTATCGTTGAAAGTCTTGGTAAAGAGAAAGTTTACAAAACTTGGTCAATACAACTTAAGTTTAGAAAACTTGATCAACAGCTGTCAAGACTTGCAAATCATAATTAGAATATACACAATCACATAACTAGTTCAGGTGTCATATTGCTGACTATTGTTTACTAAACGTCATGTAGATATTCTGCCGGGGAGATAATTACGAAAAACGGTAGATTCTGGAAAAAGAAAGTCAAACTGATAAAGGACTGAAAAATTTTGAATACTGCATTTAAAAATGGCAGGCACGTTGTGTAGGGTCAGAAGTTTAGCGTAACTGGTTATCAAATCTGAATACCTCTAAGAAGTTGGCGCAAGGATTTTCTTACGTGCAGAAGACGTACAGGGATCCAATCAGACCGAATGTGGCTATTTATATATACAATACCAATAAGTCAAACTGACAATCAATTAGCACGGCTCACTGCTGGCCATATCGCAATGCCCGAGTCACCATTTGGAAACCATTATGTGGAAAGTACAATGAATGGAATTTTGGGAATGGAATTCATTTTTCATCAAGCGAATACTCTAAGTTTATTTTTAATTTTCCATGGGTGATGAGTAAGAGAACCTTCTATTTTCCTGCTGTACATCTCAACATCTTTTATGGAATTGTCGAATACATAACAACTAGGACCAAAGAATAGTCTGACAACGACAAATCGGCCCAAGGTTAAGACAGCTCGGACCAGTTTTTAAGACAACTCAGACCAATGATAAAGACATCTCGAACCAGTTTGAAAGACTTCTCGGACCACTTATAAAGACAACAATAATTTTAAAATAATTCGAATTGATTTATAAAATAAGTCGATGAAATGAAGTGATAAATTGATTATCAATTCCAATAAAAGCTCGACTTTAACATTTGATCTCAAATAAGGGATATATCTATAAACATATATATAATTTATTCTAAATAACAGCCCAACAATGTTAGATCTTTATTCCGCAATTTTTTTTTTTGTTCTTCCCTGGCCGGGATTCGAACTCATGCTACTGAGATATCGTGGCACCAAATCGCCTTGCACTATGACCGACGCGCTAGACCACTCGACCACATAAGCTCGACAAAAATCAAGCTTTCGGTGGCCGGGTGTTACCTTTCCTCGTCAGTTTTTATCTAGCGTCGTAACACAGTACATGATATATAAGGCATGAAGATGGAATATTACAAATCAGCGGAATTATTTATCGTAGAGGATCTTACAAATTAATGTAGGATGCAGTCACCGAGTATCGAATACCAAAATGATACTCGACTAATCGTTTTTTTTTTTGTTAGAATGTTGTTCCCTTCTTAAAGAATTTTTTTTATTAAGAGCGCCTCCCGGGAAATCAAAATAAAAATACGTTTCGAATGTTTGAGTTTAATTGTCATTTAAAATCCCCTCATGCGCTATGAACAAAAGCACCTTTCCAAGACCTGCACTTTTAGCTAATCGTGTCCTAGTCATTCTACAAAGGTAACCTCTGTACCACCACAGCAAATATTTTCGGCAGCAGAACTGTTAGTTACGTAACAAAGTTGATAAATTGAATTGTCCAATAAAAAGTTGACAAGATAATATTTCTAAATAAGAACAAATTCGTTGCACCCTGTGTCGACCCTCAGAGAATGGTTAAAGTCTTAATGATCACCCCTTTGTTGATCATAAATGTGTTTCTTTACGATTCCCAAATACTGTTGATTTAGTAATCAATTTTCTACAGATATTTATTAATAATTACAAATTGATTAAATTATTGCCTGTTTACATAATTAGTACATGTAGTAAATGAGCTCATAATTATGGTATAAAATTCCCGGGACTATTATCTAGTCCAAGGTATTAATGTTGAGGGTTTTACGTCCATAAGACAACTCCCCACAATCCGTAAATTGGATTTAATTTTGTGTTTCCATTTTGTATATGTTTTTCCGAGTGAGTACTCGATTAGCAAATCTTCACCGAGTTGACATCCCTAATATATATGTATGTATGTAATAAATACGTCTGAACCAGTGACAACTCTACGACATATTTTATCCATCGGATCACCAGCGATGGTGATACAAGGCTGAAAACACATTCAGTATACATAATTCGTCTAAATAACAGCCCAACAATGTTAGATCTGTAAATTTGCGGAGTTACCATTCCTCGTCAGTTTTTATCTAGCGTGATCTGTAATATTCCATAATCATGCCTTATATATCAGGTACTGTGTTACGACGCTAGATAAAAACTGACGAGGGAAGGTAACACCCGGCCACCGAAAGCTTGATTTTTGTCAAGCCTAGGTGGTCGAGTGGTCTAGCGCGTCGGTCATAGTGAAGGCGATTTGGTGCCACGATATCTCAGTAGCATGATTCGGATCCCGGCCAGGGAAGAACAAAAAAAATTTGGTTCCGCAAATTTACAGATCTAACATTGTTGGGCTGTTATTTAGACGAATTATGTATACTTAACCCATTTCTCTGACGTCATTCTATTGTTCTTACAGTAGATTATTTTTCAAGAATCCACTGACTACTTCGTTAACTTAAGATAACTTATTTTATAACTTTAAACTTTTAACTTACGATTTTTTATCCTCTCAAAAACGAGTGGCATATGAAGGGTTCGAACTCGCGCGTATTTTCTTCATAATCAGTAGAGTCTATGCATGATACCACTATACCACGAGTGCTCACATAAATCAAGATTTAAATAACACTCTTAAAGCGCACAACTGTCAATACATGTCAATAAACTGTATTTCTATCTCAGAGATAATTCGCTTTTGTTATCTAACAAAATATATATACTATGTCTGGATTTGTTCATGTTCTTTTCAAATTTATTTATATCACGTCAACATTGAACGGACTCTAATTTGAGTAAAGTGTGATATATAAGCTACGACCGTAAAACTACTTCTTTGACTGTAAAACCAGAAACAAAATCATCGCCTTTACATGAAAATGAAGTATATAATACCTCTAAGATTAAAACTATTTTTATCGAGAAAAAAATTACAATGACAAAATTTCATTCCGGATACAAGGTTCGAACTTTGCACTGTTAATATCACCGTTATGACATTCGTTACCAACGACTAGACGATCACAGCTATGAACAGCTTGATGGTAAGTTTATGAAATCAGGATAATTATTCATTGTACATCCGTAGCAAGAGCAATTCTGATGGGGATTCAGAATGCGTACCTCAGATAAAACTAGTTTATTTACCGGTGAACGATATATGCCAAATGAAATTATAACGTTAAAATAATCGTAACTTAATGAAACGGAAACAGTTTAAACAGATTTGAATATAATTGTTCAATTTAAATCGTAAGCACAATCGTAATTTTAATACTTTAGGAAAGCAACATGAATTTGAGCATTATGAAATGGCAGATTTATGGCATCTACCTTATCAATATTTTTTTGACTAAGAACGGCTTAACGGTGTTTAGTCTTCAATTAACCAAAACATGTTGCTAAATATTATATATATAAATTTTGAAGGTTCTAAATTTTGGTAATTAAAATTTTTTAACTTTTCAAAACAAGATAAATAAATTCTGTATATTAATATTTGTCTTTTTGAATAAATTAAATATACCAAAATCTATTTGTAATGATTAAACATTAAATGAAATATGTATATACAAAACTAAAATCTGGTGTTAAAAAGGGGAGCTAACACCCCATTTAAGTTATCTTAAACTTATGTTAACTTGTCAAATGTCTAATTATAGATGCGAACCGTGTGGATATAATCATTTCCAGCTATTATAGAATAAAAAAGACAAAATACTAAACTATTTTTATGAAATATCGTTGATTCATTGTCAAAACGTAAAACAGACAGTCGTTTTAATAGAAATGGGTTAAGCTAGAGAATTGATAAGAAGTAGTGGATTCGGAAACGATAATCAACTTGCGACTAAAGTCGCTCGTTGATTATCGTTTACGAATCCACTACTTCTTATCAATTCTCTACTACAGAATGTGTTTTCAGCCTTGTATCACCATCACTGGTGATCCGATTGATAAAATCTGTCGCAGAGTTGTCACTGGTTCAGACGTACTTATTACATACATATATATATATACAATTTTTGCATTATGCATGTTTCGCTCAGTCATTAGTTGCTGTACTTTTCGTATAAGAAAATTAGCTGTGACAGATATAGTTTAAATTGAAATACTTGCAATTTATAAAATTTTGAGCATATATCTCCAACGCAGCAATGAACTTGATATTTGTGCTGCTCAAATCATTTCTATGACGTCATGCACTTGTACCATATCATTTCAGTATAATTCATTTGCCATGTGCGATTTGTATTACAAAAATGCGTACTTTTTTGGAAAATGTCACACTTTTGCTGATACAAACCTAACGTAACGTTATTCACGACATCTCATTATACGCCAACATTATGTAATGCTCTAAAGGTGGGTTTATGCTCCGAGTGCGAGAGCGATGCGACAAGTCTGCGATGTCGCTGTTGATATATGGCTATCGCATCGACGAGTAGCAATAACGCACGTCATCGCTAGCAAAAAATCTCGTCGCTAGAGCAGTCATAGGCCTCCACCGAGCTGACTTTGACCATTCTTTTATCACATGGAACGAGAGGTAAAAAATGCACATGAGTTGCGATAGAAAATATATAGCATTACAAGTCAATCGCATCGCAATCTCGTCGCCTCGCAACTCGTCACTAGTCCCATCGCTTTAGCACCCGGAGTATAAATCCACCTTAACGGCGCTCCAGAGTCCAGTAAAGCTGTTAATAAATTGTACTAAGAGACCAAATACCTCATACTGATGTAGAAAGTATTAAAGAGCCATAATCGGCCCTTGAAATTTCAAAAATACTAAATTCCTTAAATCCATTCAAATTCATGTTAATTGTATTGGTTAATGAATAGGATGAAATAATATGGTCATTGCTAGTTGTTATGTCACTATGGTGTCATAAACAAATTCCATATGAGCTATAGCCTTATCCAAGAAAAGATATTTTACCAACTTAAAAGCATCTTTGTAGGAGACATTTTAGTGTAGAAAAATATCTCTTTGTGTACAATCTGATTGAAAAACAGATCCTGTGTCCACGCGTTGCTTACAATACATGGCAACAATCCGTTCTACAGTTTTGTAATCAAAGCGTGGACACAGGATCTATATTGTAAGCAGACTGTTTTGGTTAATGTCGTGTCTCACATCTTAATCTGAAAATGATTCATTTGTTTTAGACAAAATTGATGAGTATAAATACTGATATCTGACAGTACATCATCAATATTATTGTAAACTTTTTGATTATCACCAAAGGGATAAAAATGGTATCATACCTATCCTCTTCAATACGCCTGAAAACAAAATTAGTAGACTGTGACAACCCATCACGTGCACAGCTGGTGGTATTCCTTTTTGTTTTACTTTATTGAAACGAAAATTATAATTACATGAAATGAAATGTAAAATTATAATTACATGAAATGCGATTGACTTGAAATGTAATTATGGTTATTATATAATTGTAAACAATATTCAGACATATTTATGATTAATTACCAGGATTGTATGTTTTGTGTGTAACCTAAGTGGTTTTAGTCAACAATTACCATAAAAAAAGAGTGACAAGGAAGTGATCATCTAGGAGTCGACGACCTTCAGTTGACAGGTCAGGCGAGGTCAGGACAACAGTGTGAAAATTCAAAGATAATAAACAACCGGGTGGTAAAGCAATGCATAAATAAGCAAGAAAAACCCGACAGCATCACAGATAATCACTTTATCCCCTGTTAGTGTTTGACTTATGAAAATCGACATCTAGATTTTGGGCTCTGTCTGACACCGGGACTTTTTTTTCGATAACTCACCATTTATATAAAGATATGGAGATGTGGTATGACTGCCAATGAGACAATTATCCACTAAAATTCAAATGAAGTGGATTAAGCAATTATAGGCAACCGTACGGCCTTCAACAATGAGAAAAACCTATTACGTATAGTCGGCTATAAAAGGCCCCGACATGAAAAATATGAAACTATTCAATTGAGAAAACTAACGGCCTAATTTTTAAATTTTTTTTCTCCGAAAAACAAATATGACAGACATGAAACAAAGACAACCACTGAACTACAGGCTCCTAACTTGGGACAGCGTATAAAAAATGTGGCGGGGTTAAACATGAGTAACCTGGGACAGTGGTGTAACAGAACAACACAAGAACAAACTATGGAAAACATTAAACGAAAAACAAATATGAGAAACAGCCAAAAAATACAATCACTCAATTACAGGCTCCCGACATGGGACAGGTACATATAGAATGTGTCGGAGTTAAACTTGAGCGAAGGCTCCAACCCTCCCCTAACATGGGACAGTGGTGTAACAGTACAACATAAGAACAAACTATAAAAATCAGTTGAAAAGGGCTAAATAAACTCATCATAGATACCAGGATTGAAATTTTGTATTTGCGCCAAACTCATCAGATGGATACAAAGCAGAAAAACATCTCACAAAAACACAGACCGGACGTTGCAGTGTATTTTTACATCCCTCACAACACAAAAGACACAAAGTACAGATCTGTGAGTACTCACAGTTACTGACAGCTAGTTCGAAGCCAATAACAACTAATAGTAAAATCATGTATTTTAGACTAAAATATTAATCAGTACATATCCAACATCCAATAGATGTAGTGTATCGACAGATTGTAGTACCGTAAATGTACATATGTGTATAACAATAATATTTAGTATGGGTTTAATTCACTGATGACAAAATCATTATGTATACCAATAAAAACAATATTCAAAAATCTAAGTACAGACTGTGTTGAATTGGTACCCTTTAAGAATAAGTTTGTGTAAAGGATTAATAAGTTTACTCGGATCGTATCTGAATTTCCGGGCTCGGTTAACAACATCACCGTAAAGTTTAGGATGTACTATTCCGTTTGAAATAAGTTTTCTACAGGTACAGCCAAACTTTCAACCAAATCTATGTATCTATGGAAGAATTTAGTAAAGGTTTTAAGTAATTTGTGGTAACGAATAATAATTTACCAGTAATAATAGAATACGTTCATTAAAATCCAAAACGTCACTACAGACACATACAAAGAGAACGAGTTGGGATATATAAACACCGTAAGACGGTGCAAAAGGAACATCACTGTCCAAAAAAGGAAAATTAACAATATGGAAAGAAAATCGTCCCTCTTGTCGTAGATTTTAATGTAGAGTTTCTCGTGTAAAACTGAAATATCTAAATCTAGGAAAGGACAGTTATTGCTTTTAATATTTGATTTATTTAAAGTAAGTTCACTGGGGTAAATTTCGGCAGTATATTCAGAGAATTTTTGATTAGTCAACGAAAATAAATCATCAAGATTAAATGTATCAATCAAATAGAATTTAGACGGGTTTTTACTGAGTTTGGCCATAAACTGTGATTCATAACAGTACAGGAACAAGTCTGTTATTAAAGGGGCACAATTGGTTCCCACAGGAATACCTACAAACTGTCGATAAAGTTTATTGCCGAAACGTTCATAAATGATGTCAAGGAGAAAATTTACAGCTTTGATCATCTTAGACTGTGTTTGGCAGAACGAATAATTTTGTTTGATATCACCATGCAACAAATTGTGCACAACTTCCTGCAGATTTATTTATAATTTATTCAAATTAAAAACACATATCAAATATACTGAAACCGATTTTAAAATAAAATCATTGTGAATTTGCTTGTATTTATTTTAGCTCGTTTTAAGTGTTCGTTATTTATTGACGAGCCTGACAATGGATTATTGTTGTTATATTACGTCGACAATTAAGCCATGTTGTCACCATCAAAGTTCTCCATCAAAACCTTGGTCAAAGTCATCTGTTGTCACTATCAAAGTTTTTGATGAGTTTTCCATAAAAATACCTTTGTTTAAAAAAGGCGTGAGGTCAATATTTATAAAGAGAAAAATTGCTCTCGTATACTTCTCACGGAATGACTGCATTGCACTTTCAATATGTTTTCTGTGGGATACACATTTGGAATTAGAAATCGTACATGAGTGAGAAGAAGAAACTGGTTGATAAGAAGACAGAGAGGTAAATTCAACACTCTCTTTCAACAACTTCACAGTGAGGACCCGGTTGAATTAAAAATTTTATGTTAGAATGAACAAAGACACATTCAATCTGCTTTTTGGTAAGTTGAACCACTGAGAGAAAAAATTCAATAAATTCATCTATAATTTCATTTCTCCCATAGCAATTTTCTTTTACGCTTATTGGAGCTCATCCCAATTTTCCAACAAATTTTGCGAAACAAAAATTGCATCATTCCTAAACTGCACTGTGATTGGCTAATTACAGTCAAAGTCCATCCAAGTTTATAGAAAAAATAGGATGAGATTCTATTCCATCAAAGTCTGTCTGAAAATGAAAACAACACATTATAAAGTGTATGCGTCCGAAGTGCTTTTCTGGTTTTACCTTCATCAGGAGCCGAATATTTGAATACAAGAACCGAAACAGTTGAAGAGCTATATGACAAAAAAAGAACCTAATAAAATAGCCAAATATATCTATGGTCAACTTTGCCTGAGGGAGTTGAAACCTTAGTTTCCTTGTAATTTCAAACTTTATATAAACAGACAATTTTCGAAAAAAATGTTATAAATCATGTCAGTTCCAAATAACTGACTACTGATACATTCGGGGACTGATAGTCCACCAGCAGAGGTATCGACCCAGTGCTGTAAAAATTGGAAAACAACACGTTATAAATTTCATGCGTCCGAAGCGCTTTTCTGGATTTACCTTCATCTGGAACTCTCAAAGCTGAATATTTGAAGGCCAAGGATGTATAAGAACTGAAACGGTTGAAGAGCTATATGACCAAAAAGAAACTTAAAAAATAACCAAATCCGTCTAGGGTCAACTTTGCCTGAGGGGGTTAAAACCTTAATTAGTTTCTTAATAATTTCAAAATTTGTAAACGGACAATTTTAGAATGGTTTGTTAGAAATCATGTCAGTACAGCAGTACTGACTACTGAGCTGATGATACCCTCGGGGACTGATAGTCTACCAGCAGAGGTATCGACACAGTGCTGTAAAAATTGAAGAAAAAAAACGTTATTAATTTTATGCTTTCGAAGCGTGTTTCTGGATTTACCATCGTCAGGAACTCTCAAAGCCGAATATTTGATAGCCAAGGGTTTATAAGAACCGTAACAGTTGAAGAGCTATATGGCCAAAAGAATCGGCCATATTGGTATCCAAATTCATACAACTCATTTCTATTCTTAGTAAAGTAATTAGTTAATGTGCATTTGGCCGATGTAATTTAATTTGACAACATTGTACATGACAGGGTTTAATATAACTATACGTGCATAACTTTCATCATCATAAATCAGAGGACATAAGTAACAGTTGCAGTCTATGATATAAACTGCCCTATCGTGTTATGTTATCGTGATTTCAGAAAAATTTCTATGTTGACCACATTTCAATAAAATCTTATTCCTACTCCTACAAGCATAGGAAAGGCGTGAGACTATTTGGGAATAAATCAATGTTAATGTTAATGAAAACAGTTCAGTGACTAAAAACAAAAATCATCAAACTAAAGTTTGATCATGTTGGTTACGAATACATTTTTGTACCACTTAAAATTCATGTGATTAGAAATGACATTTTCATTTTTTGTCTGACAACTTAAAATATAAAAATAAGGGGAAGTGGTATGAATGCCAATGAGACCACATGTACTCGGTTAGCGAATATATCTTCTTTAATCATTGATATAATTAATTTGTTTTTCGTGTTTCCTGTGTATTTTTGTATAAATTACCAAAGTTGGCACCAATATTTGCATGTTTAATTTACTAGCAATGTTCAATATTATATACTATACATGTCCATAAACTGGAGAGACAAACATTTGCATTGTTAGGTTTTTTCAGTATGTGGCATGTATAGTACACTGCACATTGATAGTAAACTTACAAAGTAGTGAAATTAAGGAAGATAAAAGATACCGCAACTTAGTGATAACCTGAGTGTTTTTATCTTTGAATCTTCTTGTATAAAGTAGTGAAATGATGGTGCCAACGATTGGTCATCTAACGCAAATACACAGGAAATGCGAAAAAAATATATATACTAGCTAATCCAGTCGCATTGAATGGGACACATTATCATATCCACCAAAAACCAAAGGGACAAGGATGTATTATTAAATAACTACAGGTCACCGTACGGCTTTCAACAATGAGCAAAACACTGGTTGCAAAGTATACAACATATTTAAAGGACCCGAGATAAGAAAATGTGAAACTGAAGGTCTAATATGCAGATGTAATAATAGCGGCATTAATATTCTAACTAAATATTGCCGTTTGACTATTACGGAATACAGAAAGACAAAGAAGAAATATATTCTAATGGTTATCCGAGACATATATTGTGTGATATAAAAAATCAATGTACTGACTATGCCTATAATGGGTCCTCTATTGGAAATAAAATTTATCTTATCTGATCTGATCTTATATTGTATTGTATGTCTTTGGTTATGTTACTAAATTTGAATTTGTTAGAAGTCATCTTAGTGATAATGAATATAACCTTTATTAAATGAATCATAAATGTTTCTTTGAAGTATAATTAAAATCCAACTTTGTCCATTTGCAGTTGTTTATTTTAAATACAACAGCGTGTCTTCATAACCTACTGTCATAATGACTATGTAAAGTAATTAATTATCAAAATTAATTCATTGCACCCATAGATTGTTTAGCGGTATGGAGAAACAACGTGTGTTAAGGAGAAAGGCGATTGTTTTCCTTCTAGCAGGATTTTTTTTAGTGTCATCAGCAGGTTAGTGTCACACACCTTACTATATGAAAGTGAAGATAAATGTCACAGTTTGTCATTGATATATGTGTAATGAAAATGTATATTGACTTTCTCGAATTGCCTACGTAAAAGGAAGTTTTGTAATAAGAAATTATTGCTTTGGAACAAGAGGCAAAACGTATCTTGGTCAGAGTGATTTTAACAAAGCACAAGTTAGAAGTATAACATATGGGGTCTTTATTTCCTTATAAACTCGATAAAACTTGTTAAAAATCTGGTAAACATAATTGTTTTACAGCGCAAACAAAAAAGCTAGCATTTACAATAAAATTAAAATTCCGGTATAACGAAGTCATTTATGAACACTACACAAACAAATATGAGTGACGAAAATGCATGATTTTTTTTTATGGGGGGGGGGGGGGAGGATACTAAGGTGGCAACCAATAACAAATTCACAAGCCGAACAACACGGGCCCGGACTCGTAAAATATAAAAATACCGGAAATAAACCGGGGAGAAGGACCTATACGAAAATTGTTTGTTGGAATATGTAAAATATATTGCTTACGTCCACGTCATTTAAACCCTGGTGGATAGTTGTCTCTTTGGCAACACACCACATCTCCTTATTTTTATATTTACTCGTAATGTGACTTGCTGTCATTATAGGATGAAACTTGGGTTCTCTTTCAAGGTAACATTTCGTTAAAAAGCTTCAAAATAAATTATATAAAATAGGAAATATATTTTGTATAGATAAAACAGTCGGAAATAAGCAGCTCTTGCCAGAATACCCAGGTCGATAATCCTTCATTAAGTTCCCTTCGTGCACCCTGGGCTGACAATCTTTATCATCCTTGATATGCTTTTTTGTTTGCAGTACAAAAATTTACGAAAAATTGTTAAAAATTAACTATAAAGGGCAATAACTCCTTAAGGGGTCAATTGAAAATTTTGGTCATGTTGACTTATTTGTAGATCTTACTTTGCTGAACATTATTGCTGTTTACAGTTTATCTCTATCTACAATAATATTCAAGATAATAACCACAAACTGCAAAATTTCCTTAAAATTACCTATTCAGGGGAAGCTACCCAACAACGGGTTGTCTGATTCGTCTAACAATTTAAGGGCAGATAGATCTTAACCTGATAAAAAGTTTACCCTATGTCAGATTTGCTCTAAATGCTTTAGTTTCAGAGATATAAGCCAAAAACTGCATTTTACCCCTATGTTCTATTTTAAGCCATGTTGGTTGGCAGGCGGGGTCATCGAACACATTTTTTAAACTAGATACCCTAATGATGATTGTGGCCAAGTTTGGTTAAATTTGGCCTAGTAGTTTCAGAGGAGAAGATTTTTGTAAAAGTTAACGACGACGGACGACGACGAGGACGGACGACGGACGCCAAGTGATGAGAAAGCTCACTTGGCTTTTCGGGCCAGGTGAGCTAAAAAGGCAATTAAATCACAAGTTGAAAAAGGAACAAAAGCGATGTATGAGATACTTAAAAGGGGAAAATTTCATAGCCTATCAGTTTCTTGTCAGCTAGATCTTTTTGATAATGTAGTCAAACCTGTTCTGTTATATGGATTAGAAATATGGGGATTCAGTAACTGTGATATTATCGAAAAGGTTCATCTAACATTTTGTAAGTTGCTTCTAAATATGAAATCTTCTACTCCCAACTGTATGATATACGGTGAGCTAGGACGTTTTCCAATTGCTATTGGTGTAAAATTAAGGATGATATCTTACTGGTCGAAATTGATTATAGGAAAACAGTCAAGGTATTCTTGTATTATATATAAACTACTGTACCACTTGTATTGTACTAAAAACATAGATTTTAAATGGTTAATATTTGTTAAACATATATTTGATGAAAGTGGATTTTCTTATATCTGGAACACACAGTTCTTTTTAAATGATGTATGGTTGAAATGTAATATCAAAGCAAGATTTTGTGATCAATTCAAACAAACATGGAATGAGACTATTCAAAACTGTTCGAAAGCCTTGAATTATCGTATTTTTAAGAATTTATTGTGTTTTGAAGAATATTTTAATATTTTAGACGAAAACAATTTTTTGACATTATGTAAATTTAGAATATGTAATCATTAACTTCCATTCGAAATTGGAAGATGGTACAATATAGAAAGGGAAAAAGAAAGTGTAATTTATGCAATCTAGACATTGTTCACATTTTAAAGAAGAGAGAAATAAATTTATACATAAAATTTTTAACAGAAGGCCAAATATTATACTATTTACTGAAATTATGTCGTCTACAAATAGGACAGATCTCATAAATTTATGTAAGTTTATACGAATTATAAACAAGCGAGTGTGTCCTCCTGAATAAATTGAAATTGTTTTTGTTGTTTTTGTTGTTGTTGTTTATATTGTATATTTATGTTTATGATAATTAATGTATTGTATTACATGTCTTCTCTGTACCTATGTATTTGGTGATGAGAATAAAGATATATATATTTTTATCTTACCTCCTATAGATTTATAGAGATATGATTGGTTAAAGGACTACACGTGGTGACTATGTATATTTGATATAGGGTGTCCTAAAAAATATAGGGTTAGCAACCATACATGGTTAGTTACCATATGGGGCTAGTAAGGAGTTACTTCCCTTTCAAAACAAAAATGATGCCACAACCCTTCATAAAAACAACACGGTGTGGAGGAAAAATCTGAAAGGATTCAACAGACGAAGAAATTGATGACGAAAGGTTGAAATAAGTTCATAAAACATAATTAAAGCTAACAAGTTGTTATTGTTGGCATAACGGGGTTACTTCCCTTTCAAAACAAAAAAAATGAAATCTGAAAGGATTCAACAGACGAAGTAATATAATACATGTAATGAACGATTGAAATAAATTCATAAAACAAATTTAAAGTTTAAAAGTTGCTATTGTTGGCATTTGTTTTCTGTATAGACAAATGGAAGTAGGATCTTAATACTAAGTATTGAAGACTTGATCACTTTGATAGGCCGCTAGTCAAAATACCACATGTGAAGATAGTCGGTAAGATAAATTCGTTACACGGTGTGCTAGTGACCTAATACGATATATATATATATATATATATTCCATATGGGGATTCGCTCTCACCCCATATGGAATTTACTGACCCCATATATATCGTATTAGGTCACTAACGCACCATGTAACTAATAATATATATGCTTTTAGGCTGCTTACTTCCTGTTGTATTTCTGGAAATGTTACTGATTGACCTTGTTGAATTTACTTTGGAGTTTTATATTTTTTTATACTTTTTTATATACTTGTTTAATGAATTCATAAAATGAATAGTTAAATCAGCTGACAGTTTGTATCCAATTGTTTGATATTTTCATTGTATGTTTATTATTGAACATTACTGTTGAGTTAATAAATGTGATTTTCGCTGTTTTGCCAATATTTTGTATAGATCAATGGAAGATTTAAACAAATAATCAAATTTACCATTATTCCCTTATTTTCAACATCAGTCTGGTTTCTGCCTACCTGAAGCTTTCATCAATATTGGTTATCAGATTGAAAAATAACAAATAGGAAATATGTACTGGATCCTAGAATCGGAAATACATGATTAACAGATTGATATATAACCTTTTCCATAATGACCCTGTGACCACTCGATACTTCCATGTCAGCCACAGGCGCTACTGGAGTCTCGCGATGATACCGTGATTGTAACCATGTATATATGTAACAGTGAATATGTAAAATTAGGGATTATGTAGAATCAATTTCAGGGATTATGTATAATCAATGGTAACTTTAGTGATTATATATAATTGATTAATTACTAAAATTTTCAGGAATTATGCATAATCACTGGAAAAAATGTCAGGGATTATACATAATGACTAAAATAAAGAGACAATGAATAAAGTTAAATGATTTATTCTATAAAATCATATTCAAACATCTTTAGAAACATTAATATCAAAATCTTTAATAGCACATATACTAATACATTCATTCATTTTTATGTGAATTCGGATGACATCTACTATGAGAGTCGGGATTATTTATTTTGCCCATTATTCTCCATTCTTATTTTGTTTGTCTATTTTTGTCTTTTCTTTTTTTTTAGTCCTTTATTTTGCGCGTTTGCATTATTCTCTATTCTGTAAGCCCTAACCAGACCCTCTACTAATGAACGTTCGCTCTGCTTTTTGTTTTTCGTTTTTTGCAACAAAACGTTTTACGTTAGAGAGAACAAAAGTGTTCATCAGAAACATCTGAAGGTGCTAAAAAGGTCAATCAGATACCTCAAATTGATTCATTGTGTATTACCTGTCAGAGCAAAATTTCATTGTTCGTAGCCAAACATTATCCTTTTCAATCCTTCTATGACCATTATATTTTTTGGTGTCTCTTTTTCCACGATCGATATTCGGAATTGGTATCATAACATTACAGCCAATGTTGGGTTACTCCAAAATTGTGTTCAACCTGTGAAGCATGTGTTCTGTTTGTGTTTTGTGTTGTGTTTCTGTACGTTTAGTTGCATTTCTTTGCTTAGTTTGAATTCCTTGTTTGTTGTAACAAAGAAAACATAAAACAGATGTTCAATAACTTTCATCCCCTTTGTTTTACAGCAAATTATATGATCTGTTCATTTATGTTGGTATTATTAAGTCTAAAATAATTTTTTTTTATGAGTAAATGCGGTTCGACACAGTTAAAGGGGCATTAGCTACGAGATATAAAAAAAAAATGAAATATGATTTTTTTTTTGTTCAATCATTAATGAAAGTGAATTATTGAAATAATTTTTGCAGCCAGTTTGGTTTAATTTTGACAAAATAAGCTAAGAAACATCGTTGATGAATTATTCATTTGCAAGTGAATGATTCAACCTCAATGAATCCGTATGCATGTGGCCTTCAATTTAACCCCTAAGCTGGAGAGGGGTTACGCATGTATTCAGCTATTAAAAGGAAAAGAATGACAACATTGAAAGTGAAACAAGGATGAACCATTTGGTTGACTGATTCGATCCACAAAAAATCATTCTTATACAGGTAAAAACGATGATAAACATACTTTTTAACCTACATTATGATATCAAACAGGCCTAAAAAAAAATACAATTGCACGTGGTCGCTATCTATCTATATTTATGTTTACATCGGGTTATATGACCGTAGGCAGTCTTCGGAGGTCATCTCGATGGTTACTTAGATGACGTCTAGACAAAAACATACATGAAATGCTGATTGAGTCAAAGTATTGTTATCGTTTAGTTTAGACTTTTTGTAATTTGGATATACGTTTTAGTATGTTATAAATCAAATATAAGAGTTGAGTCAAATCGGTGAACATGAATTTGACAGCTAATGCACCTTTAAAAATAACATCACAGTAAACATTTTTCACTTTAATAAGTTTTGATAAATTGACAGGGAATGAAAAATGTCCACTTAAACCATAAAGGGGAAATGCATATGATTTATTTGACTGTATTCAATTTATTTTATCAAACGAAGAATTTTTGTAATATTGATAATCCCTGAAAATCCCTGAAATCATTTCAGGGAATTTGTAGAATTATTCTTAAAATTTTCAGTGATTATATGATATCACCGGTCATTTTCAGGGATTCTATGTAATCACTAATGATTTTAGTGATTTTGTAAAATCCCTGAAAAATCAGGGATTCTACATAATTCCTAATTATATAAATTCACTGTAACATCTATATATATAAATATATATGATCATTGTCTACGTTGACACTATGTGATTGTCTAATTTTAGTTTCTTTGTTTTCTTCATACAAAAAAGTCGCTTATTGCGTAAACCCCTGAGGGTTTACGCAGTATATATTGGACGATGTCCGTAGTCTTTCGGAACACCGGATGTTATTCGGAATACATCTGTTCTTTCTATGACCACCTTTCATATACATGCGCAATATCTTATTAATTGACCTGTTGAATAAGCATTAGCATCTTAAAGTTGCTATAGAGATATGTTACATATGATGCGAAATTTATTATGATGCAAGCTACTTTAATAAGCATTTGAATACTTCCTTGCACGCAATTACAAGCTGCTAATATTTACCTACATATATGCGTACTTATTTTAATTAGAGTCGAACGTTGAAACCAGCTGTGTTTAGATATGAAATAAGATTTCATGTAAACAATGCGATTTATATTCGGAACGAGAATCGTTAAAACTAAAATCTATAAAAGAAGTATTACTAGCATTTCATTTAAGATTTTGAGTCTAGGGAAGATGTACTTGATGTACAAAGCAGGCTAATTCATTTTTTTATACTGAAATTAAAAAGAAGTCTTTCTTGCACTTTATCAAAATTTTACGTCTAGAATAGACCAAGGACGTATATAATCTATTATACGTCCTTGAATGGATGTAAAAAACGAGGATTTTTCGAAAAAAATATTGTTTATTAAAAATAACGTTTAAATTAATTATGAAAGTACATTGCAAATTGAAATACAGTTATTTTCTGTGTTTAAATATTGCAACATTATTTCCTTTTTAAAAAACAAGGAGGTCATATAACCTCCTTGATTAAAATAACAAATCAGATTGTTATAGGTATATCTGGATCCTTTTTTGTTATTAGAATGTGAATAAATAGATATTGAATATGAAAAAAAAACTAAAACTGAAATCTAAATCTAAAATATATTTTAAAAAATACATTTGACCATGCAGATGAAAGAAATAATACTTCAAGCAATGAAATAACGAATTAAATGTGCCGCTTTAATTACGATCGATAACCTTAAAATTAATCATGCATGCAATTTCAGCAGACTTAACAGGGTCAGCGATAAGATATCAAATGTCTATTTATAGACACAGATTATCTAACCTGTAGTAATTAAGGCTCTTCAAAATGTTCGTCAAAAATAAAAAAAAAAAATTATTATTTGTTGTTTGCATTTACGATTTCTTTCACTTAAACATAGAAGCAGCAAGAAACATGACATTGAATGACATATATAATTGAGGAACTAGTTTCTTTAGTATCAACTAATTTGAGTTAAAAAAAAATTTCAGTATTGGAAATCAATGATTTTTTTCATTCAAAACTGCTTCAATATAAAAATCAGAAGATGTGGTATGAAAGTAAATGACGCAACTTCCTTTCAAGACACAATGTGGTACAATTAAGCAAAATTTTACAGGTTACATTTTAGCCATCTCAGTGATCAGTAGGCTATACAGTGCCCCCAAATGTCTTGTGTAAAACTATCCAGCACGAGAGAAAAAGGATAGGTCAATATAAGAAACCGATAAGGCAACTTCAGTTCCATTTCAATATTTAGATTATTCTAACGGATTTGTCAAATGTCAGAGGGAATATCTGTTTTAAATGTGGTAGGAATACCAATGAGACAACTCTCCATCAAGACACAGTGTAGTCAAAGTAAGCAATTATAGGTTATAATACAGCCTTTAACACAAAGGCTTGGCTCACATTGAACTGCATCCTACTAGGGACCCCAAGACACTGTTATAAAACAATTCAAACAGGAAAAATCAAATCTAATTTAACTTCAAACCAGAAACAAAAAGCAAATATGAACTGCACCAAAAACAACCCCACTAAACAACATGCTTCTGACTTGGGACATGTGCTTATGAATACACCTGTTTTAAAAGAATTTACATACATACCATAAGACAGTAGTGTAACTTTACCATGTAAAAGACACCCTTTAAAAGTTAATGAAAAAACGTGTTCAAATAAAAAAAGGAACACCTTACAACAGTTCATAAATGTGGCCTTTAAACAAACTAATGTTTAGAAATGGGTATTCAGTGATAATTTCAGGTTTGATTATGTTAGTTGTTTTGTTGTTTTCAATTTAGTTTGTTTATTTATAAGTACAAGGTGTAAGCTGTATTGTCTAGGCTGTAAATAGCTTTCTTAATGAATTGGTTTTGGTCATCAAGGTGAAGAGAATACAGTGCAATTCAAATTATATATATTTACAATTAAACTTGCAGGCCTTTTTCCATGACCCACAATTTAAAATATAAGAAAACTTCAAAATAAAAAGGGACATTCAAAAAATATTTTCAAATCGAGTTAAAGGTTTTAAAAAGTTTTTGTTTTTGACAAAAGAGGTTTGTCATCTAAAACTTTTAAGAGCACAAAGGACACAACTTAAAATTATCAATGCTTAGTATGGAATTTGAGATATGTTCATGGTTATTTGAACAATGGCTGTTCAAATAACCATGAACATATCTCAAATTCAAATAAAAACAGCTATTAAGTTTCACGTATTGCATTTCTTTTTTTAAGCACAAATAATCATTACTAATAATTGATTAAATTTCTTCACATTTGTATTTGAACATAAGCCTAGAAACTAACTCTTATTTAAAAAAAAACAATTATCTAATATTTAATGCCAAACAAGCATTTGGGTTTACGATTGCATTTCTTTTTTTTAAAGAAAGCAACTTGTTTTAAGAGTTTAATGGACCGACATACCTCACGGCTGAAAATCCACATGATGATAGAGTAAACATTATACTATCACCCTGAGGTGTTTTGGCAGCTTCTATGGGCCATTCGGATATTTCCGGAAACCAGATTCTTGGAACTTCTCGAAAATGTTCGATCATTTATACAGGTAGTTATCTATGTCTTTGATATGTTCCCTCTATGGATAGGCTACCACGTGACATTTTATATTTCTACAATCAAAGTTCATTTGTAGATCGGATAGTAAAGAAATAAAGACTAGGTTGCAGTTTATAAATCATTTATATGTTAGAACCTATTTGCCTTTTGACAAAACATATGTGTTTTTAATAATGCAAATGTTTATTAAATATCAAGTACAATGATAACGCAATTATATAATTCATGCTTTGAGACGGTCCCTGTGCGTGTTGTGGGTGTAGTTTTAAAACAGCGTGCTGCTATGCATTGTGACAATAAATCTGGGAATAGTTTATTAATATATAATGTCCCAGAATAAACTGATTATTTCAGAACGTGTATCACGTGGTATTTTGTATTTCAACCATAGCCTTTGAAAATGTCGGAAAGCATGAAGAAAATTAACAAAACGAAATTTCTGTATTTAATATTTATCTTAGGTCGGAAACACAGTGGTCGGAAAGCAGAAAGATAAAACAACAGAAATTTCTGTCAAAAATATTTAATTTCATTAATAATAGATACTACCAGACCAAGAGAATATTCATTAAAATTATTAAGTTTAAACTGTACTAAATTTATCCTTAATAGAATATAATTAAAAATGTTATATATACGTGTATAATAAAAAAAAAAATACTTGCATGGTTTCAATTCACAAGGATTTTAAATCCTTACATCTCACAAAAAACGTAATTAATATTTTATAATAATCATAAAAAAAGTTGTATACTGTTTGAGTATGTATTTATAAGTCTCTGCTTATATTTTGTATGGCAATACATTCATATAGTGGAAAGTTAGAGTTTAAGAAGAGATTGATTTGATAAATAAAATGTCCATCAGTAAATACTTGACGTTTGTGTTTTTGATATTATATTCTAAATTTACGGAAAAGATTCATTATCAGGAATGTATATGTTGATAATTAAATTTCAATTCTTTTTTGTTTTTTTGTTTTCAATAGTTCAACCTTATAGCATCTAAATCTTTGCAATATGGTTGATTTTGAAAATTGTATTCATTGTGGTGACCAGCTATCCTACACGTCTTGGTTCATTTACATTATATATCACCCTGTTCACACGACACACTATCGGTTTGCGTTCACACATATTCTGGATTAAATGGCAATCAATTCCGAGTCAAAACACTTGAGATAGATAGTTTGACATCCGAATTCAACTATTAAACATTAGATTTGAGCAAAGATTGATATATGTGATGATGCAAATGCGTATTCTTATCTGGAGTATCAGTGCGTATGCTTTCTATTTACTATTTCTTGTGCAAAAAAGCCACGTGCACGCATAAATATCAATTTTACTCGCGAATGTGAATTTTCGCTCTTCTTATCTAACTTCAGGACACGGCAGTAAGAGCTTGACATGTGACCTTCAAGCATGGTCATCATTTCTTAAGATATTCTGACTTCTAGCTGTTTCTCTTTATTTTTTTTAATTTTTTGAGTGACTGTCCTATTATAAACGTTGACATTTTCGAAATGCTAAGGATTTCCTTCCCCAGAAATAGATTACCTTAGATGTATTCGGCAAAATCTTTATTTCCAAATTTTGGGTCCTCAATTCCTTTCAACTTTGTACTTTATTTGGTCTTTTTAACTTTTTTTATTCGAGCGTCACTGATGAGTCTTTTGTAGACTGAACTGGCGTCTGGCGTACAACATTTTAATCCTGGTATCTTCTTATATCTACATATCTTTTTATATCAATTGGTTCTTTGGAGAGTATGTTCAGGTATTCATAAAACTTCTGAAAATAAGATATTCTTCCAAACCAGGTTTTCCTGTAGAATATTTTGATTGATTTAAGTAACTTCAGGAAATCCTTAAAATTTGAGATGTTTTATGAGACCAAAATAATTGTCAGTATATAAGAGGTCCCAATGAAGCTGGTGTGTTACTCTCAAGAAAAATATACGAAACCTTCTTATAAGTTGCATGCCACAGGGTTTCGCTTCACATGGAAATTGGACTTTAAATTTATCTATACAACATCAACCATGAGTACAGACAGCTTCAATAGCGAGTACAAGAATAATTGAAGGCATCCAGAAAACAAAATATGAAAATATGATACATAAAATAAATGCATCCAGATCATAAAGCAAACTGAGTGCTAAAATGTATATTGCGATTGGTTTGTGCAATTTGCATTAGACATCCGGTTTGCAGTAATTGGGATTTCCAATAGGATTATGAAAAAATGATGTACACTCCCATGAAATAAATAAAATAGTCAAGCCTTAAAATATAAATTCAAATAGTAGCAGTATATATACACTTTTCTATTCACAACTATCCAACATTGCTTTCAATTGGCTTGTACAAGAATTTACATACAATTACATATTTTCAATAAAGGTGTTTTAGCATCATCATTATCTTATTCTATTCACAGTCAATTATTTCAAATCAAAACCAACAAAAGTCAGCAACAATTTTTTGGTGACCAGTCGGCGGTCTCGGGTTCACGTATTGCTTTTTTTTTTTTTAAAGAAAGCAACTTGTTGATTTCTTACATACATCACCCGTAGTCGATTTTGACAAAAAAAAAACAGTGGAACAACCAATACTTAAAAAGTTTTAATATATCAAAGTTTGATAGAACATACATATCAACTTTTACATGCCTTTTTATAAAAGAGTGACGAAAGATACCAGAGGGACAGTCAAACTCATAGATCGAAAACAAACTGACAACGCCATGGCCAAAAATAAAAAGACAAACAGACAAATAATAGTACAGATGACACAACATAGAAAACTAATGACTAAGCAACACGAACCCCACCAAAAACTGGGGGTGATCTCAGGTGCTCCAGAAGGGTACTATAATACTCATCATTACAGCAGTTTTACTATTCAGTATTCAACTCAATAAGTCATGGTGCGCTCCCTTTACCTATTTTCCACTGACTTATGAATTGCTGTGTTTTTCACAACGAATTAAATGTGCATTTTCTTACTTTTTGTACATTAGAATATAGATTTGTATCAATTTTTGTGTCTAGATGTTTGACTTAAGACATATGTTAAGGTTTTAATTATTCAATCCATCTTGTATGGGAAAGGATTTGTATAGGCGTTGCCTTTTGTCCAATTCCTTTGTTTAAATGTACGTTTGATATTTGAACAACGAAATATTTTGAATGTTAAGGTTTAATAACTTTTGAGGTATTTTTTATTCTTGTTGAGTTTTTCGAATAGACTAATTTTAAACCACATTGGAACACATCCGAATTAATCCGGAAAATGATGAGCAGTGCTGATTCCATTAAATAAGAACAAGTAAAGTAGCATTTGTCGTGTTATAAAGCCTATACATGTGCATGTACAAGAAGAATAAATTTTGATACATTTGAATTAGGGAAAACACAATGCTCAACAGCGTGTGATGATGAATCAACTTGCGATAAAACACTCTCCATGGCATTACCATTAGACTGGTCCAAATGTTTATTCTGCAGACAAAAGTCGTCATACAACGAGATAAGTAATCAAGGCATGTCGAGTCATTTGAGCGTGCCGATTATGATTTAATGACGCAAATTACCAGTCAGACTATCCAGTGGTGAGTTTACTTTCCATTGATTACTTCAAGGACAAGGCGCTGCATCATTCAGCATGCATTATTAACTACTGGCTGAAATGAAAAAAATAACTTGCTTCTGATGCTTCAAATCAGTCGGAGCATGATGTTGCTTTCCAAAAACTAACAGAAAGGTTACATCGTGATCTGTTTGTGAAAAAAAGCATTTTCTTTATCGCATAATTTGCTAGATACATTTTGTTCCTTTCTTTCAGACCCCTCATGATGCGGACAAAATTGTGAAAAGCAGTTTACGATCGTTCGAAATTTCAAATGATTACTATCTATATACGTCTAAATTTAGTATTCCTATAGCTTTGCAATTTATTCCTTACTCTCTGATGAATACTTTTGCCTGCTTAGTAAATGGATAATGACTACAGTGCACTATCATGTGATACTGTACGTAAATGTATACCTTTAGCTGAGTGCGTGATATCCCTGCATTAAAAAACCAGTACATCCCTGATCAGAGATGGTAAGGGTATCGTACAAAGTCTTTGTGTAAAAAGGTACAACAGTTTTGGAGATTTTGCCATGGACGCCTTTTAAATCCTAATAGCTTGTTTTGAAAACTTCGGGTGTGTCGTGGACGTGTTTTATCAATATGATGTGCAACATTCTACAAAATCAACAGAAAGAATAAGGAGGTATATTTCAAATGGTGGTAGATCTAAGGTTCTACAAGTCATTGAAGGCAGATTAGTTTGGGATTGTACGAAATTTCTTTGTGCACCCGAAAATAAACAGGGGTTGATAAAATTTGTAGGTGACTATGCACTCCCGCACTACAATGATTTGCAAGACCATGACGAAATATTCCTAGCATTGCAGGGGTCGCATTATATTAAAATCATCAGACACTTATGCTTTATTTCTTAAAAGGTATTTTCCTCAGATGTCAAATATGATGAATTCTGGTTTAAGACTGGAAGCGTTTCTTCAACCAAAGACGCAAGACGGTTTTTACCTGTTCACAACATATACAACTTTTTTTATAAGTAATTGGACCACTGATGTCCGGCACACTTTCTGCTGCCCACGTTCTTACAGGATGCGACACGTATTCTTTAATCGCAATAGGCAAAACAGAGACAGTTATAAGACGTCGAAACAAAACCCATGCGTGTAGCAAAGTTTGTCAATCTAGCTGGTTCTAATATTGACACATCTGTTGCAGATCGCGGATCTATATGACCCCACAAGCAATGCTCAATCAATGCATGTTGATCTAAATAAAAGATAGTGTAAGGATGAATCAGATAATTGAACTATTAATCTCAATGCCCAATATTTCATGTTTTTGCTGCTAGTGACCTCCGACTTGATGTGGTTGGGGAGCTCTCTCTCTCTAAAAAAACAAAAACCAAACCAAAACCAAACAAACAAACCTGCCAGTGGTCTCGGACCTTGACGCGGTTGGGGCGCTTTCAAACCAACTGGAGATATTTTTGTATCGAATATTTCGGAAGTACATACCATGACATCCACATATTTTTTTCTTTGCATTCCGTTACCTTTTCAAATGGACGTGCATATTGATGTCGAGTGTTAGTTTAATATATACCTGGACAGCTTCCTTTGTAGCGTAATATTTGTGTGAATCGTGTTTATTTCTAATTCACATATATATGGGGCTGTCAAATCGGTTTTATCCAAGTCTGCTATGTATTCCATTGTTTGTGTTGTTTTATAAAAAGTAGGGACACAAGCTTTCAATATGCTATTGCTCTTGTACTGATTGACCTATTTACATGAAATAAACTTCATATACTATCGTGGTCATGCTGACATTTATGCATCAAGACTATTTTTTTTATAGTTTCAACATTCTTTTGGGTTCAAATAATCAATAATGAATTTCATCATTTTTTCATGGACCGTGTGTTAACTTTACAGTACTTATTTCTCCTTTGTTTTTTATGGCATGTTAACAAAACTTTCCCAAAATTATTTTTATATGTTGTAACATAGTATTGCATACCTAAATATTAAATATAAATATTTTTTGTTGATAATTTCCGTAGATAGAGATATTTTTTTCATTTTCTTACATGGTATAGATCACTAATCTCTGGCAATCAGGCATAAATATGACATGCTGAATTCGTGCAACATTTCCAGAGTATGATTCCATAGAAAATTTTCCTCAGTTAGTATGAGGAACAACCGAGAAATTATCCAAAATGTCCAAAAATTGCGATTTTTTTTTTAAATTCCCCTTTTGACCACAGTTTTCCAAAGTTGCACCACTATGTCACTCTACGACATGCCTTAATCAAAGGGACTTAGCTTTATCTTCAAAATAAGACCGAAATTAGCCGTGAGGTACAAATGTATTCGGTCCATTAAATTTTTAAATTTACATTACTTGTCATCGTACTATTTACAGAATGGAGAATAATGGGCAAAAAGTGCAGACTAAATGGCCAAAAAATAAATAAAGTTAGAATGAAGAAAAATTAGACTAAAAAAAAGGAACAGAGAATAATGGGGTGCTAAAATATAAAGAGTAGAGAATAATAGACAAAGTAAAAAAAGAATAAAGAAAAATGGTCTAAAATAGTACAGAATACAGAAATGTAGGACACCCCCCTCCCCCAAATCCAAACCCTCTTGTATAGGACACGAGACAATAACGTATGGATGAATAATACTTATTTTTTAAACTGATGTCACCACGGGAATTTGCTACTTTTTAGTTTATTTTAACCACGAAACAATTTTTACACGAACCTTTTTCAACTCAAACTAAAACTTTTGTGCTTTAACTAATAAGTTTCATTTAATATAAATTTTTCATTATGATGATACATTATTGAATTTTGAAAAGCCCTTAAAAGGAGTCGTTCACAACAAATCCTCAAAACTATACGTCATTTACAATAATTTTCCCATTAATAAATAATTTGAAATTGCTCCCATGATGTCAGTATTTCTTTATTCTCGGATGTACTTATAACTCTTTCCATCCTTCTATTTAAAACATATTTTACACTTAAAATTTTAAACATTTGTCATTTCACGATATCGAATAATAAGCATGGTTTGTTATGTGAATCATACATATGTACCTTATAAAATTGTCAATCATATTTTCCATTGAAGTACTGAAGTACTAAAGAAAGAAAAAAAGTTACATTGATGACTGACGGATCGGAAATTAAAATCTACAGTTTTAATGGATATTTGTTTAAATCGACACAATAATAAGTATATGAAAAAAACAGTAAAAGTGCTTGCATTTTTATTAATTATCTTTTCAAAGTAGACACGATATCTTAGTTGTATATTTGTCATTTGTGCACTTTTAAAATAAATATTTTTTAAACTAATTTTTTTTCAGATATGAATAAGGTAAAAGACTGCGATATACAGTGTCCAAGAATCAACATCCCTCGTAGATGTGCTGCTGAAGATTTTATCGTTCTTGATGGAAAAATGTGTAGGAGTTGTGATATTGACCTCTGTTTGATCTTAAAATGGCCACCAAAGGTTTCAGTTCCATATTGCTCAAATTCAAACTGCAAAAACAATGATATTCCAGAAAAATGTATTCTCAGGCGATTCAAAAAAATAAATCTGTTTACACTATGTCGAGATTGTGATATAGACGTCTGCAAAAGACCTCAAAAGACAAGAGTCATTACAAGTACAACAAACGAATTAAAAGTGAAACCACTGTGTCCGAGACTTAACTGTAAACTGACTGGCATTCCAAAGGATTGTCTCCTGCCTTCTTATGAGATTATAAATGGTCAAAGATGTAGAAGGTGTGACGAAGATGCCTGCCGCGTTCCACCAGGATTACGAATCTATTCAAAACGCCATGTCAGATATTAATTGAATTACAAAAATACAAATATGGTTTCAACATATATCTATTCATATAAATTTTGTATATATATATATATATATATATATAAGTGCCTATAAATAGCAGCACATGACATACAAATCTATGGGAGTGTGGATTAATCAGTACAGAGATTAATTCAATTACACAAATAAAATTATAGATTGCCTAACAATGTAATTTTAACACACTATTTAGTATGTAAATATAAGAATGTTTAAAATATTTACAAAATGATAAAAATAAACGCAATATTTCGCTAGACTAACTAGCTTTATCAAGCGTGCATCTATCCAGGCCACAGACCACAATTAAATTTCCCTATTAGTTCTTTATAACGTTTTGTTTCATTAAAAAAATTGCACCTTGCATTTTTGTCAAATCTTTTGTGTGTATAATGTATAGTACTAGTCCAAAAAATATATCCAAAATTCAGAAAGATTGAACCAATGACTCTTACAAATTTAGCCAATACACATCCATACCCCTATGGACAAGTCAAGAGATGTTCCGAAAACTGTAAATATCACCTTTTTGCACCTGGCCTAATCACTCTTTCCATATCAAAATCAGTTAAAATACAACATCCAAAAGATTATTTCACCTCTCTTCTTTCATTTCCACCCCAAAAAAACTAAGAAATGAGTGAGGAAGGGAAAGAAAAAAAATTAAGAAAAAATACACTCTAATTAAAAGGAACTATATTCGTGGAAAAGCGGGATCATTAATTGTGGTCTTGGGCCTAATTATTAGGGGTCTAAAACTTGACCAATTCTAATATAACTTGGCATGATTTAAGCTTAGTGTATTTTAAAACAGTTTACAAAGTTTCAAAGCCATATGATACCAATTATAAAAAATGTGGCATTTTTTATATCTGAACTTTGGGTGCTGAATTGTGGCGTTGAATTAGAACAATTTCAACTATCAAATTTGGGCTTCTAAAAACCAAAATATACCAAAACTTACATTTTTTAATGTTTCTATGTATAAGTTATCACCTATTAAAAGCAACAGATAGCATACTTCATGTTTCAGACTTATAAAAAATGGCCAGAAGTAAATTTTATATGAGCCTGTGCCAAAAAATAGAGGTTTTCAAATGATGTGAGGCCTTATATGAAATGTAATATTTTTCACTTACCACAATTTTCTGAAGTTGTTAAGTTATAAAAAAACCTTTTACATGTTATAAATGTACTTTTAATGGAAATATAAGTTTCAAATAGCATAACACATGTGAATAAAATGGTCTTCAGCAATGTCAAGCTTAAAAAAACAGGTTGTCAATTTAGGTCGTTCCCCACATTTGCATATTAAAAAGCATATAAATGATATGGTAGATAGAGATATGCTTCTTTTTGCTCAAATCTTTGTTTAGATATGATAAAACATGGAGCCTGGATGTAACATGACTGTCACTTTCAACTATATATGTAGACAGTATGATTTGATGCAAAGTTATTTACTTTACTTTTTAAAACCGGCATGAAATTTCAGCCTCAAAAGGCCAATATTTTAACCACTAGCTATCAAACAAAAGAAAATAAAGGTAGTCTGTGAAACAGACAAGGTCAAACAACCAGTAATAAGTGCTTTTGATACAGATTCAGTGAAATCTGCTAAAAGGAATTCAACTTGTATGTGCATAGAACCTCATTTTTCACTTGCTTCATACTGACCGTTAGACTAAGACCATTAAAGCAGCACATTTTGCACTCTTATTCTGATTTTATCTACTTTTTTTTGTGTTCAGTGTTCAAAAATGAGTTAAACATCTACATTAGATACCACAAACACAAATAGAAAACCAGAAAAATCTGTCAGAGAGAAAGTAAGCATGCTACTTTTGTAAAAATATTGAAACAACTGAAAAAGTTCAATTTTGGGCATGTAGGCTGAAATGTCACTTTTTTACAAAATTTCTATCAAATAAAAGTGAAAATCATTTATTCTCATGTAGTTTGACAAATTTATACCAATAGATCATTCAGGGAAGTTGTCAAAGTACAAATTCAATATTTCCTGAATTCACCTCTTAGGGGTCTAAAACTTGACCAATTCTAATATAACTTGGCATGATTTAAGCTTAGTGTATTTTAAAACAGTTTACAAAGTTTCAAAGCCATATGATACCAATTATAAAAAATGTGGCATTTTTTATATCTGAACTTTGGGTGCTGAATTGTGGCGTTGAATTAGAACAATTTCAACTATCAAATTTGGGCTTCTAAAAACCAAAATATACCAAAACTTACATTTTTTAATGTTTCTATGTATAAGTTATCACCTATTAAAAGCAACAGATAGCATACTTCATGTTTCAGACTTATAAAAAATGGCCAGAAGTAAATTTTATATGAGCCTGTGCCAAAAAATAGAGGTTTTCAAATGATGTGAGGCCTTATATGAAATGTAATATTTTTCACTTACCACAATTTTCTGAAGTTGTTAAGTTATAAAAAAACCTTTTACATGTTATAAATGTACTTTTAATGGAAATATAAGTTTCAAATAGCATAACACATGTGAATAAAATGGTCTTCAGCAATGTCAAGCTTAAAAAAACAGGTTGTCAATTTAGGTCGTTCCCCACATTTGCATATTAAAAAGCATATAAATGATATGGTAGATAGAGATATGCTTCTTTTTGCTCAAATCTTTGTTTAGATATGATAAAACATGGAGCCTGGATGTAACATGACTGTCACTTTCAACTATATATGTAGACAGTATGATTTGATGCAAAGTTATTTACTTTACTTTTTAAAACCGGCATGAAATTTCAGCCTCAAAAGGCCAATATTTTAACCACTAGCTATCAAACAAAAGAAAATAAAGGTAGTCTGTGAAACAGACAAGGTCAAACAACCAGTAATAAGTGCTTTTGATACAGATTCAGTGAAATCTGCTAAAAGGAATTCAACTTGTATGTGCATAGAACCTCATTTTTCACTTGCTTCATACTGACCGTTAGACTAAGACCATTAAAGCAGCACATTTTGCACTCTTATTCTGATTTTATCTACTTTTTTTTGTGTTCAGTGTTCAAAAATGAGTTAAACATCTACATTAGATACCACAAACACAAATAGAAAACCAGAAAAATCTGTCAGAGAGAAAGTAAGCATGCTACTTTTGTAAAAATATTGAAACAACTGAAAAAGTTCAATTTTGGGCATGTAGGCTGAAATGTCACTTTTTTACAAAATTTCTATCAAATAAAAGTGAAAATCATTTATTCTCATGTAGTTTGACAAATTAATACCAATAGATCATTCAGGGAAGTTGTCAAAGTACAAATTCAATATTTCCTGAATTCACCTCTTAGGGGTCTAAAACTTGACCAATTCTAATATAACTTGGCATGATTTAAGCTTAGTGTATTTTAAAACAGTTTACAAAGTTTCAAAGCCATATGATACCAATTATAAAAAATGTGGCATTTTTTATATCTGAACTTTGGGTGCTGAATTGTGGCGTTGAATTAGAACAATTTCAACTATCAAATTTGGGCTTCTAAAAACCAAAATATACCAAAACTTACATTTTTTAATGTTTCTATGTATAAGTTATCACCTATTAAAAGCAACAGATAGCATACTTCATGTTTCAGACTTATAAAAAATGGCCAGAAGTAAATTTTATATGAGCCTGTGCCAAAAAATAGAGGTTTTCAAATGATGTGAGGCCTTATATGAAATGTAATATTTTTCACTTACCACAATTTTCTGAAGTTGTTAAGTTATAAAAAAACCTTTTACATGTTATAAATGTACTTTTAATGGAAATATAAGTTTCAAATAGCATAACACATGTGAATAAAATGGTCTTCAGCAATGTCAAGCTTAAAAAAACAGGTTGTCAATTTAGGTCGTTCCCCACATTTGCATATTAAAAAGCATATAAATGATATGGTAGATAGAGATATGCTTCTTTTTGCTCAAATCTTTGTTTAGATATGATAAAACATGGAGCCTGGATGTAACATGACTGTCACTTTCAACTATATATGTAGACAGTATGATTTGATGCAAAGTTATTTACTTTACTTTTTAAAACCGGCATGAAATTTCAGCCTCAAAAGGCCAATATTTTAACCACTAGCTATCAAACAAAAGAAAATAAAGGTAGTCTGTGAAACAGACAAGGTCAAACAACCAGTAATAAGTGCTTTTGATACAGATTCAGTGAAATCTGCTAAAAGGAATTCAACTTGTATGTGCATAGAACCTCATTTTTCACTTGCTTCATACTGACCGTTAGACTAAGACCATTAAAGCAGCACATTTTGCACTCTTATTCTGATTTTATCTACTTTTTTTTGTGTTCAGTGTTCAAAAATGAGTTAAACATCTACATTAGATACCACAGACACAAATAGAAAACCAGAAAAATCTGTCAGAGAGAAAGTAAGCATGCTACTTTTGTAAAAATATTGAAACAACTGAAAAAGTTCAATTTTGGGCATGTAGGCTGAAATGTCACTTTTTTACAAAATTTCTATCAAATAAAAGTGAAAATCATTTATTCTCATGTAGTTTGACAAATTAATACCAATAGATCATTCAGGGAAGTTGTCAAAGTACAAATTCAATATTTCCTGAATTCACCTCTTAGGGGTCTAAAACTGGACCAATTCTAATATAACTTGGCATGATTTAAGCTTAGTGTATTTTAAAACAGTTTACAAAGTTTCAAAGCCATATGATACCAATTATAAAAAATGTGGCATTTTTTATATCTGAACTTTGGGTGCTGAATTGTGGCGTTGAATTAGAACAATTTCAACTATCAAATTTGGGCTTCTAAAAACCAAAATATACCAAAACTTACATTTTTTAATGTTTCTATGTATAAGTTATCACCTATTGAAAGCAACAGATAGCATACTTCATGTTTCAGACTTATAAAAAATGGCCAGAAGTAAATTTTATATGAGCCTGTGCCAAAAACTAGAGGTTTTCAAATGATGTGAGGCCTTATATGAAATGTAATATTTTTCACTTACCACAATTTTCTGAAGTTGTTAAGTTATAAAAAAACCTTTTACATGTTATAAATGTATTTTTAATGGAAATATAAGTTTCAAATAGCATAACACATGTGAATAAAATGGTCTTCAGCAATGTCAAGCTTAAAAAAACAGGTTGTCAATTTAGGTCGTTCCCCACATTTGCATATTAAAAAGCATATAAATGATATGGTAGATAGAGATATGCTTCTTTTTGCTCAAATCTTTGTTTAGATATGATAAAACATGGAGCCTGGATGTAACATGACTGTCACTTTCAACTATATATGTAGACAGTATGATTTGATGCAAAGTTATTTACTTTACTTTTTAAAACCGGCATGAAATTTCAGCCTCAAAAGGCCAATATTTTAACCACTAGCTATCAAACAAAAGAAAATAAAGGTAGTCTGTGAAACAGACAAGGTCAAACAACCAGTAATAAGTGCTTTTGATACAGATTCAGTGAAATCTGCTAAAAGGAATTCAACTTGTATGTGCATAGAACCTCATTTTTCACTTGCTTCATACTGACCGTTAGACTAAGACCATTAAAGCAGCACATTTTGCACTCTTATTCTGATTTTATCTACTTTTTTTTGTGTTCAGTGTTCAAAAATGAGTTAAACATCTACATTAGATACCACAGACACAAATAGAAAACCAGAAAAATCTGTCAGAGAGAAAGTAAGCATGCTACTTTTGTAAAAATATTGAAACAACTGAAAAAGTTCAATTTTGGGCATGTAGGCTGAAATGTCACTTTTTTACAAAATTTCTATCAAATAAAAGTGAAAATCATTTATTCTCATGTAGTTTGACAAATTAATACCAATAGATCATTCAGGGAAGTTGTCAAAGTACAAATTCAATATTTCCTGAATTCACCTCTTAGGGGTCTAAAACTTGACCAATTCTAATATAACTTGGCATGATTTAAGCTTAGTGTATTTTAAAACAGTTTACAAAGTTTCAAAGCCATATGATACCAATTATAAAAAATGTGGCATTTTTTATATCTGAACTTTGGGTGCTGAATTGTGGCGTTGAATTAGAACAATTTCAACTATCAAATTTGGGCTTCTAAAAACCAAAATATACCAAAACTTACATTTTTTAATGTTTCTATGTATAAGTTATCACCTATTAAAAGCAACAGATAGCATACTTCATGTTTCAGACTTATAAAAAATGGCCAGAAGTAAATTTTATATGAGCCTGTGCCAAAAAATAGAGGTTTTCAAATGATGTGAGGCCTTATATGAAATGTAATATTTTTCACTTACCACAAATTTCTGAAGTTGTTAAGTTATAAAAAAACCTTTTACATGTTATAAATGTACTTTTAATGGAAATATAAGTTTCAAATAGCATAACACATGTGAATAAAATGGTCTTCAGCAATGTCAAGCTTAAAAAAACAGGTTGTCAATTTAGGTCGTTCCCCACATTTGCATATTAAAAAGCATATAAATGATATGGTAGATAGAGATATGCTTCTTTTTGCTCAAATCTTTGTTTAGATATGATAAAACATGGAGCCTGGATGTAACATGACTGTCACTTTCAACTATATATGTAGACAGTATGATTTGATGCAAAGTTATTTACTTTACTTTTTAAAACCGGCATGAAATTTCAGCCTCAAAAGGCCAATATTTTAACCACTAGCTATCAAACAAAAGAAAATAAAGGTAGTCTGTGAAACAGACAAGGTCAAACAACCAGTAATAAGTGCTTTTGATACAGATTCAGTGAAATCTGCTAAAAGGAATTCAACTTGTATGTGCATAGAACCTCATTTTTCACTTGCTTCATACTGACCGTTAGACTAAGACCATTAAAGCAGCACATTTTGCACTCTTATTCTGATTTTATCTACTTTTTTTTGTGTTCAGTGTTCAAAAATGAGTTAAACATCTACATTAGATACCACAAACACAAATAGAAAACCAGAAAAATCTGTCAGAGAGAAAGTAAGCATGCTACTTTTGTAAAAATATTGAAACAACTGAAAAAGTTCAATTTTGGGCATGTAGGCTGAAATGTCACTTTTTTACAAAATTTCTATCAAATAAAAGTGAAAATCATTTATTCTCATGTAGTTTGACAAATTAATACCAATAGATCATTCAGGGAAGTTGTCAAAGTACAAATTCAATATTTCCTGAATTCACCTCTTAGGGGTCTAAAACTTGACCAATTCTAATATAACTTGGCATTATTTAAGCTTAGTGTATTTTAAAACAGTTTACAAAGTTTCAAAGCCATATGATACCAATTATAAAAAATGTGGCATTTTTTATATCTGAACTTTGGGTGCTGAATTGTGGCGTTGAATTAGAACAATTTCAACTATCAAATTTGGGCTTCTAAAAACCAAAATATACCAAAACTTACATTTTTTAATGTTTCTATGTATAAGTTATCACCTATTAAAAGCAACAGATAGCATACTTCATGTTTCAGACTTATAAAAAATGGCCAGAAGTAAATTTTATATGAGCCTGTGCCAAAAAATAGAGGTTTTCAAATGATGTGAGGCCTTATATGAAATGTAATATTTTTCACTTACCACAATTTTCTGAAGTTGTTAAGTTATAAAAAAACCTTTTACATGTTATAAATGTACTTTTAATGGAAATATAAGTTTCAAATAGCATAACACATGTGAATAAAATGGTCTTCAGCAATGTCAAGCTTAAAAAAACAGGTTGTCAATTTAGGTCGTTCCCCACATTTGCATATTAAAAAGCATATAAATGATATGGTAGATAGAGATATGCTTCTTTTTGCTCAAATCTTTGTTTAGATATGATAAAACATGGAGCCTGGATGTAACATGACTGTCTATTTCAACTATATATGTAGACAGTATGATTTGATGCAAAGTTATTTACTTTACTTTTTAAAACCGGCATGAAATTTCAGCCTCAAAAGGCCAATATTTTAACCACTAGCTATCAAACAAAAGAAAATAAAGGTAGTCTGTGCAACAGACAAGGTCAAACAACCAGTAATAAGTGCTTTTGATACAGATTCAGTGAAATCTGCTAAAAGGAATTCAACTTGTATGTGCATAGAACCTCATTTTTCACTTGCTTCATACTGACCGTTAGACTAAGACCATTAAAGCAGCACATTTTGCACTCTTATTCTGATTTTATCTACTTTTTTTTGTGTTCAGTGTTCAAAAATGAGTTAAACATCTACATTAGATACCACAAACACAAATAGAAAACCAGAAAAATCTGTCAGAGAGAAAGTAAGCATGCTACTTTTGTAAAAATATTGAAACAACTGAAAAAGTTCAATTTTGGGCATGTAGGCTGAAATGTCACTTTTTTACAAAATTTCTATCAAATAAAAGTGAAAATCATTTATTCTCATGTAGTTTGACAAATTAATACCAATAGATCATTCAGGGAAGTTGTCAAAGTACAAATTCAATATTTCCTGAATTCACCTCTTAGGGGTCTAAAACTTGACCAATTCTAATATAACTTGGCATTATTTAAGCTTAGTGTATTTTAAAACAGTTTACAAAGTTTCAAAGCCATATGATACCAATTATAAAAAATGTGGCATTTTTTATATCTGAACTTTGGGTGCTGAATTGTGGCGTTGAATTAGAACAATTTCAACTATCAAATTTGGGCTTCTAAAAACCAAAATATACCAAAACTTACATTTTTTAATGTTTCTATGTATAAGTTATCACCTATTAAAAGCAACAGATAGCATACTTCATGTTTCAGACTTATAAAAAATGGCCAGAAGTAAATTTTATATGAGCCTGTGCCAAAAAATAGAGGTTTTCAAATGATGTGAGGCCTTATATGAAATGTAATATTTTTCACTTACCACAATTTTCTGAAGTTGTTAAGTTATAAAAAAACCTTTTACATGTTATAAATGTACTTTTAATGGAAATATAAGTTTCAAATAGCATAACACATGTGAATAAAATGGTCTTCAGCAATGTCAAGCTTAAAAAAACAGGTTGTCAATTTAGGTCGTTCCCCACATTTGCATATTAAAAAGCATATAAATGATATGGTAGATAGAGATATGCTTCTTTTTGCTCAAATCTTTGTTTAGATATGATAAAACATGGAGCCTGGATGTAACATGACTGTCACTTTCAACTATATATGTAGACAGTATGATTTGATGCAAAGTTATTTACTTTACTTTTTAAAACCGGCATGAAATTTCAGCCTCAAAAGGCCAATATTTTAACCACTAGCTATCAAACAAAAGAAAATAAAGGTAGTCTGTGCAACAGACAAGGTCAAACAACCAGTAATAAGTGCTTTTGATACAGATTCAGTGAAATCTGCTAAAAGGAATTCAACTTGTATGTGCATAGAACCTCATTTTTCACTTGCTTCATACTGACCGTTAGACTAAGACCATTAAAGCAGCACATTTTGCACTCTTATTCTGATTTTATCTACTTTTTTTTGTGTTCAGTGTTCAAAAATGAGTTAAACATCTACATTAGATACCACAAACACAAATAGAAAACCAGAAAAATCTGTCAGAGAGAAAGTAAGCATGCTACTTTTGTAAAAATATTGAAACAACTGAAAAAGTTCAATTTTGGGCATGTAGGCTGAAATGTCACTTTTTTACAAAATTTCTATCAAATAAAAGTGAAAATCATTTATTCTCATGTAGTTTGACAAATTAATACCAATAGATCATTCAGGGAAGTTGTCAAAGTACAAATTCAATATTTCCTGAATTCACCTCTTAGGGGTCTAAAACTTGACCAATTCTAATATAACTTGGCATGATTTAAGCTTAGTGTATTTTAAAACAGTTTACAAAGTTTCAAAGCCATATGATACCAATTATAAAAAATGTGGCATTTTTTATATCTGAACTTTGGGTGCTGAATTGTGGCGTTGAATTAGAACAATTTCAACTATCAAATTTGGGCTTCTAAAAACCAAAATATACCAAAACTTACATTTTTTAATGTTTCTATGTATAAGTTATCACCTATTAAAAGCAACAGATAGCATACTTCATGTTTCAGACTTATAAAAAATGGCCAGAAGTAAATTTTATATGAGCCTGTGCCAAAAAATAGAGGTTTTCAAATGATGTGAGGCCTTATATGAAATGTAATATTTTTCACTTACCACAATTTTCTGAAGTTGTTAAGTTATAAAAAAACCTTTTACATGTTATAAATGTACTTTTAATGGAAATATAAGTTTCAAATAGCATAACACATGTGAATAAAATGGTCTTCAGCAATGTCAAGCTTAAAAAAACAGGTTGTCAATTTAGGTCGTTCCCCACATTTGCATATTAAAAAGCATATAAATGATATGGTAGATAGAGATATGCTTCTTTTTGCTCAAATCTTTGTTTAGATATGATAAAACATGGAGCCTGGATGTAACATGACTGTCACTTTCAACTATATATGTAGACAGTATGATTTGATGCAAAGTTATTTACTTTACTTTTTAAAACCGGCATGAAATTTCAGCCTCAAAAGGCCAATATTTTAACCACTAGCTATCAAACAAAAGAAAATAAAGGTAGTCTGTGCAACAGACAAGGTCAAACAACCAGTAATAAGTGCTTTTGATACAGATTCAGTGAAATCTGCTAAAAGGAATTCAACTTGTATGTGCATAGAACCTCATTTTTCACTTGCTTCATACTGACCGTTAGACTAAGACCATTAAAGCAGCACATTTTGCACTCTTATTCTGATTTTATCTACTTTTTTTTGTGTTCAGTGTTCAAAAATGAGTTAAACATCTACATTAGATACCACAAACACAAATAGAAAACCAGAAAAATCTGTCAGAGAGAAAGTAAGCATGCTACTTTTGTAAAAATATTGAAACAACTGAAAAAGTTCAATTTTGGGCATGTAGGCTGAAATGTCACTTTTTTACAAAATTTCTATCAAATAAAAGTGAAAATCATTTATTCTCATGTAGTTTGACAAATTAATACCAATAGATCATTCAGGGAAGTTGTCAAAGTACAAATTCAATATTTCCTGAATTCACCTCTTAGGGGTCTAAAACTTGACCAATTCTAATATAACTTGGCATGATTTAAGCTTAGTGTATTTTAAAACAGTTTACAAAGTTTCAAAGCCATATGATACCAATTATAAAAAATGTGGCATTTTTTATATCTGAACTTTGGGTGCTGAATTGTGGCGTTGAATTAGAACAATTTCAACTATCAAATTTGGGCTTCTAAAAACCAAAATATACCAAAACTTACATTTTTTAATGTTTCTATGTATAAGTTATCACCTATTAAAAGCAACAGATAGCATACTTCATGTTTCAGACTTATAAAAAATGGCCAGAAGTAAATTTTATATGAGCCTGTGCCAAAAAATAGAGGTTTTCAAATGATGTGAGGCCTTATATGAAATGTAATATTTTTCACTTACCACAATTTTCTGAAGTTGTTAAGTTATAAAAAAACCTTTTACATGTTATAAATGTACTTTTAATGGAAATATAAGTTTCAAATAGCATAACACATGTGAATAAAATGGTCTTCAGCAATGTCAAGCTTAAAAAAACAGGTTGTCAATTTAGGTCGTTCCCCACATTTGCATATTAAAAAGCATATAAATGATATGGTAGATAGAGATATGCTTCTTTTTGCTCAAATCTTTGTTTAGATATGATAAAACATGGAGCCTGGATGTAACATGACTGTCACTTTCAACTATATATGTAGACAGTATGATTTGATGCAAAGTTATTTACTTTACTTTTTAAAACCGGCATGAAATTTCAGCCTCAAAAGGCCAATATTTTAACCACTAGCTATCAAACAAAAGAAAATAAAGGTAGTCTGTGCAACAGACAAGGTCAAACAACCAGTAATAAGTGCTTTTGATACAGATTCAGTGAAATCTGCTAAAAGGAATTCAACTTGTATGTGCATAGAACCTCATTTTTCACTTGCTTCATACTGACCGTTAGACTAAGACCATTAAAGCAGCACATTTTGCACTCTTATTCTGATTTTATCTACTTTTTTTTGTGTTCAGTGTTCAAAAATGAGTTAAACATCTACATTAGATACCACAAACACAAATAGAAAACCAGAAAAATCTGTCAGAGAGAAAGTAAGCATGCTACTTTTGTAAAAATATTGAAACAACTGAAAAAGTTCAATTTTGGGCATGTAGGCTGAAATGTCACTTTTTTACAAAATTTCTATCAAATAAAAGTGAAAATCATTTATTCTCATGTAGTTTGACAAATTAATACCAATAGATCATTCAGGGAAGTTGTCAAAGTACAAATTCAATATTTCCTGAATTCACCTCTTAGGGGTCTAAAACTTGACCAATTCTAATATAACTTGGCATGATTTAAGCTTAGTGTATTTTAAAACAGTTTACAAAGTTTCAAAGCCATATGATACCAATTATAAAAAATGTGGCATTTTTTATATCTGAACTTTGGGTGCTGAATTGTGGCGTTGAATTAGAACAATTTCAACTATCAAATTTGGGCTTCTAAAAACCAAAATATACCAAAACTTACATTTTTTAATGTTTCTATGTATAAGTTATCACCTATTAAAAGCAACAGATAGCATACTTCATGTTTCAGACTTATAAAAAATGGCCAGAAGTAAATTTTATATGAGCCTGTGCCAAAAAATAGAGGTTTTCAAATGATGTGAGGCCTTATATGAAATGTAATATTTTTTCACTTACCACAATTTTCTGAACTTGTTAAGTTATAAAAAAACCTTTTACATGTTATAAATGTACTTTTAATGGAAATATAAGTTTCAAATAGCATAACACATGTGAATAAAATGGTCTTCAGCAATGTCAAGCTTAAAAAAACAGGTTGTCAATTTAGGTCGTTCCCCACATTTGCATATTAAAAAGCATATAAATGATATGGTAGATAGAGATATGCTTCTTTTTGCTCAAATCTTTGTTTAGATATGATAAAACATGGAGCCTGGATGTAACATGACTGTCACTTTCAACTATATATGTAGACAGTATGATTTGATGCAAAGTTATTTACTTTACTTTTTAAAACCGGCATGAAATTTCAGCCTCAAAAGGCCAATATTTTAACCACTAGCTATCAAACAAAAGAAAATAAAGGTAGTCTGTGCAACAGACAAGGTCAAACAACCAGTAATAAGTGCTTTTGATACAGATTCAGTGAAATCTGCTAAAAGGAATTCAACTTGTATGTGCATAGAACCTCATTTTTCACTTGCTTCATACTGACCGTTAGACTAAGACCATTAAAGCAGCACATTTTGCACTCTTATTCTGATTTTATCTACTTTTTTTTGTGTTCAGTGTTCAAAAATGAGTTAAACATCTACATTAGATACCACAAACACAAATAGAAAACCAGAAAAATCTGTCAGAGAGAAAGTAAGCATGCTACTTTTGTAAAAATATTGAAACAACTGAAAAAGTTCAATTTTGGGCATGTAGGCTGAAATGTCACTTTTTTACAAAATTTCTATCAAATAAAAGTGAAAATCATTTATTCTCATGTAGTTTGACAAATTAATACCAATAGATCATTCAGGGAAGTTGTCAAAGTACAAATTCAATATTTCCTGAATTCACCTCTTAGGGGTCTAAAACTTGACCAATTCTAATATAACTTGGCATGATTTAAGCTTAGTGTATTTTAAAACAGTTTACAAAGTTTCAAAGCCATATGATACCAATTATAAAAAATGTGGCATTTTTTATATCTGAACTTTGGGTGCTGAATTGTGGCGTTGAATTAGAACAATTTCAACTATCAAATTTGGGCTTCTAAAAACCAAAATATACCAAAACTTACATTTTTTAATGTTTCTATGTATAAGTTATCACCTATTAAAAGCAACAGATAGCATACTTCATGTTTCAGACTTATAAAAAATGGCCAGAAGTAAATTTTATATGAGCCTGTGCCAAAAAATAGAGGTTTTCAAATGATGTGAGGCCTTATATGAAATGTAATATTTTTCACTTACCACAATTTTCTGAAGTTGTTAAGTTATAAAAAAACCTTTTACATGTTATAAATGTACTTTTAATGGAAATATAAGTTTCAAATAGCATTACACATGTGAATAAAATGGTCTTCAGCAATGTCAAGCTTAAAAAAACAGGTTGTCAATTTAGGTCGTTCCCCACATTTGCATATTAAAAAGCATATAAATGATATGGTAGATAGAGATATGCTTCTTTTTGCTCAAATCTTTGTTTAGATATGATAAAACATGGAGCCTGGATGTAACATGACTGTCACTTTCAACTATATATGTAGACAGTATGATTTGATGCAAAGTTATTTACTTTACTTTTTAAAACCGGCATGAAATTTCAGCCTCAAAAGGCCAATATTTTAACCACTAGCTATCAAACAAAAGAAAATAAAGGTAGTCTGTGCAACAGACAAGGTCAAACAACCAGTAATAAGTGCTTTTGATACAGATTCAGTGAAATCTGCTAAAAGGAATTCAACTTGTATGTGCATAGAACCTCATTTTTCACTTGCTTCATACTGACCGTTAGACTAAGACCATTAAAGCAGCACATTTTGCACTCTTATTCTGATTTTATCTACTTTTTTTTGTGTTCAGTGTTCAAAAATGAGTTAAACATCTACATTAGATACCACAAACACAAATAGAAAACCAGAAAAATCTGTCAGAGAGAAAGTAAGCATGCTACTTTTGTAAAAATATTGAAACAACTGAAAAAGTTCAATTTTGGGCATGTAGGCTGAAATGTCACTTTTTTACAAAATTTCTATCAAATAAAAGTGAAAATCATTTATTCTCATGTAGTTTGACAAATTAATACCAATAGATCATTCAGGGAAGTTGTCAAAGTACAAATTCAATATTTCCTGAATTCACCTCTTAGGGGTCTAAAACTTGACCAATTCTAATATAACTTGGCATGATTTAAGCTTAGTGTATTTTAAAACAGTTTACAAAGTTTCAAAGCCATATGATACCAATTATAAAAAATGTGGCATTTTTTATATCTGAACTTTGGGTGCTGAATTGTGGCGTTGAATTAGAACAATTTCAACTATCAAATTTGGGCTTCTAAAAACCAAAATATACCAAAACTTACATTTTTTAATGTTTCTATGTATAAGTTATCACCTATTAAAAGCAACAGATAGCATACTTCATGTTTCAGACTTATAAAAAATGGCCAGAAGTAAATTTTATATGAGCCTGTGCCAAAAAATAGAGGTTTTCAAATGATGTGAGGCCTTATATGAAATGTAATATTTTTTCACTTACCACAATTTTCTGAAGTTGTTAAGTTATAAAAAAACCTTTTACATGTTATAAATGTACTTTTAATGGAAATATAAGTTTCAAATAGCATAACACATGTGAATAAAATGGTCTTCAGCAATGTCAAGCTTAAAAAAACAGGTTGTCAATTTAGGTCGTTCCCCACATTTGCATATTAAAAAGCATATAAATGATATGGTAGATAGAGATATGCTTCTTTTTGCTCAAATCTTTGTTTAGATATGATAAAACATGGAGCCTGGATGTAACATGACTGTCACTTTCAACTATATATGTAGACAGTATGATTTGATGCAAAGTTATTTACTTTACTTTTTAAAACCGGCATGAAATTTCAGCCTCAAAAGGCCAATATTTTAACCACTAGCTATCAAACAAAAGAAAATAAAGGTAGTCTGTGAAACAGACAAGGTCAAACAACCAGTAATAAGTGCTTTTGATACAGATTCAGTGAAATCTGCTAAAAGGAATTCAACTTGTATGTGCATAGAACCTCATTTTTCACTTGCTTCATACTGACCGTTAGACTAAGACCATTAAAGCAGCACATTTTGCACTCTTATTCTGATTTTATCTACTTTTTTTTGTGTTCAGTGTTCAAAAATGAGTTAAACATCTACATTAGATACCACAAACACAAATAGAAAACCAGAAAAATCTGTCAGAGAGAAAGTAAGCATGCTACTTTTGTAAAAATATTGAAACAACTGAAAAAGTTCAATTTTGGGCATGTAGGCTGAAATGTCACTTTTTTACAAAATTTCTATCAAATAAAAGTGAAAATCATTTATTCTCATGTAGTTTGACAAATTAATACCAATAGATCATTCAGGGAAGTTGTCAAAGTACAAATTCAATATTTCCTGAATTCACCTCTTAGGGGTCTAAAACTTGACCAATTCTAATATAACTTGGCATGATTTAAGCTTAGTGTTTTTTAAAACAGTTTACAAAGTTTCAAAGCCATATGATACCAATTATAAAAAATGTGGCATTTTTTATATCTGAACTTTGGGTGCTGAATTGTGGCGTTGAATTAGAACAATTTCAACTATCAAATTTGGGCTTCTAAAAACCAAAATATACCAAAACTTACATTTTTTAATGTTTCTATGTATAAGTTATCACCTATTAAAAGCAACAGATAGCATACTTCATGTTTCAGACTTATAAAAAATGGCCAGAAGTAAATTTTATATGAGCCTGTGCCAAAAAATAGAGGTTTTCAAATGATGTGAGGCCTTATATGAAATGTAATATTTTTTCACTTACCACAATTTTCTGAAGTTGTTAAGTTATAAAAAAACCTTTTACATGTTATAAATGTACTTTTAATGGAAATATAAGTTTCAAATAGCATAACACATGTGAATAAAATGGTCTTCAGCAATGTCAAGCTTAAAAAAACAGGTTGTCAATTTAGGTCGTTCCCCACATTTGCATATTAAAAAGCATATAAATGATATGGTAGATAGAGATATGCTTCTTTTTGCTCAAATCTTTGTTTAGATATGATAAAACATGGAGCCTGGATGTAACATGACTGTCACTTTCAACTATATATGTAGACAGTATGATTTGATGCAAAGTTATTTACTTTACTTTTTAAAACCGGCATGAAATTTCAGCCTCAAAAGGCCAATATTTTAACCACTAGCTATCAAACAAAAGAAAATAAAGGTAGTCTGTGAAACAGACAAGGTCAAACAACCAGTAATAAGTGCTTTTGATACAGATTCAGTGAAATCTGCTAAAAGGAATTCAACTTGTATGTGCATAGAACCTCATTTTTCACTTGCTTCATACTGACCGTTAGACTAAGACCATTAAAGCAGCACATTTTGCACTCTTATTCTGATTTTATCTACTTTTTTTTGTGTTCAGTGTTCAAAAATGAGTTAAACATCTACATTAGATACCACAAACACAAATAGAAAACCAGAAAAATCTGTCAGAGAGAAAGTAAGCATGCTACTTTTGTAAAAATATTGAAACAACTGAAAAAGTTCAATTTTGGGCATGTAGGCTGAAATGTCACTTTTTTACAAAATTTCTATCAAATAAAAGTGAAAATCATTTATTCTCATGTAGTTTGACAAATTAATACCAATAGATCATTCAGGGAAGTTGTCAAAGTACAAATTCAATATTTCCTGAATTCACCTCTTAGGGGTCTAAAACTTGACCAATTCTAATATAACTTGGCATGATTTAAGCTTAGTGTATTTTAAAACAGTTTACAAAGTTTCAAAGCCATATGATACCAATTATAAAAAATGTGGCATTTTTTATATCTGAACTTTGGGTGCTGAATTGTGGCGTTGAATTAGAACAATTTCAACTATCAAATTTGGGCTTCTAAAAACCAAAATATACCAAAACTTACATTTTTTAATGTTTCTATGTATAAGTTATCACCTATTAAAAGCAACAGATAGCATACTTCATGTTTCAGACTTATAAAAAATGGCCAGAAGTAAATTTTATATGAGCCTGTGCCAAAAAATAGAGGTTTTCAAATGATGTGAGGCCTTATATGAAATGTAATATTTTTCACTTACCACAATTTTCTGAAGTTGTTAAGTTATAAAAAAACCTTTTACATGTTATAAATGTACTTTTAATGGAAATATAAGTTTCAAATAGCATAACACATGTGAATAAAATGGTCTTCAGCAATGTCAAGCTTAAAAAAACAGGTTGTCAATTTAGGTCGTTCCCCACATTTGCATATTAAAAAGCATATAAATGATATGGTAGATAGAGATATGCTTCTTTTTGCTCAAATCTTTGTTTAGATATGATAAAACATGGAGCCTGGATGTAACATGACTGTCACTTTCAACTATATATGTAGACAGTATGATTTGATGCAAAGTTATTTACTTTACTTTTTAAAACCGGCATGAAATTTCAGCCTCAAAAGGCCAATATTTTAACCACTAGCTATCAAACAAAAGAAAATAAAGGTAGTCTGTGCAACAGACAAGGTCAAACAACCAGTAATAAGTGCTTTTGATACAGATTCAGTGAAATCTGCTAAAAGGAATTCAACTTGTATGTGCATAGAACCTCATTTTTCACTTGCTTCATACTGACCGTTAGACTAAGACCATTAAAGCAGCACATTTTGCACTCTTATTCTGATTTTATCTACTTTTTTTTGTGTTCAGTGTTCAAAAATGAGTTAAACATCTACATTAGATACCACAAACACAAATAGAAAACCAGAAAAATCTGTCAGAGAGAAAGTAAGCATGCTACTTTTGTAAAAATATTGAAACAACTGAAAAAGTTCAATTTTGGGCATGTAGGCTGAAATGTCACTTTTTTACAAAATTTCTATCAAATAAAAGTGAAAATCATTTATTCTCATGTAGTTTGACAAATTAATACCAATAGATCATTCAGGGAAGTTGTCAAAGTACAAATTCAATATTTCCTGAATTCACCTCTTAGGGGTCTAAAACTTGACCAATTCTAATATAACTTGGCATGATTTAAGCTTAGTGTATTTTAAAACAGTTTACAAAGTTTCAAAGCCATATGATACCAATTATAAAAAATGTGGCATTTTTTATATCTGAACTTTGGGTGCTGAATTGTGGCGTTGAATTAGAACAATTTCAACTATCAAATTTGGGCTTCTAAAAACCAAAATATACCAAAACTTACATTTTTTAATGTTTCTATGTATAAGTTATCACCTATTAAAAGCAACAGATAGCATACTTCATGTTTCAGACTTATAAAAAATGGCCAGAAGTAAATTTTATATGAGCCTGTGCCAAAAAATAGAGGTTTTCAAATGATGTGAGGCCTTATATGAAATGTAATATTTTTTCACTTACCACAATTTTCTGAAGTTGTTAAGTTATAAAAAAACCTTTTACATGTTATAAATGTACTTTTAATGGAAATATAAGTTTCAAATAGCATAACACATGTGAATAAAATGGTCTTCAGCAATGTCAAGCTTAAAAAAACAGGTTGTCAATTTAGGTCGTTCCCCACATTTGCATATTAAAAAGCATATAAATGATATGGTAGATAGAGATATGCTTCTTTTTGCTCAAATCTTTGTTTAGATATGATAAAACATGGAGCCTGGATGTAACATGACTGTCACTTTCAACTATATATGTAGACAGTATGATTTGATGCAAAGTTATTTACTTTACTTTTTAAAACCGGCATGAAATTTCAGCCTCAAAAGGCCAATATTTTAACCACTAGCTATCAAACAAAAGAAAATAAAGGTAGTCTGTGAAACAGACAAGGTCAAACAACCAGTAATAAGTGCTTTTGATACAGATTCAGTGAAATCTGCTAAAAGGAATTCAACTTGTATGTGCATAGAACCTCATTTTTCACTTGCTTCATACTGACCGTTAGACTAAGACCATTAAAGCAGCACATTTTGCACTCTTATTCTGATTTTATCTACTTTTTTTTGTGTTCAGTGTTCAAAAATGAGTTAAACATCTACATTAGATACCACAAACACAAATAGAAAACCAGAAAAATCTGTCAGAGAGAAAGTAAGCATGCTACTTTTGTAAAAATATTGAAACAACTGAAAAAGTTCAATTTTGGGCATGTAGGCTGAAATGTCACTTTTTTACAAAATTTCTATCAAATAAAAGTGAAAATCATTTATTCTCATGTAGTTTGACAAATTAATACCAATAGATCATTCAGGGAAGTTGTCAAAGTACAAATTCAATATTTCCTGAATTCACCTCTTAGGGGTCTAAAACTTGACCAATTCTAATATAACTTGGCATGATTTAAGCTTAGTGTATTTTAAAACAGTTTACAAAGTTTCAAAGCCATATGATACCAATTATAAAAAATGTGGCATTTTTTATATCTGAACTTTGGGTGCTGAATTGTGGCGTTGAATTAGAACAATTTCAACTATCAAATTTGGGCTTCTAAAAACCAAAATATACCAAAACTTACATTTTTTAATGTTTCTATGTATAAGTTATCACCTATTAAAAGCAACAGATAGCATACTTCATGTTTCAGACTTATAAAAAATGGCCAGAAGTAAATTTTATATGAGCCTGTGCCAAAAAATAGAGGTTTTCAAATGATGTGAGGCCTTATATGAAATGTAATATTTTTCACTTACCACAATTTTCTGAAGTTGTTAAGTTATAAAAAAACCTTTTACATGTTATAAATGTACTTTTAATGGAAATATAAGTTTCAAATAGCATAACACATGTGAATAAAATGGTCTTCAGCAATGTCAAGCTTAAAATAACAGGTTGTCAATTTAGGTCGTTCCCCACATTTGCATATTAAAAAGCATATAAATGATATGGTAGATAGAGATATGCTTCTTTTTGCTCAAATCTTTGTTTAGATATGATAAAACATGGAGCCTGGATGTAACATGACTGTCACTTTCAACTATATATGTAGACAGTATGATTTGATGCAAAGTTATTTACTTTACTTTTTAAAACCGGCATGAAATTTCAGCCTCAAAAGGCCAATATTTTAACCACTAGCTATCAAACAAAAGAAAATAAAGGTAGTCTGTGCAACAGACAAGGTCAAACAACCAGTAATAAGTGCTTTTGATACAGATTCAGTGAAATCTGCTAAAAGGAATTCAACTTGTATGTGCATAGAACCTCATTTTTCACTTGCTTCATACTGACCGTTAGACTAAGACCATTAAAGCAGCACATTTTGCACTCTTATTCTGATTTTATCTACTTTTTTTTGTGTTCAGTGTTCAAAAATGAGTTAAACATCTACATTAGATACCACAAACACAAATAGAAAACCAGAAAAATCTGTCAGAGAGAAAGTAAGCATGCTACTTTTGTAAAAATATTGAAACAACTGAAAAAGTTCAATTTTGGGCATGTAGGCTGAAATGTCACTTTTTTACAAAATTTCTATCAAATAAAAGTGAAAATCATTTATTCTCATGTAGTTTGACAAATTAATACCAATAGATCATTCAGGGAAGTTGTCAAAGTACAAATTCAATATTTCCTGAATTCACCTCTTAGGGGTCTAAAACTTGACCAATTCTAATATAACTTGGCATGATTTGAGCTTAGTGTATTTTAAAACAGTTTACAAAGTTTCAAAGCCATATGATACCAATTATAAAAAATGTGGCATTTTTTATATCTGAACTTTGGGTGCTGAATTGTGGCGTTGAATTAGAACAATTTCAACTATCAAATTTGGGCTTCTAAAAACCAAAATATACCAAAACTTACATTTTTTAATGTTTCTATGTATAAGTTATCACCTATTAAAAGCAACAGATAGCATACTTCATGTTTCAGACTTATAAAAAATGGCCAGAAGTAAATTTTATATGAGCCTGTGCCAAAAAATAGAGGTTTTCAAATGATGTGAGGCCTTATATGAAATGTAATATTTTTTCACTTACCACAATTTTCTGAAGTTGTTAAGTTATAAAAAAACCTTTTACATGTTATAAATGTACTTTTAATGGAAATATAAGTTTCAAATAGCATAACACATGTGAATAAAATGGTCTTCAGCAATGTCAAGCTTAAAAAAACAGGTTGTCAATTTAGGTCGTTCCCCACATTTGCATATTAAAAAGCATATAAATGATATGGTAGATAGAGATATGCTTCTTTTTGCTCAAATCTTTGTTTAGATATGATAAAACATGGAGCCTGGATGTAACATGACTGTCACTTTCAACTATATATGTAGACAGTATGATTTGATGCAAAGTTATTTACTTTACTTTTTAAAACCGGCATGAAATTTCAGCCTCAAAAGGCCAATATTTTAACCACTAGCTATCAAACAAAAGAAAATAAAGGTAGTCTGTGAAACAGACAAGGTCAAACAACCAGTAATAAGTGCTTTTGATACAGATTCAGTGAAATCTGCTAAAAGGAATTCAACTTGTATGTGCATAGAACCTCATTTTTCACTTGCTTCATACTGACCGTTAGACTAAGACCATTAAAGCAGCACATTTTGCACTCTTATTCTGATTTTATCTACTTTTTTTTGTGTTCAGTGTTCAAAAATGAGTTAAACATCTACATTAGATACCACAAACACAAATAGAAAACCAGAAAAATCTGTCAGAGAGAAAGTAAGCATGCTACTTTTGTAAAAATATTGAAACAACTGAAAAAGTTCAATTTTGGGCATGTAGGCTGAAATGTCACTTTTTTACAAAATTTCTATCAAATAAAAGTGAAAATCATTTATTCTCATGTAGTTTGACAAATTAATACCAATAGATCATTCAGGGAAGTTGTCAAAGTACAAATTCAATATTTCCTGAATTCACCTCTTAGGGGTCTAAAACTTGACCAATTCTAATATAACTTGGCATGATTTAAGCTTAGTGTATTTTAAAACAGTTTACAAAGTTTCAAAGCCATATGATACCAATTATAAAAAATGTGGCATTTTTTATATCTGAACTTTGGGTGCTGAATTGTGGCGTTGAATTAGAACAATTTCAACTATCAAATTTGGGCTTCTAAAAACCAAAATATACCAAAACTTACATTTTTTAATGTTTCTATGTATAAGTTATCACCTATTAAAAGCAACAGATAGCATACTTCATGTTTCAGACTTATAAAAAATGGCCAGAAGTAAATTTTATATGAGCCTGTGCCAAAAAATAGAGGTTTTCAAATGATGTGAGGCCTTATATGAAATGTAATATTTTTCACTTACCACAATTTTCTGAAGTTGTTAAGTTATAAAAAAACCTTTTACATGTTATAAATGTACTTTTAATGGAAATATAAGTTTCAAATAGCATAACACATGTGAATAAAATGGTCTTCAGCAATGTCAAGCTTAAAAAAACAGGTTGTCAATTTAGGTCGTTCCCCACATTTGCATATTAAAAAGCATATAAATGATATGGTAGATAGAGATATGCTTCTTTTTGCTCAAATCTTTGTTTAGATATGATAAAACATGGAGCCTGGATGTAACATGACTGTCACTTTCAACTATATATGTAGACAGTATGATTTGATGCAAAGTTATTTACTTTACTTTTTAAAACCGGCATGAAATTTCAGCCTCAAAAGGCCAATATTTTAACCACTAGCTATCAAACAAAAGAAAATAAAGGTAGTCTGTGAAACAGACAAGGTCAAACAACCAGTAATAAGTGCTTTTGATACAGATTCAGTGAAATCTGCTAAAAGGAATTCAACTTGTATGTGCATAGAACCTCATTTTTCACTTGCTTCATACTGACCGTTAGACTAAGACCATTAAAGCAGCACATTTTGCACTCTTATTCTGATTTTATCTACTTTTTTTTGTGTTCAGTGTTCAAAAATGAGTTAAACATCTACATTAGATACCACAGACACAAATAGAAAACCAGAAAAATCTGTCAGAGAGAAAGTAAGCATGCTTCTTTTGTAAAAATATTGAAACAACTGAAAAAGTTCAATTTTGGGCATGTAGGCTGAAATGTCACTTTTTTACAAAATTTCTATCAAATAAAAGTGAAAATCATTTATTCTCATGTAGTTTGACAAATTAATACCAATAGATCATTCAGGGAAGTTGTCAAAGTACAAATTCAATATTTCCTGAATTCACCTCTTAGGGGTCTAAAACTTGACCAATTCTAATATAACTTGGCATGATTTAAGCTTAGTGTATTTTAAAACAGTTTACAAAGTTTCAAAGCCATATGATACCAATTATAAAAAATGTGGCATTTTTTATATCTGAACTTTGGGTGCTGAATTGTGGCGTTGAATTAGAACAATTTCAACTATCAAATTTGGGCTTCTAAAAACCAAAATATACCAAAACTTACATTTTTTAATGTTTCTATGTATAAGTTATCACCTATTGAAAGCAACAGATAGCATACTTCATGTTTCAGACTTATAAAAAATGGCCAGAAGTAAATTTTATATGAGCCTGTGCCAAAAAATAGAGGTTTTCAAATGATGTGAGGCCTTATATGAAATGTAATATTTTTCACTTACCACAATTTTCTGAAGTTGTTAAGTTATAAAAAAACCTTTTACATGTTATAAATGTATTTTTAATGGAAATATAAGTTTCAAATAGCATAACACATGTGAATAAAATGGTCTTCAGCAATGTCAAGCTTAAAAAAACAGGTTGTCAATTTAGGTCGTTCCCCACATTTGCATATTAAAAAGCATATAAATGATATGGTAGATAGAGATATGCTTCTTTTTGCTCAAATCTTTGTTTAGATATGATAAAACATGGAGCCTGGATGTAACATGACTGTCACTTTCAACTATATATGTAGACAGTATGATTTGATGCAAAGTTATTTACTTTACTTTTTAAAACCGGCATGAAATTTCAGCCTCAAAAGGCCAATATTTTAACCACTAGCTATCAAACAAAAGAAAATAAAGGTAGTCTGTGAAACAGACAAGGTCAAACAACCAGTAATAAGTGCTTTTGATACAGATTCAGTGAAATCTGCTAAAAGGAATTCAACTTGTATGTGCATAGAACCTCATTTTTCACTTGCTTCATACTGACCGTTAGACTAAGACCATTAAAGCAGCACATTTTGCACTCTTATTCTGATTTTATCTACTTTTTTTTGTGTTCAGTGTTCAAAAATGAGTTAAACATCTACATTAGATACCACAGACACAAATAGAAAACCAGAAAAATCTGTCAGAGAGAAAGTAAGCATGCTACTTTTGTAAAAATATTGAAACAACTGAAAAAGTTCAATTTTGGGCATGTAGGCTGAAATGTCACTTTTTTACAAAATTTCTATCAAATAAAAGTGAAAATCATTTATTCTCATGTAGTTTGACAAATTAATACCAATAGATCATTCAGGGAAGTTGTCAAAGTACAAATTCAATATTTCCTGAATTCACCTCTTAGGGGTCTAAAACTTGACCAATTCTAATATAACTTGGCATGATTTAAGCTTAGTGTATTTTAAAACAGTTTACAAAGTTTCAAAGCCATATGATACCAATTATAAAAAATGTGGCATTTTTTATATCTGAACTTTGGGTGCTGAATTGTGGCGTTGAATTAGAACAATTTCAACTATCAAATTTGGGCTTCTAAAAACCAAAATATACCAAAACTTACATTTTTTAATGTTTCTATGTATAAGTTATCACCTATTAAAAGCAACAGATAGCATACTTCATGTTTCAGACTTATAAAAAATGGCCAGAAGTAAATTTTATATGAGCCTGTGCCAAAAAATAGAGGTTTTCAAATGATGTGAGGCCTTATATGAAATGTAATATTTTTCACTTACCACAATTTTCTGAAGTTGTTAAGTTATAAAAAAACCTTTTACATGTTATAAATGTATTTTTAATGGAAATATAAGTTTCAAATAGCATAACACATGTGAATAAAATGGTCTTCAGCAATGTCAAGCTTAAAAAAACAGGTTGTCAATTTAGGTCGTTCCCCACATTTGCATATTAAAAAGCATATAAATGATATGGTAGATAGAGATATGCTTCTTTTTGCTCAAATCTTTGTTTAGATATGATAAAACATGGAGCCTGGATGTAACATGACTGTCACTTTCAACTATATATGTAGACAGTATGATTTGATGCAAAGTTATTTACTTTACTTTTTAAAACCGGCATGAAATTTCAGCCTCAAAAGGCCAATATTTTAACCACTAGCTATCAAACAAAAGAAAATAAAGGTAGTCTGTGAAACAGACAAGGTCAAACAACCAGTAATAAGTGCTTTTGATACAGATTCAGTGAAATCTGCTAAAAGGAATTCAACTTGTATGTGCATAGAACCTCATTTTTCACTTGCTTCATACTGACCGTTAGACTAAGACCATTAAAGCAGCACATTTTGCACTCTTATTCTGATTTTATCTACTTTTTTTTGTGTTCAGTGTTCAAAAATGAGTTAAACATCTACATTAGATACCACAAACACAAATAGAAAACCAGAAAAATCTGTCAGAGAGAAAGTAAGCATGCTACTTTTGTAAAAATATTGAAACAACTGAAAAAGTTCAATTTTGGGCATGTAGGCTGAAATGTCACTTTTTTACAAAATTTCTATCAAATAAAAGTGAAAATCATTTATTCTCATGTAGTTTGACAAATTAATACCAATAGATCATTCAGGGAAGTTGTCAAAGTACAAATTCAATATTTCCTGAATTCACCTCTTAGGGGTCTAAAACTTGACCAATTCTAATATAACTTGGCATGATTTAAGCTTAGTGTATTTTAAAACAGTTTACAAAGTTTCAAAGCCATATGATACCAATTATAAAAAATGTGGCATTTTTTATATCTGAACTTTGGGTGCTGAATTGTGGCGTTGAATTAGAACAATTTCAACTATCAAATTTGGGCTTCTAAAAACCAAAATATACCAAAACTTACATTTTTAAATGTTTCTATGTATAAGTTATCACCTATTAAAAGCAACAGATAGCATACTTCATTTTTCAGACTTATAAAAAATGGCCAGAAGTAAATTTTATATGAGCCTGTGCCAAAAAATAGAGGTTTTCAAATGATGTGAGGCCTTATATGAAATGTAATATTTTTCACTTACCACAATTTTCTGAAGTTGTTAAGTTATAAAAAAACCTTTTACATGTTATAAATGTACTTTTAATGGAAATATAAGTTTCAAATAGCATAACACATGTGAATAAAATGGTCTTCAGCAATGTCAAGCTTAAAAAAACAGGCTGTCAATTTAGGTCGTTCCCCACATTTGCATATTAAAAAGCATATAAATGATATTGTAGATAGAGATATGCTTCTTTTTGCTCAAATCTTTGTTTAGATATGATAAAACATGGAGCCTGGATGTAACATGACTGTCACTTTCAACTATATATGTAGACAGTATGATTTGATGCAAAGTTATTTACTTTACTTTTTAAAACCGGCATGAAATTTCAGCCTCAAAAGGCCAATATTTTAACCACTAGCTATCAAACAAAAGAAAATAAAGGTAGTCTGTGAAACAGACAAGGTCAAACAACCAGTATTAAGTGCTTTTGATACAGATTCAGTGAAATCTGCTAAAAGGAATTCAACTTGTATGTGCATAGAACCTCATTTTTCACTTGCTTCATACTGACCGTTAGACTAAGACCATTAAAGCAGCACATTTTGCACTCTTATTCTGATTTTATCTACTTTTTTTTGTGTTCAGTGTTCAAAAATGAGTTAAACATCTACATTAGATACCACAGACACAAATAGAAAACCAGAAAAATCTGTCAGAGAGAAAGTAAGCATGCTACTTTTGTAAAAATATTGAAACAACTGAAAAAGTTCAATTTTGGGCATGTAGGCTGAAATGTCACTTTTTTACAAAATTTCTATCAAATAAAAGTGAAAATCATTTATTCTCATGTAGTTTGACAAATTAATACCAATAGATCATTCAGGGAAGTTGTCAAAGTACAAATTCAATATTTCCTGAATTCACCTCTTTGGCCACAGACCACAATTAAATTCCCCTATTAGTTCTTTATAACGTTTTGTTTCATTAAAAAAATTGCACCTTGCATTTTTGTCAAATCTTTTGTGTGTATAATGTATAGTACTAGTCCAAAAATATATCCAAAATTCAGAAAGATTGAACCAATGACTCTTATAAATTTAGCCAATACACATCCATACCCCTATGGACAAGTCAAGAGATGTTCCGAAAACTGTAAATATCACCTTTTTGCACCTGGCCTAATCACTCTTTCCATATCAAAATCAGTTAAAATACAACATCCAATTTCTTGAAATTCTTTAAGATCTTTAACTAAAAAGAAACTACAAACTGAACATCATTTATCAAACTTAAAAAAATATATTCAAAGTAGAACTGTACCAAAAGGTTTAAACATCAAAGTGAGTCCCCAGGCACCGGGACATAAATCCAAAAGATTCATGAGCCGTTGGAATGAAATTCTGTTTAACTGTTCAATCCAGCTACTTCAACTGTTACTTTCTTTTACAACCACACATTACAAACAAATTGTAAATGAAATATCAGATATTATCAACAATAGTAACATTTCACGTGACGATTTACCAATAATTAAACGTCGCCTCGCAGATATTGAAAAAATTGAACTATCCAAACATAAAGAAAAACAAAGGAATAAATTTCAAAGAGATAAAATTCACACTGTCTATTTAAATCAGGATATGAATGATATCAATACAACAAACCATAAGGTCCCTAGAAAAAGAAAATTCAAAAGACGGAAACAAAAAACTGAAAACATTGTTGTAAATTTGTCATCTAAAGAACTTACACGTGCTGAAGAGTCTCTTTTAAGTAAAGGTTTAAACTTCTGTCCTATCCCATCAAATGTAAATAACTTTCAGCTAGACGAGGACTTAGACCAATTCGCTAGACGTTTACGCTTGAAAGATTTTTTCTACAATAGGGGCAAGAAAAACCTTGAAGAAGCTGGATTAACAGATTCAGATACTGACACCAATGAAGAAGTCACGCTCATCCCAAAATTTAAGAAAAAAAGTTCATGGAAACCACCTAAGAGTAAAAATGATAACTTGGAGTCATTCATTAACTACGTGAGGTCTGATATAAAGTCCTGTATAACAAATACAAGAAATTATAATTTATCCAAGTCAGAAAGCATTGCTTTGAAAGCGTTAAAAGATCAAGAGGATATCGTAATAAAACCTGCCGACAAAGGGGGCGCTGTGGTTGTCATGAATAAAACAGATTACATAGCAGAGGGAAATCGCCAACTTTCAAACTCGATTTTTTATAAACAATTAACCACAGATCCAACACTAAATACTATTCGAAGGATCAACACCATCCTTCAAGAGATGTTCGACAAAAAGCATATAGACAATGACACCTTTGATTATCTCCGACCTCTTGAGAACGAAGCAAAGGCCGGAAGATTCTATATGTTGCCTAAAATACATAAAACGGGCAATCCAGGTCGACCAATTGTTTCAGCAAATAGTTATCCAACTGAAAAGATATCAGAATTTGTAGACCATCATCTAAGACCTCATGTGGAAGAACTACCCTCTTACATCCAAGATACGACTGATTATCTAAAGAAAATGGAAAGCCTCAATCCTCTACCAAGCAATACTATACTTGCATCCATGGACGTGTCTTCTTTATATACCAACATTCCACAAGACGAAGGATTAGCAGCGTGTGAAGAGGTATGGAACGCTCGTAGTGAAAAAAATCCTCCAACTGAGTGCCTTGTTACACTTCTGAAACTAGTGCTAGAGAACAACAACTTCTCTTTCAATGAAAAACATTATCTCCAGATAGACGGTACTAGTATGGGCACAAAAATGACCCCGTCATATGCCAACATATTTATGGGCCAACTTGAAAAACGCCTCTTGGCTAGTGCTCCATACCAGCCCTTATCATGGTTCCGATTCATTGACGATATTGATTTCAAATGGACAGATTCACAAGAACATCTTAATGAATTTCTAGGACACTGTAACTCTTTCCACCATTCAATAAAATTTACATATGAATCATCTATGGAGAAAATAAACTTCCTCGACACTACGAGTTACATCAAGGCCGGAACCATTATAACGGACCTTCATACCAAACAAACGGACAAACATCAATTCCTTTCTCCTAAAAGTTGCCATCCTAAACAATGCTCCCGTGGCATCCCATTCAGCCAGGCATTGCGAATCAAGAGAATATGCTCTACTGAAAATACGCAAAATGCTAGACTTGGACAACTACGTAAACATCTAGTTGTTCGAGGATACAATAACAACATCATTGATAGCGCTTTCGAAAGAGCAAACAAAATAGTCGCCAAGAACTTCTAGAGTACAAAGATAAGAATAAAGCAGCTAACAGAACACCCCTTGTACTCACTTACCATCCTGATTTTAAAAATGTGTCTTCCATTGTTCAGAAGCACTGGAAAATTATAGAAAATGATTCAAATCTTAAAAAAGTATTTTCCTCACCACCAGTCATGGCCTTCAGAAGACCTAAAAACATCCGTGACAAATTAGTGACATCTGTATTAGCAAAGCAGCCTACTCCATCTCCCGGTTGCTACAAACAATGTGGTCGAAGGAACTGCTTGTGTTGTAAAGCTGCCAATACAAGCAGTTCTTTCATCAGCTCCGTTACTAAACAAAATTATACCATCTACTCAAATTCCAACTGTAAAACGGAGAACTCAATTTATATATTAACATGTGACACTTGTGGCATTCAGTATGTGGGAGAAACAATGGACAAATTTAATATTCGGCTCAATAACCATCGTTCATGGTACAAAACTAACAAAAACTGTCCTCTCACAAGACATCTTCGTTCAACGAAACATTCTTTTGATAATGTTACTTTCCAAATCATAGAAGTCAACACTGAGTGGGACACCACGGCGAGAAGGAGAAGAGAAAATTTTTGGATCCACCAACTCCACACTTTAGAACCTGATGGTCTTAACGAAAAAGATGAGAAAAGATACAGGAAAGATAAAGAATAATTTAGTACACAGCATCGTCCTTTTTATCCTGTAATATTGGCCAATGGACGTTGCTAACTTCAACTACCAATTTTGTAAAAATCTTGAACTTCATCCAAATTATGTATTATTTTCAAGGCAGCTAAATTCAAGTGCAACATATACATTGAGCTGCAAAAGTTTCTTATCATCTACATCCGATTTCACCTGGATAGATGCACGCTTGATAAAGCTAGTTAGTCTAGCGAAACATTGCGTTTATTTTTATCATTTTGTAAATATTTTAAACATTCTTATATTTACATACTAAATAGTGTGTTAAAATTACATTGTTAGGCAATCTATATATATATATATATATATATATATATATATATATATATATAGATTGCCTAACAATGTAAATCAGGATGGTAAGTGAGTATAAGGGGTGTTCTGTTAGCTGCTTTATTCTTATCTTTGTACTCTAGAAGTTCTTGGCGACTAGTTTTGTTTGCTCTTTCGAAAGCGCTATCAATGATGTTGTTATTGTATCCTCGAACAACTAGATGTTTACGTAGTTGTCCAAGTCTAGCATTTTGCGTATTTTCAGTAGAGCATATTCTCTTGATTCGCAATGCCTGGCTGAATGGGATGCCACGGGAGCAGTGTTTAGGATGGCAACTTTTAGGAGAAGTACAAAGATAAGAATAAAGCAGCTAACAGAACACCCCTTGTACTCACTTACCATCCTGATTTTAAAAATGTGTCTTCCATTGTTCAGAAGCATTGGAAAATTATAGAAAATGATTCAAATCTTAAAAAAGTATTTTCCTCACCACCAGTCATGGCCTTCAGAAGACCTAAAAACATCCGTGACAAATTAGTGACATCTGTATTAGCAAAGCAGCCTACTCCATCTCCCGGTTGCTACAAACAATGTGGTCGAAGGAACTGCTTGTGTTGTAAAGCTGCCAATACAAGCAGTTCTTTCATCAGCTCCGTTACTAAACAAAATTATACCATCTACTCAAATTCCAACTGTAAAACGGAGAACTCAATTTATATATTAACATGTGACACATGTGGCATTCAGTATGTGGGAGAAACAATGGACAAATTTAATATTCGGCTCAATAACCATCGTTCATGGTACAAAACCAACAAAAACTGTCCTCTCACAAGACATCTTCGTTCAACGAAACATTCTTTTGATAATGTTACCTTCCAAATCATAGAAGTCAACACCGAGTGGGACACCACGGCGAGAAGGAGAAGAGAAAATTTTTGGATCCACCAACTCCACACTTTAGAACCTGATGGTCTTAACGAAAAAGATGAGAAAAGATACAGGAAAGATAAAGAATAATTTAGTACACAGCATCGTCCTTTTTATCCTGTAATATTGGCCAATGGACGTTGCTAACTTCAACTACCAATTTTGTAAAAATCTTGAACTTCATTCAAATTATGTATTATTTTCAAGACAGCTAAATTCAAGTGCAACATATACATTGAGCTGCAAAAGTTTCTTATCATCTACATCCGATTTCACCTGGATAGATGCACGCTTGATAAAGCTAGTTAGTCTAGCGAAATATTGCGTTTATTTTCATCATTTTGTAAATATTTTAAACATTCTTATATTTACATACTAAATAGTGTGTTAAAATTACATTGTTAGGCAATCTATAATTTTATTTGTGTAATTGAATTAATCTCTGTACTGATTAATCCACACTCTCATAGATTTGTATGTCATGTGCTGCTATTTATAGGCACTTATATATATATATATATATATATATATATAGCCTGGAACTTGTTCAAAAATTATCTTCATAGATTCATTGATGTTTGCTTAACATCCAGTGACAAATCTTGCATGCATATTTAGGATATGAACAAGTTAATACTAGGTCGGTTGTTTAAAATCAGTCGACCGGGATAAAAGGCAAGACAGTCATGTATTGATGGCCACTTAAACAGAAAGTATGATGTAAAGGGCACAATGTTTACCTTGTAATAGCCCATCTATACGGACTCTTCAAGGTGCTGGTGAAAGGGTTCTTTAATTTACGAAAAGCGTAGCACCCTTCCTATAGGAAAAATTGCATTTCACATTTCCGTTTTGTCCGCAGTACTCCCAGACACAGTGGCCATAGGTTGTTTATATAGTTCTCAATATCTTTGGTTGTTTCATTTTAAATTTTAGTTAGTTGATTGGTTATTATTTCTTAAGGTACCTGATACGTTAATTGGAACTCTCGCGAATTTTTATGAAATTTTTCAAGCAACTAGAACATGTTGAACTGCAGATTTAGTCAGTAGTGATGTATGTTTACGCAGTTTTGGCTGCTGGATCCCGATAATTGTTAATATAACGGAACTATAAACAACTGCCATACAAGTAGGGGTTAAGCTAGCTATAAAACCCATTTTCTTCGTAAAATGCCTGTACCAAGTCAGGAATATGTTTTTCACTTGAGCGGTTAACTGATAACGTTTGATTTTGTCATTTTTTATGAACTTCCCCTTTTTTAATTTACCTTAGAGTTCGGTATTTTGGTTATACTCTTTTTTTTGTGAATATCAAAAAAATATATAAGTAACTTGTATATATACTTTCGGAGATATAGCAAATTGAATATTCTGTAGAAAAAAGTACAAATGTAAATTGGATACACGTAAATACCTCATAAAGAATTATTGAACAATTTGACAAGAGACGCTTATTTATAGTTCAGCAAACGAGGTTATTTTGAAAATCAGACGAGAGGTCCATCAGTTAAAACTTTTGTAAAGACCTTTGATTTTGACCTTGAATGTTTCTTAGGAAGGTCAGTCTATCTTTGGAAATACATATCGACCTCCATCAGTTAAAACTGTTGTAAAGACCTTTGATTTTGACCTTGAATGTTCCTTAGGAAGGTCAGACTAGCTTTGGAAATACATATCGACCTCCAAAGAAAATAAAGTTTGACATTGACTGATAGATTGATTGTTGTTTGCTTTGCGTCCAGTTACGCATTTTCCATGCATGATAAAGACGAGAAAAAAATAACATTAACAATAAATAATAGTAGGTACGCAATAGTCTTAAAAGTTAAAAACAAATGTATCAACCAACTAATCAATATGATAAAAAATGTGATTTTTTTTTATAGAGAGATAGTGTACTTTTCTAGATTTAAAAAATAACTTATCCATATATATACTAAGTTTATACAATTGAATATCATTCTTCGAATACACGATCAACGGAAACATGTTTTATACAGTTTAAAACTAGTGCAAAGCTATATATATATATATATATATATATATATATATATATATATATATGACATTAGATACATGCAAATAGAAAGATCAGGTCAACCACTCAAATCATAACGGATAAATACTAATATTTGGTGTTTACTAACACTAATTAAAGTACTGATGTACTGTTAACTCGGATTACCCCTAGATGATCTGATGGATGGCGAATACATTTTTACAGATTTCAATCTCCCATGAGACTGCAGAAAGTAACTTGCAGTTGCTTTCTTAATTCGAATGTCATACATGTCATCCAGTCACATTTAACACAATACATTTAACATAAATAGCAGTTGATAAATAAATAGGTACAGCAATAAAGGGTCGACCGACATGATGGACGGGAAATTTAGAATGTCACTGGAATATGAGGGTAATATACTGGATAGAGACATACATTTTGTCTTGCCATAGACCATATACAGACACGTCAAATACCTGTTGGAAGGATTCTCAACCAGCCGAGGGCATTGCACTCTTTCTATTCCAGTCATCGGGTTTAACGTCCTCATTCTGACCGGACGTGGCTGCGTATTTACACATCCCGCAGAATCAAACGGACGCCCTACTTTAGCAAAAGTTTTACTACCGGTCGTGACAAAAAGTACTAACCTTATTTTTATACCTCAGTCGACCTTGGTGTGTATTTTACTTTGACAATCTATCTGTTATAGCGTTGACACGATATTTTTTGCCTAATCTAGATTTGAGAAATAAAGATATTTATGAAGATACAGTTGAAAAGACAGTTTTTCGTGATTTTTTGTTGATTACTTAAAGTAAATACATCTGCATAATATATCACAAAAATAAGAACAATAACCCCCCCCCCCCCCAAAAAAAAAAAATACAAGAAGTAGCAAAACATTGAAAAGACAAAAAGAAAAACATATACGGAAAGAGGTATATCGGAAAAGTATATCATAATGCCAAGTCAAAAATAATTAGTTACCTTAGACAGTACCCTTTTTGATGTATAAAATCTACATTGTTTGGTACATGAATCAGGTCGTTAGTTTTCTCGTTTGAATTGTTTTACATTTGTCATTTCGGGGCCTTTTATAGTTTACTATGCAGTATGGGTTTTGCTCATTGTTGAAGACCGGTGGAGAGTTGTCTCATTGGCAATCATACCACATCTTCTTATCTTTATATTTTATCGTGAAAGCAGTTCATAAGTATTGTCCTTCTACTTCTTTTGTAGAAATCAAGTTTGTGTAGATGGGGGCTACACAAATAAACTTACAGATGAATAATGCATTTTTGAACAGCTTTATCCACGTATTTTCATAGGAATGAGTTTTCTTCTACTTTTTTTGCGAAAATTTTGCATAGAGGTGGCTGCACAAATAAACCTACAAATGAATTATGCTAACAGCATTATCCGTATTTTCATAGGATTGAGTTTATTTACTGTGTAATCCCTGAGGAACAGCAGCAGACATTTCTAAAAGATATGGCCAAGGAAAAATAGGAGGAAAAATATTGCTCATTAGCCATTGGTAATAAAGGTATAAATTTTGAATGTAATGTTTGAAGGAAGTCACTCGCCAAGACGCTGCAATATTTAATCATTCAGTTTATTTTTGAATACGCGCAAGCTCGATAGATATTCTTTAAAAAATATGAATTATCAACCAATTAATCAATGTCATGCATGAGAAAATTAGCGTAAAAATGTGATTTTTTTTATAAAGGGGAAGTGTACTTTTATAGATTTTTTAGAAACTTTGCCATATAAAAACTAAGTTTTACCATTGAATAATTACACGATCAACGGAAACTATTTCATACAATTCAACACTATCTATATATATATGGCATCTAGATACATGCAAATATAAAGATAAGTGCAACCACTCAACTCATTACGGATATATATATATATATAGAGAGAGAGTCTATAAGAATCTACCAACCAGTAAACTTAATAGGTATTGGATCATCATATATATATATATCTAAATCCTGGGTGTTTACTAACACCTACTTTCACTAAAAATGTATACTAAACATTTTCATACAGTGAATGATTAAGGTATATATATTTACTTTATACAACAACAATAAAATGATTGCCAGATTTCAGTTCCATATATATTGTTCAAATTCAAACTACAAACTGCAAAAACAATCATATTTTAGTAAAACATGTATCCTTAGGAGATTATAAAAAGTAAGTCTGATTCTCAGTCGAGATTGTGATATAGACGTCTGCAAATCACCTTAAAATTAAGCGACATAAGGCATTGCAAGTACAACACACGAATTAAAAGTCAACCCACTGTGTCCGAGACTTGACTGTACACTGACTTACATTCGAAAGGAATGTCTCTTGCTTTCTTACGAGATTATAAATGGTCAAAGATGTAGAAAGTGTGATAAAGATGCCTACCGCCATCAACCTTCATTACGAATTCATTCAAAACGCCATGTCAGCTATTGAATAAATACCACAAACAAAAAACAAACAAAAAAAACGGTTTCAACATATATATCTATTCATATATATATATACTAGTAGCCTAGAACATGTTAAAATTATTTTCCTAGATTGGTTGACACATTGATGTTTGCTTAGCATCCAGTGGCAAATATTGCATGTTGATTGATACATTGATGTTCGCTTAACATCCAGTGGCAAATATTGCATGTTGATTGATACAATGATGTTAAACATCCAGTGGCAAATATTGCATGCATATTTAGGATAAGAAAGAATCATTAGTAGGTCGGTTGTTTAAAAAAAAAATCAGTCAACCGTGATAAAAGGCAAGAAAGTAATGTATTGACTGCCACTTAAAAGAAGTTAAATTGAGGCAGAATTATCGTCTTGTTACAGGCCATCTATTTAATTTTTTTAATTTTGATTTAATTCTTTATTTATTCAAAGAGGATTGCCAACAGCCAGAGGCTACGTGTGGGTCTCCTCGACATAGATATATACAGATTCACAATTAACAAAGTTTTTTTTAAGTTTACAAACATGTTAAACACAAGACAAGACAATATGTACAGGACAAGACATACGAATGTAATTTGACTACACACCCATCCAATCACTCGCTCATTCTTACTCACATGCACACGACTTTACAAACATGTATGATTCAGTAATATAGAATAATGATTATGGAAAGACGATTTTGAGTACAATCAGGTCAAGTGGAAAAAAAGTGTATGTGTTTCATACCTAATATGTTTTATTACAACAAAAAGGATAATGTACAAATAAGTTATTTAGCTATCGAGAAAATCTGTTTGAAGATTTAATATATCGAAATACACACTCAAACAGCTCTAAATTAGTCTCATCAGACAAATCGTCACTACCTTCTATTAAAAGTTTGCACAGATAGTTGGGACATAGATCCCGCAACATTGCAATATTTATATCTGGACAAATCAGATTCTTAATACCAAGTAGAAGAGTAATCCGATAGTTCGTGTAACGGACGCAATGAATTAAGCGTAATCTAGTATGAATCTTTTTCTCATAACCATGCCCTCGTGAATATATTTTTTTTTACTACACAAATCTATACGGACTCTTCAAAGAGTTGGTGCAAGGATTCGTTAATTTACAAAAAGCGTTACAATTTCCTTACAGGAAGCATTGCATTTCACATTCCCATTTTGCCCGAACGTTGCTGCGTATTTATACATCCCAAACAGCAAAACGAACTCACCAAGGATATTACTGCTGGGTGCGACTAGTCCATGTTGACAACACTTCTATGCCCCATGCAGTATTCATGAGAATCATATTTATATATATATGGTTGAAGGACTCCCAGACAGAGCTGCCACAAGTTGGTTATCTTTAGATGCTCCATTTTATAATTTTTGTTAATTGATTGGTTATTATTTCTTATGGTAACAGGTATGTAAATTGGAACTCTCACGGATTTTAATGAAATTGTTCAAGCCACTAAAGCATGTGGAACTGCATTTGCATATCGAACAAATATACAAGAAGCTTTTATACTTTCGGAGATATGGCAAATTTGATATTCCGGAGAAAGAAGTTAATAGTATGCACGTAAATAAATTGAAATTTTCTAAAAACTAAGGTTTTTATACCCCAGGAATAGATTATCTTAGCAATTTTTGTCCTCAATGCTCTTCAACTTCGTATTGTTTTGGTATTTCAAACTTTCGATTCGAGCGTCTCTGATGAGTCTTCTGTAGACGAAATTCACGTCTGGCGTACAGTGGCAAATTTTAAGTAATGCATGATCTGGACGAGAAAAAGATAACAAATAAAAAAGGTAGGGGCTGCAATAGGGAATCGACCGAGATGATGGACGAGAAATTTAGAATACCACTGAAAAATGAAAGTAGTATACTGGATAGGTACAGAAATTTGGCCGTGCAACAGGCCATATACGGACTCTCCAAAGATCTGCTGAAGGATTCTTAACGTGCAGAGAGCATTGTACACTGTCTACACGAGGTATCGGATTTAGCGTCTTCATTCTGACCGGACGTGGCTGCGTATTTATACATCCCGCATAACCAAACGGACGTCTTTGGCAAGTGCTAAATACTGTCGGTCGTGACACAAAGTAACCCCTTTTCTATACCCCTCCAGTTACCCTTGGGGTGCATTTTACTTTGAGGCTCTATATGTTATAGCGTTGACACGATATTCTTTACCTGATCTAGAATTGAAAAACCAAAACCAAGAGATTTGAAAAGACAGTTTTTCTTTCTTTCTGTATTTTTATGCCCCGCCGCTAGGCGTCGGGGGCATTAAGTGTTACCCTGGTCCGTCCGTCCCGAAATTGGTTTCCGTTCTCTAACTTAGTTTGCCTCAACCAAATGTTATAAAACTTATACACAATGCTTATTACCACAAAACACAGATCAAGTTCGAAATTGGGTGGCGCCACTTTTACCGTTCATGAGTTATGCCCCGTTATAAACATAAAAATTGCTGAATTTTTCGTTTCTGTTCTCTAACTTTAGTTTGCTTCAACCAAATGTTACAAAACTTATACACAATTCTTATTACCACAAAACACAGATCCAGTTCGAAATTGGGTGGCGTCGCTTTACCGTTCATGAGTTATGCCCCCTTATAAACATAAAAATTGCTGATTTTTTTGTTTCCGTTCTCCAACTTTAATTTGCCTCAACCAAATATTATAAAACTTATACACAATGCTTATTACCACAAAACACAGATCAAGTTCGAAATTGGGTGGCGTCACTTTTACTGTTCATGAGTTATGCCCCTTTATAAACATAAAATTGCTGCATTTTTTGTTTCCGTTCTCTAACTTTAAATTGCCTCAACCAAATATTATAAAACTTATACACAATGCTTATTACCACAAAACACATATCAAGTTTGAAATTGGTTGGCGTCACTTTTACCGTTCTTGAGTTATGCCACTTTATAAATGGAAACATTGCTAAATCTGTCGTTTCCGTTCTCTAACTTTAGTTTGCCTCAACCAAATGTTATGAAACTTATACACAATATCACAAAAATCGGTCTTAATAATGTGAATCCTGCATCTGTATGTGGAAGTTGACTCATGCATATTTACAAGCGGGGCATCTGTGGCCCCTAGACACATTCTCCATTTATTTCCTGATTACTTAACATATCTGCACGAATATATAATGTCTTCTCAGTTTAGATAAATTATGTTGGGATTCGAAACTTAAAATAAACATTAAAGGTTTGTAACATGAAACAAAGATAAAAAAAAGAAAGAAAAGTAGATGAAACCAACAAGAGGATATGACGGAGAGCATTGGTTTTCAATTTCAAGAGAAATGTTTACTTTTATCATTGCATATTTTAAATTATTTTTTTGGCACCAATGTAACGACCTCTGTGGGGGGAATACACTCGCCGACTTTCAATAAACCGGCAGAAGTACAAACCGAGTGATAGAAATAACAGGAAAAGTTATAACATTTGTTTCAGTTAGATATACGAGATGCACATTTCAATAACTATAATATCTTTTTACTATAAGAAATTAGAAATATTTGACATACGCAATCAGCAACAAACATAAAAGGAGTACAGCAATTAAAAAGGGTAAAAGAAGTGCAATGTCATGCTCTAGACTTAGTCGACCAAGCAATCATTTCCAAACTGATTTCTGAATTTCTTCAATGTAAATTTCTATTGTGCAATATCTATATTTTCATGCAAGAGGCACAGGCGGCACTAGGGGAAATGGACTGCATTTCCCCTATTTCCGTCCTACATATATTTTCAAAATCAAAATGTTATCGTTTCAGTGTACTTATTTTTATTTTATTTACATTTAAACAAACTTTTGTCGTGAAAGCAGTTCATAAGTCTTGTCCTTCTTTTTTGTGAAAATTTTGAGTAGAGGGGACTGCACCAACAACCATACAGATGAATTATCCTAACAGCATTATCCGTATTTTATATGATACGAATGAGTTTCTGTATTTTGTAAGGCCTTGTGAACACCAGCAGATGTTTTTAATCGATTTGAAAAAAGAAGAGGACAAATATTCGTCGACTAAAAAAAAATTGCAGGGGCCCAAAGTGTGTATGTGCGGGAGAGGGGGAGTACATGACACCTGGAAAGCAATTAGCTCCTGCTTCACCAGTGGGACCCTGTTTTCAAAGCGCTTTTATACAGACATCAATTCTTGTCCATTAGCAATGTTCGTAGTAAAGGTATAAAGTTTGAAATGTAATGTTTGAAGGGAGATAATTCCATCATACTAACCAAGACGCTGCAATATATAATTCAGTTTATTTTTGAGTACTCAGTCTCGATACATAATCTAAAAAATTAAAAACAAATGTTAATTAATCTACCAATCAATTAATGAATGCCATGATAAATTTATCATGTAAAATGTAGTTTTTTGATACAGAGATAGTGTACTTTTATGTATTTAAAAACAAACTTTGCCATATGTTATATACAATTTATACAATTGAATATTTTTATTCGAATACACGATCAACGCAAACGTGTTTCATACAATTAACTATATATATGATGCGAACATAAAGATAATTGCAACCACTTAACTCATAACGGATATATACTAAATCTTGGGTGTTTGCTAACACCTACTTTCGCTAAAAATGTATACTTGGCATAAGCATATACAGGATTCGTGAATGATTACAGTATATTTACTTTATCCAACAATAAACATTTAATCATTACCATACTATTAAATACATGTATTGAAATAGGTCTCATCGATCGTTTATTTCAATTTAAATATCAAATGCTAGTATACTCGTGGACTCTTGAAGTTTGACTATGAAAATTGTGTGCGATGATTTCTAGTTTTATTACATCATATTAAGCTTTTGTGCGTCAACATCTTCAAAGTTCGATTTGAATAATTGTATAATGGGTCTCCTATTAATATTATGTGGCTGTATTTTATAAATTACTTAAAATGGTAGAGAAAAGTTCATCGATTTGGTCTGCTAATTTTTTTTTTTTTTATTAAAACTCCTTGTTAAAACTGAAGTCTCAAACATGGGACTATCATCAGTTACAAATACATAAGCAACACACAAACAAAAACAAGGCAACAACAATATGTGATACATAAAGACAAATCATTAATACATATTTTAAAATAGGTAAAATATATGATCCAGAACATTGCTTTCACAACTTAGATTTTTAATTAGTAGTTAGCTATATGTATTTAGCATTATATCTTCAGATGCAATTTTAATAGTTTAAGATTGAGATTGTTTATTTCAATTAGGTGGCTCATGATAAGCAGCGCGTTTACAATTTGACAATTTTTCTTATAAAATACAACTTAATGTTGTCAGATTTACACAAAGTATTCTTACGGTGTGTATATTTCCCCAAGCAGTTCGATATCCTGGTGTCTGTAGTATAACTGGTAAATTATTGAATAAATCAGGGATTTTGTTACCAAAATTACTTAAAACCTGAACTAAAGGTACAAAGATTTGGTATTGAAGTTTGGCTGTACCTTATAAAAAAGGGCATATCACATTCTAATGTTTACGGTAATATTGTTTATAAAGCCCTTAAACGTAGATACAATCCATGTAAACTCATTGGTTCTTTGAATAAACTTATTCATCAAAGATTTGAATAAATTCAACACTGTGTAAGATCTTCGGTGTATTGCTATACTTTTATAAAAAAAATATGGTCCCACATTCTTTCAATATTATGTATTTATATTTAGGCATTGCGGCACAATATCCTGTCTTTCTTAGACTGTTTAAGGCGTCTTTACACTAAATCCGTTGGATTTGTACTGAATGATACTTTAGTCTGGGAAAACATGATTTATTTATTAGTTGCTATCGGCGTTGAACTAGCTTTCAGTTACTGCGAGTACTCTTGGATCGTTACTTCGTTGTGTTTTGTCTTTATGTTTGTTGTTTTGTACTTCGTGCAAATCTGATGTGTCAAACTATTTCCAACTGACTTTTATTTTGTTCTTATGTTGTGATGTTGCACCAATGTTTCACATAGTTTGGTTTTAAGTAATGCCCAAATACACTACACTTAAAATACAGTCACTTAAACTAACAAAGGACACAATATCAGGACGTTCGGCTTTTATTACATGCATGTCCTGAAATATGTAAGAGTCGAGATAATCAGTTGTTAACTCCTCTTAGTCAAACCATAGATGTACATCTATGGTCAAACATCCAACGACAACACTTCTTTTCATCCTGCACAAGGAAATGAAAGTTCAGTCAGAGAGACTAAACTCCAGACATCAATCACTTTAAAACAGGTTATTATCGATGCTGTAGTCATCTTCTAAATGTAAAATGAGGTATGGATAGAGCAAAACGATACCATGTAATACCTATATAATATATATATATATGCCACGAACAGTCTTTTGGGGGTTGAACGTGGAGAGAGTTAGTTTTTTCATTATGAGACATCGAAAATACGCACCCAGTTAAACAGGACGTATAATAAAGTCAATACGTGCGAAAAAAGTAAATAAAAAAGAAATACGTTAATGAGACATCAACCCAAATACAGAAAGAAAAAAAAAAAAAACAAATGACGTCTGGGGTTTAAAACATATGGCTTTTAACAACAGATATGCCAAGCTAGAAATCCAACGAGGCTAAATAATTGGAAATTTGTTAAGCAGAGACTATCAAGGATGTGAGCTTTAACGACCCTCTTGCCTCTCAATTTGGATCAGTTGAATAACAAAAGGTATATTATTTATAAACATACAATGAAAACAAGTAATGAAAAGTCCATATTACAATAGATAACAACACACAAATGTACAAGCAACAGTATAATAAACAAGATTGTTCACATTTCTGAAGGAAAAGTACTTAACCTGTTGTTATGAAATCACGAATATATTGTCATCAAAAAGATATGTTTTGTCTGTGCAATTTTCATAGAATAATATAATAGCTGAATTAACTAAATATCTGTCTTTTCCAAAGTTTATAAAAAATCTATTGCATTATTAACGTTCTCTATACAATTATATATGGCAATATCTAACAGATTCGTCCTCTTAATTGATCTCCTTATAAGGTCTAACATCGTCAGAGAGCGATATTTATAACGACTTTCACATTTTAAGTGTTCAAGCTTAATCATCTTCAATTGTCTTAAATCATTTAGATAAGAATTAAATTCCCATCGTAACAATTTGTACTAAATTAATCAATTGGCAACATGTCATCGCTTTTATTCTAGACTGCTTAATTGATTTTATATAAAATCGAACCTGATACCAATAGTAACAAGTTGCTACTGCGTATGACGTTAGGAACGAAATCAATAAAGCTGCATTAAGAATTTGTCGTATTTTAGTATTGCAAATGTCTGAATTAATTTCTTGTCTCTTATTATTAGAAATTGATTTTATTTTTGTTTATGTCAGTTGTATGAAAACGTGGGAAGTACATTAATTATTATGATAAAAATTTGTTTTGTCCCACCATCCCACATGGAACACATGGTCGATTCAATTCAAAATAAACATTAAACTTTAACACAGGATATCGTCAAAGATAACTTTATTGTATACTAAAACCACGAATTTTACCTTTAAAATCTCTCAAAGGTATTCAAGTTAAATATAAGTTCTTCAGTACTCTAGTTCATTTCTTTATGACAAATATTTTTGGACATATTTATGTTGTGCCAATGTCTCATTTCAATAGTCTTGTCGATTGAATCATGAATGTTATTACATTTTGTCCTTGTGGATAGGCGATACCATATCAAAGGTTGTCAAGTAAGAAATACCGAATATTCATAATTTGTTGAAATTTCAGGGTATTTTTATCTTCCGTTTTAATATATGTTGCATCGTAGAACAGAAAGAAATCCTGTTCAGTTCAATGATTCTCGCAGAAAGATGATTAAAACTCATAAGAACAACCTTTACATTGCTGAGTCTTATTTGTGCTACAGTGTTCCTGTCTTGTGGTCAATTCAAAAACATGATCAAAACTGAGTTGAGTTTCTTATGACTTAGATCAATTCACATTAATTGTAAGTTTTCTTACAGAGTTTTGGATCTTTTGTCTTGATCTACCAGGTTTTGTAGTTTGTACAAGACACGTCAGAACAGGAGCTCTTATAATTTGTTATTGCTGTGTAGCAAGAAATGTTAATCTTTACAGAACACCTGATTGTTCTCAATGTTTAGGTAGTGTTAAAATATCGAATCTTTTATTGCTATGTATCAGCGTGCCTGTGTGTGTGTGTGTGTGTGTGTGTGTGTGTGTGTGTGTGTGTGTGTTTACTTTGGCTGTATCTCTGGGACTTTCTTGCATATTAAATGCTGATTCGAATATGTTTAATTATTTTATCATTGCTTGTGTCAAGTTAGAATGCTGAAAATACTATGGATATCGTGTTGTGCAAATAAAGTTCTATATACAATTTATATCCTTTGGTTTATCTTTCCTACTTACTGAAAATAAACTCAGGGAAATTCAATTTAAAAGAGAGGCGAAATTGACCCGAAAGATACCAAAGTGATATTCAAACTCATACGTCGAAAAAAAACTGAAAATACCATGGCAAAATGCGAAAAACGACAAAAAGATAACAGTATACAAATTGCAATAGCTAAAAATATAAATCACATATTATAAAGATAAGAAGATGTGGTATGGACCAAATGACGTAGAAGGTAGCAATTATAGGTCACCGAATTGCATGTTTAAATCTTGGAAAACGTGTGAAATTTTCTATTGTACTTTCTGTATTTGGGTCAGTCTATATCTAAAAATAAAATGCTCCGCAGGGCGCAGCTTGATACGACCGCAGAGGTCGAACCCTGAACAGTTGGGGGAAGTATGGACACAACATTCAAGCTTGATACAGCTTTGGATTTGGATTGTGATTAAATATTTGACACAGCATAGGTTTCTAACACAGATTGAATGTGGTCTAAGAACTTAAAAAATTTAAATTGGACATTCACCTATTATGGTCCAATATCCAAAATCTAAATACATGGTTAGATTCAGCATATCAAAGAACCCCAAGAATTCAATTTTTGATGAAATCAAACAAAGTTTAATTTTGGACCCTTTTGACCTCAATGTGGACAAAGTTGATAACGGGGCCCAAAAATCAAAAATCTAAATACATGGTTAGACTCAGCATATCAAAGAACCCCATATATTCAATTTTTGTTGAAATCAAACAAAGTTTAATTTTGGACCCTTTTGACCTCAATATGAACCAATTTGATAGCGGGGTCCACAAATAAAAAATCTAAATACATGGTTAGATTCAGCATATCAGAGAACCCCATATATTCAATTTTTGTTGAAATCAAACAAAGTTTAATTTTGGACCCCGATTTGGACCAACTTGAAAACTGGGCCCATAATCAAAAATCTAAATACATGTTTAGATTCAGCATATCAAAGAACCCTAAGAATTCAATTTTTGTTAAAATCAAACTAAGTTTAATTTTGGACCCTTTGGACCTTAATGTAGACCAATTTGAAAACGGAACCAAAAATTAAGAATCTAAATACACGGTTAGATTCGGCATATCAAAGAACCCCAATAATTCAATTTTTGATGAAATCAAACAAAGTTTAATTTTGGACCCTTTTGACCTCAATGTGGACAAAGTTGATAACGGGGCCCAAAAATCAAAAATCTAAATACATGGTTAGATTCAGCATATCAAAGAACCCCATATATTCAATTTTTGTTGAAATCAAACAAAGTTTAATTTTGGACCCCGATTTGGACCAACTTGAAAACTGGGCCCATAATCAAAAATCTAAATACATGTTTAGATTCAGCATATCAAAGAACCCTAAGAATTCAATTTTTGTTAAAATCAAACTAAGTTTAATTTTGGACCCTTTGGACCTTAATGTAGACCAATTTGAAAACGGAACCAAAATTTAAGAATCTAAATACACAGTTAGATTCGGCATATCAAAGAACCCCAATAATTAAATTTTTGATGAAATCAAACAAAGTTTAATTTTGGACCCTTTGGACCTCAATGTGGACCAATTTAAAAACGGGGCCCAAAATCCAAAAACTAAATACACGGTTAGATTCAGCATATTAAAGAACCCCATGAAATCAAGAATAAAACCCCATTGAAATTGGTCAAGAAATAAGCAATTTATAGGAAGTATCTTCTTTTGCACAATCCTGTGCTATTAAATATTTCTTGCTATTGCGCAATACTGTACAATTGACAATTTCTTGCTATTGCGCAATATTGTGCTATTGGATATTTCTTGCTATTGCGCAATACTGTGCAATTGAAGATTTCTTGCTATTGCGCAATACTGTGCAATTGAAGATTTCTTGCTATTGTGCAATACTGTGCAATTGAAAATTTCTTGCTATTGCACAATACTTATTATATAATAATTTACACATCCTGTTTGGTGTGTATCTCCTACCATATCATTATTATTTGATTTTAAATATAAATCAGAAATAACCAACTTAAAATGGAAAATTTTAAAAGAAACAAAAAAAGAAAAAAAGAAAAAAAGGAAAAAAAAAATAAATCCCCCCCCAAAATTTTTTGAACCCCCATTATGATTCATCACCCCCAAACTCAATACCAGCCTTCCCTTTGTGGTATGGTACCTTGCAGTACAATTTCAGAGAGATCCATACACTTGAACACAAGTTATTGTCTGGAAACTAGAAAAAAATGTGTTTTTTGGCCCCTTTTTGGCCCCAAATTCCTAAACGTTTAGGGCAATTACCCCCAAACTCAAACCCAGCTTTCCCTTTCTGATATGGAACCTTGTAGTACAATTTCAGAAAGATCCATACACTTACACACAAGTTATTGTCATGAAACTAGAAAAATGCTTGTTTTTTGCCCCTTTTTTGGCCCCTAATTCCTAAAATTTGGAGGCAATTACCCCCAAAATCAATCCCAGCATTCCTTTAGTGATATGGAACCTTGTGGTACAATGTCAGAGAGATCCATACACTAACACACAAGTTATGTCTGGAAGTTACAAAAATGCTTATTTTTGGCCCCTTTTTGGCCCCTAATTCCTTTACTGTTATTACCATAACCCCCAAAATCAATCCCAACCTTCCTTTTGTGGTATTGAACCTTGTGGTAAAATTTCATAAAGATCCATTCACTTAAACTAAAGTTAGAGTGCGAAAACCAAGTGTCTTCGGACGACGCCGGACGACGCCGGACGACGACGACGACGACGACGACGACGACGCCAACGTCATACCAATATACGACCACAAAAATGTTTTTGCGGTCGTATAAAAACCCAAAAAAATAATGTACAGGAATTCCTGTAACAATATATCTCTTATTTGGGCAAAAAGTCAACAAAAGTTACGTTGGAAGATTTGTGCCTATTTCCCAACTGACTAGAAATAAAAGAGGTTTATATCGGACATGAATGTAATGTTAGCATACAGGGCAATGGGTCGAAATGTCTAAAACATATATGTAGTACAAAACAACAAATAAGTTCAATTCCACTTTTATTGTAAATAACAAACTGCAAAGCATTACATACAAAAATAAAAACAAATTGACTTTTCAATAATCAAGTATTCAATTATAACGTTTATACAAATTTTGTGACTATTATCAGCAACAAACAAATCAGAATGCATATTCATTTAAGATTCCTACGTATTCAAGATATAAAAAAGGGGGTTGAATTTTTTGCAGATAATTTTTCAATATAATACAATTTACAGGAAGCCTGTATTGATTACACGGAAGGTGCATAATAGCCTGTCGTCTGCAGCTGATATCAAATGGTTTTCAAAGCTCACGTTATTTGTCCGGAATATTAGTCAATCCCACGTGCATAGATAATATCACAGTAAGAAAACAGAACCAATAAAATTTAAGAATTTTCAATGGGGACATGAATTTTGTCCATTTTTAAGGAAATGATTAATCGTTGAATAGACTCTCAGTATTCTACTACTTGGCTTATTTAGGATTGATCTGGAAGTTTAAGAGAAGGCTCTCTACATGGTTCCAAAATCACACAATAGTCACCAGATTGACTAGTCTTTATAAAAAACCAATAATACATTATTCCTGACACTTTTTGTAAAAACAAGTAAATGACAGTGGTATAAGAGATTATAAGTACCGTTCCTACTCGCTTATTAGTCGGAAAATTGGGAGTAAAATTCATAATCCAGAGAGGGGGACCGACTAATAGACGAGATCTAGCGACCAGAGGAAAAATCCAAGCTTGAGAAAAGTGGTCAGGAGTGAATTTCCTGGTCAAAACTACGTTTTTGATTGCCAAACCTACATAAATCAATAAATAAAAAGTTTTTGTTGATAATAAATGACTACAATACTGTCTTTGTGTTTTATTTGTTCCTTGGTAAACATTTTCTGCAAATTCGTGTTGAAATTCTACTGTTTCCGGTTTGTGTATTGATTTTCATGGTCACATGGTTTTCCTATAAACCCAAAAGAAGAGCCAAGAACCAAAAATGAAAAGGAGATAACAATGTACCAAATATGTGAAAGGATGTTTTCAGCGGAGTTATTGTGTCATTATTGTGATATCATGATATCAATTCAATGCTTATAAATCATATAATAATCAAAAAATAATTTTAAGATTCATTCCCAAAATCAAAATATTATTCATTAAAGTGTCTCAGGTAAACAAAAATTACAAAATTGATTGACAAGCCAATATAATCCATTGATAACCCCAATTAAGAGACAAAGAGTTGTATTTACTAAAGGTGTGAAAACTATCAGTGATAGGTAAACAGATGACACTAATGAGTTGGAGTTAGTTATTTTAATATATTGATTAGCTTCACTTAATTTTTTTAATCCTTTAATCATCACAATATAATAAGAATTATGAAGTGTACATGCTCATTTAACACCAAGTTATGTATGCAGTGAAAAATATTTTCATCAAGTGTTGATTGACTTTAAATTTTTCAGGTTCATATTGGTTTATATTCGCTTTTCTCAAACAATAGGTTATTAGTCATACCCTACAAAATCATTGATGCATTATGTAAACAACACATGGCTAATCTAACATTTGAACAGTGAACAAAACAAGAGAAATGAATACATCTTTATTATTAACAGCAATATAAATTATCATGATGAGCATCAACTAAATTCAAACCAAACAAACATTAATGCAGAAATGAATATTATTCCTGGATTTGCATTGGTTTTACCGGCGTTCAGTTACTGTCAGCTGAAAAAAAAAATGCCCAAATTTTGTCCGACTTATACGAGGGTCAAGACTAAATCCTTAGAATTTGGAGCTGAAAAGGGCCCCCGACTTATAGTAGGATCGACTATTAGGCGAGTATCTACGGTAATACGTGATTTAAAATAGGCTTCATTTGGGAACATAAGTGTAATCTTTGATGCATGATTATCGGTCGGACTGTGGAAATCGTGAATCTTTGTAAAGGTCATTAAATTCCAAAAAATATTATTAAAATAAAAGTTGACCAATAAGAATTTAGAATCGCCTCTACTTTATATGTTATCCGCTGCATCTAAAAAGGAAGACAATTTATCCTTTGTAATCCAAAATTGCTTCCTGATATAAAATTTCTGTTCAAATTTTACTCTTGAAATGAATGCAATATATTAGATATGTTTCTAATCAAATTATTTTTCATTTTGAGAGACCCGTTTTGTCACCTTACTGAATAGTTCAAGAGAAAAAATATTCCTGATATCATGTAAATATATGTAAATCACTGATTTAAAGTCAGTGGTGTTAGTATAAAAATAATAATTAACTAGACTCTGGTAATTGGCAGTGTAAACTAGCAAAATAGAAACATATATAAACAATGCCATCAATATTCTCCATAAACTTCCCCTCCCCATAAAAAATTACAACAAACATCCAAACTTAGCACACCATTCACACACTTTTTACACTGGACATTCATGTTTCTAATAATGACTACGGATAAAATCAAACAAATCCTTCAACTTACATTTTGTATTTACAAATATTCATCTTCTCATTTACTATTATTTGTCATATCACTTTTAACAATAACTAAAACATCGCTATTTAAAAGTATATATACTACTTAAATAACAAACCACAAAACGTATATATGTATAGAACACACTATGGCAAATGAGATCCTGCTCAATAATGAAAGTATGATAATGGTCAAAAACAACTGTTTTAAAAGATATCTCCATAGCTAATTATGACAACTTTTGAAACTTTTGATGGATAATAGTTAATGCCAAATGAATTTTCCTCAATCAATAGGTGCGCGTCTTGTGAAAACACCCTAAACGTTTCCTATAATTATATTTACTTATAAACTTAAACATCAGCGAGAGGAAATTGTGGCAACATCTCTCAGTCTGCTTCATATTTAACTACACTTTTAAAAATCAAAACTGAAGAAAACTTTATAACTGTACTAGACAATGAATTTATAAAATAAAACAAATAAAAAAAATTGATATTAAATTGTCCTTTAGTAGTTACCCAAGTTTATTTTTAAAACCGAAAACAATCAGATCTAATCAATTTTTGATTGCAGGTTTTGACATTACTGAACCTGCATCGCAAATTACTTTAACAGACAGATCACTTTAGTTTGACGGTGTCAGAGCTGCATGCAGGCAGTGTCAGTATATATCCAATCATGAACGATACTTCCATATGTCCAGATGGTATCTGAAATACCCGAATAACCGTTTAACGTCCATTCTAAATAAAACTGTCATCAAACATCTGATTCACTTAAATTTTTGCTCCTGATCAAGTTCAATGTCGATGATGCCGGGGAGCACTCGGTTACTGTTGTTGCATTAGACATGTTACTTCCCATTAATCTAGCAAATGCTGGATTTGATAGACGTTTATCTACATTGATTTCTACATCGGCATATTGTCTCTGTTTACTTTTACTGATTGGTCCCCATGTTGGTAATGGTTTCACCCCATCCTTCATCAACTGTAAAATAATAAATGCTGTTTTTGATACGTTGGCATTACGGGAGAATTACACAGTTTGGTGCATTATCAGATATGATGCAGATGAAGCATACTCTCAGTGACATATTACAAGTAAAAATCTGCAATTACTTTTAGAAAGTATTGCATGTTTGGAATATTTTAAATATCACTTATTTTGAATACATTGTAAAATTTGGATGCTTTTAACCATTACGTTTCTATAAACAATATTGAGTAATAATTTCAAGGGGTGCATAGACAGAGTCATATTTGAATATCACTTTTCATTTATTTCGAAAGTTTTTGGTGATACCAATACAAAAGATGTTTCGCTTTAAACAATAACTGTTTCGTGATATACGTGTAGTTTCTTTTCGTCTAGATGTGTTAGTCATGTTAAAGCACATCCTACCAAGCAGTTTTGAATCGTGATATATTTAGTGTTTAATGACTGTATTACTCACTTCAAATCCTCCAATTCGGCAGTATTTATATAGGAACCATGCTGGTATAACAACTATAGGGAACATAGCAATCAACCATCCTAGACTTTTTGCCCATTCTGGATACAGAACATCATCAAGGTCAGGTTCTTTGTACATAGCAATGTTCATAATTATAGTTATCTACAAAAAAAGGTAATGTGATAAAAAGTACATATCAAAAATGTGCAAATACAAATATTACCTTCATGTTCATTGAATTCTAGTATCAAATCTTAAATGACGATGTTAACATTAAAATTAATGCAAATAAAAATTACTTCAATTTTAAAAATAGCCTAATATTTGTATACTTTTCTTCATTTTCAGCATGATTGTCACCCTTAACACAATTTTAACATTATCTAATAATAATTAAGTATTACTGTATTTTTTTTTATAATAAAAATCATTGTTGAAAATAAAGCACACAACTTACAGCAATGACTAACGCGGATCCATATCTCCAACATATATACCAGTATTTGCCAGGTTGATGGCCAAGCATCATGTTTATATTGTCTGCAAACTTGCTGTAACCTAAGGAAGTAACAGAAAGGATATAAAACATTGTCTCAAAATAATTTTATGCCAAATATTATGAAATATACGACAGACATACAAGTATGTACAAGAAGTAACGTTTCTTTGTTTTTGCAGATGACCATTAGTCATGGATAACTTGTTACAAATTAATAAATGAGATTTGTGGAATGCAACAGTAGCAGAACAAAATATAAACACAAAACACATCTACAGATCTACAATTGATCTGTAGTAAATCTTGAAACCGCTAGGATTTCCTTTCTCTATGCTATGATACCAATACCTGTTCTCGGACGAAAATTAACGGCTGATGGAATTCTATTTTTAGAACTGAATCACCCAAGATGTCTTGTTCAAGTTCGGCATTATATTTCTGTATATGTACTTACCATAGACCCAATTGATAGTAATCAGTTCCACCAGACCAACAACTAACAGTGGGAATCCGCCTACACTATAATCTACCAGGTTCAACAAGAATATACCACCCTGAAAAATCAAAAACAATGATGAATTAGATGATTGGTTGAATAACGCGCTAGGCAATTATTTCATGCATATTCAGGACGAAGCAATAATGACATTAATTCAAAGTGCGTATATCATGTATATCAAACTTTAATTTTCAACTGATGTTCAAGTCAGCATCATCAATATTTGACATCATCAAAATTATTATATTTGTATTTTATATTGACTAGTTAAGTCCATTTTCTGTCATTACGAAGATGAAAGTTATGCCTTTTATGGTGGATAAACAAGATATCAAACCATCAGAGAAGAAAATGTTTAACTGTCAAGAAAAAACGAAGCAAATCATCTTTTTACTTATTGTCTTCTATGTATAATTCATTATCAGTAATTTTCATTGGAAAGTACGAATTTCACACAAAATAAGAACGTATTCATTCGAACCAAGAACTGAACATCACTCTTAAAAATATTATGTACATCTAAATCTTTAATCTTTTTTCCGTGGCATTACTCTTTGTTCATTAACCGCAATGAAAAATAAAAATTATTGCTTATTCTCCAATAAATAAAATATAGATTGTACATTTAGCTATCTGTCCCAAGTGTAAGGCTGAACAAGATTCCTTTGATAGATGGTCAATCAACATAAATTTGATATCGATAAAATAAGTACCAATTAATTACAGAACATAGACATTCATTCAATCTTTCCATGGAAATAAATAGAGATAAGTTCAACCACGTGAGTTCACATCGTCATGCGATCAAACTTTCACCAAAGATATTTTTAAACATGATGTAATAGTACTCGCTTTGTCTATATTAAGGTTATCTGACTTAATGGTACACACTTTACTTAAAACTAATACTTACATTACATATCATTGGAAGTCCCAGTAAAAATGCAACAGAGCAAAAGATTGCACGGAAAGCAATATTGTATTTCCTTTCTTTTCTCAAAATGGGGAATTCATCTCCTATTGCACTCAGTACGCATTCAATAATTGAAAACTGAAACAAACAAAAAATAATTTTCTATATCGATATATTAAGAATCTAAAAACAAAATCAATCTACTAATTTATGCAGTAGTCTTCATTTTTCTTGTGTTTTAAACTGAATTTCAGATAGTCTTAAATTTCTAATTACAAATAATATCGTGGAAATTTTTTTTGCTCACAATTGATGAAATGCACATGAAACTTACCTCTGAACCGAAGCCAAGAGTAGCCATCATGATGAAGAAAAACACTGCCCACATCGGTGAAACAGGCATACGGGAGAGTGCTTCTGGATAAACAACAAAAGCCAATCCAGGTCCTATAAAAAAGAATATATATAGATTGAAAAATTACACTATCATGACTATAGACCGATTTTATATGCTGAAACGAAATCTGCATGATAGTTCCTCATTCATGATTTGTTTTTTTTAAATATTGTTATTAAGATTTAAGTGCATAGTGAAATCATATTTTATATGATTAAGATAATATTGTATTGTATCTTTAAAAATTACATACCATCATCAGCGACATCCTCTATTCCTACTCCTTTTTCTAATGCCATGAAACCCAGAACAGAAAAGATGACAAGACCTGCAAAAATACTTGTACCACAGTTGATAAAGCATACAATTAATGAATCTCGATAACAGTTGTTGTTGAATTTGTTGTAGCTTGCCATAGCAATTAATCCTCCTGAGCAGGCACTCAGCGAGTAGAAGATCTGTGTTGCGGCATCACTCCAGACACGTGGGTCTAGTAGACGTTCGAAGTCGGGTTTCAAATAGTACGCAATTCCAGTGCCTGCTCCTGGTAAGGTAACACCCCGGATAAACAAAACTGTCAGCATAATATAGGGGAATATGGCAGTGAAATATACAACCTATAAAAAAAGTAAAAGTAGGATAAAATTTTGATAATTTTTATTTGACATGTGAGGGTGTGGATGGAGGTTTACAGAATAGAGAATAATGGGCAATAAATATAATGAATTGACAAAAATAGACAAAAAAATAATGAATAGAGAATAATGAGGTGCTTAAACATAAAGAATAGAGAATAATGGGCAAAAAATATAAAGAATAGAGAAAAATGGCCTAAAAAGTTAAAGAATACAGAACTGAAGGACCCTCCATCCAGACCCTTACATATCTAGTGATTGAAACGTGTTAGTGTTTGTTTGTAATGTGTTTTTCCCTTATTACTTTTTTCATGCTGTTACATTATTTTGTTTTTGAAGGTAAATATAAAATATTCAATGGAAATACAAATCATGTCAACAATACATTGTTTACTAATAATGCGCCATATTTATCGTTTTTTATGTTTACTGATACTTATCATAGGAAATCAAAGTTCATTACCAAGAAATAGATTTATAAAAACAGGATACGGACACCACTTAATAATATCCGGCTTCTGAGCAACACATGTTACTTCTAAAACTTATTTACAGTTCACCTCTTTCAATGTCGCTTTTCCATTTATATTGATAGGTTTTATATTTTAAACGGCTCATGCAATCATGATGTTTAAACATTCAATCATAGAAACGAAGGATTTGTTATAGTAGGATTGGTAATATTATATTATAATAAATTATTTTTTTTTACTACTATAAAATCTGTGTAGAAAAGAAAACAAAACAAACAAACGTGTTTCTTTGAAATCAGTGTTCTAATCGCGAAAAACGGTCAAATTGCATTTTGCCATAGTACACACTAGTGCAATATTACGAAAGAGAATTTAGTAGCCTTTTGTTGTGATTATTACTGCTTATGGGCTATAGATTTTTTATGGGAAAGCGCAAGCGTTTCCTACTTGAGTGTATTGTAAAGTAATACTTGTTAACGACATGAGGGGCCTATATATACTTACAACTATTACTTTTATCTGTACAAAAACGGAACGGTGCATAGTAAAATGCAAAAGACTGTTATTGTAATACCGTTATTTGCATAATGAAACAAAACATATCTTTATTATTATGCTTTACAAAATCTGGAACATACCTTTCCTAAAGACTTGATTCCTTTCATTAAGACTAAAAACACCAGGAGCCAAGCAATAAACAGAGATAACGCTAAATGCCATTGGATGGTTCCAAACTCATCTATAGAGTCATTCTGTGAAAGTACATTAAACCTGCAATGAAAATCCGGATACTATGAAAACTTTCAGGTACGGTAAACTAATCAAGCCTACAACAATCGAGTTAAACAATACGAATAGTATTTGGTATGGTCAACTCCTCTGCAATATGCAAGATTTTTTTTGTAATAAAACATACGGCAGAAGATTTGACCAAATTAACTGAATATGATTATACCTGTAGTATTCCTCGCTTGGAGTTCTGGTGAAGTTGAGCTGGGGAGAACTCGTAGTAGTATTCTCGAGAGTTGCATTGATTGTTTCTGTAAACAAAAAGAACTCAAAGTAAGCTCCAATATAATCAGCACAATTGTGTAACTTATGCTTTTTTGGTGTATGGATTTGCGTATGTATGATTCAAAACAAAATATGTTAATCAAATATTCAAAACTTCAAGACATGCACATGTACTAAAGTTCTATATTTCAATATCATTTCTGATGGCTTTAAATAACTTTTTCCTAATGCAAATATACATACCATTTCTCATATATTGAGAGTCGGTGGGAATAAGGCAGTGCTTGGTGTTCCAATCATTATCACACGTTGTCCATGGTAACACGGAAGTAAAAGAAGAGTAGAGATAATACAGAACGTGCGCTATAACAACATTGTAATATAATCCGATTAACCATGACACAATAACCATTGAATAGCCAAGACCTGAAAGAAAAAGAAAATAGTGCATTTTATTTTTTAAAGACCTTTTCTCTCTCAAATAATCGGATTTCAAAATCAAGCTATGCACTTGTCATAAACACAAGCATTTTTTTTTGACTGAAATGCTTTTTTTCAAAACTCTAAAACTTGTTATCTATACATGTACTACATGATCCTGCATGCATATGCGTAAGTGATGATTCAAAGTTATATCAAGATCAGTAAGCGTACATTATCAGAGAACGTTAAACTTAAATCGTCTATTTGAGGAAAAATAGTGTTTAAAATACTTAATTTGGTGTAACATATTGTTAAATACGAAAAGCAAAAAAAAAAAACTGCTTATGTATGCAAATCACGTTTAACTTACCTTTCATCAGAGGGTTTAATCTCCATATTGTTATTGGACCTAGACTAGCGTACTGTCCTAGCGCCAGCTCCATGTAGAACAACGGCAAACCAACTACAGCTAACATGATGCAGTAAGGCAACAAAAACGCACCTGGAAAATATAGGTGATCAAGACAAGGTTATATTTACATCGAAAATAAAAACACATTATCAAATCAACAGATGGAATAAACTACTTTAGTATCATGTTCTCTTTTGGTACATGTCTTTTTCAGAGCTGTGCGCTCCATGAAAGTAATGCATATAAATATGAAATTTGATTGAAACTGTTTTACTCATAGAATATTTGTTTTTTTCTTTTGTCAAAATTTAACCCCCTTTTCTACATTTGATGTATATGACACCCACCTCCACCGTTTTTGTAGCAGAGGTATGGGAATCGCCAAACATTTCCAAGTCCGACGGCATATCCAATCATTGTCAACATAAATTCTAATTTGCCACCCCATGCTGCTCTTTCCTGGCATTCTTCCAGTTTTGCATTGAAATCTGCACTTCCATCACTTCCATCACTTCCATCACTTCCCATAGAACTGAATGAACTGGATACATCGTAGTCTTTTCGTTGTGGGTTCGTGACATGAAGTTCTTTCTGAAAATAAAATTAAATTAAAATATATACCAGTATATGTATATGAATATATATAAATAATAAACAGCTGATGTCATATAAGTTGTAAAAATTGAAATTCAGGAATTACGTTTAAAAAAGAAATTTTCTTTTTCATGTAGACAACAACGATTTATTTTACATGTTATAGTGCCAATGGAAGCTACCTTAACTTCTTCAAAATTCAAACGACAGGAAGACCTTTGCGACAATACTATCATTTTGGCATTTTAGGCTATAGTTACAATAACATGCACAGACTAAACAATTAAATAAACATACGAAGATGTCGTAAGATTGCCAATGAGACAACTCAAAAAACCAAATAATGTAAAAGTGAACAATAATTATTGTAGGTCAGCGTACGGCCTTCAACAATGAACAAACCGCATAGTAAGCTATAAAAGGCCCAGAAAGAACAAATGTAAAACAATTCAAACGACAAAACTAACGGCCTGATTTATGTACAAAAACAACAAACGAAAAACAAATAAGATATACGGCAATAAACGACAACCACTGAATTACAGGCTTCTGACTTGGAACAGGCACATACAGAATGTGGCGGGATTAAACATGTTTGCTGGCGCCAAAACCTCCACCTAATCTAGCTAGTGGTGTAACAGTACAACATAAGAACAAACTATAAATAAAATGCTCCGCAGGGCGCAGCTTGATACGACCGCAGAGGTCGAACCCTGAACAGTTGGGGCAAGTATGGACACAACATTAAAGCTTGATACAGCTCTGAATTTGGATTGTGATTAAATATTTGACACAGCATAGGTTTCTGACACAGAATGAATGTGGTCTAAGAACTTAAAAATTTTAAATTGGACATTCACCTATTATGGTCCAATATCCAAAATCTAAATACATGGTTAGATTCAGCATATCAAAGAACCCCAAGAATTCAATTTTTGATGAAATCAAACAAAGTTTAATTTTGGACCCTTTTGACCTCAATGTGGACAAAGTTGATAACGGGGCCCAAAAATCAAAAATCTAAATACATGGTTAGATTCAGCATATCAAAGAACCCCATATATTCAATTTTTGTTGAAATCAAACAAAGTTTAATTTTGGACCCCGATTTGGACCAACTTGAAAACTGGGCCCATAATCAAAAATCTAAATACATGGTTAGATTCAGCATATCAAAGAACCCCATATATTCAATTTTTGTTGAAATCAAACAAAGTTTAATTTTGGACCCCGATTTTGACCAACTTGAAAACTGGGCCCATAATCAAAAATCTAAATACATGTTCAGATTCAGCATATCAAAGAACCCTAAAAATTCAATTTTTGTTAAAATCAAACTAAGTTTAATTTTGGACCCTTTGGACCTTAATGTAGACCAATTTGAAAACGGAACCAAAAATTAAGAATCTAAATACACGGTTAGATTCGGCATATCAAAGAACCCCAATAATTCAATTTTTGATGAAATCAAACAAAGTTAAATTTTGGACCCTTTGGACCTCAATGTGGACCAATTTAAAAACCGGGCCCAAAATCCAAAAACTTAATACACGGTTAGATTCAGCATATTAAAGAACCCCAAGAATTCAAAAATAAAACCCCATTGAAATTGATAAAGAAATAAGCAATTTATACGAAGTATCTTCTTTTGCACAATACTGTGCAATTGAATATTTCTTGCTATTGCGCAATACTGTACAATTGACAATTTCTTGCTATTGCGCAATATTGTGCTATTGGATATTTCTTGCTATTGCGCAATACTGTGCAATTGAAGATTTCTTGCTATTGCGCAATACTGTGCAATTGAAGATTTCTTGCTATTGTGCAATACTGTGCAATTGAAAATTTCTTGCTATTGCACAATACTTATTATATAATAATTTACACATCCTGTTTGGTGTGTATCTCCTACCATATCATTATTATTTGCTTTTAAATATAAATCAGAAATAACCAACTTAAAATGGAAAATTAAAAAAAAAAAAAAAAAAATCCCCCCCCCCCAAATTTTTTGAACCCCCTTATGATTCATCACCCCCAAACTCAATCACAGCCTTCCCTTTGTGGTATGGTACCTTGCAGTACAATTTCAGAGAGATCCATACACTTGAACACAAGTTATTGTCTGGAAACTAGAAAAATGCTTATTTTTGGCCCCTTTTTGGCCCCCAATTCCTAAACGTTTCGGGCAATTACCCCCAAACTCAATTCCAGCTTTCCCTTTGTGATATGGAACCTTGTAGTACAATTTCAGAAATATCCAAACACTTACACACAAGTTATTGTCATGAAACTAGAAAATTGCTTGTTTTTTGGCCCTTTTTTGGCCCCTAATTCCTAAAATTTTGAGGCAATTACCCCCAAAATCAATTACAGCCTTCCCTTTGTGATATGGAACCTTGTGGTACAATGTCAGAGAGATCCATACACTTACACACAAGTTATTGTCTGGAAGTTACAAAAATGCTTATTTTTGGCCCCTTTTTGGCCCCTAATTCCTTAACTGTTGGTACCATAACCCCCAAAATCAATCCCAACCTTCCTTTCGTGGTATTGAACCTTATGGTAAAATTTCATGGAGATCCATTCACTTAAACTAAAGTTAGAGTGCGAAAACCAATGTGTCTTCGGACGACGCCGGACGACGCCGGACGACGACGACGACGACGACGACGACGCCAACGTCATACCAATATACGACCAAAAAATTTTTAATTTTTGCGGTCGTATAAAAATCAGTTGAAAAGGCTTAACTTTATGTCATGTCTGATAAAAAACATTAAAACTAAGAACGTTGCCGGGATAATGTCACAAAATAACCAGAGTAACGTGGTTTGGCACGTCACTGAAATCCGTTATTTGAAAAAAAGGAACACCTCAGCTTTAAAAATCATGTTTTCAATGTATTATTTGTTAGTTGTATTTAAAGTTATTGGTGTCTTATTTGTCTATATTTTGTAGTTAAGCAAGTTGTTGTCCCATTGACGTATTCCCCACATCTCCTAACTTTTATTCATTACAGAAGGAATATTTTGATCAAAGTCTTATTTGTTCACTTGAATAATGTCTTGGATAAAAGATTATTTATTATATAACTCTACATAATCTATTATATCGAAAATTTCAATCCCACATTTGTTTACTTGCGGCTTTCAAATACCGTGATAGATATATTGTTATTTCTAATCAAATAAAGTCACATTTGGTCAAAAGACTTATTTATTAATATCATGACACATTGATCGTTAAATGGTCAGTGTTGACCCTAACAAATATTTGCGTAAAGAAAAGTGACATTTTACTTTTAATGTTACCGACATCCTTTTACTAACCAGGAATTGAGCTTTATTGAAAAATTAAATTATGATCAGATCTAGAGGTAAAAAAAGTGGCGACAAAGTCTGCCATTAGAGAGCAAAAACTTTGAATGAAATGACACTAGGTTACTTGTGTGGCTGTCCTTCTCCCTCCCGAATCCGAACATGGTATAAAACATGTAATTTTCAGTTTGTAAGGTGGAGAAAACTCGGTTTTCTCAAAGTTTACCAGATATCACTTTCAGGTTGATTTGTAAATAAGCATGAATAAATTTTCCAGTGAACTTAATTTCTTTTCAAGGCGTTAAGTTTCTATAAAGAATCAATTCTATAAGATGATACAGTCGTAAAACAGATTGCATTACTGATTTTACATGTTGTATCTGGTATAAAGCAGTCAAACCCAGAGCATGCCAGAAACAACTGGATTTCTCACGAATCAATATTCAGTATTCAGATCGATTTAACTGATATATTTCTAATCAACGAAAAACAGCTAATTATCAGTCAAAAATGTACCAAAGCAGGAATATGTTTCAAATCAGTTATTTCTAGCCAATTAAGAAACTTCTTATCGATTATTAGCAAATATACGTCATCATTCAGGAATCTTGTGGAAAAGTCTGGTAACCATGGCAAAACACATATCATGTGCTATATTTGACGATGCAAAGAGCACTAATGTACAGAAATAGAAACAAAACATAAACATACTTTAGCCAATCCTACACTTTGTAACACTCAAAAACTAATTATTCAATAAAGTTGGCCAACGTTCAAGAATATATAGAAGTAAACAAGAATCAAATAATACTGCCAAATACAAGTTAGATAAGTAACAACACGAAGGATTTCTGAATTTGGACAAATAAAGTAGGAACAAATTATTAACTAATAGAACCCATGGGAATCCCATATGTTATATGTTTTCACCCGGGGGTTTCCAACAACCTACACCCCATGTGGTCACATGTGTTTATCTTCACTCCTTTGTTGACATTTGATAAGAGACTGATTGATTTTCCTGAAAACAAAAATGCCATTTATCTTGCTGGGTATGACATGTATGATACAAACTTACAAATAGTACTTTCCTTCAATCCCTCGGGTTATAAATGTGCATTTCTTAAAAAAAAAAATTGTTTGTTTGATACAAATAGTAAATAGTTTAGGTGACATATTATATGCACCACTTGATAAACATGTTAAAAAGGAGTAGTCAAAATAAAAGGCAAACAAATAAATGATTGAACATTTAAATTTCTTATGATTTGTAAAATAGTCCGAGGAAGATATACGTCACAACTAATAAAGTCATTAAATTTTTCCGCCTTTATGAAATTTTAAAGTATGATTTCCCCTGTGTTTTTGTATTATGACTTCCTTCTTAGCGCCATGTGGATTTGTTTGTATACAGATACATATACTCCAAATGTTTATAATTTTATGTATGAGCATGGAAGTATTATATGGACAGAGAGCACATATACACCCCTTTTTGACACCGAAAACCACATTTATCCATTAATATTATTGTTATTATTATTATTATTATTCACTTTTAGGTTAAATGGCACAAAATGGCGCGAAACAGAATAAGATGTGAAACTGTATATATATAGTGGATTTTTAAAGATTTTTATCTCGCATGATGACATCGGTTGTCATTTTTCAAACGCTACAATTTTTTTATTTTATACCATTGTTTTTAAAAGAACTTAACAAAAGAAGAAACTCATCAAGATATTATTATATTTTATGAGTATGAAATCGCGTATGAGTAATTATTTAAGAGAACGCACTGGAAAAGGAATCAGCAATATAATAATAAATTTCCTAAAGCTTTACTTACAACTTCAACGACTTGAACGCCTGGGAAGAGATACTGGACATTTTCTCCGCCATCAACAACTCCATCTTCCATACCAGAAACTGGTAAAAATCCAGACTCTGAATCAACAGCTTTTGTGTCTCTCATCATTTTAATTATGACGATTTTATTTCACTTGTTTAGTTAATTTCAAGACACGCTATATCAGTATATTTGATATGTTTCTTCGTTCGCTTCCTATTTCAGTATGAAAATAAACAATTGAAATTGTGTGTAATTTGTAGTAAAGTTAATTATTCATGACATGCGTCATGGAATTATTTCCCAGCCTAACTTTCATTGATAAACGATTGTCACGTGACAGGGTCAGGGAGGTGAAAACGACGATTTGTAAATATTTACGCTCCTGTGCGATCTTTTACTTCTTATATGGTTTATAGGGCGCGTAAGGAATGCTAATTTTATCGGTTGAATGACGTGGGAAGTGGGTCGTTCAAGAAATAAGAAATAAGACTTATAGTAAATATTTCTCAGAATGCACTATACCCTTGAATATAAACATATATGTCTCTGATTTTTCAGAAATCTTGTGTATCGAGCATATTCATAATATTTTTATGAATATTTCTCAATGTTTACACTCATCCGACTGTATATATTTATTTTTATCTGTAATACATGAAAAGTTATTTTTACAACAGCAAGCACAAATGTTTTTGTATTAACCCCCAGGTCGAGTTTCTTGTTTTAATCTCTAATTTTCCCACCACTATTTCCAAAGCATCAAGTAAATCTGTTAATTCTTTACTTGTGAAATTATACATGTATGCATGGAGAGACAATCAATGGAAAATAATAAAACGAATACTCTGTCGTAAAACTAAACATTTTTAAATTAACCGATAGTTTTTATCGACAAAAATATTAAACAAATAGTTGACAGGTGAATCGATCTTTAAATATTTCAGGTCAATTGAATATTTATTGAAACGAATCTGTGTTATTTTCCAACACGGATAAAATTTCCATGATAGAAGGTTTTACCGTAACTATAGTATCTCTATGAAAGTGATTAAGAATTTCGAAATATTTCCAACGTCATAATATATTCTTTGTTAGTCTTAGCATGGAAATATTATTGTCAATATAATACTTCCATGGTCTTAACTAATGGACAAAACAAACTTTCAATAATTTCTGTTCCCACTGGGACTGATATATTATAGTCCTAGTTTCTGACCAGATTTCTTTTCACTGTACGTAAATATACAATTTTAAGAAGCGTCAGTATCAGTTGATGTTGAATTACTTTTTTAAAAACCAGTGTTTTTGCATAATAATTTAATTCTGAAATCCCTTGCCGGTCAATGGCGTTTTTAAAAGAAAATCAACGGAGTAAAATACTTCCATAATAAACATCATTCAGAGCAATGGGTATACATTTTTGTTGGGAGGAAATATAATGGAAGCTGAGCGGAAACTCTGGTATACATTTTAGGAAAAAGACCCAAATACTGACAAAGAAAGTTTCAATGTTCAATTCAGGTGTACTGAAATTTATAAAATACGCAAACAAATCTTTTAAAAATATTTTTAATAGAAAACGCCGATTTAACATAAGTATAATATGGGATAATCGCGTTGTGAACGGACCAATTGGATACGTGACGCTTAAGGATGCCATTTTCACTGAGATGCCAAATGTCTGATTTAGTAAGAAAGTTTTAGCTGGGTGGTATCCAGCGGATATAGGTTACAAATGGATTCCAACTGTGTATAAAGTGCTGCTCTCAGATAAAATGTAAATTTATTCATCAGAGGATTGTGACAGATATTAATAAAGAATACATAACAATAAGAGCCTTACACTAATAAATGCAAAACCATAATGTTAAATATATGAATGAACCTGTTTATTTCTGACATACTTATCATTCATTGCAAACTCCGTTCAAAACAAAAAAAAAAGAACCCACACATATCATCTCAACATTAATAGAAGTTCATTACTATAGTAAAGTACTTCTGACTTACTCATACAAGTTGTTGTTGTTTTTTATTATACGATTCTTTATTGTCATATAAGTACACCATTATACTTGTGACAAAAACAAATAATAACAACAACAAAACATAAACTGATTTGAATACATATACATGTATATATATACATACAAGGAAAAATAACTACGAGTCCCCTGTCCTCAGCTTTTAAAGACTTTTCACTACATGTCTATTGTCAAGATTGAATATATTATTATTCTGTAAATGTTTACAATCTCATTGTTGATGTGTTATTAACTTCCTGGGGCCATAATTTGGCGAAATAAGTTTATTCTATTTTAGTCTAATTTTATTCTATTCATACATAACTGACCTTCACTTATGTATTTATTATGCGGAACATTTTAGTTTACTTCCGTTTATGTTGGCTACGCAAATGAACAAACCTAAGGAATAGGTCAAGACATTGTACAATTAATATTCCACCAATTAATAGACTATTGCTATATATATATATTTGGTCTTTTGGGAAATGTTGTTTGTGCTGTATTTAGACCCCTCTACCTTGAAATTTGTTTTGCATGCACACGTATAAAAATTGCGGTTTTTATCCAGCGCAGTCATAGGTTTGAACGTTGTTTTCAATTTAGACTTGAAGAGGTAAATTGTATGACTTTCCAAATACCGTTTCGATCCCTAACATCACTGAAGAGACATTAATTGTCGAAATCCGGATATGGTGTATAAATTTTTTGCACCTCATGTTTGCGATTTACCATCTTTTCGCAATTTTATTGTTTTCTGTTTGGTATTAAAATTAATAATTAAGATCTATGTAACATCTGGTGATCAATTTATTTGGCAATCGCCAATGGCAGTCAGCAGGGTTTAAGAACATCAGTTGTTCGACCATTTAGTCAAATGCGTTTTGTTAAAATATACTTTTTCACTTTTTGGTCTTTTGGAAAATGTTGTTTGTGATGTATTTAGACCCCTCTACCAAGATATTTGTTTTACATGCACACGTATAAAAAATGCGGTTTTTATCCAACGCAGGCATAGGTTTGAACGTTGTTTTCAATTTAGACTAGTTTATATTTTTTCGTTTGGGCTTGTATTATATTTTCCTTCGGGTTTATATGATCCGTTCATCCTATTTCGACTCTTTAAAATTCAAGAGTCAATCCTAAATTAAGGTAAATTGTATGGCTTTCCAAATACCGTTTCGATCCCTAACATCACTGAAGAGACATTAATTGTTGAAATCCGGATATGGTGTATAATTTTTTTGCACCTCATGTTTGCGATTTACCATCTTTTCGCAATTTTATTGTTTTCTGTTTGGTATTAAAATTAATAATTAAGATCCATGTAACATCTGGTGATCAATTTATTTGGCAATCGCCAATGGCAGTCAGCAGGGTTTAAGAACATCAGTTGTTCGACCTGTTAGTCAAATGCGTTTTGTTAAAATATACTTTTCACTTTTTGGTCTTTTGGAAAATGTTGTTTGTGCTGTATTTAGACCCCTCTACCAAGAAATTTGTTTTACATGCACACGTATAAAAATGCGGTTTTTATCCAACGCAATCAAAGGTTTGAACGTTGTTTTCAATTTAGACTTGTTTATATATATACATATATATATAAATAAGGAGATCTGGTATGATTACCAATGAGACAACTATCCACCAGCGGTCAAAGTGCCGAAGATATGAGCAATTATATAGGTAACCGTACGGCCTTCAACAATGAGAAAAAACCCATACCGTATAATCAGATATAAAAGGACCCGACATGACAAAATGTGAAACAAATCAAACGAAAATACAAATGGTCTAATTTATAACAATATATAATTTACAAAAAAAACCCTAATATATCAGACATGAACCAACGACAACCACTGAACTTCAGGTTCATAACTTGGGACAGGCACATAAAGAATGTGGGGGACTGTTAAACATGTTTGTGAACGCTCAACCCTCCCATAACATGGGAAAGTGGTGTCCCAAGTCAGGAGCCTGTAATTCAGTGGTTGTCGTTTGTTGTTATATATCATATTTGTTTTTCGTTCATTGTTTTGTACATAAATCTGTCCGTTAGTTTTCTCGTTTGAATTATTTTACATTTGTCATTTCGGGGTCTTTTATAGCTGACTATGCGGTATGGGTTTTGCTCATTGTTGAAGGCCGTACGGTGACCTATAGTTGTTAATTTCTATGTCATTTGGTCTCTTGTGGAGAGTAATAGCACAACATATGAACTTACTGTAAAAAGCAGTTGCAAATGGCAGTTTTTGGTGGGCTTCGTATTGCTCTGTGTTTAGTTTTCTATGTTGTGTTTTGTGTACTTTTGTTTGTCTGTTTGTCTTTTTCTTTTTTAGCCATGGCGTTTTCAGTTCATTTCCGACTTATGAGTTTGAATGTTCTTTTGGTAATTTTCGCCTCTCCTTTGTTAACTTAAGGTTTATAAAATGTAAACACCACGACTGTCTACGTGGTGAAATATTATTGATACATGGATTCAACCTTTAAAACTGTTTCCGGGAAATTGCGGTAAACTTTAACTTCCAAGAATTATTAAGGGTATACTTGACTCAATTATGATAAAGCACAAGGTATGGTAAGGGCCATTTCCGTCCCCCTTTTCTTCGAATTTGGAAACTTTAAAGTTGAAGCTCATCCCGAATGTGAAATGATCTGTAGTATCTGGTTGTCCATGTATTACCTTATTTTGTTGTATTATTTGCTCATTTCTGTTCATGAGACCTTTAAAAGACTATGAACGACGAAAAGTGCCAAAATTCTACAATTGTGTAATGTTTTGAGAAGAAATTCTACATCAGCTTCAATCTAGACCATCCTGAAGTTTTCACTCATTTACTCTACTCTAATATATATATCTTTCATTGTAAAAAATATCAGGATGGTCTATTGCTAAGCAACATTTGTGTTGCTAGGTTCAAAATGAACTCCGTAATATAAAATCATGACGACTAACTTAGATAATTTTTATGATATGTATGTTGGAGCATGGAAGTATCATATTGTCAATATAATACTTCCATTTTTGAAGTGTGACAACAAATTAGTAGATGTAGACAAATTGTTCAAAGATTACTTAATTCGTAGTTCAGATATAGCAAAAAGAACTAACTTTTGAACCGTTGCAAACCATATTTCTAATTATGGTAAGCATTAAGTAAACTGAAATTTAATGATATTTAATTTGTTACTTCAATGTATTCTTTAATTAACAATCTTATTTGTAATTGTGCTAATTTATATGGATAAAGAAAGGCATACATGATAATTTTACTATTTAATGAAATCCGATGCTATAGGCAACCTGCCTTTCACAGGAACATAAACAGCGGGGATCAAAACACCCATTATTATACCATGTCCTTTTATTCATCATGCATATATAATATATAATCTGATACTGTTTGAAAAATTGTCAGATGCATCTTCAAATGGATCAAACGTACTGCTGCAGTCTTGAAATTCTAAAGACTGCAAAATCGTCATCCAGACCTTCAGAGGATCATTAATCCATATGAATTCTGAAATCCAAATGTTTTCGGACAAGAAAACATTTCGGTAAACATTTGAATAATACATTTTCATATCATGACAGTTAAAAGCACATACATTTTGTACGACATACGAATGAAGAGAAATGCCAATGCAACCCGTCAAGCCTGACAACTAGATGCTCTAAAGAGCTTGTGTCGCTCACATAGGTCAATGAGCATCTTCAACAATGGACTCTCTCCAACATCAAGTTGTGGACTAGAATAGAATTCACGACAAAAATCTTTTTGTTTTGCTGATCTTGTATTGATGATAATTTTTCTATTTACAATTTCTCTCTATTTTCTTTAGTTTTTATCTAATACACAAAAAAACGGTAAAACAATTATCATTTAAGACAATCACTCCTTTAAAGAGTAATCCGACAATTTCTGCAAAATTTTACTTATTTGTAGATCCTGTCTTGCTGACATTTTTCAATTTAAAGTGTCTATCTATCTTTTACAGTTTTCAAGATAGTAGGCAAAAAAGTAAAATACTGGTAAAAATCGTCATTCAAGAGCAAGAACTCCTACAATGAACCGACTGACGTTTTCGGCTATTTGACTTATTAGTAGTCTTGCTGATCAGTTTTGCTTCTTTAATTTTCTATCCATCTATTATAGTTTTTTCAGACATTAGACAAAAACGCAAAAAATGGTAGAAATCATAATTAAAGGGCAATAACTCAAATAAGGGGTCGACAGACGCTTTAAAGCTTGTAAACGTATTTGTAGATCTTGTATTGCTGATCATTGTTGCTTATCTAAATTTCTATATATCTATTATAGTTTATAGATATTAGGCAAGCACGCAAAAATTGATAAAAATTGTCATTAAAGGGCAATAATCCCGATAAGGGGTCATCAGGCGAGTTCAAGATTGTGAACTTATTTGTAGATCTTGTCTTGCTGATAATTTTTTGCTTATTTAAGATTCTATCTATCTATGATACTTTTTCATATATTAGACAAAAACGCAAATTTTTTTTTAATATTCGTCATTAAAGGGCAATAACTCCAATAAGGAGTCGTCTCACGAATTCGACCATCGGAAATTATTTGTAGATCTTGTCTTGCTGATCATTTTTGGTATATGAAGTTTCTCTCTATCTATTCTAGTTTTTTTCAGATATTAGACAAAAATGGAAAAAAATTCGGTAAAATTCGTCATTTAAGGGCAATAACTCTTACAAGAAGTCGTCTGACAGTTTTTTGATTGATTCATTGATTGGTGTTCAACGCCGCTTTCAACACTTTTGTGCTGTTTCGTGGCGGTCAGTTTTTATTGGTGGAGGAAGCCGGAGTGCCCGGAGAGAATTACCGACTTTCGGTAGAAAAACTGACAATGACAGTTTTGAAGTAAATAGACAATTGGTAGATCTCATCATTATTTCTGCATCTTTCAGGTTTTCTCCATTTATATCAGTTTTCAAGATATTAGACCAAACTTGCATTTTCCCCTATGTTATATTTTTAACTGTCGGTCATGTTGGTTGGCAGGTGGGGTCATTGGACACGTTTTTTAAAACAAGATTCTCTAATGATGATTGTGGTCCAGTTTGGTTAACTTGATTTGGCCCAGTAGTTTCAGAGAAGATTTTTTTAAAGTTAACGACGACAGATGACGACGGACGCCAAGTGATAAGAAAAATTCACTTCGCCTTTTAGGCCATGGCCAGGTGAGCTAAAAAGTAGACAAGAGATCTAGGGGTCAATATAGGTCTTCAATGGACAAGTGTCTATACTATATGTCATGCTCTATATTCAATCTGATTAAAATACAGATCATGTATCCAAGTAAACAAAGTCTGGACACAGGATATGTGTAAACAAAGTCTGGACACAGGATATGTATTTTAATCAGATAGTGCTCTATTAAATCGTTGCAAGTTGAATTCATTAAACGAACACTACATAAGATTTTCAACTAACACCAAATTCTTTAAGAACAAAACAAAATCTCGGAGATATCTAAAGATGGCAATGAACTATATACAATGTAGATTCCGGACAATAACATTTATCGAGATTACCATTCAAATCATGCCAATTCTTAGCACTTGGTACTGGGCGAGTGTTACCCTCGGGACCAAGCGCTGCATCACTGGTAATTATTTAAATGTTTTATATTGATTTCAATGAGAACTATGTGTGTGAATAGTACTAATAGGCCGTAGACTCGGCACATCTTATTCTCAAATCACAATAGCATTTTGACACCGGACCATATTGGTTGTTTCTAATATCTACGTTGGAAATATACACAACTGCAGGGCTTGTTTTATTAGAAAAATATTGAGTTGACATTAACTGATGCTGTTGCTCTTAAATATCATTCCACACGCACTGTTGAGTAATTTCACTGATAGATATAAGATTCATCTAAACATAGATGTGTGTCTGAAAATTAAAGGATCAAAGTCAATTTATATAATGGAAATAAAAACAAAGCATAGATTTTGTATAAATTATAACTTTTAATGATCAACAGGTATATGACATTACAAATATGAATGAAAAAAGGACAATTATGAAATACAAAATGTTAAAAAGACTATGTTTTATGAACATTAGCACATCAATGATTCTTGACTAACCAATATTTTATATTCTAAAAGTTTTTTATTTGCATGCAAAATATATTGTTTAATTGTGTCTTATCACTAAACCTATTCAAAGGGATAGATTTACCATATGCAGTGTGTGATACATTATATACACTGCTGGTAATAGTATGTTTTAACATGGCTTAACTGATAAAGGAAGTCCAATATTGACAAAAGTGTTCTTAATTATATGGTCAAACCTGTATAGAATTACAAAGGGAGCACAATTATGTGCCCTTTATAAAGTTGTTGATTTTATAAGCTGTGATAATAAGATATTTTTATGAGAAGGGATTTTTTTTATAAAGACTACAAGCCTGAGCTGGTACCTGATGTATGTGCTCGTTCTGGCAGGTTCCACTGTATTTATTACATTTTTCTTGGCATCGAAGAAATTTCAGTAGTATTAAATAAAGTTTATATTACATTATGTTTTTTTTAATTCTTTTTCGTCCAAAAAAACAAACCCTAAAATGACCTATACAAAAGAGCCAAAATGTCAATACTGCTTGAGGAAGTTTGCAATCTAAGCCTTAGCACAATTATATAACTTTATGACGTAGAAATTTACACACAAGATGTATCATTTGAATAATGTCAATACCAAAGCACTAGCTTCTGGGTGGCTGATACCCTCAGAGACTGATAGTCCAGCAGCAGCAGCGGCGGTACCAACTACTGATGATCCACAAGTATGCCAGCTCATTAAATTATTAAAATCACATACATTTTGTATTTCTCTTTCCATGGGTGATCCTTACATACAAGTTTTTACTAGTTCTTGTGAACTTACATGTTCAACAGGATATACAGTTATTGACTAGACAAAAAAAGTCTACATTGCTTTGCTTAAGTAGCTTTCACAATATCCAGATCCTTTTAAAACTACTACTACATCATTGAACATGTATTTACAGGTTAAATATAATTATTACGCACAGCAATTATGCAATCTAGTACCAAATATTTCGTCAATTTTTTATACAAAATTGCACTTTTACATTACTTATTTAAAAGGTTTCATAATGAGTGAGAATCATATGACATGTTAAACTTTTCTCTTGTGGTAAAAATACCCTCTATGTTGCTCATTTTGCCGTTATACCTCATCAGATAAGACGCAGACTAATTAATAAAAGTCTTAATTTAATAACATGTTGCATAAGAACACGCAGTCTTCTGACTTTATCTTCTGGACCATGATCATCAACAAATTATTATTTAGATTAAAATGGTGAGATAAAGTAGATGTAGTTTAAAACGAAATTTGCTAGTCACCATCAAACTTATTGATATCCAATGGAAATGTTGCAATTTGATATTATATTGGAGGAAAGGCCAGTCAAATTAACACATTTGTGTTATCACCTGTGTGATATACAAGAAATATCTCTTCTATGCAGGAGATATATAACAGGTCACAACCATAAGAGAGATATCAGAATAGAAATGAATCATGGACGTGTCAGGGCAATTATAAAAGTACATATATTCAAAGTAGTACAAGAAGTAAATTAATTTATTTATCTAAAATGGATAGTAAATTTTTCAAAACTGAAATTTTAAGATCTTTTGAAGGAAGACAACTTTTGCATAAATCAACTATGAGCAGTCAAGCTTTAGATAAAAACAGTCATCAATTGACTGAAAATACAACAAAAATACAGGTTGATTAATGCATAAATTACAAAAAGAATTAGGAAGACTTTACTACATGTATGACAACAAATATCACCAACAGGTTTTTCCCTATCTGGGTATATCCTACCAAAAATTAATATCAGCATACCCCTTCTTAAGAAAGTATACACAAATATTATACAAATTACAAATATGTTTGGTCACTTAAATATTATATTAAGTTCATAATTTTCAGATATATTTTATGCTATGGTGTTTAAGACCAAAACATAAAAATAAACATAGCTAAGTCACAAAAGTTAATGTTAATAAATTATAAAGTTATAACAATATTTTCATAGTTGCATATAAATATGTGACAGAAATATAAAATATTCTCCTTCTAAATTATTATATATCAAAGTTAAAACGAGACTATAAACAACTGCCATACAAGTGGGAGATTTAGCTAGCTATAAAACCATATTTATCCAACCTTTTTCTTTGGAAAATGTCTGTACCAAGTCAGGAATATGGCAGTTGTTTTTCACTTGTTCTGTTGATTGATAGCATTTGATTTTGCCAGTTTTTATGGACTTCCCCTTTTTGAATTTCCTTTGGAGTTTGGTATTTTTGTTATACTTTATAATGGTCAACATTAAACTGTTAGTAAGTAATAAAGTAATATCCTCCTATACAAACAGACTGGCTGAAAGTGTTTAACAAAACTTTATCTAGGCAAGTATGGGACACATTGGGGGCAACAATAAAGAGACAATCATTTTTGTCTGGCCAAATTAAATTGATTTTGATTTCTTTGGATTCACTTGCATCAACTTTAAGCAAATAATATTTATAGAATAAAAATTTTCATGGTATCCTGCTGAAAAATGCCTAAATTTTACACTTTAACATGACTTATTAACTTTTCAAAGGTCTATGGATAATTTCTTTGTTTGAACCCCAAAATGGAAAAAAGCATCACATCATAAGTTGAATTCCAAGTATTAAGGATATTTAAAAACCAATCACAACATTTTGGTGTATGTCTTTAGAAAATATTACCCAAAATTCATTAGATTCTAAAATGGCAATTTTATTGATGTAATAAAAGTTGAAAACATTTCAAAACATTTCTATAATCATGATAAAATTGAGTTTTTTCTCTTAAAATATAAATAGAGCATCTTATATTTTGCCACTACTTCCATAAAGAATTATTTTGTATAAAAAAAAACAACATTAAAATATCGAGTACTCCAATCTCTTTTTGTATCAGAAAAATCAATTTTGCTCAGTTGCACCTCTTCATTTGCATCCAAAAATCCAAAGAACTTAAAATTAAATCAGCGAGGGCCTTAAAATTTAACAATTCACTTTCAAAGATACAACAATGAACAGGACACATTAGCTAAAGTGAAAAGACAATATCATATAAAGAATTCAAAAAGACAAATAGAAAGTATTATGTTAATACTAATCATATTACCAATGCATAAGACATAGGTAATATATTTCAACAACATTTATATATATAAGAAATATATAAAAATAACTTTATTTTAGTACCTGATTTTGCCCCCATTTCAATTTATATATTATCACAAACCCATTAATTTTGGTGATGTTAAAAAAATCCAGGTGATAGTGGCACAGATTTATTAATTTTGGTGATCATATTTTGCATAAAATATATTCATGATCATATTTAATAAAGCAACAATATCAGGAAAATATCAGGTACTAAATTTGCAACCCATGCAATATTATTTTAAATACATGTACAAAAATTTATCACAGATCAATGCATTCACATTTCTAAAAACATAGAACACTATATAAATCTTATTCTTAAATACTAAACAACAGTACATCTAGAAGGTTTATCCAATAAATCATACATGGTACTCAGAAAACGTATTTTGAAATATGTCTTAATTTATCCTTTGGATTGAAAAAAAGAAACGTTTTTGTTGCTTTCCCATTTTAAATTTTTAAAATGCCTCCTCTGCATACCATGTATGTTTAAGTTGAAAATTATGCTCATCAGCTATGTATAAAAAAAGATAATAAATATTCTGTTCTCTTGATTATATACATTTCAAATGATAGTATGTGACCCCTTTAAACATTTTATTCTGATATATATTTCTGTACGAAGTTCCCACAAAAAATCTAAAATAAATCTACCAAATAATAAATTTCAACCTTAATTTATATGAAACTGATGATCAAATACAATATTAAGTTCTGAAAGTTTTTGAATATGACTAATTATGAACCTGTTTGTTCTGGTGTTATCTGGAGTAAAAGACAACTAGGAATGGTAACTCCTCCTCAACATTGTCAGACATTTTCTTGACCTTTGCCTCCGCCAGTAAAACATTTTACCTCAACCAATAATTGAATTTTGTATATTTTCTACTTGAAACATGAGGTTAAAAGGAAACCATTTGTTTCAATATTTGAATACTGAATATCTCCTTGACAATTGTTTGAAGAAGAAATAATGCATATTAAATATTTGTTGAAAGCAAGAGAATTTTTTAAACATTGTGTTTAATAATTGAAAAATCAGAAGATTTGTACATTTTGATGTTCTTGATATTTGCATTAAAGTTGATAAAAGGAAAAAGGATAAATTGTACTTTTTCAATTAAATCTTCTGGCATAAAATCCAAATAAAAATAGTTTTTATTTTTTAGTAGAATCAAATTTATTTCCCTTACAAAAAGATGTTTTTTAATACATGCCACCATCATTCAAAATGTTACAAGTTAGCTTTATCTAAATAGATTTTGGAATGCACTTTTTTATCTTGTTTCAACTAAAAATCCATAAGACAATTAAATTACAAAAGAACACAACATTGCAATTATCTCCCTTGATAGAAAAAATATGTTTGATGTTATTATGAGTGTTCAAATCAATTGCATGGATAATCTTCAAACAATCTAGCCAACTATGTGACAGGGAAACATAACATAATTTGATCAAAAGGTTACCAAGGTTACCATCTCTTGTTTCATTAAATAAGAAGATAAAACAAATCCTGCTCAATTTAAAAAGAAAAACCTTTAATTTCACATACTAACAGAAAGATGAGAAACAAACTGTAAAAATTACATCAATTAATAAAGGTTATTACATTTATGACTAATTATAAATCAATTTATCAAGAAAATATCATTTCTTTTCTTTTTATTTTTGTGTAAGGAAAAATAAAAAATTCTGATGTATTTATCAGCTAAATTATTGATTATTGCAAAAAATGACTAATTCATTGTACCAGACCAATCTTTTAAAATATAACTAATCAAATCATCATTTTGAAAAATACCAGTAATCAAATTTTTGTCCTGTTATTACAATGTATATTAGAGTCTTTTATGTCCAAGAAGATTTTTCAGAATATTTCTATATACACATATAAGAGGTTTATAGTAAATTATCTACCCCATAGACATTTTCTTCCTTTAGTTGTCTACTATTGCCAGATTTAATTTGGATCCTTTCATCTACGAATCCTCACTTTCATTACAAAAATAAAAAGTTTGAGAAAATTCTTTTCCATGTATATATTTAAACAAAACAACCATATCAATATACTATTGATGGCTAAAATAGTATATAAACTAAAAATGTGGAGTTAATGTTTTAATAAATGAAAATTCATATGTAAGGTATTTATAAATAAACGGACAATGTGTCAATGGGACACAGATGATTCCCCCAATTGCATATAACATCATAAAGGGGCATAAGTAGAGAACTGTAAAAGTGATACCACCCAAATTCCAATTTGATCTGTGTTTTATGGTAATAAGCATTTTGTATAAGTTTCATAACATTAGGTTGAGGCAAACTAAAGTTAGAGAACGGAAACTAATTTTGAGACGTACATACAGACGGACAAGGGGAACACTTAATGCCCCCTCCGCCACGGCTGGGGCATAAAAATAATTTAAATTTTACACAAGATAATAATATCACTGGTAACATCTTCTTCTTTGTCCTCTAATTTCTGGATGTAACCCTCAAATTAGCAATTCCTCTGACACTTACTAATCTTCACTGGTCTACAGTTATATGCAGTATCTTGTATACATACCTGCAAAAGATAACATATATCTATTTACATTCTATCTTTTTGTTTTTGATAAAGGCTGAAAATTTTTTTTTGTCCTTTGTTCAAAACTTTCCTTTTAAATTTTTTAAAAAGATGTACATAATTTACATAACCCACGGTGGATGAGTGCTAATATTCAATAATATAAGATAATAAATACCAAGAATATGTCTCTGTAGAAAACCATTCTTCGCTCGCACTTCTTATTTTTTCCTATGTTCAGTGAACTTGGAAATCTGTGTCAAGCCCTAGTTTGGCATTTTAAATATTTCACTTTATAATGAACATGTGTACTAAATTTCAAGTTGATGTGACCACAATCTCATGGTAAACTTCCTTACCATAACATTACAATCTACCACAAATCAAAACTTTAACCTGATCAGTGGACTGTAAAATCTGGGCCACAACTCTAATTTGGCATATATTTTTAAACATTCACACCACAATGACCACATGTACTAAGTTATAACTTCACGTGAACACAACCTCATGGTAAACTGCATTAAACCTAAAACTTAACCAACAGACATAGATTGATGGACACATACACTAGTTAACATGATAACCCCCACCCCCTACCCCCTCTTGGTAAACACTACTGGTATCCTAGATGGGACTTTAACAAACTACATTTTGTAATGAATAAATACATGTAATGAGAATGATCAGGCAAACTTTTGAGGAAGGAAGTACAAATGTATAAACTACAGACTATGTGTTATGTAGGTAATGATAATGATAAAGCCAATTATTACATAATACAATGACCATTTCTGCCAAAGTCAAGGTTGTTGGTTAAAATATTTTGGCTGTAGTTACATTTTTTTAATTTTTTTAAAAACATTGTCAAAAACTTATTTCAGGTTACGATTTTGATGAAATTTTTACTGTTAAGTTCATAAATGTGTTTGTTTGTAAAATTTTTAGGACAAAGGGGGTGTACACTTTTAACCATCCTCCCCTGAATGCGGCACTCCCATCAGGAATTGAAAATCATTCTGACTAGGGGCACCCATTTGGTTGTGTGAGATGTATAGATACCCAGTCACAGTTAGTTGTAATAGGCTTGAAATCGGGTGCCTTGTAATGGAAGGTATACACACTCTCTACACTTGTAACAACTCTTTAAGGGGTTTGTAGGTGTCTGCCTCTTTCTAACATTCCCTTATTTTCCAGTGGCAGTCAAAATATCAGCCCTTTATCCTGGTTGACCCATGCCACTTTGCAAATCTTACCTCTTGGTTTAATGGTTAATTTGTTCTCCACAAGAATATGCATAAAAATCTAAAAAAGCGCTTTATGATTTCACATAATGCAGCTTTTGAAAATTTAGCTGTTATGTCAGCGGGACATTGAGCAACCAATAATCCATTAATCTTAATCTTGGTCAAATACTGCTTTAGGAAGTTCCATAATGCTGCTTTTGAAAAATCAGCTGTTATTTCAGCTGGGTTAAATTCTATTTTAAAATTGTTTAGATTTTTAATCTTGAACATTAATCTTTAATATTTCTAAATATAAAACTAGTTATGTAAGAAAAGAGGTTAAATGACATTTGAAAACAAAATTTACAGTTTTCTTGCATAAAGAACTAAATAATGTAAATAAAACATGCAAAAATAAGTTATAAACTATAAATATATAGACAATTTGAATGGAGTATGCTCCTTATCTAAATTCAGAGGCAAGAAAACCTGTTAAAATTATTTGCAAAAAGAATAGTCAGTTGATCATAATCTACAAGTAGAAGGGATGGACATTAAAATTTGGACAGAAAATGAAATCTCATTAAATATCATTCTAATATGATGTGCTTCTTTTACTTTGTAAACAACAGCATGATAAAATTCTCAATATATCTATACTAAGCACAGACTCAGTCTGAGATATACATATCAATGGCTGTTACAATCTACCTTCCACTTAAACCACATGTTTCGTAACCAAAGGGCAAACACTATTTCAATTTTGTTGTATTAAAATCGGAATTGAAAAAAAAGCTACTATGCATTTCAAAAAGAAATAATGCTTTAGAGCACGAAAAAATGTACAAAATTAATGCTCGTGATAAAATTTGAATATAACGGCCCATTAATTATTATTTAATAAGTAGAGGATGTTAAAGAACACTTTTTATTGGATGATATATTCTTTGAAAATTCTAGAAAATCATTCATCCATAGTATGAATAATAATTCTAAAAAGTCCTAATATAAAACAAGATGATGTGGTATGATTGCCAATGAGACAACTATCCAAACAAGTCCAAATAACATAGATTTAAGCAATTCAACATGGTAAATATATGATTCATTATAATTACAAATCAAATCAAATGTTTAATTATTTGTCAGTGTTGGTGTTGTCATGACAATTCTCTAAATTGACATATCTGATTTTTTTCAGTCTTTGTGCAAGGTGCTAGGGCTGATCCAAAAGTTTGAGGACAATTCTTGTGAAATCATATGCATAAAGAAACACATTAAAAATGTCAATAAAATGCTCCGCTGGGCCAGCTTGATACGACCGCAGAGGTCAAACCCTGAACAGTTGGAGCAAGTATGGACACAACATTCAAGCTTGATACAGCTCTGAATTTGGATTGTGATTAAATATTTGACACAGCATAGGCTTCTGACACAAAATGAATGTGGTCTAAGAACTTAAAATTTTTTAGTTCACCTATTATGGTCCAATATCCAAAATCTAAATACATACACGGTTAGATTCAGCATATCAAAGAACCCCAAGAATTCATTTTTTGTTTAAATCAAACTAAGTTTAATTTTGGACCCTTTGGACCTTAATGTAGACCAATTGGAAAACGGGACCAAAAATTAAAAATCCTAATACACAATGCCAATTCACTGATTGTCTTATTGATAACCTTAATTATTACATTGGTTGCAATGAATTACATTGATTTCCCAGTGAAATAAAAACTGTTAGATTCAGCATATCAAAGAACCCCAATATTTCAATTTGTGATGAAATCAAACCATATCATTATTATTTGCTTTTATATATAAATAAAAAATAACCAACTTAAAATGGAAAATTTTAAAGAAAAAAAAAAAGGAAAATAAAAATCCCTTCCCCAATTTTTTAAACCCCCTTATGATTCATCACCCCAAACTCAATCCAAGCCTTCCCTTTGTAGTATGGTACCTTGCAGTACAATTTCAGAGAGAACCATACACTTGAACACAACTTATTGTCTGGAAACTAGAAAAATGCTTATTTTTGGCCCCTTATTCCTGAACGTTTTGGGCAATTACCCCCAAACTCAATTCCAGCTTTCCCTTTGTGATATGGAAACTTGTAGTACAATTTCAGAAAGATCCATACACTTACACACAAGTTATTGTCATGAAACTAGAAAAATGCTTGTTTTTTGCCCCTTTTTGGCCCCTTATTCCTTAACATTTTGGGCAATTACCCCCAAACTCAATTCCAGCTTGCCCTTTGTGATATGGAACCTTGTAGTACAATTTCAGAAGATCCATAAACTTACACACAAGTTATTGTCATGAAACTAGAAAAATGCTTATTTTTTGCCCCTTTTTTGGCCCCTAATTCATAAAATTTTGAGGCAATTACCCCCAAAATCAATCCCAGCATTCCCTTTGTGATATGGAACCTTGTGGTACAATGTCAGAGAGATCCATACACTAACACACAAGTTATTATCTGGAAGTTACAAAAATGCTTATTTTTGGCCCCTAATTCCTTAACTGTTGGTACCATAACCCCCAAAATCAATCCCAACCATCCTTTTGTGGTATTGAACCTTATGGTAAAATTTCATAGAGATCCATTTACTTAAACTAAAGTTATTGTGCGAAAACCAATGGGTCTTCGGACGACCAAGACGCAGACGACACCAACGTCATACCAATATACGGCCGCAAAATTTTTTTGCGGTCGTATAAAAACTGATCATAATATTTATTTCAAAAACTCATATTTAAATTTTCAATCGTTTTCCATTAGAAAAGTTACCCATAATGTTTTATTGTTTTAATAAGTTGATGAACTTTGGTTTCAATCTAACAAAGATCAATAAAGATAAGTTCTCCATACTTGCTCCTCATTTTCATTCATTTGTCACACACATAACAAATGAACAACCAAACGAAAATAAGGAGAACGTGCAGAGAACAAATTTGTTCAAATTGATTTGATTAAAACTTTTCAAAATATTCCACTTATGATGAAATCTCTGAGTTTTCATATCCCTATTTCTCATTTGGGCAGTGGAAAAATGTACACCCAATGGGCCTACATGTATTACAAAATCAACTCAATTTCTATCATGCAAGAGGACTAAGTCACCTTTTCTAGGCTGTTTACCTGTGTTTTACACAGCTGGCAAGCTATCAGAAACACAATGACAATTAAACACGATTTATCAATTCACAAGCAAATTGTAAATCATCAATAAAACTCTTATAATTGTTGTTGTAATGAATTCACTTTAAAAATATAATTTACTACTGGATGAATGTGGTTCTTACTCACACCTATATAAGCATGTGTAAAATTCATCTTTAAATTACATGATTTTACATTTAAATTAAAAAATATATAATTCCCGTTAAATACCGGTATATGATTGAAGTAATTAAAATAATAACAATAAACTTTCAAAGTTTAAAAAAAAAATAAAAAAATCAATGATTCAATCCCAAGGTCTGGTTAGGAAGACCCTTATCTAAGAGCAATTGAGGCCAATGATTGTACAGGTTTTATAAATCAATATAAATATCCAGTTTAAATTTAATTCGTTAGAACAGATCTAGAGTTACTGATGTGATACCTTCAAAATATTTTTTCTTAGATTTGAAAATGAAAGGTTTATTATCACAAACAAAGATAGCATACTCAACTAACATTCAATTACTTTGACAAGCTTAATGAATCATTGAATCTGAGCTACTGGCCCATGGGTGTACTTGAATATGAAACCCAAATGTTAAACTTCTAATCAAAGAGCTGAAAGCTCTAAGTAAAAATGACGCCATTGTCTCTCATATTGGGATATTTTTGATACAAGTCTTGATTTTTACTTAATTTACCTACTGAATCTTAGGCGACGTTTCAATTTATGGTAGGTAGGGTGACTGATAGAATAGATATGAATTGTTTCCACAATCTATAGCGTTTTTATTTGTTTGTCAAGATATATATATATGTGTGTGAAGTGAAAATAACTACTAGTTGTTCTGCTGTACAAAGAAATAGCTCAAGACTACCTGAACAATCTACAATATTCAAAGTAATATGTGAATGTGTTTCCCTTATTTGTAGAATTATTTAACAAAATGATTATGAAGAGCCTGTAGTAAGAAAGCTCTTATACCCAACATAGTCCTTATTCAAGAGATAAGTTACAGGTGACCTAGTGACAAAATCACATTGTTATTTCAGTTACCTAAACATGATCAATTTCTGTAGATTTAGACAATAGTATTGTTATACTAGTTTCACAATTATAAACAAAGTGACACCATCTATACAACTCAATTTCATTGTGAAGAGGCTGTAGTAAGCAAGCTTACACTGAAATCTTAAAATGACAACATAAATTATTGCAAAATTATTTTTTTTCAAATGATTTAATGTTGAGTACTGTCATGACTGTAGTCATTTATTTCAAATAATTGACCCGTAATAAAATAAGGAGATGGGGTGTGATTGCCAAAGAGATAACAGTCTGATGTACTATCTACCAGAGTCCAAATAATGTGGCTGTTGGCAGTTATAAGTCACTTTCAGACCTCAACAATGTACCAAACCGGTTTATTGTTTTCAGGTACCACAGGAAAAAGAGGAGTTGTGGCCAGGTGCTGCCAGGATTTAAAACTATTAGAATTACACAGTTTTGTCTGCATTCAGAGAAAATTTCATGCTGTAAACACAGCCATTTTTGTTGGTGTATATTAGATAAACCTTAAAGGTGGATTATCAGATTATTGGTCACAGGAATATTAAAGTGATTGTTGACTTTTCAAATATAAAAATATGCACAAAGAAGGAAATATATCTGATTCCTTGTGAAAATTAAAAGATAGAATATTGTACTTTAATTGATTTGGTAATTTAATTTCAAGAATGACAACATGTATGATCTGTTACCATAAGTGTAAAATTTGTCCATTAGCTACTGTTTATTATGTTTATGGTTGAACTGTATCTTTGAACTTTGTCAATCAGTCATGATTTACTTCTTAAGCTGTGTAAGAACCTTCTTGTAATTGAAATTGGTCTGCCATGATCACGATTTCTACAATATTCTGAGTTCCTAACAAGTTCTTTTTTTGTTTGTTACTTTAATCAAAATTATATTTGCGCACACCCAAAAGTGACAGAATAGTCAACATGATGACGGTGGTCACTAACTGGTAGAAGTAGAAGAAGTTCAAAATTTAGCACATTTGCAGTTTACAATACCCAAAGATCAAGAGAAACAACGATTTTGATTGGCTGATCACAGTTGTCTCCCTTGGGAAAAGTTTGAGGAAAACAATAGAAAACCAAATGGTCCAGAATATGTACATGCAAACAGCTATTACCACACAGATGGCACTACAAATAAGGCACTACAGCCCACACCCATGTGGAACGCAACAAAGTGTACCAGGAGTTGTACCTCATATACCACCAAATCCAACGCAGCACTATACACATCTACCACAATGCATACCAGGAATTGTACCTCAGATACCACCAAACCCAATGCAGCACTTTATGCATATACCACAAGGTATACCAGGAGTTATACCTCATATAACACCAAATATATCGCAGCACTTCATGCATTTACCACCAAAGCCAGTGCAAACAGGCATGTATGTTTCATCAAATTCATCACAAAACTTCATGCATATACCACCATATCTAGGGCAGAATGTGCATCTAAATCCTACAAACAGTTCCATGCATACAGCACCAAATCCATTGATATTGCAAAGGCAAATGAATATACCATCAGCATATCATCCCCCTACAATGTATGGAACACCAACAGGAATTTGCAATCCTCTTATTGCAATGAACGCTACAACGCAGAATACACATACCATCTTGCCTCATCCTCCGGAATACAGCAGGCCAGTCATGATCAACAGACAACAAAAACCCCATCATATGTCACAGAATGGAAATGAGATACGGATAAATCCACAGCAGTCAAGACAGCAAGAACCGCTCCTCCATAATTATACTACGAGAGAAGAAATCATACAAAATCCTAATAATGACCAACTGAGGGATGACAAAACAAAGAGTTACCAGCAAAACTCAAAAACTGATGACAAAAAAGACAACTGCCAGCAACATCAAACACTTAATGAAACGTCTTCATATAATGCTTTATATGAGCAGAGCAAGGAATCATCTCAAATAAGAAATGAAAGACTAAATGATCATGAAAAAGGAAAAGAGAAACAAATTTGGACACAGACAGAGGAGCAAAATCTAAGAGAAGTCAACAGCAAACCCATATCGAATATGGAAATTCATGAAAGCAGCTCGACGACTCAGGAAGATCAGAGTATAAACATGAATACAAAGGAACACCATTTTCGTCTCAACAGCCAAAGAGGATGGCCTCCGGAGATAACCCACCAAAAAACAACAGACAAAGAACGTGTGATAAAAACATCAACATTATAACATTTAATATTGAAGGACTAAAAACCAATATTGCATACCTACACACGTTAGATCTTTTGAAAACAATATTATGTCTTCAGGAACATTTTTTATGGGACTTTCAAAAGAAGGAAATAAAGATACTACTACCAAAGATGGATGATCATACAAGGTGTTATGACACAAACGACCCATTGGATAGCTTTAAATTGCCAAAAGGAAGAGGAGGGGTATCTGTTCTGTGGCCCTCACAATGGTCAAGCAGAATCAAGAAATTGAAAGACGGAAATGAAAGGATAATAGCAATCCTTATAACAGCAACTAAGGATATTTGCCTTATCAATTCGTATATGCCAACACATAATTCTGCCTCTCTTTCAGAATATACAGAATGCTTGGACATTATATATGGTATAATACAGAAAAACGAAAATACGCACAAAATTGTACTAGCTGGAGATTTAAATGGAACATTACAAACATCAAGAACTAACAAACATGACAAAATGCTCAGGAATTTTGCCAAGAACATGAATCTGACAACTGGAGTCGAATTAGTAAACACTCACACATTCTTCCATCATGCAGGCAACTCCTCATCCCAAATTGATTACATACTGATTCAAGATGAAAATTTGGTAGAGGACTATACAATAGAGGAAAAATCTTGTGCAAACACCTCGGCACACACAATTGTTAAAATGGAAAAAACCTCTCAAATGACAATAAAATGCTTCGCTGGGCGCAGCTTGATACGACCGCAGAGGTCGAACCCTGAACAGTTGGGGCAAGTATGAACACAACATTCAAGCTTGATACAGCTCTGAATTTGGATTGTGATTAAATATTTGACACATCATAGGTTTCTGACACAGAAAGAATGTGGTCTAAGAACTTCAATTTTTTTAATTTACCTATTATGGTCCAATGTCCAAAATCAAAATACATGGTTAGATTCAGCATATCAAAGAACCCCATATATTCAATTTTTGTTGAAATCAAACAAAGTTTAATTTTGGAACCCAATTTGGACCAACTTGAAAACTTGGCCAAAAATCTAAAATCTAAATACATGTTTAGATTCAGCATATCAAAGAACCCCATATATTCAATTTTTGTTGAAATCAAACAAAGTTTAATTTTGTTGGACCCCAACTTGGACCAACTTGAAAACTGGGCTCATAATCAAAAATCTAAACACATGTTTAGATTCAGCATATCAAAGAACCCCAAAAATTCAATTTTTGTTAAAATAAAACTAAGTTTAATTTTGGACCCTTTTGACCTCAATATGAACCAATTTGATAGCGGGCCCACAAATAAAAAATCTAAATACAAGGTAAGATTCAGCATATCAAAGAACCCCATATATTCAATTTTTGTTGAAATCAAACAAAGTTTAATTTTGGACCCCAGTTTGGACCAAATTGAAAACTGGGCCAAAAATCTAAAATCTAAATACATGTTTAGATTCAGCATATCAAAGAACCCCACATATTCAATTTTTGTTGAAATCAAACAAAGTTTAATTTTGGACCCCAACTTGGACCAACTTGAAAACTGGGCCCATAATCAAAAATCTAAACACATGTTTAGATTCAGCATATCAAAGAACCCCAAGAATTCAATTTTTGTTAAAATCAAACTAAGTTTAATTTTGGACCCTTTGGACCTTAATGTAGACCAATTAAAAAAACGGGACCCAAAATTAAAAATCTAAATACACGGTTAGATTTGGCATATCAAAGAACCCCAAAAATTCAATTTTTGATGAAATCAAACAAAGTTTAATTTTGGACCCTTTTGACCTCAATATGAAACAATTTGATAGCGGGCCCACAAATAAAAAATCTAAATACAAGGTAAGATTCAGCATATCAAAGAACCCCATATATTCAATTTTTGTTGAAATCAAACAAAGTTTAATTTTGGACCCCAGTTTGGACCAACTTGAAAACTGGGCCAAAAATCTAAAATCTAAATACATGTTTAGATTCAGCATATCAAAGAACCCCATATATTCAATTTTTGTTGAAATCAAACAAAGTTTAATTTTGGACCCCAACTTGGACCAACTTGAAAACTGGGCCCATAATCAAAAATCTAAACACATGTTTAGATTCAGCATATCAAAGAACCCCAAGAATTCAATTTTTGTTAAAATCAAACTAAGTTTAATTTTGGACCCTTTGGACCTTAATGTAGACCAATTTAAAAAACGGGACCCAAAATTAAAAATCTAAATACACGGTTAAATTTGGCATATCAAAGAACCCCAATAATTCAATTTTTGATGAAATCAAACAAAGTTTAATTTTGGACCCTTTTGACCTCAATATGAACCAATTTGATAGCGGGGTCCACAAATAAAAAATCTAAATACATGGTTAGATTCAGCATATCAAAGAACCCCATATATTCAATTTTTTGTTGAAATCAAACAAAGTTTAATTTTGGACCCCAATTTGGACCAACTTGAAAACTGGGCCAAAAATCAAAAATCTAAATACATGTTTAGATTCAGCATATATTCAATTTTTGTTAAAATCAAACAAATTTTAATTTTGGACCCTTTGGACCTTAATGTAGACCAATTTGAAAACTGGATCCAAAATTAAAAATCTAAATACATCGTTAGATTCGGCATAACAAATAAATAAATGTGGTCAAAGATTTCACAAATCTAATGCCCCATACTGTGCAATTAAAGATTACTTCTTGAAATTTTTCAATATTTGAAATTTGAAAAAAAAATAATATTTGAAGAATAATTCTTTTTAATTTCTGAAATCTGAAATGAGAAAAAATTGACCCCCCACAATTTCTTTTTACCCCCCCCCCCATTTTTTCCCCCAAACCATAATTACCCATTTAAATTTACCATAGTGCTAACTTAATCTATTTTATAATAGAATTTAAAATATAGTGTCAAATCTTTCATATGGATTTTTTCGTAAAAAAAAAAGATGCAACATTTGCAGATATTTTTACTGGTCTTCCTTTATAAATATGCATTTCTTTAAACATAATTTAAAAGCAGTGTAAGGGAAGTAACCAAAACGTTGTATTTGGATTACCTCCCTTACACTGTTTTAAATTATCTTAATTGTTCATTAACCATTACTTTATACATAATTTAAAAGCAGTGTAAGGGAGATAATTTCAATGATGTATTTGATTTATCTCCCTTACACTGCTTTAAATTATGTTTTGTACTAAAGTATTTGTCCATTAACCAGGACAACCTTCTTTTTCCCCCTTTTTTGCCCCTAATTCTTAAACGGTTTGAGCCATAACCCCTCAAAGCAAATCCTAACCATCCCTTTGTCGTATGGAAACTTGTAGTATAATTTCAGAGAGATCCATACACCGTTCCACAGTTATTGTCTGGAAACTAGAAAATGCTTATTTTTGGCCCCTTTTTGGCCCCTAATTCCTTAACTGTTGGTACCAAAACCCCCAAAATCAATCCCCACCTTCCTTTTGTTGTATTAAACCTTATGGTAAAATTTCATAGAGATCCATTCACTTTAACTAAAGTTAGAGTGCGAAAACTAATGCGTCTTCGGACGACGACGCCGGACGACGACAACGTCATACCAATATACGACCACAAAAATTTTTTTGCGGTCGTATAAAAATCAGAAAATCAAACCAACAGAACAATAAATCAAAGTACAAATTGCAATGGGATCAAATTGACAAAAAGAGTTATAATAGTATCATTCAAAACAGTATAAGCTCCATAGAGAATGAAAAAGATGTAAACATACAGTTAGACATGTTAATGGAAGCAATGACTATTGCAGGTAAAAAAACAATGCCAACTAAATTGTTGCAAACAAAAGGTCCAAAATGGAAAGCCTCTCCTGAAGTTCTTACAATTTTAAAATCATGTAAAGAGATATACAAGAAATGGCAGAGTGTTGGAAAAACAAAAGATCATGTCTTAGCAAGTGAGCTAAAGAATGAAAAAAGAAGTTAAGAAGCAAACTTAGAGCAGAGCAAGCATTAGACAGACAAAAACTATATCAGCAAATAATAGACAATCCCAACACACAGCTATTTTATAGGCTGATAAACAGAAGTAGAAATAACAATCGACCAACAACAAATTGCCTTAAAATCAATGGTGAATACATGTTCCTACCAGAAGAGCAAAGAAAAGGTTTTGCACAGTACTATGAAGACCTAAGTATACCAAAAGAAGAACAGTACGACTGTAACTATTTGAATTTATGCAAAATTAGACAAAGTTGCATACAAGAGGCCTTACAGGAATGTACAGATATTCCAGAATTGTTTACAGAATCTGAAATAGAGAAAGCAATAGATTGTCTTAACACCAAAAAAAGTCCTGATGAATATGGAATCACAGCAGAACATTTAAAAAATGCAAAAGAAATTGTAACACCAGCTTTAAAATCAATATTTAACAACATCTTATAATATAGGAAGGTTCCAACCTTATTCAAGTCCGGAATACTCACTCCAGTGCTTAAAAAAGATAAAGATTCCACTGAATTAGGCAATTATAGAGGCATAACAGTTACACCGGTTACAGGAAAAACATTTGAGTACTCATTCCTAACCAAGCTGAATTTAGAATCAAAAACAGACCTCCAGTTTGGCTTTACAAAAGGTCTGTCACCAATAATGGCCAGTCTAATTATATCAGAAGACAGGTATGAGGAAAAAAAAGGATCTGAAAATTTCTTTATTAATATTTTGGACGTAAAATCTGCATTTGATGTAGTTCAGCATTATATTCTGATGGACAAGATGCTGAATCAGGATATACATCCAGTATATTGGAAGATACTTACAGAACTCTATAATGACCTGACATCAAAAGTGAAATGGCTGGACGGTATCAGTACCCCATTCAACATCAAACAAGGTGTGAGACAAGGAGGAATATTATCCACTCATCTTTACAAGGTTTTTGTCCAGAATTTACTTGTAGAATTAGAAGAAAATGCTCTAGGATATCACCTAGGAAATATATATGCAGGCACCCCAACATGTGCTGATGACATAGCATTTATCTCTAACAATGAAAATGAGCTTCAGATAATGCTAAACGTACTGAGCAGATATGCCAATGAACATCATTATACCATACATCCAATGAAAACACAAATTATTGATTGCTCAAAGACAAAAAGTAACTATAAATGGAATTAAGGTGGAAATGAAATAAATACTGCTGAATCAGGTGTACATCTAGGTATTATAAGAGCTGAAAAGAATGAATGCCAAATAAATATTCAAGAAAGAATACAATTTGCGAGAAGGACGAAATATGCACTAATGGGGTCAGGAGTCCATGGAACAAATGGTCTGGATCCTCCAACATCATACAATATCTATAAAACATATGTTGTACCAAGGCTTATATATGGACTCGAAGTATTACCCATGACAAAGACAAATATTGAGCAACTTGAAAAATTTCACAGGAAAAATCTCCGGCATATACAATCCCTACCAGAAAGAATATCTAACGCAGCAGTCTTACTATTAATAGGAGCCTTGCCGATAGAGGCAGAAATACACAAAAGATGTCTATCACTCCTTTTATCTTTGTTAAACTGTGGAAATGATCAAATACATCAAATATTAACCAGACAAGTAACTACAAATTTTGACAACAATAAGAGCTTTTTTACAAGAATAATGGATATATTAGAAATGTATGGGCTGCCAAGCATCACTCAATTACAAAAGAACACGCCAAAGAAAGAGCATTGGAAAAACACTATCAAGATAAAAGTGGATAAATTTTGGAATGAAAAGACCCTAGCTGATGTAGAAAACAAATCAAGTCTAAAATTCCTCAATACAAGCAATCTAGAACCAAACAAACCACATCATGTCTGGAATGTTAAACAACTCCCACGATTCGAACTACGAAAGGCAATCATAAAAGCAAGAGTAATGACCGGGACATATATACTGCAAGCGGATAAATACAAATTCACACATTACAATGTGGAAGCAACTTGACAACTTTGTTGCAGTGGTAATGAGGATGTGATACATTTCCTAACAACCTGTCCAATACTAAGTACTACAAGAGAAAAGTACTTCTCAGAAATAAGAGAAATCATCACCAATGAGATTACTGCAGAAAAGTGGAACAATGTCTTTAAAAACAAGACAGCAATCTCTCAGTTGATAGTAGACTGTACAAAATATAAAGAAGTGCTCAACAATTCTAATAAATTAGTGAACATTATTGAGAACAAAACAAGAAACTTGATTTTTCAACTACATATGGACAGATTGAAAATTCTGGAAAAAAATAATGAATAAGAATAGACAGAAGGATATGTATATGAATAATTCCATAACAAACAGTATTCATAGCTCAGGACAACATGAGGAATATTTCAGTGAACAGAATATAATGCCTTAATATAATACATATAGACATTAGAATACATAGCCCGGCACCGAGTCTGAAATATGAAATATAAAGTATACAATGCATAAAATATAATGTACATAATGTGCAAACAAAGAAAATAAAAAAAAGAAAAGAATCAAAATTCATATACATATATATTCTAAAAGCTATTTTAATCTCATTTAAAACTCACTATTGATGCCAAATTATCTTATAATTAATGCAATAATTAAATAAAGTGAATATAAAATCTTAGTAGACAAAAGGAAAGAGATCAAAAATCGTCACAGATAACATCCAAAACCACCTTAGTTAAAAAGAAATAAATAAATAATTTTATTTTATTTTATTATTTTAAAGTGTACTATTTTACTCCAATAAGTTCTATATAAATGTAAAATGCACCAAATCCATTATGTATTTTACATTATTATGAAATCGCTACTCTTAATATATTATAGCGGATTAAAATCCTGTTTTTTATCAAATCTGATCATATTTTACTTAATATTATCTTTTAACAATAACTGGTTTACTTTTATTCTAGATTTTATATAAAACAATAATAATTGATTTTAACATATACATGAGGTGAGATAGTTTAAAAATAAAACCCAATTCCCTGTATATATGCCATGTAAAAAATAAAACTTTGTTTCTTTTATATGCATGTGCTGTACATATTTACAATGTGATTAAAAATTTAATAATGCATTAAGGGTATATACTCCATTCGGAGGTGCTCCTACTTAAAGGAGGCTAATACACAGAAGAAGAAGAAGGAAAGTTTGAAATATTGGGAACAGTAGAATTTAACAAAATCGTGGTTTAGAGGTTTTTACACGATCACAATCGTGCAATCGTGACAAGGGGTCAAAATCGAGTATTTCACGCCTGAATCGTGCAAGTTGGCAGGTATGACAGGTTAAGAAATTAAAGAATGAAAATTACAAATTTAATTCTGTTCCAGTTTTATTTCCAACAATATGATTGAAAATTGTCCGACGGTCACGAAGGTTAATGACCTCCATTTTGTACACAACAAGACAAATTGAAGGGAGACAACACCATCTGTTATTTTAAAATGTACATTTGTAACGCTGGAGTTGTCTTTCTTTTACAAATGTATGGGCATACTAACATTCACTTTAAGTATGTAAAATACGGAACCGAGTTCGGAATGCGTGTTGGAAGTCTGGTCAATGGTAAAAGAAAATTGACTGTGTCATTTTCTAAAAATTAACAAAAAAGTGTAAAATTTTTTAGGACCTTTTATAACATGTATACAAGTTCTTCTGCAAATTTAAAATCTTCATGTTTTAAGATAAGTAACATTCATTCAATTGTTCAAACATAAGAAAAACACTTACTTTCTGTTTAAAAGGATGTTATAACTTATAAATATAGTAAACACTTACTTTCTGTTTAAAAGGATGTTATAACTATAAAAAACACTTACTTTCTGTTTAAAAGGATGTTATAACTATAAGAAACACTTACTTTCTGTTTAAAATGATGTTATAACTATAATAAACACTTACTTTCTGTTTAAAAGGATGTTATAACTATAATAAACACTTACTTTCTGTTTAAAAGGATGTTATAACTATAATAAACACTTACTTTCTGTTTAAAAGGATGTTATAACTATAATAAAAACCACGATCATAACTATTCCTACAAAAAACATCATGATCATCTTTTTTCTTCTTTGTGCTTGCATTTGTTCTGATGTGACAACAAAACTCTATTAAATAGAAAAAATACAAATATAAACATATTTTTTTCATGTAAGTATAAATGTCAATACTTTGTCCTGAAATCGTTACAATTTTTCTAATGAGCCTGATATCAAGTGGTTCTCTACTTGAGAAACATTCTTCAATTCATGAGTTACCTTTCTTTTATTGCAGATTCTCAAAAAAATTTGAGACAGTGCATATAGCAAGTAATGAGATCATTTTGTTTTAGACATCATAAATACACATGTACTTTTATCATGGCTATACCTTTTTAGAATCAATACCTCACAAAAAAGTAAAATTAAGCAAATATAACAATGATCTTGCAGGATCTACATTTGTAAACTAATATTAGAATTTAAAAGTAACTTAGTGTTTTGAAGGTTAAGTTTACAAGTTCAATACACTAGACGTCATTTGTGATGGTTTTGGGCAACAAACAAATATTTAGTAGGGAAATTAAATGGAATGTCTAAGTTGGCATAAAAGATACAGTTAGACAATTCTTAACTGAATAAGGCTACTATATTTTTGAGGAGTAAACATCTTTTAGGATGATTATGATCATGAATGCTGAACACTTTTCACTAGTGTTTAAAAGAATTTTTAGTGTATTTTCAAATATGGTACTTACCTATACATGTACAATGGACTGAAAACTCTTAAAAGTCAAAAGCTCAGGACTCGGCTGCAAATATGTACATGCATATTGGTCAGTTGTATCATACATGTATAAGCAATACAGTCCATCTAATTGAATAATATTGTGTTGAATTCTACTAAAGACATGGGGCTGCCATACTCAATGGCTGTTGACAACAATTGTAGTTCCAAACCATATCAAAAATTCCTCATTTCCCAAAAATTTGGAACGAGGCAGTTTTTGAAATTTTTACAACAGACCTTTGGTAATGGTCATAATTCACATAGTCAGGAAAGCTATTTATTGTTTCTGACATAACCAATTTTATTGTAAAACATATATATTAACTTAAGGTGGTACATAACACTACAGGGAGATAACTCTGTAAAAATCAGCTGAAAGTTTTAATCACATTCTATTGTTAAGGAAATATTTAGCTTCTCAATGATCAAAATTAGTGTTTGTCAAACTGCTATATATCCAATGAAATTTTTTCGATAAAGTGTGTGGTTCAAATTTTAAAATTTTTTTATATTTTTGTCAAAGGGTCAAAGTAAATATTTTGTCAAAATTTTATGAAAATTAAACGAGCCAAATTATTTTTAGTCAAGGTGTTTGGTACCACCTTAATGTGCATAAATAATACATACTGTGCCAGTATATGCACTAGGGGCCATAGTAGTTGGAGCTACAGTTGTACATGTTGGATATGTGTTATAAGCATATCCTGAAGGAGAATAATTAGATCCTTGCATCCCAGGCCCTGGTGGATATCCCTGCATTCCAGGTCCTGGAGGATACCCTGGATAAGTCTGCTGTGGATAAGGTTGAGTTGGTCCACCATACTGCTGAGGTGGAGCATATTGTTGTTGTGGATAAGGCGTTTGTGTAGGATAGGGAGTACTAGGAGGAGGCTGGCCTTTTATAGCATCTTCATATGATGGTGGTGGAGGTAGATTTGCTGTAAGAAAATATAGTTATTTTATTGTATAGAACAAATTTCTGAAATACATGATACAGAACTTAATCAAACTATAAACTTCTAAACAAGTAACGAAAACATAGACATGTACATGTACTAACTTATTTAGGTAAACTACAGAGGTGGATTTCAAGGAGGGGAATAATGCATAGACTTTTGTTAAGAATAACATTGTCTTGCCTGGGCCCCCTTTTTTAAATCCTGAATCCACAACTGAAATAAACAGTAAATGACAAACTTTATCTACACTTGCAAAATAAAAAGAAACTTGCCCAGGTTTATTAATCAGTATGTTAGCATTTACTTTTAAAATTTATTAGACAAGGAAAGGTAACTCTTGTTAGAATGTCCATCAGTCTGTCCATATAATTGTAAATCATCAATTTATTTTAATGTGATTGTAAATGTTTCTTTTTTTCCTATGGTCTTACAATTCTAAATATGTGTACTTTCTGGAGCAGTGCCCTCTCACAAATACTGTCGATTACAATAAATCTTTATGTTGAGATTTTATGAAACCAGTAATGTTAGGAATAATGTTTCAGATTTTTCTTTTCTTGAGTGCATAACCATAAGTACATGGGCTACCAACAGCTGTAGCTACATAGACCAGATAGACAAAGGAGAGATTTGTGTGAACATGGTTTAACTCAACCCCATTGGCTGCTGTGTCTTTAACCAAGACAGGCTATATCTGGACAACATGGACAATGCTACATGTACAAAATGTATATACATTGTGTAATTGTTGTTATTTGTCTTTGTGAAACATCAATTTTTTCAGAGAAGTTAGGTGCTGGTGGTTGATGTGGTCTGTTGTACTATCCAATATTTTTCAGAGAAGTTGGGTGTTGGTGGTGGATGTGGTCTGTTGTACTATCCAATATTTTTCAGAGAAGTTGGGTGTTGGTGGTGAATGTGGTCTGTTGCACTATTCAATATGTTTCAGAGAAGTTGGGTGCTGGTGGTGGATGTGGTCTGTTGTACTATCCAATATTTTTCAGAGAAGTTGGGTGTTGGTGGTGAATGTGGTCTGTTGCACTATCCAATATTTTTCAGAGAAGTTGGGTGTTGGTGGTGAATGTGGTCTGTTGCATTATTCAATATGTTTCAGAGAAGTTGGGTGCTGGTGGTGGATGCGGTCTGTTGTACTATCCAATATTTTTCAGAGAAGTTGGGTGTTGGTGGTGAATGTGGTCTTTTGCACTATTCAATATGTTTCAGAGAAGTTGGGTGCTGGTGGTGGATGTGGTCTGTTGTACTATCCAATATTTTTCCCGATTTCTGTTATTCATTTTAGACATCATATGAAGGAATGAAATAATTGCTTATTATAGTATAAAATTAATATTTCAGAAATTTTTTCGGTCATTAGAATTAATGAAATGTTCGGTAATTTTGGTTAAATCCGACATATACATGCACATTTTGTACAATAATTTACTCATGAAGTAAACTACAAAGAGGAATATTTCAAAATTTCCCAAAATATAAATAACCACTTCAGGCAATTTGAACAAAAATTACTTCCTTCAAGCTGTTTCCCAAACCTTTTTTTCATCATGTTTATAGTGAATTGGAAAATATATTATTTGTCAGTTCAGTTAATGAAGTATTAGCTAAAGTTAAACAATAGAACTTCATTACACCCTTTCAATTGCACAAAATTGGTTTAACATCAAGAATCAAAAAATATATATATATATCAAACAATAGGCCAAAGAATCAAATGGTAAATGGTATCAAAATTATGTCAAAAATGGTTGTTACCAGTGGTAACTGGTTCCTATCATCTCATGATGACAGATGCCAAAAATAGTTCAATAGTTATTATTTCATAATATTCCTTTTAATGTACTATCATGCCTGTGATAATATAGGCAAGTATATATGAATTCTAAATTGATATAAACCAATTTAAACAGCAGTATTAAATGAAGATGAAAAACAATTTTGGAAAAAAAACCCAGATATAATTCTAACTTCAACCAGACAACATGGACAAAGAATGAAGAAGATACAGTAACAGAATAGGGGTTGATAGAGTAACTAATGATTAATAAAATGCTTCGCTGAGCGCAGCCTGATACGACTGCAGAGGTCGCACCCTGAACAGTTGGGGCAAATTTGGACACAATATTAAAGCTTGATACTGTCTGAATTTTGATTGTAATCAAATTTTTTACATAATATAGGTTTCTGACACAAAACAAATGTGGTCAAAGGTCTCACAAATCTATTGCGCAATACTCTGCAATTGAAGATTTCTTCTAAAAACTTTTCAAAAATTTGAAATTTGAAAAATTTTAAGAAAAAAAATATGAACCCCTTAAAAAAATTAGAAAAAAATACCCCCCCCCCCAATTTTTTTAATCCCCCTTGGAGCAATTACCCCCAAACTCAATCCCAGCCTTTGCTTAGTATTATGGAACCTTGTAGTACACTTAAACACAAGTTATTGTCTGGAAACTAGAAAAAAGTGTGTTTTTGGCCCTTATTTTGTCCCTAATTCCTGCATATTTGGGGCAATTACCCCCAAACTCAATCCCAGCCTTCCCTTTGTGATATGGAACCTTGTGGTACAATGTCAGAGAGATCCATACACTTACACACAAGTTATTGTCCGGAAACTACAAAATTGCTTGTTTTGGGCCCCTTTTTGGTCCTTAATTCCTAAATTGTTGGCACCATAACCCCCAAAATGAATCCCAACATTCTACTTGTGGTATTAAACATTGTGGTACAATTTCAGAGCAATTTAAATACTTATACACAAGTTATTATCCTGAAACTAGAAAAATGCTTGTTTTGGGCCCCTTATTCCTAAACGGTTGGGACCATCACCCCCAAAATTTTAAATCAATCCAAACCTTCCTTTTGTGGTATTGAACCTTCTTAAAAAATTTCATAGAGATCCATTCACTTAAACTAAAGTTATTGTCCGGAAACCAAATGTGTCTTCGGACGACGTCGCAGATGACGACGACATCATAGCATTATACGAACCCAAAAAAATTTTTGCGGTCCTATAAAAACTTGATAGCTTGTATCAGATGTTAGGAATGACAGTTTTAAGCCCTTTATATAATTTTTTATTCATTACATTTATCATTTAAATTATAAGATAAGATATCTTTATTTCAGACACAAAAGGGTCATATAAATTGTAAATATATATATATCAATGTATATATATATACATTCAAGCTCCCTCACATATGGCATTATATCCACAGATCTATATTCTAAGCCTACTGATACTCACCAATACTTGTCCCCTAAGAGTTGCCATCCTGCTCATTATACTAAGAGCATATCCCATACAGTCAGGCACTCAGAGTCAACACAGAAACAACTATGTCAACTCGAAACCCGCTTGAAGAGAAGGGGCTACAAACACAGAACGATTCAAAAAAGTTTTCTGAAAGCAGAAACTATCCCAAGGAGTAAACTGTTAGAATACAAAGATAAAAAGAAAAATAAAAGGACTCCATGTGTTCTTACCTACCACCCATCTCTCAAAAAAAATTTCATGTCATACGTGAGCATTGGAAAACAGTTGAAAAGAATTCCAAAAAATCTAAGATTTTTCCCGAACCTCCCATGATAGCTTTTAGGCAACCCAATAGTCTGCGGAACCTTTTGGTGCGGGCTGAGGTGTCTGATCATAGAAGTACTTCTGGAAAATGTCGTTTCTGTGATGAAAAACGCTGCAAATGCTGCCCACAGATGCATCACTCATCAACTTTTCACAGTAAGGCAACCGAAAATAACTATAAGATATTTTGCAATGTTACCGGCAAAAGTATGAACATGATGAATATTATCTACATTCTAGAATGTTCAGTTTGTGGCCTCCAATATGTTCGTGAGTCAAAGCAGCCTTTCCACAAATGCCTCAATGGCCATAGGCCTAGGAGTGATATCTCTAAGAAGCCACTTCTCTCAGTTTCTCAGCATTTCAGACAGTCGGGTCATAAACTTGATGACTTTAACCGCATGAAAATCCTAGTGATTGAACAGAACATTCACTGGACTGATGCCCAGCTACAGGTTCAGGAGAGCTTTTGGATAAAGGAACTAAATGAACATCATCCAAACGGCATCAATAAGAAATACTTCTCATTTTGGGGTATACATATGGACAGTCACATATATCATGTATATTTGAGTATCAAGTTTTGTTGTAAATTATGATGTTAAAAATTTGGGATTAAATCAATAGACCAAAACTTACCTGTATTACTGAGCTATTTTTACACATACAATAAGTATTGTAAAAAACTATTGACACTGACGAAGGCTATTTGTTAAGCCGAAATATTTGTCAACACGATTTTATAACATCATCTTCGTATATTACCATCGTATATTAGTACCGTTGTGCAAATCTTTAGACTTATATATATATACATGTATACAAGTCTAAATTGAAAACAACATTCAAACCTATGATTGCTTTGGATAAAAACCGCAATTTTTATACGTGTGCATGCAAAACAAATTTCTTGGTAGAGGGGTCTAAATACCGCACAAACAACATTTTCCAAAAGACCTAAAAAGTGAAAAGTATATTTTAACAAAAAGCATTTGACTAGCAGGTCGAACAACGGATGTTCTTAAAGCCTACTGACTGCCAAATAACCGGATCACCAGATGTAACAAAATGGATCTTAATTATAATGTTTAATACCAAACAGAAAACAATAAACATGCGGAAAAGATGGTATACTGCAAACAAAAGGTGCAAAAATTAGTACACCATATCCGGATTTCGACAATTAATGTCTCTTCAGTGATGTTAGGAATCGAAACGGTATTTGGAAGGCCGTATAATTTACCTCAATTTAGGATAAACTCTTGAATTTTGAAGAGTCGAAATAGGATGAACGGATCATATAAACCCGAAGGAAAATATAATACAAGCCCAAACGACAAAATATAAACAAGTCTAAATTGAAAACAACGTTCAAACCTATGATTGCGTTGGATAAAAACTGCAATTTTTATACATGTGCATGCAAAACAAATTTCTTGGTAGAGGGGTCTAAATACAGCACAGACAACATTTTCCGAAAGACCAAAAAAGCGAAAAAGTATATTTTAACAAAATGCATTTGACTAGCAGGTTGAACAACGGATGTTCTTAAACCCTGCTGACTGCCATTGGCGATTACCAAATAATCGGATCACCAGATGTAACAAAATGGATCTTAATTATAAATTTAATACCAAACAGAAAACAATAATCGGTTATTTATTTTTGTAAACTAAGAGGACAGATTATCTATTTTCTGCACTATTGTAGCAAGATTTTTCATTTTCATTAAAGCAAGGGACTGATTATTTATTTTCACAACTATATTTATAATATTCGAAAACATACAATTTTAAAATTATTTGTTTATTATAAATAATTCATGTATAGTAAAGTCATTATGTATCATTTAATCAGAATTAATTATTATCCTCTGCAGAAATGAATCTTCTATATTCCCCAATGCATATACATGTATTGCATACAAACACAGTATTAAAGTTTGGTTGTAACTAAGGCTCTTTTAAATTTTTTTTTAAGGGTTTTTGAACCGCTGAAGGCCCAAAGAAGCTATAGAACAAATGATGCAAAATCATGCCTTCTGGGTGTTCCCCAGACCCTTTAAATTTCTTAAACTGAAAATGCAAGTTCTGTTTTAATAATTTTATGACAATATTTTGGTCTTAAAGCAAAATCACGTTATAGATTCAGTGTAAGACTTAAGTTTCTAGGAACAACATCAAAAGACAAATATGCATGATAAAGCAAAAATGTAATTCACATAGCTAAGTCTGTGGCTGCTGTGTTTTTTTAAACTCAAGATCAAGTTAATAATAAAATTACTAAATTACAAAATGAATGCAACACTAACAGAATACAGACATGACAGAAGGGCAATCAATGAACAAAAGACAAATAAATAAGAAACATTGATCCCGAAAAATCAGGGGCTACGTCTGAGGGAGAACAGAACTTGCTTCTTGCAAGGCACTCACGGTGAACACAATTTGATATAGAGACAAGCGTTTGGTTTTGAAATTTCCTACATGAGGCATTTGTCTCAATGTAGTTACGGCCCTGATTTAATAAAAGTGAGGTAAGTGTTCCTGAGACAATTAACCTCAAGTTAAATGAAACCAATTTTCTGACATTTCAAGTACATTTAAATAATATTTATACTTTTATTATTAAAAGATATGGGAAGTGTTTCCCCGATTTTTTTTTGGAAAAAAGATGAATTTATGAAGAATCTGGTGCCATCTCATACTTTCGATTAGACCTGCTGAGTTATTTATTTTCAATACATTGCAAGTCAGGTAATTTATTTTCAAACTACCACAGAACAAACCATTTATTTTTGTGATTATCAAGGCTGAGTTATTTATTTTCAAAATCCACCTGGCCCCCCCCAGAATATCAAATGGTCGTCCCCTAATACCAAACAGAAAACAATAAACTTGCGGAAAAGATGATATACCGCAAACAAAAGGTGCAAAAATTAGTACACCATATCCGGATTTTGACAATTAATGTCTCTTCAGTGATGTTAGGGATCGAAACAGTATTTGGAAGGCCATAAAATTTACCTCAATTTAGGATAGACTCTTGAATTTTAAAGAATCGAAATAGGATGAACGGATCATATAAACCCTAAGGAAAATATAATACAAGCCCAAACGACAAAATATAAACAAGTCTAAATTGAAAACGACGTTCAAACCTATGATTGCGTTGGATAAAAACCGCAATTTTTATACGTGTGCATGCAAAACAAATTTCTTGGTAGAGGGGTCTAAATACAGCACAAACAACATTTTCCAAAAGACCAAAAAAGTGAAAAAGTATATTTTAACAAAACGCATTTGACTAACAGGTCGAACAACTGATGTTCTTAAACCCTGCTGACTGCCATTGGCGATTGCCAAATACATGGATCACAAGATGTAACAAAATGGATCTTTAAAAATTAATAATCTAATACCAAACAGAAAACAATAAACTTGCGGAAAAGATGATATACCGCAAACAAAAGGTGCAAAAATTAGTACACCATATCCGGATTTCGACAATTAATGTCTCTTCAGTGATGTTAGGGATCGAAACAGTATATATATATATATATACATGTACATGTAACACAAAATATTTTGTCTTTACTGGATAAAATGTTATAAATTACAAATTTGCATATAAATTTTTCTTTTATTAATGGAAGTTGAAAATTATAAACCATTGTACAACAAAATAAAAAATCAAACAATATGGGCGAACAGACTTTGGGAAAATTGAGGATTGATCCCTAAAGAGAGGCTTGTAAAAATTGAAAATATGGTATGTAATAAATTTCTTTTGACATGAATTTGGGAGACATTCATTCTTAAAATTAACTTCTATTTTTACAAGTAATTTTTACAACCCTTTTTATGAGATCTTCCCAATTTGTTAAACAGGAAGGGACCAGAATCGCAACCTGTCAGGAGGATGGCAGGCTAGCAGACACAGGGTTACAATATCATATCTGAGGCCAAAAAAAAATATATGTCTGTTTAAGGTTACATACTTTAAAAAAATAGGGTAGGTAGGTCGGTATTTCCATTTTATTTTATTTTTTGTGACACGATTTTGATTCATGCCGTTTCATCTTGTCGTGGTCCGAGTTGATCATGGGCCGAGTTTACCCGTATTTTTAATGATTGGATTATTTCCATTGGAAAAATATGGCGGCAAAGTGTTTATTTCATCACACGAGTTGGGAATTTCCTTAAAACAGCTGTCATATTCACGATTGTGAACATTAGGATGTATCAGGCAATTGATTTATATTATTTGCAACACTAACTTTGCTTTTGACACGAGTTCAGTTTATTTTTCACTCTACGACGGAAATAAAATGACTTAGGGTCGGCGCTCAAAAGTAGGTACGGTCGGGTAACCGTAAACAGACATATATTTTTTTTTGGCCTGAGGGTACACTAAGAACAGGGGCAAATTAACTCAGATTTGTGAGAAAGTTATCTAAGTAAGGCTGATCCATTGTGAGGGAATATCAAATACTTGGATGAAATTGTTAAAACAGTTATACTGTACATGAAAAACTGTAACCCTGACTCGAGAGAATCGAACACAGGGTAACGTTACCGGATCTGATTTGAATACAGACCAATTCTATTCTATTTCCAAGTAAGATTCAACTTCTACAATGTTTACAATCAACAGGATATACAAGAATATCAGACATATCAAATGAATTCAGTCACACCCATCATACATGTCATATATCCCAGGGATTACTGATTAGTTTTATTATTTCATGTTTCAGAATTGGGAAAATTGACTGGATTCATTATCTTAATACTACCTACCTGCGTCATCTGACATCTTTGGGATTTTTGTTGAATTTTAAAGTACTTTCTATTTCATAATTTCATAAACAAAACAATAAAATATCGCATTCTAAACCGGAAGTACTATAAGCATTACAACTATGAGACCTAACCCGGAATCACGATGGAAAATATACGTACAGAACTGCAGAGTCCCAAGTTCATGTTACGAATCGATCAGCACGCTATTTTACAATGATATTGGCGTACATGTCTGATTGCGAAAAATTACAAATACAAATGCAAATAATCTTATTAAGTAACTAATCAAAGTACCCACAAATGAACACTATGAAATGATAGTAAAATAGCTTCTTCATTTTTTTTTGAAATCTGAAAATATGTGTCATTTTGCGTAAGCTTGATGAACAGGAAAATTTATTAAAAAATATATTTTGCTAATAGGAACTTTTGTATGAAACAAGGAAGAAAATATAGCTACATTTAGTAATATATATTGTCTCTTCAGTCAGGGACTTTCTATACTCAAGTATAGAAATTCCCTGCTTCAGTCCTGTCCCTCAGTTCTAGTGAAAGCTTTCATCACAAATATTCTAAAACTTTAAGTTGACAGTTACTTTCTAATGTGATTAACATAAAATCAGCCTGATGATATTTCATAATTATAAAAGACATTTTCAGTGCTTCTACACAACTCTATACACAACAGTAAGAAGATAGTTAAAATGAATGGTCTTATATAAACACCCATGATATTTATTTGATTCAAACGTGAATTGATTGGTGTTCTAATATCAACCCCTATGACTCAATCTGGATAAAATATAGACCTCTGTTTTCGTTATCCTCATAAGAGGTCAGAGGTCTATATCTTAATTAGATTGCCCCAGGCCTATGTGAAATTTTAATGCACGAATTATACAAAACAATACAAACTTGAACACAAAATCAAGCAAATTCTTTGAAATACATTTTTTTTTGTATAACTTCCTCGCATCACCCTGTTAGTTAAATATATTACAAAATAGTAACATCGAGTCAATATGATTTTCACTTGAACTCACACAATTTACATATGAGCTGCGTCGGATAGAAATCGACCTTATGCAAGTGCACGTATACATGTACATGAAGAAATAACTGTCACAATCCCCATGTCTTCAAATGTTGTATATAAGCACAAGCACTACAAGATTAACATGATGACTTCAAAATCACTAGGGATCTTCCTCTCATATGTGACCATATAACAACTTGAAGCAAGCTGAAAGTTGCAATCTGATAAAAAAAGTAATAAAGTTGGCATTCGGAAACGTAAATGATTGACGAACTAACGGATGACTGTGTTAAAGAATATGTAATTTCAAAATTACAAGCGATTAATAGTAATATTTATACCTGAAATATGTGGATAACATAGTAATTATAATAAATACAATGAATCCGTAGAAAGTTAATACTATATTGCTCCAATCTTTTGAATTACTTTTCACCAGACTGTATCTATATTTCTATAGTCTCCTAGTTTAGGAACACATTATTGGCCATTTTGTAACCATGGTGAATGTATCCGGTCGGATATTGACCACTATAACACCTTGTTTTCGGTTTATGACATCTTGTTCTTGCTTTGAAACAACTAATTACCAGTGCTTGGATTGAAAATTGCCTTTTACGTAGTAAATAGTTACTAAAGGTAATTAACAAGTAATTTACAAATAATGAATAACTTACAGTAAACCATAAATTTATTAAGCTTTATTGTTTTGTGTACCTCGAAGAGATATATATTGGGAATAATCGTCAATAAAAAATGTAACTAAATCGCTGAGCGATCATTCATCTACCATAAAAAGAAAGAACAAAACTCGATCAATTTAAGAACAAAATGATAAATAAATATTTTGTGTTTGTGGATCAAAAATCGTCTCAGTTTCATGATGAAAACTGATACTGTAGGACCAAATTATAAATGCCTAAAGCTAACTCAAAACGCGGCTTTTTAAGTATTTTATCAAAAATTTTAACAAAATTAATATCAAACTTCTTAGGAACGTGGACCTAAAAAGTGTCTTTCGAATACAAAATGATTAATTTTGGTTATAAACGTCCTATGATGCAATAGCTTACGTGAACATGTAAAATTTGCAATATTGCCTTCAACAGCAATATGTATCGCTGTATAAGAGAGGCGAAAGATACCAAAGGGACATTCAAACTCATAAGTCGAAAATAAACTGACAACGACATGGCTAAAAAAGAAAAAGACAAACAGACAAACAATAGTACACAAAACACAACATAGAAAACTAAAGACTGAGCAACACGAACCCCATCAAAAACTGGGAGTGATCTCAGGTGCTCCGGAAGGGTAAGCAGATCCTGCTCCATTAACATTTTTATTTATTGAAAATATGTAAATCTGATGATCGGTTGTGAGAATATCATTGAGATTTTGGCCCTGTGAGTGAAACAAAAGGAAATTTACCCTACCTCTTGTTAATATGTGTATATGAATAAAAAGACAATTCAGAAAAAACTCAAAACTAATTTGTTACTGTATCCTAGTACACTTGATATATATAATAACAAATATTTATACAAATTTAATCGAAAAAGGTTCATTTCCGATTTTATGAGAATAACTATATAAGATAAAATATACGCATACGTTCATGTGTACATGCTGAAGCCTCCGGGTGCGGGATTTTCTCCTTGTGTTGAAGACCCATTGGTGGCCTCCGGCTATTTTCTGCTCTTTGGTCGGGTTGTTGTCTCTTTGACACATTCCCCATTTCCATTCTCAATTTTATGTACTTTTACAACCAGAAACCAGACATACATGTAAATATATATACTAGAAAGTTTCTCATTATTTAGTAGAAACTGAGAACAATAACAATCAGTTTGGTTAACCATCGTGACACCATACTAAGGTTTAATCAGTATTTTACAACCTTGTGGCATTTCATAATTATGATGATATTAAGAATGGCTTTTTTTTAATAGCATTAAATGTCAAGGAAAGTTTAACAATAGTAGATCGTGGTTACAATGCGTCAATGCGACAACAACCCAACAACTCTAGCGGTCAACATATTAAGAGCTTCATTTATAGACAAGTGTCTAAACAAAACATCGAGCTCTAACGTCACAGTACCCAAATTGCACCTATTCAGCAAAAATAGCAGTGGAAATCTTACAAGTTTTCTTTGAGACTAAACAATTTGTATTTTTATGAGTTGACAGTATACACGTCTTTCAAGATAGGTTGATATATTTAAGGAATGGCTGTAATATTTTTTCTGTCTATGAAGAAATAACATCAAAAATGTGGTGCACACTGAATAACCCGCGTAGCGGGTTATTTTAAAGTGTGCACCACATTTTTTATGTTATTTCCAATAGACAGAAAAAATACTACAGTCATTTTTTATAATTTAATTCTAAATTCCATTTTAAACCGGAGTAAACCATGAAAAAACGTTGATGACGTCACGGTCACATGACAAAATTATCATTCGTCATAACTCGGCCGATTCCGTACCTCATCTAAGAAGAGTAGCGGAGTCACCCGAGGATTGCCGATTGCAAAATTATGTCAATAAGCTGATAAACAAAACAACGTCAGCCAATCAGAAGACGCGTTACATCCAAAATTAAATTATTTAAGGAATGACTGTAATATTTTTTCTGTCTATGAAGAAATAACATCAAAAATGTGGTGTACACTGAACAACCCGCGTAGCGGGTTATTTTAAAGTGTGCACCACATTTTTTATGTTATTTCGAATAGACAGAAAAAATATGACAGTCATTTCTTATAATTTAATTCTAAATTCCATTTTAAACCGTAGTTAACCATGAAAAAACGTTGATGACATCACGGTCACTTTAATATGTTGCATCAAAAAGACAATTAAAGATATGAATTACAAAAAATCCTAAATCGAGAAGGAAATTGTCCATGATTTGGTCGAAGTTGCATGTAGGTTTGATTGATTGATTTTTGCGTAAACGCCCACTGGCAAATATTTCATGTATATTCAGGTCAAACATTCAAGACGTCGTCAAGCAATATTTCATGTCTAAAAGTGATTCCGAGTTTGAGTTCATTGCAATAAAATATTCTTACCTTTCGAGACCAATCCATTTGGCTTAATCCATCTTCACAGTAAAGCTAACAGCTCTCCCTCGTCTATTATTTTCGGCGACTATTTTAACTTCATGCATGCGCAGATCTTTCTGTAAAGAAAAAAATCAGAGATAGTTACAGTCCATGTACTTACACGAGTTGTAAAGTAAAATGAAAAGCATATTAAGCTTATATATCAGATCAAAGTAACACTGATAAATTATATAAGTATTAACTAAAATACCGAACTCCAAGGTAAATAAAAAAGGGGGGAGTCCATAAAGCCTGGCAAATAACACTTAAACTAAAATTAACTGAATATAACCGATAGTCTATCAAATGAAGTAACCAATTTATTTCTGAATCATGCAGAAGGTAAAATCCGGTAGAAACTTCCCCTTTACCTCATAACCCGCCTAGCCATAAGGACCAATGCGAAGTTTGATCATCAATTTGGTTCAATCGGTATTATTATTCGTTTCAAAGCTGTTACTGAAAAGGGGAGAAAAAATAGCAAGGGGCAATCATAAACCATAAGTCGAAACACTATGATCAGAAGAAATATGAAGAAAAGACAATTAAACGACAGTCCACAATACACTACACAGAGAACTGAAGATTGAGCTATGAACACAAACAACGAAGTTTCCGATTGAAACAAGCATTCTTGACCAAATGAGAAAGTCATACAAATATCTGAATGCTTTCATGAATCTATCTTGGATGTATCTGTTGATAAACAACCGATCAAGACACCTTAAAATACTTCAATCAATACTACCCGAGAATTCTTTCTCACGTTAATCCCTTTACAGTCCATCTGTTCTCTAGGTATTATCTGAGCGTACAAAATGTTTTTCAGTTACGTATTCTTTGGATTTACAAAGTGATTCATTGATGAATAATCATATTGATGGGTAATGTTATCAGTGAAAGGCAAATTGGAATGCAATATAACATATGTCAATGTTTTTGTTTTCGAATAACAGAAAGTATAGGGCAGTGCCAGGTAAGTTACTTTTCATTTCAATCCTACTTGATCCAGTAGATTCATTGATTGATTGATTATTGTTTTGCTTGCAATCAGAGCAGATACGACGAGAGTATATTTTTACAAGTTTAAAAAAAAAGTGCTGAATCTACTTTAGCGATCATCGCGCTATAAACATAGTTCAAATGGACCACACCCACATCTTTTTCGTCAATTGATGGGCCAAAATGCAACCGAAACCGATCCCACCAAGCAACAGTATCAATATGGCTTCCAAATACCAGTTTTAGGATGAAATAATGTGTGCTTGTTTTACGTCCAGATGGTACTCTTTCTATTCTAAATCCTACTTTGAAAAAAAATTCCTGATACTAGCAAGAAATACTTTGTAACGGACACCATTAATATGCTTGATTTGCTTGATTGCACTGAAAAATATTTGATGTGTTCAGTAAACAAGTTTTTTTCTGTTGGGACAAGGTGTGGTCCTCTTCTCTTCAATTTTTTTTCATTAGGAAGACTTTATACAGGGGCTTTGAATGAAAAATAATCTAGCACCATCCATTAATTTCACGTTCCGGTGTTAATATGTATAGTCCTCTCACTAACTTATTCGCCATATTGATAGTATTTATCCCATTGAAGTTGAAATAAAAGACACCGCATATAATACTAGGTCTTCATATCTAAAAAGCCGACAGCAAGGCTCAACTGGGAACTTGAATCCAAGACAAACTATATAAATAATTTTCCAATGGTGAACTTTCAATTTTAATGAAGCAATATTCCAGCAGCACTTGCATATTGCATATCTCCCAGTTGATACGATTTTCCATAGCTTGCGTTGTCTATAAGGATTTCCATGAAAAACGATTTGCTGCTTGCAAATTAAGGAAGATACTTTATGATAAAGTTGAAGTCTTCAAGTCAAAGTTTTGTGGACGTCGACTATGGATATGTTATTTGCCATGATCACAATTTCATTTTCCCTTTCTCATTTATGACTTATCACCAAATCTGACGTATCACTGGTTTTGTCATGAGCTGTCGTGAAATAGAAGTTCCAAATGGATGAAATATTCTGTAATATTATTTCCTCTTGAACAAATATTGCAGTATTGTTTCTTGACGGAATGAAAATTACAGAATATGTGTACCACCAGGAACAGATATTATTGGCATTGTTTATAACAAAGTTTCCAGTGGAACTTCTGTTAGGCGGACCAAATAATATCATGGGTTTACAGAGCAATATCCTTGGCTTTCACATGTTTTGCTTTGAGTGTTCCTGATGACAGTTAATTCAGAAAAGTGCTCCGGACGCATACAATTTATAATTAATCTTTTCATTTCCATTGCAATTCAAAGGAAGGTGAATAATTGTCACACAATACATTAAGCGTATTACCTGGTTAAACAAAAAATATCAGCTCTTAAATTTTTGAATAACTTTTGGATTTTAAAATAGTTTGATCTCGAGATCACTGAAGAGACACCAATTGCCGAAATGCGCATCTGGTGCAGTAAAATTGGTACCGTTAGTGTTATTCTCACTTATAAGGAGAATGTACCAAGTCAGAATTATGACATTAATTATTTAATTATGACTTTATATCATGTTTTACTAAGTAATACGACATGAGTAACATAGTAGTAGTGATTACCCTTCCAGAGCCCCCGAGTTTCTTAGGTTTTAGTGAGGTTCATGTCGATCTAGCTTTAGTTTTCCGTCTAGCGTTTTGTACATAGTGTAAATAGTTTTTTTTCTTCGTGTTTTTCTTTTTGTTGCTGTCTTTTTTTTTCTACATCTTTTAATAAAATTTTCTAATGTCCACTTGGAATCTTCTCATTTTTCATTTTTCTCATGTTAATAAGTGTTTTTCTGTTTCTGCCAAACGGGAACTATTACTTTAGGGCTTTCATTATTCCCATTTTTTCTTTTCTTGTATGATCAAACAACGACATTTATTTACGCAAAAAAGAAATTATTTGTATCATTTAATAATATAAGTGGTAATTATGTAAATGCTCTTTTGTTCCGACGTTGGAAAGTTCCGGGCGGAAAGAACTAACTAGCCGAAAAGTTCCGGAGGAACTTATTAACTAGTTACTTTGTTCTTCCTCTGGTTTAAAAGTTCCACCGGAACAAAGTGACTAGTTGAAATGTTCCAACGGAACATATCAACTAGTTAGAAAGTTCCTTTTTGCCAAATTAGTCAAAACCGGAACTAACAAACTAGCCCAAAAGTTCCAACGGAACTTATCAACCAGGCAGAAAGTTCCATTTGGAGAATTGATGCAAAGTAAAAGCGCAACATATTAAATCGAACCTTTCAAAGGGAAACCAAGATACTGATTACAAAAGTCAAAAGGAACTTATCAACTAGCCACAAAGTTCCTCTTTGGCAAATAAGTCAAAACCGGAACTAACAAACAAGCCCAAAAGTTCCAACGGAACTTATCAACCAGTCACAAAGTTCCATTTGGAGAATTGATGCAAAGAACCACATGAGGAGGGGGGTATTCTTCCCTCTCTTGAGGATACTATGAATACTAAATTTGCATGATAATGCAACTTATTCCGTTTTATGTGAGCTATGAAATACAACTTAAATTTTGCATATTTGTCCCCAAAGAAACCCCTTTCAGTGCGTTGGGTATTCTTGTAAATTAATGATTTGCTCTTATATATACTGATACTCATTCTTTCCCCTCTTTCTACAAAAAGGACGAAATATGGTATATTCGGAACGATGTAACTAGTTGTTCTGTTCCGCCAGAACTATTCAACTAGCTACATTGTTCCTGGACTTTTCAACTAGCTACTTTTTTCCGGAAATTTTCGACTGCACTCGGAATAAAACAACTAGTTGGAAAGTTCCATCGGAACGAAGTAACTAGTTGAAAAGTTCCGCCGGAACAAAGTAACTGACGGAACATAGTGGCTGTTACAGATACACCATCTTTTGTTTAAAAATAACCAAACAATCTGCCTTAGTAGTACCCATCATTTTTATTGGTTTAAATATTGATTATTTTATATCAGTATATTAAAACCATGCTAAATATTATTGTTATACACATATGCACTTTCACGGTACTGCAATCTGTCAATACCTATATTTTGGCATTGCACAAGGTCATGTTTTCTCTGACTGTTAATGATGTCTTTACATTAAATACATTGGATGTTGGATGTGTACTGATACACTATTTTTTTTATTAGTTGTTATTGGCTTTGAACTATAGCTGTCAGTAACTGCAGGTACTCTCAGATCTGAACTTTGTGTCTTTTTTGTTGTTATGAATAAATAAATACCCTGCCACGTCCGGTCTGTGGTTTTGTTAGATGTTTTTCTGCTTTTTATCGATCTGATGAGTGAAGCCCTTTTCGACTGATTTTTATATTTTGTTCATGTGTTGTGCTGTAACAACACTATACAAGGTTATTTGAGGGTTGTGCGCTTACAAACATGCTTTACCCCGCCACATGCTTTATGTGCCTGTCCCAAGTCAAGAGCCTATAGTTCAGTGGTTTTCGTTGGTTCATGTCTGTCATATTTATTTTTCGTAAGTTGTTTTGTTATAAATTAGGCAGTTAGTTTTCTCAGTTGAATTGTTTCATATTTTTTATGTCGATACCTTTTATGGCCGAGTATACGATATGGGATGTTCTCATTGTTGAAGGCCGTACGGTTGTCTATAATTGCTTACATTCACTTCATTTGAACTTTAGTGGATAGTTGTCTCATTGGCAATCATACCACATCTCCTTATTTTTACATTGAAAAGAAACTAGATTGTAGTTATTTTCACACACATTTTAACGAGTAGACTTGTGAATATGGCAACTGACACAACAGGTACTTAAATGTATAAAAAGCGGGTTTAAGAATGAACTCTTGATTGAACATATATATTCTATCACAAGTGATAAAAAGTAGTAATTGACTGTCTCTATTATTGTTGGTGGTTTATTTCAATTTTTTTTTATTGTATTGAGGATTTTAGCAGGTTGTCTATGCCAATTTTTCGGATATACAATTATGTTGTCAATTTGGGATTTCTATGCCCACGTAAAACATGATTTCCCGAAACATGACCTTTGGATCAAGTAAACTAAAAAAAAACAGTACTTGACTGAATTCAAGGTGTGAAAAAGTGCTTTAAACAATGATATAATTATCAGTTCCATCATACATTCTATGAAAACTTAATATTGTATTTCTTGTTTTCTCTAATAATTGTTCAGATATTTTATGTACCAGGAGACCCTTAATTTTAACTTATTGTTGGAAGTTCTATATTACACAATCATAAGTGCTATGTAATTAATGATTGATTGTTTGTTGTTTGTTTCACGACAAGAGGCAAACTTTTCATGAATATTTGGGACGAGAACAAATTAACAATAAATCTTATCGGTAGGCTGTAAAACAAATGGACGACCAGGATGAAGAACGGTCAATTACGACTACCACAGTAAAAGTAGGAAATGAAGTCGTGAAACAAGCCACATAGAGACTCCTTAAAAAAGAGGGACGAAAGATACCAGAGGGACAGTCAAACTCATAGATCGAAAACAAACTGACAACGCCATGGCCAAAAACAAAAAGACAAACATACAAATAATAGTACAGATGACACAACATAGAAAACTAAAGAATAAGCAACACAAACCCCATCAAAAACTGGGGTGATCTCATGTGCTCCGGAAGGGTAAGCAGATCCTGCTCCACATGTGGCACCCGTCGTGTTGCTTATGTTATTACAAATCCGGTAAATAGTCTAATTCGGTAGGTCACATTCGTGAAAAGGGAAGGGTATTGTAGTGACGACATAAGGAACATATCCGATATCATCTGTGAAACGGTTATTCCATAACGGTCAACCAACTCGTGATGGCGTCCATAAAATTTACGAAGGGATGATTTCAACTTCACCATTTGGAACTCTTGGTTTAATAGCTTCCTTGTAAGCAGCAATCCTCTATCAAGGAAATCATGATAGGAAATACAAGCCCGGGAATATCTTATCAATTGGGAGATATATACTCCGTATGCAGGCGCTGCTGGAATGTTGCTACATAGACATGGAAAGTTCACAATTGGGAAGCTGAAATCATCTCTTTTGTCGTAAAGTTTTGTTTTCAACCGACCCTCATTGTCAATTTCTAGATGTAAGTCAAGATATGAGGCAGACTTAACTGTATCTGTAGTATCCTTCATCTCTAGTTCGATGGGATAGATTCGTTCAACATATTCACCAAATTTTGTATTATTTAGTGAGAGAACATCCTCTATATAGCGGAACGTAAAGTTAAAGGATATTGCTAACTTCTTATCTTTCTTCCTAAGAAGTTCCTGTATGAAGTCAGCCTCATAATAATAAAGAAACACGTCGGGAAGAAGAGGGACACAATTGGTTCCCATTGGAATTCCGACAGTCTGTTGAAAAACACGTCCTCCAAACGTAACAAATATGTTGTCAATCAAGAAATCAAGCATCTTGATAATGTCAGTTTTAGAGAATTTTTTGTTGGAATCAGACTGATTCTTTACGAAGTAGGATTTATCCCTCCCCAAGACAAGATACTTGTATCTACGTTAAGAGTTGTTGCAAGGGTTCCATAAAGTGCAAAAAACCATCAAAATTAACTTTCCCCTTCAGATCGGACGTATTCATATATCCTACACAGCTAAAAGGACTTTCCTCTTTGGCATAGGTTTGACTGCTGGACGAAAGAAGTTAAGGTGACCATATGTACAACAGTCATTCCTTGAGGTCTATAAAAAATTGACTCTTTGTGTTTGTATATTGGTCTTGTTTGTATGGTGTGAATTCGGCATTGTAATTATGTGGATCATGAATAAATATTATACCAGTGGGTAATTTGGCGCCTTAAACTTGAAAAGGTCCTGTACTTAGTTCAAAACAATAAGTGGTAAACGTATCAGAAGAGTATAACCAAAATCTTGCCACCTTAAACGTCATTAATAATAAGAATAAACGAAGAATAACAGAAACTAAAGGCTCCAAGGAGCCAAAAGGGCTCACCTGGTATTTACGCATAGACGTGATACAATGAAACGAGAATATTAGTGTTGTGTTTATTGGAAACTTATTGGGCCAACATCTTGCAGATGTCAATCGTATATGACTTATTTGTAAATCTTGTGTTGTTGATAATTTTTGCTCAAAGATCCAGTCTATCTATTATAGTTTAACAGATGTTAGGTAAAACCACTAAAATTGGTCCAAGGATATCATGGAGCCGACTGACGATTTCGCCCATTTTCTCATGCGTAGATCCTGTCTTGCTGGTCATTATAATCATCTGTATGAATGTTCCCTTTTTCTAGTAAAGTTGTCACCAAAAACGCAAAAGTGGGTAAACGTCGTCAATGATTAGACAATAACTCCTATAAGGAGTCGACTGATGATTTCGGTGGGGTTTATTTATTTGTAGATCTTGTCTGGCCGATTATATGATGTGTATAGTTTCTCACTATTTATCATTGCGGAAATGTACATCTAATGAAAGATTTGTGATGTTTCTCACTATTTATCATTGAGTAAAATCTTTATTGATGGCAAGTACTCCTATTAGGAATCGAATGGCAATAACGGTTAATGTGACTTATTTGTAGATCTTATTATATATATTCTGATCGATTTTGCTACTTACAGTTTCTCTATATATACTATCGTTTTCCCCAAAAAGCGCCAAAAATGGGTAAATACGTCATAGGACAATAACTTCCATATACGTCAAAGGGTAATAACTTTCATAAGTGGTAGACTGATTAATGCAGCCAAAATAAACAAGGGAAAACATCAGTACTGCTTTTTATGTGTTTACGAAACAGATTAAATTTGGGGTTTTTATATAACAGTAGGCCTATATTGCAAGCAACTCCAATGATCAATGCATTGAAGACCTGTTGGTGACCTTCTGCTGTTGTCTGTTCTATGGTCGGGTTGTTGTCTCTTTGACACATTCCCCATTTCCATTCTCAATTTTATTTGCAAATTTGTTATTGATTAACAGAATAAAGTCACAAAAGAATGCAATTAAAACAAAGGAGTAGGCCCGGTAAGACCACTTTTTGGCCCCAAAATATTGCATTTCGAAAATTTGTTAAAAATCTAAACTTTAAGCTATTTATTGGAAAGAAGAATACTTTTGTTACATAAATATAGGCTGTTTTTGACATTGCACTGCACATACATCAGTTACTAGCATCATTAATTCATGCAAAATGACTGAAATCTTCACAATTTTAGCATTTGTGATAATTTCAAACGGTTTTTGTCTAAAATGGAAGTGGCGCACTTGTGTTCAGTCTTAATATTTAAATATATGTTGTATTTAATGATGATACATAACATATATATTATAAAGGTTGAGACTGAACACGAATGCGGCCACTACCATTTTAGACAAAAACCATCTGAGAAGTGACGTTTTGTAGCATATTTGATAGATTTTTCATATTCAATATTGAATTTAGGCGTCTTTAATGACCGGCCAAATCAGTTCAAACCTTTTACAAAAACTAATTGAATCGACCGAAGAAGACACTTAAGTATTTAAAAAAATGTCACAAATCTTTCATTAGATGTACTTCAAATTTTAGGCAAAAATAAGCCCTTACCGGACCTTCTCATTGCAAAACTTTAACCGTAATATTTAAAAGATAATCTACAAACATTGAACAACGGAATCTGGTTAGCTTGACACTACTTAGGATACATGATATAGATATAGGAAGATGTGGTATGAGTGCCAATGAGACAACTCTCCATCCAAGTTACAATTTATAAAAGTAAACCATTATAGGTCAAGGTACGGCCTTCAACACGGAGCATTGGCTCACACCGAACAGCAAGCTATACAGGACCCCAAAATGTTACTAGTGTAAAAACCATTCAAACGGAAAAACCAACGGTCTAATCTATATAAAAACGAGAAACGAGAAACACGTATTAACTACATAAATATGCATGTATATATCGCGACCTTTTTAAATTAACACTCGATAATGATGATGGATGGCTTTTAACGTCCAGCGGCGATTTAAATGAATATTAAGAACGAGAACATGTTAAAGGAGAATTGGCTGTCAAATTCATGTTCACCTTTTTGACTCAAATTCTAATATTTGATTCATAACATACTAAAATCTATATCCAAATTACAATAAGTCTGATATAAACAATTACCAATGCGTGGAACCGATAATATCAACATTTCGTGTGTATTTTAGTCAAGACGCCATCTAATTAACCATCGAGATGACCCCCGAAGACTGCCGACGGTCACATAACACGATATAAACATAAACATATATATAAATAGATTGCAACAACGTGCAATTTGATTTTTCTAGGTCTGTTTAATTTCATGTTAGAGGTTACAAAAATAAGTTAATCATCGTTTTTACCTGTATAAGAATGATTATTTGTGGATCGAATCCGTCAACGAAATAGTTCATCTTGGTTTCACTTTCAATGTTGACATTCTTTTCCTTTTAATGGCTGAACACGCCTAAAACACGTAACCTATCTCTAGGTAAGGGGTTAAATTGAAGATCATATGAATACGGCTTCAATGAGGTCGAATTATTTACTTGCAAGTGAATAATTCATCAGCGATGTTTATTAGCTTATTTTGACAAAATTGAAATAAACTGCCTGCTAAAAGCGAATCATTATTTCACTATTTCACTTTCATTAATAATTGAACAAAAAAAAAACCATTTTATTTTTTTTATATCTCATAGCTAATGCCCTTTTAATACAATATCAATATTAACCCTGCTTTGAACCAGGTCGACACACTAAGCCAGACTTTTAAACGTCCGTAGGAAGACATGACACCCTACCCGGACACATTATACTGACTCCAAGTAGACCGTTTGCTAGAACTTATATAAAAAGACAGTGAATTCTTTTTTCTAGATCATGATTAAAAAAATTTCACACATATTTATTGATTTAAAATAGGTCGAAGCTTTAATGTAAAATGTCAATTATGCCATTCTTTTTTATTTTGGTAATGATAAGAAAAAAATTCTTCTTGGAGACATTAAAGTTAAGTTCACAGAAGCACTCAAAAACAAAATCGAACAAAGCGTCGTCATAAAATTATGTTACAAAAAGGAAATGTCTCTACCAAGTCAGGAATATGACAGTTGTTTGCCATTCGTTAGATGTGTTTGAGCTTTAGATTTTGCCATTTGATAAGGGACTTTCCGTTTTGAATTTTCCTTGGATTTTGGTATTTTTTGTTATTTTACTTTTTGAGAAAAATGTGATTTCTATCTATTATACAACTGTTTAATTTGCGCATATTGTTATACAAATGTAATAAGGATTTCTATTCATTCAATTGACTTCGCATAATCATTTCTGGATACATATTCGGAAGGTTTAAAACGAAATCTTTATTATTTAAAGTTTTTTTGTCTCTCCTTTATTAGACAGTGCAATGGTACCTTTTACACCGTGCGAGATAAACAAAAACCTGATTTAAATAATAGTCACTTTTGTTCTATGTGCTTAAGATCTGGTGGAATACCATAAAACTAAGATTAAGACTTATTAATGCAAAGTTGACCTTGTACGAAATTGTCTGTTGTTTTAAGCCCTTTTCGTAATGATGCTCTTACAAACCTTTGTATTTGTCTTGCCGAAAAGTTAAGTTGTAAAGATATTCATGTCAGAAAAAAATAAGGAACTGCGATTGTTTTTGGAGATCTGTTACATATTTTATCATTCAACTTTTGTACAAAACTATAATTGTTTCATATTATTGTTGCATGGCTTTATATATAAACGTTAAAACAAAAATCTGTTTAGGACAGTAAACTTGTGTCTGACCTTATTTGTTATGCATAATAGAAAATAATATATATTTATATAAATGAAATAAGAAAACACGAAAGGTATGCATTTTTGCTACAGAAAACTTTTAGACTTCGTTAATACAGTGAACTTAAATCAATTCTCTCCATTGCAAACTTTGTCTTGGGATAGTTATTTCATTGATGGATTTATGCCAATAATGTCAAAAAAATATATTTTCTGGCGCAATACTTTTATGAATGTCAAATGCTTTTCAAACATACAAAGGATGTTGAAGGCCGTACTTTGACCTATAATGTTAACTTTTAATACATTGTGACTTAGATGGAGAGTGGTCTCATTGGCACTGAAACCACATCTTCTTATTTATATATAACAGTCAAGCCAGCTATAGAGGCACCTCTGTTAAAAGAATACCTATCTTGTCAGGTGAACCTCATCTTGTTCCATTGTAAATTTTACATTTTGAACTTTAATTCAAAAGGTCACCTCTCTTATAAGGCCACTATTTCCTAGTCCCAAATGTGACCGTTATATATTGGCTTGACTGTACATAAAAACTAGATTCTAGAATTTAAAGGGAATTAATGATATAACCGAGACAAACGTAAACGGCAATGAAATAGAGACACAAATAATTCTAAACCAACATAATGGTAATGACTTAAAAGGAACGAAAAGGTTTTCAACTTTACCAACTCCACGTGCTATAGAAGAAACCAGTTTTACAAGTTTGCAACACGGCTTAGGCACGCATACAACATCAGCGTGATAAATGCGTTTTAGGCTAACTATATCTTTTATGGACCTAACATACTCCCATATCTCTACATAACTAATGACATGTAATGCGAAACTTTTAATATCTTCAAATAAAAATGAAAGCATTGATTAAAATAGTCATGTTTTTCTCTATTACATAATTAACTTTCTAAAAAAGATTACCAATGTAGTTATAATGGAAAAGTTTTTAACGTGTAACGATACCTTCCTAGAAAGGGAACGTTAGTACCATAGAAATGTTTTGAATCAATGCAATCCAGTCATACTGTTTAATTTCCGGTATTTAATTTCCAGACGATAATTATCTACTGCTCCTATGGTATTACGGGAAGAAAGAATGACTAGTTTTGTTCTTCACAATAATACTATTTTGCAACGTTGTATTTGCGCGCCATCATCTGTATCAAAATATTGCATTTCTTTATCTCTTAGCTTATACAGAAGTAAACATTCTGGTATTGATTTAGCAGGAAAAACCCGATGAACAATCAATAAACTTCTCGTAGTCGACATTTTGATTATCTCCCTTATTTTGTGCTTCACAGACTGACGAATCTAGCTACTTACTTCACTACAAGTATATTTTGATTCCGAACGGATTAACCAAAATGAATTGGGGTGATGCTCAAACGTCAAATCTTGTTAAAATATTGTAATTAAATGTGATTCTAGCATCAGAGGTCTTGTTCAAGAAGAAAGTGTTACTTGCAAATTCAGTCTGGCATTGGTTGCTTTTACAATTGCACAGGTATAATAATGGAGTGCAGTGATGTTACCTGATGTTAAGTAATTATATATTAAACTTGATAATGTTACGTAAACCAGATGCACGTTAGATTTCAATATAAACAAGTAGATCTTTCAAACTTGCACGCCATGGATCAAGCTGATAGTGAAGAACGTTAAGCGTTTTCATTTTTTTATACGTTTTAAAACAGTTAACGATTAATTTATTGGAATAAGTGTTGTTTATAGAACAAGTGTAAAAAATGGCCTGGATTATTGACTTGAGGAAAAGGAGAGCTTTCTGAGATGTAAGGGAATGGACGTACCATCGATCCAAGGTAAATCAGTAATCAATATAACCTATTGTTCCACATTGATTAGGTTTTGTGTATTTTCTGGTCTATGTCATTTACTGTACGCTAGAGTTCAAGTTATCACAAAAATATTGGCTTTTTGTTTATATCGGAAAAAGGAGGTACACATGTTTAAGAAAAGTGTGAGAACATAAAGGGTAAATGATACTAATTATTGATTAGCCTAATGCATTATTGTATGTTTACTGTACATGTCATTAAACAAAAATGTTTAAGTACAGCCACTACAACCATTAATGGAATATATTTGTAAGTCTTTGAATTATTGGAAAAACAATACTAGATCAGTGTGCAGCGTGGTTTTATTTTCTTTATGTTATATTGCCAATGACTTCAGTTGTGTATATCTGTTTGCCTTTCAAGCAAGTATATGCTCGTTTTTGTTGGTCCGTACACGTGTCTCGTTGTTTATGATGTGCCTCGTTTTTGTATTGGTCTCGCAATTTCGATTTTAAGCCCCTACACTATAGATGGTTTGGTAGCTTCTACCTGTTATTTAGAACTGTTCTCCAACAACCCATGTGCTTCTGTTGGTTAAACTTTGACCTATCAAAACCAAACTAGGCTTTCATTGAAACTTACTTGCTCTAAATACTATATACTGGTCTTTTGTATATAAATCTTGTGTGATAAACTGTTGACCGATAAACGCATGAATTTTTAATTATACGCATGCCACTATTTTTAAATCACAATAGAAGCATTGAAATCTGAAATGTATATATGGTTAATAAATTCATAACAATTATCGAGCGATGGTAGGCCATTCAAATGAAATAGATGATATTGGAAATCTTGTACAGTTGAGGATGACGACCTCGTGTCTGTTTATCAATAAGTTAAATCGTTTTCTGATTATGAACTGTATATTGCAATAAAAAGAATGTCTTCGGTCTTTAATTCAAATTGCTTCAGAAAAAAAGCTTTGAAGTTTTATTATCTTTTATTTCAATGGCATAGAGTTTCCTTTAGGCTCTTTTGCGATTTTTTTCAACGTATTATCAAGTTTCACAAGATGTCAACAGTAATTATACTCCCAAGTACACATATGTATGTATACCTTCTACTTCGATGGGAAACCTATTTATTTGTTTTTATTTCTTTCCGATGTACGAATGTGTAAGATAAAAATGAAATCTGTAACCTGCACTGTTTTGACTGTGACTCAACTCATCAACGCATCTTTATTGTACCATCTTAAACTGTCGTAACCGATATATATAACGGTAACCCCAAGTGTTGACTAGGGTATAGAATAAAACGTGATCCCTTTACTTCTCCCGTCCGGCATTAAAACCTTTGCAAAAATAGGGCGTTTGTTTGGCGGTGCGGGATGTATAAATACGCAGCCACGTCCTGTCGGACTGATACGTTACATTCCGATGTCCCATGTAAAAAAAAGGGGGGGGGTTGTACCATGCTCTCTTGGACCCTTAAAATAAATCTCTTATGGGTCCATATGTCAAATATTAAAAGTCCCATTTTACCTTACCAACATACCCTCATATCCGGTTAAAGGCCCTTCATCCCTGGTATTGATTGTCAATTTATAATCGTCCTGAATCTGCATGAAATATTTGCCACTGGCCGTTAAGCAAACACAAATCAGTTCTATAAAACGGGTCTTGGTGACTTGGTGAACTACTAAAAAAGTAATCAATTGAAATTAGGTGAAACAAATCTTCAAGTTTTTGATTAAAAAAATATTTGGTATACGTCAATGAGTAACCCAACAACACAAGTTTACTAAAATAAAAATTCAGCAGTCACAATACGAAATTTAACAAACAATAACAGTTATGACAACCCAAAATCTGTCCGATTCTACACTTCAAGTTGTTGATGAACTCAGATGACACCAACAAAACACGCAAAATGAAAGAAGAAAAGGTAAAACCGAAAAAGGGAAAAGAAAAGTAAAAGAAAATAAAAAAGGAACAAAAAAGGACAAGAAAGTAAAAGAAAACAAAACTTCCACCACAACAACCGAAGAGATTCTTGATTTGGAGATAGACACGTAAAAATCTGACTGTTTGAAACACGGTGCTTTGCTTTTGCGCCAATTGGAATTTCATTTGTGCCAAAAATATATTTCATTTGCACCACAAACCATATTTTATTTGCGCCAAAATAATACATTTCATTTGTGCCAATAATACAGGTAAATAGTATAAATAATAGGCCTATATTGAAAAGATACGTTTGATAATAATGGTACAATATAGATTTTATAGCATAATACTAGAATAACATATTCATCATAAATCACATTCATCATAAATCACATTCATCATAAATCATATTCATCATAAATCACATTCATCATAAATCACATTCATCATAAATCACATTCATCAGTACACCAAAATGAAAACATTAAACACTGGTTAGTATTTTTAAAAGCTGAAATTGTACTGTCTGCTGGCCTAAACAATGTTTGACTGTATCATTCAATTTCTTTATATTGGTTTTGCTGTCCACATCTGTTGTGATTCTGGCGTTGAAACTTGTTGGTTACATCTATACGATTTGTCTCCGTTTTCAGAAACTATTGCGAGGTTTTTATTAATGCGAAAAACGCGACTGGATGAGTATCGCAATAATAAGAACTCGCATTCTGAAATATGATACATATATCTAATTTCAAATTTTCCTGAAATCGCAATAATAAATCTCGCATTTTAGTCCATTCCTCAAAAATCGCAATAATAAATGCACGCATTAATTTCTGAATTTACAGTATTAGATATTCTTAATGTGAGGTCTTAAAAAATACAGATGTATTTTCTTCTCTATTTGTCTCCGAATGGATTATGTCTATTGTGTAACCTCGAACATGTGAACACTATACAATTTTATACCTTTGAGACTCTCAAGTTCGTATGAGAAATGAGTATAAACTCATTCACTGATCCAATGGGGGTAGCTCTATATTATATTAAAACGTTTCCCTTATTTTTACCTGCAAAAGTGAATTGATGCTATAGCAATATTTATTTTTGGTGCAAATAGAATATAACCCTGTGGCGCAAATGAAATACTGCATTTTCAAAAATTGGCGCAAATGCAATGCGCCCGTAAAACAGCACCAGCACGGTCATGAAGACCGACTGTAAATGATTTTATAATTGAAAATATTAGTTTCAAAGAAAACTTAGAAGTCAAGGCAAATACGTGTTTTTTCGAACCAATTGAGAAATGTATACACCATAAAAGTTAACCAACAAAACATCACCATCGAGGAAAGTAAAATTCACAACAGGAACAAAAATGTTGCCCGGTTTGTAATACATTTTGGAAGGAAGATAACCGCGAGAAATTTAATGCATTGATCCCCGATTAGATTTTAGAGTTTATTCTTTTGTCATTGAACATTTTCAATTTTGAATATATTGTTCTTCGAGCCACAGATATAGTTCTTTTCTACGGTAATGAATGTTTGAACTTTAATGACCCTTACCTATCATGGCCTTTCAACACCTTCACCGAACATCGTATTCAAATTGATCACATATTACGAGTTATTGCGAAGAAAGTAATTTATTTCTCTTCTTGTTTGCATGGCTTATATTAACGGATCTTTAAAAGTACAGCAAGATGCTAGGTTAGAACATCAAAATGTCATTTAATAATTCAAATAAACTCAGTTTTACAGTCATGACAGTATTTATATCTTGATTAAAATAGCATATATATTCGTGTTAAAGTTGACTAGCTATGATTTGATGGGTCCGTCTCTGACATTAGTTATTTCGAGACATAACAGTTATATGAAAAGTACAACATTTACATAAGAGATAAGAAATGAGGTCGCAGAATATATATTAGGATTTATGTTACTTTGGTACTGAAACAGTGCCATTACGTAATTGACTTATATTGGCGTTATTTGAAATGATATTTTATCTTCTACGATGGCAGTAGGGTTTTTTTATATGTTTTCGTCAAGACGTCGTCAAAACAAAAGAATTTAGATGAACTGAAGAAATAAAACAATATCAGAACTTAAAGATAGTATACCGTAATGTACTTATGAACATGATGCTACAAACACAAATTGGAGTTTCATTATTTTGACGCTAGCATTTCCGTTTTTTATATTGAAAAATAGTTTAATGGGTAATATACAGAAATAAAACAATATATCCAAATATCAAATAAACATAAATAGAAGATATTTTTCTCTGATTGATATTTTATTGTTCCTACGATACCAGATTATTATTTGCCTTTTATCATCGACCAATGCCTTCGTTATCTATGGGTCACTCATCGTTGAACTATTTACAATTATTGGATCATATTTAATAAAGGTTGCCAAGTGCAATTATTTTTAACAATATTGTAGACTATATTTAGAAAGTTTATTTTATATTTCTCAGAGGATCATACCAGATAATATGTATAGATTTTGTAAACTGACCTGGCACTTTAGTTTCTTGTGAGCCATTGTCATCACTTGGCACTCGTCGTCGTTAATATAGCTCAACAATCTTCTTCTCTGAAAGTACTGGGCCAATTTACAATTGTGGTCGTCGTTAATATAGCTCAACAATCTTCTTCTCTGAAAGCACTGGGCAAATCTACAACAAATTTGATCACAATAATTCTTATATAGGATGTCGTCTTATTTAAAGTTCTGTCGGTTATGCCCGCACAAAAACATGACTTATCATAGGAGCTTAATGCAAGAAATCTTCTAATATCTTGAAAACCGTTACAGACAACAGATAATCCAGCATTTAAATCAAAGTTGTCAGACAATAAATAAGTCCAAAAATAAAGATATTTTACCACATGCAGCTTTTTTTTTTTTTTTTTGCCTTATCTTGAAAATTGGAATTTGTAGACAGAAACTGTGAACAGCTAAACAAGATCTACAAGTAAGTTAATATGATTAAAATCATTGATCGACTCCTGATTACTAAGACTTCTTAAATCATGATTTTTACCTATTTTGTGTTTTTGACTATTATCTTGAAAACAAAAAAAAAATGGACAGAAACTTATGAGAACAAAAGTGTTCAGCAATATAAGATCTTCAAATATGTCACATGATCGAAATCATAAGATTACTCCTTAATATAGAAGTTATTGCCCATAAAAGAAGGTTTTAGACCAATTGTAGTTTTTTTGCCTTATCTTGAAAACTATAATAGATGGACAGTTACTGTAAAATACAAAATGATCAGCAAGACCAGAAACTATCTACATATAGTCAATGTGATGTAAATCTTCAATGGACTCAATAGAAGAGTAATATTCCTTAAGGCTTAAATAAACATGATTTTCCAATTCGTTTTTGGCTGTTATTTTGAAAACTATATTAAAAAAGAAAAACAGTATACAACAAAATGTTTAAAAAGACATGATTTAAAAAAAACCGTCTGTATGACCAAAATTAGTAATTGGCTTCTTTTAGGAGTTATTTCTCTTAAATGGCAATTTTTTGCCATTTATAGCATTTTCCCTAATTACTATATCTTGAAATCTATGGAAGGTAGACAGGAACTGTAAAAGCAATACAATATCTGCAAAATATGACAGAAATGGTCAATGGACATTCATCAGGAGTTATTGTCCATTTTTTGGTTTGTCTATTAACTTGAATATTGTAATAGCTAAATCGAAACTATGATGCGCAGTGGTGATCAACAAGATACGATCTGCACATAGGTCAACATGAAGGTAATGTCAATTAACACCTTATTCTAGGATTTTTCCTTATATTATAAGTTTTTTCCTTTTCCATTTTAACTTTTATCTTGAAAAACATATCGCGATAACAAAGGGTGAGGGTTGATATCAGAAAACAAGTAGCGTAACTCTCTCACACTGTTCGTGTGCCTGTCCCAAGTCAGGAACCCCGCCAGTGATAGTCTTTTGTTAGATTTATTTTGCATTTTAGAAAATTAGGTTTTGATGGCAGATCTTTGATAGTGTCTGTTAAATTCATTCAAAACTTCTGTTGCCTAGGAACAATGTAGAGCTTGACATTCAGAACTTCTGTCGCCTATGAACAATGTAGAGCTTGACATTCAGAACTTCTGTCGCCTATGAACAATGTAGAGCTTGATATTCAGAACTTCTGTCGCCTATGAACAATGTAGAGCTTGATATTCAGAACTTCTGTCGCCTAGGAACAATGTAGAGCTTGATATTCAGAACTTCTGTCGCCTAGGAACAATGTAGAGCTTGATATTCAGAACTTCTGTCGCCTATGAACAATGTAGAGCTTGATATATTGTGTAAACACTTTTGTGTCTAGTGTTGAAAATTTGTATAGTTGGCCTCTGGATACCTTTTTGATTTTATGTCGTTGGATTGTTGAATCAAGAACGTAAACCAAAAATCTTTTATGCATATAAACTGTTAGTTTATAAACTTAGAAATTATTAAGAAACGATGGTTTCATATCCCTCAGACATAGTTGACAGCAGATGGTTTTAGATAATATTTTTAGGTCCTTTTTGGTCATATTGCTCTTCAACTGTTTCGGTACTTATACATCCTTGGATTTCAAATATTAGGCTTTTGAGTGTTCCTGATGAAGGTAAATCCAGAAAAGCGCTTCGGACGCATGAGATTTAGAAAGAGTTTTTTTCATTTATTATCGACATGTATTGCAACAAATTTCAACATTTGTTTTGATTTAAAATCATATAATACTCAAACAAATAACGTGATTTTCAAGACTGAAATTCATGATTGGAAGTACAAAAAACCTAAATACATAAAAAAATTAAGAGTAAAGATTCAAGAAATGGCCCAAAACAGATTTAAAGAGTTAAAGTAAAACCGTATTAAAATGAACAAAAGGAGAAAAAGTTAAAGAAATAAATATGAAAAACATGGAGTTTATTCGAGCATGTAATTCTACAGGTCAAAACGAATGAAGGGTACTGACATTAACTACTCAACTGTATTAAACACCACTTATAAATAGCAATATTAAGGTCAATATAAGAAATATGATTCTCCTTTCATTAAGAATTCAATAAAATATCGAGTTTTATCTTTTTGTTTACGGGAATATTCACCGTTTTATCGTAAAGAGTATTGGCATTTCAATTGATATAGTTATGAATTTTAATGTACGTGCAAAAAGGTGAAATAATTGTTTACATGTCAATTATAACCATGTTTTAATAAGCATTTGATTATGGTCTAATTCGAAATGTTTTATGCGATTCAGAAAATCCATCTACTATTAGATGTGATCTTCTTAGTTAATCGTTAAAGAACTTTCAATAAATTTCAAAAGAACAAAAATTAAACGGCTATACTGTAATAGTATTCAAAATATTTCGAAACCCGATGTCTATTCCTTTCCAAAATACAGAACAAGTTCAATCTTTCGGAAAAGACTAAATTTGGAGTAGACAAAACAACATCAGATAAATCGATAGAATTTAACCAAACATGAAATAGAATTTTGAGCCTCCTCGTGGGTTTTTTTATTATGTGATTACTTGGCCGTTTTTATAGTGATTATTTGATTAACAGACCATGCAAATATTTAATGATTATTTGATTATTTGATAATCTAGGACTGTAATTTTGATTATTTGATTATCTTGTTTAAAAAAATAATTTATGATTATGTGATTATATTGGCAAAAAATTTGTGATTATGTGATTACTTGGACACCCCCATGAGGGGCCTCAATTTTGTATGTTTATTTGACGATGACAAATCTCGCATATATGAGGGTTAACCAAAAACTTTAAGAAAACGACAATAGAAATAGGAAAGGACAGCCAATAATCCTAAAACTAACAGAGCAGAAAATATAAGGTTGATGTATTTCTAATTAGCACCATTACACCTTAATTTACAAAGAGCGCGAAATCGTCAATTATATCAACATGTATGTCACCTCTCAACATATACCATTGTATTGCTTAAGAAAAAAAAGTCATGAACCTCTTCTATAATAGAAAAATAAAGGATATGGGGTAATGCATGGTTATCAGTCTTTTTATATATTTTCTTAAATAGCCTACAGGTTCGATACGTTTACAATGGTTCTCAGAATTTATTGGAAACTTCCATAGCCAAAAGTATTGGAAGCCAAAGATGTAGCACAACAAGATGAGTATCTATATAGTATAAACAGCAACACAACATATTTAGTATGGATATTATGGATAGCACATACATTGTAAAACCTGTCGGGGGTCAGCATTCATACCACAAACAGTTCATTAATAGAAGTATCCATTCATTGGTTGTAAATTTTCTATTTCGAATTGGAATATATCAGATGAGCAGTGATAAATACATTTTATAGTTTGTTCATATGTTTTGCTATTGCACCACTGTCCCGGGTTAGGGGAGGGGTTGGACGCCCGCAAACATGTTTAACACCGCCACATTCTGCATGTGCCTGTCCCAAGTCAGGAGCCTGTAATTCAGTGGTTGTCGTTTGTTGCTGTATATCATATTTGTTTTTTGTTCATTGTTTTGTTATTAAATCAGACCGTTAGTTTTCTCGTTTGAATTGTTTTACATTTGTCATTACGGGGCCTTTTATAACTGACTATGTGGTATGGGTTTTGCCCTTTGTCGAAGGCCGTACGGTGACCTATAGTTGTTAACGTCTATGCCATTTGGTGGAGAGTTGTCTCATTGGCAATCATACCACATCTTTTTATTTTTATATTCACTTCTCTAAACTCTGGGTGATAATTATATTGGCGCACGAATAAAACATCAATGCCTGTAGACAATACGCAAACAAGAGAAATCGAAAGAATGAGACATACACGAACAGCAGACACACAAAAAAAACCTAATGCCTTGGGAAATACGATCTTCCATCAGATGCGCGAGTTTTATCAGATGCCTCGGTAGGGCAGGTATAATATCCTGCTTCGCATGCGACGCCAATTGACCATACCTTGAAATGAGTTAAATTAAATTAGTTCAATAATATATCAAAAGAACGTGAAGCACATAGGGATGTTCATGTTTGTCGCTTTGGTTGTTTGCTTTCTCATTGACATCTTCACCACATATCATTTGATTGATAATTAAGGATTATAACACATGTTATTTTGACTTCGAGCATCACAGAAGAGACATTATTGTCGAAATGCGCATCTACTGCAGTAAAATTTATTACTTCCACTGGGTGTTTGTTCCCTTAGACATAAAAGGTATTACTATACCAGTAGCCAGTACTTCGTTACTGTCATGAAAATACGGATATTGTTTGATACTGTTGTTAAATTATAGAAATTATTTTAAATTAATGAATATATCTCCCTCAGTCAAAGCTCTAATTCCTTGTCCGGATTTGGCTATACTTTAGGTCCTGTTTGGTTTGATCAGCTGTTGAATGTTTTTATAAAGTTTTCTTGTTTTTGTTTTAATATTTTGACCTCGAGCATCACCGAAGAGACAGTTATTGTCGAAATGCACATCTGGTGCAGTAAAATTTGTACCGCTAATGTTATTTTTCTTAACAGTACATTAATCTAGTCTTTCAACTGTTCTTTTTGTTAGATATGAACCTCTATGATGAACGAACATGTTAGACAATAGGAAACAATGCTAAACCCATTTAAATGTTAGAAATGTTTGTTCAGAGTTCAGATACAGCAATTTTATATTGATTAACTAATTTATCTTGACGACTATAAAATTTTCGAAGCGACAGTTTCAGTTTTACGTCGCCGTCAAAGGTAGATTTTTGTCCAATAAATCTGTCTAATTAGAATTCAGACAACCAACAAAACATACATCAATTGGGTTTTCTTCACTTTCTGACTCTTGTGCACAATTAAGGCAAATTAAGTCTAGGAAAAAGAAACTGATAATCCAGATCAAGATAAAGTCAGCCGCTAATTTTATACTGTTAATTTGTTTTGAGAAGAGTAGGATAAGAATACACAAGAATATATATGATAATTCAGTATTTAAGCATATATATGCAGATAAAAGTACTGTTACAATGTAGGCCTCTATGTGTTCCATATCTATACATGCATTTAGCAAATAATAGCCTATGCAAATAAAAATAAGTGCTCGGTTGCAGTTCTTTTCTTTTGATTACATCATCAGACTTCTATTATCTGTAAAGTATTACATTTCGACATAAAGCATTTCCCCTCAACTCTTCAACAATAGAGTTATCAATATCTGTCTATTATTGTTACGGGTTACTTTTATTGAGACTTGTTATCTATACTGTAAATTTTTGTCAATATAGTTTTTTATTTTTCTACCAAGAAAAGGTGTATATGACAAAATCGTTCATCTTCCTACTTTAACAAATGATATTATTGATAAAACTACTGATTTAAATCACTTTGGAGAACGTTTAGTGGCATTATCGACAAAAATAATAATAGACCAACATACAGCAAATAATTCACGAACAAGGGTTTGATTTCTATCGGACTAATGAACAGACAAAAACTATTTTTAGAAGGTCACGCTTCTACTATCAATTTGGAGTTAATTAGATTGAAATTGAATGTCGGAACATTTCCCAAAAATAATCAGTTGCTAGTAGAATTGAGCAATTTGATTTTTTAAATCAATAAAGTAAGTTTGTCTTCTCTCGAATTGTTTTGGAAGTTCGCAATGCAATGAACATGATTTTCAGTATGATATTAATCATCAAATTACAATTACATCTATTTAGAGGATCAAGATACGGCATGCGATTGTCACTGCTGTTCACCTGAAAATATCACGAGAATATAGAAATTTATACCAGCATTCCGAAGACTGCAGTAGTTAAAAATTCTTCTTTTAAGATTTCGTTGAAAACATGTATACTTCACAAATTCAGGATTCTAACGAAATTTTCGCCCAATTTATCTTATACAATGATGCTATATTATGCACTTATTTTTTTAACATTTGTTTATATTTTGATGTGGATAATTCTTTGAATTTCCAATAGGATTTCAAAGACGATTTTTTTGGTGTTTCCCATAAAATTCGTGAACTTCAATTTTTCTTTTCATGTTGTTTTCAATAATAACTACATATGTTCATTATCAAGTAAAAATTTAAAACTAAACAAAATCAATTATATTTAATTTTCTTTGCTAAGCGAAATGTATTAACATAGAATCCATTGAAAATATTGCCTTCAACAAAGCGCGTATGTGAAACAAGATCAAGGAAAACTTTGAGGTAAAGCAATATTCAAATTATAAGAACATTTATGATATCAGTCTACTGACGGCCATAGTCCCTAGGCACGCAATTCATACTTTCCAATTCCACAAAATGAACACTGTCTGGAAATTGATTAATATTCAAGGGCGGACAAAATGGTGACTGACAAGCTATTTGATTTCCTGATTGTCATTGAAAGAAATTTTCGGATAACTTGACAACCAAATTAAAGAGGCACAAAACGGGTTTTTGTTCCACATCAATAGACATTTTCTATGCTAAATGTGACGAGTCAAAAATATTAGACTGGAAATATAGTATTATTTAGTCATGAATAAATCTTACAACTTAAATGTGATAATCTTTTAGCAATTGAAAAATAAACACTGAAACCCAGTCGATTTGTAACTAGACAATTGTGCAGACAATTGTCTTTTGTTGAAGACCATAGTTAAGATTAACCTCTAGATGTCATTTGATTTTTTAGTTTTATCGGTTTCTGTTTCATTGACGTATACTCCCATTTTCATTTATCCATAAAACTAAAAAACGTCATTTGACGTCTTTAAAAAACCATGAAAAAATCATCAAATTGTTCGATCTATATGAAAGCAAGCAAATTTTAGTATATCCGTATACAGAGTGGACATCTTCCTAGTTTTGACAGCTACATGACGGGGGATACATGCATTGCAGGAAATACATACTCTATCGACACACCCGGTCCAACCCTATTTGGAGTTCGTGCTAGTACGGTTGTTTTTACTCTCGTGTATACAAAACTAAGAAGATGTGGTGTGATTGCCAATGAGACAACTCTCCATCAAAGACCAAATGACATAGAAGTTAACAACTATAGGTCACCGTACATGCTTCAACAATGAGCAAACACTATACCGCATAGTCAGCTATAAAATAAATATAGTATAATATTGTCCGTTTTATAATTAGAATTATCTTTTATAAAGGGAAAAGATACCAAAGAGCAATCAAAAACAATATTATGAGTGGATGAACATCGCCGTAGTTTTTTGAAAAGTTTGAAGAACTATATAGTAAATGCTATGAAAGGTGTAGGGCTTTTATTGCTGATCATCATTTTACCAGTTGCTTGATGGTCGTATGCGGCAAAGAAAGAGCTAACATGTCTGCCAATGTTTTGTTCTTATAAATTGAAAATAAAACTACATATTTCCTGCGTCCGAAGTGCTTTTCTGGCTTTACCTTCATCAGGAACGACCAATTCCAAACATTTGAAAAGCCAGGAATGTATAATTACGTAAAAATGTTAGGAGCTGTATGACCCTAAGTGACATAAATAGAATATCCATATTCATCAAAGGTCAACTTTTCTCGAGGCGGTTGGAACCTCAATTTCTTAGTAATTTCTTTTTTTGTTCATTGATTTTCAAGATTCTACTGTCACTATAAACTCTCTCCCTTCTACTCTTGATTTTCAAGACTCCTAGGTCATTTCTGTCCTCTATTCCTTTGTTCCTTGATTCTCGAGATTCCACTGTCATTTCAAACCTCTTTTCCTTCTTCTCTTGATTTTCAAGACTACTAAGTCATTTCTGTCCTCTATTCCTTTGTTCCTTGATTCTCGAGATCCCACTGTCACTTCAAACCTCTTTTCCTTCTACTCTTGATTTTCAAGACTACTAAGTCATTTCTGTCCTCTATTCCTTTGTTCCTTGATTCTCGAGATTCCACTGTCATTTCAAACCTCTTTTCCTTCTTCCCTTGATTTTCAAGACTACTAAGTCATTTCTGTCCTCTATTCCTTTGTTCCTTGATTCTCGAGATTCCACTGTCACTTCAAAACTCTTTTCCTTCTACCCTTTATTTTCAAGACTTAGGTCATTGCTGTTCTCTATTCCTTTGTTTCTTGATTCTCAAGATCCCACTGTCACTTCAAACTTCTTTTCTTTCTACCCTTTATTTTCAAGACTCCTAGGTCATTGCTGTCCTCTATTCCTTTGTTTCTTGATTCTCAAGATCCCACTGTCACTTCAAACGTCTTTTCCTTCTACCCTTGCTTTTTAAGACTCCTAGGTCATTGCTGTCCACTATTCCTTTGTTTCTTGATTCTCGAGATTCCACTGTCACTTCAAACCTCTATTCTTTCCTCCCTTGCTTTTCAAGACTCCTAGGTCATTGCTGTCCTCTATTACTTTGTTTCTTGATTCTCGAGATCCCACTGTCACTTCAAACCTCTTTTCCTTCTACTCTTGATTTTCAAGACTCCTAGGTCATTGCTGTCCTCTATTACTATGTTTCTTGATTTTCGAGACTTCACTGTCACTTCAAACCTCTTTTCCTTCTACTCTTGATTTTCAAGACTCCTAGGTCATTGCTGTCCTCTATTACTTTGTTTCTTGATTCTCGAGATTCCACTGTCACTTCAAACTTCTTTTCTTTCTACCCTTTATTTTCAAGACTCCTAGGTCATTGCTGTCCTCTATTCCTTTGTTCCTTGATTCTAGAGATTCCACTGTCACTTAAAACTTCTTTTCTTTCCACCCTTGCTTTTCAAGACTCCTAGGTCATTGCTGTCCTCTATTACTTTGTTTCTTGATTCTCGAGATCCCACTGTCACTTCAAACTTCTTTTCCTTCTACTCTTGATTTTCAAGACTCCTAGGTCATTGCTGTCCTCTATTACTTTGTTTCTTGATTCTCAAGATTCCACTCTCACTTCAAACTTCTTTTCCTTCTACCCTTGCTTTTCAAGACTCCTAGGTCATTGCTGTTCTCTATTACTATGTTACTTGATTCTTGATTCTCAAGATTCCACTGTCACTTCAAACCTCTTTTCTTTCTACCCTTGCTTTTCAAGACTCCTTGGTCATTGCTGTCCTCTATTACTATGTTTCTTGATTCTCAAGATTTCACTGTCACTTCAAACCTCTCTTCCTCCTTCTCTTGATTTTTAAGAATCCTAGATCCTCTCTTTTTTGCTTCCTTGATTTTAAAGATTTCTCACTTCTGTCCCCTCTGTACTTTTGTTCCTAGTTTCGCAAGATCCCACTGAAACTTCGGTATTCTCTTCGTTTGTTCCTTGATTTCAATGATTTCATTGAAACTTCTGTCCTCTAGTCTACTTTTGTTCCTTGATTCTCAAGATTCCACTATCATGTTTGTATTTTCCATTTTTGTTCGATATTTTGTTAAATTACACTGACATTTTGTCATTTATACTTCTATTCTACTGTTATTTATATTCTGATGGCTTTTCTTTCCCAAGTTAAATATGTTTCTTTATCTGATTATAATCAACTTATACTTTTGTTCCTTAAGTCTTTAAAAAAGTATAACAAAAATACAGAACTCCAAGGTAAAGCTCAACCTTTGTGTTTTTTGATACTTTTATTTCATAGAAACTCCAGCCTTCTTTCCCTTGATTCTTTGATTTCACAGAAACCCAAGCCATCTCTTGATACTTTGATTTCAAAGAAACTCCTGTCTTCTGTTCCTTGATACTTCGATTTCACAGAAACCCCAGCCATCTGGTCCTTGATACTTTGATTTTACAGAAATTCCAGCCTTCTGTGCCTTGATACTTTGATTTCACAGAAACACCAGCCTTTCATTTCTTGATGCTTTGATTCCACAGAAACTCCAGCTTTTTTCTTGATTATTTCGATTTCTCAGAAACTCCAGCTTTCTGTTTCTTAATACTTTGATTTCACAGAAACTCCAGCCTTCTGTTCCTTAATACTTTAATTTCACAGAAACTCCAGCCTTCTGTGCCTTGATACTTTGATTTCACAGAAACACCAGCCTTTCATTTCTTGATGCTTTGATTCCACAGAAACTCCAGCTTTTTTCTTGATTATTTCGATTTCTCAGAAACTCCAGCTTTCTGTTTCTTAATACTTTGATTTCACAGAAACTCCAACCTTCTGTTCTTTGATACTTTGATTTTACAGAAACTCCAGCTTCCTTTTGTTTGATTCATTATCTTTCACAAAAACTTCCTTACATTTGTATTATGTCACAGAAACTCCAGCTTTCTGTTGCTTGATACTTCGATTTCACAGAAACCCCAGCCATCTGTTCTTTGATACTTTGATTTTACAGAAATTCCAGCCTTTTGTCCCTTGATACTTTAATTTCACAGAAACTCCAGCCTTCTGTTGCTTGGTACTTTGATTTCACAGAAACTCCAGCCTTCTGTTGCTTGATACTTTAATTTCACAGAAACTCCAGCCTTCTGTTGCTTGATTCTTTGATTTCACAGAAACTCCAGCCTTCTGTTGCTTGGTACTTTGATTTCACAGAAACACCAGCCTTCTATTGCTTGGTACTTTGATTTCACAGAAACTCCAGCCTTCTGTTCCTTGATACTTTGATTTAATAGAAACCTCAGCTTTCTGTTTCTTGATTCTTCATATTTCACAGAAAACTCTGATTATTTTATTCTTTATATTTTCACAGAAAATCCCACCTCCATTTTCTTGATACTTTAATTTCACAGAAACTTCAGCCTTCCGTTCCTTGATACTTTGATTTCATAGAAACTCCAGCCGCATTTTCTTGATACTTTGATTTAACAGAAACTACAGTCTTCTGTTCTTCGATACTTCGATTTCATAGAAACCCCAGTCTTCTGTTCTTTGATATTTTGATTTCAAAGAAACTCTTGCTTTCTGTTCCTTGATACTTTTATTTTACAGAACTTATATCTGTCTGTTCGTTGATACTTTGATCTTGGAGAAACTCCAGCTTCCTTTTTGTTTTATTCACTAGATTTCACAAAAACTTCTTCCTCCTGTTCCTTAATACTTTGATTTCACAGAAACTCCAACTTCTCTTCCTTGATACTTTTGATTTCATAGAATTAAAGCTTTCTGTTTCTTCATTCTTTATATTCTACAGAAACTCGCCAGCCTCCAGTTTCTTGACTTTTTATTCTATAGAAACTCTCCAGCCTCCGATTTCTTGACTTTATATTCTACAGAAACTCTCGTCGCCTCCGGTTTCTTGACTTTATATTTCACAGAAACTCTCCAGTCTCCGGTTTCTTGACTTTATATTTCACAGAAACTCTCCGGTCTCCTGTTTCTTGACTTTATATTTCACAGAAACTCTCCAGCCTCCGGTTTCTTGGCTTTTTATTCTACATAAACTCTCCAGCCTCCGGTTTCGTGACTTTATATTCTACAGAAACTCTCCAGCCTCCGGTTTCTTGACTTTATATTCTACAGAAACTCTCCAGCCTCCGCCGTTTCTTGACTTTAAATTTCACAGAAACTCTCCAGCCTCCGGTTTCTTGACTTTAAATTTCACAGAAACTTCCAGCCTCCGGTTTCTTGACTTTATATTTCACAGAAACTCTCCAGCCTCCGGTTTCTTGACTTTATATTTCACAGAAACTCTCCAGCCTCCGGTTTCTTGACTTTATATTTCACAGAAACTCTCCAGCAACCGGTTTCTAGACTTTATATTCTACAGAAATTTCTGTCTCCTGTTCCTTTGATCTTTAGAAATGTATGACACTCGTACTCGGGTTTTATGATTCTTTAGATTTTGGCATTCATTCTGTTCTGAATATGTTTGCTAAAACTAGGAAAAGGATGTCAAATGACGTTAAAATAATAATGTAATTAGACACTTTAATTATATTTTTTTTTATGATAATCAAAATGTGTTAAACAATTTACATGTATTTCTTTTGTGAAAAGTTACTACTTATGCTATGCACTATTCTACAGAAGGCAACATTCAAATGATACAATTTTTATAACGATATAAAAACTCCATTTTCAGATCATAATCTATATGTGATGTGATCTCCTTTCCTGTCCGTATGACGTAAAAGCAATATACATTTTAGTATGCTGAGATTATAACAAGCAATGCGTGCTGAAATATTGTAAAAAAACATAATTAATTTTTGTGCCTTTTACATATGGTGCATATTATCTAAGTATAAGTTTTTTGTTAGTCTTCAAATATAATCAGAAATCAGGATTAACAATATGAAAATAAGAATATGTGGTATAATTGCCGAAGAGACAGACCAAATGACGTAAAAGGTTAGCAACTGTAGGTCACCGTACGGACTTCAGCAATGAGAATCAAAGTACTGAAGTACTGAACATCGGATGACTGCAAGTTCTTGTGGATCGTCACAAGCAATTGTCTCAGAAAAAAAAATCACATCTCTATACCTGAAAGTGAGGTTAATGTACAGATATAATTTTTTTTTCTTAGACAAGTTCGTGCGTGGATGATAAATAAATGACAGGGAATTCAACCTCACCGTAATGCCTGAGTGAGGTTGCTTTAAAGTTAATTTCAATTTTTCTTTTATTTATAAACTTTACAATTTTTATTTAACTTTTAATTTTTACTTTTTTTTTATATATTGTTTTCATATTAAGATAAAAACAATAGGCATTTAAATGAGAAAATGTTTTAAGGAGGAATTCATGAGTAAGTGCATCCTTAAAGTTGTCTGTAGAGGTTTAGTTTGAAATTTCAAGTGGTAATTTATTCCAATCTTTAATTGTTTGGCTGAAGAATGAGAATTTAAAACTGTCTTTGTTGCATTGGAGATGTCTGTATGTTTGTTGATGGGTATATCTTGTTTTGGACTGGCTTTTTATGAAAATATACTGAAATGGTATTGCAATGTCATTGTTTATAACTTTGTGGAACATTTGAAGTCTGGTTTTTAGCCTGCGTTCTTGTAGGGTTTGCCAGTTTAGATTTTGAAGCATTTCAGATACGCTGCTGGTGTTGTGAAATCTGTTGCAAGTATATCGTGCAGCTCTTCTTTGCACTTGTTCCAGTCTGTTTTTATATGTTTTCTGAAGTGTGTTGATCTCAAACTGTGCAGCAATATTCTAATTTTGGTCCTACTATAGTTTGATATGCTCTTTCCTTTACTAATTTTGAACTAATTTTTAGATTTCGTCTGACGAATGATAAAGATTTATTTGCTTTTGCTATATATTATATAAATATTTGTATATTACAGTTACATGTATATATAATTTTCATCCATTTGTATATCATTCTATTCTACTATATTAATAATAGTGCAGTGCAAGTGCATGGTGGACACTCTTCTGTAATAATTCGATTTTTCTAAATGATTGGATTTGAGTAGGCATTCATATTTTCCCGCCAAACTTTCAATCTCCCATGCAGAGTTATGGGTCCTTGAGAGAGAACGAGGGCCGATAACTCTACATGGGAGATTGCAAACGATTTTGAGATATTCTTCCGCATGCGTTAAAACACATTTTATGTACGTGTGCATAGATATTCAAGATTTTTTACTTATATATATTTCTAACGACAAAATATTTTCATATTATTAATTTATGTTCTAAAAAATATTTTTTAGGAGTATCCATTGAAAAAATGAATTTATAACAAGCGATAAGGAATGTTATTTTGCACTTGATAATGTCCGCGTATTTATCATGTTTATAGATCGGTTACAATCCCAACACGAAAGTTACGTAATGGAAATCTAGGCGACAGTAATACACCGGAATGTCCTCACGGTCATCCGATGTAAAAACCATACCGCATAACAAGCTATTAAAGGTAACGAAATGATAAATGTAAAACAATTCAAACGAGAAACTAACGGCCTGACTTATGAACAACACAAAAAACGAAAAACAAATATGATTTACAGCAACAAATGACAACTACTGAAATACAGGCTTCTGACTAGGGACAGAAACATACAGAACCCTCCCATAACCTGGGACAGTGGTGTATTAGCACGAATATCAAATAACAACAAGTAAAAATCGTTAGATTTTCGCACTTGCATCTCTTGAATATTGAAGAATAACTTGGTTTCACATGCTAAATGTTACTGTGATGCTGTTTATAGGGCCTATTAATTTAGATAAATGTATGATCCATGAAAACTTGTTGATCAGTGTATGGTAAATATGTTCAGAAATCAAGATTAGAAAGACCGAATACTAACGAGGTATTAGCTACAATTTAGGCAAAGCACTAAACATAAAAGTATAATCTAATAATATTGTGGGCAATATTTCGACCGTATGCATTTTAATTTGATTCTTATTAGCGATGTGCTCAGCATGTTCAATATTAAAAAAAAAAGTGTACATTAAAAGTGAAACAAGGGAGACAATTCTTTGACTAAACTTATTTTGAAAGGTTATCAAGTTGCTGTCTTTGTTTTAGTACAATCACATTTAGAACAAGAAATTTATGAGGGTGTGGATGGGGGTTTACAGTATAGAGAAAAATGGACCAAATAAATAAAGAATAGAGAATAATGAGGTGCTAACATATAAAGAATTGAGAATAATGGACAAAAAGTATAAAGAATAGAGAAACATGGCCTAAAAAATTAAAGAATACAGAAATGAAGGAACCCCATTAAGACCCTCATTTATTTATTAGACAAAATGTAGCATTAAAACATACGGTACAGACCTAATAACAAACGAAAACTTACAGCATTGATTGGATAACATGTTAAGATAATTAGAAGCCTGGGATCACCGAATGGATAATTTGAGAATACAAAATGAAGAGCTCATTAGAGATTAAGACATTACCTGCATGGTTTTACAATATTAAAATGTTATTTCAAACCATGGAGAAAAGAAGATTTAGCAATAGTCTCAAAATAGCAGAGAAGCATCAATATTTGAAATTAAATTTCATAATATATTAGTTTTTTTTTTAAATCTATATTCAAAGAGATGTACTGAGTCATGAGCTATCATTGTAGAATTCAGTACAATGTCAGCATGCAGCAGATTCAATGTCATACTTTAAAATTCTTTGACGAATTGCTTATGTTGGATATTTATGTATGCATCCAAAATATATTTCTGTAATGCTTATCAAACAAGATTTGTGACAATACTAGAAGGTCAAGAGTGCAGACACAGTCGATGTTTTAATAACTTGAAGTTTGTTTTCACGTGATAATTTAAGGTACTATGTTTTTATTTTCTTTGAAGTGTCAACGGATGGAATTTTCAAAGACTGTCATAATCGTAGAATTTTTGTCACCATCAAATCTGGTTTAACCTACAATTTTCCATACAAAGCATCTTTACCAAGTAGGGAATATATATAATAGAATTTTTGTTTCAATCATAAGACTTTGCCAATAATATGTTACCTTTACCTTTGTACACTTGATCTTTCTCAGTATTATAAAACTGCAATATCACCATATTATATAACTTCCTTCTATGTCATTTTATCAGTTGGTAATAAATCTCGGATAACTCTTGGGAAATCCAGCACTACCAATTTCTTCGCCGATTTCAGCAATATCAAAGTTATGTTATTAGACTAATAATTCAAGAAATTTGATCTTTGATAATAACGTATTTTATAATGTTAGACTGAAGTGTGTTTACCGACTACTTCGTAATGACCTCTTTTTATATAACGTGTTTTTATGCCCTCAAAAAAATCAGAAGCATATATTTTGTGTCCTTGGACGTCCGTCCGATCGAACGAAACATGATTTACGGGTGATAAATTGAGTTCGGGATCGATCGTCTATTTTCATCTTTTGCCACGCAGTTAATTTTTCGCGAAATTTTATTTTCACTTTTGTACACATTTATTTTCTGTATTTTGCGTTGCAGAATATTAATTTTCATCCTTTCTTGTACAACGATATTTATTTAAGTTCTTACCTGGCCAAGTTATTCATTTTTAACCCCTACCCTAGAAAATACAAAAAGCAATACTTGAAATCAAGTCTTTGGGACGTATTTTACCAACGTTTAATGTTTAGGAAAAAAATATGCAATTCAGTTGTCGTCAGTGCATGTGTCCTTTTTGTGATTAAGCGTGGTTGTTGTTCTTAAAATCCAGCATAGCAATATTCTTTCTTACTTTAGGCTAATTATAATGGGATAATATCATTTTTATCAAGCAGTCCTTAAAATTCAAAACACCTGTCCATTGTTGAAGACCACAGTTTTTGTTTTGTGTAGGTTGGTTACTGTAAATATTACGTATACCAATTTTTTTTATTTTATTAGCTAACCTAGACCAATATATAACATATGTATATGACAAAAGCCTTATTTAACTAATAAACAAATCAGGTTCTCCCAGACTACATTGTTATACAGTATACCTTAAACGGAATGTAAAGACATCATACGCATCCAGAGAAAAAAAGCATAATCTTATGCAATGCCAAAACCGAAATTAGCGATCGACTTCTATAGCAGTTATTGATTGAATAATGATTTTTACACCTTTTTTTGGCGTATTTGGCAATTATATTGAAATCTGTGATAGATAGAGATTGATTGAATGGTGGAGATTTACGCAAATTTCGGCACTCTTGGATTTATCAAGGTGGTCATTCGTGGGAGAAAACCAGAGTACCCGGAGGGAACCACCAAACATCGGCAAGAAAACTGTCAATCCTAGTCAATTAAGATCAGAGTCAAACACATCTTGCCATGAGTGGGATTTGAACTCACAAGCTCAGTGTTGACAGGCAAGTAATCACTGGTTTTGAACTATTATAGCACTCGGCCACGTGATATATATAGAGACCTGTACATAGCAAAATGTTCTGCAAGACAAGATCTACAAGAAAAAAATAGTGAATTTGTCAATTTAAATTATTGTGATATTTCTAATAGAATTTTGTAACCGTCTTTAATTTTATGTTTTGACTTATGACTTGAATTTAGGTTGCAAATCACTGAATTGAATGGTTCCTCTATTCTGTCTCGGTCTTTGGTGTATTTATGCTCCTAAAGCTACCGAGGTGTTTTGACTAACGCAACTCAAGAACATTATATTAAAAAACGCCATATAAAAGTTACTCCAAAAAAGCTTTTGGCTTGCAAAAAAAAAAGTATTTTCTTTGTTTTATCCTCGCATCACACTTACACTTAATTACTCGAAAATCATAAGAAAAGTCTCATCAAAATAGTAAAAAAAGTTCATTTACATATATCAAGAATGTTTTGAATGACATAATTCTGATGAACAACAGCTATGTAAAATCCGTATGACCAGTTTCCTAGATAAAATTGTTCCATCATTTCAGTTTGGTTTAGTGGATATTTTATCATGATTTCCGTCACAACAAATAGTTGCATTCTCTTGTGACCTTGATTGTCCTTATGACCTTGATTGTCCTTATGGTAATACGTCGCCCAGATATATATTGTTTTGTTGACTGATTCGTCTGTAGTAAAAACTTTAATTTAGAAATTGAATTATCTAATATCCCACGTATTGACGAACTGAATTACCATAATTATTCACTGTTCTTTTCTCTACACGGCAAATGACATCTAAAACAGTACGCCCCGACATGCAAATCACTAGCCGAGATAGACCTTATATACAAATAGAAGTCAATCTATATAAACTACAAAATAGACAGTGACCATTTATATCTAATTCAAGGTTTGTTACTACTACTAGGGAGGGGGATGTTTAACGACCATTATGTCGGTTTGTTACTTGAAACATTGTGATAACTATGCTAAGAAGTTTCGGAGTACATTTAATGTGTAAATTACATTGAATAAATTGCTTAATGACCCAACATTCTGCAAACTTATTTTCGCGAGCTATTAATTTGCATGTAGAACAATCATGAATTCAAATCTTTGCGAATATATCATGACAAGCGTTGATGCTTTACATATCACTCTCAGTGGTGGATCCAGAACTTTTCATAAGGGAGGGGGGGGGGGCTCCAGTCATGCTTCAGTGATTCCCTATATCATCACCCCCCTTGATCCGCCTATGCCTCTTTTATATACATCAGCAAATTTAGAAAATCGCAAACAAAACTAGCCTACAATTCCGGCTGAGCAGGGTTAAACGCAAAAAATAAAATAAAAAAAGAATTTTCGAAATTGAATCGCTATATGCAGTATACTCCAACGACACTCATTAAAGAGGAAATCCCCAATAATCACAAGTTTGTTTTATATATTCCAAAGACAAAGAGCTGAATCTTCCTTCATTCTACTGAAAATCCAAATTACATAAGTGTTCTTATAACCAACGTTATGTTGCGGTGTCTTCCAAATGCTCCATGAAAGCTTTATCCAAATTACTAACATTATTTCATTAGCAACTAAGACCGCTGTGAAACAACCTTCTATAGGGGCAGTCAGAATCAGATTTGGATACTAATAAATTCCAAAAAGTACATGAAAGTTATGTATTTTGATTTATTGGAGTGTAACTAAATTCTTTTCACCATGGTGTTGTATGTCTTACTTTGACTAACGGTATTTGATTGATCCTTTGGTACCTTTTTTTTTGCTATACTCGGAAATATATGTCAACAACGGACGCATCAAACATATCATTTGTATGTACAATTCCAGCATTAGTTCTATCATCGAAAAATACCCATTAAAATGTAATTTTAATTATAGAACCGCCCCCCCCCCCCCCCCTTTTCCCCCCAAAAAACCTCATTAATGATTAAAAACAATAATTAACTAAAACCACACTCAGATACAAACACACAACAATGTGTATTTTATATTTAGACAAACGATTTGACCATTAACAGAAAAAAAAAAATCCTTTTTATTTTATTTTTTATTATGTATTTGCGCTTTTTGTTAAAAGCAGTGCATATGAGAAACTAACCATTATGTACATCTTTGTCATTTATTTATGAATTCACGACTATTGTAAGCGTATGCAACGTGACGGTCAAACAATCAATGATGTATGAATTATGATTAAAAGTGCTATTAATATTGACATGTTTATAAGCTTGCAGATATTATCTCATTTCACTCGAATTGAAACTGAAACAATGAAAGCTTAGAGTTTGAATATCTTATTTGCCATGGAATATGATTTTTCAGTCTCTGTCGAGGCTCAACTGAGAGGTTTTCTTGATTGCGTTTGATTGTAATCCAAGCTTAATAAAAAATATGAGTAAAAATGGTATGGGTATTGGTATGTTATTTCTGAGATCTATTTAGCAACATTAGTGTGTTTAAACACAACAGGGGAGATGCTTACCGTTCATATTTGTGAAATATATAATAATATCCTACCTTCTGTAGGTTTCAGAGAATTTAATTGGTTGTGCGATGTCACTTGCTGGTGGTGTATATTTAATACACGATGTGTAAAGAGTTATCGTTCTTGACATTGACCGATATAAGACGAATCTCTCATATCATATAAAATTTATTGACCGTGTATATACCATATTAGGTCACTGACTGTCTATATAATACGTATATGGAATGAAGGTTAATGCCACAAGGCATGTAGTTCGTCCATTATAATTTTAAGTATTCATGTTACTGAAATAAGGTATTTGGAACTTGGTACCCGTTATTACTCGATACATTATTCCCAATCTTATCTTTTTATGTATGCCTTCATAAAACTTTTTGTTATTTTACAGAACACTCGTTTCCCTCTCAACACTACCAACTGGCTTTGGAATACCCAGTAACTACAACTAGTTTACCCAACAGTTTACCGGAAGTTATAGAAGTTCCGGAGTTGGAAAGGCCACCGGAACAACCAATTGAAGTGATCTCAATATATCCACCGGCTTCGGCGGTGGGAGATAAGCCATTTAAAACTAAAAATGGCCATGGAACTATATTTCACCATAATGCAAATGGTGATCTGTCGATGTCTTCGATAGAAACTTCACCAAAGAAGATAAATGGTGACGTGTCAAAAGAGAGCTCCCCAAAGCGGGACTCTTTAAGTAGTAGCAAAACTAGCAAGGACAATTCGCCAAAAAGGGAAAGTAGAGCTAAACTACTTTCGAAAAGTATTCAAAAATCGTTTTCGACGTTTGGATTATATACCAAGCGGAAACATGAGTCCTCTAAAAAGGACTTTAAAGAATTCATACCGATGCAAGAAACACATTCCAAACCCATTCTGAACAATGCTAAAGTTATTGTGTGTAATGGTAGCATTCAAAAACCTCCCGCTGACGGTCATCGGACCCCCTCCCGTTCATCCTCACCTCAACCAGGACCTAGTGGTAACGGTGTTCGTAACCCTTCAAAACCAAAACGTGGCCCAGGATGTCGCTATGAATTAGTTAACAGATGCAGTAGTCCAGAAGTCGAAAGATGTGAAATTACTGTGGTAAGATATATGTATAACATGTTTAACCCCGCTGCATTTTTGAGCCTGTCCCAAGTCAGGAGCCTCTGGCCTTTGTTAGTCTTGTATGTATTTTTTAATTCTAGTGCATTTATATGTTTCGCAGTTTAGTCCATTTTCACTGAACTAGTACACATTTTTGTTTAGGGGCCAGCTGAAGCCCGCCTTCTGGTGCGGGATTTTCTCGCTGTGTTGAAGACCCATTGGTGGCCTTGGGCTGTTTTATGCTCTTTGATCGGGTTGTTGTCTCTTTGACACATTCCTCATTTCCTTTCTCAATTTAATGGCTAAATGTAGATGTGGGGTTTACGTCAATGAGCTCATGAAGATATGTGTGTGATAGGAATATACCAGCTTGTGTAAATGATTTATATAACAGACATTCCGTATTGTTTACTATGTGTACCGTCGTTCGCAACAAATATGATAAATATGCATTGTCTATAAAATTAAACTTCATCTCCAATGTGTTGAACTGTAGAACTTAAAAAAAAACAACACTATAATAATACTATTATGCATGAGTTGCACATACCATTCTACTCGCAATTTATTACATAGTTTGTTTATAAATTCTCAGTTGATAAATTTAGTACTTCTACAAAAATTTAGGGTAAAACTACCTCAGGCAAGGTTAACTTAAGATGTTTTTATTATTCTTTGCGGGAACCTTTTGGTTATATATTCTTACCATTTAGGCATTCGTCTTTGACTTTCCAATTAACTTTAAATAATCCAAAAGCATATCTGATGTCTAGTGCTTAAAGCGATTATAAAATGTACATAAAATACATTGAAGACTGTTTATTTGGATTTTTTATTTCCCAGACAACCCTGAAAGACAAAGATCAAACTACAAAGACATGCGCACATAAAAATGTAGTAAAAAACATAAAAAAGTCAACATCAACTCCTTTATTTAAAGTCCTTTTCAGAGCATAACCCATTAATAGTTTATATATTCATAGCATTGGCGTGACAATAGCTAGTTTTACTTTTTTTTCATTTAAGTTCCCATTTTTTATGTTATTGCATTTTTCCAGTATACTGAACTAATTTTTATTTTGTTTTATTTAAAAAAAGCACCAATAAAACAAATTTAGGAAATCGACCCAACATATCTACCAGTTTTATATCTGGTTATATAGTATAAATAGAGTAGATCACTTACCAAAAGGTGGAGAGCTTCAGCTATTAAGGGCAACAAAAACTCATAAATAAAAGAAAAACGGACAATACCATAACCAAAACGAAAATTCACGAAAAGAAAAAATATTTCCACAAAACACTGACATAGAAATCTAAAGATTGAGCAATTCGAACAAAACAGTGGAAGAACTGAGTTGTTCAGAAAGATAAGAAGACCCTTTTTCACTAGTGGCACCCGTCAGTAATTGTGATGGCGTCCGTAAAATTTACGATATTTGGAACCCTTGGTTCACTAGTTAGCTTGTTAGCAGCTGGATTGTTGCTACACAGAAATCGGAAGTTCTAAATGGGAAATTTTAAATCATAATGACATCGATAATATCTTACACGATTGTTTATTTCTTAGAAAGAAGTAGATTAGTTTGACTAATTTTCTTATTGGACATGACAGTTAATATATCAAATAGTGAAAAGATCATGTTTATTTGTATGTATGTACGCTAAGTCCGAGATTTTCTTTTTAAAAATTAACGGCCTATTCAAGTCTTTTTGGGGCCGTGGTATGCTATGTTGATTATATAAGCTGAACAGCATGCAATCAAAACTTTTCAAATTTGGCATACTTTTCATGCTTAACTGATTTATTTTTATGTTCACATTGCCATTTACAGTTTGGTTTAGTACAAAGCAGGTTTAATAATGATGTATACCTTTTACATCAGTATATTCCCAAACTCAAAATGAACTGCATGGAGCTCGAGGGTGCTGTCTGCAAGTTAACATCAATTTATGCAATGATTTGCTGCACAGTCAAAAGGTCACAATCAAGAAATATGTAATTCCATTTGGTCAGCTTGTCATATTGTATTACGTTGCTGACTTCAAATAAACCTTCAAATATATGCAGAAGCGGATTTAGGGGGAGGGGGACCGGCCCCCTTACAGAGCTTCATATATGATAAATGCATAGAATTTTTACAAGTATCACGCAAAACGTTGGCTTGCAATGGGACCCCCCCCCCCCCCCTTTTCAAAATCCTGGATCAGCACCCATATGTCTCAAATTTTAGACACTGGGCAGAAGGTTGATCCAAAAGAATTTAAATACAGTAAGAATCTTTGGTTGATATTTATACCCCTCCCCAAAAAACAACAAACCCCACATAAAATCGCATCACATGGTACACATGAACAGAGTATTGCCTTTAAAGTTATAACTGTACATCCACATAAACAAGAGTACACACGCTGAAATGTCACGCCTCCTTTACTAACCATTGATTTTATGTTGATAGTCCGAAATATAAAGTTTTACTACATGTATCACATTAACATAAACATGATCCAAGCAAATGAGATTAAGGTCAGATAAACAAGCCGAAAATACATGTACACCTTACAATCATTCTATACACCGAATATAGTTGACCTATTGCTTATAGTATACGAGAAACAGACCAAACCATGAAAACTTTATATTGACCAATGAACCATGAAAATGAGGCCAAGGTCAGACGAATCCTGCCAGAGAGACATGTACACTTTGAAATCAATCATTCAATGGATCAAATATAGTTGAAATATTGCTTATAGTATCTAAGAAACAAACTTTACCAGGACAACTTAACATTGACCAATGAACCATGAAAATGAGGTCAAGTTCCGATGATATCTGCCAGACAGACATATACACCTTACAATCATATCAAATATAATTGACCTATTGCTTATAGTTAAAGAAAAGCAGACCAAACCACAAACACTAAACATTGAGCCATGAACCGTAAAAATGAGGTCAAGGTCAAATAAAACCTGTCAGACTGACATGTACATCATACAATATTTCCATCCACCAAATATAGTAGACATATTGCATACAGTATTAGAAAAAAAACCCAGACCAAAACACAAAAACTTAACTTTGACCACTGAACCATGAACATGAGGTCAAGGGTAGATGACACCTACCAGTTGGACATGTACACCTTACAATCCATCCATACACCAAATATAGTAGACCTATTGCTTATAGTATCTAAGATATGGACTTGTCCACGAAAACTTAACCTTGTTCACTGATCTATGAAATGAGGTCGAGGTCAAATGAAAACTGACGGACAGGCATGAGGACCTTGCAAAGTACGCACATACCAAATATAGTTATATTATTACTCATAATAATTAGAGAGAAATTAACATTACAAAAAATCTTAATTTTTTTTCAAGTAGTCACCGAACCATGAAAACGAGGTCAAGGACAATGGACATATGACAAACTGAAACTTCATATCATGAGGCATCTATATAGAAAGTATGAAGCATCCAGGTCTTTTACCTTTTGAAATATTAAGCTTTGACGTAGTAAGCTAACGCCGCCGTGGTCGCCGCCGCCGGATCACTATCCCTATGTCTCGCTTTCTGCGACAGAAGTCGCAGGCTCGACAAAAAACCGCCCATGATATTCAACACTGTCTATTTTCGGTATATACGGGACAGACATTCTTTCATATGAATACATATCCCACATTACTTTTCACATGTTATGAAACTCAAAACGATTACTACTTCGTACTAATTAGGCCAAACAAAATAGATGCGTTTTAAGGATTTCCTCCGTAAGAAAAATAGGGTAGGTAGGTAGGAATATTTTTCATTACCATGGCCATTTTTACACTTTCGGAATATGGTGAGACCTGTTATTATGATCATAATTCACTATCAAATTGTTAACAATTTCATGTCGGGGCCTTTTATAGCCGACCATACGGTATGGGTTTTTCTCATTGTTGAAAGCCGTGCGGTTGACTATAATTGCTTACATCCACTTCATTTGAACTTTGGTGGATATTTGTCTCATTGGCAATCATACCACATCTCCTTATTTTTATAGTATGCATTTTTAAGCTTAAAATTTTGACTGTTTTTTTTCTTCAATCAAGGATGTTAAGTATTAGATTTCTAAATGATATTTTATTGGAATTGGGACGATTTACTAAATAATTTATCTTAACATCAAAATATAGAAAAGGAATATTACGTGAACCGTTTTTTCATTAATTAAGAAGTCTTTACACTATTATTTCAGATAAGGGTGAAGGTTTGGTACCATTAAAACGTTTAAACCCGCTGCAATTGTTTGCACCTGTCCTAAGTCAGGAATCTGATGTTCAGTAGCTGTCGTTTGTTGATGTGGTTCATAAGTGTTTCTCGTTTCTCGTTTTTTATATAGATTAGACCGTTGGTTTTCCCGTTTGAATGGTTTTACACTAGTAATTTTTGGGGCCCTTTATAGCTTGCTGTTCGGTGTGAGCCAAGGCTCCGTGTTGAAGACCGTACTTTGACCTGTAATGGTTTACTTTTACAAATTTTGACTTGGATGGAGAGTTGTCTCATTGGCACTCATACCACATCTTCTTATATCTATTTTCCTGGATTAAACTTCAACATACATAAATGTTGATAACAAAAAAAAATCATAAACAATTACAGGAATACAAGAAGAAAATATAGAGAATAAACAAAATTATCTTAAGTAATGTTTGATCTTTGTTTAACCAAATGGTACAAAATCATTTACTAGATCGGCAAAAATATCCCAGAATGTGCGCGGATTATCTGTTCACCAGCATTGCATATGGTACTACATCATAGGCGGATCCAGCCCCCCCCCCCTTTCGTGGGAAAAAAAATTGTTGATTATATAGGGAATCACTGAAGCGTGACTGGAGCGGACACCCCCCCCCCCCCACCCTTAGGTCATTCAGCGCCCCCCCCCCCCCCCTTACAAAAAGTTCTGGATCCGCCACTGTACATGAAAATCATATACCGGTATATTATTTCTTAAACGTCGAAGGTGCATTTCTGGATTATACACCATAAGGAATTCTGAATAAGAGTTGCATGAAATGTAAAAAGTATCGAAAAAGAACATACCCTTATGTACCTGTTTTAAGGTTAAAAAAAAGATTAAAGACGTGGAAATGCTGTTCCTGAAATTGATATTTGTTTAAATTGCAGACATTGAATGCTTGAAACTTTGAAAGTAAGACTCGAAACAAAGTATCGTTTACACTTCCCAAAGTTATACATTGAATCTGAAACTACCTTGCAACGGGCGTATCTAAGATGATAATACCTTATATAACAAACATGTCAATATGAATACCATGCACAACACATGTGTGTTTATGATTATCCTTCACCTGGTACTCTCGAGACAATTTACTGTAAAATTAATATTTGAATATCTATAAAATATAATTATTCCCTACAAACTGAAACTTTATAACTTACAACTGTCTGCTACAAAGCAAATATTACACAATGATCAAAGATATTGTTTTTATAAATTTTGATTATATCGTAAACAATTACAATGGATTGCAATTATGGTATGTATTTTTCAGGAACCGACAGACCTGGAGCAGACAGATGCCCACGATGGTAGACTGATACATAATGAAAAGGAACAAGCATCATTACGCGAGGCCGCAGACCGAGGGACAAAATTCATTGCTGTTATCGTGATCCTATTGTTTATAACATTGGTTGTGCTGTTACTAACTTTTGCATGATCACACAAGTATATTGATAGCATTTTGTTACATTAAATAAATTATTATATAGATTCAATCTTTTTGGAGTATTTTCTGCATAATTTTGGATTTAAATAAGAACGCAGAAGTAGTGTAATTAAAAAAGACATAATTGTGAGCAGTCATAATTCCCATCAATTTTTGTAAGTGTACAATTATGAATTTCAGATAGTTTTTATAACTTACAAAATATATTAATACCATGCAAGAACATATTTAAGTAAAATATAATAATTTTGCTTCAAGAAGACAAAACACTATGGATACACAAACCTCCAGCTATCCAACAGTAGAGCATGATATTTGTGTCAGTTTTACCCGATATAGAATTAAAATACCGTTTAAAACAACTGCGCGACTCAGATTCCACACTCTTCGTGATAATTTTTATTTTTAAAGAGCCTGTGTCGCTCGCCTGCATCTTCAACAGAATTATAGTCATTTCGTACCCTAACCATTTCGTACCTTGACCATTTCGTACCTTGACCATTTCGTACCTCATGGAATATTTATATGTATACCATTTCGTACCTCATGGAAGATTTGTATGTATACCATTTCGTACTTCATGGAAGATTTATTAGTGTTTCATTTCTTGGTAAAAACTGTCTCATTGATGTGCGCAATTTCGTACCTTATGTAAGATTTATATGTATACCATTTCGTACCTCATGGAAGATTTGTATGTATGCCATTTCGTACCTCATGGAAGATTTGTATGTATACTATTTCGTACCTCATGGAAGGTTTGTATGTATGCCATTTCGTACCTCGTGGACGATTTATATGTGTTTTATTTCTTGGTTAAAACAGTCTCGTTGACCTTTTACTGTAAGGCGGTAGAGGTCACGAGAATTGTCTAAAATTTAAAATTAAAGCACTTATGAGACATATACATATAGGAATAAAGTCAATAAACGGAATTCTTTGAAATCTGTAAAACTTTGTAGTTAAAATATTAATTTCAAATATTAGCTGGCGCTTTAGTAACAGTTCACTTTTCTGCCGATTACATTGATTTTGTTACTTTTGTATACACTAGAAAACATGCAATACACACGAAAAAAAGATGTTTACCAAACGTTTTTGAAATTTAGAAGGTCAGATATACGGATACAAAATAAATGAAGATGCAATTTCTCAAATTGAAAAAGCCATAGCAAGTTCTTTGATTGGTCACAAAAGGTGCAATTTCTTATGCAAACATTTTTATTCGTGGTTTCCTTTTGGGTGAATAATCAGCTTGTGTCCCTTTTCACTGCATTTCCCGACGAAAACAACTGGTAATAACTATAGTTATATATATATATATATATATATAACAGTTGCAGATAATTATTCCTTTGTTGGTTAATTAACCTCATATTTTTAGAGTTGAACAATTAATTCAGGATAAATCCTGCAAACAAACAAAGTGTAATTAAAACTATTAAAGTTTCCAAGTGCTGCTTAATCAAACCAATCATCGGTCTTTATAACATTTCTACGGCTGGATGCATTTTATTTATATTATATTTTAAAAAAAATCAAAATGTTTTATATCTTAAAAAAAATGATAACTTTTACAAATATATGATACGAAATAGTAAACATGTATCTAGTCCATGAGGTACGAAATGGTAGATGCATTTGGCCCATAGGGTACGAAATGGTTTATATCGTGGGTACGAAATGGTTTATATCGTGGGTACGAAATGGTAAATATTGGGTACGAAATGGTAATGTTGGGTACGAAATGGCAAAGATACGAAGTTGTCAAGGTACGAAATGACTTGCTACCCTTCAACAATGGACATATTTTTAAAGTCAAAATCATCGATAAAAGGGAATAACTCTATTAAGTGTTAACTGACAATTTCAGTTATGTTGACGTGTTTGAAGATCTTATCCTGCTGATAATTTTAAATCTACAAAGTTTTTTTTTTTCATTATAGCCTTCAGGATAATAGGCAAAAATGCAAAAATTGGGAAAAATCGTCATTAAAGGGGAATAACTTCAAAAAGGAGTCGACTTACGATTTCGTTCATGCTGACTTATTTGTAGATCTTGTCTTGCTGATCATTTTTGCTATTCAAAGTTTCTGTCTATCTATTGTAATTTTTTAGATACATTTTGTAATAGACAAAAATGCCAAAAAAATGGTAAAATTCGTTGTTTAAGGGCAATAACTCCTAGTAGCAGTCGTCTGACATAAACATTATGTAAATCTTAGCATTTTGAACATTTTGAACCTTTCAGATTTTCTCTATTTGTTGTAGCTTTCAAGAAAATAGACAAATATTGCTTTAACCCCTATGTTCTATTTCTAGCCATGTCGGCCATGTTTGTCGGCAGGCGCGATCATCGGAAACATTTTTTAAACTAGAAACACTAATATTGATTGTGGCCAAGTGTGGTTGAAATTGGCCATGGGCCCAGTAGTTTCAGAGGAGAAGATTTTTTTAAGATATCAATCAAAAACACAAAAAAATGGGAAAAGTCGTCATTACAGGGCAATAACTCCAATCAGAAGTCAACCGACGATTTCGGCCATGTTGACTTATATGTAGATCTTGTTTTTCTGATAAATTTTCCTAATCAAAGTTTCTTTCTATCTATTATAGTTTCAGAATAATATGTAAAAATTATTTAAAGGCAATAACTCCCATAAGAAGTCGTCTGACAATTTTGATGTAAAAAGACAGCAGGTAGATCTCATTATTCTGAACATTTCTGCCTCTATCAGATTTTCTCTATACATAGCGGTTTTCAAGATAATTGAGGGTCCTCGGTGGCCGAGTGACTACTGTATCACTAGCCTGTCAACACTGAGGTTGTGAGTTCGACTCCTTCACGGGGCAGGTGAACTCGACACCAATCATAATTGACTAGTATTGTCAGTTTTCCTACCGTAGGTCGGTGGTTCTCTCCGGGCGTTCCGGCTTCCTCCACCAATAAAAACTGACTGCCACGAAATAGCAAAATAGTGTTGAAAATGGCGTTAAACACCAATTAATCAATCAAGATAATTGACAAATATTGTTTCTACCCCTATGTTCTATTTTTTGCCATCCCGGCCATATTGGATGGCAGGCGGGGTCATCGGACACATTTTTTAACAACATACCTTAATGATGATTGTGTCCAAGTTTGATTGAAATTGCCTCAGTAATTTTAGAGGAGAAGATTTTTATAAAAGCTAACGACGACGACGACAGACGATGGACGACGGCCGACGGGTGCCAAGTGATGAGAAAAGCTAAAAATGGGACATTTCAAGTTTATTGCGTCCGCAAATTCACAATGTGGGATTCAGTTTTCATATTGTTCTAGACACCCAAAGCAGGATTCGAGTTAATAGTTCTGGACATATTTTATTTTTCAAGAATCTTAGTTTAACACAGAGCAAAACAAAATCATAATATTTGCATGCATCTATCACACGGTGCATCACGAAATGGTAAGCGCATTAAAGATCGTCTTTTCGTTGGGAAATAGTGTATAATTCTTTGTTAGACAATATCTATAATTATTTGGTGATACACAGTTTAATGACAAACATATAACATTTAAAGAAAGACATTTCGAGGCCTTTATAGCTTGCTTTTGTTCATAATTGAAGGCCGTACGATGACCTATACTTGCTAACTTCCACCTCATTTGGTCTCTAGTGGAGAGTTGTCTCATTCGCAAACATACTACATCTTCTATTTTTTATAAAGACACTTGAAAAGAAAATCAACTGTATCAGGTATACATACGCGTACTGTAACATTTAAATACTAAGAAAAAGAGTTTTACAGGATGACGTACGATAATTTCGTTAGATATACAGTTTAAAACAATACTTACATGATTATAACGGAACTGCAAATTAAAAACACGAACCGAATCTTTATTTTGCAATATCCATTGATATAATCCGTCTAGGAATTCCTCAAATGGTAGATAGAGAATAATCAGAGGGATACTAATAACCAGTTGTCCCCATTTTCAGCAAATAAATTGTAAGAGACTAAAATTATCTAAATCCGAGTGTTAATTGTTTCAATTATCGAATTCTGTTGACATTTTGATTTGAATAAAAAACATTGGAATTGATATTTAATGAGAAATAGAAATATAAGTTTTGGCAAATGAAGTTGTGAAACTATTGGAAACATAAATGTACCTTAGTCTGATATCTTTGATAGCATCTATATTGAAACCGTTTGACAGTTTTCCTGCAGAACAATTTCATTCCGTTAAGTATCAAACCATTATTTAACTTGACTAGTAAGACCGCCGGTGCCCGATGCAAAGCAGGATATGCACATACCACTCCAGAGCACCTGATATAATTCGGTTTAAAATAACGATTGCAATCAGAATTCAAATACAGTACTGCTATTCCTATTCCAATGGAAGACTCGTGAAAATGTTTAGAATAAAACATTTGAAATATATAAGTATTTTAAAAATTCGACTAGGATTGTGCAACGTTGTGGACAATGACTCCGATCTTCAACCGTGGAATTGTTAACAGACGTCATCCAATCAAGCAAGGGATTGTCGGCTGCCGTCATTCAATCAAGCGTGGGATTGACGGTAGACGTCATCCTATCAAACGTGGCGTTTAATGTAATTGCTTTAAAATGGTAGTTTGTATTGTTTAAGCTTTAATGTCAGTTTTCTGCATTTTTCATTTTTCATTGATTCTCGACTTTTTTTTTATTTGCTTTGTATATTAATTTTCAATCGGGTTCCGGTTTCTGATTTCCATTTTGAGTGCAGTTTTAGCAGCAACTTCTGCAAATACAGATATTTGCAACTGCTTGTATTAGCATATGAGATAGCAGTAAAACTACAATGATTTAAAAAAATATTCTTAATCAAGAGTGTACACGCTGAAATGTCTCGCCTGCTTTACTGACCATGGAATTTATTTTGAAAGTCTTAAAGGATTTACTACAAGTATCATATAAACTTAACTTTTTCAAATATCCATGGCAATAAGATCATGGTCAGATAAATCCTGTCAGCCAGACATGTTCACCTTACAATTATTCAATATATCAATTATAGTTGACCTATTGTTTATGGTAATAGAAAAAAATACCAAAAAAATAATAAAATTAACATTGACCAATGAACCAAGAAAATGAGGTCAAGGTAAGATGAAACTTGCCAGACTGACATGTATCCCTTACAATAACTCCATACACCACATATAGTTGACCTACTGCTTGTCTTGTAGTATCTGAGAAACGGACCTAATCATGTAACTTTAACCTTGATCACTAATCCATGAAATGAGGGCGAGGTCATGTGAACTCTGTCTGACGGACATGTAGATGTTGCAAGGAACCCACATACCAAATATAGATATCCTATTACTCAGATTGAGTGAGAAATTCACATGACAAAATTACTATAATATTTTTTTCGCTGAACCATGAAAATGAGGTCAAGAACAATGGACATATGAGACAGACGGAAACTTCGTAACATAAGGTATCTGCATACAAGGTATGAAGCATCCAGGTCTTCTACCTTCTGAAATATCAAGCTTTATACAAATAGTTTACACCGCCGCCGCCAGATAGTGATCCCTATGTCTCGCTTACTACGACTTTCGTCACACTATTTTTGTTTTATATAAAGCATTTCTAAATCGATATCGTATAAGCTTTCGTTATTAAAAGTCCACTTTTGCGAATCACATGATTCAACGTGCGTCCCTTATGCAAATCTTTAATGAGAAAGACCAGTAGATTAACATAAGTATTAAACCATTCATATATTGCTTTGATGGTATCGAGCGTATTAAGCTGTACCACATTCTTAACAAGCAGAACTTATATCATAAGAAATTACTAGTTATTTATGATATCATTGGGAATAAGGTCTACAGAATTTAGACAGATTTCAAATGATAGATTGATTAAAGTACCAGGTCACATCAGAGCGAATAAACTGGAGGTTCGGTTTCTGACCTTAGTTTGGTACTATTAGAAAGCAATGTACTGGAATGTTGTGTATATGAAAATAAGGAGATGTGGAATAATAGCCAGCGAGACAACTGTCCACCAAAGACCAAATGACGAAAATTTAAACAACTATAGGGCACTGTACGGCCTTCATTAAAGATTACAAAAACTCATATAGCATAATAAGCTATAAATTCAAAGGCCCCGACATGACAAAATGTGAATAGAGAAAATCAACGGCCCAATTTATGCTAAACAGGTAAAAGAAAAACGTACATGGCAGACAACAATCAATGACTACCACTGAATTATAGTAAGTCCTAACTTTGGGAAGGATAAGGAATGTGGCGCGGTTTTTGAGCTCTCACCCTTCCCCTAACCTGTGGAATAATATATATATGTATAAGTACAAATTTGACTATAAATGCCTTGCATACTTGTTTATGGTATATATGAAGAAGATTTATATTAAAATATAACACATTCAATAGAAGAATTTGGTCCATTGCTTTATACCTACTATGAAGACTTTGTTCTGCCTACTTGAAATTGTCTACATTTGATCTATTCAACTAAAGAAAACATCGATATCGCGACAGCGAAAACTGTACACTATGGAAGGGGTTCTGTCAAGAGGAGAGGTTTCAATGTAAAGTGAATAGAATGTCCAAGACACTAACTACTCAGTTCAGAAATGAACCTGTCCTATTTCAAAACAAAAACAAAAACATGAGACACGTCGTATTCTTTTTAAAGTACTATTTCATTGTTAATATAAACCATGTAAAATTTAATCAAAGAAAACAGGCTTATAATTTTGTACGCCTGACGCGCGATTCGACTACTAAAATTCATCAGTGGTGCTCGAATTTACACATATGGGAGGCCAACTCAAATACGAAGTTGTAGAGCTTTAAATATCGGAAACGTACGATACCAATTCCCACGCGCATGACACGTGTTTCTGGAATAATTTCCATCAGGAACGCTCTAGAACAAAACTAAGGAGGATAGATATAGCATAAACAACACATGACCCTAAGCAGAATAGCTTCCATCAGGTACGCTCTAGAACAAACCTTAAGGAGGATAGATACAGCATAAACAACACATGGCCATAAGCAGAACAGCTTCCATCAGGTACGCTCTAGAACAAACCTTAAGGAAGACAGATATAGCATAAACAACACATGGTCATCAGCAGAACAGCTTCCATCAGGTACGCTCTAGAACAAAACTAAAGGAAGACAGATATAGCATCAACAACACATGGCCATAAGCAGAACAGCTTCCATCAGGTACGCTCTAGAACAAAACTAAAGGAGGACAGATACAGCATAAACAACACATGGCCATAAGCAGAACAGCTTTCATCAGGTAAGCTCTAGAACAAGACTTAAGGAGGACAGATATAGCATCAACAACACATAGCCATCAGCAGAACAGTTTCCATCAGGTCCGCTCTAGAACAAAACTAGAGGAGGACAGATATAGCATCAACAACACATGGCCATCAGCAGAACAGCTTCCATCAGGTACGCTCTAGAACAAAACTAAAGGAGGACAGATACAGCATAAACAACACATGGCCATAAGCAGTACAGCTTCCATCAGGTACGCTCTAGAACAAAACTTAAGGAGGACAGATACAGCATCAACAACACATGGCCATAAGCAGAACAGATTCCATCAGGTACGCTCTAGAACAAACCTTAAGGAGGACAGATATAGCATAAACAATACATGGCCCTAAGCAGAAAAGCTTCCATCAGGTACGCTATAGAACAAAATTTAAGGAGGACAGGTATAGCATAAACAACACATGGCCCTAAGCAGAATAGCTTCCATCAGGTACGTTCAAGAACAAAACAACTTAAGTAGGAAAGATACAGCATAAATAACGCATGGCCATAGGCAGAATAGCTTCCATCAGGTACGCTCTAAAACAAAACTAAAGGAGGACAGATACAGCATCAACAACACATGGTCATCAGCAGAACAGCTTCCATCAGGTACGCTCTAGAATAAAACTAAAGGAGGACAGATATAGCATAAACAACACATGGCCATAAGCAGAACAGCTTCCATCGGGTACGCTCTAGAACAAAACTTAAGGAGGACAGATATAGCATAAAAACCACATGGCCCTAAGCAGAACAGCTTCCATCAGGTACTCTCTAGAACAAAACTTGAGGAGGACAGATATAGCATAAACAACACATGGCCATAAGCAGAATAGCTTCCATCAGGTACGCTCTAGAACAAAACTTAAAGAGGACAGGTATAGCATAAACAACACATGGCCCTTAGCAGAATAGCTTCCATCAGGTACGTTCAAGAACAAAACAACTTAAGTAGGATAGATACAGCATAAATAAGTCATGGCCATAAGCAGAATAGCTTCCATTAGGTACGCTCTAGAACAAAACTAAAGGAGGACAGATACAGCATAAACAACACATGGCCATAAGCAGAAAAGCTTCCATCAGGTACGCTCTAGAACAAAACAACTTAAGTAGGATAGATACAGCATAAATAACGCATGGCCATAAGCAGAATAGCTTCCATCAGGTACGCTCTAGAACAAAACTTAAGGAGGACAGATATAGCATCAACAACACATGGCAATAAGCAGAACAGCTTTCATCAAGTACGCTCTAGAACAAGACTTAAGGAGGACAGATACAGCATCAACAACACATGGCCATAAGCAGAACAGCTTCCATCAGGTACGCTCTAGAACAAAACTAAAGGAGGACAGATACAGCATAAACAACACATGGCCATAAGCAGTACAGCTTCCATCAGGTACGCTCTAGAACAAAACTTAAGGAGGACAGATATAGCATAAACAACACATGGCCATAAGCAGAATAGCTTCCATCAGGTACTATCTAGAACAAAACTTAAGGAGGACAGATATAGCATAAACAACACATGGCCATAAGCAGAATAGCTTCCATCGGGTACGCTCTAGAACAAACCTTAAGGAGGACAGATATAGCATAAACAACACATGGCCCTAAGCAGAATAGCTTCCATCAGGTACGCTCTAGAACAAAACTAAAGGAGGCCAGGTATAGCATAAACAACACATGGCCCTAAGCAGAATAGCTTCCATCAGGTACGTTCAAGAACAAAACAACTTAAGTAGGATAGATACAGCATAAATAACGCATGGCCATAAGCAGAATAGTTTCCATCAGGTACGCTCTAGAACAAAACTTAAGGACAGATATATAGCATAAACAACACATGGCCCTAAGCAGAATAGCTTCCATCAGGTACGTTCAAGAACAAAACTTGAGGAGGACAGATATAGCTTAAACACCACATGGTCATAAGCAGAACAGCTTACCCTTGCATTAGAGAGCTGTAACCCTGGTTATTTGGTACAATTATATATTATATTGATTGAAAACCAAAATACCACAATATTTATAGTGCTTTCACTTAAAGAATGGTAGGAAATCTTCCGTAAACCCTGAACTCATCCTCAACTTCGGTAAAAATTGGTGTTGTGCATCTTTCATCGATTTATTTTTCCTTGCCATGGCGATTGTTTGTCGTCTTTGACTAATGGTTTTTTATAACGTCCTTTGTATCTTATCTTTTTAAACATCGCAACCTCAAAGCTTCGGCAGCTTCAAATTCTAGTTGTACACGAATATGTGATGCCAGCAACATAAGGATTCCACAAGAGACAACCAAACAGCTAAACAATAAAACAATATTTGAAAATTACATGTATCATGTTATTGTCCGCTCGGATCAGTTTAGTTACTCATGATGAAGGTATTGTGATTAATAAACTTCCATTGGGACAATAGTATTTACTTCAACATTGGTTATATCCTCGCCTGCGACTCGACTATTATCATTTTTCAGTCAATACTACTGTTTCTTGTGTAGTCTATATATCACATTAATAATGCATACCCTTTTCGTAAGAAAGAGGTATCAGTACTATACCTATGGTCAGAACTCGAAAATCCATTCTTAGTATAACTAGTCAAGATAAGCAAAATTGAGGGAATCGTAGTAATTCTAGAAGGAGTAAGCCGGGTGCGACGACAGGGTGAGCGTCACCTGCAATGCATGCATCTCCCGTCATGCGAACCCATACTAATTCAGCCAAAACGTCAAAATAGCAAATATGATTCAATCAGGAAGTTGAGACGACTTTCTGGTGTTTCAAGATCTAAGTCCGCAAAAATGTAGCTTGCGAGGTGATACACAATTTTGATTTTAAAATCTCTAAAACCGTGTCATTGCTATGATACAGGTATTTTAAGTCTGACATTCATACTACAACTTTTTTAGTTAAACATACTGCTCGTTGTTTCAAAAATCGTGAAAATGTTTGGCTTTAACCACGTGTATGGGACTTCATGCGAGTATCTAAAGTGGAGTTATATTTGCCTAGAGAACCAACACAAATAGTTAACTGGCAGCTCGCATTACTCAATCAGTAATTTAAATAGCGACTGTGTGTATAAATGTTCATCTTTTCTTGTTGGTCCGTACAGCAGCTGTTATTAAAAATTTTATTTGACACGTATTATCCTCTATATTTCGTTTCATTCCCCTTTTATCCTCGACTATTTATCATATGAATTAAATGAGATTTAGAGTTTACGTCAATGAGATAACAACCCAACGACACGAATAACCATACGACAAACACATTATCGTTAACACTATAGTTTTACAAGTTTACACTTCAACAAGATATAAATGCACATACTTTAAAAAATTAGAGTGAGCACTGTATAATAACGTGTTCTTTTATTTCAGATGATGTCCATGACAATACATGTGCAGAAAATACTTCGAATAAAGCTCAAGACCGGTTTCTTATTTGTGGCAAATGCGAGATAACTCTGAACTACAACACAACAATAAAGTACAACGTAATTTGTGTTCATACAATTTTTTAGTTACAAATATTTGTTTAAGACACAGGTTATATGTACTTTTTTCATTTTAAGAGTTAGTTTTCTATCTAATTGCTAATTTCAATCTCATCAAAGTTAAAGACTTGACGATTCCGTGAGATTGTCTTTTTGTGAATAGTTCTGATGATTAGAAACGACTGATAGACTAAGTGAGTTTTATGTGCATATTCTTCATTATTCGGTCCAAGACATGTTTGGTTATCAAAGACTTTCATGAAGTATCATCTCAGCCGACGATTGGAGCCAATCTAATGTTGTCCAAAGGTGTGATTAGATAAAGGACACAAGTAAAAGCGTCTTTCTTTTGAAAAAAAAAATGTGTAATCGTCTTTTTATTCACAGGAGATAATTGTCTTGTGCATTCAATTCCTTTCGTACTTTTCATGAGACAAACACGACCATGGTTGATTCAGGTTTGGTTTTAATGCTGTCATCAGAATATTTAATATTGTTTAAATTGTCACCTGGTTTTAGTCAGTTAGGACTTGCGCACAACTAACCGTTAATGTTTCTCGTTTTCAAATGTATTTGTTTTTTATCTGAATCGCTGCCTACGTTTGTTCTGCATGTGGAATTTTGTAGAAGACGTCACCAAACTTTCCGGAACGTCGAAAACCAATTTTCCTGCAAACTATGAGGCCAATTTGCGTACCAAATTTTAATCACACCTTCGTGTCTCGAGTGTTTTGTTAGTTGTTTTGTGCTTTGTATCAATGTATAAATGAATCAAGCCCTTTTCAACTGATTTTTATAGTTTGTTCTTATGTTGTGCTGTAACACCAATGTCGCAGGTTATGGGAGGTTTTGGTGCACGTAAACATGTCTAACCCCGCCACATTCTTTATGTGCCTGACTTGAGTCCGGAGCCTGTAATTTACTGGTTGTCATATTTGAAATTTGTGTTTCATTTTGTACTTAAATCATGCCGTTGGTTTTCTCGCTTTACATTTTTTCATATCGGAGCCGTTTTATATATAGCTTGCTATGCGGTACGAGTTTTCCTCACGGTTGAAGGCCGCACGGTGACATTTTGTTGCTAACATCTACGTGATTGGTCTCTGGTGGATAGATGTCTCATTGGCAATCATACCACATCTTCTTATTTTATATAACGCATACTTTTATTTATTTATTTCACAATGTAGTGAGAGTCAAATCATTTGTCATTTCAAAATATTGGAATAATGACAATACAAAAATTGCTTAATCAATTTGGGAAAGTCTTTCATTTTTGACAGGGCATTCGAAATTTCAATCCAATTTTAAGGTAAATGAAATTGGTAGCGTTTAAATTCAATTTTCCTCTATTGTGCATTTAGGAGTGCTTTAAAATATAATGAATCGACTAAAAGATTGCCATGATGTACATTGTAGCCTCCTTTCGACTACTCTTATGGCGCACAATAACATATACATGTAAATTAAGATATTAACTCTCACAACGTAAAATAAAATAATGTAGATTAAGATATTAACTCTCATGGCGTTAAAAAAACACACCTGTAGTTTAAGATATTAACTCTCATGGCGTACAATAACATACATGCAATTTAAGATATTAACTCTCATGGCGACCAATAACATACATGTCGTTTAAGATATCAACTCTCATGGCGTACAATACCATACATGTAATTTAAGATATCAACTCTCATGGCGTACAATAACATACATGTAATTTAAGATATTAACTCTCATGGCGACCAATAACATACATGTTGTTTAATATATTTAACAGTATAGTGTAGAAAAATATAAACTAACCATTTTAACCCAGTTGAAGTATCAAATTCTTATCGAGTCTTGATTTAACATGTATGCGATTCGTTTAGTATCCTACAATCTGGAGGGTGCAATTCGTTTGCCTTTGCACTTTTGATTTCATTACATTGCACTGCAAAATAGCTGTTTATATTTTGTGTGCTTTATTTACAAAGACCGCTATTTCTTTTATAATTAACCACCATTGTTGACTCTTTGTAAAAGTTACTTTCAGACAAGTCACCATAAATGTATCTAATTTCTTTTCTAAATTATCTGCTAATAAAGTTCCGTTTTCTGAATAACCCAAAAATATGTTGTTAAAACACTCTATTCGGTTGTCACCTGATATCTTTACGCTTAAACATGCATCTAATCGAGCATTCTCTATCTTATCTGTAGGGTGTTGTTGAGACCCTGATAAAATGACAACTTTTTCTAAATTTTGCGGTTCATCAAATAAAACATGAACTGTGTCATCAACAACAGGGGCAGATTGAGCCCAAAAGTATCCATCGATTTTAGAGTATGCTAAATCTGGCAAAAAGTCTGGTGAAATTTTCAACGTCGTAAGAACTTTAGCAGGTGGGTTATCCCCATGTAAGGTCTTTTTAATGTCATCGAAAAATTTGTCCTTTAAAGGTTGTATTTTACCTGGCAATGAAGAATGAAATCCAACGTGTTGAAAAAGTGTCGGGCGTCTTATTATGCGGCTTCCTTGTAAATTCAAAATGTTGAAATATAAAAATGTATAGTCAACAGGTTGTTCTTCATAAAAAAGCAGTACCGTTTTAGCAAGTTTTTCTAAATATTTTGAATGGTAAACTTTACCAATGAAGCCTAATTCCGAAAATTCTAAACAGGTCCAGTCTGTCTTTTGTGCTTCAATAAACTCTTTTATAACATTTAGATATCCGGGCACAGTAAAAATGTCATCTTCCATCTGCATGTAATATTTTGATAGCTCTTTGCTATACAGCCATAAAAAGGCATAGTCGACATTTTGTTTTGACCGCCATTTTCTTTTTGCTATACTATCGTTGTATGTATGGTGCAGATTGTCTAACGACGGGTAAAACTCTGTTGGTGCTTCTATTATCTGTAAAGTTCCATCTAGCACTATTTTTGAATATCTTTGTTCAATTATGTTTGCCATTTCATATTTCCATGTTGCATTGAAATCTGCTAAAAAGATGACAATAAAAATGTTCGGTATATTTTCTTTATAAGTGCAGTTTAAAAGTGAATCCAGTGTTTCCAAAAAATAGTTTGAATGTTGTCGTCGGACTGTAGGAATGCCTATTGTCAGAAATCCTGTAAAACATATTTTAATCTCAGTTTATAAACGTACGTTCTGGCAATAAAACAGCTACTAATGTAAATTCATAGAAATAAAATTGATCTAGAACTGCTGCATTACATCTTAATAAAATTGTCATGATTTTGACGTCTTTTACATATTGGTCTACAATTCAGGGTTTTTATTTTTTTCTTCTAAATTCCATAGTTATATTTATGTCAACATTGAATTAACCTTTACACCGAAGTACCCAGTACACCAACTTTTTTAATCATTTTTTTTCTTGTAATGTACTTCGGTATATAAGTAATGTTGACTTTTGCCAATCCTGATCTACTTTTAAGACAAACTTAAGGGACGACCATTTTATATTCTGGGGGCCAGGAGGATTTTTTTTCTTTCGGATTGATCATTTATTTTCATCTGTTGCTAAATATCACAATAAGATGTGGTATAATTGCCAATGAGACAACTCTCCACAAGAGACCCAATGACACAGAAATTAACAAGTATAGGTCACCCTACGCGTACGGCCTTCAACAATGAGTAAAACCCATACCGCATAGTCAGCTATAAAAGGCCCCGAAATGACAAATGTAAAACAATTCAAACGAGAAAACTAACGGCCTAATTTATGTACAAAATAATGAACGAAAAACAAATATGATACACAGAAACAAACGACAACCACTGAATTACAGGCTCCTGACTTGGGACAGGCACATACAGAATGTGGCGGGGTTAAACATGTTAGCGGGCGCCCAACTCTCCCCCTAACCTGGGACAGTGGTGTAACAGTACAATATAAGAACAAACTATAAAAATCAGTTGAAAAAGGCTTAACTTATTAGATGGATACAAACAGAAATACATATAACAAAAACACAGAGTGGACGTGGCAGGGTACTTGTACATCCCCACAACAAAAAGACTCTAAGTACAGATCTGAGAGTACTCGCAGTTACTGGCAGCTAGTTCAAAGCCAATAACAACTAATAAAAAAAACATGCATCTAATACTAAAATCTAAATGTTTCAAAGTCGATTTTGAGGCAAATACGAAGGACGTTCATTTTGACTATGAAAACAAGTTGTAAGACAAGAAGAGTTAACAAATATTGTAAATGATATTTACGCTGATTCGAATTATCAATCTTGAACATCATGGCTTTTCTTCTCCAGTCTGGTGATAATGGTGGCTGTAAAAGAAGGAACGATATATAATAAGAAAAGAGAATGAATACTTTGAATTTTTCTGTTGTAGATGGAAGCTGTAAAACGCTAAAAAAACTTTGTCATTTGATTACAAACAAAACAAAGAAAATCGAGTCTGATTTCCTCACTAGCTATTGGTTACGTTCACCTATAGTAAAAATTATTTTTTTATAATTAGTTTGCTCAATCTGCCCAAAAAAAAATGTTTTGATATAATATGATACAACACAGATCAGATCGTATTAAATGAAGACATACTGTATGTATTTGATATTTATATGAATACCATGAGCACTGCAATATTATGAGGATAACATACATAGCCAGGAAGCAACTAATATTGGTACGATGTCGTATGCATCTGATATTTATCATATACTAAAAATCGCGTATGTAAAAACGAGTAAATATATTCTCTTCGTCTGTGAAACAAACATGTAAAATCTCTATAAATATGGCAAAACATTTTCAGGATAAATAAAGGAAACAGTAGTATACCGGTGTTCAAAAGTCGACTGAGAGAAAACAAATCCGGGTTATAAACTAAAACCGAGGGAAACACATCAACTATGAGAGGAAAACAAAGGAACAAAAGGAACACCGAAGTGCAACAAAAACAAACGCCAACACACATAGAAACGAACTATTTGATAACAACTTCCATATTCCTGACTTGGTAAAGGACATTTTAAGAAAAAATGGTGGGTTGAACCTGGTTTCATGGCATGCCAAACCTCCCGCTTTATGACAATGTTTAAAAATAACGTTAAAACACTACGTAACAGAAATACAGCACAAACACACGCAACTCGGAACATTTATAACAGAGAAACGCACAAACAAATAATGTAATAGTCGACACAACATGCAAACCACAGAACAACAACGAACATATTCCATACACGAAAAACACCACAGGATATCAAAAATAGTGACGCGCTTACGTAACTAACATGCAATCTCGAACTTTATACAATTATTTTCACAATATTCGTCCAAACAATTTTCCTGACAATGACGGTATGGAAAGGCAATTTTATAATTATTTGGACTACAAACGATAAGACATAACAGATTATCCAACCGAAACCATAACAGAAACATCAAAATAAATCCATTAATGTTGGATGTACAAAACACCGAGACACGCCGCACAGCAATGCAAATTCACATTCAGTATAACAGTCATATTCTGGAATATGACAATGATGGTATTGAAAGTCAATTTTATAATTATTTGGACAACAAACGATACGACATAACACATTATTCAACCGAAACTATAACAAAAACATCAAAAATAAATACATGAATGTTGGATGTACAAAATACCGCGACACGTCGTATAGCAATGTAAATTCACTCTCGGTATAACAGTCATATTCGGGAATAGGTCACGTTCGGTACTTAGCAGACAGACGACATAGATGTTAAACCACAATCTAAGATGTGGCAAAAATGTCATTAGTTAGTTTAGACACAGACACATCGTATAGATCAACCAATTCGTGATGGTGTCCATAAAATTTACGGAGTGTCACTTTTAATCTTTCCTCCTCATAACTCTGTTGGAGCAGTTTCTGCGTAAGGAGCACACGCTTGTATATGAAGTCAGTATAGTGTGAACATGCACGAGCATAACGTATCAATTGAGATATGTACACACCATACGACGGAGCAGAGGGTATGTTACTGTCGAGAAATGGGAAATTGATAATTGGGAAGTTGAAATCATTCCGTTTGTCATAGATTTTAGTGTGAAGTCGTCCATCTGTGTCAATATTGAGGAAAAGATCAAGGTATGAAGCAGACCGTCTTGTATCAGTATCATCCTAAATTTCAAGTGCACTGGGATATATGAGATGCAAGTACTGACTGAAATATGGGTTATTCAGTGATAGGACATCATCAATATATCTGAAAGTAAAATTAAAGAACTTTGCAAGGTGCTTTTTCTTGTTTAATGGTGTTTAATGGTGAAGTCGATCTTTCAATTGAGCATTGGGAATAGTAGTGTAAAGCGTAGAAAAATCAAAGGTCTTAATGTTGCTGCAAAATTGCAGAGATTGTGATCTGAGAATTGGCAGTAGATCTTTAGATTTTTTTGAGAATCCAAAAGAGAAGAAGGAAAATGTTGCAAAGAAAATCAACATTGGCTATATATTCGGGACTTGAAAAAAAATTATAGGATGAATTTTGTATATAGGCAGGGCTTCGTATCGAACACATTAATATCTAGGAAAACTTAATTTTTATCAACTACAGGACAAACACGAGATGTACTTATTTACACCAAGATGTCGTTATAGGAAATTGGATACCCTGCATTTATCATGCTTTTCAATAGCATATGGTCAAATCGCTGAAAGACCCCTCCTAAATTTATTGAAAACTATCATTCTGCATTGACAATAAAATCTTGATGTAAATTAAATACACCCATTCGGACTAAACGCCCTCAAGATGTATCGAATACATGCACATTTCAATACAACGTTTGCAAATTTATACCATGAAAACAAGAACAGAGATTGCTAATCTGGAGAGCGCCATTAACGTGTTTTTAATGTGTTAACATAACTTTTTCTAACTGATAAATGACCCTATATCTAGTAGAAATAATCGATTGAGAAGGAATGTGACGGCAAAGTGTATTACCTGGACTGGACTGGACTGGATTCTTGGACTGGACTGGACTGGACTCTCACATGTTTTTTTTTTATAACATGCACTTATTTTTTATTTGATTATATGTTATCTTATTGCTTATTACAGCTGTACTTTATACTTTTTTTTATCAATAATTATTTTTAATTTATAATCTTGCCTGTCAATAGAAGTTGTATTAATGACATTCGACCTTAGAACAGATGTTTTATATCTATTTAGGTACAAATTGGAATGTCAGCATCAATTTCATTGTATAAAGCAGATAGAAGGACAGATAAATTATCCTGTAGTGTGCATTGTTATGTGTATAATACATTTATCACCTTATTTTTTATTTCTGAAATTTATTATTGTGAACTTTGTTTCACATGAAAATAAAAATACAAATATTTTTATTCCATTTAACGGCCCATTACAATCTGTAACTTAATAGATATATTAAAAAAAATAAACATGCGAGAGTCCAGTCCAGTCTATAGTCCAGTCCAGTCTATAGTCCAGTCTATAGTCCAGTCCAATCCAGTCTAGTCCAGTCCAGGTAACACACTTTGCCTGATACTTTTATGAAGTGTTTTTGACATTGTTTTCTTCAATGTTTCTTCCAGTTAACGAAAATATGTCAAAGACAACGAAAAGTTGCGCAAGTTAGTAACAAATATCCTAGTCTCGTATATTTGAGATTACTAAAATTGATTTTGTGAAACCTTTTAAAACAAAGTAATACAATAATTCTTTTTTAAAAACATATTTATGTAAACAAATACGTATACAATATTCTCAAAATCGTCCTTTACCCTGAAAGTGTTTATCTCGGGTGTCTATCGTCATAACACGCCAAATTTGTTTGATTACCTTTAAAAATCTTCTTATATGTAAATAAACAATGGATATAATCATGCAGTTTTTGTCAATATAAGAGGCGTAACATATATTTTCGATTCTGAATTGTGCGGAGTACATGGGCTCTGAGATGAAGAACAGCAATACAAGCACCGTTCCTTTGCTTTTGGTTTTTTATAGTGCATGTAGAGATTGTGTTATAAATACACAATCACTGTAATAAAAAATATGAAAAAAATGTAGGAATGTAGAATATTAGAACTTGCAAGATCCATGCTATAAGCATGAATTGTTTCGACCAATACAAGTTTGTTCGGAAGCATCTCTGTCTCGGGTACAGTTCAAGCAAACAGAAGCAGTTTCAGTTACCATGCATTTGTTATGGTGTTTATTTCGTATCACTTTCTATAAGTTAAACAATTAACCATACCAGGCTGAGTACTTGTCTTGCAGTGATCTCGTCTCTAATATTTTGAGAAATATTCAAAACTGAAAAATAATGTAAATTATATAACTGGATAGCAATTCTCTTTATTCTAGCGTTTTCAGTATTTGTTGCCATGGAAATGCGCGGGAAAACGGGTTTGAATATGTTTTTACATCCATTACGATAGGAATTTGATATCTTACATATTATAAGTAACTAATTTTTTTTATGTCTTGTGAATACATAAATAGGTTCTGTATCTTATAGTTTACATCCCAAAGGCAAAATCAATTTTAGATGGATTGAAGATTTAAGAATTGATTTAATCCCTTAATTGCCTTTTTGAGAAATGTGTTGCTTGTATGTTATATTGATAGTATAATGCAAATATTAAAATGGCAACACGTTTACATGTCAGTTTTTTCAAAACTAAATGAACCATTATTGGGGTGAACGGTTAAATAATCACCTTGGAAATGAGACATGCCAATGCTTATCATTGTGACAACTGGATACTAAATATATTTGCCTTGTCATACGTGGATTCCTACAGTATGAATGTAAGGAGTAAAACTGACCACCAAAAAGGCATCCAACAGATTAAACTACTCAGTAGGGAACAAATCCTGCTTGAAAACAAAAATGACAAAAATGATGTTTTTTTGCTGTGCATCTACTGATTTTTTGTCATGGATGGATACGCCATATCCTTTATGTTTTCTATTAAAATCATTATATATTCTTTAACATGTTTAAGGTCATATTTAACCTTACTGTGCTACTGCTTCTAGTCTGATACATCGCATACAATGTTAGTTGAAATATAATATACACTTATTGACTTGTTATGAGGGTAATAGCAAGTATGTTGTCCTGAGATACCAACTATTGTTAGAGGCGAAGTGACCATTTCTAAACCTTACAACTGGCGTATTCTTATAGACGAAGGTTACCTATTTACAATGAAGTATAATTAAGATATGTGTTCAGATTTCAAGATGTTATTCATAACCTCAGACACATACAGGTGTACCAGAGGACAATATAATTACAAACATAAAATAACACATACCACATCAGTGATGAGATCAACTCCAAACATTTTACTCGTAGTCACTATGCTATCTGTTATATTTATACTAAAAGCGACGTATTTTTAGAATTCGATATTCTAATAAAGACTGCGACAAAGTATGGTTTATTTTCATTACTAAATAGAGAAGAAAACTTAAAAAGACGACGAATGACTTACCATGGCGACAACTGAATGCAATAAATGCAACAACAGCTCACCGTGATTCCGGGGCATTTAATTTAAGTGAGCTTGACCAAGATGGACGACAACATTGTGATAGGTACACATGTACTTACATTGATCAATATACATGTGTACTGCTAAAAAGATTTTTGAATAAGATTTACTACAAAACAACCATCCACAAAAGATGAAAAATGTTAAAGTCAATTATATTTTCACATCTTCACATAACAGCTTGCTTGCTAAACGTCCTAATATAAAAAAAGTAGACCATGAGATGTTAATAATGGGGAAACTAATATAACATGTATTTAAGTGTACCTAAAACTATGTGGTAAAAAATCAAACTTACAAGGTTGTCTCCTTAATATAAGAAGAATCGGCAGAATCGCTGAAATAGCAGAAATGACAACGAATACTCGCACTATCCCAACTGGTCGAATCATCTTTCCAAATCGATATCAACAACATCTGGTTTTGATCATGTATGAATTATAAGCTTTTATACACAAACTACTGTGTTAAAAAATTCATTGCATTCATATGTTAATATATGTTTGCCGTTATTATTAAGTGAACGCTTGTCACCATAATATCAATGTTATTATTTGTCTATTAAAAGCTTTTCTAAAAGAAAATTTTATACAAAATTCATCTACTCTGAATTAACACATCATTAGGTAAAGACGCGCTAGTACAAATACCCATCGGCAACACTACAGGGTAACTTTATTTGATGACCGCTAGTTGATGACCTACAATTTTCAATTTATACGCATGTTTGATTTTTCACACAGTCAGAAACTGTTATGCTATAGTTCCGTACGATTTAATTTTTGTTGTACCGTATTCTCAAAACAACGAAGCAAATAATAAACAAACAACCAAACACAATGATCAGATGCAGTAAATATCTAATATAAATCTAAGTCAAGGTTATTCTAGTTGTACCTTTTATTCATATATCCTACAGATTTCTGATTTTTTTTTGCAAGATGTTATTTCTGACCGAGACAGATCTCAAAATGAAACAGTAGTATTAAAGCTATGTATGCTCGTTCTAAAACTTTCAATGACCAAATGATAAATGATAATAGTTTAATTCGAAAGTACACCTTCACATAACTACTTTTCAAAGTCACTTTATGTGACTAAATGTGTTGTTGGAGATTGATATATTTATAGTCGGGTTTACATATTTTGCAATAAATGTAAAATATTTAAGGGTAGCCGTGCTTCATATACTGTCCCAGCTAAGGAGGGTTATGCACTCACTAACATATTGAACCGTCTATATTTCAATTCTTTTCTATTAGATGACGGTTCTCTGTCTGTTTGAGGATACAATGTTTAACATTGCATTGTTGCAATAATAAGGGAGGCCTGTAACAATTCTTGCAGCGTAACGCTTAAGTTTTCCCAAAAAGTTCAGAATTCCCGACACCACATTTACCCCATACTTCGCAACATTATACTTAAATTATGGATTTATATAGTTGAACGAGTGGGTTTATATTTGAATTAACGTAGTAGACCTTAATGTTTTGATATGACAGTTAAAATAATTAAAACACGATGGTTTCATTTACAATAACCACTTATAGTAATTTAATGTTTATAAGGTATATATTCTATTAAATTTCTTGGTTATCTGGTAGAAATAAAAAGTTTTCTGAGCGTTGGCTATTTGTAAAATATATTTGTTTTTATTAAAGACATTTCAGATATGTTATAGAATAAAACAAGTCATCAAAAATACAAATAATTTGCTACCCCAGACGCACGTTTCGTCTAAATAAGACTCTGCAGTGGCTCGGTACTTATGCATCCCGCCAATGTGTTGTTGTGCTGTGGTCATTTTTTGTATTCTTGTCTTTCATTTTTGCTTATGTGCTTTATCTATATTCAATTTTGTTTTTCTTTGTTGACATATTTGTTTGTTTTTATAGTGATTAAGATTATAACACAATGTTGACTGCTGTACCCCTATTTTTGACATTTTTACCTATTATGTCTGTTTGTTTTGTTCACACATTGTTTTCAATATAATGGAATTCATGCGACTGTCATACAAGTGAGAGGTTTAGCTAGCTATAAAACCAGGTTTAATCCACCATTTTCTACACAAGGAAATGTCTGTACCAAGTCAGGAATATAACAGTTGTTTTCCATTCGTTTGATGTGTTTGAGCTTTTGATTTTGCCATTTTAAAGGGACTTTCCGATTTGTTCGGTATTTTTATGCCCTACCTAGGGGCATTATGTTTTTCGGTCTATGCGTCCGTTCGTCCCGCTTCACGTTAAAGTCTTTGGTCAAGGTAGTTTTTGATGAAGTTGAAGTCCAATCAACTTGAAACTTAGTACACATGATCTTTCTAATTTTAATGCAAAATTACAGTTTTGACCCCAATTTCACGGTCCAGTGAACATAGAAAATGATAGTGCAAGTGGAGTCTGTGTACTATGGACACATTCTTGTTGTTATTTTACCTTTTTTTAATCATAATATAGTAGGAAGGCTAATCAAAACAAGTTTTTTGATTGATTGATTTTGGTATCTAACATATCTTTATTCTCATAAAGCCAATGCATAACATCAGTACAGAGATAACAACAACAACAACTATTTACAATATATACAAAACAAGAGAGAGAAGTTACAAAAGTCACTAGCCAGGAGGACAAAAACAAGTATTAATATCTTTTATAAATAATGAACAAAGCTTCTTCAGGACTTGTTTTCGTGTACTCGACAGAAGTTCAGAGAATTTGACTGTATTATGACGTTTTACAAAACATGAGGTTTAATACGATCGAAAAAAATACATTCGAATATATAATGATATTCGTCTCCAATTTGTCGATTGTTACATGGGAGGCAAAAACGTTTTTTTCTTGATACGTTTTGCCACCTTCCTGTTCAATTGGCAATTTGTTATTAGTCGTGTGAAATCGACAGAGAACAATAGAATCTTTAAATTCCAAAATATTAAAATATTCCTCAAATTCCCAGTTTTTCTTTAAAATTTTGTGGTTAATACCATTTGACGAATTTTGGATAAGCGAATTCCAATTCTGAAGAAACTGGTCTAACAATCTTTGCTTTATAACAGTTTTGACAAATTATTATAAAGGAAATTTTGTGTTTTCCATATGTATGATTTTTGAAATATTTTTTGAACGAACAGAATCCAGTTAGTCACTAATCCTTAGTGTTGACAGGCTAGTGATACAGTATAGATAAACTAATTAGACCACTCGGTCACCAAGGCTGGGTTCAAACTCACAACCTCAGTGTTGACAGGCTAGTGATACAGTAGATAAACTACTTAGACCACTCGTCCACAGAGGCTGGGTTCAAACTCACAACCTCAGTGTTGACAGGCTAGTGATACAGTAGATAAACTATTTAGACCACTCGGCCACCGAGGCAGGGTTCGAACTCACAACCTCAGTGTTGACAGGCTAATGATACAGAAGATAAACTACTTAGACCACTTGGCCACCAAGGCTGGGTTCAAACTCACAACTTCAGTGTTGACAGGCTAGTGATACAGTAGATAAACTATTTAGACCACTCGGCCACCGAGGCAGGGTTCGAACTCACAACCTCAGTGTTGACAGGCTAATGATACAGTAGATAAACTACTTAGACCACTCGTCCACGGAGGCTGGGTTCAAACTCACAACCTCAGTGTTGACAGGCTAGTGATACAGTAGATACATTATTTAGACTACTCGTCCATGGAGGCTGGGTTCAAACTCACAACCTCAGTGTTGACAGGCTAGTGATACAGTAGATAAATTATTTAGACTACTCGTCCACGGAGGCTGGGTTCAAACTCACAACCTCAGTGTTGACAGGCTAGTGATACAGTAGATACATTACTTAGACTACTCGTCCACGGAGGTTGGGTTCAAACTCACAACCTCAGTGTTGACAGGCTAGTGATACAGTAGATAAACTATTTAGACCACTCGGCCACCGAGGCAGGGTTTAAACTCACAACCTCAGTGTTGACAGGCTAGTGATACAGTAGATAAACTATTTAGACCACTCGGCCACCAAGGCTGGGTTCGAATTCACAACCTCAGTGTTGACAGGCTAGTGATACAGTAGATAAACTTATTACACCACACGGCCTGCGAAGCACCAAATACGAAGTTGAAAAGCATTAAGCCGAACATCCCGAAAACAAGTCTGGATTTCTGCTAAAATAATATCAGCATAAAAACGGAAACAAAATGTGAAGTCATGGCATGTGTTATAGGAATTTAAACATTCCGTGTTTTATGATGAGTTTTTATTTTGATCAATATATAAAATAGGAAGTAAACAGTGACACTACGAGTGAACAATATGTTTTAATAAAATTTAGAATGGAAACGGGGAGTGTGTCAAACAGACAACAACCCGATCAAAGAGCAAAAAACAGCCGAAGGCCACCAAGCGGTCTTCAACACATCGAGAAAATCCCACACCCGAAGGCGGGCTTCATACATGCAGCATGGTTTATAACAGGGGCCACAGATAGGGGGATAGTACTATAAAAGTTTATATTTCCTTGATCATTTTTACCAATAAATAGAGAAGGGTGATCAAACAGTTTCTAACGATATATGCGGACTTACATATGACCATCCCAAGTTTGTTAGCTCTTCTGTCGGGTTAAGAAGAACATTTCAGTATAAGTAAATATGTTTGGTGTCGGTTAAATTTATAAAATATAATTCTAACATACCTGGATTTTTGGTCAGTGTTAAAACTTTCAGAAAAATTATGATAAATCCCGTCATTACAACTATAAATCGATGTCTTTTACCAAGTCGTATCATCTTTTTCTTCACTCAGTCTGAAAAAAGATATTTTCCTACACTCAAAATTATATCCTTACTATACGCTTCGTGAAAATCGTCTTGCCATTGTACTTGCCATTATCGTATTACTTGCAGAGAAACGGTATCAACTTACACTTTGATAAAATAAACCGAACAAATGTATAGAAACGTAATGATTGTTAAATTTATAGGGTCAAAATCAAATGTCATGGATAATTTAAACAGAATATGAAATTCTTCAGGAAATCTTAAGTTTGCATGTACACACGCTATATAGGTTATACCACAGTCCAATAAAAGGATGTCGTAACCAATACTTTTCATCTATCATTGCCGTCGTATTTATTTACCCTTACGAAATAGAGATATTATAAAATAAAAGTCCATTAAAACCTCATGCCATAGAATTGTAGTTTTACTGTTTGTGAAGTCTGACGCTGTTTTATTTAGTTAACATAATCGTATTGTTACAGTAATTTAATCAAAGCATCATGGACGTTGTGATCCAGCCAATTTCGTAGCTAGTCTGACATTTTTTCTGACCCTTCTTTCAATATTTCTTTTGTTATTTTCATTTCCATAATCTCACTGTAAAATTTCTATTCTATTGCCCAAAGATGGAGAATTTTGCAATATTGATGCAAATTATTTTGGTATTTCAATTGAAGACACTGTCAGATTTTTTAACATCTTCCTTTTTTAGAAACATTTGAAATTCAATGATTTTGACAGGAATATTAAAGGAAATCTTCAAACATGTAGCATATTTTTTATATGCCATTAATAATAATTGGCTTAATAATTTCCTAAAGACGCATTAAAAATGCACTTTCTCAACAACAACAAAAATGAATAACTATTTTTTTTTTTATCTAAATTGGTGTTCATTCTCCATCAAGGAAAAAATACATTTCCTGTATTCAAATATACATGTACAAAAACCTAATGCTGAATTAAATTCCAATTAATATTAAATAGCAATATAATAGGGAATATACAAATAAATTTATTGCAGAAAATGCTCAGGTAAGAGTTATGCAAATGTGTTTATTGTTTCAACAAATTACTGATAACTGTAACTTAAATAGACCTTAATTATTAACTTATGTCAGATGATTATGACACTGATTCTACAAGTGAAATAAAATCTGATTGCATTTTTTATACACTATATTTTGTTTTTTGTCTTTTCTTTGAAAAGAAACCCACATCTTATTAATCAGTCAGCTTTGACACAAAATTAACAGAATAATTTTATGTAGTGTTGATCAAAAATAAATAAAAGGTACATTATTGAGGTCAAGATTTTGTATATTCAGTTATATGTGTAATAAATTGAATACACAAATTCTTGAACTCAATACCAGTATGATTATCAATTGTCATGATTTATTAACTGTGGTCAATTACAACTGCAGTTGAGTGGAGTTGAATCCAATTAATACTTACACCTTTGAGTGTAATTGTTTGAAAATAGTGACAGTTGTCTATCATACTGGTATTGTATCAATACTCTTAGTTGTCTAATGAAAGAATGGGAATAATAACATTTCAAAAAGTGTGGGAATCAACTCTGATATCAATACACATCTTGAACCAAATTTTATTCAATGGCTTACAGGAACATAAGATACTGATAAAACACTTTCATTATTCTTATCAACTGCTAAAATTACACACCATTATTTCATGATATGTCTTCAACTTAGAATTTTACACCATCTCCAAATCCGGAGTGATCACATAGATCCAGCATGGCTGAATCAAAAATGTTAACATTTTAATGAGGTAGTTAAATTTCCCCTGAATTTATTACACACCAGGACAATTTCGAAAAGGTGTTTCAATCGTATGATAACCACCCATTGTTATTACATTAAGGTGGTTTATTTCTGAACAGGTCTCCAAATGATATATGCCCGAATATAGCCGCAATTACGACAAGTTTTGAGGATTTATCAAAAAAATTTATCAGATGGACATTGTTATCCAAACCAAAGTTTTGTTGGAAGTTAAGCTATATATTGTCTGACTCGGACTTCATTTAAACTGAGTTTTACTGTGCGTATTGCTGTGTGTTTGTTTATTCTACAATAGCAAGAGGTATAGGGGGAGTGTTGAGATCTCACAAAACATGTTTAACCCCGCCGCATTTTTGCGCCTGTCCCAAGTCAAGAGCCTCTGGCCTTTGTTAGTCTTGTATGGTTTTTAATTTTAGTTAATTTATATATTTTGGAGTTTAGTGTGACATCTATTTTACTGAACTAGTACACATTTTTATTTATAGGGGCCGGCAGAGGCCCGCCTCCGGTGCGGGATTTTCTCGCTGTGTTGAAGACCCATTGGTGGCCATCGGCTGTTTTCTGCTCTTTGTTCGGGTTGTTGTCTCTTTGACAAATTCCCTATTTCCATTCTCAATTTTATCTTTCGGGTAGAAATTAATTCATTTTGGTTAACGACGTCCTTGAATGCAAAATTTTACAAAAAAAAAACATTTAAAACTTGCAAATTAGTATTATTATGACTTAAACAGCACGATGTAGCACTGAATAGACTTATATAGAAATTATGGAAACATGAAAATATAGATTCTTTCCAATTCAATTTCCAATAGAATTTGACAACTTTCAGATTTTGACCTCGTGATCCAAACAAATACACGGGAAAATGTATCGACCTCTTTTAAACGCAAATCTTGTTGTTTGCCGATCACAAGTATTTGTTTAAGTTATAAAACTCTTAATTCTTTCAAAATTTAATTTATTGTAATTTTAAATGAACAGAGTGATAATAAAAATAAAAATAAAATTGAGAATGTCTTCCCAAGCACCTTGATTACTTAGGAATTGCAATAAATAATGTCAATTTATGCCATTGTGGTAGTGGGATATCTAGAATTTTCAAATAGGACACCATATATCTAAATTAAAATATTATTGCACGAGCAATCTACTATTATTAATATTCTAAGAACATCTGGTTAATTTGAAAAAAGGTCTCTTACGGTGTATAAATAAATAGTTGAAACGTTATAAGGTTCTTTGTTATTTATTACTACAGTATATAAAAGTAAACTCACTTATGGAGCGAGTTCAATGGTTACATGGAACTTAGCATAAATACAAATAACAAAGCTACATCGGCCAGAGCCGTTGTCAGTAAAGTACGTAATCTTGTCAAGAAAACTATAAAGCCGAATCTTGAAATATAATATCAATATATATGGGTTTAAACACACTTCAAATACGTATTTATGCACAGCTCAGTGTCCAAGGTAAATTTATCCGACAAGTACAAAAGAAAACTCAACTCTGTTTATGTACGAGTAGCTCATTGTTGAAGACCGTAAGGTGACCTATAGTTGCTAACTTCTATGTCATTTGATCTCTGGTGGAAAGCTCTAATTGGCAATCATACCATGTCTTGTTATTTTTATATTAACCGCATTTACAGTAATTAGTAAGCAATCAAAACAGAAGTTCAACTTCACCAAGGATTTGTAGTAAGACTGTAGTAAGACTATACTAATCCTTTATTTCACCCACCGTGAATATGTATAGTAAGACTATACAAATCCTTGATTTCACCCATCGTGAATATGTATGAGTAAAATTACTCAATACGTAAAGGATAAAAAGCCTTTTAGTAAAAATTATTTGAAAGAGTGAAATAAATAAACTAAGTTTTCATATGAATTACAATTTCCAAAGAACATACCTATATATATAATCTGTATAAACTACACAATCACTCTGTAATAATAACCTGACGACGTGCTTACACCCCGCCGTGTTCAATATAGTGGGAAAATGCAAGCCTCTACAACCGATATTTTATGAGGTATAAAAAATGTGATGCATGTAATACCAGCGGATTTTACACGTATACTTTTTGATGTGACGTAGAGATCTGTACAATAAAAATAAATATTTCCTACACTCGCATGCATCATTATATAAACCATGGTGTCGTTAAATGTAAGTGGATATCCTGCATTTCTATCTAAAATATCATTTTGCTCAAATATCACGACTTCTATATTGCATAAACCATATTATCATGGAATAAATTGGATATACCTTTCGGACTAACGCCTGCATGAGTATATCTCATATGTCTATTATTCTCTAATCTTTCTCTCGTAAATATACGCATATATTATTGTACATGTACCAACAAAACATATGTAGATTAAATATAGCTTGTGACAAAATCAAAGAATTCTTCATGTGTTACGATATTTGTACAGATATTCTTGACTTTCAAATACTTTGCTTTGGGCGTTCCTGATGAAAAGAATCCATCTGAACGTTGGACGCATACAATTTATAAAGTGTTATTTTCATTTTTTACAAGAACGAATATTATACACTTTGATGATCCGGGGCCATGTCCACGAAGCTGTCTTAAGACTAGGAAGTGTCTTAGGATGGTTGAGGACACGTCTTAGTCCTAAGTCAGGTTAACGAAAGTCTCCTTAGATAAGATATGTCCTAAATTTGGTCCTAAAATTAGGATATTTATATAGGTGTCTTATGAGGTCGCAGGATAGTCCTAAAAGATACGATGTCCTAAGTCGAAATTAAAACAACAAATATGGCCTTCAATCAGTATTTGAAGAATTTAACTTTGTGTAGATACTATCCCATGCCTTCTCCAGAATATTATTCGTCGCCACATTTGATAGCTTACTGAAATATCCCCTATGCTTATTTACTTCGGCAAGCAGAATTTAATAATAATAATAATAATTTTCTTTATTTCAACAGGATAACATATTTAGTCGAAAGACAAGTTTACAATAAGGTCATGCATTATATATACACATACAGGGGCGTAGCTGCCCTAAAATAAAGTGCAAGCAAAAGTCTTGTATCGCCGAGCGGAGCGAGGCGAAAAATATTTGGGGACCTTTTTATGCAGAAAATGATCATTTTTCGGTCATTTTCCAGGTATGCCATGCTTATGAAATTCACATTACTCCTTATTAACATGGTTGTTTTCAAATATAAAATAAATTTTATAAAACGGGAAGATCAGTCGACAAGTCAACCGAAGCGTTTATCAATAGAAGGGCAATCAATGGACACATGACCAACCCGGGATCAGATAAGACACAAAAGAACAAACAAAAACATTCAATATTGAAAACTAAATACAGATAAAAAACACGAACCCCGAAAAAAAATGTGGCGACCTCCAGTGCTCCGGAAGGGTAAGCAGGTCCTGCTTCTTGCAAGACACCCGACCGTAGCGTTTCTCACTAAGGTCATTTTCGAATCAAAGGAGCCTGAGGTTTCTACGACAACGGTAGAAGGTCACTTGGGACACAGATACCCAAGGTGAATTAATAGTCTTTTGGACGAACGGACAATGGGAATACGAAATCAAACGGCGACTTTTAAATCTTGACTTATAAGTGAGGGATATAAATCTTAGATGTTTTCAAGGTTATTGTATTGAGCCTGTATTATTAAATGTTAATACTCATGTAAGACTTAAAGTAAAGTTAATATCCAAAGTCCATATATCTATTTTTTGCCAAGGCAAAAGATCGCAGAACTCTCTCGGTGTCGATATTCATTTCTCTGTGAACATGTATGAGCGCCAACGAAGATAGTCTGTCCTATACCATGGTTGAACGGAGATAAGTTTTCAGTCGCCGTAATGCACTAAATGACCGTTCAGTAGTTGATGTAGTTACTGGCATTGTAACTAAGATTGACACGATTGCAAACTATTGAAGGATATAGTTTCTTTTTAGTCACTGCTAGAGACGACATCAGAGATTTGGCCTACTCTATAACATCTGGACCCGACCAGCGTCTCTGCCATCTCTTTACCTCAGAGTTGAAGGTTTCTTGATTGTCCGTCAAGTCGTGTCTAAATGTTTCGTATATTTTGTCTATACACTCTGCTGTCAAAGATTTCAAACGTGCAGGTATTTAATTGAAATTAAGGTTCTGGCCTTGAAAACGATCAGAACTATCCAGTAAACGTCCTGTGAGTTCTTCAATGAAATAGTCAACAAAGGAGAAATACAAGGCTCGCTTCCAATATTGACTTGGAGTGTCAGCTGGATAGTTAGCCCGGTTGACCTGTCTTCCTACTCATTCGTAATTTAATTTCAGAATTATTTTTTTTTGTGAAAAAAATGTGCAAGCAAATGATTTTTTGCGTAAAGGCAGCTACGCGCCTGACATATTACAGCATAAAGTATAAAATTCAATAATAAAAATACTAATAGAAATATTAACTATTTATACTTTTATTAGAATTAAACAAAATTGTCTTCTATATATGTTTTTTTGAAAGTTTCAATTGTGTTACATTGTTTTAAATTTGTAGACAAATTGTTCCATAAAATACTTCCAGATATCAACAGATACGTTTATCGTATTTAATTTTATATTTTAACAAAAAGCTACAGTTTTTTGTCTGGCTGTTCTAGAACTAATGTACACATCTAAATACATTGAGACATTTCCCTGCATTAGTCATTTTGATGAAGTACTTTAAGAACTGAAATTGCTTTTCTATATACAAAATAATCTGAAATGGGCATCCATCGCAGCTCTCCAAAAGTATGTTTGACGATGTCATACATGTATAATATTAATTATTACGCTCATTTAAAATAATTCGTGCTACCCTTTTTTGAAGCTTAGAAATCCTATCAATATTAGCAACATTTTTGCACCTGACCAAATGGTACAACAATAATTGAAATGTGGAAAATATTTGAACTTCGGTTTCAGACAAAAATGGACTTTTTTTCTTACTAAGGCTTCAAAAAGTAGCCCTTCCCTGACAAAAAATAGTGCTTTTGATGTCATTGTTTACCTAAAGTAACAAACAAATTTGCAGAAATGACACATTTGGTGAAAGAGAAATATATATAGACCATTTTGAGTCAAAATCTATTTGTCCATGATTTTGCATTAAAAATTGAGGATATATACGCTCCATAGTATAAAGTAAAATAACAAAAATACCGAACTCCAAGGAAAATTCAAAACGGAAAGTCCTTTATCAAATGGCAAAATCAAAAGCTCAAACACATCAAACGCATGGAAATCAACTGTCATATGTAGAAATGGTGAATTAAACCTGGTTTTATAGCTAGTCAAACCTCTCACTTGTCTGACAGTCATATAGAATTCCATTATATTGACAATCATGTTTGAGCAGAACAAATAGACATAATAGGTCAAAAAGACAAAAATTGTACAGCAGTCAACATTGTGTTAAAATCTTAATCACTATAAAAACAAATAACTAACGTACTTCAACTAAGAAAACCAAAATGGCGTATAGACACTCTATAGACAAAGTACATAAGGAAAAATGAAAGACAAGAATACAAAAATGACCATAGCACAAGAACACAAGAGCGGGATGTATAAATACCTAGCCACGCCAAAAGTATATTACCAAAAATGGACTAAACAGTAAATGTTAAAAATATATAAAGACAAATAAAAAACCCATTATAACACGTAATTAAGATAGATGATAAACAACGTCAGTACCTAGAATCTACGCATCAAGACCATCATGTATTATGTGTGAAGTTGATACGGAATATTTATCAACAAGGTCTTGGTATCTTCCGATGAACTTTTTTAGAAAAAGGACGAGACGTTCTTTGACATAATCCTGGTTCATCAACTTTCTGCTCAGACACTGGTGATGTTTTATAAAGTCTAAGTAGCTCTTGAATACCAAATGAGTTGGGAAATGTATATCCCATATGCAGGTAAAGTTGGTATATTGCTACTAAGGTGGAGGACATTTATAATTTCAAAATTAAAATCGTCTCGGTTGTCATAGATTCTGGTACTGAGATGACCACTTATGTCAAATTCGAGATATAAGTCTAAAAATGAGGCGGTGGAAGCCGTGTCTGTTGTTTCTTTAAGTTCTAGTTCTGGAGAATATATTAATGGAACCCAATCGGAAAAGATTGGATTGTTAATGGAAAGAACATTATCAATATATCTGAATGTGAAATTAAATGATCTGGCTTCTCTGATCTTTTTGTTTTTGATAAGTGTCTGAAGAAACTCCGACTCGTATGAAAATAAGATGTCGGCAAGGAGAGGCGCACAGTTCGTTCCCATAGGAATGCCGACAATTTGTTGAAAAAGTCTACCTCTAAATTCAACAAATATCATGTCAATAAGAGACTCCAGCATACTGATCACGTGTTCCTCTGTGTAGCATGCTTTACCTTTTTGTTCACTATTTACAAAATATGCCGTAGTGGATCCCAAAGCAACAAATTTATAGCGTATGCTACCATTTTATATTGAAAAGCATTGTGATTATTTCTTTTAGACGATTTTTCAATTTAAAATGGGGGAATGGTAGTATTTAGGGTTGAAAAATCAAAAGTACTGATAGAATTAATTTCAGAGAAAGATCGAGATTTAAAATTATCCAGAAGTTCTTTACAGTTTTTTAGAATCCACATATGGTTAATAACACTACGCGAGTAAACAGTTTCACAGTATTTCTGAAGACTATCTTCACTGCGGACACATTTTTGTCATCTAATGGACAATTCCTTTGTAGAACATGCAGATGATCCAGCAATGTACCGTTGTTTGTACGAAATTTTGTGAGGCTTGGGTATCCAATACAAACAAGGTAAGTCCTCAGATTTGCTGTTCAATGTAATGTTCATTGAAGCCATAAAGTACTTATGATTAGCCAACATCTCATCCTTGTAAAATGATATGTTTTTGTATGTGGGATTACCTGAGTGCTCATTTATTCCTAATTCTTTTACAAGACACTCGTAGTAGTCCGATTTCATACAAAAACAATGTTATTTGAATCTTTCAGGAACAACATATTTATCGTAGAGATGTTAGACATTTCACGGCTTCTTTGTCTCTAAAAACGTTTGGTCGATCATTCACGACGTTTTATCAGATAGCTGATTGTTTTGACCCATTCTGACAAAGTGTCCAGTTCAATTTCTTCTGGTTTAGCACATTCTCTGGCGTAGTCCTCAATGAAATCCATTATTATTTTGAAGTTAAGGTTCCAACTGATGTGTTTGGGTTATAAGAGTATAGTTATTTAAGATTTCCAGAAACCCAGGGGTTATTTTTAGTAGCACTTGACTTCCGAACGGTGGTATTTCACTCCAAGGTTTAAACATTGGTTGAAAATTAGCATATAGAAAGGTGATACATGTACAATTCAGAATATACCTAGTTTCTCTGAAGTTAAACTAAAGGTAAAATATTTAGAAAGCTGTGAAAATTGAAAAAATTGGTTTGATTATATAGGGGTTTTGAATTCGTGGTCTAACACCTTCAGAGTCACTCAATTAGCTAGTTAATGTTATCCATAGTCACACTTACCTAAGACCTAAGACATTACTTTCTTCATAAAACATGGACTGATTCATTTCCAAAACAACAATCATGAAAAATTAGTACAAGAAGACTTTCCACAACTTCTTGTTCTATCGTTTAGAAAATCCCAGGATCCACATTAAATAATGCAAATACTGATCGACAAAAATCTAATGCTATACATTCAGTGACATCAATTAGGCAAATATGTAATTTGCTAAAGATAAACACCTCCGTAAAGATGAAAATGGAAACAAAGCTGATAAACTTTAAAGACCTCAACTAGGATTACAAAATCTGTATATTCAAATTTGAGAGTAGCAACTTATAGCCTATAATAAGCAATTTTCAGACTGAGAAAAAATCTATGCAGAATATTCCACAACTATTGCAACTATTAGTGTTTAAATAATTCAACCAAACATGTTACAGCACTTTGGGAAAGAGGGTTATAATTATATCCCAACTAACAATACAGAAAAAGGGAACAATTTCCTTCTTCGGGATCCAGAAACTCTTTAAGGGTGTTATTAAAAATGAACGAGAAACTTTGGAAGACACTAGAAATCAAATGACATTAATAGAATCTTAATTATGATTATAATGAACATGTCTTTGACTTCACACGTAAAAGAATTGAAGTAAAGAATGGACAAATTGCTGAGGTTACGTCTTCTTTGACCTGTATCAAGGCGAAACTTGATAGATTTCCAGGATAAAATACTCAGACTTAGGTCCCAAATGTCAACTTTCCAATACGCTAAAAGAGTTTCCCATGTATAAAAATCCGAAGTGGATAGAGACAATTTTTCAAAAAAACAGTCGATTGTGGTAGGTGTAAATATACGTAGATCTTTTTTGTGCATAAGCATAAATTCCACTGATGAAAATTCCACAGAAAGACAAACGATTGATCTTTTTAAAGCATTGATTTGTATCGCTACCCCGGCGACAATTTTTTTGGGAAAAAATCCTAAAAATGGACAATTATAATTCATCGAAAAGGGAAAGTCGAGCACACCGTTTCATGTTCTGGCGTGTTTGAGTTGACTATTTTGTCTTAAAAACGTATAAAGCAAAAATATTTGGTACATCATCTCGCTTCAGATTCTATTATTTTTTATATATTTAGGCTGCAGATTGATATAATAACATTAAGAACTCACAGTACTAATAAATGAATAACAAATTTTTACTGAAAACCCTTGACGACAGACTATACAAGTGGATCTTAAAAATGCATAACCTCCAATAAATGGATTGTGTGTATTACATAGGGTAATTCGTCTTCAACCTCTGAAAATTTTTAGTGTACCCTTCCACGAAATATTGGTGGCGTAATGGGGAGATAATTTTGACGAAGGAGAATGCTGACTGTATGGTATCTTCAGCAGTATCTAAATGGTTACAATGTAAACGCATAATCTTATTTATAACACCAAGAAGCGTCAGTGTGGCATTTGTTACCAGTGGTCAGATTATTAAGTATTAAAGACATCGCATTCTCCTCTGATTATTCAGCAAAACGACCTCTAGCTTTTCTGAGGAATCATCAGATAATCAAAACGTTAAAGAACAACTGGATAGGCGCACAAAACAACGCACACTTTGTGAACCGGATGGTCTAGTCGAGCAGATCTAGATTTTATGTTTACTTTTCTTAATGGACTTTCTGTTGTATGAATCAGATCATGATTTGAGATTTTGAAGTATGACAGAGACGATAAAGCAGCTCAATATAGAGACGCAATTTTGAAATTCAATTTTATGATAGCATTGGCGGTAGCTGAACATCTCATGAGTGTTACAGTTAAGTTCACAAATCATTTTTAAAAAACTTGATATTTACTTGTAAGAAGCTGTGCAGAAAGCTCAAATAGTAGTTCGAATGTAAGATAGTGCAATAAATGCATGGACAGCCCTTTTTGAAAAAAGCAGTAAAAGTTGGCGATAAAGCCTGGATACCTCAAAGCATTCACAGGCGTGCTTGACGTCAGATACACCGAATGAATCATTCAATTTATGTTCCTTTCGAACAGTAGATTCGGTGATGAGTATCTTATTCCTTGAAAGCTCCAAACCTTAACTCAGACTAACAACTCAATCTTCGAAACCAACTTTCCGTGCAGATTTTTGGTAAAGACAAGCCGTTTTTGATGATGTTGCATGATGGAAAATAAGATGGAACATGGTAGACGGCTAGAGACCATAGAAACTATATATTAGAGACCAAATGCAACGAATAAGGATTTATATCCGAACATTTATTACTTCTATTTTAACAGTTCTGCTTACAATGCCTGTCTCTTTGGCGTCTAGTGAGCGCTCATTCAGTACAATGCGTTATATCAAAAGCTATTTAAGAGCTACTATGAGAGACGAAAGGCTATCTTACATATCAATTTTGTACATTCACAGAACAAGACGCGTAAATTACTTTATTACTTTTACATTTTAATGATTCATTTTATGTTTTTAAATTGGCCTAATTCGCATATTATGTAAATGTTGAAAATCATTTTTGAACATTCATCCATCAGTCTTTAATATTCTGTGAAAATTTACTGGTAATTTATTATGTCAAAAAAACCCATCTTTTCATTAAAATGTTTTTATGGAATGTAAGGGTTCGTTAATTTAAAATATATTGTTAAAACGCATGATCCTCTTGTATTCATATTGAAATATATAGGATCTTCCTTCAGTGGAAACACATACAAGTTCTGCCATAAATACGATAAATCAACAGTTTTATTTAAACATGTAAAAGTCAAATTGTTAAAATCTTGAATAATACTTACCCTAATCATCAATGAGTTTAACTTCTAAAGTATTATTTTGATTTCATCAAATTTCTGTATTATTGTTAGTTGTTGGCTTGTACCAAACGAATGATTACCATTACATTCTAGATTGCAGTGAAAGAGATGAAAAACGTTTTTATTTTGACTGTTGAGATATAAATGCTAGAGTATCTCAAATACAGCCGACTACATTCATAACTATTCCAATAAGCACTGATTATATTATACGCCCAGAACTAATGATATATGTCAGATTCCATGGGAAAGGACTTATTAGACTTATGTACAAATGTATAAGTATTCAAATAAGAATTCTGAATGGCTAAGTGCTGGGTGATATGTTTGGTAACTATACATGTCTTACACCGTTCATATGCTTGTTCTGCAGAAATTATACTGAACCAATACTGTATTTTAAATTTTCAGATGTTTTACTTTCCTTTTCAGATAATAGTTGTAAAATAGATGGATAATAACTAGCTACAGACGAGTAAGAAAGTGTAAGACAACATTAAACATCCAATATAACCTGATCTTATATGGGTTGATTAATAAGGTACTCACTGTCTAATGGTACTGGGATCTGTTGACATCCAAAATCGTCTATAAGAGTTCCATACAAATGTAGTTAGACAAAACAAGACTCACAAATCTTCACTGAAGACACACGCAAAGAGTTAAGTAATAGTATTCCTCAGCTGCACCCCGGCCTTAAAAGAAAAAAGGATACATGTATATAGTAAGAATCATAAAAAGTACAAAAGAAGTCCTAGAACTCAAAAAGATGAGAACAAATCTATTTAATAATGGTAAACTATATGAAAAGTATTCAAAAAAAAACCCAAACTTTTCAAAGATCTTTTTTATTTAACAAACTCGAGACAACATAAGGCAAGGTAACACACATATCGCAATAAAATCTTAGCTACATCAATTAGAAAACGTTAAACGCAGTAAACTCAAAATTACACTGGAACCTTATAAATGACTTTTGAACATTGGTTCAACATTTCTGTTGCCTTAATTTAATCAATTAAAAAAAAACTACTAAAAATTGTTCTGCAATAAAGAGGCATGATATTGGCATTGCACAAGGTCATATGTTCCGCAAACATTGCTATGGAGTTTTTATACTTAATCCATTGGAGGTATATACTAACTGATATTTTAGTCTAAGAAAACATGAAAATTATGCAATTAGGTAAAATTGCAAGGGCGTTTAAGTAAGTTACTTAAGTACATTTAACTAAGTACTTTAATTTAATTTGATTTAAATAAGCCAGGAGTCTGTAAATCAGTGGTTGTCGTTTGTTGCTGTATATTATATTTGTTTTTCGTTCGTTATTTTGTACATAAATGAGGCCGTGAGTTTTCTCGTTTAAATTGTTTTACATTTGTTATTTCGGGGCCTCTTATAGATGACTATGCGGTATGGGGTTTGCTCATTGTTGAAGGCCGTACGGTGATCTACAGTTGTTAACTTATATGTCACTTGGTCTCTGGTGGAGAGTTGTCCCATTGGCAATTATACCACATCTTCTTATTTTTATACTTTGGTCATTTTGTCAGCGTTTTTTTTTGTAGTCAAAATCGTACTTTCCAGTGTGTGCTAATCATATACTAATAATAACCAAAATGGGCAATAAAAGAATGAATTTTGAAGAAAAGAATCCCCGTGGACAAACAATTAAAAAAACTTGACAATGACCGATAAAGTTCTTGTAGCGGCAATAAGATATATATATAGGGAACGGGAAAATCTTTTATTTTATGTGTCCTTTTATAGTATTTATATGTTATCTCGTGTGCATGTCTGTTCTTGTTAAATATTTCATTTTTATATTTAGCCGATGGGGCGTCGTCGTCGTCGTCCGAAGACACATTAGTTTTCGCACTCTAACTTTAGTTTAAGTGAATGGATCTCAATGAAATTTTACATAAGGTTCAATACCACAAAAGGAAGGTGGGGATTGATTTCAGGGGTTATGGTACCAACAGTTAAGGAATTAGGGGCCAAAAAGGGGCCAAAAATAAGCGTTTTTGTAACTTCCAGACATAACTTGTGTGTAAGTGTATGGATCTCTCTGACATTGTACCATAAGGTTCCATATCACAAAGGGAATGCTGGGATTGATTTTGGGGGTAATTGTCTCCAAATTTTAGGAATTAGTGGCCAAAAAGGGGCAAAAAACAAGCATTTTTCTAGTTTCATGACAATAACTTGTGTGTAAGTGTATGGATCCCTCTGACATTGTATCACAAGGTTCCATATTACAAATGGAATGCTGGGATTGATTTTGGGGGTAATTGCCTCCAAATTTTAGGAATTAGGGGCCAAAAAGGGGCAAAAAACAAGCATTTTTCTAGTTTCATGACAATAACTTGTGTGTAAGTGTATGGATCTTTATGAAATTGTACTACAAGGTTCCATATCACAAAGGGAAAACTGGAATTGAGTTTGGGGGTAATTGACCAAAAAGCTTAGGAAGAAGGGGGCAAAAAGGGGCAAAAAACAAGCATTTTTCTAGTTTCCAGACAATAACTTGTGTTCAAGTGTATGGATCTCTCTGAAATTGTACTGCAAGGTACCATACCACAAAGGAAAGTCTGGGATTGATTTTGGGGGTAATTCCCTCAAAATTTTAGGAATTAGGGGCCATAAAAGGGCAAAAAAACAAGCATTTTTCTAGTTTCAGGACAATAACTTGTGTGTAAGTGTATGGATCTTTATGAAATTGTACTGCAAGGTTCCATATCACAAAGGGATAGCTGGGTTTGAGTTTGGGGATACCGTAATTGTCCTAAACGTTTAGAAATTTGGGGCCAAAAAGGGGCCAGAAAACAAGCATTTTTCTAGTTTCATGACAATAACTTGTGTGTAAGTGTATGGATCTTTATGAAATTGTACTACAAGGTTCCATATCACAAAGGGAAAGCTGGAATTGAGTTTGGGGGTAATCGACCAAAAAGCTTAGAAAGAAGGGGCCAAAAAGGGGCCAAAAATAAGCATTTTTCTAGTTTCCAGACAATAATTTGTGTTCAAGTGTATGGATCTCTCTGAAATTGTACTGCAAGGTTCCATATCACAAAGGGAAAGCTGGGTTTGAGTTTGGGGGTAATTGCCCTAAACGTTTAGGAATTTGGGGCCAAAAAAACAAGCATTTTTCTAGTTTCCAGACAATAACTTGTGTTCAAGTGTATGGATCTCTCTGCAATTGTACTGCAAGGTACCATACCACAAAGGGAAGGCTGGGATTGAGTTTGGGGGTGATGAATCATAAGGGGGTTCAAAAAATTTGGGGGAAATTTTTTTTTCTTTTTTTTCTTTCAAATTTTCCATTTTAAATTGGTATTTTCTGATTTATATATAAAAGCAAATAATAATGATATGGTTTGAATAGGTAAATTAAAATTTTTTAAGTTCTTAGACCACTTTCATTCTGTGTCAGAAACCTATGTTGTGTCAAATATTTAATTACAATCCAAATTAAAGTGATGTATCAAGCTTGAATGCTGTGTCCATACTTGCCCCAACTGTTCAGGGTTCGACCTCTGCGGTCGTATCAAGCTGCGCCCCAGCGGAGCATTTTATTTTTCCTTGTAGTGATAATTAATTTAGATATTTAATATTTCATCAGTGTTAACAAATCGACGCACTAAATAAATATAACATCATTTGATTTTCCCAAATTCAAAGATGGAAATAACTCATCAAAGATACCAGGCTCATAAATTATACCCAAGACACGCCTTTCGTCTACAAAAGACTCGAATCAATACAATCAAATAAAATACTAAGCGAAAAGTTATCTTTAAAGAAATTAACATTGATGACAAGTTATTATCTTGATATATACACTTAATCTTTATTGTTGAGTACCTGTCGAGTTCAACAGGTATCTAAGACTTCCAGATTATTGAGTTGCTGGGTTTTTTGTTGAAAGAACATTTATACCAAATGGCATTTTATTATTTGAATGAAAATTTTGACTTTCCATTCCGCATATACAGCGCTTGAATCCCATATCAACTGCATTTGAAAATGCATCAAAAATAATAAAAACAAGAATGTGTCCATAGTACGCGGATGCCCTACTTGCATTATCATTTTCTATGTTCACTGGACCGTGAAATTGGGGCCAAAACTCTAATTTTGGCATTAAAATTAGAAAGATCATATCATAGGGAACATTTGTACTAAGTTTCAAGTTGATTGGACTTCAACTTCATCAAAAACTACCTTGACCAAAAACTTTAACCTGAAGCGCGACAGACGGACAAACGAACGGACGCACAGACCAAAAAACATTATGCCCCTCTACTATCGTAGGTGGGGCATAAAAAACGTGTAGACTTTCATACCTAAATGAAAGTTAAAATTGAGGTTATATTATCTTAAAAAATTTATCTATCCGATTTTCAACGATATGAATCCTTATACATGTTTAATGAACCATCCCATTTGAATGATATGATATCATGTAAAAAAGTGCGTTTCTTCCCTTAAAAGAAGTAATAATAACAACGAATATTAAATGTAGTGTGACCTACTTTTAAAGTCGTCTTGAAATCCTCTTGATAGTCCGAGCCTCACCGACTGATTATGGTACGTATTATGTGTCCAGATAAGACATGCGACTAAATTATCATTTAATAAGCTTGATAATATAATATTTCATCTAGGTTCCTATTGAAAAATATGAAATAAGTTGTTTATGTATATTAAATTCAGTTATATGCTCCTAGAGAGGTTAACTCATAATATTGTATATTGACGATTGAAAATTAACAAAGTAATTGGATGTATTGTTCTTTTTTGTTTACCTAAGCTAGTAAATAAAAGTATTTGCACGAATAATATTGTAACCAATTCAATATTAAATCTGAATTTTTAAATTTGTTCATTCAAATTCAATCGACCTGTTAAATTTATTAACTATTCCAAAATTATATAAAGTAAATAACTAGAGAGGCGAAAGATACCAAAGGGATATTCAAACTCATAACAGCCAAGAACCCTCTGACACAGGACGTTTTTTGATCAAGTGATTTAGATGTAATTAAAATGACGTTTTCGATCTGCAAAATCGGGAAAGAATTTTCCTTTTTTGCTCTGTAAGTATTGATTATATGTCGGTATCCAAGCATGATTATGTTCCTTGGAATATTATGTATTTCCGTTTTATGCTGTTCTGCTAAGAAGTCACAATGCGACATAGAAATGGTGTCCTGACAAAAGATACAAAGTTTTTTTCGGCGTTGCCACCGTAGAAAATTGTAAAATATTCTCTTCGAATCGTGATATGCTGGTCGCATTTCATTTATTTTCAATGGAAAAAATATTAGCGATCGTGAGAATGTTAATGAAAGAAGAATGTTTGTTTAGTGATGAAAATGTGTCAGTTATCAATGTCCATTATTCGAGTTAGAATATGTCGCGAAGCGGTAGAAATCCCCGCTTCGTAATACCTCGGGAATTTTTATAATACTCCTGTGAAAAAGACGTTTCTCCAATGATGCCCGAACTGAAAGAATGTTATTCAACTTTCTCAAAGTTCTTTCAATAACTTCAATCGTGTTTTGTGATATGTTTGTGTAAACAGTTACACAAATATATGTGGGACAATTAGTGTAATTTAGGTAAAAAAGAGAAATCAAGCTGCTGACAGGATACTTCAATAATAATGAAAAAATAAGACATTCGGATACAAAGATACGAGTTAGACTTAACTGTATCTGTTGTATCCTTTAAGTTCGATGGGATATATGCGTTCAACATAGTCACCAAACTTTCAATTATTTAGTTAAGAGGACATCATCTATATAGATCTAGCGGAACGTGAAGTTAAAGGACACTGTTAGCTTCTTTTCATCCTTCCCAAGAAAATGATCAAATGAAATAGATGAACATCGTATCATATCTATTTCAAATTTTATTCAGTACTGCAGAAATGTTGGAACTGAACATATTTTAAATTTAATTAAGCGTGTTTACACATACTGTATATTGTTATACTGTCCAATTATTTGTAGATAGCTGCATCTTTACCTCAGGCAATCGGTTTGGATAGTAAGGAAACCAACAACATTGAACCAATTGCAGCAAGAAATAAAATGCAATAATTTTTGTTATACACAAACACCAAAACACGAGGCCAACAATGCCTTAAAAATCACTGCAACATTTAACAATAATGATAAATCCTTTAAATTTTTAGGTAAAAATTAAATCGCACAGATTCCTGAAAGTTTACATAGGGATGTAAGGATGTAAACTTCAACACGGCAGCAATACCGACGTGATTTCTGGGACATGTTAACAATCATGTTGATTGATTGATTTGTGGTTGCTTAACGCCCAGTGGCAAATATATTATGCATGTTCAGGACGTGAACAAATTAACAATACATACAATAGGTATGTCCCTGTAATAGAGGCCGTCCGGGATAAGGTCGCGGTGAAATTTTGAATGCCACTGGAAAAAGAGGGTATAATTTGATAGGGACAAACATTTTCCCTAGCGACATGACACATAAGAACCCCTCAATGAGTTGTTGCAAATAGGTTTTAACGTGCAGAAAGCGTGGCATCGGAATTAACCTCCCCATTCTGACACTACGTGGCTGTGTACTTGTACATCCCAAACACGCTCCACTTTGTCAAGGGTTTTACTGTCAGTCGGAAGAAGACCTATATTAACCAAATGTCTATTCACCAGTTACCCTTGGGTGGCAAAAGCACAAAATACATCAGTCTTGATAGTCCACAATGTTTCGAATTGTGGGTTATGGTGAAAAACTGAAAAAGGAAAGACGACACGAATATGAAAAAACCCGCACATTTATGAGTAAGAAGACCACTAAATTAAATTTTATTAATATCATTATTACTTAATTGCTACAACTTATACATAAATAGAATCCGATATAAAGCCATTGCAATAATTTTTGTCATCAGATTCTAGCTCAATTTCTTTAATCGCTAAAACTAAAAAAAAAAACATCTCACACTTTCAGATTGGCCACTGTAATCATGAATAGAGTCCAAAAGCCAGTTAGATAGATGATGGGCTGGATTCATTTGCGGTGCAGTCAAATCTGTTAGACATATTAACTTTATAAGACTGAAAGACAAAATTGTTTTCAAAAGAGACATAACAACTTTTGTTTAGTATTGTAGGATGGTTTCGCCATTGAAGTATACCACACATCGTCTTGCATGCATGTGCAAAATTTGCAACGCATATGCATTTTTCTGCATTATTTTAGACATTTCTGTCAAAAAAAATATATTTTGAACATTATCAATACGTGATTTTCTTAAAGCTTATCATCACTTGAATGAATCTTAATACATATAATTATTACAAAAAGCTTCAAATGATTTCAAATGAAAACAATGTGTAAAACATGAAAAAGGAGATAATGCGACAATTATTCACAAAGACTAAAGGACAGATGAGACGAATTACAATTCAAAGTACGGCCTTCAAAAATGGACAAAACTCACAACGTATAGTAAGATATAAAAGCTCCGGAATGACAAAATGTGAAATAGTTCAAAAGAGAAAAAACCATCGATTTTATATACATATATATACTACAACAACAAAAGAAACAAAATATGGTAGAAAGCGACCAATGACAACCTTAAGGTAAAATTTCCTGGCTTTGGATAGACGCATAAAGAATGCAGCAGAGTTCAACATTATTGTGAGCGTTCATTTCCTCCTGACATAAAGCTTGAGCAGTTGTGTAACAAGACATCATAAGTACAAACTGTAAAGATCAGAAGAAAAAGTTAAATCACAAAAATACTGAACTCCGAGGAAAATTCAAAACGGAAAGTCCCTAATCAAATGGCAAAATCAAAAGCATAAACACATCAAACGAATGGACAACAACTGTCATATTCCTGACTTGGTACAGGCATTTTCTTATGTAGAAAATGGTGGATTGAACCTGGTTTTATAGCGCTAAACGTCTCACTTGTATGACAGTTGCATTAAATTCCAGCCAGGAAAGGACTTGTCTCAGATCATTAATTAGCATAAACACAACTAACAAAAAGACAAAACACCTCGCAGTTACCAAAAACATGTTTCTGTGATAATCTTAATTAGGTACGTTTAAGACTAAAATTATGAAAAGCCAAAATATTTCAACGTTGCGCTCACATAAAAAAAAATGTCAAAAATAGAACAACATATCCGGCCAATCCCTCCTACAGTTATCAAGGGAGAACTTCCATATTATGTAGGGTGTTAGTACTTATACCAAAGGTGTGCATATTGTCTAAATTTTTATTTTCTTTCAATTTTATAAAAATGATAGAATGTTCAACTTGTCATTTTTGGTAATATTATATGTATGCGGGCCATGGCTTGTCCAACTAACTCCTCCTACAGTGTTCAAGCTTGAACTTTTATATTAACGAGGATGTTAGTATATGCATAAAGAGTGTGCATAATATCAGGATTTTCTTTAAATACAAAACTATTTAATTATTTTTTGGCGGGGCATCAAATGTATCTTTCAGACTCAACCATTTTAGTTTAAACAATATTCTTTCAGATAAATTATCACATAACGATATAATACAATTGGAATAAATATTAAGGATTCCGAAACAAGCAAATTTGCTTTTACAAATCTGTCTCCTATTACACAAACAATACGCTTATTGAACAATACATAAATATAAATAACGCAACCATTTTAAATTGTACTGCAACATCACTCTATAACTAAATTTAATGTTTGTGGCACTATCTTCATGTACGCAACAGGGGAATCATTTTTGTCTAGTTTGTGTAATTTTTAGATATTTTTGTTTGTCATTTTGTCGTTTTTATGTTTTGCCATGGTGTTGTCTGTTTTATTGGACTTCTTTCTCTTTTTGAATATAACAATGTATATTTAATTTAAACAAATCAGTGTCCACATACATGTCAATTTCGAGGACATTTTTTTCGAAAAATTATCATTTCAAAAAATGGTTATAAACTGTCATACTGGCACATTGTAAATGAAAAAAAAGTTGAAACAGTAAAATCCAATTTGTGCGCCAGTCATTTCAGTTCCAATTTACTTAGATTCTAGGATTAAAAAAAAGACAGTCATAAACAATGGGCTCTGGTATTTTCAGTCTCACGAATTTCTTTTTTATTCAACGTCCCCAGCAGGACAGGACGTGTCTACGTATTTATCCATCCGGAAAAGCCAATCAGACATCCATCGGGAAGCGTTTTAACATTTAAAATTCTTAAAAAGCATGATAAACCATTACCAATATCTGTCAATACCCCATACACAAGTAAGACTACTTTTTACAAAACCAAAAACTGCATAAACAAAAATAAAGCTTAACGTTATAAAAACCTCTTTGTAATTTATAAGTGTGTATTAACAAAACAAATTAATAAAAATAAAAATTATAAGAATATTATTAATAATTAATCATAGTATATGAAAGTCATACCTTTTAATAATTACGATGGAAACTACACAATGTAGACATGGAAAACAAACCAACATACACAGTATAGAAATAAATGTACGTACTTAATGTAACAACATAATAAATATACTGACTACTTGATCGATATACATAATAAGACTTTGCAAAGATAGTACAGGTCAACATGAATCACATACCTATGCAAATTTGACATACATACCATAATTATAGGTTATTCTTAAGGTCGGTTTTAGAATGTTCAGCTAATGTCATGAAACTAGTCTATTTGGTAGTAGCCGCTAATAAGTTTTTCAATCATATTCCGTCGTAATTCGTCTGTATGATAATCCAGGTATGCATTAACTGTAGTTTTCAGTATAAAATAACTACTCGTGTCATATACAAAAACGCAAAACATGCATAAATGTACATTACGAAGTGTGCTGACTGTCCGCCATTCTCGATAGACACTGGATTATATCATATAAATATTCAACATATTGTTATTGTAATAAGCAATAGTACTAGTAAGATCGATTAATTAAAATTATGCAATAATCCTAAAAAAATCAAACAAAACAAAGCAGCATCAACTTTTACACAACACAGCCTTTATCGACGACGAGGGACAACTAGAGATAACAGAACAAAAACAATCTAGCTACCTGACAGTGTGTCAAACGATGCTAAGTGCATAATCACGTATTCACCCTCAAATGGTTATGGATGTAAATTAAAATGCAAAATAGTTTCATAAATACTCTTTGCATATTCACCAAAAATGTTAGAAAAAACTTATTAAAGATACCAAGCTTATAATTTGTACAACAGACGCGCGTATCGTCTACAAAAGACTCATCAGTGGCGCTCGAATCATAAAAGTTAACAGTAAGTTTAATATAAATAAGAAGATATGGTATGAGTGCCAATGAGACAACTCTCCATCCAAGTCACAATGTATAAAAAGTTAACAATTATAGGTCAAAGTACGGCCTTCAACAAGGAAGCCATGGCTCACACCGAACAGCAAGCTATAAAGGGCCCCAAAATGAAAGTGTAAAACAATTCAAACAGGAATACCAACGGTCTAATCTATATAAAAAACGAGAAACGAGAAACACCTATGAACCACACCAACAAACGACAACCACTGAACAACAGGCTCCTGACTTAGGACAGGTGTATAAAAATGCAACGGGTTTAAACTAGTTAGATGGCGCCAAACCCTCCCCCTAACCTGGGATAGTGGTGCAACAGCACAACACAAGAACACACTATACAAAACAATAAACGAAAAACAAATATGATAAACAGCAACAAACAACAACCACCACTCAATTACAGGCTGCAGACTTGGGACAGGCACATATAGAATGTGTTCATTTGTTGAACGACAACTAACAAGTGACCCAATTTTTTTAGGTTCAAGAAGTATGCCCATCGTTCATCAATATAAATGATCCTCTACTGAAACGAAAGCGGTAAAAATAAAATTATTTTTTCCATAGTATTCCGGCTCTACTTCTTGTGATTTTAATTGCAACTATGGTATTTATACGTATAAATGTCATAATTGCATTTGAAATATACATACTTATACTAGTTAAGAATGGTTCATCGAAGTTCTGGTTTAATGCACTGAAAAAGCAATTGCGTTATTTAAGAGTGTTCTAACCAAGTTTGATTGGTGTGTACAGCAGTAAGAACATTTTAAAGGTACCTGTTCTTCAAATTGCTGCAATACGCGAATATTACTACTTCTATGATTTTCAAATGTGATCCATGAGTGTTTTATCTCACCTGGATAAATGAGCCAATTTCTTTGGTAAGCATCGTCAGTCGTTCATTGCAAACCTCGTGTCATAAATCTTATCTCATAAAACCGCTTGTCCAATTGTTACAAAATCATGATCATTCTGTACACGACTTATTTCAACATTTTACTATCAAAAGGGTTCACTGCGGTGTAGATATATGGATATATGGCAGCCACGTCCGGTCGGAATTTGGACGTTGATGAGTGCCACGCTCTCTGCACGTTAAGGAAACATTGCATTACTCTAATAAGGGGTCCGTAGGTGACCTGCTGCAAGGCTAACTATCTGTCCCTTAGTTTCCAGTGGTAGTTAAAAGGTCCCACCGTTCATCGCGGTTGACCCCTACCTTACAGTACCTAGCTATTGTTAATTTGATTTTTTTCTTATGATTTCAGAGACTTTTAGATAACAGTGAAAACGAAAAAAATAAGAGGAAATTAATCTTATCCACTGAGCTCAAAGAACATATCGACTGAAATAATCAAAATCATTTAATTAAGGGGCATTAGCTGTCAAATTCATGTTTATCGATTTCATCAATTGAAAATTCTCATATTAGATTGAACACATACTAAAACGAATATCCAAATTATAAAAAGTCCAAAAGAAACAATAAACAATGCACGGATTCGCTCTAATGCATCAGCATTTCATACGTATTTTAGAATAGACGCCATCTACTTATCCATCGAGATAACCCCCGAAGGCTACCCACGGTCATTAACCCGATATAATATAAATAAACAGACAAATAGTACGGTGACAAGTAAGGTAAATTTAAAAATTTAATGGACCGAAATACCTCACGGCTAATTTTGGTCTTATTTTGAAGATAAATATAATGCAATTTGATTAAGGCATGTCGTAGAGTTCCGAAGTGGTGCAGATTTTTGAAAACTGTGGTCAAAGGTGAGAAGGGAGGATTTAAATAAATCGCAATTATTGGACATTTTGGACAAATTCTCGGTGATTACTGAAAAATAATTTTTATGAAATCATGGCATGCTGTGGGAATGTTGCACACATTCAGCTTGTCATATTTATGGCTGATTTCCAGAGATTAGTGGCGTGTACCCCCGCTTCCAGCATGTAAGACAATGAAAAAAAAAATTTCTACGGAAATTATCGACAAAAAATATTTATATCTAATATTTAGCTATTAAATAATATATGACAACATATACATGTATAAAGAAAGTTTTGTTAACATGTCATAAAGAACAAAGGAGAAATAAATACTGTGTCCATGATTCAATGAAAAAATTCACTATTGGTTATTTAAACCCAAAAGAATAAAAAATATGCTTGATGCATAAATGTCAGCATGAACACGATAGTATATGAAGTTTTTTTTTATGTACATGGGTCAATCAGTACAAGAGCAATAGAATATTGAAATAATGTGTCCCCCTTTTTATAAAACAACACATACAATGGAATATAAAGAATGAAAACAACACGCTATAAATTCCATACGTCTGAAGCGCCATTCTGGATTTACCTTCATCAGGAACGCTCAAAGCCGAATATTTGAAAGCCAATGATGTATAAGGACCGAAAACGTTGAACAGACTTAACTCAAACCGATTTTAAAGCCCGATATATATTGAATTACAAACAAATACGATTGACAGAGATAACCATACAAAGGAAGCTGTCTAGGTATATATCACACTAACACCAGACACCTTGAAAAGGTAACGGGATACCAAGAAAAAAAAATATGTCGATTTCACGGTATGCTATACTTTCGAAATTTTTGATATAATATATCTCCATTTGGTTTGCTAGCGCACCAACCTCGTCAATCATCTTCCTTATTGTAGCAATCTTTTAAAACAGTCTGATGAGAAAGCTGGTTTCTACAACCACCACTACACCGACAACAATGAATGCTTGTGTACGATTTGCTACAAATAGTTTTGCCTTTGCATATACAAACAAGGTCCTGTAAAAAGTCAGAGGACAGTGGGCCTTCAAAATATACTGGAACTATGGATCTATTCCCCATTTTCAATCCAAATTCCAAAGGTTCGAAGAATGTGTTGTCTGAATGATACCTCTGAAGGAGGTAGTCTCACTAAGGAAACACCCTTAGATAGCACCGACTTCACTCTTGAGTTTATTGAGATTATTATCATGTACTGATTGAGCATTGCCTCTGGGATCATATAGATGAGTGATGAATTGACTTTCCACTGCAAAAGATGTGTCAAATCTCAGTATAAGATACAGCTGGATGGACAACATTTGATATATGAATGGGTTTTGTTTCGACGCTTTAAATTCTGCCTGTTTGCCAATTCCGAAGAAAGAAGACGTGTCGCATCCTGTAAGAGCGTGAACAGCTTGTAGTGTTTAAGACATCACTGTCCAATAGATTTGTACATATCGTGAACAGGTATAAACCTTCTTGATTTTGAAAAGATCCCACTAGGAATATTTCGTCATGGTGTTGCAAATCAAATTCATTGTAGTGCGGGAGTGCATAGTCACCTAAAAATATTATCAACCCCTGTTTATTTTCGGTGGCCTTGGGATGTTTTCTGCTCTTTGGTCGGGTTGTTCTCTTTGACACATTCCCTGTATCCATTCTCTATTCTAATTTGTACAATACCCATACCATCTCTGATCAGGGATGTACGTGTTTTTAATGCAAGGATGTCACATACTCGGCTAAAGTTATACATTTCCGTACAGTATCACATGAGAGTGCATTGTAATCATTCTCCATAAGAAAAGAATTTTCATCTACTTACCAGGCAAAAATATTTATCAGAGAGGTCGGAATAAATTGTAAAGCTTTAGGAATACAAACTTCTGACGGAGATGGATGGTAATCATTTGAAATTTCGATATATCGTAAACTGCCTTTCACATTTTTTTCCGAATCATAAAGGGTCTGATTGTCTGAGTTCTTGAGGAGTATGTAATCATTTAAAAACTTGTTTCTATCTTTGACAATTTTAACTCTGCTTTCAAACAACTGGCAGAGGTAATAGCCTCGACAACACTAATTGAGCTACTAAAAATCATATTTGATCTGCCCTGTCCTCTTAGTGATTTTCTAGTTTGTGCTGTAGTTTAGCAGTTGTATACTTTCTACACATTTCTTCTGGAAGAAAGGAACAATATGTATCTTGCAAATTATACGACAATGAAAATGTGTTTTTTCACAAACAGATCATCGTGTAGACTCTCTATTATCTTTTGGAATGCAAAATCATGCTACAACTTATTTGAAGCATCAGAAGCAAGTTCAATTTTCATATCAGTGAGTAGTAAACAATGCATGCTGAATGATGCTGCGTCTTGTCCTTGAAGTAATCTGTAGAAAATAAACTTACCATTGGATAGTCGAACTGGTTCTTTGTGGCATTTAAAACTTAATCGGTATATTCAATCGACTCGACATGCCTTTATATTATTGTTTATCTCGTTTGTATGACTTTTGTCTGCCAAATAAACATTTGGAGAGTTGTCTCATTGGCACTCATTTATATTTGCACCGGTCACTGAGTCTGATGGTAATGCCATTGAGCGTGTTTTAACGCAAGTTGACTCGTCCGCGGAACGTTTTGCACACGCTGTTGATCATTGGTTTTTCCCTAATTCAAATGTATAAATATGTATTCTACTTGTACATGTATAGGCTTTTAACACGACCTCTGATACTTTATTTGTTCTAATGAAATCAGGACTGCCCATCATTTACCGGATTAATTCGGATGTGTTCAAATGTGGTTTAAAATTAGTCTATTAGAAAAACTCAGCAAGAATAAAAACACCTCAAAAGATACTTAACCTTACAACTGTACTAAGTCAAACATCTAGACACTAAGACAACCTTGATACAAATCTTTACTATTATTTACAGCTTTTAGGAAAAAGTTTCATCGTAAAAAACACATAAAAATAAGCCAGGGTAAAATAAGAAAAGGGAGCGCAACTTAGACTTATTGAGGTGAAAATTTAACAGTAAAACTGCTGTATGATTGTAGTCGCACTATCTGGGGCGTAAATAAATAGTAGACTATGTAGGGTTCTGGATAGTTTTTATTATCGTGAAGCATCAAATGAAACCCTGTAATATAATATCACATTTAATAACAACGTATATAAACTAATTCTTTTAAAACATGTACTATATCAATATGATAAATTTACGTAATCTATGTACTTACAAAAATTAACCAATTAACTGTAAAATACGTCACAGTTTATGAAGTTAACAAAATGCACAATTAAACCTGATCTTATCAAAATATTACTTCCTGTGACATTCGAAACAGAATTTAACTTGTCAAAAGAGCAAAATAGAAATATAGTTTCTCATTTAGCAATAACATTATAATATACGAATTAGCCGTTAAAACTATAAACAAACAGTCTAAGCAAAATAAGCATTAATAAAGCCAATAGCGAAAAGCAGTTAACTAATAAAGCTAAGCTAAGCTAAACAAAGCAAAATAACTAAGCTAATAAAATAATAAGCAACTACAACTGAAACACTCATTCTTACCTCGTATGAGGTACAAAGGTTATGCCTCAACGTATTACTACATCATATGCAGATCTAGAACTCTGTCATAAAACCTGTATAACAAATACTAAATTATAGTTACTATGCACAGACTTTTATAGTACTTAAAATCTATTAATCTGAGACAAAAATGTTATAAAGACTCTGAAAAGTATTTATCAAGTTAACATTTTACTCATTTACTCTCGGACTCATTCTGCTCAAATATTCGCCATTCATTACGTTTATCTTTACACTTATTTATTTCCAGGCTTAAATTATGTAACTCAAATGTAAAATAATAATGTGCCTGTTATAAAAGTTACGTTAACCTTTTAAATAATTTACAACATTCATTCACCAATCAAACGATACACATTCTTACTACGAAGTCATGCTAAAATGGAAAGTTACTCGTGCGTGAAATACTGATTAATCCGGTAATAAAATTACGATGAAAATAAGATATAGACAGAATATCTAAAGAGATAAGTAATCAAACTGACCTGAAATAATCGTGGAATTCCTCCAATACAAATAATACAAAATATGAAACAGCAATAATACAGACTAAAGAAAATATATGAAACGTCTGTTCGGTTTGAACATCAATCCACAATTAACTATAGACTTCAATAGAAATAAACCGCCAAAAGATATATAACCAATGAAATAGCAGAAAGTGTGCGGTCAAATCAAGCGTAAAACACTGACCATCAAAATAGTAGAATGAGTAACAATCAAGACGAAACTAGTCAATCGTCAAAGTCTGTGAATAAAAAATACGAATAGTACAACTCATAATTAATTACAATCCGTAATTAATCTATTTGAAAACGAAAACACAAATATGAATTAGGAATAAAATCATCTTTATTTTAAAGTAAATTCAAATAAGAACTAAAATGCAAATTACAAAATCATATTAATATTTATTCAATCATGAATAAATACACGCTAGCACATGATGAGTATCATAAAAAAGCTTGTAAAAATTGATTTGTATGTTCTGTAAAATTTTGATATATGAAAACTTTCAAGAATTGGTTGTTACACTATTTTTAGTCAAAAATCGATTACGGGTGATGTATGTACGAACTTTAATATACTTTGACAGACGGTAGGGATTGAGAAAAATGTCACATGCAATTAAAGTTCTTCCATTTCATTCAATATACATTTTCATATGATATTTAAGTTTGACATTTAATGAAAGCTGATACATTACTCTTTCATTTTATAGCTGAAATATTTGCTGATATCTTTATTCAGGAATTAATTATAAGCGTTCCCGTGTTTTATAATGAAAAAGAAATAATCGGAAAGTCACTCTTTATCGCGATTTTACCAAAAAAAAACAACAACAAAAAAAAACTGCACAGTGGGAAAACTCTACAACAGGTCTAAAATGATAGTATACTGTTTCCTCTATCTTTATGTGAATTTTCAACCGTGAGGTATGTCGGTCCATTAAACTATTAAAATAAGCGACTTTTTCGTGATTTTTTGTCACTACAATAAAACATGAGAAATCGTATAATGACAATTTTTCTAGGTACATATGTAGGACTCTAAAGTGCGATGGTACTCTAAAGTGCGATGGTCACGCTAAAGTGCGATGGTGCCAGACGCTAAAGTCCGATGGTTGTTTGATTTTTAAAGCGCGATGATATGACACGATATTAAAGTGCGATTTTATGACACGCTAAAGTGCGATGGTATAGCAATAAGTTCAGGCAATTGGTTTTTTTTTGTAGTGTTCCTATTAATTTCTTTGATAATTGTTTTTGCCGGATTATAAATCATGCCGTTGTCTTTCTCTTTTGAAATGTTTTCTACTGGTCATTGTATGGCCCTATATGACTTGCTATGCGTCGTAGGCTAAGACTCCACGTTGATGGCCGTACGGTTATTAGTTGCAACATTAACGACATTTGGTGTTGGGTGGATAGTTGTCTCATGGACAGTTATATCACATCTTGTTACTTTCATTTAATGTACGATAGTTGTTAAAAAAGTGAAATGATTACATTGCAGTAGCTAGTATTAACTTTATGAACCTGTTTCAAGCCAACAAACCTACAGCTGTAATTCAGTGGTAGTCGTTTCGTTGTTGCTGTATTTCATATTTGTTTTTCGTTTATTGTTTTGTATATAAAACAGGCCATTATTTTTCTCGTTTGAATTGTTTTGCACTGGTCGTTTTGAAGCCCTTGTAAACAAAAATTAGCCAAATTAAGTTAACCTCTTCCAGAACCCACCATAATTGTTCCGGATTGGGGTCATTTGGTTTCTATTTTCTTTATCGCTGTCTAATAAAACCCTGGACAAACATTCTTGTTTTCCGGCATGTGAATGACTTCGTTTGTACAAACGGCGTGTATTGTCAGAATGCTTTTAAACTTAGCTAACTTCCTCATTTTCGTAAACAATCGCACTTTCGCGGAAAAACGCATTTTAGCGTATTGAGGCATCGGACTTTAGCGTATTCCATTGAATAGCACAGACCATCACACTTTAGCGTTACGAACCATCGCACTTTAGCCTAGACCATCGCATTTTAGCGTGACCATCGCGTTTTAGCGTCCCCATCGCACTTTAGAGTCCTACGTATATAAAAATAAGGAGATGTGGTATGATTGCCAATGAGACAACTATCCACCAAAGTTCAAATGAAGTGGATGTAAGCAATTATAGTATGTTTGATTTCATGCTATTGGTCAACATATATATTTTTTGTAATCATCATTTTACCAGTATAAAAATGATTTTTTGTTGGCCGAATCAGTCAATGAAATGGATATTCTTGGTGGCTCCCTTGTTTCACTTTTCAATGCTGACATTCTTTTCTTTTTAATGAAAGAACATACCGATCACATGCTAAACATATGCGCTACCTATCTCCACAAAAGGTCAAATAAAGGGTTGCCTGAATACGAATCTAAATGAGTTGAATTATTGAATTGCAAGCCAATAATTTTTTAAGCTTATTTTGACGAAATTGAACCAAACTGACTGCTAATAACTAAATATATTCTATATTTTGCTTATATAAATGTTTAAAACAAAAACAAAATAAAAATAATATTTAATTTTTTTCGTCTAATTCGTAGCTAATGCTCCTTTAAAATATAGATCAGTGATTATACTAATACCACTGTCTTTTAAATGTCAGCTTTGTTTTCAAAACAATATATGCTACGAAGCAAGAAACAATAGAACAATAAAAATAGATTAGACACTTTAAAATTTTAATTAATATATTAAGTGTTACAGTAATAGAACTTTACATGCATTTAAAACTAACAGGCAATTCATGGTATTTACGGTCCGTTGTAATTGGGAACAGTATATCTAACGGGAAATTAATCTGTGTATGAAATTAATAAAATCCCGAACTTTACGAGACTTCGCGAGATTTATGGATTTTGGAAGCGCCTGACTGAAAAACTATCGGAACTGCTTGAAATAAATTAACCACATAATTATATTCCAAACGTTAAACAAATACAATGAATTGGTTAGTTTTGTCGTAAAGTAGATATATTTTGTCATATAAAATGACCAACATAAGTGTGATTTATTTGATGTGAAGTGTTTTATATTGGTTTGTGAAATTCGTGGTTACTGGGATTGCCATCGGCGCCATTTTTTATTACCCCGTTTGCATTCTGTACCCTTCTGTGATGAAATGAATGCGATTATGACAAATATGAAGTGACAGAGTACAAGTTCGATACACTGGCATCACTTATTACTTAGTTTGAATGACATTTTATTGGTATTATCAGAAATTATTAAGATAATAGCGAGTACGTATTTTACACATGTCCGTTTCCGTATAGTGTCATTTATGACCCGACGATAAAATCGGCTATAATTAGGTAGTGTCAAGTCCCGTCAATATATATGTTCCTGGTTGTAAATAACAAAAACAATTTGAAATGACCTGCGTTTTCTTTGGAAATTAGCAAAAAAGTACATGTTATTGTATAAAGCAAACAGTTACTGTTAGGTAACGTCTTATTCTTCATTATGGCGAGCGTCAGACAGCTATCAGCAGGATTTGCAGTCATAACGACAACTTTAATGTTAGTGCAGATTTCAATGTTTCTGAGGTCACAGCAACGTAAGTATACATATAATCTTAATTCCTAAGTTTTATTTACCTATAGTAATAATAACAGTAACGATAAAAAAAAATATAACCTTAATTAACTAACCACTGGACGATGACAAGTTTGCTGCAAATGAAGAAAAGAAAAAAAAAGAAGAAAAAAATGATTAACTTGTACTTTAAACTGGTTCTCTAATCTAAAAAAAACTTGACGAATACCAGTTTAGAAGCTTATCCTTTAAGTTCACTTTCGTTAATGGAGTTTTTGGTATCAATTTTTCTGAGTTCTGTGATTGTTTGGCATACTAATATACTTAAGTTTCTTTAACTGTTGAATTTTTTTAAAACTTAAATAGGAGAGCAGAATTACTAAAATAACATAATAGATGGTGGAAATTTCAATCTAAATGTTTTTGGGGTCATATTAGCGCGAACGCATTGACAACTTCCTGGGGTAATAACAGTTTACCCGTGTTTTCACGGCGACATTTAACCAAACAAACTGAAGCCCGCCTCCGGGTGCGGGATTTTCTCGCTGTGTTGAAGACCCAATGGTGGCCTTGGGCTGTTTTCTGCTCTTTGGTCGGGTTGTTGTCTCTTTGACACATTCCTCATTTCCATTCTCAATTATATTTTAAACTTCAACAAAATAAAAAAAGTGGTCCAACTGATATATATATTGCATTAAAGAGGAAATGGTGTCAAGGTGATACTAAAATTTATACATTTATTATGATCAATTTCTGTCCTGTGAGAAGTATTTCATGAAAGTTTAAGTTGACAAAAATAAACTATAAATACACTAAGTTGGCCCTGCAATATGATTCGACCAGGATGAAGGGTTGGACATTTGGACAGCCACTAGAAAACACTGGTGTGCTTGATAGGTGCAGACACCTGCCACGTGCGAGATTCGAACACACAACCTCGGTGTTGACAGGCTAGTGTTACAGTAATTCGACTACTTGTTTTCCCTTTTTTCTCTCCACCCCCCCCCCCCCCCCTCTACTTAGACCACTCGGCCACCGAGGCCTTTGTACATATATGATGACTACATGTATATTAGTCATCATATAAATATATTTTAATGCACGGTCTACGTATTCAATACAAGTGCCATGCGGGCTAGACTTTGAGATTAAAGCAGCAATAACGTAAACTTTATACATAAACAACATTTTCCTGAATAGAACTTTCATATATTTCACATCCTTGTCTATTTCATGGTTTGAGGTATTCTTTTGTTTAAAAAATACTTAATTTTGTGAAATTGCAACCCTATTAATCTTTCTTGAATGCTTTGTCACATCTATTTAATGAAATGAGTAAACAAGAGTTTGCTTTTTAAGAAAAATCAGTAATGTTTGAAAAACTCTTTATAAATAAGGTACTTAATTACATTTTAATGGTTCAAACAAGAAATGCTTTAATAATTTAGGAAATGGTGTTGGACAACATTTAGAAGACCAAAAGACAGAGTTGGTATATCGAATGAACTTTACACCACTGAAGATAATTGTAAGTTACAATGTATAAAAAAGAGACAGAAGACACCAAGGGGAGTGACATTTAAGTCAAGGAGAAACTAACATTGCCATGGTAAAAAAAAACGAATAACGACGAAAAAACAAAGAAGTCAACAAAACACTACATAGAAATAAGGGAGCTACCGTTTGAATTTTACGGGGGGGGGGGGGGGGGGGGGGGCTAGGATGAAAAATTTTGTCCTGCTTTTTTTTAAGTTGTAATCTCTGTCCTGCCTTTTTATTTTTCACTCTATTCGGTCCTGCCTTTTTTTTTATTAGTTTATCCTGACTTTTTTTACATAAATTGTCATTCTGCCTTTTTTTTGCCAAGTTGCTCATCCTACTTTTTTTTTACTCAAAACTCCTGTCCTGCCTTTTTTCAAATTTCATCCTAGCCCCCCAACCCCCAACCCCCAACCCCCCATAAAAATCAAACGGTAGCTCCCTAAGAAGATGAGGTATGAGTGCCAATGAGACAACTATCCATCCAAGTTACAATGTGTAAAAGTAAACAATTATAGGTCAAAGTACGGTCTTCAACACGGAGCTTTGGCTCACACCGAACAGCAAGCTATAAAGGGCCCCAAAAATGACTAGTGTAAAACCATTAAGACAGGAAAACCAACGGTCTAATCTATATAAAAAACGAGAAACGAGAAACACTTAAGAACCACATCAACAAACGACAACCACTGAAACAGGTTCCTGACTTAGGACAGGTGCAAACAAATGCAGCGGGGTACATACATAGAACTATAGACTGAGACCAAACACGTGGTAGATCTCAGATGTTCCGGAAGTCAGACACCCGTTCATGTACTGTTTTTTTTATCGGAAATTCGTTCCCTTTGTCATCACATACAACTAAAAAATTATGTCAATGTGCATTACGATTAGAACAAAGTTAAGGTTCTAACTTCATATTGACTCTTTGGGTTGGAGGACTATTTACATAGCCTTTGCTTTGATAATATTTAAGTGTAATATAGAAATGTTTTATTGTAATAATTAAAAGGGAGTAATGATGAGTACTCATAAAAAAGAGCATTCCGGCTTTGCTATAATTCTTTGTGTTGATATTGTATTCTATATTGATCGTATTGAATTAAAGTCAAGGAGCAGTAAACGGGAGATGACGCAGATGTTAATTTGTCTATTAGTGTTTGATTTGTTGGCATACAAAATTCAATGAGGAAAGTTCTCAAAATTATCTCTTACTCTGCATTCCTACAATATCAGATGATATACTTTTCTATGAAAAAGAAGGAAAGAAAAAAAAAACAGTTTGCCAGATATTTTGTTTGTTTGAATAAGGATAATAATAACGTCACATAAATTGTTGTTTGTGTAATCATCATTTATCATTTATTTGAGTTCTGTATACAACAGAAAAAAAGCTGAAAACGTCCAAATAAGCGCAACGTTGTTACGCTACATACAAAGCTGTAAGGCGAAGTTCCTCTACGTGTCACACTATAATTGCAACAAAAGAATGATAACTACATTAAAATCGAGTGTACACCATGGGCGACTGGGGTATACAAATAGAATGTAGGACAGAAAGTCACAGGACAAAAAGTCACAGACAAAAAGTCACGGACAAAAAGTCACGGACAAAAAGTCACAGGACAAAAAGTCACAATTCAGTTTTGAGATTATTTTTCTTTAAACAAGAAAACAATAATTTAAAAAATATTTTTTTTGTTTTTTCTTGAACTATTATATATGAAGCAACTTTGTAATTAAAATTTATTCAATAAATATCAATAATGATCAAATAATTGCTATGAAAACAAAATGTTAAAGTGGCTTGGTACTTAAATGGCTTCATTGTGCCAAGAAATATATCCTTTGCATGATTAAAATTTAATAAATTTTCATTTATCAAAGCTTATGAACAATTTCCTAAACTTAAAAATGAATATATGTAATAAAAAGAAAAATATTTCAAGATCTTTCTCTTGTACATTCAAACAATTGTCAACAAATTATTTGTGACTTTTTGTCCTGTGATTTTTTGTCCTATCAAATTTGCGACTTTATGTCCTGTGACTTTTTGTCCTGTGACTTTCTGTCCGTTTACCTACAAATATGATCACTCTGATTGTTAGTCTAAATTTCTCCCCCTATTCAATATACCCACATTTCCAGTGATTGTCCAAATTTTCCACCCTTCATCCTGGTCGGACTATCATTCCGAACCTAGCTACTGTTCATATTATTAATGTGTTCTCGTTCTGGACATGCATGACATGTTAGCCACAGGACGTTGAGCAAACAACAATCAATAAAAAATATGATTATTTAACGACATTTAACCTGAATTTATTTAGTCATTTCAATTCTATGGAATGGTTTTGTAAAGAAGAAAAATATACGACAATTTTAAGACAATATTACACAATGCATGCCTATTTTACTAATAATTGTATCCTGTACTATCAAACAAATGTAAAGAAAAACAACACGGGAAGAATGAGTACTGATTTAAATCAGTTTGGTCATTGGACACTAGCATAGAATAGAAGAAGAAATTACTCAAGTTTGTTTGTAAATTCGAAAGAAGAAAAGGTTAATTTCATTTTAGAATTTGATGGGATAAAAAGAAAACTTCATGTGCTATTATTTGAAATGATAAAGATCTGCATAGCGCTATACTAAGACGTCCTAACTGTGTACATGGTTTTCAAGAGATAAATTGATTATTGCTTGTTTTAAATGTCCAGTGGAAACTATCCCATGCATATTAAGGTGTAGAATGAGTTAACAATTGATACAATAGGTAGGTTATGCAAGGAAGGTTGACCTATTGAAGGGGTTGAAATTTTGACGCCGGGCGGAAACAACGAAAAGACAAAAAAAAAAAAACTAAAACTAAACATTGCATTAAAAACCAAAGATCAGCCAACATGAAACCCACAAAAAAACCCCCGCTGCACCAGAAGGTTAAATAGCCCCTGATTTACATGTGACACCTGACGTATTGCTAATGCAAGTGAAAAGAATTTGACAATATTAAAATCAAGGAAAAGGGGACGACGGGACTGTGATTACAAAAAGTTGATCATATCCATATTCATCTGCGACATAGATTTTAGTACTAGTATTCCTGTCAATTGGATATGTGTTTATGTATCACAACTCGTTTGCTATGCCTGTGTCTGTTGTGACGTTTTGGATTTTAATGAACGTAATCTATGTACTACTGGTAAATAATTAAGTCAGGGATTTCGTTACCACAGGTTGCTTGAGGCCTTTGCTGTGTTCTTCCATGGATGTAGGGGTTTGGTTTTGAAGTTTGGTTGTACCTGTAGAAAACTTACTTCAAACGGGATAGCACATCCTCATTTTTACGGATATGTTGTTTACCGGGCCCGGGGAATTAGATACGATCCGGGTAAACTTATCGATCCTTTAAGGATGTACACCTCTGAGGAGCCAAACATTTCTAGAATTAAACTTTTTTTCTTAACCTGATTTTAGGTGTATATGACTGTAAAAAAATAATTGGTGAAGAAAAAATCATATGGTGGTGCACTTCTTTTTTTGCTACAGCCATTTGAAAGTACCCAATTGTGATGATTTTTCCATTTTTCATCAATTTTTACCCATTTTGGGGCTATTATCATGAAAAAAATCACAGTTTCACAATTAAACTTTTTTTCATACTTTCACTGAAGATGAAGTGGACCAATCTGAATAAATTTAACTTAAAAAAACTATAGGTAGGTGTTAATATAAGAAAGTTTTATAAAATTGTGTTGCTTTTTTGTGTCAAATTTGCCATGATGTCAATTTTGCAAATTTGGGATTTTTCTCTTTTTTTTAGAAGAAAAGCATATTATTTAAAATTCTTTGTTATAAATGATTGAAAAAATACATATTTAAGAAATTTGAAGAGACAAAATTGATATGGGATGAGCATGTATCTGGTAAAATCATTTCTTGTACCACTCACCCATTTTTCCAACATTTTGGCTAATGAGACTGACTTGATTGGTTATAAAATTTGAAAATTTTATTACTCAAAAACTACTTATTGTAAATACACAATTTTTTCACAGAGTTAAGTTTGATTATAATATTTTTTTAATTTCATTGATATTTTCCACTTGTATCACATGTTTTGGAAATAGTTCCAGAACGAGATTTCAACGAGACTGAAACGTCAGAAGAATACACCCTTAAATAAACTTATTCTAAAAAGTTACCAATTGAACACTGTAATTGGATCTTTGAATATTGTTTTTGTTATTGGCTTTGAACTTGCTGTCAGTAACTGCGAGTGATCTCTGATCTGTGCTTGGTGTCTTTTTGTTGTTTGGGTGTACAAGTACCCGTCCACATCCGCTCTGTGTTTTTGTTAGATGTAGATGTGTTTCTGTTTGTATCCATCTGATGAGTTAGCCTTTTTCAACTGATTTTTATAGTTTGTTCTTATGTTGTACTGTTACACCACTGTCCCTGGTTAGGGGTTGACGCCATTAAACGAGTTTAACCCCACAACATTCTGTATGTGCCTGTCCCAAGTCAGGAGCCTGTAATTCAGTGGTTGTCATTTGTTACTATGTTACACATTTGTTATTTGTTCATTATTTTGTACTTAAATTAGGCCGTTAGTTTTCTCGTTTAAATTGTTTTATCGATTTATAAATTTCGAATAGCGGTATACTACTGTTGCCTTTATTTACATTCGTCATTTCGGGGCCTTTTGTAGCTGCCTATGCGGTTTGGGCTTTGCTCATTGTTGAAAGACGTACGGTGATCTATAGTTCTTAATTTCTGTGTTATTTGGTTTCTTGTGGAGAATTGCAAAAAATTGGACAATTATTTAACTCTACATACAAGTAATCTCTGTTTTCTGACTTGGCTTTAGGTTTACTTTATTGACCCAGGTATTTCTGCTTCCTTCTGTCTGGCAGACAAATTTGTAACAACTTCTTTATTATCTCAAGTTTAATTTTGAAAAAGGAATATACCTGAATCATTAAGGCGAGTTTGTTAAAAAAAAACCTTTAACATGAGATTTCAAACTGATTTTGTATATTTAAAAAGTATGTTGGAATGTGTTGCCTGTGTAATAAACAGGTTTATATCAAACCTATCTTGAATATTACAGCCAATGATCAAACCATTTAAACCAGCGTTTTTGAATGATTTTCTAAACCGGTTTCAATATGAGATAAACAAATAAGTACACTAGGATAGGTTTGATTTTTTTTTCAAACTGGCTTACGAAAACAAATATATGTTGCAATAAATTTTTTTCAAAACAAAAAAACTGGTTTCATTAACAAATTTGTCTATATCACAATCTAATTGTTAACAGTAGATGCCTCATTTTAAGTATGTTGTGTTATCTGTCGGAAACGATTTCTTCAACTGGAACATGCCCTTTTAAAAACCATTGTCTTCTTGAAAATCTAACAGCAGTTACATTAAGAATCCATGCCAGCTTCCTCATTTCATAGGAATATAAATAATTTCTCTAAAGCATTTCTCCTCTAATCTTTTAAACCAACTTGATTTACAGGTTCGCGATTGCTTTTATTTTTAAAGAAAGTAAAGTAAAACCTTTTTACTCAAGCATGCAGCGCTTGAGTTTTATTAACGATGATATTTTCGTTGCTAGTCAAGTAGTATCCTTCAAATAGCTATAATTACCTTCAAATGATACTATACCACAACTCTTCGATAATTTTCTTTATTATTTATGAATTTTGAAGATTTGTTGGAATAGGGTATGTAACTTACCACTATTCAACCCTACTTGTACTCTTACTAATTAAACAAGATAAAAACCATTCAACTCTAAAACGGAATTTATTTTTGTGGTTGCTGTTTTATAAATTTTTCAATGCCGTATAATATTAATGTGTAAGGTTTTGATTTATTCAAACATCTTTGAACAAGCGTCTACGTCTTTTTTCAACTTTCTATACAATGCTTATGGTACATTCTTTAAAAAATGATTTATTACTCAAATATATATTTAAACTAACCTTTGTCCTACAGTTCTACACATGAAGGCTATGTAAAAAAGAGATCAGTGCTATACTTTCAAAGATAATTTACAGTCCCACCTTTTGGAAATCATATTCTCCATTCCGTTAAACTTTTTACATTCCTTTTGAAGAATTGAATGTACACATTGTTGGCTGCCTGCACTGCCGCCTCCCCCTCTTTTTGTAAAAGTGTTGAAAATCCAAGAATCGCATCTGCCAATGTTTACCACTGTGGATAAGGATCAAGTAATATAGTCAAAGTGCGGTAACTAAATTTGTATAGCTAAGAAGGAGTAGATCGATCAAATACAATTGATAAACTAAAGCTTGCTTAGAATATCTAGAATGTGACTTTATTACCATAAGTCAATTTTAAGCCGTAGATTATGTGTACTGTAAACAGCGGGTCCACATTTCGTGACTATATCATTTGAGGTTCGTTATTGTTTGTCTTCGTTTTGACTAGGATTGTCAGTTTTCCTATCGAAGGTCGGTAGTTTTCTCCGGGCACTCCGGCTTCCTCCACCAATAAAAACTGGCCGCCACGAAATAGCCCAAAAGCGGTGCTTAAAAGTGGCGTTAAAACACCAAAAATCAAAATCAAATCGTATGTCAATTTTCTTGGAAGAGTCCGTTGTTGTTAGTTGCTGTTTTCTGGTTTACTGCCTAATTGTTTTGGTAAATCCTAATAATAAGAAAATTTCACACTGTTGTTTGTCTTTTGTTCTTTTTTTTTTTGCCAATGCGAATGTCCCTTTGGTATCTTCCGCCTCTCTTTTCACGGTCACATCTTATTAAAAATGAGGTTCTTATTTCCGTAAAAACTTTAGACAGTCACTCCATTCCTTTTACAGAAAAGTTAGTGTAAAAAATTCAAGATGTTTAACACCCTTATAAAAAACTTGTTAAAAATTCAAAACTGCTTCTGATAATGTTGAACACCTAATATATCATATGCAATTTTTTTTATCTAAACCTATGAGACAATTTGAAACAAGACTAACACATCTTCTAATACAAATGATAAAATTTACGATATAAATTTTAACGCACCAGATGCGCATTTTGGCAATTAATGTCTCTTCATTGATGCTCGAGACCAAATTGTTTGAAAATCAAAAACCTAATAAAAACGTTGAAGGGCTGATCTAACCAAAAAAGACCTAAAGTATAGGTATATCCGGACAAGGAATCAAGAGTTTTGCACGAGGGAGATATGTTCCTTAATTTAAATTATTTCCAAAATTTTACAATAGCAAATTTAAAACTAACAATATCCGTATTTTCAGGCTAGTACCAAAGTACTGGCTACTTGACTGGTGATACCCTCGGTGGTGTATCCTGACTTCATGTCAGAACAATGCTTGTTTTAAAAACAAACATGGTGGTGAAATGTTACAGCAAATCCATGTATTTTTTTATTTGAATCAAATCCTTTTGTAGATTAATGTCAATTCTTTAGGGCAATGTATCGATCAAAGGGATGAAAATTCTACTAAGGACCTAACTGTGGCGGCAAATGATACATTTTCTTGTCCCTTTTTGCAATATTCTATTTGTTTTGCCATGAAAACATGAACAATATATTCAACATCATAAATATTGGAAATACAATCTATGGACTATACTGATTACATACATCTGTATCTGTTTGACACACATATCATGTTATTTTATGATGAGCAACAGATAGACTATTTATTACGATATTTCAATTTTATCTTTTTTACAAGATTTTAAAATCGAACGAAAACAGAACGTTTTTAACCATTTAGTATTATATTCCTCTTTACCATAAAAGATTACGTATGTTAATCCTGGGATTTTTGGATACAAGAAAATCTGTAAAAGTACACAACCCCTAACCTGGGACAGTGATGTAACAGTACAACATAAGAACAAACTATAAAATTCAGTTGAAAAGGGCTTAACTCATCAGATCAATACAAAGCATAAAAAACATCTAACAAAAACGCAGATTGGACGAAGCAGGGTATTTATAAAAATATAAAAAGACACAGAGTAAAGATCTTACAGTACTCGCAGTTACTGACCATGCTGACAGGTAGTTCAAAGCCAATAACAACTAATAAAAAAATCATGTATCTAAGACTAAAATATCAATCAGTACACATCCAACACCCAAAGGATAAGGTGTAAAGACGTTATTGACAGTCAAAAAACATGACCTTGTGCAATGCCAAAAAGTTGACATTGGGCTAACGTTGTCTGTGATTCATACAAGAAATCAAATTTCTATATATGATATTAAAGCTTACAAAATCTCTTTTTTATTTTTAATAGCCTTCTCATGAAAGTTCTATTACAAGAACTTCGGGAAGTTTGAAAGAAGAACGAATTCAAAAACGTAAATATAAATTAATTTAAACATGTTTTTACTAACAACAGGAGAACAAATTACGCCAAATTTAATATGCAAACAAATCAACAGGTTGATGTTCAAATGTTAATTTAGTAATTTAGTGATTTATACAAATGTATACAGTTTATAACCATCTTCTTAATTATAAAGCAAACGTAAACTCATGCTATTCCTTTGTCTGTCTGCTCTATTTTTTGTGGTATCTCAAACTTACTATATCCAAAAGCAAATGTTAATCAATAATTAGAAATTGATTTTTTACAATATATCTCCCACTATGTACGATCTGACAAAATCCAAACGTTATTTTCTAATCTTTAGATTGAATTGGTCTAAGAGCGTCTATAAGACCTGATGAGATCAAATGACCGTTTTAGACCGAAATGTTGCAACTTGGTTAATAAAAACAAACCCATAATAACTGCAATCTAATGTTGAGATGATAAAGCACACACACACAGACACATTATAATATATTTGCAAATTTCATTCATTTTTCCCTTCATTTTCAGGATATCTCACGATAGGAATTCCTACAATTTGGCGACCCCGTGCATATTACTTGTGGTATACTATTGATTCACTACTAAATGCAACTTCTAAATCACAAATCTCACAAATCTGTATAGTAATTTTTCTAGCAGATTTTAACACAACATGGAAGAAAATAACATCAAAAGATATAGAACGAAGATACAAGGCATTGGTTAACAACAATACCATTCAAATCATTACAGCTCCTTATAGATTTTACCCACCGCTAGACAACTTGAAACAAACATTTAATGACAGTGCATCAAGAATAAAATGGCGTTCAAAACAAAACATTGATTACGCGTATCTTTGGTTGTACAGCAAGAATATTTCAAAATACTACATTCAAATTGAGGACGATATTAAAACCAGTCCAACTTATTTTGATGCCATTAAACAATTCATCTCAGTTCAAAAGATACCCTGGGTATGCTTAGAATTTTGTCAACATGGATTTATAGGGAAACTTTTTCATTCACATGACCTAGAAAAACTGGCCAAATATATCATGTTATTTTATGATGAGCAACCGATAGACTATTTATTAAGACATTTCAATTTCATTTATTTACAAGATTTTAAAATCGAACGAAAACCGAACGTCTTTAACCATGTGGGATTATATTCTTCTTTATTGGAAAAGATTACATATGTCAATCCTAGGGTTTTGGATACAAGGAAATTTTTAAAAGGACATAATCCCAAAGCTGAATTATTTACAACCCTGGCATCATTACCGAAATTTGATCTCAAAGCGGCATATTCGGTTTTTAATGGATATTTCTGGTCTAATTCGTCACCAGTTGCGAATGATACCATACACATTATTTTTCACAGACCACAAAGCATAAAAAATGTCATTATTAAGACTGGAGGTAAAGAGCATCCAAATGACAAACTAGAGAATGCACAGCTAGATGCATGTATAAGTTGTCGACCAGTCGGCAAAAACAGGATCATATGTTATGATAAATACCATTTAGGAAATTTCAGAAATGGTTCTGTCGTTGCAAGTGACGTAGGTAGAAAATATAATATAAAATTGTTCGGCTGTTTAAGAATAACAGTAACCAAAAGTCAGACTTCGTGGCTTATAATAAAAGAGATTGCTGTGTTTGTTCGGTAATATACTCTGTAAATTCGATTTATTTATTTAATGGCAGAACCATTATAATACATTCAACCAAAAGATTCTTTTCCTTTTTTGTCTGATTTTCCTCCCAAGTGCATTTTTTGTTTTGTTTCTATATAGTGTCAATTTGAATAAATAAAAAACTAAATTCGTGAGCGACGTCAATTAGAGAAAATGTTAACATAAAGGCCCCAATAGGGTTTCAATAAGATAGCAAACCGGGTTTAACTATCACCCATTAGCATCATTGATACAGCAATCAAGGGTTATACCTCGCGAATTTCATAATTGGAAAACATGTAATAACATTTTGACAGTCGTAGAGATATAGATCTTATAACATGTACATAGATATAAGAAAATGTGGTATGCGTGCCAATGAGACAACTCTCCATCCAAGTCACAATTTGTAAAAGTAAGCAATTATAGGTCAAAGTACGGCCTTCAACGCGGAGCCTTGGCTCACACCGAACAGCAAGCTATAAAGGGCCCCAAAATGACTAGTGTAAAACAATTCAAACAGGAAAACCAACGGTCTAATCTATATAGAAAATAGAATACCATATGTGCATTCTTAAGTGGATTCTAAAGAACTGTAATTTAAATAACTTCTGAATTTTTTTTAATCGTTGACCTTTACTGAAATTAATTCTATCAAACACTTCGATTTTTCCATTCTTTACACCAGCATACCATATGAAAAATTGAAAACCCGTCTAAAAGAAATAATCCACAAAGCTTTTCTCCATAAAAAGGATACCATACGCTACAAATATATTGTTTTAGGATACAATTCGGCATATTTTGTTAAAATTGAACCCGCTGATAACATGTTACACCGAAGAACAAGTGATCAGTATGCTAGAGTTTCTCATCAATAAGATATTTGTTGACTTTGGAGGTAAAATTATCCACCAGGTTGTCAGCATAACTATGGGATCCAATTGTGTGGCTCTCCTTGTCGACCTGTTTTTATTTTCGTATGAGTCGCAGTTCCTTCAGACAATAAAGAACAAGACGATCCATAAGAAGCTAGATCATTTAATTTTCCGTAGAGGTATATTGTTTATGTTTTCTCCATTAACAATCCAAACTTTTCTGTTTGGGTTCTATTAATATATCCTCCTGAACTACAGATTAAATATATCAGACACACCTTGTTCTACATCATATTTAGACATATACCTAAAAAATTACTCCAGTGGTCATCTCAGTACCAGAGTCTGTGACAAACGACAACTTCGCCCGAGTAAAGAGTAACTATTTCTCATCTCATACTATATTCAAGAGCTTGCAGCCGCTACTCAGACTTTGTAATCGGTGGCTGAGTAAAAAAAAAATTACTAGTAGCCAAGGTTTTGACAAAGAACTTCTCGTCCGTTTTCTAAAAAAAAAATTCATCGGAAGGTACCAAGACCTATTATATAAATATTCAGTGTCAATTTCACAAAAAATATAAGATGGTCGTGAACTATAAAATGAAGGTGCTAACGTTGTGTACCATTTTATTTACTTTGCAATTTTATTATTATTTGTCTTTGTACTATTATGTTCCTTCTGGTCGTGAGACGGTATTTGTGTGTCCAGGTTTCGTTTTTTTTACTTTTGGCGTTCCGAATGCCGGTGGGTTCAGAGGTTCGGACACATGAGGTTTGCATAGTATTGTTTTCATTTTGTATACCCTTGTATTTTTATTTAACTTAAATTGTACTTTATCGATTTAGTGTATACGTCTTTATGTTTTACTATACTGTACTAGCAACTACAAAATTTTTTTGTGTAGGCGTCTTTGTTAGATTTTTTTCTAGGTTTGTTTGGATTTTTTAAGTCCTTTATTTTTTGTATATATGATGCAAGTTTACACAATTTTGGCTGCTGAATCCCAATTATTGTCATGTTAACCAATTTTGTCTGTTTGAGTTTCTCGCATAATGTTGTCAATATAATGAAACTATAAACAGCTGTCATACAAGTGAGGGTTTAGCTTGCCATAAAACCCGGTTTTACCTTCCATTTTCTTTGGAAAATGCCTGCAAAGAAAATGCCTGAATCAAGTTAGGAATATGACCGTTGTTTTCCAGTCGTTCTGTTGGTTGATATAGTCGAGCGTTTAGTTTTGTCAGGAAAATCCACAGTCAACGTTTTTTGTTTTTATCACCAAAATGAGCGGACTTTTGAGTTTATAATATACTATTTATAAGTGGGAGGTTTAGCTTGCTATAAAACTCGGTTTTATATTCCATTTTATTAAGAATATACCTTTACCAAGTTAGGAATATGACAGTTGTTTTCCAGTCGTTCCGTTGGTTGATATAGTGGAGCGTTTAGTTTTGTCAGGAAAATGCACACGCTCAACGTATTTTGATTATATCACCACAATGAACTGACTTTGGAGCCTTTAATGTACTATTTAAAGAAGAGATTAGTTTTACCTAGCATTTAAGCTTTTGGAAAAGCTCTATTTATTAACCAGATTGTGGCCTTTTTTATATGTATTTAAAATTGAAATTCTGTTCAGTTTCCATGTACTAGTTGTAACTATCGTCTAGACTAAAGAATAATTAACATATAACTTATAGTAGATGAGAACCTGATCTAAGTATGAAAATTTTAAGTTCACTTTAGCATGTACTTGAACCATGAAAATGAGGTAAAGATCAACTGCCATTCGCTACATGGGCGCCATCTATTTACACAACACTATGGACTGCTTAGTTCTCATACCGTCTGACATAACGTTTTTGTAACGAATAAACGCCACAACCGGATAAATATAAATCTGTCTCGCATTCTGCAAACAAATGTTCGTTGAAGACGAGTCCAAAACGTCATTTTGATAAATCTATATCGAATTAAACATTATAATAATAAAAAAAAACATTGTTTCTGTTCAGTATCCCAACTTGTTCATAACAAGGTGTCCGAAAGTGTTTTAAGTTACATGAATTAAAAACGACGATACTATACGAAACGAAAGCTTTATCTAAATTCGGTGTAGTTATCAACTACAAAACAAAAGCTTTATAGAGAGTTCAACCGAATATATACAAACATAAAAAACACAATCGTGCAAGCAAACACATACCCCGGTATTAGATAAAGCAAACATAAAAGTAAGCTTAGCACAAACATTACAAATCAAATTATACATGCTAGCATAACTATAAAAGAGCAAAGTAGAGTAAGATAAGCATAGGGAAAATAAAATGAAATGAAATCTTATCTCATCTACATGCAGAACAGCGACATTACGAGCCATTCCAGGATTGTATAAGACTCGAGACTCTTAAACTGAGAAAACTGTTATCTGTTCTGGAATGGCCTGGAAGACTGTTTCACAATGTAGCAGTAGCTAACAAAGAAAACTGAAGACTAAGCAACACGAAACTCTCCAAAAAACCGGGGATGACATCAGGTGCTCCGGAAGGGTATGCAGATCCTGCTCCACATGTGGCACCCGTCGTTTTGCTCATGTTAGTACACATCAGGTGATAAGTCTAATTCGGAAGGTCACATTCGAGCAAAAAAGGACGGGATTGTGGTTACAACAATTTCAACATATCCGTCGTCATCTGTGAAACAGATATTCCATAACGGTCAACCAACTCGTGATGGTGTCCGTAAAATTTGTGAAGGGATGATTTCAACTTCACCACTTGGAAATCTTGGTTCAATAGCTGTCTTGTAAGCAGCAACCCTCTATCAAGGAAATCATGATAGGAAATGCAAGCTCTGGAATATCGTATCAATTGGGAAATATATACTCTATATGCAGGTTGCTTGAATGTTGTACATAGAAATGGAAAGTTCACAATTGGGAAGCTGAAATCATCTCTTTTGTCGTAAAGGTATTTTTGCTAAGGTGATTTGAAGAGTCATATACATGTATCACATCATTGTCGATTTTATTGGAAACAGTAGAGAAAAAAGCATGATTAAAATGTTCTGATACCTGTTTAGTATCATTAATGATTTAATTATTTTCTAATAAAACTACTCGTTGTTCTCCAGAATGACACTTTTTTTCTCTAAAAAGTTTAATTTTTGACCAGAAATTGTCAGTTTTGGACCCAACTGAGCAACATTCTCTGAAATAAATTTTCATACATTTCTTTTTAAGCTTAGTAAACAAATTTCGCTTGTTTTTTTTTAAGTTCATTGCTTGGTATATTGTATATGTAGCACATGTTTACCCTTATATGGCCTCGGGTATATGACCCTTCTTAGTTCACTGTTCATACAAGGAAAAGGTTGTTTTTTTCTAAGTTGTCTTGTTTTACTGGATCATGTTTATTTGATATGTTTATACAATCATTGTTATACGGTGCTGCATAGAACAATATTGATGTGCTGATGGTACCTGGATATTAGATTCATCTAGGTTGAATTGATCGGTATCAAACTTCATATTGCCCCAATAGATTATTTTAAGCGTATTTTCTGTTCATTAATAATCCATATTTCTGAAATTATTTGAACTCATTTAAAAATAAAACGATGAGGTATGATTGCCAATGAGACAAATTTCCACCAGGAACCAAGTGACGTAGAAGTTAACAACTTTAGGTCATCGTACGGCCTTCAACAATGATGTTCTTTTATTAAGGTAATATATAACATGTTTATTTGAACTTTGATGGAAACTATACTCAACCAATATCTTTTTTTCTCATATACCTTATTCCAAAAGATATAAAAGTAAAGAACGTATGTTGACCTCTAGGTGTATATTGTTTTTGTGTCGTTTGGTTGCTGTCCCTACGTCTTCTATTGTTTATACTCTTTCTATTCTGTCCTAAGCTTGTTCTTCCTGAATGATAAACCTTATATCCTGGATTTATAGACGGTTCAAATAAAAGAAACGTTTACTAGTTTTCTATAACCTTTAGCAATGGGCAAAACCCATATAGTATATTGATCTATAAAAGTGCCAGGGATGACACAGCGTAAAATATTACGAAAGAGAAAAAAAACGACAAGATTTATATTACAACAATAAATGAAAAAGGTTATGGCAGACAAAACTCAACGACAACCACTGCATGGATTACAGGTTCATGGACTGAGACAAAAACAAAAGGAATGTTGCGGGGTTAAATATGCTTGTGCTTGTGAGCACTTAACCCTCTACCTAACCTGGGACAGTGGTGTAACTGAAAAATATTAGAACAAACTGTAAAATCAACTGGAAAGGGCTTGTGTCATTATATCGATCATAAGCACAAAAAACAATGCATGTTTATTCGTTTCAATTACTACATTATAAATTATGCAAACCTTTTCTTATTTAAGAGCTATGAACTACCGATTACTCAAAGTAAATCAAAGTTTTTTTATATGTAAACGTCCATGTGGAAATGATAGTTTTATTTCTTAGGAATGAAATAAATAGAAATATATCGTGCGTCAAAGAGAACTTGTTTAAAATAATAATATTACCACAACAAATTTTGTTTGTACTATAAACATGCCACCAGGAGGAACGAGCACATGATATCGTGTATAAAATAACAAGTAAATAAATTTTTACTAAAGGAATGACTATCTTGTTTAGAGAGTGATACATTACTGTATCATGAGGTTAAGAAAAAAGTACAAACGGTATGGAATTTACCTGACATGTTCTATCATTCTGTTGGAATTTGTATTTCTGCATAAAAAATGGCGTAAGTACATGTTTTTTAAATTTTAAAACCCATTTATCAGGAAATTCGATGATGGCGATTCCTCGAAAAATATCTCCAGTATTTTTAAGACTTATTTTCAATGGTTAATTATTATTAATTTTTTTTTGTGTGTGTTTTTTATTTTTTAAATACTGAAACTCCATCAAGGTATTCTTGATGGATTGATGGATGACTGTGTGATGTCTAAATAAATGCATATTGAGGGCGAGAACATGTTGGTGCGATATGAATATGAACCCTGCTCAGTACTAGACCGATTTATTTAATATTTTATTTCTGTTTTCATTTAAAATCTCTGATAATTTACATATTATTGTCAAATTTTTTTACATGCATCATATAGAATGCTCCGCCAACTGTAGTGACCTTAATTGTCTGTGCGATTTATAGGATTTTGATTGGTTAACGCACGTCGTTACAAAACCCATAGCCCCTGATTGTTGCTAACCCATATACCCGGACGTTGCTACCCATTACAACGGGGAACATCACGCGCGTTTTCTTTAGTTCCATGGTTGTTCCTTGTGAAATATCGAATTCTGTAGATTATCCATGATGTCTGTAATTAAATATTTAATCAACTAACGATTTTATCTTATAATGTCGATCATTTGCACTCATTTTAGTAAATGCACTTGGCTGCCACATTGTCAATGAATGGGACTACTGACCTATCCATGCAAATGACCCACGTTGACGTCACACCGTCTATGATGTAACTCTCACAGCATTGAGCGCCAAATTCGACCCATTCCCGTTTCTCTGTCTCTGGATTAAAAACGTCTTATATTTAACTACCTGTAGGGTACCCTACACCCCGGTAAAAATATGTCAAATTCCCAAATTTCAATAAAAGATTTTTAAAAAATGAAAAAAAAACGTTGCTTTCACGTTACATTTTGTTGGTTGAATTTCTCTAAAAATTGCAAGATCTGGACTAAGACCGGGGATAAATTCGTTATCTACGTTCATATCAGTAGATATGGATATCTTAACACCCTTCAGTACCTTGTACACCCTTCGGCTTCGCCTCAGGGTGTACTTGGATACTTCAGGGTGTTAAAATATCCATATCTACGGATATGAACGTAGATAACTTATAATATACCCTGATCTATCGCCATACATGAAACAGTCTCGAACATAAATTGTAGTAGATAGTATTTCACTCAAAGATGGTTTTAGTATCGGTTGTAATCTTTTAAACTTTTTAAAGTTTAGCACGCTTCACTTAGTTTCTTAAGGTAGCTGGGGTGTCTTCCACCATCTTGGATTTTGAAATAGCAGATAACAATCGGTCTAGATCTTTAATATAATGTGCAAATTTCGAGAGAAGTATGAAATTCATGTGCAAGACTTTTCATGTTAATATAGAAAATTATGTGTTTTATCATATTTACGGCTGTACTTTACAAAAAACAGAATATTTTTGTTTGATTCATTTTTTTCCAACTTTGCAACATAAGGAGAGATAACTCAGATATACGGGGAGATAGCTCAGATACAGTAACTTTATAATAGAATGTGCTGGAAATTTACCTATTTCATTATGTAATAAGAAAACGAGTCCGGTGACCCCATTTTTTCGTTTTCTTATCTGAAAACATATTATTAGAGCTAACTTCTCATATTTTATCTTAAAATTCTATGGTATAGTTTTCTTTTTATCACAAAAAATTGGGGTTTCCATGCATAATCTATACAAATTCTGACAATTTTGCACAACCTGTAGCGAGAAAAAAAATCCCGGTGACCCATACTTTTTTTTTAATTTTTGAAAAAAGCATGATATAAACTATAAATTTTGACAAATTATTAAAGAATTTTATGGATTTTTAATTTAGACACCCTCCCCCCCCCCCCCATCTTCTTTAAGATTTTTTGCCGTGAATCTGAAAGTAAGAATTTTATCGATACGATTGTATTACCACAAAGAATATAGACCGATGGGGTGTTTGAGGGGGAAATTCCCAAGTCCGCCATTCTCAATAGTTTTTATCCCACTCTTTTTTCCAGTTTTAAGTGACTGTCGATTAAAAGTGAAAATACTGAATATTGACTTTAAAAATCCAGTAAAATCTTCTTGATTTACATGTATATCCATAACGCTGTGATAACCCATTTATTTGCTTGTCAGTTAATTCTACCTCTTATCACATACAATTAAATTAGCATATTTGTAACCTATTAAAAATAATGAGTATTTGTGATAAATTGAGAGTTCACAGACTTCAATATTGTTTTTAATTTGATGTTATTCTACATTTATATGTATCATAGATACACGAATTCTAAAAATTCGAATTTCGAGCGTCAGTCCCCTTTCATCCGATTTTTGTAAAGGAAACTTAGAAAAAAAGTTCAATTGACGCATCGACATCTTAACAGACCAACTCTGCATCCAGTTAAGAATTGCACATAATGTTGGTTCTTCTGAATAGTGCTTCTACAGCCGGTCAGAAACTCGTTTTCAAATTATTGTGAAAATGCAATTTTATTTCTTACATGTAACAACTCTTCTAAAGTTTTGGATACGCTACCCTTCCTTGAAGGTCAGTTTGTCTCTGTTGAAATTTATGATTTATCTACTCTGTATATTACACTACAACATAATCTTATCAATCAGAAATTTATCTATTTATATGATTGATTGATTGATGTTGTTTGAAGTTTTAAATAACAACCAAATAATCAGTTCATACTGAGGGAAAACACGAAACTGTAGTTGCTACACAAACGAAGTCTGCGACCACCCAATTTTTTCATCCCATCTTGTTTCAAAATCATAAAATACCTTAACACAAAATTTTAAGAAAAAAACAATGTTATTTGGTCTTTAAATTACCTTAACGCCAAGTGGCAAATAGTGCATGCATGTTCAGAACGAGAACAAATTATAAGTAATACAAAAGGTAGGTTCTGTAATAAGGAAAGACCGAGATGAAGGGCAGGCAATGGAATGTCGCTGGAAAATTAGGGTATATTTACAGAGATTTTGCCGTGCCAAGCAGGCATACGGAACCCTCAAAGAGTTTTTGCAAGGAGTCTTAACGCGAAGACAGCATGGCACTCTTTCTACACGAGGCATCGTAATTAACGTACCAATTCTGACCAGACATGGCTGTACAACAAAACGGACAACCAACTTTGGCAAGAGTTTTACTGCCTGTCGAAAGAAGACCAAGGCATCATCATATTCCCTATACCCCAGTCAACCGTTTTGGTTTTCTATTTATACTAAAAGGATGCTTCGATAAATCTGGATATAATCTATATCCGATGTGATCGTTACAGTTCAGTTTTTAGTAATAAAACTGACAACAATACAGCTGTAAAGAAATGACCAAGACATTATACTTTGTTTGACAGTATTTATGTTCCTCAGGTTTTTTTCTTTACTGTTATGAATCATAGTGAATAGCACAATTTCACATGTTTGATGCAGACTAAAGAGACCTCAATATTTCAGGGGCGGACCCAGCCATTTATAAAAAGGGGGGGGGGGGGGGGGGGGGGTTTAATATAAAAAGCAACGAAATTAAAAAAAAACAAGCGAAATTTGTTTACTAAGCTTAAAAAGAAATCTATCAAAATTTATTTCTGAGAACGTTGCTCTGGTGGGTCCAAAAATGACAATTTCTGGTCAACAATTAAACTTTTTAGAGAAAAAAGTGCCACCTGGAGGACAACGAGTAGTTTTATTAGAAAATAATTAAATCATTAATGATACTAAACAGGTATCAGAACATTTTAATAATGCTTTTTTCTCTACTGTTTCCAATAAAATCGGCAATGATGTGATACATGTATATGACTCTTCAAATCACCTCAGCAAAAATACCTTTACGACAAAAGAGAAGATTTTAGCTTCCCAATTGTGAACTTTCCATTTCTATGTAGCAACATTCAAGCAACACCTGCATATGAAGTACATATTTCCCAATTGATACGATATTCCAGAGCTTGCATTTCCTACTATGATTTCCTTGATAGAGGATTGTTGCTAACAAGGAAGCTATTGAACCTAGATTTCCAACTGGTGACGTTGAAATCATCCCTTCGCAAATTTTATGGACGCCATCACGTGTTGGTTGACCGTTATTGAATATCTGTTTCACAGTTGACGACGGATATGTTGAAATTGTTGTAACCACAATCCTGTCCTTTTTTACTTGAATGTGACCTTCCGAATTAGACTTATCACCGGATGTGTACTTACATAAGCAACACGACGGGTGCCACATTTGGAGCAGGATCTGCATACCCATCCGGGGCACCTGAGGTCACCGCCGGTTTTTTTGTGGGGTACGTGTTGCTTAGTCTTCAGTTTTCTTTGTTAGCTGCTGCAACATTGTGGAAAAGTCTTCTAGGCCATTTCAGAACGGATAACAGTTTTCTCAGTTTAAGAGTCTTATACAATCCTGGAATGGCTCGGAATGTCGCTGTTCTGCATGTAGATAAGATAAGATTTCATTTCATTTTATTTTCCCTGTGATTATTTTTACTCTACTTTGCTCTCTTATAGTTATGCTAGCATGTGTATTTTGATCTGTAATGTTTGTGCTAAATTTACTTTTATGTGTGCTTTATCTCATACCGGGGTATGTGTTTGCTTGCACGACTGAGTTTTTCATGTTTGTATATATTCGGTTGAATCTCTCTAAACCTTATGTTTTGTAGTTGATAACTACACCGAATTTAGATAAAGCTTTCGTTTCGTATCGTATCGTCGTTTTTAATTCATGTTAACAATTATAACTGTCAGAAACAAATCGACAGAACACTTTAGTCAGGGAATATTTCATGGCAATGCACTGTTAATAATGACAAAGGCAGGATCAAAACTGATGAACATTCAACAGCCATTCAAAATAGTAACTGTGAACATACACATGAATCCGATTCTAGAAAACTTGAGATTCAGGTTATCCGTGCGGTTGTAAAGAAAAAAGCGACAGCCAACATAACTGCTAGGCTAACGGAAGGGGTACTTGTAAATAGTTAAATAGATAAATAAATAAATAAGTATTATTATCTGTATTTACCTGACTTTACCTGTAAAATAAATGAGCGCAAATGTCATCAATCAATACAACTTCTTTTGACAGACAAGATTATAAATTAAAATTCTATTATTGAATAAAGAAGCATAAAGTACAGTCGTAATGAACAAGAAGATAACAAATAAACAAATAAAAAATAAATGCATGTTATAGAAAAAATAAACATGCGATAGTCCAGTCCATTCCAATTCAATCCAGTCCAGTCCAGTCCAGTCCAATCCAATCCAAGAGTCCAGTCCAGTCCAGGTAATACACTTTGCATGTAGTTTCCTTGGTTGGCATTACTGTTGAATGCATGATACAGTAGTGATATAAAAAAGCAGCCATATATTTCAATAAGCAAACACTAGAGACAGTCGGACCACCAACAGCCTCAATGTCTGCAAACGCTTGAAAGTTCTTGTGATTGAACAGATCAATCATTGGAATGATGCCTAGAGCAAGGAGGTTGTATGATCTCCTTGCCTAGAGTGAGGATTAGGAAAGACTTTGGATACGGGAAGTTCCGAACATTAACTTTTTGTATTTACCCAGATGGCATCAACAGAAAAAATGCAAAATGTACTGTATTTTATGTTCTCTTCGGTAATATTTTGACATATAGGATGTATAAGTACACATTTAGATTTATATGCATAATCAAATTTATACAGACACGTTATTTCCTCCGCCCTTACAACCAGCGATGATCAGCGATATGATTAAATCTTTATTTACATTTTATTTCCTCATAAAACATCTTAAAAAGTTAAACCTTGAAACTGTTCTGAAATAAAAAAAAAAATGAAATTAATGAAATCAATGATTAACATGTAGTTGAAAATGCACTGTATAAATAGCTACAAACTTGATTTCTAAAATTACATCATGGCATACCTGTTTCATGGTTCACTTCCTTAAAAAATGATTTATTGATTAAATGTATCATACACAGTAATTCAAAATAAACATGCACAATTGTTTAAACAGATGTTGCCATGTTTATCATGTTCAAATGAGGATCGAACGGAATTCAGATTTCTTAACGTTGAAGAGAACATGACATTTGACATAAGTTTTTATGATTGACTCGATTTACCTGATAATGCTATCTCCGGAATTACAAGGTCGTATAATCAGTCATGAGGGTTTGGAAAAAATATAAACTATATGGCCTCTCATTAGCATGCTGTATCATTGTTGTGGAATTCTTTATTTTAAAATCAAAAAGGGGTAAGTTCTTTAGTTAATCTGATTTACATGGGAGAAAAATAAGCAACATCATATTGTACCATAATATGATCGTTTAGAATTATAGATTAGTGTAAACAATGTGTAACGGGATCTGCACTTCGATGTGTGGTTTGACGATATGCGAAACACTTACATGTACGTCTTTTTGCAATAACAAGACACTTACTTGTCTTTGCAATTCTTTATTTTCACAAGTAAGAACGTTAATATAATTATTGTGGTTAAATATAATACTTCTCAAAACTAATGTAGACGGAGACCGTGTTTTAACAATTACTAGTATTAAGTCAGTCCATCCCTTTTGTTATGTATCGGATCTTACGTGTTGCAGAGCGTTTGTATGAATAATAGCAAGATTAAAGGAATTTCTTTATAATTTCCGGCTGGGAATTTTAAGTGGTCATGAGAGTGTCCCTTTGGCCATAATGATCTTTCTAACACATGTAAGTTCCATAGCCCTGCAAAGGAGTTTTAAAGTCTGGGGAAAATATTACCTGCGTATTTGATGCGATCATGGTATTAAATATAATATAAAAACTGTTTTTAATCTTTGACCAACATGCCTAGCCGGGTCTAAAATCTTAGTCCACAAGAAAACAGGTCATCCAACTGGGCACATTATCCGTAATAGTCTTTGCTCTTACTCCTTAAAGTCTCGTCCTCAGGTTAAAAGCAGCAAACTTAAACGTTTCAATCTATAGTTTGACCCAATTGGGTATCGAAACAAAGATCGTGAGTTCCTTCATTCGACCACCGAGGCTGTAAGTTAGCATCAGTTACCAAATGAATAAATTGGCATTTGAAATAAAAAAAAAGCTAACTGTTAGCATTTTTGATTACAGGAGAATTTGGGCAACTCATTTGGCTTAATGATAACACTTTAATTTATAGCATCTTTTCTTAATTCATTTGAATCATCTGTTAGATATTTTAGTCTTGGAAAAATGGTGTATTTATTAGTTGAAATTGGGTTTTGAACTATATTTCAGTATCTGCAATACTTTGTGTTTTGTCATTTGTTAATTGTATTTTGTGCTAAGTACCGATCTGTAGTATATCCCCTTTTCAGTTAATTTTAAGAGTTTTTTCTATTGCTTGAGTGTTACACCACTTTCCCAGGTAAGGGGAGGGTTGAGTAATGTATACCTGTTTTTTCGTTTATTATTTAAGTTTGAATTATCTTTTGAATTGTTTCCTATATTGTCATCCCTGGGTCTTTAATATTATATATAAGGCCTTACGGATTCTTGTCGTTTAGTCTTTATTAGATCGTTGTCTCTGGCATTAGCAATCATACCACTTCTCCTTATTTTTTTTTGGATGTCAGTGAAATATGAAAAGAATCGGTGATCAATGGTAAAATGTACTTGCTGTTCGGTGTGAGCCAATGCTCCGTGTTGAAGGCCGTACCTTGACCTATAATGGTTTACTTTTATAAATTGTTACTTGGATGGAGAGTTGTCTCATTGGCACTCATACCACATCTTCCTGTATCTACATACTGTATCGAAAGTAAAAAAAAGATATCACTCACTAGTAATACATTAGTTTGATGGAAATGGGAGAAAGCCTGCGGAAAACAGAAAAAAACGACGTCAATTTCAAACTTTTTAAATTTGTTAAGGTACATTTAATTCTCAGGAAAAAAATCCTTAGGGAGTGTACATGGATCCGCTGTACCCTTGCAGTCAATCAAGGGGTGCGTCTACACTGGCGGAATCTCGAAGTACATACATACATTGGAGAATGAAACTAAAACAAAATCACGTACATTTTCGTGTTATATAACGTGATATGTATGTTCAAAATGCAACAACCTTGTCAATATTATCTGTCATCTTTACCACACTTTTGTATGATCAAGGTAATAAATAATAACATATTTATGCGTATATTGTTATGAGCATCATAATTCTTTTGAAGTGTTGTCAAAGAAATAATGTATATGGGTTATCAATATCATGGACATGAATTGTCAACTAATGAAGACAAACATCAGGTAAAATACACAGTTGTATATATATGTTTTTATTTAAGTATACTTCCTGGTAATATTGTAATTATGTGTTTGTCGGTTTAATGGCATAACTTGGCATTAAATTCTTACTATTTGTTTTTATAGTATTGTCAATGTTTTGCTATATTGTATTACTGGAAATTACGGTACTGTAATTACGGGGCCATTGAAAGGAAAGTACTAATACAAAAGTATAAATCCATAATTAAATATCTAGAGAGCAAAAAAATAAATGGAGAATGTGTCTGTGGGACACAGATGTATGATTCCCCCGCTTGCATATAACGTTATAAAGGGTCTGTAAAAGTGACGCCACCCCTATTCGACCTTGATCTGTGTTTTATGGTAACAAGCATTGAGTATAAGTTTCATAACATTTGGTAAAGGCTAATTAAAGTTAGAAAACGGAAACTAATTTTGGGACGGACGGACGTACAGACAATCAAAGGTAACACTTTATGTCCCCTCCGCCGTGACAGGGAAATAAAAAAGATTTGAACAAATATGTTAAAGAGCACGTTATAGGTGGAAATATAATGCTAAATGGCTGTTATTAGAGTATATGCGGGGTTTGCTATACTGTACTTTCTTTTTATATTCTTCATTCGGTAATTGTGGAAGGATCTATAATATCGGTTAATTGATAAAAGTGATTTGCTATGTAACAGATTTTGGGGGAAAAAAACTTTGCACACAACTTTGACACGTTGAACTATAACCGAATAGCGAAAAAGAAGGCATTTAAATCTTTGACTTTCTGAAATAAATGGGAAGAATTATTTTATTTGTGTTATCAATAAAAGCACCTAAATAACATTTTATCTATTAAGTGGTTAATTTACGGTCACGGATTTGTAACTAACGTATCTAATATACGTCCTTGACACAGTGTAATGATGAGTTATACAAGAAACAAAGAAAGCTTGTTTTGAATTGCAGCTATGACCAGCATTGTAACATTCTATAGCGTTTCAACTTACATCTTTATATGAAAAAATAAGAAGATGTGGTATGATTGCCAATGAGAAAACTCTCCACAAGAGACCAAATGACATAAAAATAACAACTATAAGTCACCACACGGCCTTGAACAATGAGCAAAATCCATACCACATAGTCAGTTATAAAAGGTTATTACAGAGCCCAGGTGGGAACCTATATATATATGTTACAGGCATTTTCTAAATTTAGGCATTTTGTAAAATAATTTTCTTGGTCACTGTAAACTATGTAAAAAATTAATAAAAAGAAAGAACAATCAATTTAAAAAGGAAATATTTAGTAAGCTTTCAGCCCTTAGAGATACAGACCCTAAACAATATTGGAAATTATTAAAATCATTAAAATATGAGAACACTAATAATAAAATTGAGCTTCAAGCTGGTTTTCCAGAAATTATTGATCATTTTAAGCATCAAGGAGAGACTGTAAACTATGATAAAGAATTTAAAACTAAAATTGAAACCGATATATTAAATGAAACTGATGCACTTTCATTCAATGAGGTAACTGATAAACCTTTTACTATCAATGAAGTAAATAAATGTATACAAAAATTAAAAACTGGGAAAAGCTCTGGTCCAGATCAAATTTCTAATGAAATTATTAAATATAGTGGTGTTGTTACTTGTAAAGCTATTACTAAGCTTTTTAATTTAATTCTTGATTCTGGTAAATATCCATCAAACTGGAGAAAATCTTTTACCATACTTATTCATAAAGCTGGAGACAAGCTAGATATTAATAACTATAGGGGAATTTCCCTTCAAAATTGTATTGCTAAACTTTTTAGTGCTGTTATTAATTCTAGAGTTGTAACTTATTATGAATAAAAGTTTTCAGTTCATCAATTTGGATTTAGAAATAATCATAGGACAGCAGATAGTATTTTTATTCTAAAAACTTTAATAATAAAATATTTGACAAAAAAGAAGAGTAAAATTTACTCTTGCTTTGTTGATTTGCGTCGTGCATTTGACACCGTTTGGCATGCTGGTCTCTTATACAAATTAAAAAAGGATGATGTTGGAAAGAAAATATTTGAAGTAATTAAAGATATATATAAGTGTTGTGAATCTTCAGTTAAAATAGATAATAAACAATCTCAATTTTTTGAAATAAATAAAGGGGTCAAACAAGGGGACAGTTTGAGCCCCACATTGTTTAATTGTTTTATTAATGATCTCCATTCAATTTTTGATGGGACATGTGATCCTGTGTCCTTAGATAAAACATCAATAAGTAGTCTTAGTTTTGCTGATGATCTTTTAATATTATCAGAATCACAAAACGGTTTACAATCTGCTTTGAATAAACTGGAAAAATATTGCTACAAATGGCAACTGACTGTAAATACAAATAAAACAAAAATTATGATTTTTCATTCTAGAAATTCTTTTGAGTCAAAATTTTTTTATAAACAAAATCAGTTAACTGAAGTTAAAGAGTATAATTTTCTTGGGAACATTATTGATAATAAAGCAAAATTTAAGAGATCTACACATGAACTATCCAAGAAAGCGCTTAAAGCGTTATTTTCATTAAAAAAATATATGTCTAATTTTCATCATGTTCCTGTTGATTTATCATGTAAATTATTTGATTCACTAATTAAACCCATAATTTTATATAATAGCGAGATCTGGTTTATGGAAGATTATTACTCAATTTTTAGAGCCATAAATAGAGCCACTTTGCATGGAACTAACTGTGATATTTTATCATTGGCAGATAGATTCAGCTTTGAGAAAGTGCATCATAAATTTTGTAAAACTGTTCTTGGAATTAAAAAAACCTCATGTAATATAGCTGCAAAGTCTGAGTTAGGACGATTTCCGCTTGACTCCTTTATTAAAACTCAAGTTTTATTATATTTTTGTAGAATAAACTGCCATGAAATAAACCCTCTTGTTAGAGAAGCTTTTGCAGTAAATAAGTCTATGTCTGAAGATGGAATATATACTTGGTATACTTTTGCCAAGCATATTTTTAAAGAATTTAATATTGATGAAGAAGAATATGTTGATTTTGATAAACCTTTTAAACTTATAAAAAAATCACTCAAAAAAACTTTTAAACATATTGTGAAGGAAAAGTATAATAACATCACTCTTTAAAAACTTTCAAATATTGATAACAGTTCAAAACTTTATCTTTATAGTAAACTTAAAAATGAAATTAAATTGGAGGACTACTTGCACAATCTAAACAATTTTAATAGTCGTCAACTTTTAACAAAATTACGTGTAAGTGATCATAATTTGGAAATTGAATTAGGACGTTATAAAAAAAATCAAAGAGAACACAGGCTGTGCAAAGTTTGTAAAATTTTAGATGATGAGGAACACTTTTTCCTTCATTGCCAAATTAACAGTAATGTAAGACATTCCCTTATAAATGCAATTAAAACCCATTATCCTAATTTTAACCAGCTTGACTCAAACTCTAAACTTAAAACTATTCTAGATCCAAATAAAGATATTTTGTCTAGTGTTGTAGACTATATAAAGCAATCTATGGAATTGCGTATATATATATATATATATATTATTATTAATATCAACTTGACTTGTTTTAAACATTTATCATGTATTATGTTTCTTGTCACTTGTGTATACAATGTACTATGTTTGCATTTTAACCCGCCAGGGTTTCATGTTTTGCAATAAAGTTATAAAGTTATTTCGTTAAATAACAGATTAAAAAAAATATAAAATCCTAACCTTGACAGGCATTATATAAAATGACTAAAAATACCTAGTCATTTTGTAAAGTGACTGAAATTTTGAAGCAAAATTCAACAAAATGCCTGTTCATTTTCAGAAAAGATACAGAATGATTACATTTCAGAAAATGTTTACTCAAAATATATCTGCAAAATTCCACACAAAATTTATGAAATATATGCTTGGGATATACAGGTTAGCAAGTGATCTTGCAGTATGTCTGAGATAGAATGATTTCTGCCTACCCTTCCGGAGCACCTGAGATCCCCCCAGTTTTAGTGGGGTTTGTATCGCTCAGTCTTTAGTTTTCTATGTTGTGTTTTGTATACTGTTGTTTGACTTTCTATCGTGTTTCGTTTTTTGCCATGGCGTTGTCAGTTTTTCATCGACGTTTGAGTTTCAATTCCCCTTTCGGTATCTTCCGTCTCTGTTTCCCATAAAATAATTATGCTCACATGTTAGGAAATACAAAGGATGTTTATTATATGATGAACATATTTGCAATAATGAGTTACACTTGAACTATATTACAACAGGGTTTCCAGTATAAAGATTTATTGAAAGTACTAACCTTATCAGACTTTATAAACGTGGATCACTTATGCAATATAGTTAAGGATAAACTATGCTAAAGTTTTCTGAATTATAGGAAGATCTTATAAAAAATACAGCCACTTTAATCAGATAAGGGTTAACTCCTAATTTATTTCTCTTGTAAAAAGAGTTTTGGTTAAGAAAAATATTAGGAACTAAGAGAATTCATAAATAGCCAACCACAATGCAAGATCAGCATAAATCCACACTCCCTTAGGATACAGACAAATAGGTATGCATACAAAAAAATTATATAAATAGATCGCAAAGGTTATCTTAAAAATGCACGTTGGATTGATAAAATTGAAGATAAAGCCCATTCTATATTAGATGATTATACATTTCTATATGATTGCCAAAATTATTGTGTTTTTCAATTATGTAAATCAATGAAGTAAATTACTTTCCTTTAATTGGAACAAAAGTAACTTATGTTATCTTACACATTGTAAGGTAGATCAAAACAAAGAAGGGTCTACATACAGAATATCTTAGTTTCATATTACAAATATGCAATAAATAAAGTTTGTAAAACTGAAATTTATCTCGTGTCAGTACACATGGCGGATAGGACCATATGAGATTGTTTACATGCAACGGTTTCGAGCCCAGCGGTAGTACTATAGACGTTTGATACGAATTCAAGATTCATTTTTTTTTATTATCACCCTTACGCTCGAGATGAGATACACAAGCAGCCTTTTGTGAATGAAAATGTAGTAATAATTTAAGAGTGTAAAGATAATGAAGGCCCTAATTGGAACAGTGAAAGTCGGCAAATAATAACTTTTATGTACTTTGATAATGAAAATTTCACTTTATAGTCCACTACCGGCGAAGCCGAAAGCGGCTTTAGGTTAACACTCCTCTCCTTCAGTCCGTCACAATTAGTCTAAGTTTCCTGCAATTTTTAACGGTTAAATCTAGTAATATTTGGTATTTTTAATAGTTAGTTATGACCCTTGGAGATGAGAAATTGTTTGAAATTATATGTTGTCGGTATAAATTCATCTCATAAAAAGTAGCTTAGTTTGAATATCGTTTTAGTTAACTTTTTTCTGTGATTTTCGCGGGAATTGAGATATGAGAACGTGGAAAATTGCTTGAAAACATCTTTGTATGATTTTTGTCTGTAACTCCTGAATCAATTGACAACCCCGGTTGATATTCAGTAAAAAGTATAATCGTAGAAAGTGGACGATTGAGTTTCGTTCCCAGGTTGAGCAATTTTACAAATATATGGCTGTTCCTGATGAACGCTTCGGACTCATGAAATTTATAAAGCGTTGTTTTCATTTTTTACAGAAGGTTGTGTCCCCTTGAAATTGAAAATTGTTAAAAATATCAGTTTTCCGCGGGATACTTTATTCTTCAGGGAATCGATTTGGGCTGGTAGTTGCAGAAAGCCTGCGCGTTTTGAAATAAATAGTCTGACCCCATTTATGATAAGATAAATCCCAACTAGTTCAGCAACAACTAATTCTCAAATACACATATTCAGACAAAATAGATATCTATATTTATATATGCACACGAATATCATTACAGGAAATCAAATGGAAAACAGTCAGGAAGGATTACACTTCAATACAAGAGAGTTATTGAAAATAGTAAGTCTTGGTTATAAGTTCTTTCTTAAAAATATTTTTAGAAAGCGAAATTATTGTAAGATTTTATTCTAACAAATAATTTGCTCATGGATTGCAGAAAAAAATAATAATAAAGCGATAGAGACATCAAAATACAAACGCACTCACAGTGTTGCAAGAGTTGACCACTGAGCGTGAGTGAGAAGATGGTTTAGACTACAAAAGTCATCAGTAGACGACACGGGATAATATCGGTTGCCTATTTGAAAGTATTGACAGAATTTGGGAATGAATCCCCGGTTTCTTATAGATAGTACATGTATATATGTAATAAAAATTGGAAGATAGATAAAAATATATGTCCTATGAGAGGTTGAAAGAAACGATTTTTTTTATGAACAAACAGTCGCTCGTGCAATGAAAATATTCCTCAATCTTCCTTATGACTATAGTTATCATCATCTCTTCCAACAACCTTTCTTTCTATACGTAGTTTTGATAATTAGGATAATAATGCTAAATAGCTATGTCACCCCGTGTTTTGACTTTAAGAAGACACCCTTTTGGTGTCTTTTTTTTTAACTTCAAAATTATTTTTTGCGAAACTTTATTTAATATAGCAAGCCATAAACGGACAAAGCAATAACACCTTGAATCAAATCAGTAGAAATGACAACATATATTTTTTCTTAAGTTTGTTCTTATGTTGTACTGTTACACCACTGTCTCAGGTGAGGGGGAGGGTTTGGCGCCAGCAAACATGTTTAACACCGCCACATTCTATATGTTCCTGTCCCAAGTTAGGAGCTTGTAGTTCAGTGGTTGTCTCAATTGAATTGTTTCATATTTTTCATTTTATGGGTTTACCTCATTGTTGAAGGCCGCACGGTTGCCTATAATTGCTTACATCCACTTCATTTGAACTTTGGTTGATAGTTGTCTCATTGGCAATCATACCAAATTTCCTTATTTTTATATTAATACCTAAAATCTGATGAGAAACTGAGATAAAATCACTGACCATAGTTTCACAACTCGTGTTAGAATTTTTAAGATCTTGTATACATATATATAGACATGTATTACTCAGTAGGGGCCTCGGTAGCCGAGTGGTCTAAATAGTCGAACTACTGTATCACTAGCCTGTCAACTCTGGAGCTGGGATTTCGAATCCCGCAAGTGGCAGGTGCACTCGACTCCAATCTTAATTGACTAGGATTGTTTGTTTTCCTACCGAAGGTCGGCGGTTCTCTCCGGGCACTCCGGCTTCCTCCACCAATTAAAACTGACCGCCACGAAATAGCACAATAGTGTTGAAAGTGGAGTTAAACACCAATCAATCAATTAATCAATTACCCAGTAACTGTTTAGAACTATCAATTGACGATATTTCTTATTAAAGTTTGAGGATGTATAATCTTATACCAAAAGAGGGAGAATTGAATAAAACAAAACAAAAAAAAAACATTAAATTATAAATAAACAAATACAAACGCAAAAAAATAATTGAAAAAGAAATATTTGTCTGACAAAACACACTTTTTTATTTGTAGTTTTGTTCTTTTGTAATAAATACAGGTTTTAGTTTTATTTTCATTCTACACTCCTAAAAATGAGAAGAAGAAAAAAATAATAAAACCAGACATTACAAAAAAAAGATCTAACATGTTGATAGTGTAGACAATTGAAATCGATAACTTTAATCATACATATAATTTTACGTGATTGCTTGTAATAAAAAAATCTTTATATCAAGGTTGATAATAAATCTTCAATGGAATGTTCAGATCGATTTTTTGCGATTTTATATCCTGTTACATATTCTTTGGATAAATAACAAACGATGTTTTATATATGTATATTTTTTTCTATGCAGCCAGGACAACAGACTAACTGGAGACAACACGCACAGATGTTTAAAACTAGACCAACATTACCAAGTAATTATACAAGTTACATTCTATAGGTTTATGGTTACGCTGGTCTAATGGTTTGTGAGGACTGATTTTTTTTCATAGAAATGTTTTTTTAGAAGAAAAATCCGACAATGACGTGTAATGTTTCGGCCACATCAATTATTTTACTGTGCGTCAAAACCCAAACTGAATGTTGTAATCACAATCATTGTTATATACGTTACAGTACCCTTCCGGAGCACCTGAGATCACTCTCGGTTTTTGGCGGGGTTGGTGTTTCTCAGTCTTTTGTTCTCTATGTTGTGTTTTTTGTACTGTGGTTTGTCCTTTCGTCGTTCTTCGTTTTTTTGCCGAGGCGAAACATACCGAAGGGATATTCAAACTCATAAGTCGAAAACAAACCTGACAATGCCTCTCATTCAGTAAGTTTTATTGTATATATACAATATACATGTATGTTTTTGTCATGCAAGCTGTAGGTAATGAATGATCAATAATAGAACAATGAATTCGGTTCAATATATCTCTTTGAATTCTTTCTTTAAAATGTAATTTTTTTTTTCTCATTTTTCACAGCGATCTTTTCCTTTGTAAGTACAGTCACGTGCATCACTAGCTTTCAATTTAAAGTGATATCCTAAGATCTATAAATTACATGTCTCATTTGCACATCTTAGTTACTTCTATACAATTGCATTTGTTAAGATTTTAAATTCTTCTGAAATCATGTGCTATTTATAAATATTTCTTTCTAACTTTATCAAACTGAATTATGCGTTTTATAGATACAATTTGAAATGGAAATATATGTAAAAAATAATAAGACTATTTCCCTGATAAGGTTTTACATGATGTGTTTATGTTTTAACTTTACAGGATATCTAACAATAGGAATTCCCACCGTGCGAAGACAAAAGACCAGTTATTTTTTCGAAACCGTAGATTCACTTCTCAACTGTACAACTGATGCTAAGCTGTCAGACATTGTTATTGTAATTTTCTTGGCAGACTTTAACAATACATGGAAGCAGGAAATGGCAACTAAGATACGAAATAAATACGAAAATCTTTTAAATAATGGTATTATGCATGTCATAGAAGCACAAAAAGATTTTTATCCTAAATTAGATAATCTAGAACACACTTTTAACGATAGCGAGGAAAGAACAAAATGGCGATCAAAACAAAATGTTGATTATGCATTTTTATGGCTCTATAGTGCAGACCTTTCGAAATTTTATATGCAAATAGAAGACGACGTATTCACAATATCAGGTTACTTAGATGTCATTAAGAAATTTATAGCAGAACAAAAGAACGATTGGACATGTTTAGAATTTTCAACAATGGGATTTATCGGAAAAGTATTCCATTCTAAAGAATTAGAAAAGCTAGCAAAAACTATTTTAATGTTTTATGATAAACAACCCGTTGATTTTTTGTTTATGTATTTTAACCATTTAAATCTTCAAGGAGAGCGTATAATTCGTCGACCAACAATTTTCCGCCACGTGGGATATCATTCTTCTCTTCCTGGAAAAACTATGAATGCAGCTGACAAATATTTTGATAATTTTGAAAAATCAATAAAGGGTGATAACCCGACTGCTAAGTTGTTTACCACGTTAAAGGTGTCACCAGACTTCCCGTTAGACTTAGCTTATTCGGCAGACTATGGATACTTCTGGTCTCAGTCAGCACCACAAGTAAATGATTCAGTACATATACTATTCGATGAGCCACAAAGTATTACAAAAGTGATAGTTGTAACCGGATCTAGAGAACACCCGAATGATAAATTAGAGCATGCACGATTAGAAGCATGTCTTAGTGTTCAAATATTAAGAACAAACAGTATAAAATGTTATAATACATTGACGTTAGGTTCGTTCAAGAACGGCAGTATAAAGGTTGACCACATGAACAGTTTAACAAATTTTAAAATAGCCTGTTTAAAAATAGTAGTTACCAAAGAACAATCATGGTGGCTGATTATTAAAGAGATTGGTATTTTCTTACATTAAAATCTATACTTAAGGAATGAAATTGAATCAAATTGAATGTTAAGATTCTCAGGAAAAAGCATCTTATTTAAAGAACACAATCAGTATTATCAGGAAAATTTCCTGAATGAAAGTAGAGTCGAAACGATCCAGATACGTATATTTGTCTCAATATTATACACACACTGAATTACGATTCATTAGTAAATGATTTGTATACCAAATGCTTTTGCATTTCTGTGAGAAGTTAATGTTATCTATTGAGTAGCTCTTTCGTTTTGTTTTACCATCGACAAAACATGAAAAAAAAAATATTTAGAGTTATCTTTCTTTTAATACCACATGTGAAATAAAACCTGTGTTAGTCAAATATGTCATTCTAATGGTTGATTGATTGTCGTTGTTTAACGCCATTTTCAACACTATAAGCAATATTGTGGCGGTCTGTTATGATTGGTGGAGGAAGCCGGAGTGCACGGAAAGAGTAACTGCCCTTTGGCAGGAAAACTGACACTCCAATGAAAATAAAGAGATTGCCAATGAGACAATTGAACTATCAACCAGAGTTCAAATGACGTAGCCAATTAAGATTGAAGTAGAACGGACCTAGCTGCCATGTGCGGGGTTCGAAATCACAACCTCAGTGTATGAACTACTAAGTCCACTCGGCCACAGATGCCCTCTCTAAAGGTAGTTGTGTTGCTAAACAGTTATGAGCTACAGTTAAAGATTCAATCGCCGTCGACTAACGGCTGAACTGTTATTTAAGAAATCATTTCCACTGATTCTACCAGACTGAAACGATGAGTGCTTTGAGTACAGATAAATGTTTATCTGGTCTTGTTTCGTTGAGTAGTCAGACCCATTGTCCGTTTGGATGTAAGGAATTTATGAATACGGCGACACATCCGGTTGGAACGAGAAGTTAAATACAATACTTCGTATTGAGGGAAATTCACTCGCTGCATGTTTAAGAAACTTAACGAAGAGGGGTTCATAGGTGGCATTTTCAAGGCAAAATTCTCTCTATCGAAACCATTACTTTTTTTCCAGTAATTGTCTACATTTCTCGCTCTTCAATATTGTTGGCCCACTTTGCAGTGCATGCTTTTTATATGTATAACTGTTTAACCTTTTAAAATTCCAGTCTATTCAACTTAGGGCGATTTAGATCTTTACAAATTGTAAAGACACGTGTCTATTGTTGTAAACTGTATGCTGACTTGTAGTATTTTTGAATATATGTGTCGTTTTGATGCTGTCTCGTATACCTACTTCCTTTTTCATATATTTGCCTCTTGGTGCTAAGGGAACAATAATTAATCAGTCGCGATATTTTCCAATATAAATACGAACAACAAGATGTGTTGATTTGTTGATTTGTTTCACGGAAAGATTCAAGTTTTAAAGACTGTCAGAGAAATGTAATATAAGGAACTTAAATACCATTTGTTCATTCCTTAATGGTATTTTCACTGTCATGTATGCCCTTATTTTTTTTTCTGTGAAACGTTTAAGTATTCTTTGGCTTTCCAAATGTTTTGGTCACTACGCACCTAATAGGATTTAAACATCTAAATTTTAAATCAGTTTTCGTTTGTGCTCATGCAACCGTGTCCGTTATACTTCTTCGTCAGTTAATAATATTTGGTTTTTAGTTGGATTATCGATCTTCGCAAGTGATTGATTTACCCATAATCATCCTTTTGACGTCGACATTTGGGAAAAGCAGACGATTTTTTAGCCACAGAAAATATCTTCATCAAATCTACATCAATCTGACACACAAGTTGTTTAAAAATTTAATTCTTTTTAAAGTGTTTCTAAAAATCTTTATCAGGGATTTGATTATCGTTTATTTTGACTCGATGGTGCCATATGTGGAGCAGGATCTGCTTACCCTTCCGGAGCACCTGAGATCACCCCCAGTTTTTGGTGGGGTTCGTGTTGCTTAGTCTTTAGTTTTCTATGTTGTGTCTTGTGTACTATTATTTGTCTGTTTGTGTTTATTTTTTAGCCATGGCGTTTTCGATCTATGAGTTTGACTGTCCCTCTGGTATCTTTCGCCCCTCTTTTACAATTGTCGAAGCGTCAGGGCGAAATTCGGATTCTCAGCAGACGGCATGGCATGGTCAGGCTTTGTCTGCGTTCTGAGAGAAATAGTTTATTTCTAAATCTAATTATTTCTAAATTTTATTTTCGATATGCATTTTTGACATTTTGAATTAGTTTATATCTAGCATAAGTTTCTTCATTTAACATTATTTTGGAAGAAAAAGACGCATTAAATTGCTAAGATAGTTGGATTATTGAATACAGAAAGCAAAATATTGTTTGTTTAAGGTGGATGGCAAATATCAATTTTAATTTTTTTCTCGTGCTTTGAGACTCGTTCGGCCACAGCAGAATCAGCAGATTTTTTTTGTTTCTTTTGCATTGCTTTAAATCATATATGATCATATAAATATTTATATAATTTATCATAGCCTGTCTTTTTTAGTTTAAAATGCTTAAGGCATCTGGTAGGAAGAGGGTGGCGCCTAAGGGAAGAGGCGACAATGTGGCTCCAGCGGAAAAAAAGAACTGTTTTGCGTTCGAAAATTGGTGGAGATGCGGGTGTTAACAGATCTACAGAGCGTCCAGTAGCACCCACTTCACTCAGTTCAGAGATTATGTCTATGGATCCGGTCACAAATCCGCATGTTTTTCAAGAATTATTCAAGTACATGCATAGTATTCGGCTAGGCGCTAAGCGGTGCGCACTAGGGTGGAAATCGTACAATGAACAATTTCGCCTCAGAATGTCACAGGATCTAGCTGGTTCTTGGGCTGTTGTTGACCCTGAACTATGGCTGCTCTATATGTATCCTCTGTCTGCTATTAGTAATGCGCAAATAAGCACGGGGTGCTTTAAATGTTACGCATTCAATTACCACGGTAAATGCGTGAATCAATCATGTTCTTATACTCATTCTTGTTTAAGATATTTTGATCAGCACCCACTTATTCAATGCCCCAGACAAAATCTTTTTCCTAATAGGGCAGGCGGAAATGCAAGATTTCAGCAACCTAGGCCTCAGTTTAGACCGAGATTTCAGGCACGTGGCAGCAACTCGGTGCAGTATCCCATCAATACGAAATTGTATGCTGGTCAATATATGAAGTAATTTTTAGCAGAATGCAATTACAGTTGTGACGATTTTTGTTTGTCTGTAGTCTGTATCTTAAAGAGATATCAAGTTAAATTTTTATGACATTGTTTATATTGTTAATTTTGTATAGAATTTAGATTGTATTGCTTCCAGAGTCCAAACTGATACGTCACCTATGGGATAAAGGGTGGACTCCAATAAACAAAATTGAATTAAAAAATAGGATAGATACCAAGCTCCTGCTTGAGGGGTTTACTTTCGATTAAGGTTATGGTAAAAAATAAATAAATTTGAAAAAAAAATTTGTAAAAAATTTAAAAAACTTTTTTTTTTTTGTCATGAAATTTATTTATTTTTTTTCCCCAAAAAATGCAAAAGAACACAAAAATTTTCTGAATTTCCCAAAAATAAAGAAAAAAAGTATTTGACAATGCGCAGCAACTTCCACGTTGAAAAAATTTTACACTGGAAATTTTTCATTAGCATTTTTCAATTTTACATTCCTATTTAAAAATGAATAAAGGAATTGTTCATAAAAATAAATTCGTTATCTTGGTGTAATCAGGGGTGTACGGAATTTTCAACAACGGTGTAAAATTCTGTACACCCCTGATTACACCAAGATAACTAATAGTATCTGCAGTTCTGCATACGAGGCTAGGCTATTCAAGGCGGTTTTTTCCTTGGCCTTTCATGGTCTTTTTAGGGTTGGAGAGTTGACAGTTCAAAATATGAGCAATACATATTCTTCAAATCATGCTTTAAACATGAATGATGTCAAAATTTACAAAAATTATTTAGAAATTCATTTGGTTTTATAAAGACCGATCAGTTTGGTAGAGGGGTAACTATACACATCCCGGGGGCAATTAGACAAATGTATTTGTCCAGTGGTTTTATTGCCTTGCTATTTTCGAGATAGACCTGTAGTAGTTGGGCCGCTATTTTGTCATTTTGACGGTAAACCTTTGACTTAATAGCAATTTTCTGCAATACTCAAAAAGTCACTACATGCTTTAGGTATTGAACATTCTCGTTGGTCGTCTCACTCATTCAGAATAGGTATGGCTACAGCTTGTGCCATTAAAGGATTATCCGACGAAAAGATTAAAGGTTTAGGTCGTTGGTAATCGGGTGCATATTTGCGTTACATACGAATAACCGTTTAATTGTTCATGTATATTACTGTAAGTTTCAGATTCTCCTATAAGGGTTTGGATTGTTGGGTCGTCAATTAAAAAGAATGGGTTTGTGGAAGCAAGGCAACCCCCGGGAGGAGCTAATTTGACTTTGAATAGGTTGGGAGTGAATATGTGGTGGCAGGGTACCGGTGGACTAACTCCCTCTAAGACGAAGAGTCGCATTAGAATAATGCTGAGATTTAAAGATCCTCCCAGCTATATTATTGTAGGAAATGATATAGGTAATATTAAACTAGGTTACTTACATTACCAGCTTGTTAAATTTATGTCATTGTTATCTAATAAATTGCCTGAAACGACTTTAATTTGGTCTGAAGTAGCCAAGACTGCAGTGGCGGTATTCTAACAATGGGAATTGTATGGACAAGTGCAGGCGTCGGTTCAACAGCTCCATTGGGCTGTTACATTCGATATCCTGACATAAAAGCTACACATGAGTTCCTAGCAGACGATGGGGTGCATTTAAGAAAGATAGGAAATGAAATTTTTCTGAACATAATCCAGGGAGCCCTAGAAACAATTATTTCTAGTAAGACGGGTGGCATTACTTTTCTAATCAACTGTTCTACACTAAGAATTTTTATAGTTACCTCGTTGTAAATATTATAACTACTCATATTATGATTTTGGTGAGTAGTTTAAATGAAGCATCATCGTTATTGAGGCTGTTTTAAAAATAATGTAAATAATTTCTTGTTACTAACAATTTATACTTTGTTCATTTATCAGAATTTTTCAATAAAATTTTGCTTGAAATGGCACAGCTACGCGCAGCTCCCCCCAAATTTATTGGCGGTTGACGGTTCTACGAAAATTTTAATTGAAGGCTAAAATTGTCGCAGCACCGTCAATTTGGCAGATTTCGATGCGCTTAGATAACATATTTGCAGTTTACAGACTTATTTAAATCGTATGATAGCATTAGCCTCTGATTTCCAGGGTTAATAGCTTATCTTGAACTTTCCCTTTTCATATATGGTCTGCCACCTCGAACATATTCGGCGATCATCATATAACATTTTCAAAGACACATATGCATTTCTATCTGTGAATTTTAGTTCATATCACAAATTGCATTTCATATAATAGTACATATACATGTACCATATCTGTTAATAAATGCTGTGGCCATTTCCTGCCAACTCTAATATTGTTATTTTTTTATGAGCATCTAAGATAATGAAGTTTATTCCAGAAAAGTGTGTTGTGGAATCATATCATTTGTTTTCCCTGATGAATTGTTGATAATTCTCTTAATAATGTTCAATTTGATTTTGTTTGTCGTGTTTTCCATTTAATTTTTCATTTTGTCGCATCTGCTATCAGGATATTTTTCGGCTTACTGTGGGATTTTTGGTTAGAAATTTAATTTGCGTTTGAATTCTACAATAAATTCAGAAATCCATTGACGGTTTACTACATGAGAATTACGACAAACTGATAAAAAATAACTAATATCTCTTAATTTGTATAGATTTCCTTTGCATAATGTTGACTCGTGTTTGCCAAATTTCAAAGCGGGTGTAGTACCTGGGCAGTTTAAAGACCACAGGGAATGGTATCACCAGCTAAAAGAGTCATAACAAATAAAGTAAAATCCCAAAAGAAAAAAGAAAAGAAATAAATATACAGTGTGACCATGCCGACTGATATTGAGACATTCAATAAATACTACTGCTACAAACAACTATACAACATGAATCAATAGTCCATTTTGCAATTTTCCATAGTCATAAAGGTGAACAGTGCAGTAACCAAGTCTGAAAAGGGGCTTATATTAAGAGTTTAATTTCACTTCATAACATAAGGCTAACACTAGTGTTCAGATCAATGTACAGTAAATGGTTTATGTCACAGATTTTGGTAAAAGTTTGCATACAACTTTGGCTCATTGAACTATAATAACTAAAAAACCGAAAAATTAATGCATTTACCCCTTTCATTCTCTGAAATATTACTGTTTTACTGAATGTACTCTTTCACAAAAGATTTACATTTGTATAGAAAGCACATTAAATCGACGAAAACGTTCATAAATTTGTCTTAAAATTTTGAAATCTTTAATTAGAAATGCATAGATTTTTCTAAAAAAATGATACATGAATAATCCATAGTTGGTAGTGAAGAAAACGTTTTAAAAAATCGACGTTTTACGCCTTACAACGGATGACGTTACGCTTATTCCGTCGTCGTTTTGTGATACATTTTCACCTTATAGAGCAACAGTTTGAATGATGTATAATACCGTAAAAGAAAAGTAGGTGGCCCAATTATTATTTTACATTTAAACGGAAATTTATATATCTTTTCTGGTCGTTGCAAATTCCAGTGAAATTTTGCATGGACGGACGTATCAAACCATAAACTGTTAACACAGAGATATGACTCGCTTTTTTGTTATTTTGATAGTAAAATGCAAATGTTGAAATTAAAATAGCAATACTTTTAACATGTAATTTATGCAAAATATTCAAAGTCAATGAACCATGACTTAAGGTACAGGTCCAAACAATCTCCATGGAAATGAGATGTGCCAATGCTTATTTAACTGCATAACACATATCATTGACCTACAACTAGTGGTTTCCAATAAAATGACCTAATCACAAACTAATACCTGTAAACTATGCAATAGTTTCAACGTCAATAGACCATGCCTGAGGGGGCGGGGGCCAAATAATATCCATGGAATTGAGATGTGCCAATGCTAATACAACTGCATACCATATATCATTGATCTACCACCAGTGGTTCCCCATAAACTGACCTAATCACAAACTAATACATGTAAACTATGCAAAAGTTTAAAGGTCAATAGACCACGACTGAGGGGGGCGGGGGTAAATAATCTCCATGGAAATGAGATGTGCCAATGCTAATACAACTGCATACCAAATATCATTGACCTACCACTAGTGGTTCCCCACAAAACTGACCTATTCACAAACTAATACATTGTTGGCGTCGGCCGCCGCCGGAAACAGCATACCTATGTCTCGCTTTTTGACTCCGTCAAGGGCTTAGGCCATACGAAAAAAACGAATTAATTTGTATCTGAAAGACAACATAAAGTTTTAATTCCATTAGAGTTTTAGTTTTTGATAAGAATGTCCTCATAAATTTTTTATGCCCCGCCGTAGCGGAGGGGGCATTAAGTTTTACCCTTGTCCGTACGTCCCAAAGTTGGTTTCCGTTCTCTAACTTTAGTTTGCCTCAACCAAATGTTATGAAACTCATACACAATGCTTATTTCTACAAAACACAGATCAAGTTCGAAATTGGGTGGCGTCACTATAACCGTTCTATAGAGTTATGCCCTTTACAAATGGAAAAATTGCTGAATTTTTCATTTCTGTTCTCTAACTTTAGTTTGCCTCAACCAAATGTTATGAAACTTATACATAATGCTTATTACCACATAATACAGATCAAGTTCGAAATTGGGTGGCGTCACTTTTACCGTTATTTAGTTATGCCCCTTTATAAACATAAAAATTGCTGAATTTTTCGTCTCCGTTCTCTAACTTTAGTTTGCCTCAACCAAATGTTATGAGACTTATACACAATGCTTATTACCACAAACCTCAGATCAAGTGCAAATTTAGGTAGCGTCACTTTTACCGTTCTTCAGTTATGTCCCTTTATATCTTTATATGATATGCAAGCGGGGGCATCATCTGTGTCCCATGGACACATTCCCTACTTATTGAATAAATACTATAAATTTGTCAAAATCTGACAAAATAGAGGTTTAAGGCCATCTTTTTGTATTTATAATTTGTTTAGAAGCCATGCATTTTTTAGAATTTCAAAGTACATACATGGTGCGTGCTGCGAGACTGTGAAATTAAGAAAAGACTGGTGGATAATGAATTCAGGGGAAATTGGAATGACCTCTTCCAATCATTTGCATTTTTAGAATTTTTTTCCTTTGATGTAAAATAAACAAATTGCAATTATTACCAAAAACAAATTGAACCTTTATTAAGTTGTTACACAATGAAGAATAAAATCAATGCATTATCCAAGACAGTAGTAAAATGGTCTATATTTGTCATGTTTGAATTAATATACTTACAATCGTTTATTTTGTTGTGCCTCTAATCATAAGCAAGTAACCTTGCCGACAATACACTGTAGTTTCAATTCTTTTTCTTGAAACTTTCAAAGTCTGATTGCCGTAAGTAGGACAAAAAAAAAAGATAAACTTAAACGACACCAATATGGTATCGTGTCTGTAACTGCAACCAATATAATCAATTTATGTTTAGAAATCAATTATCACCTCGGTTACTACAAGAGGGTTGACAACGGAGGAACAACGCTGTCATTTTCATGAAATATTTCAGTCCAGAAACCATATATAGGTAAAACGTATTTCTACTGGATTGAAAATATAAAGAAATCGGTAAATAATGGTACACATCATCGAAAATAATTATGAAATTAGACTCCTTTGAATGATGCTGGCCATGTTTTGCATTTATTGGCCTATTGGTTTTCTTTGCATGTTTGCAACAGACGAGGGCGTTTATTGACGATAAAAGCTCGCACTGGTCCGGTAAACTGCTGTATTCTTAAACATAATATTTAATATAGTTGCATGCAACATTATAGCACATATACAAATAAAAATGTGTAACATACGAATTACATACAAAGAACAAAAATATATTACGAAGAATATATTTTATTTAAACAGCCGACTATTCCAATTCTACAGTTATTATGTCTTTTTGCAGGAACTCTGAAATAACAATACAAATATGAAATTTTATAGACGCAAAACAGCTTTATCTCAGGCTTATACAGAAAATAGTAAATTGGACGAATTATGAGGGACATTTGACATGGAAGATGACAGTAATGAAATATTATGTACAACAGAGTTAACGCGGTTACAGGAAGTAAGATCACACCAATGGATCAGTTATATTGATGCTACTGGCATCTCGATCTATATGCAAATATAATGCAAAGCAAAAGAATCCACAAAGAACCAGGACAGTGAATACAATGGCATAAAGGAAAAAAGACACAACATAGACCATATGATATAACAGAAGTCCGAACTGGCTTACCCAACAAAAAAAAAAACAGGGACGAGCAGAGCAGAGGTGCTTCGGCAGAATAAGTTCCTGTGTTGGTCATGTTAATAAAACTCAGCGACCAGGCGCATTAGTTTATATAAGACAACAGATATTAAAGGAAGGTATAATTTTAGCTACATGCACCAAAACAAAAAAAGAAGACAATAGTCCGAAGTCTTCTATGACGAAGATATTTAATAACGGTTAACATATAACGATAGCGTCCTCAAAATGCTAAAATAAGGCTATAGTTCACTTTTAATATTAAGAAACTTTGGTTAAGTAGCTTTTCCTTGTTGATACTTATGTCCCAACAAGTAAAACTAGATAGTGAAACACACCCTTGAATTTCGTATCAACTGGAAGATATGTACTCGATATACATGTGCTGAATTGTTGCTACATAAAATTGGAAAACCAACAATGTGAGAGTTGGAGTAATCTATTTATTTGTAAAGAATAAGGTCTTAACAGACCTTTACTGTCGGTTTCTTTATGCAAGTCAATGTTTATGAAGCAAACATGTTGGTTTCTGTTGTATCCTACATGTATAATTGTATTGTATATATATGAGATAAATCTAGTCGCCTAAATTTATACAATTCAGTGAAAGGACATCATCTACAAGGGGGGAACGTGAAGTTAAAGGATAATAATCTGTTTTGTTTATTTTTCTTCAATGTGCCAAGTGAGAGAAGTCTGTCTTATACAAATAAAATAGTTATTTGGCGAGAAGAGAAACACAATTGGTTCCAACAATATCGACTATTTTAAAAAAAATATACAACAAATAGGTACCAATGACAAAAAATTAAAGCATTACGATGATGTCAGCTTCTCATCATTTTTTGTTAGAATTAGTACATTCATTTTTGATTAAAATTACAAAAGAACCATAACACAGCCCCATCATTGTTCACGGTTTCTTCTTCGTTAAGTGTTATTGGAGAATGGGTTGCGTTCTTAAGTAAATTGTCAATATCTAAAAACTTGATCAAGCTGTTTATAAAATGGGGTTTACATTTAAGCATACTGTTGTAGATATAGATAAGAGGATATGTGGGGTGTATGTATGTTAAGTTAATCAGACAATATTAAAGGACACCGACAGCTATAGGTCAACATACATTCGCTAACAGCAGAAAAATGCCACTACAGTATGTCAAGCTCGCACCAAATCATATACTTGGAGATGGGGACGTCAAATATAAAACAAAAGCTAGTATTAATAAAAAATGATACAGATGAGTGCAGTCATAAAAAAATTAACTTGGAGCAGACTTTTTGACTGCTTTCCAAGTTAACTTAAGAAATTTTTTTCGTCGGTGGTAGACTAGACCTAGGTCTGCTTTGTTCTATTTTGAGCCCCTCAGGCCATGTTGGTTGATAGGCGGGGTCACCGGACATATTTTTCAAACAAGATACCCCAATGAATGATTGTGGCCAAGTTTTTTTTTTAAACTTGGCCAAGTAGTTTCAGAGGAGAATTTTTCTAAAAGTTTACAGACGACGAAGACGGAACCAAGTGACGAGAAAAGTTCGTCTTATAGTATTTTAGCAACCACATAACAGCCTAGATCCATGTAGAATTAGCATCTATCCCGTTTCATGTTTTGCCAATTGACTCGCGTAATCCTTGACAAAATCCATAAGTATTTAAAAGTATGCTATCATTTAATGGATTTTAAGCTAACTGTATTTCGACACCTTGTGGTTGACAAATTTCGCAGTGTTATTGACAATTGTTTTTCATGTTCTCCAGTCATGATCGACAGAAAAAAACCCAGACAAATTGAAAATTTATACAAAATCCTGACTGATTGGCTCATACATATGGGAATTAATATCATGCAGCATTATCTTGTCCAAAAATGTAACATATAGTGTGTGATAAGATTTTGTGAGGCATTTCGATATTTACTATACAATGGTTCATTTAAACCCCAGAAAGCCAAATGATGCCACCATCTTAACAACTTCAAAATGTCGTAGCTGGTTTTAAGCTGAATTTGAAAGTTATTACAGTGTTTTATCATAATTATCTGTCTTTGTATATTCGAACATTTAATTTGGTGTCCATTGTTTCATGAGTAAAATGTTTTTAAATGCAGAACAAGTGTGTTGTTTTGATGGCTAATCGAAAGAATAATTTTATGTTGTCATCGGCTAACGTACATACTTTGGATTTCAGAAGAAAAAAAGAAAAATAAAACAACTGCATGAATAAAAACAACGGATTTAACCGAGTGATAATAGCAAAGTTGCCCCGTATTTCAATGTAGTTACCTATGGACACATAATTCATAATTGTGCAATGTGTTAATCGTTCGCTCAATACACAAATCATTTTGACGGATTTGACCAAATTAATCATGCGGTATTCGTTCTCATTTAGAACTTATTATTATGTTTAAAAGACTGCAAAATAAACGTTGCTTACCCCATCACAATTTCCTTCACATTCGAAGAAATTGCACGCAATGTTTAATCGGTGTCTTCTTTTTAAAGTGAATAGCTTAAAAATCGGACTTTTCCCTATAGTTCCTCTCATAGTAAAACCTTCTGTTACTTTGAAAGGGAAACCTGTTCCGCAGCTGAAAACAATAATAAATGTATATATGCATTTGTCCTTGAAATATAGTAACAACATATAGATTGATTTGCTATAACGTAGTTGTAGATCATGACCATTTATTTTCTTAATTATTATTATTTCTTGAATTAATCGTTTAGGGCAGTCCCAGAATTAAACGGAAGGGAAGGAGGGGGGGCAAGGGATGCACTTTTTTAAAATAAAGACTTTCATTTTACTTATAATTTTTATAATTTTTACAAATTTCTAAGAAATATCAGCCACTCATTCTTAATTAACTTAAAACTTTTTTAAAGGTATAAACATATTTTTCTTTAAATAAACACAAATCAATGAAATCCCGCCTTCCTATGGTCTGTTCAACAACCGTTGACAAAGACCTTCAAGTCAAAAATATTTGGCCGCGTTTTTCTTACTTTTAGCTTTTAATGTTTCGTGTTTTTGAAGTTTTTGTGTTTTTATTTCATTAAAATTTACTGCTTGAACCTTTGAAAATTTCTTTACTTTTTGTATTAATTTCGAAAATGTTGCTTTTCTGATGTCAAAACTCACAAAAATTTGGAAGAAGAGTTTAAAACACGTGTGGTATTATCACCGTACACATAACACATGTTTCTGCAAGTGTCTTCATCTTTTACGTTAATGACCAAAAAGTTTGAACAGTAAAATATATAAAACGATGATTGCAAACACCAAAAAGTGTGAAAAGACACGTTTAAGATTATTTTTCAACGACTCCATGCCATATCAGTACCTTTAACCATGCAGATTAACTAGCGCCTTCTACATACTTTGAGTTCAACCAAAATAGACTAAGTGTTTGAACGTGATAAAAGTGATGTCTGTTATATTCATTTCCACAGTAGGTAATTTTCTTTTCTTTATATGACCTTTTAAGAGAATTCAATCACCTAATTAAGATACCTATATCAATTGCTCCCATGAAGAATTTCATATACCTCCAGTGAAGTCCATGCATCAAAGTTAATTAAGATGAAACCGAAAATAATATGATGCACCGTAGAAGCATTTGGATGAAAAGATGTTTAATTTTCTTCATTTAAATCTGAAATCTTTGAAAGTATCATACATTGAATAGCAATAAAGAAAAACAAGAAAGGACACAAAAAAAGACATTTTCAACAATTTAATAAAAAAATATATACTGTCACAGAGATATGTCTCGCCTTTTTATTATTTTGATAGTAAAATGCAAATGTTGAAATTAAAATAGCAATACTTTAACATTTAACTAATGCAAAAAACTGACCTAATCACAAACTAATATACACCTAAACATAGCAAAAGTTTCAAAGTCAATAGACCATGACTGAAGGTACATGGCCAAACAATCTCCATGATAATGAGATATGCCAATGGTCATACAACTGCATGCCATATATCATTGATCTACCACTATAGGTTTTCCATAAACTGACCTAATCACAAACTAAAATACACCTAAACATAGCAAAAGTTTCAAAGTCAATAGACCATGACTGAGGGGGCGATGCCAAATAATCTTTAAAAAATGAGATATGCCAATGCTAAAACAGCTGCATACCAAATATCATTGACCTACCACTATAATGTGAAAACATTTTCAAAACTAATTTGGCGATCAAAGGAAGAGGGGGTTGTCATCCCTTTACGACTTGGATCCTTCACTGAGAGAGTCACAAATTATTGTTAAAAATACTTGGATTTCAGTGTGGAATGCCCATTTCACCATGTTTTGTGTCTGTACCATTCCATTTAAAATCACGCAAAAAGTGATTCACGGATGGAAAGTCGACACATCATTATTTTTGATATTTTGTTGAGAATATAAAGTTCTTTCAAAATGAACCTATGATTTCTATTATATCGTATGTTGATATGAAATAAAAATCTAATGGATTTATGTATTGTGTAAAGGGTGATAACTCCATGACCTTTGCAGTGCCTTTTTGTATCATTCGAGTCAAACCATTACTCATATAATATATACTCAACAGATATTCAAATAATAAAAAAAAAAAAATTTGAAGGCCTCATTCATGTGAATATTTTGTTTTTAAATTGCATGAATTTTACATGGACTGATAATTCATCAATACAGTCCTACCATGGAATATTTTAAAGTGGTAGTTTAAACAAAGACCAAGAAAATCGAACACTTTTAATGTGCCAACTCTCCAAAGTTTTAAGAATCTGTTAACTATTTGCTGGATTAGGAACCATGTTTATACACCCGTGTTTCTTTACATGGCTGTATAAAAATGCACTTTTTTTTAAAAATAAATATGTGCGATGCAATGTGTCAAAGTATACAGTTAACTTGACGGCAAGGGTTTTGCAAAAAATCTAAATAATAATAAATGCATTATATGAAGTTGTAGTAAAATAAAAATATTTCATTACTTACCCATTTGTTAACACATTTCTGATTTTCTTTTTGTCATCTGTGAATATTTTACAACTGGAGACGGTAAACGCGGTATTATTTCCAGCAGCTGTTAAAAATAGGATTCAGGCGTAAGTATGCAGTTATTTACATGAAACACATCATGTGTAATATTGCGTTTTAAAATAACAAAATAAAGAATAGTATTATTCAATATAGTATTTTCATTATTTAGTTGCATCATTTATTATATTTTATCCATTAATTTCAGCCTTCAGTATTCAATTTCATACTTTCTTTTGTTAGACCTCACTTTTAAACATTTAACAAATATTTAAACTTGGTGCAGGAATCCAAATCTAAATATTGAATTGTTTAATAACAGAATGTAAACTTATAATAGTATTAAAGCATACGATACATTGGTTTTATATTGTCATTAATTGGTATCACATTTGATAATGATCAACGAAGACGCGGACTTTGTATAAGTGATTTCTGCTTGGTAATTTTCCGGTAAATTCCCCAATTTTTGCGGATGCATAAGAGTAAACGGGCTCCGTTTTTTCAAGCTTTGCCTTCGTTAAATGGTGATGGAATATGACATGCATATCAGGACGAGAAAATGTGAATGAGATATGAATATGAACCCCGGATTTGCACTAAACAGACACTCTGAGTCGCATTTTTAACGGTCAAGTTCAAGGTAACAGTGCGCAGGTGGACAAGTCCCCTTACCCGAAGACGTTGTTCTAACTCAGAGCCGAACAGACTTGCTCGTACTCTTAAATGCCGAGTGCTTAGCGTAGAAGCAGCAAATATCAATTTTCAAGTGTTTGGTTTGGCCCGGATGGGAATCGAACTGATTACTGATAAAACTGGAAAACACTTTGTTGTTACTGTTGAACATTACACCGGATAGTCATACATGTTTGTGTTCTTTGTTGTCAATGTTTGTTTTTGTTTATTTGTGTGATGATTCCTAGAAGGCCTCCTTTCTTAATTATATAAAGGTATCAATTTGCATTGACCATTACACCATCGTGTAAATTGGAAATAACCTACCGGGCTGACGCCGTCAGGGGTATACATATAGTGTTTTGTATTTTGTATATGCAATGCTTGTTTTTATTGACATTGTATGTGGTAAATGTATATGAGGCATTATGTTGATATTGTTATTTGACCTTGACTTTTGTGTACTGACGTATAGTAATATGTGTACTTGGGAGTATATTTACTGTTTACATCTTTTGAAACTTGATAATTTGTTTTGGTTGAAAATTATCTCATAAATAAGGAGTTCAATTTGTTAGGCACTGTAAATGTGTAGGTAAGTTTTAACCACGATTTTTTTCCAATCGTAAAGGGACCTTCTGTAATGTGCATGACAATTATGGAAATCGGTTGAGGCAACTTTGACATGATGCGACATAGAAAAACTGACGGACTAATACACAGTGATTTCTATAGAGAACAGTCGACTAACCGGCATTGCACTAACAACATATAACCTGTCATAATCTCTGAGAAAAAGGACCATTTTCATTCAATCCAACAGTAAAATAAGTTTTCTGGTTACACCGACAAAGGCTTGACTTATCATACACAAGAAGACTTAATTTAGTACAACAAACTTAGCATTCAATCATACCATCAGACATGAATATCATTCTTTGACTAATTATCAAGACGCAATTCACAAAACAAAAAAACGCTGATATCATATATGTAAGTACAAGAACAGTTATCTTCGACCTAAGTGAATTGTTGCTGAAATGTAGCATGTCACCATCGACGATCAGCAATTAAGCGATAGAGATAACGCTTCAACACAATTTCTAGACCCGGTAAAGATTGCTGAGCAAATTAATATTGTATCACTTAAACATTGTTACAGAGAAATCTTGCTAAGCGCAAAAATGATGCTGGCCATACTCATCTGGTGAAACACGAAATAGAGCTGGAGAATTCAACACCACTTCAACAATATCACAGAAGGATTTTTTAACATACAGAGTCACATCGATCAACTAGATAGAGTTGGTTTCATCTGTTAGTCTTTTAGTCCATACTTATTCATCTCAGTATAAGTATTTCGGAAGGACAACTCTCTGAGACAGTGTGTGGATTTTTGGCCGCTGAACAACAAGATCAAGAAAGACGTTTATGCTCTATCTCACATAAAAGATAAGTTCGATGGTATATCAGGAAACCAATCATAGTTTACAGTGATCGATATGTAAAATGGAAATCACCAGATTGGAATATTGGAAGAAAGCAAGTAGAGTCTTTAAAGTTGGTCCGCTTGGATTTTCTAAAAATATAACCGCATGCCATTCGGTTTAACCAACACTCCAGCAACTATCAACGGCTGATGCAAGGTCGTCTACATGATCCTCACATGCACATCTGTAACATATTCATCGATGACATTATTATATTTTCAAACACATGCGAGGAACATTTTCAACTATTAAAACAAGTATTTGATAGAATCAGAAACACCGATAAGAAGCAACCAACAGGAAAGTTCTTCTTCTTTCTACTTCGTGTCAAGTATGTGTGCCATAAAGTTTAAGAGAATTTTGATGAGACAGACATAGAGAGGACAGATCGTGTACTCATTTGGCAAAATCCAAAAACACCGGAAGAAGTGAACAGTTTATTGATTTCGCGGGAAATTACGGAGATGCTCATCCAGATTAAAAGGCCATTAACAGATTTATTGCCAATTCAAACAAAAAAAAGAGAGAGAAAAAACAATAAGGAAAGAACAAGTAGAAAGAAACATCTGTCCACCAATTGAAAAAGAGATTCTCATCATCTCCGATACTTGCCTAAGCAAACCATCTGAAGCCATTTTAGTTGAGTACAAACGGTAGAAATCTTGGATTAAGAGCAGTACTTTATGCCTGTAAGCTGTATTTGATTTTGAAATAACGTATTATAATTATCAGTAGCATTACGGTCATATAACAGGTCATTGCTTATGACAGTCGAGGGACTAATAAAGCTCACAATATATTTCTGGATTTCAGATTGGCAGTCATAGAAAAAAATAATGATAACCTTCATGGGCATCTTTCCAGTGTACAACCTCCCATTTATGTTTTTAACACTGCAAATCTAGACTCGACATGTCACAGATAGTCATCATCATAAGCTGCTTTACCGTTTCGAGATTTTGAACCGTCCAGAAAAGAATTACTAGTATTATGATGAAGATACATTGCCTAGGTTACACCAAACAGATAATCAAAGTAGTCCATCAAGGTCATTCGCCGAGTTATGTCAGTACCCTATTTTGATACATAAGCAATGATGTCGGACATTCATGATACAGCCAACATTGATATGGATATGCAGATTGATTGGTTGTTGCTTGCTTAACGCAAGTGACACTTATGCAGATAAAAGACAATATTGACTGGTCCATTTTAAAGACTCTTTGGTCAGTGGACGATTATAGGTGATGTATACGGAGGTACGTTTAACCAAATATGATAGGTAAACCAGACAGTGTTAGTTTTAGCAGCAATACATGTTCCTATATAGTTCTTGAAGTTCTAAATGATAAAATGCGCCGTCCTTGTCATGTGAATAAACTAAATCTTTAGTGCGCGATAAACTTAATAGACCATCCATACTTAGAGACACAGAGGAGTGGATACAGCACTGGAACTGGTGTTTAAAGAGAAAGAAGAAACAACATCGAACTCCCATGATTAACAATACTTTGTCGCAACCAATGGTATAGTTAGATTTTATTATCTAGGCACCAACGAAAAAAGGAATGCAAAATACCTTAGTGATAACAGATAATTTCAGTCGTCGTTATGTTAAAGAAGTACACACAAGACAGCAAACAGCCAAAACAACATCTGAAGCTCTATTCATTATGGTATAACAAGCTGACAACACCAAGATCTAGATGCTGATCAAGAAAGCAAGGTGAACAAGGAGTAGACCAGATACTTGGAACACACAAATCTAGAACACCACCATATCTCAACGGAACACTGGATGGCAGACCGATTCTATAGAACCCTTCTAGGAACGCAAAGTAACTTAAACACATATCATAAAGCAAACTATAAGGCACACATCGCATCCTGAGTCCATACCTATAACTGAATTAGCCATGAAGGAACTTGATAGTCACCATTTTTTATGTTTAACAGAATACTAACCTACAAGATTTGAGAAGGAAGACCATGCAATAGTTACGACTGTTGCTTATGATGACAAACACAAATTTGTCGACAGATGGTAGGAAGACGTGTATGTCACCATTAATTCGCCAAACACGGAACTACTTGTTTTTCCTGTCCAGAAGGAGAGGGGCGATGGCCGGAGCTGCACTCATTAAAGGAACCTTTTACTACCAGTTGCATATATAGTTGAAATAAACCTACTCTTACACCAAGAGTTAAAGAAGTACAGGTTTCTAGAACTAGAAACAAACCTTGTGTTCAGACTCGTCAGTAATCTCTTGGGTCATCCATTTACGGAGTGCTTAGATGTGGATAATGCTGTTACATTAGTCCATGATACAACACATATTGCCTTGGATGAGACTATAGTTTAGGATATTGATCAGTCTGACTATGAAGGATTATGATCATCTAAAAGGAACGCCAACTCCACAGAACAGAGTATTAATGATGCAGATTTTGATAGTGAAACATGCAGAGCTTAGACTATAGAATTACGGACAGTTAGACATGTACCTATACATACAGTTCAGTCTTGGGATGAACTAGAGCCTACGGACGAAGTTTCTAGATGTTCAGTTAGTGTCAGAAAGATCAGAAACTTTTTACTGAGAGATTATGTTCTTGCGGTGCAGCCTTGACTGCAGAAAACTGATTATATTTCAGATTGTATAGCTAGATGTGTAATTTTCTGGAAAGAGAGACAAGTAGTGTAAGTTTTGTTGTTGATCACCAATAATTGATTCTGTTCAATAGTATTTGTCTTGTTTTTTTTTATTTTGATGAATTATTAGGTTATTGTAAAATATTTTTGTTTTAGCGCTTACTCCTTTATTCAAGGTAACTGGGACGTTATTTAACACTGTGGGAGAGTGTGTGTGCCAAAGTCATATTCAATTCTATTGCCATTTTTTTGTAAAATTTCTTTTCATTGGGTAAAAATTACCGTCAAATCCAAAGTTGGCATGTCGTTACTAAAACGTGAGCCGCGTTATTGAATCGCACGAATGAACAAATGTTCGATTACCATAAAATAATCAAAACACAAAACAACTCCTACCTCAAATTTGCTGCTTTGATGTGATATTATCAAAATTTGAATTGTAGAAGTAACGTTATAACCTTCAGACTGCACGTTTTCATTTGTATCATGTTTAGACATGACTTTAATGCGCCAAAATCATTCATGAAGTTTCGCTGAATTATTTTATTTCAAATCTTCACATTTTATTATTTCTTTTTAATAATGCACTTGAATCTGAGTTAAATATGAATAGTGAAATTCAATATTGTTTATTTCATTTAATTAGTGATCTCATTTTTGATATTTCATATAGCCAATATTTTCATTCTTTAGTATTCAGACGAACTTTTCCTTTACTCAGTCGTTTTCTTTCACCGAACCTCATTTTCGTGATGCGAGTTTTAATGGTAAATAAAGTTCTGGTCATTCAATTGTTCAGTTCTAAGTTCAATATGTATTCTCTATTGATTTCTTTATAATGGTTCAAATTTCTTGCAATGGGAATGCTATTTACCTGTCTTTTTTTTTAGCCTTCGTGACATTTTGGCAACAATGGATATTTCATAGCTCATATTAATGTTTGAATTCACTATGCATTTCTATAGTATATGTTATAGAATACCAGATGACATTACACTAGTCTAGTGTATATGAAAGCTTCTACTTCATGCAGTTACTAGTTGCATGTGATTTTGCGCCAAATCAATTCAGAGTAGTATAATACGGGGGCACTATGCATACAGGCTTACAAGGAACTTAAGCTCATATGTTTATTACAAATCGTCTAAAATATAGCAAAATGTTACTGTCTCGAGTTAGTTTTTGTTGTTAAAGTTTTGAAAAACTATAACAACTGTTTTATTTTATTTCACCATAGTGAGGTGAATATGCATTAAATCATGTAACAATCACTTGCTGGCTTGTTGTTGGAGTTTATAACATATTTCATCATATCGACTTTGAAATCTTTATACTGAAGTTTTAAATCAATAAGAAAACCTGTCTAGTTTATTATGTATTTTATAAAATAAAAAAGAACAAAAGTTTCATCTTCCAGAACTTAACGCTAATATGACAAAACTTTCTTACGAGGGAAACGTTTTTATATCTGCCAATTTTAATAGCATAGTGTCAACATTTGGGTATATCGATTAGTGCATGAGCAATAACGAATGCCATATGTGCAGCAAGTTCTGCTTACCCTTCCAGAGCACCTGAGATCACCCCTGGGTTTTGATAGAGTTTGTTTTGCTCAGTCTTTTAGTTTTCTAATGTTGTGTTTTGTGTACTATTGTTTGTGGTTATTCGTTTTTGCCATTGCTTTGTTAGTTTTCGACTAATGAGTTTGAATATCACTTTGATATATCTCGCCTCTCTTTTAGTACTCTTGTTTATATTCAGCTTTTATAAATAAAAGGAGCGCACTATGTTGGTCAAAAGATGCTGTTGTATAGTCTAATAGATCTTTACAGTTAATTTCTATTATATCCTTATTTGTTTTGAAAATCAACTTTGGGTCTGTTGATATTATTTTAATACATATCACGATTTACAAACGTTCACCATTAGTGTATAATTTGACCGGGAAAGGATTTTGAACGAGAATAATACTACCCTCAAAGCAGGTGCATTTTTACTACAAATTGTCTTATATGAAAGTAACGGTCTAGCAATTTGACATCAAAGGGGAGAATATTCCTAATTCCGATTAAGAAGCTTTGCCACTTGTTTTAATCAAGTGTGTATCTAGAATACTTTATATTTATATTAATATATTTTTTCAGGGAGAATCTTTTTCTATAAATTCAAGTATCCAATAAACTCATCAAAGATATCAGGATTAAAATTTTGCACGCCAGACGCACGTTTCGTCTACAAAAGACTCACCAGTGACGCTTGAACCTAAAAAGGCCAAAAAAGTAAGAAGTTGGAGAGCATTGAGTAACCAAAATTCCGGAAGGTTTTTAAAGCTAGGGTAATGCATAATTGGGGTAGAAAATCATTAGTATTTCGAAAAATTTAAAGTTTTATAAACAGTTAATTTATACATATGACCATATCTATGATAATTCATGTCAACACAGAAGTGCTGACTATTGGGCTGGTGATACCCTCGGGGAGACAACAAAAGTGCTGACTACTGGGCTGGTGATACCCCCGGGGAGACAACGGGGACTGTTGTATTCAGCATGTGGTCTGTGTGTTCATTCATTAAAAAGAAAAGAATGCCATCATTGCAAAATGAAACAAGGGAGCCAGGAATAACCATTTCGTTGATGACCCAGACCTTAAAAACATTCCTGACCAGGTAAAACGATGATTTACACATATTTTTAATCTGACATATGAAATCAAAGAGACCTTGAAAGACATCATTATGCGATTGCGCGTATTTGTCTGTCTATTTGTTTCTATATGTATGTTTCTTTCGGGTTAAATGAACATCGGTAGTGTTCGGATGTCATCTGGAGGGATACTTCGTTGGGGTCTGATCTAAAATACGCACGAATTTCTAATACATTATCCCGAGTCTATGCATCGTTAATTGTTTCTTTTTGATTTTTTATAATTTAAATATTATATTTTAGTATTTTATAAATATGATATAAGAATTTGTGTCAAATCAGTGGATATGATTTGGCAGTCCCTTTAATTTAACCCTTAGTTGAAGATGAATAGCACATTGCTCAACACGTTAAGTTATTAAAAAGAAAAAAGAATGTAAAAATTCAATAAAGAGCTGCGCCATGAGCGCATGATACGCCCGTGGCTTTTTCAAAGAATAAAGTTCCATTACTCCTCAATGTCAAATCAGAAATTTATAAAAAAAAAACTAAAGGGAGGTTATTTTAATAGATATAAACCAGTCACAAAAGTTTCATGAAAACTGCTCAAAGAACTTTTGAGTTATTGTCCGAAAACTGGAAAATCCCCCTTTTTTAATTAGTAAAACCCCATAACTCAGAAACGTAAAATCTAAAATTTATAAAAATCGAAAGGGAGCTCAAGTCAATAGATATAAACAATTCACCAAAGTTTCACGCAAATTAGTAAAAGCGTTTTTGAGTTATTGTCCGACATGTTGACGACGGACGGACAGACGGACGGACGGACGGACGGACAGCGGTATACCATAATACGTCCCGTAAACGGGCGTATAAAAATGGAACGGAAATGGAAATGGAGCAACCAAGGAGAACCATTTTGTTGACTGATGTGGCCCACAAAAAAATCATTATTATAGAGATAAAACGACAATTTACATAATATTTTAACCTATGACATGAAATAAGACAGAATTAGAAAAATCGTCTTTCACAATTGCACGTGCTTGTCTATTTATATATAACATTTTTTCTATATATAGTCAGCAGAGTTTAAGAACATCAGTTGTTCGACCTGCTAGTCAAATGCGTTTTGCTAAAATATACTTTTTCACTCATTTGGTCTTTTGGAAAATGTTGTTTGTGCTGTATTTAGACCCCTCCACTAAGAAATTTGTTTTGCATGCACACGTATAAAAATTGCGGTTTTTATCCAACGCAATCATAGGTTTGAACGTTGTTGCGTGAACCCCTGAGGGTTCACGCATATTTATTAGTTAGAAATATAGTCTATGGAGGAATATTCGGAAGCTAAATTATTGCTCATTCAGAACACCTATTCATCTTATCTGTATTAGCTTCCTGCAATTAAGAGCACCTCCATACGGTGTATCTAAGATATTTAAAACATGGCAATAAAGAATTTTCACAGATCGCTAATTCACTTATCTGATATATAATAATAAACAATCTATAGATCCTTTTCAAACATGTATATTTATTGTAAAGCTACATTTTATGCATTGCAAGGGTTTACTGACTTGAGCAAATTTGACAGTTGTACCCTTTGATAAACAAGTGAAAGTTAAATTGTCAAGATTTAATGATAACGACCTATGGTATCAAACATCTGTGTGTAGATATTCACAGAGAGATATTTTAAAATAGTGCTGTGGTTTCTACATAATAAGTTATAGTGGGCTTTGGGATTTGATTTGTAACAATAAAATCATTATGCACACTTGTCATTTTGACAAATCAGATAAAAAAAAATCGGTTTCAAATGAAAATAAAACAAGTAAAATAAAGATTGTTCGTTAATATACATTTTTACAACTTTTACTGTTTCCTTTGTACAGTATTCTCTATCAATTAAGTTATCTTGTAAGTTAATTAAATGTTTATTTAATTCATTGATGTCACTATTATTTCAGTGACCGCTGCCGAAATTAAGTCTTGACTCGTTCAAGAGACTACTGCATGCACATTAAATTTCAAGTCCCATGTTTTTATTTGCACCATGTATAAATGTTATGTACAGCACTAATTATTTCCTTTCTGTTAAAATTATTTTTGGACTTGTTAAGTATGCAAGCGCACACCAAACAGTGACAGGATAGTCAACCAAATGACAGTGGTCACTTAGTGGTAGAAGTAGAAATTTCTTATATTATTCACACACTGTAATGCTCTTAAATGTATGTGTGTTTTGAATGCATGTGCACTAGTGATTGGTAAATATTGATACGTTTCTGTGTTTTTAATATATGTGACTTAACATTAAGAATTCCATTATTATGGAATCGTTCACTTTTGTACACATCGGTATCTAAATAGAGGTTGGTAAAAAGGAGGGTCTGAACACGGAAACACGTGAAATAACAAATCGCAAAAACGTTGTACGAAAAAAAAAAACACTTTGGAAAAACGAAGCCAAGGAATAAAATCGTAAATATTAAGGAAAAAAGTACCAAAAGTTATTACTCAGCCGTTCTTGGAGATCATGCATTCATTATAAATGGACATGTCGACCCTGCATGTGGTCACCTTTTAGCGTCCGTTAGTTGCATCCGATTTATCATATTAATACAATAGGCTATTAATAAATATCTTGGGACCATTTAATTAGTTTATAATTTAAAACAATATTAGGGCCGACTTTGAATTAGTCCCGGTTTACTTTTTAATCAAATGCTGGACAAGCACGAGAAAATAAGAGTACCGACACGAAACACGGAAAATAATTAAGGGAAAACACGAAGCACGCACATCGAACCAAACACGAGAAAACAAGAAATAAAACGTCGAAACATGGAAACACGTAAAATAAAAAGGCCGAAAACGTTGCTCGAAAATAACCCTTTACCACCCTCTAAATAGGCCATACTAGATGTCGACACCTCATATTAGAACTTAAGTAGATGGTCAATTTCGTTTGCAAGGTTAAAGAAATCTTCAACTTGCTCTGATTTGCCTGTGAAGACCATAAAACCGTCATCCCTATTGACAGTGTAATTTGATGTTTTCTCTCCATTGGAACTTATCTAAGATTTTAATGAATAGGGCAGACAGATGCAGATCTGTGCATGTTGGTGACAATGGGTGCTCATATTATGTGTTTAACAGTCCATTAAACTCAAATTCATTGTTTCTAAGAATTAATTTAACAAATGCAGTTAAATCTATTTTGTTGAGAATCTTTAAAGTATATTCTCCTGTGTGTCATTAAATTCTAATGCAAATTTTTGATAACAGTTTATTCTAAATTATCAATGATCATATTTGTGTACATTGACGTACATCATAGGCAATAAGAATGCATACTTTTTTTACCTCGTGTGACTCTATTTTATTAATGATTTATTTTGTATCTTGAATGTAAAAGTTATGCCTCTTCAATAATTGGATGTTGGATGTGTACTAATTGATAATTTAGTCTTAGATGCATGATTTTTTTAATTGGTTGTTAGTGGCTTGAACTAGCTGTCAGTAACTGCGAGTACTCTCAGATCTGTACTTAGTGTCTATTTGTTGTTGGGATATACAAGTATCCGGCCACGTCCACTCTGTGTAGTATTTCTTTTTGTATCCATCTGATGAGTTAAGCCTTTTTCAACTGATTTTTATAGTTCGTTCTTATGTTGTACTGTTACACCACTGTCCCAGGTTAAGGGGAGGGTTGGGATCCCGCTAACATGTTTAACCCCGCCACATTCTGTATGTATGTGCCTGTCCCAAGTCAGGAGCCTGTAATTTAGTGGTTGTCGTTTGTTGATGTGTTACATATTTGTTTTTCGTTCATTTTTTGTACATAAATTAGGCCGTTAGTTTTCTCGTTTGAATTGTTTTACATTTGTAATTTCGGGGCCTTTTATAGCTGACTGTGCGGTATGGGCTTTGCTCATTGTCGAAGGCCGTACGGTGACCTATAGTTGTTAATGTCTGTGTCATTTGGTCTCTTATGGAGAGTTGTCTCATTGGCAATCATACCACATCTTATTTTTTTATATTTATAATTAGATCAAGTAATTATCTTTCGCGGGAGAGTTACACTTATTGATGATTGGTCGGTAACGAACATTAATGTGTCCTGCTAGCTGACCAGTTCGAAATGCCTCATTACTTATTTCTAGATTAATTTTATGAATTTTTGGAAGACGGTACATGTGTCCTCCATGTTTTGAATTATCATTATTCTTTCAGAAATTATACGTCTGGGACTCTTTTTTTCTCTCTCCTTGCTTTATATTTAACACTTCTCTCAACATGCCAAAATTGTAATGATTTACAATAAAAAGAAAATATTATCCTCCAAACACATGGCCAAGATAACACTGATATACAATTTCTTATTCAGTTGAATTATTAATTAGAATAAAAAAGTGCTTAGGTTCACGTATTGTCTTTTTTTAAAAAAGCAACTTGTTTTCAATTTAGACTTGTATATATATATATAGCGTCTTTTCCTTAAATACGCAGGAAATGATGATACTTTATCACCATTTTACGCATTGGTTATTGTTTCCTATGGAACTTAATTCGTAATTTTATTTAATGATTTAAAATATAATAAATTAAATTAGAGAGTTTAATGCAATTTAGGGTAATAAAATTGGCATCTCATGCCCTTTAACAAAACGAAAAATTGCAAAAGCCTTTCGGATTTTTTAATTTAATTGTCAGAATCTGTTATTTTTCCTAAGACATTAACAAGGTGAGGACTTTTGATATATATTTCACTTTTGTGAAGAAGTTTATAAAAAACAAATCATCATAGTTGAATTCGAGATGACGTTTCGATAATCGGGCAACGCATAAACCAAGACAAGCTGAGCATTCACAGTTTGTCTTTAAACAGAACCCGTCAAAGTTGTATGTCATCAAAACGATCAACTAAACAATACTACATAAGGGCCAATGTGAATGATTGTACCCTGGTATTTCTGTACAGGGCCTTATAATGTAGCATTTGGTGCGCATGTAGTTATGGAAACGTTTTTCCTCAGTGTTTTTTTGTGTACTACAGTTATCTTGGTAAGAGGGGAGCAACTTGGCATCATATTACACATTCATGTTCAGATCATATTACACATTCATGTTCAGATCATATTACACATTCATGTTCAGATCATATTACACATTCATGTTCAGAATTATATTACACATTCATGTTCAGATCATATTACACATTCATGTTCAGATCATATTACACATTCATGTTCAGATCATATTACACATTCATGTTCAGAATTATATTACACATTCATGTTCAGATCATATTACACATTCATGTTCAGAATTATAAAAGAGGTAAATTGTCGTTCTGTAATGGATAATATATAAAATCTTTACTCAAACTTCAACAGATTCAAAATTCATAACTGAGTCACATAATTATATATTATATATATTTTCTTCACATCTTTTACTATTTCATATATGATTGCCTAAAAACACAACTGAAGCCGAATCAACCCCTTTTAAATAAAATATTTTGACTTTAAAGATGAATAAAAAGATGTATTGTTTATTTCTTAATGAGACAAAAAAGCTAAAACTCAATTAAAACCGAAGTGACATCTGAAGGGTAACATAGGTCTTTAACAATAGTTTATCTTACTTTTAAAGCGGCCTCTTGATTGTTAATAGACAGAGAAAGAAAGAGAGAGAGAGAGAGACAGCCTTATTTCGAATGACTATTCCGAACGACTTGTCCTACACTTTGCACCCTGTAGATTAAGAAACTACATGATGGGATAATTTATGGTTTATATCTATATCATAAGCAATCCAGAATACTAAATTATTTGAGTCATAACAGTTTGGAAAATGACAGGTGATTTCGGTTTAGCAAGTTCCAGAGGGTTTCCTTTACACTTCCAAACTTCAACTAAATATGATGACTTTGATTTTAGTGATAATTTGTGGTTTATAGCTATTTTATCATAAGCAATCCAGAATACTAAATTATTTGATTCTTACGAGTCATAACAGCTTGAAAAATGACAGGTGATTTCTGTCTAGGATTTCTCAGAGGTCTTCCCCTATAGTCCCGAACTTCAACTGAATATGATGACTCGGATTTTGGCCCACTTGGCTGTGACTGTAGAACAGGGGCAGACAGTCTGTAAATATTCAACAACACTAATAAATATTTCTATCTGGCAAAATAAGATATTGTTATTAATGGTTGAACCTGTGTTACTCATATTGAACAATGATATCAGTCTGTCACAGCAGCTTTTAAAACTTTCTTCGTAAGTCACTATTTCTCATTCTAAATATGCAATAAAATGCCGTACGGTGACCTATAGTTGTCAGCTTGTAGGTCATATGGTCTCTGACGGATTATGATCTTTCAATGGTACTTTCAAACGCAATGTACAATTGAAAGCCAGAGTAAAGAAAAACAACTTGAAAGTTTGATGTTCAAATAAAAATGTTAAAATTGAGGCAGAAGATACCAAGATGGCATCCAAAACAACCCAAAAGTAGAAGATAAACTGAGAGCGACAATGCAAAACAACCCAAAAGTAGAAGATAAACTGAGAGCGCCAATGCAAAACAACCCAAAAGTAGAAGATAAACTGAGAGCGCCAATGCAAAACAACCCAAAAGTAGAAGATAAACTGAGAGCGCCAATGCAAAACAACCCAAAAGTAGAAGATAAACTGAGAGCGACAATGCAAAACAACCCAAAAGTAGAAGATAAAATGAGAGCGCCAATGCAAAACAACCCAAAAGTAGAAGATAAACTGAGAGCGCCAATGCAAAACAACCCAAAAGTAGAAGATAAACTGAGAGCGCCAATGCAAAACAACCCAAAAGTAGAAGATAAACTGAGAGCGCCAATACAAAACAAAAATCAAAGCACGAAAGCGCTGTAAAGGCAGTTAATTACAGGTTGTGTGTATTTTTAGTCCAGTTATATCATTATCTTGCATAGTACGTTGTACTTATCAGAGGTGGCTTTCAGTATTTAAGATTTAGAGTTCTCTAATGATATTGAACAAGTTTTATGAATGTCATATTCTGAGCACTATATGAAGGCGATTGTTCTCATTTGTTTATGAACTAGTGCATTATGTCCAGTTTGTACCTTTTTGATCTATGTTTATAGTCAAATACTGTTAAAAATAGTTTGGCATTTTCTTTTTAGTAATAAGTAAATGTTATCAATTGTATTTTATTCGACTTTGCAAATGTGGTTTGTTACTGGTAAGTACAATGTATGGGTGATAGTTGTTTCATTGGCAATCATGACACATCTCCTTATTTATATAATGATCTATATTCAACGACCTCAGGTACAAAAAAAATGTATGTAACTAAACTATGATGGGAAAACTTTGACTTCTTTCTTTTATATAAACTTTTGATTTGGTACCATAAAACTATGTAGAATAAATGTACATTGCAACATGTCAACTCTTTCAATGACAATACTTTTTTTAGAAACTTTAACTCAAAGCAAAATTATATTTCCAAGTATAAAGTAATTTATGAATGAAACAAGAGTGCACACGCTGAAATGTCTCGCCTTCTTTACTAATCATTGATATTATGTTGATAGTCCTAAATATAAAGCTTTATTACAACTGTCACATAAACTTAACATTAACCAAGTAAACTAAACATTGGCCAATGAACCAAGAAAATGAGGTCAAGGTCAGATGAACCATGCTAGGCAGGCATGTACAGCTAACAATTCTTCCATACAACAAATATAGTTGACCTATTGCTTATAGTTTAAGAAAAACAGACCAAAACACAAAAACTTAAAACTGAGCAATGAACCTTGAAAATGAGGTCAAGGTAAAAAAAAACCTGTGTGACTGACAAATAGATCATAAAATATTTCCATACACCAAATATAGTTGAACTATTGCATATAGTATTAGAAAAAAAGACCAAAACTCAAAAACTTAACTTTGACCACTGAACCATGAAAATGAGGTCAAGGTCAGATGACACCTGCCAGCTAGACATGTACACCTTACAATCATTCTATACACCAAATAAAGTAGACCTATTGCATACAGTATAAGAAAAACAGACCAAAACACAAAAACTTAACTATAACCACTGAACCATGAAAATGAGGTCAAGGTCAGATAACACCTGCCAGTTGGACAGTCCTTCCATACACCGAGTATACTAGACCTATTGCTTATAGTATCTGAGATATGGACTTGACCACCAAAACTTAAACTTGTTCACTGATCCATGAAATGAGGTCGAGGTCAAGTGAAAACTGTCTGACGGGCATGAGGACCTTGCAAGGTATATACATACCAAATATAGTTATCCTATTACTTATAATAAGAGAGAATTTAACATTACAAATAAAATGCTCCGCAGGGCGCAGCTTGATACGACCGCAGAGGTCGAACCCTGAACAGTTGGGGTAAGTATGGACACAACATTCAAGCTTGATACAGCTCTGAATTTGGATTGTGATTAAGTATTTGACACAGCATAGGTTTCTGACACAGAATGAATGTGGTCTAAGAACTTAAAAATTTTAAATTGGAAATTCACCTATTATGGTCCAATATCCAAAATCTAAATACATGGTTAGATTCAGCATATCAAAGAACCCCAAAAATTCAATTTTTGATGAAATCAAACAAAGTTTCATTTTGGACCCTTTTGACCTCAATGTGGACAAAGTTGATAATGGGGCCCAAAAATCAAAAATCTAAATACATGGTTGGATTCAGCATATCAAAGAACCCCATTTATTCAATTTTTGTTGAAATCAAACAAAGTTTAATTTTGGACCCCGATTTGGACCAACTTGAAAACTGGGCCCATAATCAAAAATCTAAATACATGTTTAGATTCAGCATATCAAAGAACCCTAAGAATTCCATTTTTGTTAAAATCAAACTTTAATTTTGGACCCTTTGGACCTTAATGTAGACCAATTTGAAAACGGAACCAAAAATTAAGAATCTAAATACACGGTTAGATTCGGCATATCAAAGAACCCCAATAATTCAATTTTTGATGAAATCAAACAAAGTTTAATTTTGGACCCTTTGGACCTCAATGTGGACCAATTTAAAAACGGGGCCCAAAATCCAAAAACTTAATACACGGTTAGAATCAACATATTAAAGAACCCCAAGAATTCAAGAATAAAACCCCATTGAAATTGGTCAAGAAATAGCAATTTATACGAAGTATCTTCTTTTGCACAATACTGTGCAATTGAATATTTCTTGCTATTGCGCAATATTGTACAATTGACAATTTCTTGCTATTGCGCAATATTGTGCTATTGGATATTTATTGCTATTGCACAATACTGTGCAATTGAAGATTTCTTGCTATTGCGCAATACTGTGCAATTGAAGATTTCTTGCTATTGTGCAATACTGTGCAATTGAAAATTTCTTGCTATTGCACAATACTTATTATATAATAAATTTACACATCCTGTTTGGTGTGTATCTCCTACCATATCATTATTATTTGCTTTTAAATATAAAACAGAAATAACCAACTTAAAATGGAAAATTTTAAAAGAAAAAAATAGGAAAAAAAGAAAAAAAAAGGAAAAAAAAAAAAAAAAAACCCAAATTTTTTGAACCCCCTTATGATTCATCACCCCCAAACTCAATCCCAGCCTTCCCTTCGTGGTATGATACCTTGCAGTACAATTTCAGAGAGATCCATACACTTGAACACAAGTTATTGTCTGGAAACTAGAAAAATGCTTATTTTTGGCCCCTTATTCCTAAACGTTTTGGGCAATTACCCCCAAACTCAATTCCAGCTTTCCCTTCGTGATATGGAACCTTGTAGTACAATTTCAGAAAGATCCATACACTTACACACAAGTTATTGTCATGAAACTAGAAAAATGCTTGTTTTTTGCTCCTTTTTTGGCCCCTAATTCCTAATAATTTGAGGCAATTACCCCCAAAATCAATCCCAGCATTCCCTGTGTGATATGGAACCTTGTGGTACAATGTCAGAGAGATCCATACACTAACACACAAGTTATGTCTGGAAGTTACAAAAATGCTTATTTTTGGCCCCTAATTCCTTAACTGTTGGTACAATAACCCCCAAAATCAATCCCAACCTTCCTTTTGTGGTATTGAACCGTATGGTAAAATTTCATAGAGATCCATTCACTTAAACTAAAGTTAGAGTGCGAAAACCAATGTGTCTTCGGACGACGCCGGAGTCATACCAATATACGACCGCAAAAATTTTTTTGCGGTCGTATAAAAATCTTAACTTTTTTTTCAAGTAGTCACTGAACCATGAAAATGAGGTCAAGGACATTGGACATGTCACTGACGGAAACTTCGTAACATGAGGCATCCATATAAAAAGTATGAAGCATTCAGACCTTCCACCTTCTAAAATATAAAGCTTTTAAGAAGTTAGCTAACGCCGCCACCGGATCACTATACCTATGTCGAGCTTTCTGCGACAAAAGTCGCAGGCTCGACAAAAAGGAGTTCTTAATTAAGAAATAAACTGATTCGCTGAGCGCAGCTTGATACACCTGCAGAGGTCCAACCCTGAACAGTTGGGGCAAAAATGGACACAATATTCAAGCTTGATAGAGGTCTGAATTTGGATTGTAATTAAATATTTGACATATTATAGTTTCTGAATAAATGTAGTCAAAGAACTTGAAATCGGTTATATGAATTGAATTTATATTCAATTAAAGATTTCTTGCTGTTGTGCAATACACTGTGCTGTTGCGCAATACTTAATAAATCTGTTGCCAGACTATAAACAAATAAAGTTCAATTTCTTCTCAATGTCATATTTGAAATTTATGAAAATCAATAGGGAGATTACATCAATAGCTATAAATAATTCACCAAAGTTTCATGCGAACTGCTTAAAGCATTTTTGAGTTGTTGTCCAAAAACTGGAAAATCCCCCCTTTTTTATTGAATAAAACCCCACAACTCAGAAATGTAAAATCTAAAATTTATAAAATTCTAAAGGGAGCTTACGGATTGATAATTTAGTCTTAGATGCAAGATTTTTTTATCAGTTGTTAGTGGCTTTGAACTAGCTGTCAGTAAATGCGAGTACTCTCAGATCTGTACTTAGTGTCTTTTAGTTGTTTGGATGTACAACTACCCGGCCACGTCCACTTGTATTTATCCATCTGATGAGTTAAGCCTCTTTCAACTGATTTTTATAGTTCGTTCTTATATTGTACTGTTACACCACTGTCCCAGGTTAGGGGGTGGGTTGGGATCCCGCTAACATGTTTAACCCCGCCACATTCTGTATGTACATGTATGTGCCTGTCCCAAGTCAGGAGCCTATAATTCAGTGGTTGTCGTTTGTTTATGTGTTGCATATTTGTTATTCGTTCATTTTTTGTACATAAATTAGGCCGTTAGTTTTCTTGTTTGAATTGTTTTACATTGTCATTTCGGGGCATTTTATAGCTCACTGTGCGGTATGTGATTTGCTCATTGTTGAAGGACGTACTGTGACCTATAACTGTTAATTTCTGTGTCATTTGGTCTCTTGTGGAGAGTTGTTTCATTGGCAATCATACCACATCTTCTTTTTTATATTTACATCAACAGATATAAACAATTCACCTAAGTCAAACTTAGTTGTAAGATCTCTGAAATTTTTTACACGGTACAAGTTTTTCTAATTGTTGGAGATTGTACGGTGACAGTAACACCTGTAACTGCTTAACCCATTTCTTATGCACTTTGGTTCGATAAACTCACTGAATATCATACCACATCTCCTTATTTTTTTATGCATTACAATTTACATGTGCATGTAATTGTAAATAATATTTATAAACAAGAGTGCACACGCTGAAATGTCTCGCCTTCTTTACTAATCATTGATATTATGTTGATAGTCCTAAATATAAAGCTTTATTACAACTGTCACATAAACTTAATATTAACCAAGTAAACTAAACATTGACCAATGAACCATGAAAATGAGGTCAAGGTCAGATGAACCATGCTAGGCAGGCATGTACAGCTAACAATTCTTCCATACAACAAATACAGTTGACCTATTGCTTATAGTTTAAGAAAAACAGACCAAAACACGAAACTTAACACTGAGCAATGAACCTTGAAAATGAGGTCAAGGTCAAATAAAACCTGCGTGACTGCCAAATAGATCATAAAATATTTCCATACACCTAATATAGTTGAACTATTGCATATAGTATAAGAAAAACAGACCAAAACACAAAAACTTAACTATAACCACTGAACCATGAAAATGAGGTCAAGGTCAGATGACACCTGCCAGTTGGACATGTACACCTTACAGTCCTTCCATACACCGAATATACTAGACCTATTGCTTATAGTATCTGAGATATGGACTTGACCACCAAAACTTAACCTTGTTCATTGATCCATGAAATGAGGTCGAGGTCAAGTGAAAACTGTCTGACGGGCATGAGGACCTTGCAAGGTACGCACATACCAAATATAGTTGAACTATTGCACATAGTATTAGAAAAAAAGACCAAAACTCAAAAACTTAACTTCGACCACTGAACCATGAAAATGAGGTCAAGGTCAGATGACACCTGCCCACTAGACATGTACACCTTACAATCATTCCATACACCAAATATAGTAGACCTATGGCATACAGTATAAGAAAAACAGACCAAAACACAAAAACTTAACTATAACCACTGAACCATGAAAATGAGGTCAAGGTCAGATGACACCTGCCAGTTGGACATGTACACCTTACAGTCCTTCCATACACCGAATATACTAGACCTATTGCTTATAGTATCTGAGATATGGACTTGACCACCAAAACTTAACCTTGTTCACTGATCCATGAAATGAGGTCGAGGTCAAGTGAAAACTGTCTGACGGGCATGAGGACCTTGCAAGGTACGCACATACCAAATATAGTTATCCTATTACTTATAATAAGAGAGAATCTAACATTACAAAAAATCTTAACTTTTTTTTCAAGTAGTCACTGAACCATGAAAATGAGGTCAAGGACATTGGACATGTGACTGACGGAAACTTCGTAACATGAGGCATCCATATACAAAGTATGAAGCATCCAGACCTTCCACCTTCTAAAATATAAAGCTTTTAAGAAGTTAGCTAACGCCGCCGCCGCCGCCGTAGCCGCCGCCGGATCACTATCCCTATGTCGAGCTTTCTGCGACAAAAGTCGCAGGCTCGACAATATATATCAGAACAAACTTCATTGCGTCACTTTTATTTATGCATCCTTTGGCACAATACAACTTCTAAAATTACACAACATAAAACAACAAAATGTTATTTCAGATGAAAGTTTTGTTTCAGTTTTATTCATAGGATTTATTAGAATTTTGTATGTTTTGCCAAGTCCAATAATTAGCTCTATGTGCACGTGTTAATTGGAGACTTTTCTATCCTGTATAAGAGTTTTGGAACTAATTCTGTTTCTTTTTTTGAAAAAAGTGAGCAAACAAATCTTGCACATTTAAACCTTTGTCTGCCATCACACTGTCACCTGGATCACATAATTGAACTACACATGTATTCTACATCTTTCAACTATTTCACAGTCACTGGTACAACCAACATATGCATTAGAGACATACATTTTTGTAGTTGACTAAACCACCAGGTGTCGAACATACAAGTATTTTCAGTGTTTCTGTTTTTATATGATGAAAAGGTTGCCTGAGCTCTAGGAGCTTTATGTTTTATCAGGGGATATTCTGTGCTGTCAATAATAATCCAAGTTGTACATTGTTGTAGGAAACTTTAATTTGAAGTTGGATGGCGAAAAATACCCGACTAAACCACTAAATGGCCAAGTGTTAGCCTCACGCCACTGTTTAGACATAAAAACAATCCATGTTTACACAATATTCTTAACACTAGTTTCAATCTAGAATCTAGACAGTTCAAAGTTGGTTGTATAATGCCTCAATTTCATCAAAGTCATAAAAAAAATGATTTTCAAATGACACCCTATCAATTTGAAAATATATGTATCTCAAACAATGTGCTGCTGGACCAAGTGTGGTCAAAACAAATAAAAATTTAGTATACAACTCTAAACTGGTATAAAAATGCATGGCTGTGTCACATGTCTTCATTTCAAAATTTTCTGCTGAAAATATAGGCATTGATGGTGTTTGCGTAATTCCATCTGTGAAGCTCAACATTAGCTCGGCAGTTGGTGGTTGACAGTCATAAATCCTGTCTGCAGTATGAATGACTTCTTCAGGAAAACCAACTTTACAATCAAAACTTTCCTCTAGATTTCTACTACAATATTCATCAAGTTTAGTTCTTTTGTTTTCACAGGAAACTGCCCTTATTTTTCTTTTTGCGGACGATTCAGTCTCTTGCTTGATCCAGGAAAATAGGCTGGGAATGGCAGTAGACTTAAGTCTCTGTATGGAGGGTTTGCGCTCTGAAAAAGGTTATAAAACATTAGTTTTTTGATAATTAAATGAACTTCCATTAGCAATGCATACTTTGTACTACCTGGCAAAATATTAACTAGATTTATTCATTACAATCTGGATAAAACTATGTTAGCCTGATTCAATGTACATCAAAATGTATGTTATGTAAATCCAAAGGACAAACAATGAGAGACGTATGCAACAAACATACATTGTTTGTACCTAAATAACTATAATATAGATGAGAGTAAATGTATGTCATTGTTTTGTTCCTGTTAACATTGTCATTGATATTTTTCAAGAAAGTCTATGAGGCATAGCTTATGCATTCCTGTCATTACTACATTAGCATAATTACTGCTAAAATAATTCTCAGTATGATATACCTCTTGTAAGAAATCATTATAATTGTAGCAAGCACCAAAAAATCTCAAACAGATCACATTGAATCGTAATTCAAAAAATTATGACGTCTTGAATTAACCACCCCCTTTTATTCTAAAACGATAATTGCGGTTGTAAACAGACTTTGGTTTATTCGCATGGCGATTACATATATAACTATATATTTTAAAAAGAAAATAGAGTTTTACCATGAATAGTTTCCTGCACGTAGTCTTTTTCAGTAAAATGTGCCTTGCAAACAACAGCTGATTGAGATGGACTCCACGATTTCACCGTGTTCTCGTCCAAACTGCGTATGGGCCATGGCGTTGATCCATCTTTTCCTTCTTTTTAAGTCATTTGGAAATGCATGTCCTCCTCTTAAATGACATCCAGGTACACAACAACAAGTACTTGGCATCGTTAATTAAAAATGCAACTGTAATAGTTGCACAGTGCAGAAACCGGAAGTTGAAGAACAGGATCGGCTACCACGGAGCCACCTATTCAGGAACGATAATTTGCTACTTTATTTAACTGCGAAATAACGATAACGTTAGACGGGCTCGCGTGCATAAACAGAAATGCGCTTTAAATTGTACAATATAATTCATGTTCAGTCGACCTTTAATTATTATATCAACGACTGAAATGATTTATAAACATCTAGATTGCAGATAACACTCGAAATTAACCCGACCTCTTTACACACGGAATTCAAATAATTCTAGTTTGTCAATCGGTTGACTGCTTATAATGTAAAATACAAATATATCAAAAGTTTTTAAAACTAACAAAACACATTGATCGTTTCTCTATTTCCCAATGTAAATGAAATGAAACAAAAAACATTTTATATCACAATAAGAAGAGGAGAGAATCAACATTTTCCGGATCTACTTGGAGCCTAATGACCCCCCACGTAGATAAGTTGGATATCGCGGAAAGAAAGATTAACACGGCAACTAGAAAGGCATTAAAGCACTGCCTTTAAAAATAAGATGTGGTTGGATTACCAATGATAGAACTATCCAACTGAGTTCAAAAGACATTGATGTAAGCAACCATGGGTCACTGTACAGCCTTCAACGATGAGCAAAACCATATCGTATAAACAGCTACAAAAGTCCCTCACATAACAAAATGTAAAAGAATTCAAACGAAAAAACCAATGGCCTTATTTATGCTGAAAAAATGAATAAATGGAGAATGTGTCCATAGGACACAGATGATGCCCCCGCTTGCATATAACAATATAAAGGGGCATAACTCATGAACGGTAAAAGTAAAGCCACCCAAATTCGAACTTGATCTGTGTTTTGTGGTAATAAGCATTATGTTTAAGTTTCATAACATTTGGTTGAGGCAAACTAAAGTTTGAAAATGGAAACCAATTTTGGGACGTACAAACGGACAAGGATAACACTTAATGCCCTCTCCGCTGCGGCCGGGGCATAAAAACAAATCAGACAGCAACCAACTAAAACCACTGTTTTACAAGCTCCTGACTTGGGACAGGCACATAAAGAAAGTGGTGAAGCTAAACATAATCATGAGCACTCTATCTTCCCCTAGCCTGCAACTGTGTCGTAATAGCACAGCTGTAAAAATCTGTTGGATAAGGTTCCACTCATCAGATTCGCATGGAGCATAAAAAACAAAAAAAAAAAACAAAAAGGCAAAAGATACTAAGTACTAATTCTAAGAGTATTCAGTTTTTTTTTCAACTGATGCCTAGCATTTCTATGTTACCCAGTCAATTTAGCAGTGTAGGACAAAACCACTGCTTTATAAAGAAGCTGAGCTGTTGAACTGTTACAGAGCAGGACAGATGCCTAGCATTTCTATGTTACCCAGTCAATTTAGCAGTGTAGGACAAAACCACTGCTTTATAAAGAAGCTGAGCTGTTGGACTGTTACAGAGCAGGACAGATGCCTAGCATTTCTATGTTACCCAGTCAATTTAGCAGTGTAGGACAAAACCACTGCTTTATAAAGAAGCTGAGCTGTTGAACTGTTACAGAGCAGGACAGATGCCTAGCATATTGTTGCGCAATACTTAATAAATCTGTTGCCAGACTATAAACAAATAAAGTTCAATTTCTTCTCAATGTCATATTTGAAATTTATGAAAATCAATAGGGAGATTACATCAATAGCTATAAATAATTCACCAAAGTTTCATGCGAACTGCTTAAAGCATTTTTGAGTTGTTGTCCAAAAACTGGAAAATCCCCCCTTTTTTATTGAATAAAACCCCACAACTCAGAAATGTAAAATCTAAAATTTATAAAATTCTAAAGGGAGCTTACGGATTGATAATTTAGTCTTAGATGCAAGATTTTTTTATCAGTTGTTAGTGGCTTTGAACTAGCTGTCAGTAAATGCGAGTACTCTCAGATCTGTACTTAGTGTCTTTTAGTTGTTTGGATGTACAACTACCCGGCCACGTCCACTTGTATTTATCCATCTGATGAGTTAAGCCTCTTTCAACTGATTTTTATAGTTCGTTCTTATATTGTACTGTTACACCACTGTCCCAGGTTAGGGGGTGGGTTGGGATCCCGCTAACATGTTTAACCCCGCCACATTCTGTATGTACATGTATGTGCCTGTCCCAAGTCAGGAGCCTATAATTCAGTGGTTGTCGTTTGTTTATGTGTTGCATATTTGTTATTCGTTCATTTTTTGTACATAAATTAGGCCGTTAGTTTTCTTGTTTGAATTGTTTTACATTGTCATTTCGGGGCATTTTATAGCTCACTGTGCGGTATGTGATTTGCTCATTGTTGAAGGACGTACTGTGACCTATAACTGTTAATTTCTGTGTCATTTGGTCTCTTGTGGAGAGTTGTTTCATTGGCAATCATACCACATCTTCTTTTTTATATTTACATCAACAGATATAAACAATTCACCAAAGTCAAACTTAGTTGTAAGATCTCTGAAATTTTTTACACGGTACAAGTTTTTCTAATTGTTGGAGATTGTACGGTGACAGTAACACCTGTAACTGCTTAACCCATTTCTTATGCACTTTGGTTCGATAAACTCACTGAATATCATACCACATCTCCTTATTTTTTTATGCATTACAATTTACATGTGCATGTAATTGTAAATAATATTTATATACAAGAGTGCACACGCTGAAATGTCTCGCCTTCTTTACTAATCATTGATATTATGTTGATAGTCCTAAATATAAAGCTTTATTACAACTGTCACATAAACTTAACATTAACCAAGTAAACTAAACATTGACCAATGAACCATGAAAATGAGGTCAAGGTCAGATGAACCATGCTAGGCAGGCATGTACAGCTAACAATTCTTCCATACAACAAATACAGTTGACCTATTGCTTATAGTTTAAGAAAAACAGACCAAAACACGAAACTTAACACTGAGCAATGAACCTTGAAAATGAGGTCAAGGTCAAATAAAACCTGCGTGACTGCCAAATAGATCATAAAATATTTCCATACACCTAATATAGTTGAACTATTGCATATAGTATAAGAAAAACAGACCAAAACACAAAAACTTAACTATAACCACTGAACCATGAAAATGAGGTCAAGGTCAGATGACACCTGCCAGTTGGACATGTACACCTTACAGTCCTTCCATACACCGAATATACTAGACCTATTGCTTATAGTATCTGAGATATGGACTTGACCACCAAAACTTAACCTTGTTCATTGATCCATGAAATGAGGTCGAGGTCAAGTGAAAACTGTCTGACGGGCATGAGGACCTTGCAAGGTACGCACATACCAAATATAGTTGAACTATTGCACATAGTATTAGAAAAAAAGACCAAAACTCAAAAACTTAACTTTGACCACTGAACCATGAAAATGAGGTCAAGGTCAGATGACACCTGCCCACTAGACATGTACACCTTACAATCATTCCATACACCAAATATAGTAGACCTATGGCATACAGTATAAGAAAAACAGACCAAAACACAAAAACTTAACTATAACCACTGAACCATGAAAATGAGGTCAAGGTCAGATGACACCTGCCAGTTGGACATGTACACCTTACAGTCCTTCCATACACCGAATATACTAGACCTATTGCTTATAGTATCTGAGATATGGACTTGACCACCAAAACTTAACCTTGTTCATTGATCCATGAAATGAGTTCGAGGTCAAGTGAAAACTGTCTAACGGGCATGAGGACCTTGCAAGGTACGCACATACCAAATATAGTTGAACTATTGCACATAGTATTAGAAAAAAAGACCAAAACTCAAAAACTTAACTTTGACCACTGAACCATGAAAATGAGGTCAAGGTCAAATGACACCTGCCCGCTAGACATGTACACCTTACAATCATTCCATACACCAAATATAGTAGACCTATGGCATACAGTATAAGAAAAACAGACCAAAACACAAAAACTTAACTATAACCACTGAACCATGAAAATGAGGTCAAGGTCAGATGACACCTGCCAGTTGGACATGTACACCTTACAGTCCTTCCATACACCGAATATACTAGACCTATTGCTTATAGTATCTGAGATATGGACTTGACTACCAAAACTTAACCTTGTTCACTGATCCATGAAATGAGGTCGAGGTCAAGTGAAAACTGTCTGACGGGCATGAGGACCTTGCAAGGTACGCACATACCAAATATAGTTATCCTATTACTTATAATAAGAGAGAATCTAACATTACAAAAAATCTTAACTTTTTTTTCAAGTAGTCACTGAACCATGAAAATGAGGTCAAGGACATTGGACATGTGACTGACGGAAACTTCGTAACATGAGGCATCCATATACAAAGTATGAAGCATCCAGACCTTCCACCTTCTAAAATATAAAGCTTTTAAGAAGTTAGCTAACGCCGCCGCCGCCGCCGGATCACTATCCCTATGTCGAGCTTTCTGCGACAAAAGTCGCAGGCTCGACAATATATATCAGAACAAACTTCATTGCGTCACTTTTATTTATGCATCCTTTGGCACAATACAACTTCTAAAATTACACAACATAAAACAACTAAATGTTATTTCAGATGAAAGTTTTGTTTCAGTTCTATTCATAGGATTTATTAGAATTTTGTATGTTTTGCCAAGTCCAATAATTAGCTCTATGTGCACGTGTTAATTGGAGACTTTTCTATCCTGTATAAGAGTTTTGGAACTAATTCTGTTTCTTTTTTTGAAAAAAGTGAGCAAACAAATCTTGCACATTTAAACCTTTGTCTGCCATCACACTGTCACCTGGATCACATAATTGAACTACACATGTATTCTACATCTTTCAACTATTTCACAGTCACTGGTACAACCAACAAATGCATTAGAGACATACATTTTTGTAGTTGACTAAACCACCAGGTGTCGAACATACAAGTATTTTCAGTGTTTCTGTTTTTATATGATGAAAAGGTTGCCTGAGCTCTAGGAGCTTTATGTTTTATCAGGGGATATTCTGTGCTGTCAATAATAATCCAAGTTGTACATTGTTGTAGGAAACTTTAATTTGAAGTTGGATGGCGAAAAATACCTGACTAAACCACTAAATGGCCAAGTGTTAGCCTCACGCCACTGTTTAGACATAAAAACAATCCATGTTTACACAATATTCTTAACACTAGTTTCAATCTAGAATCTAGACAGTTCAAAGTTGGTTGTATAATGCCTCAATTTCATCAAAGTCATAAAAAAAATGATTTTCAAATGACACCCTATCAATTTGAAAATATATGTATCTCAAACAATGTGCTGCTGGACCAAGTGTGGTCAAAACAAATAAAAATTTAGTATACAACTCTAAACTGGTATAAAAATGCATGGCTGTGTCACATGTCTTCATTTCAAAATTTTCTGCTGAAAATATAGGCATTGATGGTGTTTGCGTAATTCCATCTGTGAAGCTCAACATTAGCTCGGCAGTTGGTGGTTGACAGTCATAAATCCTGTCTGCAGTATGAATGACTTCTTCAGGAAAACCAACTTTACAATCAAAACTTTCCTCTAGATTTCTACTACAATATTCATCAAGTTTAGTTCTTTTGTTTTCACAGGAAACTGCCCTTATTTTTCTTTTTGCGGACGATTCAGTCTCTTGCTTGATCCAGGAAAATAGGCTGGGAATGGCAGTAGACTTAAGTCTCTGTATGGAGGGTTTGCGCTCTGAAAAAGGTTATAAAACATTAGTTTTTTGATAATTAAATGAACTTCCATTAGCAATGCATACTTTGTACTACCTGGCAAAATATTAACTAGATTTATTCATTACAATCTGGATAAAACTATGTTAGCCTGATTCAATGTACATCAAAATGTATGTTATGTAAATCCAAAGGACAAACAATGAGAGACGTATGCAACAAACATACATTGTTTGTACCTAAATAACTATAATATAGATGAGAGTAAATGTATGTCATTGTTTTGTTCCTGTTAACATTGTCATTGATATTTTTCAAGAAAGTCTATGAGGCATAGCTTATGCATTCCTGTCATTACTACATTAGCATAATTACTGCTAAAATAATTCTCAGTATGATATACCTCTTGTAAGAAATCATTATAATTGTAGCAAGCACCAAAAAATCTCAAACAGATCACATTGAATCGTAATTCAAAAAATTATGACGTCTTGAATTAACCACCCCCTTTTATTCTAAAACGATAATTGCGGTTGTAAACAGACTTTGGTTTATTCGCATGGCGATTACATATATAACTATATATTTTAAAAAGAAAATAGAGTTTTACCATGAATAGTTTCCTGCACGTAGTCTTTTTCAGTAAAATGTGCCTTGCAAACAACAGCTGATTGAGATGGACTCCACGATTTCACCGTGTTCTCGTCCAAACTGCGTATGGGCCATGGCGTTGATCCATCTTTTCCTTCTTTTTAAGTCATTTGGAAATGCATGTCCTCCTCTTAAATGACATCCAGGTACACAACAACAAGTACTTGGCATCGTTAATTAAAAATGCAACTGTAATAGTTGCACAGTGCAGAAACCGGAAGTTGAAGAACAGGATCGGCTACCACGGCGCCACCTATTCAGGAACGATAATTTGCTACTTTATTTAACTGCGAAATAACGATAACGTTAGACGGGCTCGCGTGCATAAACAGAAATGCGCTTTAAATTGTATAATATAATTCATGTTCAGTCGACCTTTAATTATTATATCAACGACTGAAATGATTTATAAACATCTAGATTGCAGATAACACTCGAAATTAACCCGACCTCTTTACACACGGAATTCAAATAATTCTAGTTTGTCAATCGGTTGACTGCTTATAATGTAAAATACAAATATATCAAAAGTTTTTAAAACTAACAAAACACATTGATCGTTTCTCTATTTCCCAATGTAAATGAAATGAAACAAAAAACATTTTATATCACAATAAGAAGAGGAGAGAATCAACATTTTCCGGATCTACTTGGAGCCTAATGACCCCCCACGTAGATAAGTTGGATATCGCGGAAAGAAAGATTAACACGGCAACTAGAAAGGCATTAAAGCACTGCCTTTAAAAACATTACAAAATACAAACAACAGTACAGAAAATACATACAAAGAAAACTAAAGACTGAGCAACTGTTACACTAACCCCAGCAAAAAACCGGAGTGTTAAGTTGTGAATATTTAAACTTACTTTTTACTCTCAGTGGTAATTTGTGCCATACTGTTTGTAGTGACAACATATGAACAGTAGACATCAAGTGCGAAGTCTGTTGTAGTATCAAAACCCTTCATCGTTCGTCTCACTATTACTCTTCCTGAAAAATAATCTTCTGATGTTTTCTGAAATTAAATTTGTTCATATTTTATTTTTTTTAATGCATTTATGTAGAGCATTAAAGTATTACATTGATAGCTTTACCGGAGATACCGCGAGGTTGTATTGAAAATATGATCAACTGGTAAGAGAGTTTTCTCAAATTTCGAAGTAAAGGACTATCGAAATGGATACGATTTAATTGAGGGAGTGTCAAGCTCTTTAGATTGTTAAAAACTCTACAAAGACCCTAGTGATCTATTGTCGATCAAGTACTTTCTAAAGCCTTATCATTGTCTCTTTCTCTCGTTTTGTTGTTGTTGGGTTCTTATCCACAATTAAAAGCTACAAAAAATAAACAATTATGTTACCAGAAAAATGTCACCAACAAGAACACGAATGGTCATGAGGTCAACACAAGTACAGTAAACTACTTTAACTCCACTACATGTTAATGAATCTGTCCCAAGCAAAGAAAACTTATCTCTGTGGTTGTCTTTAAATTCACATGATCCTTGAAACTTAACAAAACTTATCTCTGTGGTTGTCTTTAAATTCACATGATCCTTGAAACTTAACAAAACTTATCTCTGTGGTTGTCTTTAAATTCACATGATCCTTGAAACTTAACAAAAAAAGGTGAATAATATACTTGAATGGCTAAGTTCCAAGTCTTCAGAAATGTATTATTGAATTATTGTCTTCTGTACACTAATTCGCCGACAGCTTTTCGTATGCAGTGACCTTAAACATGACACTTCTAAATAGAAAATCAACAATCGGACAACGCAAGTGGGCATGAAAAAACCGTGTCGAAAGAACAAGTAAACAAGCATGGAAGAAAGAAAGTATTAAGCATTTTTGAAAAGAAAATTTTAATTAACAAATTCATTTATCAACTGATATGACAAAGCCTAATTAAAAAATTTCAACGGATGGAAATATAAAACAAAACAATTAAACATCTCTCTATCATCTCACTTATCTTTCACGTACTCCATGATTGTATATCAAGATCGCAATCAGTAAACATCGTAATCAAAATCCGAAAGTTAATTAGAAGCCAAAGTTGTCGATCAACAATCATCAAATGAAATATTTATGTCGAAAATATGTTATGGATTCGTAATAATTGTATTTCTATGTTGTAAAGTTAGATATCAGATCTGCTCCCTATACTATTAACAAATAGTTGGAAATACCTTTATACCTCATCAAATGTGCAAATTAAATTGAAATTAAGTTATTTGCTGCTACTCGCGCCACTTAAAATTAATATCCATTCTACTTTTAGGTACCACATTCATAAAAGATTAGAGAGTGGCGTACCGAACAAAGCATGATGCACTAATACTTTAAGTAGAACTAGAACTACGAATTAAACAATTATATAGGCAACATAATCAACTGTTTGCCTTCAAAGAGACAATAATTGTCTGTTATTAAAATATATATGCGTATGTTTATCTTACCGTAAAATTACATTCATTGCTGACGTTACTGGTACTGTTTACATTCCCTAATCCTACTGTGAGTTTGAAGTTATCAAATTTATCATCTACAGGTAAAAAGGGACATTCTGCATTGGTCTGATCCGTGAACACAACTTCTACAGCAACTCCTATGTAATTCAGTCTAACTAGATTTTCGTTCATGGAACTGCATTCATGTTTTACTATAACAAAAAAATGTTTCTCTATATTATGAATTTCATAATTTAGTTTGTCGAAAATTCATCTAAGTGCTTGTATTTTGTTATGTTTGTTCGTTTATTCTTAAAATACTATTATAATTAGTTTTAACCAGTTTTCGGTTAGATATTTGTGTGCTTGATAATTTGTTACATCACAACAAGCCAGAATTCATAGTCGTCCTCCGTTCCGTTTCTACTTTGTAAAGTTTACTTATAACATTATATAATAAATCGTCGATTCTTTTAGGTCACCTTATATGTATGTTAGAGGTCTCGGTTAAGGCCTTTGTTCATTGGGGGAGAGCATTTAATTTCCCATTTGTCTTGCAGGAATTCTATCTTATTGAATACTACTTTAAAAATAGAGAACGTGAATGAGACCCACTCCCGACACAAAAGACAAGAATGGACGACGTATTTGAGTATTCAATAGACGTAATCATATATATCGGCAATCCTATCCAAAATAAATACAAACAATGAATCTTAAAGAACATAATGTGGAAATTTTTGGAATTATAGTGTTCATGAAAATGTTTTCACCTAAATAGTAAAATTACAAAATATCTCAAAAAGACATATGTATGCTATTAAAAATAAAGATGTAGGATTAATTTACAAAACAATAACGTATATTCTGTTAATACGGAATATTGAATATAAAAAGCAAGATTGAGAGTCTTTTGTTTCAGGCCTTTAATATTGATTTTGGACATCAACAATTTCCCGATTATGATCGACTCTGTGTGTGGGGAAGTGGCCATAACTCTTTTTATAGTCTTTTCAAAACTTAAAATTTGACCTTAGTTGAATAACTAGATACAATTTTTATGAAAGCTTTTGTGTCTTTCTAACAAAGCCTCCCTTCCGTCTACGGCATGGTATTGGTTGCAAAAATTTGATATTTTTCATTTAAATGCAATATTTCTTATTTAATTGGTATATTTCTTCATTTAAATGCAATATTTTTTTATTTGAATGGTATATTTTTTCATTTAAATGCAACATTTTTTATTCAGATGGTATAATTTTGCATTCAAATGGTATAATTTTTCATTCAAATGGTATAATTTTCATTCAAATGGTAAAATTTTAGTTCAAATATTTTTTTCATTTAAATGCAATATTTTTTATTCAGATGGTATAATTTTTCATTCAAATGGTATAATTTTTCATTCAAATGGTATAATTTTAGTTCAAATGCAATATTTTTTATTCAGATGGTATAATTTTTCATTCAAATGGTGTAATTTTTCATTCAGATGGTATAATTTTTCATTCAAATGGTATAATTTTTCATTCAAATGGTATAATTTTAGTTCAAATGCAATATTTTTTATTCAGATGGTATAATTTTTCATTCAAATGGTATAATTTTTCATTCAGATGGTATAATTTTTCATTCAAATGGTATAATTTTTCATTCAAATGGTATAATTTTAGTTCAAATGCAATATTTTTTATTCAGATGGTATAATTTTTCATTCAAATGGTATAATTTTTCATTCAAATGGTATAATTTTAGTTCAAATGCAATATTTTTTATTCAGATGGTATAATTTTTCATTCAAAGGGTATAATTTTTCATTCAGATGGTATAATTTTTCATTCAAATGGTATAATTTTTCATTCAAATGGTATAATTTTCGTTCAAATGCAATATTTTTTATTCAGATGGTATAATTTTTCATTCAAATGGTATAATTTTTCATTCAAATGGTATAATTTTCGTTCAAATGCAATATTTTTTATTCAGATGGTATAATTTTTCATTCAAATGGTATAATTTTTCATTCAAATGGTATAATTTTCGTTCAAATGCAATATTTTTTATTCAACTGGTATAAAATGTCATTTGAATGCAATATTTTTTATTCAATTGGTATAGTAGTGTTTTATTTATATGCAATAATTGCATAATGGGAAATTCTTTGACGTCATAAGGTCAAATTTGCAACAACGTTTGTGATTGGTCGGTAATTGTTTGGATTTCTGCCCTTTCTTTCTATTTCTAAACTTGAGTGACCAAGAATTAAAAAACGCGTCAGAATATCGCCCCTCTAACTAAATTTGGCGTTCGTGCGAGTTCGTGCACTGGCTGTTAATGCCAATAATGGCCAGGACGAGCAAAAAATGCGAGTGACAAGTAATAATAATTAATTTGACACACAACTTGTTCATGGATAGAAACAGATGCCTGCGTGCATGGCAAAAACACCTCCAATGAAAACCTTTTCTGAAGAAACTCTCCTACAGTCTACACATTGAAATAAAAAAAAATACATAGCTAGCCCCCCTGCCCCTTCTAAGCCCAGATACATGTAATCATGACGTTCTTTAGTGCTATATCATTTTTTACTTTTCTTGATCCTCAGAGACGTTGCAGGAAGGCACACATGAAAAAAGAATTAAAAGCATCCAGGACGTTAAAATTATTTGGACTAAGCCCCCTCTTTTTTACTACATGTAGAAAAAAAATCACCTAATTACGACAGCAGAACCAGAAACCCACAAGTAGAGACATAAGCTGTTATACTCCGGAACTAATTCTTTAATAAAGACAATTCAGGATAAATTGGAACCAGTTACTAACCCATGTTACAACAATAGTCCCATGACATAGGACTTCACTATATGAGGCGTGAACTTCATATTTAATACTATCTATAATATGTGCTCCCATGTCTTATGCTGCAAATCATTTTACATTTAGGATTCGTTGCTGAGCTTTTTTTTACTGTTCTCGTCTCCGAATCCCTTAAATAGATTTTTTTTCAAGCCCCACAGTAGTTCAATAATTACTATACGTCTTTGCATAAATAAGTATGCAGGGCATATTTCAAAACATATTTTATCTTCAGGACTTTTAAATGATTTACTTTTCAATGCTGCATTGGGAAGGGGGGTATACAAGTTTATTTTGTGACACATTATATAATATAATTAGGTATCCAACAAATTATATGATTGTACGTTTAGTTATTTTCTACACCCGTACAAAATATATATAATTAGACACATTTAACAGGGGCGGATCCAAAACCTCGGTGTCTAGAGGGGGGGGGGGGAGTAGGTTCAAATTTAGATATTTGTATAGAGATGTATATATGCGAGTATTGGCAGTAATGGTTATGGTGTGTGTGTGAGGGTAGGGGTTTCAGATCAAAGATCGTTTCTATAATTCTATATCTTTTAGTTTTTACCATTTCACTCTATTCTCTATCCTTTGATCTCTATTATATTTGTCCTAAACATGCGTGACATAATTGCCACTGGACATAAGGCAACCAAAAGTCAATCAACGTATTCTGTATATTTCATCATTTCTTTATTATGTTATCTATAGGTTTGGTCCCGCCCCTTATCTATTTTTTTGCACATTAGGGACGACATCAAAAGTTCAATGTAGGATAAAAAAACTTATTTCATATAGTTTTTTTCACTGACCCCTACCCCCCCCCCCCCCCTTCTTAACTTAATTTGGGAAAAAATTGATTGACCAATAAGGATATATATAAAATCGATGTTAATTAAACAAAACTTGCAGCAATTTTGACCCCCCCCCCCCCAAAAAAAAAAAAAACAAAACAAACTATTTGAATTAAGTTTTTTATCCTTCATTGATTTTCTGATGTCGTCCCTTATCCTCTCTATGTAAACCCAATTCATGCCCTGATAAATGGTGACTCATGCATAGCATCATATGTGGTTATTAAAACAAGAAACATATTCATATTATAATAATTAATGTATGCTAGGACTTATAGATAGATGTCATTAGTCCCAGGTCATGTAATAAAGTAGGTCTTATAAAAATACAATAGCATTTTAATTTTGATGATTATATATATGTTTATATATTTAATAATGCCATTTTTTGGGAAAAAAGGGTAGGGGCAAGGCGTTTTTAAAACATATCAATGGGGCGCGTTTTTATATTGTTCTTCGGAAGTGAGCCAGAAGAAGTCCATTTCTGTTTTGTTTTTTTTTGCATTGGGAAGATCTTCTGGCTCTCTTCCACCTCTTCTTTTTTGATAGGTTGACGGCAGAGGCACATAACAAACATGGCGTCGTTTAGTCTAAATGAAATTAATAAATTTATGAATGCAGATATATTAGAATGTGAGCTGTTTTATAAATGTTTTTATGGTATGACAGCCTTAGTATTACATCCCTGTAGGACGATAAGCTGGATAAATATAAGAACTACACGGACAATAACAGTTACGCTACTTTCAACACTACTGGGGTATTCCGTGGTGGTCAGTTTAAATTTATAGATGAAGGATGGGGAAGGGAAGAGAGGGCATTATTATTCATTTCAATCTGTCGCTAATCATGCCTATTTTTCAGCTCTTACCAGGCAACCATATTCATATATGAAATCCTTCTGTCCCCCATCCCAACAAATAAATAAATATCAAATGGTTTTCCTCTTATCTAACACAAGTTTAAATTGATTGATTGTTTGTTGCTAATTTTAACGCCCAGTAAAAATTATTTCATGCTTGTTTTGGAAAACACGAGTTTAGAAGTCACGTATATAATATAAAAATGAAGAGATGGCATATGATTGCTAATAAGGCAACTATCCACCGGAGTTCAAATATGAAGTGGATGTAAGCAATTATAGATAAGATAAGATAAGATAAGATAAGAAAAATTTATTTTAAGTCGGGTTACATGAAATACTACAAACATAACCTCTGTAGAGCTTTTTGCCGTCATGTAGACAAATGCTTTTTGTAGACAATCGTAAGGCCTTCAACAATGACAAAAACCTGATACTGTAAAGTCGTCTATAAAAGGCCCGACATGAGAGTGTGAACAATTCAACCGAAAAAACTAACAGCCTAATTATACATAACAAAACAATTTACAAAATATCAAATATGAGTCGAGACAGGAACCAACGACAACCACTAAACTACAGGCTCCATCCCTTGGACAGGCAAATAAAGAATATGGCAGGGTGGATATAAAAACGAAGATGTGGTATGATTGCAAATGAGACAACTCTCCACAAGAGATCAAATGACACAGAAATCAACAGCTATAAGTCACCGTACGGCCTTCGACAATAAGCAAAGCCTACACCGCATAGTCAGCTATAAAAGGCCCCGAAATCAAAAATGTAAAACAATTCAATCGAGAAAACTAACGGCCGAATTAATATACAAAAAAATGAACGAAACACAAATATGTATAACAAAGCAACAAACGGCAACCACTGAATTACAGTCTCCTGACTTGGGACAAGCACATACATACAGAATGTGGCGGGGTTAAACATGTTAGTGGGATCCCAATCCTCCCCCTAATCTGGGACAGCGGTGTAACAGTACAACAACATGTTTGTGAGCAACCCATCCCGAAGCTGGGACAGTGGTGTAACAATACAATAAAATAACAACCTGCACAAATCAGCAAATTAACTCAAAAGATCGTTACGAGACACACAAAAAACTAACATTAAGACAATAGACACAAAGCACCGACATAAGAGTATTTGCAATTACTGGAAGTTTGCTCAAACCTAATTACAACTGGTACTGAAATAAATCTTGTTCTCCCAGACTGAGTTATCAATCAGTACACAACGCGCGACAAAGGATTTATTAAAAAAAAGAAAACAGTCTGAGAAAAGTCTGGTTTATGTTGTATATAGATATAAGAAGATGTGGTATGAGTGCCGATGAGACAACTCTCCATCCAAGTCATAATTTGTAAATGTAAACCATTAAAGGTCAACGTATGGTCTTCAACACGGAGCCTTGGCTCAAACCGAACAGCAAGCTATAAAGGGCCCCCAAAAAATTAGTAGTGTAAAACCATTCAAACGGGAAAACCAACGGTGTCTAATCTATTTAAAAAAACCGATAAATTTGCATATAAATCCATATACAATGAAACGGTTTTTGAAAAGTGGACCGAACGTTTTGACCATCGAAATTTTGCAATAGAAATACTAGTTATGACCACAAGATTTTAACAGCCAGTGCAGGACTCGCATGAACGTTAGATTTAGTTAGAAGGGCGATATTCTGACGCGTTTTTTAATTCTTGGTCACCCATGTTTAGAAAGAAAGGGGAGAAATCAAAACAATTTCCGACCAATCACAAACGTTGTTGCAAATTTGACCTTATGACGTCAAAGAACTTCCCATAATGCAATTATTGCATATAAATAAAAAAACAACTATACCAATTGAATAAAAAATATTGCATTCAAATGACATTTTATACCAATTGAATAAAAACTATTGCAGTTGAATGAAAATTATACCATTTGAATGAAAAATTATACCATTTGAATGAAAAATTATACCATTTGAATAAAAAATATTGCATTTAAATGAAAAAATATACCATTCAAATAAAAAAATATTGCATTTAAATGAAGAAATATACCAATTAAATAAGAAATATTGCATTTAAATGAAAAATATCAAATTTTTGCAACCAATACCATGCCATATCCGTCGAAGATTTTTAATAATTGAATTAAACAATATTTGATTATAGCGGTAAATGAATATATACCCCTAACATTGACATTAGATGTAATGATATTTGATATCTTATGTCAATGTGTGTAGCAATGCTCTCTCGCGAGCCTTTGCTTGGTAAATAAAATTCTAACTATTTATTTATACCTCCTTCAACTGAGACGTGATGGAACTCTTGGTTTACAACATGGGCCGTATTATTGGTCCGACAGGAATAATCTGCTGTGTCATCAAAGTTGGTACGATATATTGTCAGGCTGCGTTTAGATATTGTTCCACCGCCATATTTACTGACGTCAGCTGTGAGATTAACACGTGTATTGTTTCCGTCTACAGATTTAAACCATTCAACATCTACCGGTCTGGGCAAACTTCGATTTGTATAGCACGCAAGTCTAACATTATCGCCAATTACAACTCTATGCTGAGTTACTGGCTGATCTAAAAAATACAAGGTATTGAAAATTCAATTGGAAAACCAACGTATTCCAACGACACTTACAAAAGAGGAAATCCTGAAAAATTATAGGTCTGTTCTATTTTCCTTTGGAATTTAGACCAACGATGAGGAACTTGATTTTCCTTCACTGTACTGGATACCCAAATCACATACAAGTTAGTGACGTTACAAATTTGTGTCTGTCTCAGTCAGGAGCATGTAGTTCAGTGGTTGTCGTTGGTTCATGTCTGTCATATTTTTTTTTCGTAAATTGTTTTGATATAAATTAGGCCGTTAGTTTTCTCAATTGAATTGATTCATATTTTTCATGCCGGGGCCTTTTACAGCAGACTATACGGTATGGATTTTTCTCATTGTTGAAGGTCGTACAGTACCTATAATTGTATACATTACTTCATTTGTTTTTTGTTAGATATTTGTCTCATTCAAACCACATCTTCTAATTTTTTATATTCATATTGCTTTGTCTGCCAAATTCTCCACTGACCTGTATCCAAATTACTAACATCTATTTTATCAGCAATTACAACCGGGCTTGGGAGTAATGGTGAAACCTCTTTACTTTGTGAGCATTGTGAAACGGATGAATTCTAAAAAATCCCAAATATCTGATAGAGTACATACAATATAAGTCTCTTTTATCGTATAATAGTATAACACATCTGAACTCTTCAACCTTTATACTATTATTAGTACTACACACGTATCCCATCGAAAATTAAATAAAAGATACAAAAGATACAGTTAAGTGTGACTCATATTTTGACTTAAATTGAGAAATTGAAAAGAGGATCTGTTGAAAACTAAACTTTACAACAGAAGAGATGATTTCAGCTTTCCTATTGTGCACTTTCCATTTATATGTATCAAAATCCAAACAGCGCCTGCATATTGTGTATATCTCTCCCAGTTGATACGAAGTTCCATAGCTTCCGTTTCCTATCATAATTTCCTGGATAGAGGGTTGCTACCATCTTGAATTTGGTTGACTGTTACAGAATATCCGAGTCACAGATGACCAAAGATATGTTCCAATTGTCGTAACCACAATCCCATCCTCTTTTCCTAGATTATGACATCACTGAATAGGACTTGTCATCGACATTGTTCTTGTCAACATGAGGGGTGTTAAATGTGGTGCAGGATATGCTTATCCTTCCAGAGCACCGGAGATCAACACCCAAGTTTTGTGGAGCTCTTGTTTTTAAGTCTTTATTTCATGTAGTGTTTTGTAGATTTTTGTTCTCGTCTTTTTGACGTTTTCGTTTTTTTGTCATGGTTTTGTTGGTTTTTCATCAACGTATTATTTTTGATAGTCTCTTTTCTACGGAAGCCGATAAGGGCCAGTCAAAAAAAAAATTTTATGTCGTAATTACGACATAGTATGTCGTAATAACGACATCGCTTGTCGTAATTACGACATCGCATGTCGTAATAACGACATCGCTATGTCGTATTAACGACATATTATGTCGTAATTACGACATATTATGTCGTAATAACGACAACCTTATGTCATAATAACGACATCGCTATGTCGTATTAACGACATATTATGTCGTAATAACGAGATAGTATGTCGTAATTACGACAACCTTATGTCGTAATAACGACATCATTATGTCGTATTAACGACATATTATGTCGTAATAACGACAACCTTATGTCATAATAACGACATCGCTATGTCGTATTAACGACATATTATGTCGTAATTACGAGATAGTATGTCGTAATTTCGACAAATTATGTCGTAATAACGACATCAGCGATGTCGAAATAACGACATATCATGTCGTAAATACGACATATCATGTCGTAAATACGACATATCATGTCGTAAATACGACATGTTATGTCGAAATTACGACATAATGATGTCGTTATTTCGACAAATTATGTCGAAAATACGACATATTATGTCGTAAATACGACATATTATGTCGAAATTACGACATAATTATGTCGTTATTTCGACAAATTATTCAGCGATGTCGAAATAACGACATATTATGTCGTTATTACGACATATTATGTCGTAATTTCGACAATATGTCGTATTTACGACATAATTATACCAGAGGGAGAGTCCCCGACATGACAGCTGTTTAACAATTTAATTCAAACGAGTGAAAATAACGGTTTTAATAATGTACAAACAAAGACCGGAAAACGAATATGTAACACAGCAACAAATGACAACCACTGAATTACAGACTCCTGACCGCTATGTGATAATAACGGCAACCTTATAGTTAAACTTTTCACTTTTTGATGCGATAGGCATTTCAAAATGGTTGTCAGTAAAAGCAAAGTTTGTAGGGGAAACAAATTTATCTTTTCTTTTTTTTTAGAATAATGAACACTTTATGCACACAAGCTTAATTAAAGTTATTCACTTGCACCTCAGACTTGCACATACTAGAACTTTATTCATAATCAAGTCAAATGAGACCCAGTTGAATAGGGGAGCAATTCAAGCTCCTTGGAGCCTCTTATTATGTTTGGCATGTACAGATTTGTGTAAATTATGAAGTCCTGCATTTCCATTGCAGGTTCTGAATAAGATGAATTTTAAGCTTTTCCCAATAAAGACTATGTTAAACTTTGGACTCATAGTGCTCAGACCCACGGATCTCTGTACCTTCATTTGTACACACTTGAATCTTAATGTACAGTAACTCCTGAGGCTTGATGCAAATTATTACTGCATTGCTATTGTTGGTTCTTAATGAGATTCTTCAAGCGTCCTCCCCATTGAAGCCCTATTAAAACTTTGTACCCCAAGTTCTTTTAACCACTTTTTTCCAGGGCAACTATTCCTACAAACTTAAGGGGAGGGTTAGGATCCCGCTAACATGTTTAACCCCGCCACATTCTTTATGTATGTGTATGTCCCAAGTCTTTAATTTACATATTTGTTTTTCGTTTATTTTTGTACATAAAATAGACCGCTAGTTTTTCTCGTTTGAATTGTATTACATTTGTCATTTCGGGGCCTTTTATAGCTGAATATGCGGTATGGGCTGTGATCATTGTTGAAGGCCGTACGGTGACTTTAATTGTAAATTTCTGTGTCATTTGGTTTCTTGTTGAGAGTTGCGTTTTTGAACAAACCAGCGTATCCCAAGGCCTTGATAACCTCTGTAGGCCCCAAATAAGACGAAAAAAACATCAAAATTGGAGAGAAAACTGAAAAAAATGGTTTCTAACCTCAGGGATATTAACCCTTGGCTATCTTAGATTTAATGCAATCAGTATGCATCAGCATCAGCATTTGCATATCATTTGCATATTTTTACAAACACACGAAATTTAGACAATTTCTGATAACAATTCAGCATGCCAAGGGTTAATATCCCTGAGGTTAGAAACCATTTATTTTCAGTTTTCTCTCCAATTTTGATGTTTTTTCGTCTTATTTGGGGCCTACAGAGTTTATCAAGGCTTTGGGATACGCTGGTTTGTTCAAAAACGCAACTCTCCACAAGAAACAAAATGACACAGAAATTAACAATTATAGGTAACCGTACGGCCTTCAACAATGATCACAGCCCATACCGCATAGTCAGCTATAAAAGGCCCCGAAATGACAAATGTAATACAATTCAAACGAGAAAAACTAGCGGCCTATTTTATGTACAAAAATAAACGAAAAACAAATATGTAAATTAAAGACTTGGGACAGACACATACATTAAGTATGTGGCGGGGTTAAACATGTTAGCGGGATCCCAACACTCCCTCTAAGTTTGTAGGAATAGTTGTCCTGGGGAACAGTGGTTAAAAGAACTTGGGGTACAAAGTTTTAATAGGGCTTCAATGGGGAGGACGCTTGAAGAATCTCATTAAGAACCAACAATAGAAATGCAGTTATAATTTGCATCAAGCCTCAGTAGTACATTAAGATTCAAGTGTGTACAAATGAAGGTACAGAGATCCGTGGGTCTGAGCACTATGAGTCCAAAGTTTAACATAGTCTTTATTGGGAAAAGCTTAAAATTCATCTTATTCAGAATCTGCAATGCCAAACATAATTAGAGGCTCCAGGGAGCTTGAATTGCTCCCCTATTCAACTGGGTCTCATTTGACTTGATTATAAATAAAGTTCTAGTATGTGTAAGTCTGAGGTGCTAGTGAATAACTTTAATTAAACTTGATTGCATAAAGTGTTCAATATTCTCAAAAAAAAAAAGATGAATTTGTTTACGATACAAACTTTGCCTTTACTGGCGACCATTTTGAAATTCCTATCGCTTCAAAAAGTGAAAAGTTAAACTATAAGGTTGTCGTTATTATCACATAGCGGTCAGGAGTCTGTAATTTAGTGGTTGTCATTTGTTGCTGTGTTACATATTCGTGTTTCGGTCTTTATTTGTACATTATTAAAACCGTTATTTTCACTCGTTTGAATTAAATTGTTAAACAGCTGTCATTTCGGGGACTCTCCCTCTGGTATCTTTCGTCCCTCTATTATAGCTAACTATCCGGGGGCTTTTCTCATTAGTGAGGGCATTATGATGACCTATAGTTGTTAATTTCTGTGTCATTTAGTCTCTTGGCAATCATAATACATATTCTTTTATATATATAGCGATGTCGTTATTACGACATAGCTATGTCGTAATTACGACATAGTGTTGTCGTAATTACGACATAGTGTTGTCGTAATTACGACTTGTTATGTCGAAATTACGACATAGCGATGTCGTTATAACGACATGTTATGTAGAAATTACGACATAGCGATGTCGTTATAACGACATGTTATGTCGAAATTACGACATAGTGATGTCGTTATTACGACATGTTATGTCGTAATTACGACATGTTATGTCGTAATTACGACATAAAATTTTTTTTTTGAATGGCCCTTATCGGCTTCCGTACTTTTCTATATCCTTTTAACACAGAAAATAATGCTCCGTACTGCTCTCACACCAAAGCTTTAAGTGTAAATACAAGTTGTATCATATAGTTGCCAGTTTTCTATGAAAGTTGTATGTTACCTGCCATCTGATATCAAAATGGCACAAATAATAAAGTTACTTGAAGTAAAATTTATCAACAAATATGCATTTCAAAATAAGTAAAAAAATGCATTTGTTTAACCCTTAAATATCACAGATTTTAAATACGTAAATGACCAGATGTCGCACTGAGCTTGTTTTTTAGATCATTTACATTGAAAGTGGTTACCGACAAATATATCAATTTGTAAATGATACCGACAGAATGTTTCTCCAATTATCCGTGAAATAGAAATAGTTACAGAATATCATACTAACCAAGGTTACAGAAATCTCCGCCATATCCCTCGTGACAATCACAACGAAATGATTGACCGTCAGGTCTACACGTGCCACCATTTTGACAGTGTGAACTAGTGCAAGGGTTAGCTGAAAAAGAAATAAATATAATTGTTAATGAATGAAAATAACACGTTATAAATTTTGTGCGTCCGAAGCGTTTTTCTGGATTTACAAACGCATGAACCCAAACCCAAATATTTGAAAGCCAGGGACGTATAAAAACGTAGAGACGTACATAAGCATCCTGTACAGCAAAGGACCCCTTCCTCTGCATAACATCTTACTGCATAAAGGAAGATTTCAATGTAGAAGGTATTTCTATAACCCAGCCAATCACAGGGTTTTATTTTATTCAACACCAAACAGTTTTGTAAAACTAACCGAAAAGTATCATTGGCATTTTTTTTAAATATAGGACAGCCACACACGAGACAACAAACGAACGTTTTTTATAGCCCGAAGTATTTTTTACTGGTCGGGAGGGGGAACAGTTACGAAAAGGCGCACAAATTCCTTGCTAATATAACCAATTTTATTTGCTAATTGAAAATTAAGCCGAATAAAATAATTTAAGACAGCAGAGAAGATAATTCTTTATGAATTATTTATTACTAAGACTTAAATAAAGAGTGAGCTATTTATACTGTAAATTTATGATGTCTCTAGTCTGGTTAATGGGTCAGAGTTGTCCTACTTAATATAAACGATAAATTGTTGAAAATAGATAACATGTTTTCACGTGCAGAGAAATTTCACTTATGACCAGTGCATGATTGGATTACATCTTTCTTATTGGTCATATAAATACGTACAAGTTGATACACATACTTTTAATAATATATAGAAAAGGTGTATATAAGTCTTATTTCTAGTCTATTTGATATATGCGATGGTTTCTGGTTGACATTTACTCCACACTCATTTTGTCACCTTTATTTGTACACCATCTCGCCAGGTTCTAAGTACGAATTTGAAATGATTTTGATGCCATCAACATTGCATTATATTTCGATTTAAGATGCGCCCTATTGCTCAACAAAATCAAATACACGAAGATACCACGGTGATATAATCTTATTGACATTAGTTACATACATACAATCTTTGCCTAATACATTGTAACAGAAATCTGTATCCTTGTTCAAAATATTTAATGTATATTTGAGTTAACTGTCATACCTTATTTAATATGTAATCGAGTTTAACATATACTACGTTTAAAATACTGCTATAAAAGATCAACATAACTAGTTTATACTTTTGGCAACTGCGTTCTCGTTAACGAGTTTCTATTGGCTGGTTCATTTACCGAAGAACGCACGTGCAACCAAGCTCGATAGAAAGCAATAACATACATTAACATTTGAACATAGAAACAAATAGCGTAAGGTTAAGGTTCCACTAAAGTCAAAATATAGGACACTTCATAAACATCTAAACTTTGCCTGTATTTTTCAACCTATAATGAGTAAAGTCCTAAACTATGAGAACATATGTTCATTTAAACATACTTAACATATACACACTGTGTAAATTGTAAATAAACTTCAAATTGTTATGTTGTGGCCAAACCGGTTCTTGGGGTGAACACTAAATTTTCAAAAAAATCTGGAGGCCTGCAAGACGACTTAATTTGCTTCAAATTGGTATGGACGAATACTGTTACATGTAATGCAGGGCAAGCTCATGTTGATTTTTCAGAAAATGTATTGATTTTCGAGTTTCAGTTAATTTCATGTATCTAGGTGAACAAATATCGAAAGTACAATACAGAAATTGGACAAATATGCCATTAAAACATATGTATGTGACAAATCAACATGAGCTTGCCCTGCATTACATGTAACAGTATTCGTCCATACCAATTTTAAGCAAATTAAGTCGTCTCGTAGGCCTCCAGATTTTTTTGAAAATTTAGTGTTCACCCCAAGAACCGGTTTGGCCACAACATAACAATTTCAAGTTTATTTACAATTTATACAGTGTGTATATGTTAAGTATGTTTAAATGAACATATGTTCTCATAGTTTAGGACTTTACTCATTATAGGTTGAAAAATACAGGCAAAGATTACATGTTTATGAAGTGTCCTATATTTTTACTTTAGTGGAACCTTAACATGCACAGATCAATAACAAGTTATTGAACTTTCAGTCGTATTTATTTACGTAGTGTGAAAAAGGTCAATTATATTGGTGATTTCGAATCTGTTCAAAGTTTTGATTTTTCTACCCTATATACCACTTTGCCTCATAATCTTATTAAGAAAACATTCACACACCTGATTAAATGGGCATTTAAAAAGTCAGAATGCGAATATATATGCTCAAACTCTTTTAGGTCATTTTTTAGTAACAACAAACAAAAGAACTATGTCAATTGGACCTGCTTTGATACTATAACTGCCCTTGAATTTTTAGTAGATAACATTTTTGTTCGCTATGGAGACTCCGTATATCGTAAAGTTATTGGAATTTCCATGGGGACTAACTGAGCACCACTTATTGCGGACCTGTTTCTGTATTGTTATGAGTTACAATTTATGACTAAAATCAGCAAAGACCCATCGAAACAACATCTGATTAAAAAATTTAATAACACTTTTAGATATTTAGATGATATATTGGCTCTCGATAATGACGACTTCAGTATGTACACTAAAGAGATTTATCCTGCCGAACTGACCTTAAAATAAAGCTTATACTAACAATGAACACTGCCCTTTCCTGGATCTTGATATCTATATCTTTAACGGGAAGCTTAATACCAAAACTTATGACAAAAGAGATGATTTTTCATTTCCTATTGTTAATTATTCAATTTTTAAATGGTGACGTTCCCTTGTCACCATCTTATGCATGGTGTTTATATATCTCAACTTGTTCGATTCGCTCGTGTATGTAACAACGTATTTGATTTTAACGAAAGAAATCTCTGTATTACTGAAAAATTATTACACCAGGGTTTTCGATATCACAAACTAGTCAAAACATTTACTAAATTTTATCATCGGTACAAGGACATCATTCGGAAATATAAATTAACATGCAGACTTCTTATACATTCAGGTATTTCACATCCAATCATTTATGGTAATATTCTTTACAAAGCACAAAAATGTCGGCATTCACCTCAAAAGCTAACCAAACCTTTAAACAGACTTATTCGGAAGGGATATAGTTACGATACTGTTGTCAAGTCATTAAGGATTGCATATTTTGGTATTAATATTGATTCACTCATAGGGTCCTTGCATCGGAAATAAACACATTTATTCTAAAACCAGTTGTTGGCATGATACGGGTTATGTTCTTCTCATATATTTTATGATGGTATGATACTAAACCCCTAACGGGAGGGATTGTACATGATTTTCATATGACGAAGACATAATCTTTCAATTAGTTTAATTGAGGTCTGGAGCTGGCATGTCAGTAACTGCTAATAGTCCTTTGTTAATTTATGTATCATTGTCATTTTGTTTCTATAGTTTCTTTTATTACCTATTTTGACATCGGACTCGGACTTCTTTTAAACTGAGTTTTACTGTGCGTATCGCTGTGTGTTTCTTTATTCTACATTGGCTAGAGGTATAGGGGAGGGTTGAGATCTCACAAAACATGTTTAACCCCGCCGCACTTTTGCGCCTGTCCCAAGTCAGCAGCTTCTGGCCTTTGTTAGTCTTGTATGTTTTTTTAATTTTAGTTCATTTATATGTTTTGGAATTTAGTACGACGTCCATTTTCACTGAACTAGTACACATTTTTATTTAGGGGCCAGCTAAGGACCACCTCCGGGTGCGGCATTTTCTCGCTGCGTTGAAGACCCATTGGCGGCCTTCGGCTGTTATCTGCTCTTTGGCCGGGTTGTTGTCTCTTTGACATATTCCCCATTTCCATTCTCAATTTTATCATGTATATATTCATGTATAGATTGATTGAATTACATGTAGTACATGGTATTACCTATACTCCATGACTAAATATAACTAAAACACAAATGTAAATTTGCCGACAGCCCGTCTCAAATAATGTCCAGCAGTACACATTTTACAAATATCAAACATATACAATGTATTACATATATCAATGTGTAAATACTGTATTCACTTATATCTCTGAATTTTTACCCGTCATAGATAGTCATTGCCGTCCAGGAAAACCAATGAAATCATTATTTATATATAAATATGAATGGAAACCTGTATCCGATGCCAATGCTCGATCCTTTCTTCGAATAAAAGTGTCGGACCTCAACATTAATTAACAAACACGTATATAAATTCGACTTCCTGATTCGTCAATTTTGTTATGCTATATGAATATTTATGAAAAACGTAACGACAATACAATAAACCGCGGTAAAATACTTGTATATTTACCTTCTAAGTAGTGAAATTGCGGCAAGATAAGATAGATAGACCATCTTTTAAGCGGTTACAGAAACTAAGGAAGTTCAACCTTTAAAAAGCTGAACGTTTTTTATCACATACTATTCGTAAAGGGAAATCAAGCTTCTCAATGATCAAAATAATGTGTGTCAAGCTGCTATATTCGAATGAAATTATTCCTCTAAATAGTGTGTTTATATTTTTGTCAACAGATAGAAGAACGTTTTTTGTAAAAATTCTATGACAATTAAATAAACGAGCCAAATCTATTTTAGTCAAAGTGTTGGGCACCCCTTAATCGCGTGTAATTAATTACCTTCATCTGCACCATGGGCTGATGTCGAATCTACCAACACACACAACAACACAGTTATCTGTAACAGCTGTAAAACAGAGATATATATAGTGACGGAATATTAAAATGAAATAAAAATGAAACCAGCACGAAAACTACAATCTGTGTTAATACGTAACCGTGTTGCAAAAATTAAAGGTCTAAGGCTAGATCGGCCTGATTCTAGAAAAGTGAAAGACGACCAAAGATATGAAAGCAACACAAAATTCTCTACAGCAAGTTTTAAAGTTATGCGAAGTTACTGACTTTAGACAGACATATGAAAATATGGCAGGCTTAAACTAGTATTTTAAGGGGGCAGTTCATCTTCTTCCTTTAATATCGGTCAGTAAAAAAATGCCGTTTTTGTCTTAATCATCCGGGGCTTTCAAATGTTTGGGTTTGAGTGTTCCCGATGAAGGTCAATCAAGAAAAGCGCTTGGAGGCAAGGAGTGTTATTTTCATACAATTGCAAACGAATAAAATATATGGAATACTCTTTCCACTGGAAGAAATATTTCAGTATGTTTTCCTAACGAAATATAGGTTATAAATAGTAGTTGCATCCTGGAAGGATACTATATCATTGTTTATCAGAAAATTAGTAGTAAATACTTCAACCCTCAGCAAATATAACCCAACGAGCTGAGCTCTTGAGACTCTATTGGTATAGTCTCAAGTTGATAAGGGTGTGCTATTGAAAATAAACATAATATTCTCTATGTAACAATGTTACAATGTTGTAATGTTACACTACTATTTCAGGTTATGGTGAAGATAGGCGCCTGTTAAAACGTTTAAACCCGCTGCATTTGTTTGCACCTGTCCTACGTCAGGTCAGGAACCTGTTGTTCGGTGGTTGTCGTTTGTTGATGTGGTTCATAAGTGTTTCTCGTTTCTCGTTTTTTATATAGATTAGACTGTTGGTTTTCCTGTTTGAATTGTTTTACACTAGTTTTTTTGCAATCTAATTAAAATATAGTTCTCTGATTCCATACGAGTGAAATCAGAGAACTATATTTTAATTAGATTGGTCTTTTTGGGGCCCTTTATAGCTTGCTGTTCGGTGTGAGCCAAGGTTCCGTCTTGAAGGCCGTACTTTGACCTATAATTGTTTACATTTTACACATTGTGACTTGGATGGAGAGTTGTCTCATTGGCACTCATACCACATCTTCTTATTTCTATTTACAAACCAGATGAACTTCTGTAAAGTAGGAAGAACAAATAAGCTTTCACAGTGTCATTGTTTGCTAATAAGACAAATTTTCACAAAAAAACACAGGACAAGGGTGCTAGCATTTACAGGTTACCTTACGGTCTTCAACAATGTAGAAACCCCATACCATATAGAAAGCTATAAAATGCCATGGAATTACAATGAGACTTTAAATCCTATGTCTCGTGTAGAGAGAGCCACGCTCTTTGTATGTTAAATAGTTACCCTTGCGACAACTCTTATATTGGGGTACTTATATGTGGCCTGTTGCAAGGCTAAATTTTCGTTCCTACCCGATATATACCCTCATTTTCAAGTGGCATTCCAAATTTCCCTCCCTTCGTCCAGGTCGACCCTTATTACAGGACGTACTTATTTTCAACAGATTATCGTCCCGAAACACCATGAAATATTTGCCACTGGACGTACATAAAAACAATCAAACAATAATTCCACTGGTGAAGATTAAACAGTTTAACCCCTCCAAATGTTCATATGCATGTGCCAAATCAGGAACCTAGTCAGAGGCTGTCTTTAGATATATGTAAATAATTTCTTGTCATTTTGGGAATTGATGGCAGATCTTTGATCGCCCGTGTTATATTTTTCAAAACCATTTTATTCTCGGACCGATTTAGACTTTACGTATTGTATAAACACCTGTGTATTATTGAAGATTGTAGTTGATTTTTTAGATATCTTTGCTGTTTTGTGTTTTTGGGTTGCTGTTTCATTGATGTATATCCCACATCTCCCTTTAGGTGTCAGACCACCAATTCACCCACTTCAATTTAGAAAGTGTAAAAGTAGCTCTTTCCTGACAAAAATAGTGCTTTTGATGTCATTGTTTTTTAAACTAACAAACAAATGTTCAGAAATGAAAGTTTTAGTGAAAGAGAAATATATGTAGACCATTTTGAGCCATAATTGACTTCCGAATGTAGTATTTCGCTACAAGACTTTAAACATTGGTTGAAAATTGGCATATAGAAAGGTGATGCATGTACAATTCATGAAATACCTGGTTTCTATGAAGTTAACCTTAAGGTAAAATATTTAGAAAGCTGTGAAAATTGCAAAATTTGGAAGAAAAAAATAGTGATTTTAAATTGGTGGTCTGACACCTTTATTTATGATTCGGACAAATTGCATGTGATATTACTTATATAATTAAAAACCAAATCAGTATAAGCACATTATCATAAACAGTTGTTTAATAAAGACATAAAACTGACATTTGAATTATTCTTTCCTAAAATGTCCTAGAAACGTTGCAAAGACAACTATAACCATACGGCCTTCGACAATGATCAAACCAATACCGCATATCTGGATAGTCTGACGAACGAGTGTATCAGTTTATTTTAGAACAATATCTACAGATCATTGTAATATTTAATTTACAGGATCATTTATTAAATTGACCGTTTTATCTGGCAAAATTTATTACGAGTTTTCTGTTTGTAGTACTTGATATGAATTTTGAAATAAGACACCCTGAGTATGGTTGTGACTTACTTAATAAAAAAAAATCAACACAATGAATTAGGTGATTGTTGATTGCTTAAAACGTCCAGAGAAAAATTAAATGACTGGGGTGTTTCAAAAATTATTGACAAAAATGGTCGTGTATAAACCACAAAATTTACTATGAGTGCAGAAAGATTTGTGCACCTAGAAATGTTTTAATGTACGAAAGGAACTAGATAAAAAAATGCATTTTATGTTTTCGAAAATTAAAAGCTTTCCTGGACTTTCGTGTGTAATTATTTTTTTTTTATTGTACAGAAGCTGTCAAAATAGACTAAGTTGGTTGAAATGTTTGAGAATTTCCCCGCATTAAATAATTGCATACGGTTGATTGCCTTTTGGTCTTTTTCTTTTTTGTCATGCCGTTGTCAGTTTATTTTCGGCTTATGAGTTTGAATGTCCCTTTTGTATCTTTCGACTCTCTCTTGTGGTGAATCGTATTGATTTTCATGGACAATACATGAACAAATTCAGGTATAATTAAAAACCAATTGTTCAGAGAACAATTGAAGGTCTTTCCACATTAAATTTCTATGCTACTAAATTAAGATGCTACTTCCGGTTTACTCAAGTTACTATTGGGGTTTAAACGTAGATTTCTTCATACTGATTAAAAAATTATATGGTTTCTATATACTATTCTCTGAAATAAGGGAAATAATTTGCAACTTCCGGTTTAGAAATTATCACTTACTGCCTCATATGATACCTTGCTATGCGCTGATATATGGTTTATATGTACAATCACTTGGAATAATGTAGATAATCCCCCACTTCTTTATAGAAGATCACATCCGGTGCCATAAGATAGCTTACTTTACACTGACTCCGAAAATATATGGTTTCTATATACTTTTATTTCAATAAGGGAGATAATTAGCTACTTCTGGTTTACAGAAGGTAACTTCCGGTGTCAATAAAAGGTTATTGTATGCTGATTCTAACCTAACCTAACTTGAATAAGTGCAAAAGTAGCTACTTTAGGTTTTCACAAGGTCACTTCCGGTTGATTATTTTCAAGGTCATGTGTCACCCAACTCTTTGCAAAAGACACTATGGCGTTGTCATGTATTGCAATGAAGTTATATTCGATTTACCATTAATACTAACATTTTAGGGGCAATAACTCCTATAAGTTATCATCAGATCGCTTCGGACTGATGTATTATTTCTCCGTCTCAACAACCCAAACATTTTATATTAGTTCTTTTGTATCTAGCTTTTATACATTGAGATAAGATGCACACACAAGCAAAGGGCAAAATTTTAAAAATGACCTTGACCTTTGACATTGACACCATTTTCTTTTTGGTGGACCAAGGACCTCAAATCAAGATACCCTAGGTCTCTATCACTTACAGTTCATGCGTTACATTTGAATCCCACTCATGTCAAATACAAAAGGGGAAATAACACTCATATGGAGTCTCAGTATCTCTTTGATGAAAATTGAGTGAGCATTCTGAGGATTTAACGAGCCATTTGGAAAAATAAATTTGTCGATTTCTTTTACGGTTGCAAAGGAGATGCACACACAAGCAAAACAGTGTTTGGGGAGATAATCTTATAAAGAATATTGTTCCGCTAAGCAGGGTCAAAATTAAAAGCGCATAAACTGTACGATAACATATACCACATATTTAAGAGATATGTTGCGAAACAAAAATTACACGCAAGAACAAAATTTAGGGGAAGAAGATAAAAATAATTAAAAACCAATTGTTCAGAGAACAATTGAAGGTCTTTCCACATCAATTTTCTAAATAATTGATGAGAAGCTACCTATGGTTTTTATTTGGCGTCCAATCCAGATAAGTTTCTTCATACTGATTAAATATATGTGTTTTTTTTATATACTGTTGTCTAAAATAACGGAGATAATTTGCTATATCCAGTTTAGAAAATGTCACTTCCTGTCTCATATAATAGCTTTATTCATACCGATTACAAAAATATATGGTTTCTATACACTTTTGCCTGAAATAAGGGAGATAATTGCCAGCTTCTGGTTTAGAAAATGTCACTTCCGGTCTCATATGATAGCTGTATTTACACTGATTCTAAAAATATATAGTTTCTATGTACTAGGATGAAAAATTTTGTCCTGCATTTTTTAGTTGTAATCTCTGTCCTGCCTTTTTATTTTTCACTCTATTCGGTCCTGCCTTTTTTTTTTATTAGTTTATCCTGACTTATTTTTTACATAAATCGTCATCCTGCCTTTTTTTTTTGCAAAGTGTCTCATCCTGCCTTTTTTTTACTCAAAACTCCTGTCCTGCCTATTTTTTTCAAATTTCATCCTAGCACCACCGCCCCCCCCCCCCCCCCATAAAAATCAAATGGTAGCTCCCTTAGTTCTTTTATATATATCTGTAAAAGTGTCAGAACAGATCATAAAACAAGGAGAATTCAAAATTGAGACCATGACCTTGACCACAAATTCATTTTTGTGAACCAAGGATCTAAGATCAAAATACTTAGGTATCTACCACTTACCATTGATGTGATACATTAAAATATCACTTATGTGAAGTACAGAAGGGAAAATAACTCTCATATGGAGTGTGCGTATCGTTCGGTCAAAACTGGATAAAACATCCTAAGGATATAACGAGCAATTTGGAAAAATAAATTTGTCGATTTCTTTTATGGTTACGAAGGAGATGCACCCACATCTAAAATAGTGTTTGGGGAGATAACTCTTACGAAGAAAAGTATACGGTTAAGCAGGGTTAGTTTCAAAGGCGCATAAACTATACGATATCATATACCAAACATCCAAGCGACATCTTGCGAAACAAAAGTTACACGCAAGTAATAAAAGTGGCGGAAGAAGAAAAAAAAAATAATCAGAACAAATACAATAGGTCTTTCCACAAAAAAGTGGAAAGACCTAAAAATAATAATCAGAAGAAAAGCAATAGGTCTTTCCACAGAAAAGTGGAAAGACCTAAAAATAAGGAGATGTGGTATGATTGCCAATGGGACAACTATCAACCAAAGTTCAAATGAAGTGGATGTGAGCAATAATTTATAATAGGCAACCGTACGACCTCCAACAATGAGAAAAACCCATACCGTATAGTCGACTTCAAAAGGCCCCGATAGGAAAAATACGAAACAATTCAATTGAGAAAACTAACGTCCTAAATTATAACAAAACAATTTATGAAAATCAAATATGACAGACATGAACAAACGACTACCACTGAACTATGGGCTCCTGACATGGGACATGCACATATAGAATGTGGCGGTGTTAAACTAGTTTGAAGGCGCCAACCCTCCCCTAACCTGGGAAAATGGTGTATGTAACAGTACAAAATAAGAACAGACTCAAAAAGGTCTTTACTCATCAGATCGTTACAAAGCAAAAAAATCTAACGAAAACAGAGACCGGACGTGGTGTAACCATCATTTGGAAATTTGAAAATAATAAATCTCAAAAATGCACCAGTATTTGTTTGTTTTTTAAAGGGGCATCAACATAAATATAAATAGATAGCGACCACATGCAATTGGATTTTTCTAGGTCTGCTTGATTTCATATTGTACGTTAAAAAGTATGTTTATCATCGTTTCAACCTGTCTGAGAATGATTTTTTGTGGATCGAATCAGTCAACCAAATGGTTCATTCTTTTTTTACTTTCAATGTTTACATTCATTTCCAATAATAGTTGAATACATGCGTCACCTGTCTCCAGCTAAGGGGTTAAATTGAAAGTCACATGAATACGCATTCAATGAGGTCAAATTATACACTTGCAAGTGAATAATTCAGCAGCGATGTTTCTTATATTGACAAAATTCGAATTATTATTTCACTATTTCAATTTCATTAATGATCGAACAAAAAAAAATCATATTTATTTTTTTTTATATCTCGTAGATAATGCCCCTTTAAATACTCATTCTTGCATATTATATTGACTTCATTTTAAACCAAGCTTTACCACAGGAGCCTGTTGTTCAGTGGTTGCCGTTCGTTGGTGTGGTTCATAGGTGTTTCTCGTTTTTATATAGATTAGACAGTTGGTTTTCCTTTTTGAATTGTTTTACACTAGTCATTTTGGGGCCCTTTATAGCTTGCTGTTCGGTGTGAGCCAAGGCTCGGAAGGCCGTACTTTGACCTATTATAATAATTGTTAACTTTTTATACATTGTGACTTGGATAGAGAGTTGTATCATTGGCACTCATACCACATCTTCTTATTTATATTTACCACTGTTGACATAAAAATAAGTGGTAAGATAAATAATGTCTAGAAAATAAGATACATCATTATATGTACTACGACTGCCTATAACTGCTTACATCCACTTCATTTAAACTTTGATGGATAGTTGTCTCATTGGCAATCATGCCACATCTCCCTTTTTTATATTACTTTTCTTAAAACAAAAAAAATTGTTGCAGAAAATTTACTTCATTACAGAAAAGCATTTTACAGGTTAAGAATATCTTTATATAAATTATTCATAGAAACTGAAAGATATAGATATATATCTAAAGAATTTCAAATTGATGTAAATGTGGAGAAAAGAATGAAGTAGAAAATTTGTCAGAATACACGTTTTTACTCTCATATCACATAAAGTAAAAAAGAATAAAAAAAACCCCAATAAACGAGGATGAAAGGTTCAAAATAAATTTATATCAAACAATGAAGACAAAAATATTTTATATATTTTGCGAGTGATTTTTTTCATATTCTCATTTGCCTTAATTTTTATATTAGTCCTTACCGTCGATTTATGTATGTGTATTACTTGTTTGGATGTTATTGATTTTTACATCGCGATGACCGTGAGGGTATTTCGATGTATTGCTATCGCCTAGATTTCCATTACGTAACTTTCGTTTTGAGTTTGTAACCGATCTATAAACATGCTAAATACGCGGATATTAACGAGTGCAAAATAACATTCCTTATCGTTTGTTATAAATACATCTCTTCAATGAATACTGATAACAATATTTTTGTTTAGAACATAAATCAATAATATGAAAATGTTTTGTTGTCGTAAGATATATATATATATATATATATATATATATATATATATATATATATATATATATATATATATATATATATATATATATATAAGTAAAAAATCATTGATATGGTAAACATGCGGAAGAATATCTCAAGAACATTTTGCGACAATCCCGGCAAGGACCGGTAACTCTGCATGGAAGATTGTTTTTGCGGGAAAATATGAATGCCTACTCATATCCAATCTTTTAGAATTTTTACAGAAGAGTGTCCACCATGCTCTTGCACTGCACTCTTATTAGAATAGTAGAATAGAATGATATACAAATGGATGAAAATTATATATACATGTAACTGTTATATTAATATAATATATAACAACAAACCAGTGTATACTGATTTGTATAACTACAATATAATAGTTATTACGGTGAGGTTGAATTTCCTGTCATTTATTCATCATCCACGCACGAATTTGTCTCAGAAAAAAACATATCTCTATACATTAACCTCAATTTCAGGTATAGAGATGTGATTTTTTTCTGTGACAAGTGCTTTTGACAATCCACAAGAACTTGCGGTCATCCGATGTTCAGTACTTCAGTACTTTGATTACAATATGTACAAGACAAATTATTGATACATGTACATGAATGGAGTTTATTCCTTTTCTTTTTTTTCTCCTTTTTACTCTATTAAGTATCTATTTCCATCTTTTTTTGTGTTTGTTTAATTGTTTATTGTAATAATCTCATGTTGCCCATTGTGAAAACCATTAATTAAATTATATTCTATTTCATAATTTTAACATGTGTATATCTTTTGTAAATTAGTTAAGATGTACAGTAAAAACACAATTTTATATTACAACTTTATTTTATCTGTTTATTTACCCCTGAACAGTATGTGTGTGTGTGGGAAGAGGGGTGGGGTGGGGTAGGGTAGGGGAAAAGATCAACTGAATATTGTGTCTATGAAATAAATGCATTATAACCAGATTTTATTATATTTTTAGTGTATTCTGAGAAATCTAATCTTCCAAATAATTCGGCACGTTAAACCAATGATAATGCATATGATTCAATGTTGCTTATTCTTTATAATGAATTACAATGTGAAAAAACAAAGCCACGATGACAAATTATAATGTATCAGTTAAGTTTGTGAAAGCTTGAACATCTAAAGTACCATACCAAAATAAAGTTGTGAGCCATGTCCATGTCGTTTACGTGGTGTACTCGAATCGTTCGGTGTGTTTGAGTAAGTACATTTATAGTACACGTCATGTGGTACCTGTCCAATGTATTTGTACATAATTACGGTATACGAACATAATCAATTTTTGCGTAATTTTGGATATAGTTTATTTTCTGCTTAATGTTCGCCTAAAATTAGTTTACACTTTTATGTCCTTGGTGGAGGGTTAGTTATATTTTTTAATGCATTGGTTGATTCTAAATTTAAATTTATTGAAACCAAAATTTGTTTTAAAAAGGGAAGATGCTAATTGTTGAAGACCGTATGTTGATCTAAAGTCGTCTACATCAGTCATTGTCCTTTGTTATTTTTTCTGAATATTTTTCTCTTAAACGATACAATTGTTTGATATAATACTACTGTTAGCCGTAAAATGCAAAAAAAAAAATATCACTATGATCATATGTAAAATTACAAGAAGCTAGTGCTTAAAATGTTATTGACTTCAGCTACCTCACAATGACGTCGGAATTGCTGACCAAATTAATTAAATGTCATTGCATCAAGTAATACCTATTTTTATGCCATTTGATTTTATAGAACCTTAATAGAATGCTATTGTATGTTTTTCCTTCACATGGAATTTGGTGTTGGTTTCAGACTTTTGAAAATTTCTATTAAATTTATTCAATGTGGAGATTGATACAGAGCAAAGGTGAAACTTTCTTTTTTTATGGAAAGGTTAATAATTTTTTTGTTTAAATTGACGCATGACAAAACTGTTCCAGTCAAACAACTTACAATTAAAAGAACACACACAAAAATAATAGCAAACTTACAAAGAAAAGAATTTAAAGAAAATTGTCTCGGGGGAGGGGACATATCGGAATCACCCTGCCTGTCTGTCTGTCCTCGTGCCTTGTAATCGCATCTCATCCTAACTGGCTTGATGGACATTGATGGAACTCTCGAGATGTACATAAAAGAATGTATGTTAAAGGGGAGACGATCCAAGTAACTAACTTCAATATTGCAATACCAGGCAATAGTTTTCTCACGATTTTGTTCTAATTTTTTGTGAGGTTGGTGTCTCTTTTTTTTATCTATGATACAGAAACATTTTTATACGAATTAACATGAATAACATGTTAATCAGAATATACATAAATTTGACATGTCTATCATAATAAATGTTACTTATTTTTCGTTACTAGCATGTATATATGAAAAAATTTAGGATGTGTTGAACATATTACTTTATTAATACAGGTATTTTAATTTATTTTGACTGGTGTCTGCGAAATCATATTAATATTTTGACTGGCGTCTGCGAAGTCATATCATTTTGACTGGTGTCTGCGAAGTCGTATTATTTTGACTGGTGTCTGCGAAGTCACATTATATTGATTGGTGTCTGAGAAGTCGTATTATATTGATTGGTGTCTGCGAAGTCACATTATTTTGACTGGTGTCTGAGAAGTCACATTATATTGACTGGTGTCTGAGAAGTCGTATTATTTTGACTGGTGTCTGAGAAGTCATATTATTTTGACTGGTGTCTGAGAAGTCATATTATATTGACTGGTGTCTGAGAAGTCTTATTATATTGACTCGTGTCTGAGAAGTCGTATTATTTTGACTGGTGTCTAAGAAGTCGTATTGTTTTGACTGGTGTCTGAGAAGTCGTATTATTTTGACTGGTGTCTGAGAAGTCATATTATATTGACTTGTGTCTGAGAAGTCGTATTATTTTGACTGGTGTCTGAGAAGTCGTATTATTTTGACTGGTGTCTGAGAAGTCGTATTATATTGATTGGTGTCTGAGAAGTCATATTATATTGACTGGTGTCTGAGAAGTCGTATTATATTGACTGGTGTCTGAGACGTCGTATTATTTAGACTGGTGTCTGCGAAGTCGTATTATATTGACTGATGTCTGCGAAGTCGTATTACTTTGACTGGTGTCTGAGAAGACGTATTATTTTGACTTGTGTCTGCAAATTCAGTATCATACATTAGTAACTTTTTAACACATTATTCATAAAAATCAAAGGTAATTTTAGAACAACAATAGGAATTAAGTTGTCTGCTGTATTTTATCTTCATGTTTAGTAGCCAAAAGGACCAATGGCAATCTTTAATGAAATTATTGTAAGAGGTAAAAATCCATAGAATCTAGATAATCCAAAAAAAAGTTTAATGTCGTAAAGTTCAAGCAATATCTTTTTTTAATGACATACTATAATTTTATTTCTATTAACAATTATTCTTTATCTTATTCATATGAAAATAGGTTTCATAGTTAATTAAAATTGAGAATGGAAATGGGAAGGTGTCAAATAGACATCAACCCGACAAAAAAGCAGAAAACAGGCCAAGATGTATAGTTTTTGCAAAGAGAATATAATTATTGTTTTTACAATAATGGTTGGAAAGAAATGGAAGCCAGTTATATCGAAAATTCATGTAAAAATAATAACCATTTTGTTCTTACCATGAGCAACACGACGGGTGTCACATGTGGAGCAGGTCTGCTAAGCCTTCCAACCCCCCTTTTCTTCAGGAGGGGGTGTTCCTCTTTAGTTTTCTATATAGCGTTTTGTAGACTGTTGATAGCCTTTTTTCGTTGTTTTTCTATCATTGTTTTGTTGGTTTCTCCTTAACCTATGAACTTTCATTGTCTACTCAGTATCTTCCGCCTCTTTTTGGAGATCAAGATTATATTTAATACATAGGACCAGACCAGATTGAGATTACACTAAAATCCATGAGACAAGACAAGATCGAGATTACACTTGATCTATAGTACAAGACAAGACTGGAACTACATTTAATCCCAATGATAAGACAAGACCGAGATTACACTAAACAAACACGATAGTTTGACTTAGACTTCATGTATACTAAAATCCATTGGACAAGACAAGACCGAGTTTAGACAAAAATCCATGATACAAGAAAATACCAAGACTTAATATCCAAAGAAACCTAGATAATAATTAATCATTACGACACGACAAGACACATATTACACTAAATCCATAGGACAAGACAAGACCACAATTACACTCAAATTCAAATGAAAGTACAAGACGGAGATTTCACTTAAATCCACAGGATAACCCAAGACTGCGAGAAGTTCAACACTTAAAAATCTTAAAGTCAAAACAAGGCCGAGAATACGCAAGAATCCATAGCACAAGACAAAATCGATAGTACACTAAAACCCTTAGGACAAGACAAAATCGAGAGTACACTAACATTCATAGGACAAGACAAGACCGAGATTAGACGAAAATTTATAATAAAAGACTGAGGTTACATCTAAAAACGGGAGAATAGAACATAATTAATGACAAATGCTTTCGCAAATATGAACAACAAAAAAACATTGAACATTTTAGTAAGAACAGCAGTGAAGGTTCTGGTTACACGTCAATGAAACACAACAAAAAAAAAGGTATAAGATGTCTAGAGGTTTACAATCATAAAATAATGGTCTTCAAAAACACTTTTTTAATCATAAATTAAAGTTTCGTAACTCTATATAAAGAACGACATACGAAAAGTCTCCATGGCCGAAGAAGCTTACTTTATATATAGGTCTCTATGCTACAGTTTGTTAAACATACGTACCAATAGATGATGGTACAAATTGCCTTATTATAAAGCACCCAATAAAATGTTACGAGGATGAATACATACTAATATTTTATAAATTGCGTAAACATTTTTGTTGATTTGATTCCCAAGTCCAGAACATGTTAATTCAGTGGATGTCGTTGGTTCATGTCTGTTATACTAGTATATTTTTTTGTTAATTGTTTTTGTTTTAAATCAGTCCGTTAGTTTATCGTCTGAAGTCTTTCATTTCGGGTCCTTCTTCAGCTGACTTGACGGTATGGGCATTTCTCATTGCTGAAAGTCGTACAGTGACCTATAATTGCCTGTATTTTCGTCATTTGAACTTTGTTATGTAGGGGCCTTTTATACAGTTAGCTGTCTACATTGTATGGCGTTTGCTCAATGTTGAAGGCCATTCGTTTATCTATAGTTGCTAACATCCACGTCATTTGGACTGTGCCGGATAGTTGTCTCAATGGCAATCATACCACATCTTCTTATTTCTATTGGCTATAATCTTAAAAATCACGACAAAACACCTACATTCAATAGATCGACAAATAGAAAAAAAAATAACCAACAAGTGTGTATCTAAAAAATAACTAATGAGAATCTGTCAATTCAAACGAAATCTGAACAAAAGCACTGCACTCCGTAGTTCGAAAGAAACATGTTTCCATAATGAAGTGATATATGCTTTATATTGTATTGTATTGTATTGTATTGTGACTACACGTTTTACAATGGATGTACTTATCAACTTCATTCCCCTGAACAAGTACTGGAATACTGGATAGTATATTTGGTACAAAAAAGTGCATACAGACTAAAATCCCCTTCGCGTGGCCTAGAATTAGATACGATATAAGCTTTCCTATAGCCACTCATTGGAATGATATCTTGCGTTTCGTTTGGTTTTGTCGTATAAACACCCTGTTTGTAATTAAAATGGCTGTAACAATACGGAAAAAGGTTTTTATGATATAAGAAATGTTGAAACAACATCCTAGACTACCCTTTTTTGCTTTTAAAAACTAATGCTAAATGACTTTTTTGTTCCTTATATTTCAATATTACTTTATCTAGCTACTATCCCCCCAAAAATAAATTTCCGTCAATAAATTCAAGATCGCACCTGTTTAACTCTTCACTTTGCACAATCTTTCAGTCGACAAAGTTGTATATGTACCCTAAAACAAGAGTCCTTTTTATAGTGCTGCAATAGCTTAGAACTATCTAAACATTTCAAAAACACTATAATTAGAAGGATGTAAAGACATATAATTATAGCTAATTACAGGTGCAAATTGTAAAAGACGCCGATACCTGTAACATCAAAGCACCATTCATCATCTGCAATCAAACGTATATAAAATGATAAACGATTCCATAGATAAAATAGAACATTATTTTTCAGAAAATTTGTGTTCCGGGCCATTTAAGGCAGGGTGACACAAACAGAGAAAAATGTCATTTGATTGTGGAAAATGAACAATTTTATCCGTGGGTGTTCAGGTATAAAACGACAAAAGTGAAGTTTAAATTGAGTTTTGTAGGAATCTCAGCAGTACCAATTATCCAACACTGCTTCTGACTTTCTGTTATTGACTCTTATCATTCTTAAACAGGAAATGTTGTTCATTGGTAAAAATAAAGGACTTCCGAAGGTAAAAATTGTATATATCCACCCACGTTGATTGTAACGCGTTGCTTTGAAATATATGTCACTCTTTCTTTAAAAATCTGAATCTTTCCATATTAAACCATTGCTATGTGGTTATGGGTAAAATGTGCTCAAAATCACTTAAATGCAACAGGAATACGGTTTTGATATATTGATCTTTGAAATTCATTGAATCATGGAAAAAAGGGATTTAGTGTATCAATTCATGACAAAATATCGACACGTATTTGACAAACCAAATACTAATAAAACAATCGCCGTTCTACATCTCAATGTCACTGAGGCCTTCAACATGAACAATTTCCATACTTTACTATGTTGTGTTTTGTGTAACTGTTGTTTGTCTTTTCGTCGTTTTTCGTTTTTTCCATGGTTTCGACTTATGAGTATGAATATCTTTATGGTATCTTTCGCCTCTCTTTTACTGCAAGCTTAGGATTGCTCCTACAGCACCAGTTTGAACCAAATTCTTTGTTTGATTCCTGTGTCCTACAGCACACGGTTGTGGGGTAATATTAACAAATTACAGAATATAACGGACAACGATATCAATCAAATACTGTTACGATCTAATTATAAAAAAACCATAATCAATACAAATATTTAAGCAATTGAAGCAAACTTTCTCCACACAATACAAAAGACCTCTTTCAATGTCACGGACATTAAGGTATATCGTTTATCAATTAAAGACGCAAAATCTGCTTGCTACTTACAAGGAATAGTAAAGTTTCATTTCCTCAGAGGACTAACGCAATCATGGTGTTGTTTGACCGTTATGGAATATTTGAGTTACAGATGACCACGGATGTGTTCCACATCTCGAAGCAATACTGTCGTCCTCTTTTATCGTTTTTTAAATCTTCGTTTGTAACTCATCTGCGAATATTTACTTGCCATAAGCAATATGACGGAAGCTACTAGTGGAACATAAAGCCATGAACAATACGACGGAAGCTACTTGTGGACTATGAAGCCATGAGCAATACGACGGAAGCAACTAATGGAACACAAAGCCCTGATGAATACGACGGATGCTACTAGTGGAACATAAAGCCATCGCAATACAACAGAAGCTACGTGTGGACCATAAAGCCATGAGCAATACGACGGAAGCTACTGGTGGACTATTAAGTCATGAGCAATACGACGGAAGCAACTAATGGAACACAAAGCCATGATAATTACGACGGATGCTACTAGTGGATCATAAAGCCAGCGCAATACGACAGAAACTACGTGTGGACCATAAAGCCATGAGCAATACGACGAAAGCAACTAGTAGAACATAAAGCCATAAGCAATACGACGGAAGCTATTAGTGGAACATAAAGCCATGAACAATACGACGGACTCTACTAGTGTAACATAAAGCCATGAGCAACACGACGGATGCTACTAGTGGAACATGAAGCCATGAGCAATACGACGGGGCTACTAATGGAACATAAAGCCATGAGCAATACGACGGAAACTACTAGTGGAACAAAAAGCCATGAGCAAAACGACGGAAACTACTAGTGGAACATAAAGCCATAAGAAATACAAAGGAAGCTACTAACGGAATATAAAGCCATGAGCAATACAACGAACGCTACAAGTGGAACATAAAGCCATGAGAAAAACGACGGAAGCTAATAGTTGAACATAAATCCATGAGCAAAACGACGGAAACTACTAGTGGAACATAAAGCCACGAACAATACGACGGAAGCTACTAGTGAAACATAAAGCCACGAGCAATACGACGGAAGCTACTAGTGGGACATAAAGCAACGAACAATACGACGGAAGCTACTAGTGAAACATAAAGCCACGAGCAATACGACGGAAGCTACTAGTGGAACATAAAGCCTTGAGCAATACGACGGAAGCTACTTGTGGGACATAAATCCATGAGAAAAACGACGGAAGCTACTAGTTGAACATAAAGCCATGAGCAAAACGACGGAAACTACCAGTGGAACATAAAGCCATAAGAAATACAACGGAAGCTACTAGCGGAATATAAAGCCATGAGCAATACGACATACGCTACTAGTGGAACATAAAGCCATAAGAAATACAACGGAAGCTACTAGCGGAATATAAAGCCACGAGCAATACGACGGAAGCTACTAGTGGAACATAAAGCAATGAGCAATACGACGAACGCAACTAGTGGAACATAAAGCCTTGAGCAATACGACGGAAGCTACTTGTTGAACATAAAGCAATGAGCAAAACGACGGAACTACTAGTGGAATATTAAGCCATGGGCAATATGGCAGAAGCTACGAGTAGAACATAAAGCCATGAGCAATACGACGAAAGCTACTAGTGGAACATAAATAACTTAACATTCTAAATTCACCTGTAGTTATTAGATACGTGTTGCTCAATCTTTAGTTTTCTGTACAATGTTTTGTTGTTTGTTGCGAGTATTTTTATTTTTTTACCATGGTGTTATCCGTCTTTCTTCGACTTATGATTTTTCAATTATCTCATTTATGTTTATTTTTGTCTCAAATAACTTAGACTCGAGGCGATTTAGAGCATGGTATATTTTGATTAACGCCTGTCTAATTGTTGAATTGTTGAATACTACAAGTTGACCTCTTAGTGTCCTTTAGTTATATGTTCTGTTTGGTTGCTTACTCATTGTTGCATTCCCAAAATCCTCTTTTATTCAGAGAAGATACCAGGAAAAACAATAGACGCCATCATAGCAAAGTATAGAAAGCTCTTTGATGTAAGGTAACCGTGTGGTCATAACAAACCATATTTTTACTTTACTATAACCTGTTGTGCTGCATCTACATGTAGGTCAACAACAAATAATCGTTTCTATTGGTGCATAGATGCAATTCACTTGAACGATGTCAAGGCAGCTCATTCATTGTTAAGAATAAATTCAACACGCCGGAAATGGTGCATTGTAATAATGCCTCCAAGTAAAACTAAAATATAAACGAACACTCCTATTCCTTTGGTGTTTCCGTGTTTTGATATAATAGTTTAGTAAATGTTCATTCTCAGAGAAGATGATTGTTGCAGACAATTACACATTGATTATTTAAAGGTAAAGTGCTATGAAATTCAGACTTGAAGCGCCTAAACTTGGTCTCGAAATTTCGAAATTTTGCAGTTTTTCATGTTAGAAAATAAATATAAAATAAATCTTGTAGCATAAATATTTTTGGACAAAGCCTTGGCTAATACTAAATATTACAAGACTCTCAAAATGTTACTCTTTGGCAGTGTTTTGCAGTTTTGCACTTAATGCGAGAAGACCTTATACAAATGGTAAGTCAATGAAAATTTAAAAATATTAAAATTGATGGCTGACTAATTTCTTATGAACATCTGCAGGATGTTATTTAATATATCTATAATAATTATACTTTTTTATTTGGAATTTAAGGGCCAACACATAATCTTATATGTTGTGATGTTACACTATTGTTTCAGAAAAAGGGTGAAGGTTTGGTACCATTAAAACGTTTAAACCCGCTGCATTTGTTTGCACCTGTCCTAAGTCAGGAATCTGCTGTTCAGTAGTTGTCGTTTGTTGGTGTGGTTCATAAGTGTTTCTCGTTTCTCGTTTTTTATATAGATTAGACCGTTGGTTTTCCCGTTGAATGGTTTTACACTAGTAATTTTTGAGGCCCATTATAGCTTACTGTTCGGTGTGATCCAAGGCTCTGTGATGGAGACCGTATACTGTGACCTATAATGGTTTACTTTTATAAATTGTGACTTGGATGGAGAGTTGTCTCATTGGCACTCATACCACATCTTCCTATATCTCTTACTAAAAAATTCATCATAATAACAGAATATATTGCAGATTAACAAAAATATAAGGAATTACACACAACAAAGAAAAGAATCTACTACAAAAGTCTACATTTATTCAACATGGCATGCAATTTTTACAAAGTCAAAATTTCGAATTAAAGTCGAAACTTTGAGATTTTGAAAGTCAAAATTCTGACTGTGAAAAAAAGTCGAATGTCAATCTAACTATTACTTTGTCCCTAATAACGTTTCCATAGAAAAGCCTGTTTAACTTTGGACTTTTCACTAAGTCAGCAAAAATGAACAAATTCACATTATCGATGAAAGGCATAATATTAATTGGTTCTTAGATCTTTACTTTAGAACCTATGGGCAATTCAAAAAGCTTAAAGGAAATGGAAAAAAAACCCAGCCATCATCAACTTGAAAAATATTTATCGGTGGCAATGGTTTTCCTTTCATCACTATTTAAATGCAATGTAGATTTTTTTTAAATCCTACTAACAAAAACTGGATAAAAATGGAACGAGACGTTCTGGTGTAATACTTTTCAAAATATAAAACAGAAAATCCAGGTGAACGATCAAAGTAGAATATCAAAGTATATTGGTATTGATTCTAACTAAACACATTTTGTTAAATGAAGTGAATGACACCACCGACACATACTGTATTTGGTATTTTTGTTAAAACAAAGTAAAAAAAAACCAGCTTCTTCATATACAGAAAGTATTCAGTTTGCTCATCCGAACACGTTTTTATGATCATGGTATCTCGAAACCTTAATAGTCTATTCAAATTAAAACTAGTAAAAGAAGAAAATAAATGTACTTAAAAATCAAGTTATAATCTGAAACATCAGTGTCCATAGTTACTGAATAGTTTTGGATCTTCAAATGAAAGTCTTTGCCTGAACCAGGTTTTCTTACCGCAATAAATACCCCATTTACACGATGGTCATAACTGTTTCAAGTACTAATAATTAGGTATCTTGAATTCTAATCAGGTGTGGCTGTGTATTATTAGTTACATAGTGTGTTAGTGACTTAATACGATATATACGGGGTCAGTAAATTCCATATGGGGTGAGAGCGAAGCTCGAACCCCATATGGAATTTACTCACCACGTATATATCGTATTAGGTCACTAGCACACTATGTAACGAATTTATCTTACCGACTATCTTTATTTGTTGAATTTAGACTAGAGTTGTCTCATTAGCAATCATACCACATCTTCTTATGTTTATATTAAAGTGTCCAAGTGTTCAATTTTAAGAACTTACTTCCATTGGTCTGCACAAAAAAAATTAATGTCAACAATAAAAATTTAATATCAACAACCTTGATATAACAATATTAAACATCACTTTCAATACATTCAAATAAGCAAATAGTGCCAAAGTCATAACTCCACTACTAACCGTGTATTGAAATAAGCCCCGCCTCCCTACTAAACTAATATGGAAAATACACGGTCTCCACGCGGACGCTTTTAACCAATCATATTCCTAGAAATGTATAGGAGGCAAGATAAAAATACATCCCGCACAGCCAAGGGGACAATCCTGCTCGAAGTTTTTGTTAATTACTGATTATTTCTCATTTTCACTAATGTATTACATGTATAAATAAAAATATTGCATGCTTCTTTGAAAAAGTAAGATGACACAAAGAAAAAAAATGCGATGTACAGGTGTTTCGTACTCAAGTTCATTTGCTACTCAAGTTCATTTCTGCTCAAGCTTTTCAGGGAACTCGAAGGGTTCCAGGAGATCGGAAATCGACTTATAGAATATAGAATATATATAGAAATATTTACTGCTAATCTTTACGAATGTAAACAATTCAACTAACTGTTTTTAAAAATACTTCAACATGATCTATCTTATAAGCAAGATAATATCATAGGTTATCATAATTTATACACGTTGTATATAAAAATATATAGCTTAGAGCAAACTAATATAGGTATCAGATCGAAATGGAAATAACGACGCTATATACAGGAAAAAATTAAACAAGTCAAAAAATTTGTGCAACAACACCGATCAGAGATTAATGACTACGTTTATATACGAATTAGATATAATCACTGAGATTTTGTGTCCGTATTGAGGACAATAATACTACGGCACAACGAATGGCCTTCGTTACTCTCGGTCTTTTCATAAATAAAACAATTTGAAAATTTGTTGTAGTTGCTTGTAGAAGTGTGAGTTAACTCTTATCCATTTGAGGTTAATAAATATTATTATGACATTGTGTTGAAAATCCTTAACTTCATAAATAATGATAGAAGATTTAGGTATACGTCAACGAGAAAGCATATGATATATATTATTTTGTTTACTTTTAACGCTATTATCTTCCATGCAATTAACACACAAGCTACATTGTATTTGCATGTATTCAATATAAATCTTTTTTTTAAATAAATGTTTCTACCCATGATACTGATGTACGAAGAAAATCAGAATAACTGTGTTTGTCCAAATTGTTTTCAGTCTGATTACCGCTGTCGACAAATAAACGAAGATTTAACAAATAAAAATATAATAAAATAATATACGTCAATTGTAATGCTGACACGAATTGTGTTAATAGTTGTTACGGGAGTATTTGACCACTCTGTGGTGTGCCTACTACTAACGAATGTGTCATAGTTATTATATCTACATGTATATATGACACAGAGAAGAACAAACTACACGAATGTCAATCACAACATTATAAAATGTTTTACACGAACATTCCAGCGTCAATATTATATTTATAAGGCTTTCATACAACTTTTTTTCAAATCATAGTGCTAAAAAATTACGCTAACAATATAATTATGTTGACAATTTTGTAGACATTTTGTAAGATTGAATATTTGTTGGTTCCTTTTAAAGTATAAAAAAAAGTATGAGTTTATTGGAATACCAATTTATGCATCTATGAATTCTAACATAGACATTTACATTTTTCATAGAATATGTCCTTAAACCTGCGTTTTACAAATGCGTAAAGGTTGCACGATGATTCCGTCATATTTTCTAATTACGGAAAAAGAAAATAAATGGCAATTCAGAAATCAGAATACTCACTGGAGTTATCTTTCAAAAGAAAGTGTCAATTTGTATAAAAAAAAAAACCGTTAATTTTTAATTTGGAAGTAAACGAGCGTTTCTTAACCATGTGGTACATGCTGTTTATCGTATTGATTAGACATCGCACTTTGGATAACAATCTACAACAGACATGCACACACTAGACAATGTTTGGCAGAACAGTGACAATAGGAGTTTTGAATTGCCAAGAGAAGTATGGTTAAATATGCCTGCATTAATTTTGTTTCACCAGTAGGGTCTAAATATGAAAGTTGATATTACCTAGTAGAATTTTATTAAGGATTTAAATACTAGTATGCTAAAACTTTCGACAAATGTTTTCACATGTATCCACCAAGATTTATTCAGGCCTATACTTTATAATGTTTTTTTTTATAAATCTCAAAATTTTTAATGACATCAGGTTGATACCTTACTAAAAAAATACTGTTTTACATAATCTAAATCTTTTTGTTTCTTTCCAAAAATGTACAAAAACTACCAGCACCTAATGAGCTATTCCATTTTTGTGGGGGATGATTGCAGCTGTTTTTTCGATTAAAATCAAGAAGTACATGTATCAGATAAAAAAAAACAACATTTATTACAATCTTTGGGAATAGCGTCGCATATTATTTCTTCCTGGCACAGAATTGATTCTTTGAGCTCATATTTTAAAATCGTGATGAAAACGATTGATTCTCCTTTCTAACATTAGAAAACTGTAGAGCAATGCAATGAAAAAGATTCATCACCCAGTCATACAAATCGCAATTAACAATTTGTATATTCATACGCTTCATTAGATGTGTACTGAGTTTTAAAAACTAATTATTCAATATAGATTTCAGGTACAAAGTCATTTAAAATCGCACTGAAGATACAACATGACGCTAACTTCACTCGTAATGTTTTTGGACAAATTAGGAAAAACAATAGAATTCTGCCAGAAATAACAATTTCAAAGTAAAATCTGATCTGGTTTGTACTTTATACTTCATTCGTTGTAAAATACGTGTTTATAAAAAAAAAATTTGCTCAACTTTTAAGAATGTGTATGGCTGCATGTTTTACATGTCATCGTTTATTATAGGATTAAACGCCTTTTTAAAGGAATTTATTGGTATATAAACTGGACCAATTCACTCACAAACAAATAAAAGTCCTTATAAGTCTTTAAAATTGGATTCAATTTCCCCACTCGTAACCTCTATCACACGTAAATTGTATATTTGTGTCATTGAATTGGCCTGGCGCATGAATATATTTATGGTAAACTACAAAAATATCTTATTATCATTCAAATGAATGTTTTGTGTTTATTATTTAATTCAACAATAAACGCAAAGTGAAAATAAATATTTTTAACGTCGAGCCGGTTTGTGTTATTATCGCCGCCATCTTGTTTACCTGGTTACAAAAAGTAGTTCCGTCAACGTCGTCTGTCGAAAAATAAATAACTTCAAGAGACGGAGTCAACGTATATTTGTTCCGCCTAACGGAAGTTCCCCTGGAAACTTTGTTATAAACAATGTCATAATATCTGTTCCTGTAGGAACAAATATTCTATACCCTTTATTCCGTAAGGAACAAATACTGTAATATTTGTTCCAATGGAAACAATTTTACAGAATATTTCTTCCACTTGGAACTTATATTATGAAGGAACTTCTATTCCGTGACAACACTACCGGAAGCCCTCTCGACCAATCATATAAACGTATTCCCCAATATGCAAATCAAAAAAGAATTATTATAGGATTAAACGCCTCTTTAAAGGAATTTATTGGTGTATAAACTCGACCAATTCACTCACAAACATATAAAAGTCCTATGATATGTTTGTGAGTGACTTGGTCCAGGTTATACACCAATAAATTCCTTTAAACAATAATTTTTGTTTAATCCTTATAATTCTTAAAAATTGGAGAAAAGGAATTTATTTTTCCACACTCGTAACCTCTATCACACGTAAATTGTATATTTGTGTTATTGAATTGGCCTGGTGCATGAATATATGTGTTGGTTATCGCAAAAATATGGACTCCGTGAAATTTGCTATCTGGTAAAAAATAAACTACAAAAATAATTTATTATCATTCAAATGAATGTTTTGTGTTTATTATATAATTTAACGATTAACGCGAAGTGAAAATAAATATTTTTAACGTCGAGCCGGATTGTGTAATTATCGCCACCATCATGTTTACATTGGTTACAAAAAGTAGTTCGGTCAACGTCGTCTATCGAAAAATAAACAACGTCAAGATCCACTACCGGAAGCCCTCTCGACCAATCTTATTAACGTATTCCCTACTATGCAAATCATGAAAGAATTATAGCTTAATCACATATTCAACTGAAATTTACATCAGTGATTGAAAAACGTAAAAACTGACAATTTTCCTTGAGACGAGTCAGTTCCTTATAAGATTCATCGTGTTTGATTGGTTGGGGTTTGATATGTGTTTTTCGTCTTTGCGCTTCAAACATCCTGAAAAAAAATCCTACGTTGTTGGTACTTTCTTTGAAAAAGTTTCGTAAACAACGTCAGATACATTTATTATTGATCACAATTAGTTATGCAAACGTAAATAATATTATAGATTTTATATCATTTTAATTGATACTGATAGTGACGTTGAGGTACCTTAAGATTTTGATAGAGTTTACTGTGATAAAATTGTAGATGTCATAATATACGGAAACTCTTTATCTAATGGCCATGACGTTATAGGGATACAATGGGACAATAGTCTGTTCCAGATTCTAATTATAGATTAGTTCTTAATTAGGAAATACACTAAGACTACTCTATAAATTATAATAGGGTTACAGTAACTTAATCTATATATTGATGGACTAATTAAGTTTTATATGTACTGCTACACGCAATGTTAACCGAATAAGGGATCGACATTCTATTTATTACATTGTTTTGATTGGACATTTACAGGTCATTTGATATTTTTATTTCATCGAAGTTGACAGCGACAATTACACCTGTCCAATAGTTCCTGGCTTTTGATACAACAATGTATCTGACAGGAATGGCTAATAGAATTTTAAAAGGATCTATTACTACCATTTAGCAAATTATTAAATGACTGTTCTACAAATGTCAGCCCATCATATTTTTGTCTTGAAGTTTAAGAATTTCAATGTTTTAGCTTCATTCCAGCGGTAAATATAGTGTATCAACTAATAAGAAATTGGTTTTGGCATGTTTGAAAAAAATTGTTTACCTATGGATTTCTTTTTATACGTTATATTTGTCATTGGGTTAATGCTTTATAGGCACAAACCCATGTGTCCTTTTATTCATATCTATGTGCTTATTATAATAGTAAATAAATTGAAATGGAACTAGTTCACGAAACTGAATTACTTGGTTAGAGAGTTATGGTAACTGGTATGAAATGATAATGAATGTTATAAGCTATGACGCTACGTAGACTGCATACCCGACCAGACTGAGTTTTAACCAGTGTCATTTCAGAGAATTAGATTAACAAAGATAAGACATAGTAAATTAACAAGAGAAAAATAACATTTCTCTCCCTTCTGTTGATATTTTGGAATTACGATTTTTTTTTAGAAATCTACAAAAGTGATCTAGTGTACACTTTGTATTTTATCGACATTTTAGTTACATGTAAATTACGTATCACATTTTAGGAAGGGGCTCGTGAAAACTGAACCACCGTAATTAAAAAAAAATGTAAGGTGCATTCCGTCTAGACTATCTATCGGTGCAGAAATTGTATGAGTGGTTTGTCAATTATTCGCCGAAGGTCGCAAGTTTACCCCGGGTATTCTGGTTTCGTACAGCAACGAAAAAGACTGTCAGAAAATTGCACAAATGATTACAAAGATAACAAACAGACTGGTATATAAAATATATGATTCAAAGAAACACAGGAAAGACACCACTTAGTCTTGACCATTGCCATGATATTAATGAAACATTTTGTCTGCAAGTATCCAGTTCATACATGAACTAATTGTATACACCTACATGGGGTTATTTTCTTTCAGAACGGTAGGTCTTTTATTTGAACAATCCTGACACCCATCGATATGTTATACGACAAGAAAAACCTTTAAATATGCATTATTTATAACTACTTAAACGCAGGTTGTCACTGCCTTGGACAAATTACAAAACTCTGCAACATTACATGCTTATGTCCTGTAGCAAGTCAGGACTCTGGTATGCACTTCATAATATTACTCTTTGATATTCAATATTTGATCGTCTGCATGGGAGGATCTAGGGTTCGCGGAGATAAGGCATAATTTAGCGAAATAGTAAAAAAATTGCCGTACAGAGCGAGGTATTTCTAACGACTTAATGCCACAAAACAAAATGTTGTTGTTGATAACTTACGGCTTGGCAAACGACTCTTTGATTATCGTTGAAAAACGCACCTTTAGACATCTAACCTATTTGGTTCGACGAGATACCTTAAGTTAGTGTGCTACACATGCGTATTTCTTTGCACCCTATAATACTAAGAAATGTGGATCAAACGAAAAGAAAAATGAAAATAGGTCTGACTTTTTCTCTTTTTTTATAAGATTAGTTTGTTCTTCTCCCTATCTTTCCACAGTGAGAAATGCATCATCCAATGTTTTATTTGCTTTATCAATATATTTATGACGTAAATTCCAAAGCATATCCGTTATCAGTTTCCGCATGCTTGACAGTCAACAGTGGACCGACAAGGCACTGTTGTAGAACAAAGCATCTCGAAATATGTAACATTGATAAGTGGTTCTATGAGAAGACAATTACTCTTTAGTTAGATGATGTAGTGTAGATAAATTGATTTTTTTTAATGTTTAAAAAGAGATGACCTGTGGAAATCGATACTATTAAATTTGGAGACCAAAATTTTTTAGCCGGTTTGTCTCCGAGCTGACGATCGTCTGAAGTATTATATAATAATAAATAGTTAGTGTATGTTATGTACTTTATAACTTCATATAGTAATTGCTTTAATTAGCGTTGCTTGATTAATCAAACCCGTAATAAAGTTCCGTAGCTGGTTCCTTACCGTCTACGTTTTGTAAGCAGGCGGAAATGGTTTTGTATTCAGTTTGTCTTGAATTTCTGACAACTCGGCCCACGGCCAACTCGCCCAACTCAAACACACTCATTTATTATTACAACTTGCATCACAAATTTCTCCAGACTCTACCAAAGAGACTAGTTTGAAAGATATTGGAAACAAGGTCTAAAGGCCATCTACTTGCAAAATATCTAAGTATGAAAGAAAGTGTAGTGGAGTCAAAATTATAAAGAACATATCTGTTTTTTTGTTTTTGACAGCAGTTATATTTATATGCAGTTGAGCTAACGTTTTGTTAGACCTACATATAGACTGCTTTCTGAAATCCTAATTTCAAGTTTATCCCGATCAAATCCCAGCTTTAGAGTTATTGTGACACTACCTACTCTATGGGCTTTGTGAATCAAGCTTTATGTACTGTTATTCAATTTTTAAATTCTTCATTTAGAAATTCAGAATTTGAAAAGATACTAAGGTTTCAACTCCCTCAGGCAAAGTTGACCTTAGGTGAATTTGGCTATCCTTTTGCGTCTTTTTGGTCATATAGCTCTTCACTTTTTCAAGTACTTATACTTCTTTGGCTTTCACATTTTTGGCTTTGAGTGTTCCTTATGAAGGTTAATGCATATAAACGCGCTTCGGATGCAACTAATTTATAAAATAGTTGTTTTTATCTAATTTGTCTTTTCGTCGTGGTACTTTCTGTCTTCATCAATTGATATATATATATAAAGGTAAAAAATCATTGATAATATCTATGCACACATACCGAAAAATTGTGTTAAAGCATGCGGAAGATTATCTCAAGAATCCCGGTAAGGACCGGTAACTCTGTAATTGTTTTGGCGGGAAAATATGAATGCCTAATCATATCCAATCTTTTAGAAAAATCGAATTTTTACAGAAGAGTGTCCACCATGCACTTGCACTGCACTATTATCAGAATGGTATAATAGAATGATATACAAATGGATGAAAATTATATATATATGTAACTGTTATATAAATATAATAAGATAAGATATTTTTTTTTTTATTTCCAATTATGGGCCCCAAAGGGCATAAACATTACAACATCAATAATTTTTTCATAATACAATACAAACAATGAGATAAAAAAAAAAAAAAAAGTTAAACGAGAACTATTTAAGTTCTTAAAGAATACGTAGATAAAGAATCTATAGTATGTTGTTTTTTTAATACTAATGCGTTTTATTGCAAGTGTGGTTGATATAGATAACAAACAAGCAGCCCAAAAAGAAAAAAAGAAAAATAGATATCCACATATGTATAGTACACAAAAAGTTGGATCAATTAAATATATAATAATTAGCCAAAAAGAAAGTAGAAATTAAACATGTCCATGACCCATCCTGTGTCAGCAGCAAATAGGAAAGCATTATGGTTTCCTAAAGGCAGCTGACACCAGGGGGCGATACCTTATGGGCCATAGGCATGTAAAATGTGTGTAAATGTCTCTTTCCTACCTGTATCAAAAGCAAACAAGGAAGCATCATAGGTAACTTGAATGCAGTTGATACCAGGGGACGATGCCTCAAGGATATAAGAGAACATTTGAATAAATAATATATCTTAACAATTATTTTTTTTTTTAATCGGCTAGTATGTTTGTGATATTCAGATGAATATAATTTTCTATGTCCAATCAAATGTATATACACACATAGATTTCCTTTAACTAATCTTCACTAAGGAAGATGTTTGTATATAAAATTACATATTATTTTAAGTAACTCAACATTTTCTACACTAAATAACCAGATAATTTTGCTTTGACTGTTCATATGATTAAAATAAGAATTATATTGTGCAATACTAGCTAACATACAATTTCTATCATCCTCAAATTTGTTACAATCAAATAGAAAATGAGCCTCATCTTCGACAGTATTGGAAGAACATTTATTACATATTCTGTTAATTCGGGGAATACCCTGATATCTACCTAATTCTATTTGTAATCTATGAGAAGATACACGTAATTTAGTAAAACTTCTTCTAAGTTCAAAATTCTTGATCAATGTTAGATATATAACAACATTGTATCACTACAATATAATAGTTATGACGGTGAGGTTGAATTTCTTCATCATCCACGCACGAACTTGTCTCAGAAAAAAATATATCTCTGTACATTAACCTCAGTTTCAGGTATAGAGATGTGATTTTTTCTGTGACAAGTGCTTTTGACCATCCACAAGAACTTACGGTCATCCGATATTCAGTACTTCAGTACTTTGATTATCTTTTTACCTTTCTTTTAAATTAAAATGTGCACCTAGTTTAGAGGGCATGGATTTATATGCTTTGTTACAAAAATATCATTAATAATAAGTTTCTACTATTAAATAAAAAAATCCACACAGATTGGTTTAATGGAAATTATATATAGGAAATATAATCATATTTTGATAACGATAGCAATGATAAAACATTTTCCCGTTAAATAAGGATTCCGATCATTGAGACTGAGACGTAATTTAGACACATGCAAAACGAGAAAGTAGGGAAATAGATACTTCGTATGATAGAGCAAAATGAAATTCCACCATCAAGAAAGATAAAACGCTCATGTAGAAGAGATAATCCGACTCTCTAGTCATATATACGACTGTTCAATTTTTCCTTTCAAATACGAAACCACGACCGTTTGGACTGGGTACATTAAATCCGATGCCTCGTGTAGGGAGAGTGTTACGTTCAAGACGACCACGACCAGCATCGTATTGAATTGATTTTTGGAAGATCTGCGAATGTGAGGTATTATCAATTATAATTAACAGACTATAATGGACAAAGACATTTAACAAACTTAAAGATGTTTTACGAAAAATGTCAACCATAATTTTTTTTCCCACAATTTTATGACTGTTTTACCATTATTTCATGATGTTTGCTTTAAATGTATTAATAAAGGTATATGTACAAGGATGATATTTAAGGTAAAATTAATATTAGGGAACATCTAAAATGTTGGACATCACAACGATGTGATAAGACATGTGCATATATAGACATTCTTATAGAATGTACTTGATATATATTTTGCCGATGTTCGAGTTTGAAAAAGTCATATTTTAACAAGGTTTTGTTCTGCTATCGTTTTTTTAATAAAAATAGTCATTCCGAGGAGTAACCTATTATTGAATACCGTTTTTTGACCTTGAAATGTTCTTTTTTTTTATATCGTCGGGTTACAGTTCTATTTATTTAACCCAACTCCTCCTTGAATTCCTACTTGTGAAACTCAGATTATATACGATAATAACATAGCAAAACACACTTATTTGTAGGTTAAATCAAAAGACCGTTTAAAAGTTGATTCATTTTTGAACCAGACTCAAGCTGGCAGCCACTTTTAGCAGCCAATCAAGCTAACACATTCTTTCGGTTCTCCTCGGCAAGTCCCTACGGCAGAGTTTTGAACCACACCTATCTCATTTTGAAGGTATTGACCGAGGTCATTGCCCACTTATATATCGTCCTGGGATTAAGGACTGTCTATACACCACAGGGGTCAAAAGCTGCAATTTTACGTATTTTTCATATCAACTGCACATTCTTTCGGCACTCCTCGTCAAGTCACTACTGCAAAGTTCTGAACCAGACCTAGCTCATTTCAAAGGAATTGGTAGGTAGACTGTTTTAGGCAAAATTTCTGCTCTAATTTAACATACCCATTATTATCTAGTTGCAGTCGAAATCCCGTCCTTCATTCCGCTCGACCCAGTACATTTTGCAGAAGCTACCTTTTGGATTTATTGCTAACTTATTCTCGTCCTGCATGTGCGTGAAACATTGGCCGTTAATCAAACAACAACAATCAATCAATTGATCAAATGAGACGTCAAAATACATAGCATTTTCCACATTAAGAATTTAATGATTTATATTTAATTGCAGTAAATCAGTGATCATATGTTTACGAAATGGATGTAACGGTATAGTGCATAAGGTAGAAAAGTCATAACTATTTACATAATACATTTGTAAAACTTTTTTGTTAGAATTAAAAGGAATGTGCAGTTTTGGTCAGAAAATTGAATATGTGTACATTTACCGGTTATCAGGTTTTCTGCATATTGAGACTATAAAATATCAACTACGGGTCACACTATGAAGCTTTTTGTCGAGTAAGCGGAGCGAACCGGAAGCTGGCTAGACGTTCGGATCAAACTTATCAACGCGGGCCAAAGGTTGTGATGCCGATGATAAGTTATAATTAGGCTAGATTATGCATATTTAACACCACAAAGCCGTGAGATGCAATTTAATGGAGAGCTGAGCAGAAATATTACAAGCACGACGAAGACCGATTAACATATTTTATTATCCCCATTCCAATATATGCAACCTATGAGAATTTTTATTAATCTCTCAGTGTGATAGGTTTTATATTTCTAAGTATTGTACTCAAAGGTTTAGAGAATAAAACAAACTTTAAGTTTATGTTGGTAAAAAAAAAATAGAAGAACTTATATGCCAAAAAATTATGTTTATATAACAATGCACCGATTCCTTATTTAATTATGCCCCTAGAAAACATCCATTTGGCAGTATTCATAATCAAATATATAATTGAAAAATACTTTCGCAGGATATACTATATCTTTTACACTGCCGCACTATCTTTTGATATCGTTAAAACAACAAAAATACAACGCAGATGAAGAGTGAGGGAGGATCTTGATGTGTAAAATAGGGTTAAAAGCAGAATTATGTGTTAGCACTTCTAAACTTGTTAGGCGTAACGACACTAAGAGGTAAAGTCACCTTTAACAATATAATCATTTCCCGAACGGAACTTACAAATCTCAAATCCAGACATCTCAGCGTAATTCTGTTCACCGAGTAATGGCGTGCATCTGACATTGTTATTTAATTAATGCACAACATAAAATGCAAATTTCTGGACAAGACAACTTGAAATGGCCCTTTATTGCTTTGTTAAGACATTATTTACGACACATTGTATTATATTACGTTAACTGGTTTACGTCATATAGAAGGGATCAACTAACTCGACATTTACTCGTCATTACAACATACCGTTCTGGAAAAATATAAAGGTATTACAGCTGTAAACGTGTCTTACTGCGTTTAACAATATTTTCCACGCAAAATAAATAGCAATAATTCAATAAACAACCATCATAACCCGTTGTTAGTTAGGATAATATTAACTAAATGTCACATTTTTGTTTGCAAAACCGTTATTAAATTTTTCACTGACTGTGAGCACGACTTCAAACCTTTTGTCAATTTTTACAACATTTTTTGCAAATATCATTTTCGATTTCCGATTTTATGATGTGTATTTAAGCCTTGTTAATTTATGATAAAAGAATAAATTCTTGTTGCATTCCTTCCTACAACATTTTAGTCAGATAATTACTTTTTTCTCTAGAACGAATGATAATCGGTATGCTTGATTTACAATCTGCTACATTTTTGTACATTCATTATACTTGAGAAACTTCACAAATTCAATGACATCAATACAGATTCTAACACAATACTTCGTTGATTCTGGTATTTATTCAGTCGAGACAGTTAATGTTTGAAAATTAAAAATGCGAGAGAGTGGATAAATATAAAAGTGGTAGAATTTGCTTCTCTTATGATTTATTGAAAAACTCCGGCATTATTGTCTGAAAAGATTTGGCGGGAAATCACAATCTGATAACTGTTTACGAACTAAATTGTTATATACTATTCTCTTATACGTAGTAGAGGAACGTGTAGTTCAAGGATAATGCTAGCTTCTTTCATTCTTCTTTGAGATGCTTTTGTATGAAATTTGGCTCATGCAAATAAAGACACATGTCGCCGAGAAGAGGTGCATAAGTGATTCCCATAGAAATGCCGACTGTCTGTTGAAAAACACAACCACCAAACGTAAACATATAATGAATCATCTGTCATTTACATCAATGTTCAACTGTTGGTTTGTAGTACAACGAAATATTGTACAGTTTTAACAATTTTCATATACCTTTACTTTGAATCCTACATCCTCATTATAAATGAACTTCGTCTCGAAACTTAGGTTTGTAAACATATTATTTAGGCTTTCCTTTACAAAAAAAGCTTTCCTTTCGTTTTTAATTCTACAGATTGAGCAAACATAAATAAAATATATGTAGTTTTACACCATTATTTGGAAAAGGGGGATAACATATGTATGATAATTAATTTGATTCGTCAACCGAAAAAATTTAAAACGACAAGAATTACCTGAAATAAGACAAGTAAAGCAAACTTAAGCGCTTTTATCGTTGTTCTTCATCTCACAGTCACAGTGAGACTTTCAACATGGAGCAAATGCTCACAAATATTGCAATATAAGTTCAAGACGACCACGACCAGCATCGTATTGAATGGATTTTTGGAAGATCTGCGAATGTGAGGTATTATCAATTATAATTAACAGACTATAATGGACAAAGACAACTTAAAGATGTTTTACGAAACATCAACCCTAATTTTTTTTTCTCAATTTTATGACTGTTTTACCATTATTTCATGATGTTTGCTTTGAATGTATTAATAAAGGTATATGTACAAGGATGATATTTAAGGTAAAATTAATATTAGGGAACATCTAAAATGCTGGACATCACAACGATGTGATAAGACATGTGCATATATAGACATTCTTATAGAATGTACTTGATATATATTTTGCTGAAGTTCGAGTTTGAAAAAGTCCGATTTTAACAAGATTTTGTTCTGCTATCGTTTTTTAATAAAAAACAATAGTCCTGCCGAGGAGTAACCTATTATTGAACATCGTTTTTTGACCTTGAAATGTCTTTTTTTATATCGTCGGGTTACAGTTCTATTTATTTAACCCAACTCCAGACCTCCTTGAATTCCTACTTTAGAAATTCAGATTATATACGGTAATAACATAGTAAAACACACTTATTTGTAGGTTAAATCAAAAGATCGTTTAAAAGTTGATTAATTTTTGAACCAGACTCAAGCTGGCAGCCACTTTTAGCAGCCAATCAAGCTAACCCATTCTTTCGTTTCTCCTCGGCAAGTCCCTACGGCAGAGTTTTGAACCACACCTATCTCATTTTGAAGGTATTGACCGAGGTCATTGCCCACTTATACATCGTCCTGTGATCAAGGCCCGTCTATACACCACAGGGGTCAAAAGCTGCAATTTTACGTATTTTTCATATCAACTGCACATTCTTTCGGCACTCCTCGCCAAGTCACTACTGCAAAGTTCTGAACCAGACCTAGCTCATTTCAAAGGAATTACCCCCACCATTGCTCACTTAAATATTTTCCTGGGACTCGGGCACGTCTAGGCACCACATGGGGTCCAAAGCTGCAACTTTACGTATTTTCCATGGCAAGTCCCTACACGACAGTTTTTGACAATCTAGGTTAAATTGAAAACTTTTGACCATGCATTTAATATATTCCGGTTGAATAATGCATTTTAAGTGCCCAGCTGCATGCGTACCAATTTCTTAGTGATCTGTCAGTCATTTGTACTGGCATATTTGACAAAGAAAATTTCAAGTTTACATTAATAAATTGGTATATGATGTTGCATGCCGTACACAATAGTCCACGTAGGATTTTCATAGAAAATACTTCTTCACATTAAAACACAGAATCACATAGCATGTACATCGAAATATTTTCATTTCATGTATACAGAAATAGATACTAAAATGGTTTAAACTGAAATGCGGGATATTTGTAAACTGCCATTCTAATAGATTTCATAGTAAATCTTCAACATTTATTCAAACGAAAACTGTTTTAGAAACAAATTAAAGTATGACGGCTTCTATTATCTTGCAGCGTAGGTAAGTAATTAAGAAAATTTTATTCTTAAAGTCGGCACATACATGTATATTTTAGAAGGCAACCGTACTTAACCGATGTTCATATCTCATTAATCGATTAAGTCAAGGTAACCAACACAAACTGAGAAAATTGCCTGAACTCCAAAAGAAGCGAGACCGGGTGCGTTGACATGGTAACTTTCTGCTATGCATGCATCAACCCACCCCAACCCCCCACCCCCATGTAAATCCACACTCAGTAAAAATGTCATAATCGGGAAATAGGACACACTCGGTAAAACAGTTAAGAAGATATTCTGGTATCTAAAGATCTAGGACTGCAAACGCATGTCGCTATTAAGTTGGGAATTTGGGACAATCCGTGATGGTGACCGTAAAACTTATGTAGTGTCGATGTCAGTCGTTCTTCCTTATAACTCTGTTGGAGCAGTACTAGTTGTTGTTTTAGGAGCACACCCTGTTTATGATGTCCGTATAATGTGAACATGCACTATCATAACGTATTAATTTGGATATGTAAATGCCATACGATGTGACAGAATGTATCTTACTGCTGAGAAATAGGAAATAGGAAGTTGACGATTAGAAAGTTGGAATCATTACGTTTTTTTCAAGTCGTCAATCTGTGTCAATATCGAGGCAAGGATATGAAGCAGACCTTCTAGTATCCCTTAAGTTCATTGTGATATATGAGACGGAAACACTTACTGAAACGTGGGTTATAGAGTAACAGGACATCATCTATATATCTAAAGCAAGATTTTTTTCTTTTTGTCTTTGAGAAGGTATTGTATTAATTCTGCTTCATATCAGTACAAAAACAAGTCGACCAATAGGGGCGCCCAATAAGTACCCATTGCAATGCCGACTGTCTTTTGAAATATCAATCCACGAAGCTCAACATATATGTTGTCGATAAAAAGTCTATCAGTTTTTGATGATATCATCCTCAATGTATTTGTTTTTTAAGTCAGTGCGGTTCTTCACAAAATATGATTTGCAGTAGATATTTAGAATTTAAAAATTCCACATCCGATTGACACAGCTGATTGCATATAACTCACCACAATGTTTATGAAGGCCTTCTTTTACTGTAAAAAGAATGGTGGTAGGAACATATATGAGATTCCCAGTTTTGCTGTGAATTCCACGTTCTTAAGTAAGACATTCAAAATAATGATTTTTGCATATAAAAAAACCAATAGTGTTAAAGGATTTGCGTGCTGGAACAACAACATATATTTCGGGAGAGACCATAAAGGATCAATAGCCTCGGGTTTCTTTAAAGAGTTAGAAACCCGTGTGCTACGTCGAAGAATTTGAATTCGCTTCTGAATGCATGACAGAATAGTTATGATCTATTAATTAGTCCAGTTTTAGTTTAATTCTGGCACAGTGACCTGGTGTCCTTCCAGTTGATTGGCTGAGGAAATCGATATTTAGAGCCTTTGACTAATTATATAACGACTCTATATGTTGTACTTTGTTTACGAAAAAAATGGTTAAGGTCTCTAATACCCTCTTGTGGTTGAAAATCTTGGATGCAATATGTTTAGCATAGATATATTAAACGACAGGCGTAGTTTTATCTTTGAAGTAAACAGGTATTGTTTGAGGGTAGGAATGCCCTTTATCTTCAAGTGTCAAACGTCCGTTTTTCGCTACCGTTAGCGTCAAATGAGCCTTAATTTTTTTTTATCGTCATGCATTCGTCAAATCTCATTTTGTAGCTACCGTTAGCGTCAAATGGAATAAAATGTTTTCCGTTAACGTTATTTTGACAAATATTTTACCGTCATTCGTCATGTGGGGTACCCCATTCCTACCCTCTTGTTTTCTGCACAGATTATATATATGTACTAGACAATGTACATGTAGATACAAATGAGTTAATTCTGGCCCCTTATGTCCAGCGATGGAAAATTCAATTAATAAAAATGGAAAAATAAAATGGTGCAAACTGTCTTCATCAGTAATGTATGGTGATCAATAATATTATAAATATATGCAAGTCCCATTAAGATTATTATTTGCAAACTGTCACTTTTTTATATTCAAATTCCAGTAGGTCTCATAATTGTTTTTACATTATAACTGGCCATACCTTTTTAATTATATTATCCAAACTTTTTGTAGCATAAAGAAATGGTTAACCATGTATAATCTAATATTGTCGATTTTTAGTATACGTTAACGTTATAGAGAAAGTCGGCCACGGTATTTTGTTGAAATTAAAGCTTCAACTTACTATTTCTTACTACTTTATATTTGTCAATAAATAGATTATTGATGTTAATCATGGTTATCCAATATTATTCGATATTCATCCCGTTTATTATTGTGTAAATTAGAAATAATGACTTTTTATTTGAATGGTTTCGACTTTGATCACTCTTAGAATTGACTCTATCTGATATTGTGACGTCATTTCCGTTTGATTGTTTAAAAATAAAATATACTATCTTTTTGATAGCCACCATATTGATTTAAATGGTCATCAGGAGTTTTTAACCTTTTTAAATGTTAATATAACTTGAAGTTTATTAAATTTGTTATTCCCTGTATTTTATTATTGTTCATATAGTAACTGTTCCTTGACATAGGAACAAATCATTTATGATGTCTGTACACAGGATACTAAATAGCTAGATCACCATTTTAGTTTGAAAAGTCCTTTATGCAATCAAAATTTTAATATGAGGTATGTGTTACCTATAAAATATGGCGAACTGCAGATGTTAATTGTAAAAATATAGACTGTACACAAACAACCGACTCCTCTGAAAAACGTGACGTAAACAAAGACAAACAAAGACAAGCAACAACGAACAACACATAGTCCAGATAGCCTTAATTGGAAATGTTCCCGAATGAACAACACACTAGTACGAGGGAAATTAACACAAGGACATTTACCGGAATTTCTCAACATAAGATAAATACGCTTACAATTATAACAGGCCCATCCCGACCTTGAGTATCCATTTATAGTATTTGATGTTGAGAAACCATGGGTATGCTGTGCCTTCTGTCTTATAATGATGAACAATGTTTCTAAAACTAAATTGTGTCGTTTGTTGAAGATATGAGGCTCTAGATTGATTACAACTGTTGCTTTGTAACTTATTTAAATAGAAAGTGTCCTCTACCTAGAATAGATAACGGTAGTCCTATAATTGTCTATTACACCTAGTAGAGAGACGGTCATTCCCCTATCTTGTGTTTAATATTTATTAAAAAATTTAATCCACTTTATAAAAAAACAACCTACGATTCTTAATTTAATTTAATTTTCAGTTTAACATCATGGCACATCACTTTCCATTAGATATTTGAGGTTTTATTGTTTGTAAATTGAAGTTGTCCTAAAAGGTCAACACATTTCACATCATTACAACTGTATGTATGTGTATAAGTACATTTTTGTCTAACACAGCATGAATAAATTGTGCATTTTTTGCTTTGATTGTTGTCAAGAAATAATCAAAGTATAAAGGCATATTTAACTCTATCAGGATTAGTTTTGCCTAATATTTTGATGTTTTGATCTTAACTTCTATGCAATCATTTCATTCTTTTCTTCGTCTATATTCACGGCACACTGAAAGCGACTTATCCTCGCCATTAAATGGAATATCACAGCTTGAGGCATAGATTTAGGGGATAAAAAGACTAAAGCCAGCGACTGTAGGTTTATTAGATTCAATTTTTCCAGCCACGCAAATTGAAAGCATATCAATAGGACACAAGGTTCGTTATATCCTTGTCTGTAATTATGCATTCTGTTTGTATGTTTCTTCAGGATTACACAGAATTCTATAGCGGAAAAAACGTCAATGAAATAATTCGTCAGATTTCAACAATTTCACGAAGCATATCGTAAGATATAGAAAACTGTCAATACTTTATTTTATCTTTGCTTTCAGACTTGATTTTAAATGGTTTGTAAATGTAAAATTATTCTTAATAGAGAACCATGCATTTTTAAGTGCGTTTTTCGATTTAGTACTAAATAGTAATTAATATAACATCGTTTATAATTGTGATGGGTATTCTCCAACCTTTTCATTGCAATGATACAAATTAATGTCATCATGTAGTTTTTGCCCAAATGCACAATTCATTGAAGCTTTGAACGCTACCATGTAGACATTTTTGTTTGGTATTGTAGTATTTGAGCATCTGGGAATATTGAAAATAATACAGTTAAACAAAATTGTGAAACTGAATTACATATGAAATTGGTAAATATTATCTACTGTTTTTATTGATTAAGGACCAGAAAATAACATTCTTCCTACACTGTTGCAAAAATAATTTAAAAGATGCTTTTTGAGTAGAATTGTTACATAATTTGTAATAAACGTACGATCATACGCTTATTCAGTTTTGTCTATTGTAATAGACCGTAATACTATGTTAAACGCTAGATGTTTCTGTTTCTGTTGTAAGGACTGTCTAATTGATGTCAATCCCACAGTAACTTTTATTTATACAAGATTTAACTGTGGTGACTGAAAGGGAAATATGTCTTATTAATAATCCTATCATATAAAAATAAGGAGATGTGGTATGATTGTCAATGAATCAACTATCTACCCGACTTCTAATGACAAATATATAAGCAGTTGTATGTCACTGTAAGGCCTTCAACAATGAGAAAAACCTGTACCGTATAGTCAGCTATAAAAGGCCCCGACATAAAAAAAACGTGAAATAATTCAAACGCGAGAAAACTAGCGGCTTATTTTGCAAAAAAGTAGTCAGGAGGATTGTGTGCAGATATTAAAAAAATGTCCATTTGTATTATGTATATTATGTTGTTGATTTCTTAAAAATTTACCTTCAACGTAAAAAAACACTTGTTATTACTTATTCCAAGTGCCTTGCAGAAAACACTAAATCTTCGAGACATGGTATATACAATATCAAAACACAGAATGTGACGTAGGTGTCTCTATGTTAAATTGATATAATTACTTTAATATCGTAATTAGATTCTAAATGCATGTATTTTTTCGCATTTTGAAGTAACTATTTTCATTTAAATAATGATATCCGTTTGCTACAGTACACGCAAATCTGCGTAACTAAATGGTGCCGTTTTGATTCTCAAACAATTATTTTACTGCTATCTATGCCCATCATTGTCATATTTCTTTTAATAAAATTACTCGTCAGGAATAGTGTAATTACTAGTTTCTTTTTATTCCACATGATGCTTATTTCAACCGTTCATTAAAGGGATACCGGACACATTGATATTTCATGGAATCTTGTGTTAGCTGAATGCTCATTTCACAAAAACATGTCCATATCCTTATCCATACATTATAGACTTAGTTTCAGGTTGCTTTCGGATGATACATATTACTAAATTAAAATATCTGGCGATTTTTAAAAAAATATTTATTTACTTATCATTTGATTCCACTCGAGGAGGGATTATGGTCAGCGGAATGGAACGACTGCATTATTCGTTTACATACATTTCTTTAGTAATTTATTAATTAAGAAATACATTTTGGCTTTTATATGTTACAGGGATTCTGTACTATGTTAAAGAAAACATTGTTGTTAACAGGGGGTATAATTTTGGGAAAACTTACTAGAACCGTAATGATAAACTCTTCTAGTCTCTTCATGACGAAACACATGTCTGTGTTGTTTTTAACAGATTCAAGTCACGTGTCATGAAATAAACAAAAGTGAAAATGTTTTACAGATCGTAGATTATACTAATGAAAGCAGCACTTTAGCAATGCTACCAAACATATTCAGAAACAACTTGTTTATAGCATCTCCTCTTGCATGGTTTATTTTATCAACTTGAAGCTATTATATCTAACAATTTACCGTTAAATCATATTATGTTAATTTAAATTTTATATAATGAAGAAGATGCTAATGCATCCAGTTTGGAAGAATTTTGAAATTTGACCTTGGAACTTTTGCCCTATAAAAGTAAGAAGATGTGGTATGATTGCCAATCAGACAACTTGCAACTTCTCATGTAAACGTGAGTTTTATAAGAATTTATAACCTTTGGCTGTCCAATTGGTTTGTACGTATATGTGTGTGCGTATATTTGTTTTATATTTGACTTCTCCAGAAAAACTTAAACCAAGTGTAATAGAAGTTAAATCTATCCTCATCACTAAATCATGTCCAGCCCCAAACTTTAATATACGATTGCAAATGTACGAACGAATACAGTAATGACATGGGGTCATACAATAGCAATAAATGCTAACCAATTACAACACAAATATGACATGATATTTTATGATTTTTTTCCATTGTAAATTTGAGGTATCATCAGCTTAGTAGTCAGCTATTCGGTACTTGCATGATTTATAACACATATACCTTAATTAATTTCTAAGTTGATAAATATCGAAATAGATAAGAAATGAAGGTTCCATCTGCCTCTGAGTCAGACAAACTTGTAATTAGGTGGACTCGGCTATTCTTTTGGTCAAGCTCCTCATGTATGTAAATATGTTTACATATTTAATTTCACATACCCATTATGTCACCTTTAATTACTAGTGTTTACACTACAATATAATTATTTCTTCAATAAAAAAAGTCCTTTTTGTCATGCAATCTCAATTGACTTTGGCATAGTGAACTGATAAGATGTTCTAGCATATGAATGATATAAAATAACCTTTGTTGAAAGTGAGTGTAGGCATACACAATTTTTATTTGAAAAATAATGTTAAATAAATAAAATTGTAAGTGTTTCAATTCGACTCTTTGATTCTACGCATTTATCTGATACGTATCAAAGTAAAGACAATTCTCCTCTGATATATCCATAATCTGTGGGAACATAATTGTTATAATTGTTTGACTCTCTTTATCTGTCGACATAATGGCATATACAAACGAAATGCTGAACCTTGGATCATTGCACTTAGTGCGTGCTGAATTACAAAATAACCATCAGAGGTCAGATATAAACACATTTAATTCAAAATTTCATCTAAAAATAAAATAACTAACATGATAATTATTTTATTTGAAAGATATCCATTGACTTTATATCAGGTAAAAACGTAAGTATGGTTGGTTACCGACCGTGCGAAACCCTTAAACATTATCAGGGTCACTTAACACCAACAAGCAGTACAATTAATAACCGTTATGACACATTTTCATCCTGAATCGTTTTTTTTTTGTATACCCACATACAAAATGATTGACTTTTTTTTCCAGTGAAGCAATAACAAAATGCATCGATAGGAAATTCAAGAGGCACATGTCCATTCCTTACCTCCATAACACAAACATGGCGTGAACAAAAACTGGACATCAATCTTAATTATGAAAAATAACTTATAAGACTAATTTGATATAACTTGATATTGTATTGTGTTGCCACCTTATCAATAATTATCAACATGTCCTATCAATAATTTATAAGCAGTGTTCGTTATTCTCTGATTGTCATTTTTTAGCTCACCTGGCCCGAATGACCAAGTGAGCTTTTCTCATCACTTGGCGTCCGTCGTCGTCGTCGTCGTTAACTTTTTACATTTTGAAATTCTTCTGAGAACCACTGAATGTTTCTTATGAGGTGCTGACCAAGTGTTGTTACTTTGTAGCCGATCCATCATCCAAGATGGCCACCAGCGTGGACTTCGTTTAACATAGGACCCTATGGACAATACATACAAATGTCTTTCTTTTAGAGAACCACTGAATGGAATGAAACCAAACATAGCATGAATGTTCCTTATGAGGTGCTGACCAAGTGTTGTTTCTTTGAAGCCGATCTATCATCCAAGATGGCCGCCAGCAGGGGACTTCGTTTAACATAGGACCCTATGGGAAATAAATACAAATGTCTTCTTTTAGAGAACCACTGAATGGAATGAAACCAAACATGGCATGAATGTTTCTTATGAGATTTTGACCAAGTGTTGTTGTTGTTACTTTGAAGCCGATCCATCATCCAAGATAGCCGACAGAGAGGGACTTAGTTTAACATAGGACCCTATGGACAATACATACAAATGTATTCTTTTAGAGAACCACTAATTGGAATGAAATAAAACATGACATTTATGTTCCTTATGAGGTGCTGACCAAGTGTTGTAACTTTGTAGTCGATCCATCATTCAAGATGGCCGCCAGCGGGGGACTTCGTTTAACATAAGACCCTATGGACAATACATACAAATGTCTTCTTTTAGAGAACCACTGAATGAATGAAACCAAACATGGCATGAATGTTCCTAATGAGGTGCTGGCCAAGTGTTGTTACTTTGTAGCCAATCAATCAACCAAGATGGCTGCCAACGGAGGACTTAGTTTAACAAAGGACCCTATGGGAAATACATACAAATATCTTCTTCTAGAAAACCTCTTAATGGATTGAAACGAAACACGGTATGAATGTTTCTTTTGAAGTGCTGACCAAGTGTTGTTACTTTGTAGCTGATTTGTCACCCAAGATGGCTGCCAGCAGGGGGAGTAAGTTTAACATAGGACCCTATGGGAAATACATACAAATGTTTTCTTCTTGAGAACCACTGAATGGAATGAAACCAAACATGGCATCAATGTTCCTAATGAGGTGCTGACCAAGTGTTGTTACTTTGTAGCCGAGCCATCATCCAAGATGGCCGCCAGCAGGGAACTTAGTTTAACATAAGACCCTATGGAAAATACATAAAAATGCTTCTTCTAGAGGAGCACTGAATGGAATGAAACCAAACATGGCATAAATGTTCCTTATGAGGTGCTGATGAAGACCTTAATACATGTATCTTTATAGATTCAGATCTACTGTAAACTGCAAAAATATCAAGAAAAGAAGATCTACACATAAGCCAACATGAGCAAAATTGTCAATTGACATCTTGTTGGAGTTATTGTCCTTATAAAGTCATTTTTCACAATTTCAATGAATTTATTGGTAATTTCTGTAAACTTTTCAAAAGTCTTCTGCTTTTGATTAAATTACGGTGCCAATATTAAACCAAATTTGGCCTCAAGCATTATTAGGGTATCTATTATGATTTTAATCTATGATTTCCAAAACCAAAGTAGAATCAGGTGAGCGACACAGGCTCTTGAGAGCCTCTAGTTTTAATTCTAATAAATGATATAGGCCTAGAGGTATTAAAAAATGTATGACGAAAATTGCTTAATGTTCAAGACAACATTATTATATGAAGATTAAAAAAAAAAGGTATACAATATATTATGAAACTGGAAATTAATGATAATTTCTGGTATCCATTGACAACCGCTAGATAACAATTGAAAAAAACATTTTTGCGAGTAATCAGTAATATATATAAGAATATAAAAACATGGTCATGCTCTGAAGGAGATGTGGTATTGTTGCCAATGAGACAACTGTCCAACAGACTAAATGACAACAGACGGCCTTTAACAATGAGCAAATCCCATATCAAAAAGTAAGCTATAAAAGGCCCCGGCATGACAAAATGTGAAACAATTCAAAATTTAAAAACCAACAACCTGATAATTGCAAAAAACATTAAACGAAAAGCAAATATGGCAACCGTGCCTTCGACAACCACTGTGTTAAGGCTCACAACTTAAACATGTTTATGAACCCGTAACCCTCCCTTAAACCTGGTACAGATAACGCCACACGTTATACAAAATGAAGTAAGATGAAGTTCTCTGAAAATTCTGAAATAAATAGTTTATCATAAATTTTATACATAAATTATGCTACCCAGCACGAAAGACAAAACGATTGATACTTCATTATTTTGAAGATATATCATTTATAGACGTGCTCTTATATGCCCATCCTCTGACTGTTTTGCTTTAAAAGTTAAATTGTTGAGTAAGTGAGTTATATTATAATTGAGGAGAATTATTCGTGTAGAAGATGACTATTCTTTTATTATCCCTTAGTTTTCTACCACGTGTTAGTTTTGTTGACGTTAAATTAGCATTAGTGATATAAATATACTAAATACTATATATTACAATTCTGTTATTAACTTAAATAGAATGACACTCACACAATAGTTCAACAAACCTTAGGAAGTATGTTTTGGCCATTATTTTGAACCCTTTGAATCAATTGATCACATATAATAATACAGATATATCATATAATATGTTCAGATTTTCTTAATAACTTTAGTCTGGTAGATAGCGGATTAATCTTATATACATGTACAATGTTTTGGAGTAAACTTTTTGTTTTAATTTCAGTTTTAACATATTAATTTGTAAATAATGGCTTTTTCAATAGAATATGTCAAACATTACATTCGCCTCCAGTAGCGGTATCTACCAAGTGGTACAACAGTGGCAACATAGTGTTCAATTTTGGTATAATATCTGCCTTTTTGAAAAATAAATGTTTTTTGAATTATTATTCATACAAATAAACTCATCATGAATACCAGCCTTAACATTTTATACGCCATACGCGTGTTTCGTCTACAGGCTCGTCTACAAAAGACTCATCAGCGACTCTCGAATCAAAAAAGTAAAAAGGCCAAATAAAGTACGAAGATTTTACATTTGAACGTTATTAGAATCTAACCTTTTGTAACTGTAATAACTTGATATACATTTTCTGCATTTTAATTATTTCTAAAAGTACTTTTAAAAAAGATAATTCGTTTTCCGACATAAATATTAAATAATGTTCAGTATCAATTTAAATATATAAAAAGTGTAACGTCGAAACGAATATTTCTTTACGCTGTCTTACATGCAATGACAAAGGTCATAATATTAATCTATAGTAAATGAAAATTTCAAAATGTATACGACCAATAAATCAGGTGAATGACAGATTTTGCGTATTACTTTACTGGATTATGTAGCATGTCTATTCCCAATAAAAATCAGGAATTCGTCCCCTCTGTCGTATTCATTAATAGAGAAATAATCGAGAACAAAAATTATTTTGTTGAATCAGTAATTGATATTAATACAATAATGCGTCAGATAATTTTATCTGTAATGTCATCACTGCTATATTTTAATTTCATTATATTTTCAATGCCGTTTACATTCTATACAAATAAAAACAAATTCATTTTTGTCAAATTATAGCATTTAGTTTTTTCATAAATCTGTTTTTATGCCATATATCCAAAGATAGCTGATATTTTTTATTATTGTTCGAAGTTTCATCTGATAAAACAAATAAAATACGTCAGTGGAAACATTTTATCATATTTATTGAACATTTTGTTTCCTTTTATCTAAAAACATAAAGTTTGTCCTTTGCAATTCCTATGTTCTGTTTGTGCAAATATAATGAGATATGCAGGAGAAATACGTGTATGTAAACGGGAAATTATTATTTAAATCATCTTTATCATCATCATCTTCTTCTCCGTCGTCGTCGTCGTCGTCAACGTCATTGTCGTTGTCGTCGTGTTGTAATTTTGTGAATATCATTTCAAACATGTTTACATTATGAAATTATACCATTTGTATTTGAATGATTCATGATAAAATTCACTTCGGAAAGAAAAATGAGTATGCAATTTATATGTTTAACTTTTAATTGCTTCTATAATTGTATGTATAACCTTTTTACTTCCTTTTTTAAGCTCACCTGACCTGAAAGGCCAAGTGAGCTTTTCTCATCACTTGGCGTCCGTCGTCCGTCGTCCGTCGTCGTTAACTTTTACAAAAATCTTCTCCTCTGAAACTACTGGGCAAATTTAACCAAACTTGGCCACAATCATCATTGGGGTATCTAGTTTAAAAAATGTGTCAGACGACCCCGCCTGCCAACCAACATGGCCGAGAAGGCTAAAAATATAACATAGGGGTAAAATGCAGTTTTTTGCATATATCTCTGAAACTAAAGCATTTAGAGTAAATCTGACAGGGGTAAAATGTTCATCAGTTTGAGATCTATCTGCCCTGAAATTTCCAGACGTTTCAGACAACAAGTTGTTGGATTGCTGCGCCTGAATTGGTAATTTTAAGGAAATTGTGCAGTTTTTGGTTATTATCTTGAATATTATTTTAGATAGAGATAAACTGCCAACATCAATAATGTTCAGCAGAGTAAGATCTACAAATAAGTCAACATGACCAAAATTGTCAATTGACTCCTCAAGGAGTATCTTTTACAAAAATCTTCTCCTGTGAAACTACTGAGACAAATTTAACCAAACTTGGCCACAATCAGCATTTGGGTATCTACTTTAAAAAATATGTCCGATGACCCCGCTTGCCAACCTACATTACCGACACGGCTAAAAATAGAACATAGGGGTAAAATGCAGTTTTTGGCTTATATCTCTGAATTTAAAGCATTTAGAGCAAATCTGACAATGAGTAAAACTGGGTTGCTGCCCCTGAATTGGTAATTTTAAGGAAATTTTGCAGTTTTAGGTTATTATCTTGAATATTATTATAGATAAACACTGAAAAGTAGACAGTTCACCTGTAGTTAAAGCTAATATTTCTTTTGTATTTAATGATATATCATTATATGGCTTCTTATGATCTTCCGTCTTTTTCTTTTGTCCATGGTGTATTTTGTCCTTCTTCTACCTTTGATTATTATTCCGGGTCTCTTATTTTTCCTTCAGCATAAACTAGATAACTTGATATATATACCCATAAACGAGGCAAATATAAGGGAGATAAGAAGGTACATTTTGATTTGAAGAAAAAAATTGGTTGAAGGATCCAACATCGTGACAAAAAGGTAAAAGACATAAAAACAAAGAACATCCTAAAAACATTACACATAAAACTAAAGATTGAGCAACAATAACCCACGTAAAACTAGGAGAGAAATCTGGTGCTTCGAAAGTGAAGGCACTCCATGTTCTACTAGGAAAACACGTCGTGGAATTATGATTGAAATCTTGGGTTAAGTCATAATCGAATATAAAGCAACATACATTGTCTGATTGGTTAATGTCTGTGTTTAAGAAATTTTCAAATTTAAAATCATGAATACATGTGAATTTTCGCAAACTAATATATGACAAGACATGAAAGTTTTAAATAAAAATAGAAAATGGTTCAAGCAATTGATTAGTATGACTTATAGAAACATCATAAACACTTATAGAAACATCATAAACTTAGAAAAAGAAAATTTTGTAAACAACATTGAAAACTAAATAAAAAATGAATCTGAACGGGATGAACTCGAGTGCTCTTTGCTGTTTCTGCTTCAGCCGACCTACTTGTGACACTAGACGTTTAACTCTAGACAAGTCAAATCCGGTAATAAATCCTAAAACGGTTGGAAAGGAAGCTACATTATTGCTGCGAAAATGGAACATATCCGTGGTCATCTGTGATTATTAACGGTCAACCAAAGACATTATGATGTCCATACAACTTGAAATATGACTTTCAACTTTGTTCTTAGGGTACAATTGCTTCAATAACTTGCTATTAAAGAGCTAACTTGATGGTAACAATAAGCGCTGGATATCGTTTGAAAAATTTAAGATATCTTTTTTCAATTCAAAGCTAAGCTCGAACTAACCCTAAATTACACTATGTAGATGTATGGTAAGGTAGCATGAAGACATAGCTTATCTATGATAACCTTCAAATTAAATGGGTTCAAGATAGTCTCATAATTTGAATTTTTCATTGAAAGGACATTTATATAGCGGAATTTGATTTTAAAGGATAATGCTAGATTTTTTTTATCAATTCTGAAAATTCCCTCATTAAACTAAACAAATAAGTCGGCGAGAAGAAGCAATGGCGTGCAGTTGTTTTCCATAAAAATGCTGAATATCTGTTTTAAAAACATATTGACTACACATTAAAAAAATAATTTGTCATTAAAAGATCAAGCATCCTTATTTTTTCAGCTTCAGGGATGTAAGTTTGATCATAGTTTTGTCCTTTCTTCTACAAATTATCTACGTTTTCCTTTCATGATTTATGTTACAAAGTTGCAATGATTCTTTCAAGTTGCTGCCTAAGTTAGAAAGAAGAATACTTATGTAAAAGTCAGAAAAGTTAAAAGTTTTGATACTATTGCATTGATATAATTCGCACAGATTTTTAGAAGGTTTGAGATGAACATCTGTTAACGCTTCCCAGGGAGCAGCTAGTTTTACAGCAGCTTTAAAAAACTTTTACTTTGAAAATACGAAAATCAATGAATAAAGAAAATATATCTCAATCAAAAACTTGCAGCAAACTTTCGAATTCGTGCACTTCCCCGTAAATTTCCTATGTCAAAATGCTTATGTTATTACGCCTCAGTAAGGGACGTCGTTTAGCCGATTGACCTCGGGTCAACCGGTGTAACTCATTCATAAAAACAACTAGAGATTGGCGTATTGTATTATAAGTCTGTAGATACTGGGCATATTATAAATGCATTTTATATGACTAAGTTTATCTTAATAGGACCATTACCATATACGCTTCTGTCTTGGTTATATGTTCTATCTTGATAATGCACAGATCTAAAAGTGTGAATGCAGTTCCTAACGAATGCATTTGCTTTGATCATTTTCGTATTTGAATTAGTACAACAATGCTTTCCAGTTCTGGCGTAATAATATCCACATTTAGCTTTTCTTATCTATTTTCATTAAATGTATTTCCTGTTTGTTAGGTCAGGTGAATATAAATGCATATATTGTAACTTGAATTATGAAATTGAGAATGGAAACGGGTAATGCGTCAAAGAGACAGCAACCCGACCAAAGAGCTGCAGAAAACAGTCCAAGGCCACCAATGGGTCTTCAACACAGCGAGAAAATCCCGCACCCTGAGGCGGGCTTCAGCTGGCCCTAAATAATAATGTATACTAGTTCAGCGAAAATGGACGTCACACTAAACTCCAAAACATATATATGAGCCAAAATAAAAAAAAACCCTACAAGACTATAATATGACTTTTTTAATTTTGTAGTTTGGACTTTTGAAAGTTTACGTATGTATTATCCTAAACGAAGGAATAAAAGTACTAATGAAACTCTTTATTCTAACAACCGAACTTTGAAAAAATAAAATTGTAGGATTCTTTGGGTATTTTTTTTCTTTTTATCTTTACTCTGGAAATGATAGTGCATGCAATAAAAGTAAGAGATAATAATGACTGTATTAGAATCGATATAATGTACATGTAAATGGCAAAGGAAAATAATCCTATATATATTTTATGTGTCTGAAGCCTTTCCAGGTATCATACCAGGGGATAATCATTACATTTAGTTATAGCCGATTATTTAATATACTAACTTATAGTTATAAATACTGTGGAGAGGTCACATTCTTTTACAGTTCTACTCTTTAGCGTATCATTTATCAGATCTGTTGGGTTTTATTTTTTAGATTAAGTCCATATTATTTTCTTTTATTTCGGAGAAAAGGGGGCGGTATTAAATTAAAATTATCTGATAACTCTGACACGGATGTGGTGTTATAAGCTTTAATTTTAGTAGATCATTTCCCAGAGCATTTGAATTTTGTTAGAGGAGATAACACAGATTAAGGCATAAAACTTTGTATTTCCTGTCAGTGATTTTTTTTATCGTGTAAAAGGAATTTATACGAGAGAAAAAAACTAATCACATGAGGATTACTATAAAAAGTCGCTTACAAAAATTAACAGTTACAAAGCTTATTATGTAAACGCTGTATGAATAAACGGGAATGTGGGTTATGCATAACTGGGACAGCAATCCAACGACGAAAAAAAATCAAAAGACATAGTGAGGGTAACACATTAAACAGAATTCATCAAAGAATTGTCATTAAAATCGAATTCTTAAAAATACCGAAAAACTTAAAGTTAATATGACAATTACCGACGAGGTTCCTGACTTGGAACAGATACACGGAAATATGATTGCCACAATATTATGTTGTATATATCAAGAAACAACAAAGATAGATATATTCTTAAATATGGTTCATCAAAAAATTCTGACAGATTTTGGTTTTTTGATCCAAAATTTTGCATAAAATCTTAACAAAACATGTAGAATATGCAAAACTGTATTCAATTGTACTGTACAGCGATGAGTAATTCTTTTGCTTTATGAATTTATGGAAAACGTTCTTTGTATATCATTTTGCCTCTTGAGTTAAATTTCATTCATATTTATTAACTTGCAACTGAAAAAAAAATCCTGGGGATTTGTCCCACGCTCTTTTCCATAGAATTGCAGTTTCAATTCACATAATTCTGTTACGTTGACGCATCATTATTGTCTTTCAATTAAACATAAAACGATCTAAACTTTGTACTATATTTATTATTAGAAGTCAACACCAAAAATCTTCAATTCTGCACAAATATATATCATCCTATCATTGTTTTTGTTTTTACTTTACGTTATGTTTCTATACTGTTTCAAGTCAAGAACAAACTACTTCAAATTTACATCGTGTAGTTTCAAGTCAACACATTGTAAGATAAGCCTCTCGTTATAACATCGTGCTATCTTAGCTGAACAACACGTACTTTCAACTGTACGTCGTGTAGTTTCAAATGAGCGTATTATATGGCAAGCCTATCGTGATATTATTATGATATAAGATATTGCTATCATAGCTCAACATCACGTACTTTCAACTGTACGTCATGTAGTTTTAGATGAGCATATCGTGTGGTAAGCCTATCGTGACATTCTAATGATATAACAACGTGCTATCTTAGCTTAACATCACGTACTTTCAACTGTACGTTGCCAGTATAGTTTTAAATGAGCAAATTGTATAATAAGCCTATTGTGACATTATTATGGAACGCCATAGCTGTCTTATGTGTCTTTTTTATTATACGAAGGTGCTTTTCTATTATACGAAGGTGCTTTTCTATTATACGATGGTGGTTTTCTATTATACGAAGGTGGTTTTCTATTATACGAAGGTGGTTTTCTATTATACGATGGTGGTTTTCTATTATACGATGGTAGTTTTCTATTATACGAAGGTGGTTTTCTATTATACAAAGGTGGTTTTCTATTATACGATGGTGGTTTTCTATTATACGATCATGGTGGTTTTCTATTATACGATGGTAGTTTTCTATTATACGAAGGTGGTTTTCTATTATACAAAGGTGGTTTTCTATTATACGATGGTGGTTTTCTATTATACGATCATGGTGGTTTTCTATTATACGATGGTGGTTTTCTATTATACGATGGTGGTTTTCTATTATATGAAGGTGGTTTTCTATTATACGATGGTGGTTTTCTATTATACAAAGGTGGTTTTTTATTATGTGATGGTGGTTCCCGTGATTAACCGGAAGTGTGGCGTGTCACATGATTTGAAAACAGGGACGGGTCAATTGCTAATAGAATATGGAAAAATCTTAAATCAAGAAATCAATTAAGTCTTTAAAAGTTTTTATGGATTATTATGTTTGAAATAAAACAATCAATTAATTATAGTTGATAAATGAATTTATCAAAATATCGGAATTCCACCCGCTGACCCTGCATTGTTTTCGGCGAAATATCCGGGTTGCACTAACGACAGGACGGTTGCCCGTATTGGGACAGGATATATTGACCGGATGAGATATAAATAGTCAGAACTTGTTTGTTATTTGATAGATTATTTCAATATTTGAAGACCTTAGAGATACATAACTATATTTTATGACAATCTAACAAAAAAAATTAAAAAATATTTTTAAGCAAAAATAGTTGAAATGAACGACAAAATGTGTTAATATAGCTATTGTTTACAATATTTTTTAATGAAACTAAAACTTTATAGAAAAAAAATGTTTTTCAACAAAAAAAAATAACCGGACGGATTTCGCCAAGAACAATAATGAGCTGATCGACATAAGTGTAAAACATTTCTTATATCTAATAATATTTTGAAATTAATAAATCTTTATGAGGAATAATTGTTAAAATGATATTTTATGAAAAATATTAACTGAATTGTTAAAACTGATTATGTAAGTTAATTCAATTATTAAAGGTATTTGATCTCTTGTGTGAAAACTCAAATGACATGTAATTTTGCTTGATTGGTGATTACGACCAAGTGTAAAAATTAGATAATTTAACTAAATGTTCTTGGTCTAATATGTCAAAATGTTTATCACTTATTCAAACATGTTCAAGCGGTGCTTTGCCTTTGCGCCAATTGGCATTTCATTTGCGCCAAAAAAATCTTTCATTTGCGCCACAAACTATATTTCATTTGCGCCAAAAAATAACATTTCATTAGCGCCAATGATACAGAAAAATACAGGTAAATAGTATAAAAAAAATAATTTATTTCAAAAGAGACTTTAAGTAATAATTCTAAAACATAGTTTTTGATTGCATAATAAAATATATATATATTCCACCGAAATTAGTCATCGTAACCATAATGAAAGTACTATACATTCATACATTGTTGATCAGAGACTTTTCTTCATAATGTGTAAACACAGTTCTGTTCTAAATTAACCAGAACATAAAATCTGAAAAATGGACTATACACTGGAGTAAAACCAAACGCTTGTTCTGGCACGAAGACTTGTAGGCAACGGCTCGGATGTACTTTTTTACACAGGATAACCTATATGTGTGGTCATGAAAATAACAGATTTATTTCCTTTATTTACAAATAAGGAGGGCATGCCATTAAGAAGATGGTATATGCCCATTGGCTATGAAATAATTATCCCAAAAATTCATAAGTAGACGAAAGCCACCAGACAACCGTACAGCCTTTAAAAACCTATTCCGTATAGTCGGCTATCAAAGACACTAACAGGAAAAATATGAAACAATCGAATTCTGAGTAAACTAACGGAAACTTAACCAGAATTTACCATCTTAACACCTCATACATGTGGACACTATTTTATAATATAAAACCTTAGTTACTCGCTGTTCTATATTAAACAACAAGTATGAACTTTTTTGAATTAGTTACACAGGGAGGAATACTTAAAGAAACTCATCTTATTCACGATGTGGCAATGGATATTTCAAATTTCTTTGTTATATGTTACCTGTAAAATGGCGCAAATGTAGGGTTTACTTTTGGCGCAAATGAAATATAACCTTGTGGCGCAAATGAAAGATCGGATTTTGTCAAAATTGGCGCAAATGCAAACTTTGTTATTAAAACTTTGTTGTTTGTTAAATGAAAACTGGAAACTACGGTCACAATTGATAAAGTAGATTATATGGTACTATTTGTTTAATATGACTTTTTTTTGTGTCTTTGTTTGTTATTATCTTGCTTTCTGTTTTCATTTATATTATGTCGCTTACTATATTATATATGTTGTTGATGCTATAGCATTATTTTATATGCTGATTTGCAATAAACTTATTACAATTACAATTTAATATCTGTACTTCTAAATTGTGCCGGTGAACTCAATCAGGTCAACATTTTGGGATCAAAGATATAAGTTTTAACGGATAGGACTTATTGTTTCATACAATTTATAAGTTTATTTCAAATGTATCTCAATTTAAAAAAAAAATGTTTTGAAAATTATAGAAATTTTGAACACTTTCTGTCGATCATGCCAATATAATTCGTCGCATAATTCGCGCAGGTAAAATCCGTCCGGTCAACTTTTCTTGTAGAGAAACAATTTTTTACTTTGTAGTTTTTTTTTGTATAATTTATTCATTTGTCTCCCAGATTCTTTTTTTTTTATGAAATTTTAACTGTTAAACAAACGAGATAGTAACAATGTTTGTCGATCAGTTCAAAACATTAAAAACGTTTTTTCGGCGATTTTGAAAACTGTCGGGTCAACTTTTTTTTTGTCAAAAAACATGTTTTGTTACTATACAGTTTACATTTTCATATATAATATATTGATTGATATCGCATAACAGATTTCTTAGTTTTATCTAAAAATGTTGTAAAACAAAAGCTATATTGACATTTTTTGTCGTTCATTTCAACTTTTTTTGTTAGATTTTCATAAAATATAGTTATGTATCTCTAAGGTCTTTAAATATTGAAATAATCTATCAAATAACAAAAAAGTTAAGACTATTCATATCTCATCCGGTCAATATATCCTGTCCTAATCCGGGCAATCGTCCTGTCGTTAGTGCAACCCGGATATATCGCCGAAAACAATGCAGGGTCAGCGGGTGGAATTCCGATATTTTGATAAATTCACTTATCAATTATAATTAATTGATTGTTTTATTTCAAACATAATAATCCATAAAAACTTTTAAAGACTTAATTGATTTCTTGATTTAAGATTTTTTCCATATTCTATTAGCAATTGACCCGTCCCTGTTTTCAAATCATGTGACACGCCACACTTCCGGTTAATCACGGGAACCACCATCACATAATAAATCAAAGCGCGAAAGCGCTGTAAAGGCAGTTAATTACAGGTTGTGTGTATTTTTAGTCCAGTTATATCATTATCTTGCATAGTACAGTGTACATGTACTTATCAGAGGTGGCTTTCAGTATTTAGGATTTAGAGTTTTCTAATGATATTGAGCAAGTTTTATGAATGTCATATTCTGAGCACTATATGAAGGCGATTGTTCTCACTTGTTTATGAACTAGTGCATTATGTCCAGTTTGTTCCTTTTTTATCTATGTTTATAGTCAAATTAGTTATCAAAGGTACCAGGATTATAATGTAATACGCCAGACGCGCGTTTCGTCTACATAAGACTCATCAGTGACGCTCAGATCAAAATAGTTACAAAGCCAAACAAGTACAAAGTTGAAGAGCATTGAGGACCCAAAATTCCAAAAAGTTGTGCCAAATACGGCTAAGGTAATCTATTCCTTGGATAAGAAAATCCTTAGTTTTTCGAAAAATTCAAAGTTTTGTAACAGGAAATTTATAAAAATGACCATATAATTGATATTCAAATACTGTTTAAAATAGTTAGGCATTTTCTTTTTAGTAATAAGTAAATGTTATCAACTGTATTTTATTCAACTCTGCAAATGTGGTTTGTTACTGGTAAGTATGGATGATAGTTGTTTCATTGGCAATCATAACACATCTCCTTATTTATATAATGATCCATATTCAACGACCTCAGGTACAAAAAAAAATGTATGTAACTAAACTATGATGGGAAACCTTTGACTTCTTTCTTTTATATAAACTTTTGATTTGGTACCATAGAACTATGTAGAATAAATGTACATTGCAACATGTCAACTCTTTCAATGACAATACTTTTTTTAGAAACTATAACTCCAAGCAAAATTATATTTCCAAGTATAAAGTAATTTATGAATGAAAAAAGGAGTTCTTAATTAAGAAATAAACTGATTCGCTGAGCGCAGCTGGATACACCCGCAGAGGTCCAACCCTGAACAATTGGGGCAAAAATGGACACAATATTCAAGCTTGATACAGGTCTGAATTTGGATTGTAATTTAATATTTGACATATTATAGTTTCTGAATAAATGTAGTCAAAGAACTTGAAATCGGTTATATGAATCGAATTTATATTCAATTAAAGATTTCTTGCTGTTGTGCAATACACTGTGCTGTTGCGCAATACCTTATAAATCTGTTGCCAGACTATAAACAAATAAAGTTCAATTTCCTCTCAATGTCATATTTGAAATTTATGAAAATCAATAGGAGAGATTTACATCAATAGCTATAAATAATTCACCAAAGTTTCATGTGAACTGCTTAAAGCATTTTTGAGTTGTCCAAAAACTGGAAAATCCCCCCTTTTTTAATGAATAAAACCCCATAACTCATATAAAATTCTAAAGGGAGCTTACGGATTGATAATTTAGTCTTAGATGCAAGATTTTTTTATCAGTTGTAAGTGGCTTTGAACTAGCTGTCAGTAATTGCGAGTACTCTCAGATCTGTACTTAGTGTCTTTTTGTTGTTTGGATGTACAACTACCCGACCACGTCCACTTGTATTTGTATTTATCCATCTGATGAGTTAAGCCTCTTCCAACTGATTTTTATAGTTTGTTCTTATATTGTACTGTTACACCACTGTCCCAGGTTAGGGGGAGGGTTGGGATCCAGCTAACATGTTTAACCCTGCCACATTCTGTATGTACATGTATGTGCCTGTCCCAAGTCAGGAGCCTGTAATTCAGTGGTTGTAGTTTGTTTATGTGTTACATATTTGTTATATTCGTTCATTTTTTGTACATAAATTAGGCCGTTAGTTTTCTTGTTTGAATTGTTTTACATTGTCATTTCGGGGCCTTTTATAGCTGACTGTGCGGTATGGGCTTTGCTCATTGTTGAAGGGTGTACTGTGACCTATAGTTCTTAATTTCTGTGTCATTTGGTCTCTTGTGGAAAGTTGTCTCATTGGCAATCATACCACATCTTCTTTTTTATATTTACATCAACAGATATAAACAATTCACCAAAGTCAAGGTGAGACAACAAAACTTAGTTGTAAGATCTCTGAAATTTTTTACACATTACGAGTTTTTCTCATTGTTGGAGATTGTACGGTGACAGTAACACCTGTAACTGCTTAAACCCATTTCTTATGCACTTTAGTTCGATAAACTCACTGAATATCATACCACATCTCCTTATTTTTATATACATTACAATTTACATGTGCATGTAATTGTAAATATATATATATATCAGAACAAAATTCATTGCGTCACTTTTATTTATGCATCCTTTGGCACAATACAAGTTCTAAAATTACACAACATAAAACAACTAAATGTTATTTCAGATGAAAGTTTTGTTTCAGTTCCATTCATAGGATTTATTAGAATTTTGTATGTTTTGCCAAGTCCAATAACTCGCTCTATGTGCACATGTTAATTGGAGACTTTTCTATCCCGTATAAGAGTTTTGTAACTAATTCTGTTTCTTTTTTTGAAAAAAGTTAGCAAACAAATCATGCACATTTAAACCTTTGTCTGCCATCACAGTCACCTGGATCACATAAATGAACTATTCTACATCTTTCAACTATTTCATAGTCACTGGTACAACCAACATATGCATTAGGGACATAGTTGACTAAACCACCAGGTGTCGAACATACAAGAATTTTCAGTGTTTCTGTTTTTATATGATGACAAGGTTGCCTGAGCTCTAGGAGCTTTAGGTTTTATCACGGGATATTCTGTGCTGTCAATAATAATCCAAGTCGTAGGAAACTTTAATTTGAAATTGGATGGCGAAAAATAAATGACTAAACCACTAGATGGCCAAGTGTTAGCCTCACACCACTGTATGGACATAAAAACAATCCATGTATACACAATATTCTTAACACTAGATTCAATCTAGAATCTAGACAGTTCAAAGTTGGTTGTATAATGCCTCAATTTCATCAAAGTCATAAAAAAACTGATTTTCAACTGACACCCTATCAATTTGAAAATATATGTATCTCAAACAATGTGCTGCTTGACCAAATGTGGTCAAAACAAATAAAAATTTAGTATACAACTCTAAACTGGTATAAAAATGCATGGCTGTGTCACATGTATTCATTTCAAAATTCTCTGCTGAAAACATAGGCATTGATGGTGTTGGCGTAATTCCATCTGTGAAGCTCAACATTAGCTCGGCAGTTGGTGGTGGACAGTCATAAATCCTGTCTGCGGTATGAATGACTTCTTCAGGAAAACCAACTTTACAATCAAAACTTTCCTCTAGATTTCTACTACAATATTCATCAAGTTTAGTTCTTTTGTTTTCACAGGAAACTGCCCTGATTTTTCTTTTTGCGGACGATTCAGTCTCTTGCTTGGTCCAGGAAAATATAATTCATGTTCAGTCGACCTTTAATTATTATATCAAGGACTGAAATGATTTATAAACATCTAGATTGCAGATAACACTCGAAATTAACCCGAGCTCTTTCCACACGGAATTTCAAATAATTCTATGTTTGTCAATCGGTTGACTGCTTATAATGCAAAATACAAATATATCAAAAGTTTTTAAAACTAACAAAACACAATGATCGTTTCTCTATTTCCCAATGTAAATGAAATGAAACAAAAAACATTTTATATCAACATAAGAAGAGGAGAGAATTCAACATTTCCGGATCTACTTGGAGCCTAATGACCCCCCACGTAGATAAGTTGAATATCGCGGAAGGAAGGATTAACCCGGCAACCAGAAAGGCATTAAAGCACTGCCTTTAAAAACCACCTTCGTATAATAGAAAACCACCATCGTATAATAGAAAACCTCCTTCGTATAATAGAAAACCACCTTCGTATAATAGAAAACCACCTTCGTATAATAGAAAACCACCTAGTAGACGTATATTAGAAAACCATCATCGTATAATAGAAACCACCTACGTATAATAGAAAACCACCTACGTATAATAGAAGACCACCTTCGTATAATAGAAAACCACCTTTGTATAATAGAAAACCACCATCGTATAATAGAAAACCACCATCGTATAATAGAAAACAACCTACGTATAATAGAAAACCACCTACGTATATTCGTATAATATAAAACCACCATCGTATAATAGAAAACCACCATCGTATAATAGAAAACCACCATCGTATAATAGAAAACAACCTACGTATAATAGAAAACCACCTACGTATATTCGTATAATATAAAACCACCATCGTATAATAGAAAACCACCATCGTATAATAGAAAAGCACCTTTGTATAATAGAAAAGCACCTTCGTATAATAGAAAAGCACCTTCGTATAATAAAAAAGACACATAAGACAGCTATGGCGTTCCATAGCGTTCCATACATTATAATGATATAACATCGTGCTATCGTAGCTTAACATTACAAAATTTCAACTGTACGTCCTGTAGTTTCAAGTGAGCATCTTAGCTTATTACGTTGCATCGTGTTGTTTTAAGTCAAAAAATTGTATGGTAAGCCTTTCGTTTCAATATAGTGGTGTAGCATCGTGTTATCTTAACTTAACATCATGTACTTTCAACTGTGCATCATGATGTTTTAAATCAACAGATTGCATGATAGACCTATCGTAATATCACAATGATATAACATCGTACTATCTCAGCTCAACATTTATTAATAACAAGTCAGCACCATACATTTTAGCTGTTCATTTTATTTGTTATCATAGCAATCGAAGTGGATGACTGAGCAGTATTTATCTGCAAGCTAACATCATGCAGCGCCAACATTTGTCAATTGATACAACATATATTTCTGGAAGATCTAGTGTTAGACATGTTCGATACCAAAGTGTCGAAAGCCAAAGTTTCGAACATAACAGGTTCGCCTTAAATAAATTTTGCAAGAAGTAATTTCAACTTTATTTTCATTAGAATGACAGAAATTATAAAATTACAATTTTCAATTAAATTTTCCATAAACCATGCAAGTTTCAAAGCCCCATACGGACTGACAATCCATTGAAAAGGGGTTGATCATTATTATAAAAATAAACAAACGATAACAATTTCATTGTCCATGACACTTATTCTAAGATGCATTTACGTATAAAGGTTTTACAGTTCAAAAAAATAAAACAAATGAAAAATAATTTAAAATCTTTTAAATTTCAGGGTTGATGAAAACTTTAATACGCCAAACAAATTCATAAATCGCTTAAACGGAAAACAAACAATAAAAGTACAGGCATCAGCAGTTTACCGATGTTCAAAAATGATCGTGCAACAAATCTGGACTGAGTTCATCGAAAATGTAAGAGTGCCCTGTTATACATACACCCACACCTAGCAAATCCAATCGTAATTACTCGGCCATTCTCGCTACTCTCTGTAGTTACGATTGCATGCAAATCCATGTAAAATATACCAGTATATTAGCTTATTGGAATTAAACCAAAGGGCAGTTTTGGTTTGCGGAATACTCAAGTGAGTGTAAACTACAAAAGACTATTCATTTGGGTAGTTACTTTGTTAGAAGCGCACTTTAGAAAGCTTGTTTATTGATCATAGCGACGGCAAACATGTTTTGCTTTTATTTTGCTCTATTCTATCTTACAGTGTTGCGTTCCCCTTAAAAACTCAAACCATTTTTCATTTCACATGTTCAAAAACAAAAACATTTAGTCAGTACCCGGTACCTCTTGAATTCGATTTAAAAGGGTGCAAAATAAGATTTTACTATTATAGCTTTTTACATATGATGAGAAAGAGATGTAGCAGATACGCCAATATGACATCAACCCTAAAACCATGAAAATCATTTAAGATATCTAGAAGACAATAGACAACTGTCCATAACATATGTCAAGCTCTAAATTGTCCAATTTGTATACATATTTGTACCTATAAACAAACACAAACAGCGAATAGGATCTTGTCACATTGCCTTTCTCTTTAGCTCTTGAAAAAGTTAATGTTATATGAGTTTGTTTATCTGGTATCTTCAAACTTTATCAGAAGTTTAGTCGGTAATTCTTCAAATATATGAATACACGTCGTTACATTATTAGTTATCTTCACGTTGCGCTATAGATATCCAACAGCAGTTTGCCGATGTTTAATTTTCCTAATTAAGGACAAATCAGGGTAGCAAATTAATACTGAGGAAACTCGCATGTACTCCAAACGGAGCGAGACTGGGTGAGTCGACAGGGTAAGCTTCTCCTGATATGCATGCGTCACCTGTCATGCATATGAATCTAAACTCAGTTAAAAGGTCACAATCGGGAATAGGACACAATCGGTAAAATTACAGGAAAGACGTCTAGTCTTGTATCTAAAGATCTAAGTCTGCCAAAATCTGTCGTTAGTTAGTTGAGACACACACATATAGGTTTATCGACCGTAAAACTGATGTAGTGTTGATTTCTGTCGTTCTTCCTTAAAACTCTGTTGTAGCAGTTTTTGTCTAAGGAGCATACACCTGGTAATGAAGACTATATAATGAGAACACGCACTAACGTAACGTATCAACTGAGATATATAAACGCCAAACAATGGAGCAGAAGGTATACACGATATCATTTCAATGACTTATTCGAAATTTGGCGACATTTTTGACCGTATGTATCCCATTGTGCTTGAGATAAAATAATACCGTAAATACAAACAGTCAAGATGACACCCGGTTTTTGGTGGGGTAGCTGTTGCTCAGTCTTTAGCTTTCTATGATGGATTTTGTAGACTGTTGTTTTATCTTTTGTTTTTTTTTGTTTGTTGCCATGGCGTTGTCAGTTTATTTTCTACTTATGGGTTTGTTGTCCTATTAGCATCTTTCACCTCACTTTTTCATACTTTGACATACACCTAGAATTCAACAGTGAACGTCACTTTAGAAGTAAATCTAAAGGAGATGATTTCGATTATCCAATTGCTTTCTTTCAAAGTTTATGAAGCAATATACGAGTAGCGCCTGCATGTCTCTCTCCTATGATAGGATTATTAGTCTAGGCCTTGTGTTTTATATACCAGTAGCGCCTGCATGTATCTCTCCTATTATAGGATTATTAGTCTAGAGCTTGTGTTTTATATCAGTTCATCCTTTATATACGATTGCTGTTTCCATGGATTACGCACCAAGAGATCCTAATGGTAAAATTGGAGTCATCGCTTTGAGAATTTTCCGAAAGCCATCATGATTTGGTCTGTGGTTTCGTAAAATCTTTGTGAGGGTTGTCAGCTGACATGTTCGAATTTCTAAAATACAATCCGGTTTCCCTTCCTTCGTTTATTAATATCACCGACATAAACACAATGACATAATTGGTATTTATCTATCATGAGCAACACGACGAATTCCACTAGTGGGACAGGAACTGCTAACTCTTTCGGAGCACTGAAACACTGCGCTGTTTTTCTGATATTTTATTTTTTAATGTGTGTTGTTTTTGTGATATACATTTTTAAAGGATTTGTTGTTTCTTGGTCATTGGCTTAACTTTATTTTGTAATGAAAAACTGCTGGTATTTTAATCAACGTCTACGTGCGGTCCTGTTATAGGATTGGATTATACGAATCATTTATTTACAAATTATGTAACTTATCGTACTAGTACCTTATTATGAGCAAGGAGATGACTGTAGCTATTGAGACAGAACCGTTTTTGATTGGTAAGCTTCGTTCTGTTCAAACTTTGGTTTCCTATGTGGTGTTTTGTAAACTTTTGTTCATCTTTTCGTGCTTTTGTTATGCCATGTCCCGCTTCAGGTTAAAGTTTTTGACAAGGTAGTGTTTGATGAAGTTGAAGTCCAATCAACTTGAAACTTAGAACACATGTTCCCTATGATATGATCTTTCTAATTCTAATGCCAAATTAGAGTTTTGACCCTAATTTCACGGTATACTGAACATAGAAAATGATAGTGCGAGTGGGGCATCCGTGTACTTACTATTAACACATTCTTGTTTGGTCGTGTTAAATTTTAATTTCCATCCATTTTAGTTCAGGATATGCATTGGCGTCTTTGTATGTTGGGTTTTGGTCGTTTAACCTTTTAGTTTTATTAATGTTCCTGTGTGGTGGTAACATTTTTCTCTTCACTGATGTCTCATGTCTTGCCTTTCCATTAGATAGGATGTCTCATGTCTTGCCTTTCCATTAGATAGGATGTCTCATGTCTTGCCTTTCCATTAACTAGGAGGATTTGTTGGATGTAAAATGCTAGTACAAATTTGTAAAGCATTGTTTTTCTAGGAGGACATTCTTTTCTAAATAAATCATAAATTGGAGTTTTAAATCACGACCACACTGTTTATGCCGTATCGAGACTATTCAGGGACATATATATATATTCACTCGGATTACGACACAGATACAGGCCTGTCAGTGTTTTATATCAAACCCATGGTCCATGACTTTGTTCTTTGGAAAGCAGTCCATAAATATGGGTGCGGCCTTTTTCACAAGCAATTGTTATATAATATGACACGTTTTATGATGATGCGGGTATTTGTAGGTTGTGTATTGCAGGAATAGGTTTCAATATCATATAATTTCACACCAATAGTGAATTATAATAATTAGTATTGGCCACGCTTAGAATTTGCGTGTCACTTGTTTTGGTAATTCAAAGTACATGACATAAGGAATTTAAATATATAAATATATGTCTGTCGTTTTGCATCTGAGTATTTAAGTGTACAAGTTTCTGACACTTTTTTTTGTAAACGGCATATTAGACATACTACAGATTGTTACATGTAAATCCCTAGAAAAGCTGATTATATATTGTGTGTAATATATATATGGGTCCCCGTTTTATTGCGTGAACCCCCTGAGGGTTCACGCATATAAATTAGTTAGAAATATAGTCTATGGAGGAATATTCGGAAGCTAAATTAGTGTTCATTCGGAACAACTATTCATTCTATCTGTATTATATTAGCTTCCTGCAATTAAGAGCGCCTCCATACGGGGTATCTAAGATATTTAAAACATGACAATAAAGAATTTTCACAGATCGCTAATTCACTTATATGATATATGATAATAAACAATCTATAGATCCTTTCAAACATGTATATTTATTGTAAAGCTACATTTTATGCATTGCAAGGGTTTACTGACTTGAGCAAAGTTGACAGATGTACCCTTTGATAAACAAGTGAAAGATAAATGGTCAAGATTTAATTATAACGTCCTATGCATATGGTATCAAACATCTGTGTCTAGATATTCACAGAGAGATATTTTAAAATAGTGCTGTGGCTTCTACATAATGAGTTATAGTGGGCTTTGGGATTTGATTTGTAACAATAAAATCATTATGCATACTTGTCATTTTGACAAATCAGATAAACAAAATCTGTTTCAAATGAAAATAAAACAAGTAAAATATTAAAAGACTATTCGTTAATATACATTTTTTACAACTTTTACTGTTTCCTTTTTACAGTATTCCCTATCAATTAAGTTATCTTGTAAGCTAATTAAATGTTTATTTAATTCATTGATGTCACTATTATTTCTTATATTATTCACACACTGTAAATTAATACTCTTAAATTTATGTGTGTTTTGGATGTGCACTAGTGATTGGTAAATCTTTGTTTTTAATATACGTGACTTAACATTAAGAATTCCATTTTTATGGAATCGATCACATTTGTACACTTCGGTATCTAAATAGAGGGTAGTAAAAAAAAAAGGGGGGGGGGAGGTTTGATCACGGAAACACGTGAAATAACAAATCGCAAAAACGTTGCACGGAAAAAAACACTCTGGAAAAACGAAGCCAAGGAATAAAATCGTAAATATTTAAGAAAAAAGTATTAAACGTTATTACTCAGCCGTTTTTGGAGATCATGCAGTCATTATGAATTGACATGGCGACCCTGCATGTGGTCACTTTTTAGCGTCCTCTAGTTGCATACGATTCATCATAGTAATACAATAGGCTATTAATAAATATCTTAGGACCAGTTAATTTGTTTATAATTTAAAACAATATCTGGGCTGACTTTGAATTAGTCCCGGTTTACTTTTTAATCAAATGCGGGACAAGCACGAGAAAATGAGAGTACCGACACGAAACACGGAAAATAATTAAGGGAAATCACGAAGCACGCACGTCGAACCAAACACGAGAAAACGAGAAATAAAACGTCGAAACACGAAATCACGTGAAATAAAAAGGCTGAAAACGTTGCACGAAAATAACCCTTTTCCACCCTCTAAATAGGTCATACTAGATGTCGACACCTCATATTAGAACTAAAGTAGATGATCAATTTCGTTTGAAGGTTAAAGAAATCTTCAACTTGTTCTAATTTGCCTGTGAAGACCATAAAACCGTCTTCCCTATTGACAGTGTAATTTGATGTTTTCTCTCCATTGGAAAAAGTAAAATCACAAAAATACTGAACTCCGAGGAAAATTCAAAAAGGAAAGTCCCCAATCAAATGGCAAAATCAAAAGTTCAAACACATCAAACGAATGAACAACAACTGTCATATTCCTGACTTGGTACAGGCATTTTCTTAAGTAGAAAATGGTGGATTAAACCTGGTTTTAAAGCTAGCTAAACCTCTCACTTGTATGACAGTCGCACCAAATTCTATTATATTGACAACGATGTGTGAACAAAACAAACAGACACAATAGGTAAAAATGTCACAAATAGGGGTACAACAGCAACACGAACCCCACCAAAAAAAAACTGGGGGTGATCTCAGGTGCTCCGTAAGGGTAAGCAGATCCTGCTCCACAAATGGCACCCGTCGTGTTGCTCATGTTATTACAAAGCCGGTAGGTCACATTCGTGATAAGGGAACGGGATTGTAGTTACGACATAAGGAACATATCCGATATCATCTGTGAAACGGATATTCCATAACGGTCAACCAACCCGTGATGGCGTCCGTAAAATTTACGAAGTGATGATTTCAACTGCACAATTTGGAACTCTTGGTTTAAAAATGAAAAGGTCACAATTGGGAAGATGAAATCATCTCTTTTGTCGTAAAGTATTGTTTTCAACCGACCCTCATAGTCAATTTCTAGATATAAGTCCTAATCAAATGGCAAAATCAAAAGCTCAAACACATCAAACGAATGGATAGCAACTGTCATATATCTGACTTGGTACAGGCCTTTTCTTATGTAGAAAATGGTGGATTGAACCTGGTTTTATAGCTAGCTAAACCTCTCACTTGTATGATAGTCGCATCAAATTCCATTATATTGACAACGATGCGTGAACAAAACAAACAGACACAATAGGTAAAAATGTCAAAAATAGGGGTACAGCAGTCAACATTGTGTTATCATCTTAATCACTATAAAAACAAACAAATGTAACGAAGTAGCACAAAAAGGCATACATCAAATTTAACATCCTCATTTTGCTTATATTATACGATTTTATTTATCTATGTAAATACCACCCATAAAAGATGGAAGGTATTAAGTACTGGCGTAAAATCGCACATTTGAAATTCGCACAGGTAGACATAAAATAATTTTGTCGTTCAAAGTATGAAGGGATACATAAATACAGAGTCACGTAAAATGGATATCACAAAAAACAGACTTAACAGTAAAAGTAATATTAATGAATAAAATAATTTTGTGGTTCAAAGTATGACGGGATACATAAGTACAGAGTCACGTCAAATGTATTTCACAAAAAACAGACTTAACAGTAAAAGTAATATTAATAAATAAAATAATTTTGTCGTTCAAAGTATGACGGGATACATAAGCACAGAGTCACGTCAAATGGATATCTCAAAAAACAGACTTAACAGTTAAAGTTATATTAATGAAGACAAATAAAAGAATACCATAAAACGTTATTAAATAAACAACGTCAGTACGCAAAATCTATACTTCAAGACCATCGTGTATTATTTGTGAAGTTCATACGGAATATTTATCAACAAGTTCTTGGTACCTTCCGATGAACTTTTTTAGAAAAAAGGACGAGACGTTCTTTGACATACTCCTGGTTCATCAACTTCCTGCTCAGACACTGGTGACGTTTTACAAAGTCTGAGTAGGAGCTGCGAGCTCTTGAATACCGAATAAGTTGAGAAATGTATATCCCATATGCAGGTGAAGTTGGTATATTGCTACTAAGGTGGGAGAAATTGATAATTTCAAAATTAAAATCGTCTCGTTTGTCATAGATTCTGGTACTGAGATGACTATGTATGTCAAATTCGAGGTATAAGTCTAAAAATGAGGCGGAGGAAGCAGTGTCTGTTGTTTCTTTCATTTCTAGTTCTGGTTGATATATTAATGGAACCCAATTAGAAAAGTTCGGATTGTTAATGGAAAGAACATCATCAATATATCTGAAAGTGAAATTAAATAACCTGGCTTCTTTGATCTTCTTGTTTTTGACAAGTGTCTGAAGGAACTCCGATTCATATGAAAATAAGAAGAGGTCGGCAAGGAGAGGCGCACAGTTCGTTTCCATAGGAATGCCGACAATTTGTTGAAAAAGTCTACCTCCAAATTCAACAAATATGTTGTCAATAAGAAACTCCAGCATACTGATCACTTGTTCCTCTCTGTAGCATGTTTTACCCTTTTGTTCACTATTAACAAAATATGCCTTATGGTATCCTTAAGTAATAAATTTATAGCGTATGCTACCATTTTTATGATGAAAAGCATTGTGGATTATTTCTTTTAAACGGTTTTTCAATTTCACATGGGGAATGGTGGAATACAAGGTTGAAAAATCAAAAGTTTTGATAGAACTAATTTCAGAAAAAGACCGAGATTTAAAATTATCCAGAAGTTCTTTAGAGTTTTTAAGAATCCACATATGGTTAATACCACTACGCGAGTAAACAGTTTCACAGTATTTCTGAAGACCCTCTTTCAAGGCGGACAGAATTTTAGTCAATCTAATGGACAATTCTTTAGTGGAACATGCAGATGAGCCGGCAATGTACCGTTGTTTGTACGGAATTTTGTGAAGTTTAGGTATCCAATACAAACAAAGTAAGTCCTCCGATTTGTTGTTCAATGCAATGTTCATTGAAGCCATGAAGGACTTATGATTCGCCAAAATCTCATCCTTGTCAAATGATATGTTTTTGTATGTGGGATTACCTGAGTGCTCATTTATTCCTAATTCTTTTACAAGACACTCGTAGTAATACGATTTACATATAAAGACAATATTATTTGAAGCTTTGTCCGCAGGAACAACAACATACTTATCTTGAAGAGATGATAGACATTTCACAGCCTCTTTGTCTCTGAAAACTGACTTTGGTCGATCACTCACACAGTTTTTCAACTTATGAATGCGACGTTTTATCAGAGACCTGATTGTTTTGACCCATTCTGACAAAGTGTCCAGTTGAACTTCTTCTCGTTTAGCCCATGCTCTGGCCTAGTCCTCAATGGAATCCATAATTATTTTGAAGTTGTGGTTCCAATTGATGTGTTGGGGTTTTCTAAATTTAGGACCATGAGAAATCATCTGTCGGAGATTTTCATGTTGAATTATGTTTAGATCCCCAGTAATAACATGGCCAGATGGGCTGTAATTGTAAGGCGAGTGGGAACAGTCACATGTCAGAGGGTTTTTTTAGGTATTGTTCTAAATCAAGATCCTGTAATGCTTGTTTATAGTTAAATATTTTGGGTGCAATGGGTTTGGTGTAACTGTAGGATACAATAGGAACAGACTGATTTTCAAAATAAATAGGAATTTAAGATGTTACCTCCTTGTGATATAGAACGTTGCTGATGATGATTGCATCAATTCCTCTATTGGTAAAGTAAACAGGAAGGAATTTCCTCGTGTAAAAGTTCCGATCTTACTGGTTTAAAAAGACGGAAAAGAGCTACATCACAAATTATACTGACAAGTCTGTATATTGGAGAAAATGTATTTATGCATCCTTTGTCAAGAACTTATCTAAGATTTTAATGAATAGGACAGACAGATGCAGATCTGTGCATGTTGGTGAAAATATATCACCCATGGGCGCTCCTATAATGTGTTTGTATAACAGTCCATTTAACTCAAATTCATTGTTTCTAAAAAATAATTTAACAAATGCAGTTAAATCTATTTTGTTGAGAATCTTTAAAGTATATTCTCCTGTGTGTCAATTAATTCTAATGCATTGATAACAGTTTCTTCTAAATTATCAATGATCATATTTGTGTACCTTGACGTACATCATAGGCAATAAGAATGCATTTCTTTTTGACCTCGTGTGACTCTATTTTATTAATGGAATCTTTTGATTTTGAATGTAAAAGTTATGCCTCTTCAATAATGGTTTTATAATTAGATCAAGTAAGTATCTCTCGCGGGAGAGTGATTGGTCGGTAACGAACATTAATATGTCCTGCTAGCTGACCAGTTCGCAATGCCTCATTACTTATTTCTAGATTAATTTTATGAATTTTTGGAAGAAGGTACATGTGTCCCCCATGTTTTGAATCATTATTATTCTTTAAGAAATTAAACGTCTGGGAATCTATTTTTTTTCCTCATTGCTTTATATTTAACATTTCTCTCAACATGCCAAAATTGTAATGATTTACAATAAAAAGAAAATATTATCTTCCACACACATGACCATGCAAACACTGATATATAATTTCTTATTCAGTTGAATTAATAATTAGAATAAAAAAGTTCTAAGGTTCACGTATTGTTTTTTTTTATAGAGCAACTTGTTTCTACTGATGGGTGAGTAATACTGTATACTATGTAAATTGATTGATTGATAAAGATAAAAAGAAATAAAAATTCCCAGTGTCCATACTATATAAATCGTCTCGCTTCTAGACAAGTTTGAAGAAAATAAAAAGCTTAATTCTATATAGACCACTTCTCTTCCCCATCTCAATCAAAAAAAAAAAAAAAAAAGGAAAACAAATATTTGATCTCGCAACTTGGTTGAAAAAAGAAATCTATATCGACTACCAACAATTTGCCATCAATACAATCAGGGATTATATCTAGTTTTTCATACCTCAACCCTCCCCTTTTTAATCTTAATCAATAGAGTAACAAAGATACATAAAAGGACGTACAACAACAGCAAACAAATACAAAAAATAATAGATCAACTCTGCAATACCGGTCAGAGGTGGATCACCCTGTGCACGTGACCACCCCTAAGGTTGGCAAAAATGTTACACCATGTACAAAAATGGTGCACCATGCATAAAAATGGTGCACCATGTACATTTTAATGTAATATTTTGATTAATTTATCAATTTGTTTGTCACTGGTAATAAAGTTGGCATTACTTACCTGAAGGCGAAATACATGTACCTTCAAAAGTTATGTAATCGGCGATTGTGAATTACTTCTTCAATTCCTTTGATGTGTAGGTGTGAAAATGAAGAGAGGTTTCAATACTGAATGTTTTCAGTAGGTGATTAATATTTTGATTTAACTAAATTTTAAAAGATTTAATTTGTATGGCAACTATTAAGACCATTAATGGTTTTCCACTGTGTTACCGAAACTCGTTTTGCGTTTTGAACATTCTTAATCCTACACCCCCCTTCTATCAACTGTCTCAAAATTCGGGCATTTTACATTTTTTTGTAACGTTTGCTATCTTTCCTTCAGGAAAAGCCCCAAATCAGCCCCTTCTGAAATACCAACGACTCGTAATGGACCTAGCATTGATACGAGCAATAATGGTGATTAAAGTCATGAAACAACCTCGTCATACATATAGGTATAAACAGCATGGGCCTTGTGCAGCAATCAACACGTCAAATAACAAATGAACAAAAAATTAATTGATAAAGATTCATTTTTAACAAGGAACAAACTACAACTTTCCCGTAAAGGAACAGAGAAATTGGCTGATTCAATATGATAGGCTTATGTACTGCCTCCAAAAGAAGGGGCTTATTGTATATATAATGCTCTATTTGTGGTTGACAATTTGGGAATCCTAGCATACAAACCATATGCACATGCTTGTACAAGACTAAACGAACATTTCGGCCGGGATGACGGACCTCTTAAAAAGAGCCACGCTAAATCAAGAGCCAAAGCAGAGCTTTTCCTTGACACTATTGAGAAAAAAGACAGTTGGCATCCACGAATCAATTTTATTACTGTTTAGCCATTACCTTTAATTGTTACTACTAGTATTTATAAAAAAAAAGGTGACCTCCCCATGGCAAATTACTGGATCCGCCGGTTTGATAGTTTAATATAATTATATTTACTTTAATTAACTCTCATATTAACTTACTTACTAACTATATTTAGTAACATGTAAATGCACAAGTACGAGATGTCTATTTTTTTTAATACGGCTGCTAAAATTATCAGTAGTCTACGGCTTCTTTACAAAAACTATGTAAGTTTATTAAATAGTAACCTTTTTGTTTCCTACAATTCTACACAAGCATGTTTTCTATAGTTCTATAGCTTTTTACCGTCTACAAAGATTTCGCGTCAAAAATTGTTTTCTGAATTAAAGAAAAAATCATGATACTGGCTAGAAATTGATGAATTTTGAATAAATAAAGTGAGTAGGACATGATAAATAATAATGACTGCTACATCTACATGGCTAACAAGCCAAATTATTGTTGTTTGTTTTTATCAAAATAATAAATCATTATACTCGCTAGAAATTGATAAACTTAGAAAACAAGATTGAAACTGTTTATCATCTACATGTGTAAGGACAATGATTTATTTATGATTTCATGTCATCATCCAAGATGAAGTCTGTAGAAATATTCCGGAAACAAAAAAACTAACTATTTCGAATGCTTTTATAATACTTTTGCATGAACAAATTTCGGTCTTTGACTATCAGTCAACTTTTTCCCTTTTATACAATAAAAATTAAAATAACAAAAATACTGAACTCCAAGGAAAATTCAAAACGGAAAGTCACTTATCATATGGCAAAATCAAAAGCTTAAACACATCAAACGAATGGAAAACAACTTTTCCGGGTTAAATATTATATAACGTTATAAGATATACATAAAACGGATACCAGGAATCACCACAAATGATGAACAGTGCAACAGACAACATCAACCAACAACACCAGACTCCTCCGAAAACTATCCTGACAAAACAAATAATAGCAAACAAATAATGGTCTTGATAGTCTGGCTTGAAACAAACACAAAATATGGAAGTGTTATACCAGCTTTACATTCGCACAAATCGTTCACTTTGCCTAAACAATAGTCGTAAACTAAAACACTGAATAAAAAACCTTCAAGTGCAGCTTTCACTAATTTGAAAAAGTAAATGCATTACGGCGAATAAGTTGCAGAACAATATCAAAATGTGCTCGTTTCTATGTTTTTTTCCCCATTACAATATTGTGTTAATCGAGCTCTCTTATATAGCTGTATGCTCTCACTAGGGCGACAGTGTTATATAGCTGTATGCTCTCACTAGGGCGACAGTGTTATATAGCTGTATGCTCTCACTAGGGCGACAGTGTTATATAGCTGTATGCTATCACTAGGGCGACAGTGTGGTTAATATACTAACATGGTTGTCACCAGCATAGAATTTAAAGTTTCAGTAGTGCCAGGATTAATTTGGTAATCGCTATAAATTTACATTCAAACTAAAGTACTAAATAAGAAAGCAGGAGACTAGGAACATTTGGAAAACAGTCATCAATTAAAATCCAGAGAATAATTTCGGGACCAGACAACCAAGAAACAAAGAATGAAAGAAAAAAAACCAATACGTGTAAGAGAAACGAAAAATGATAAAACAACGACAATTTGATACATATTGACAAAGATATATTACCTGTAGCATTGGTATTTTAAACTCATACAACAAATGGGAATAATAAGTTTTTTGTTGTCTACATAAGTGATACATGTCTTATTGTCCTGAAATGTCTTTTATTATATATCAAACAGTATAGCATATATATAATAAACTGTACATGTATGTTTAAAATTCTTGATAATGTGTAAATAAAATACTACGAGTCAATATTTTGTTTTCAATACCTGGTCCATTGTCATTTTTAGTGGATTACTAAAATTTTCTGAAGAAAATCGCCTTTATTTCCCGCCCTGTTACTGTTGTGCAAATATCAGCTCAGATTGATTAATTTATCAACAGTCAGCTGCTCTTTTCTGTATCTAAATCCGGTTAACATATCTGAGAGCTCCGAAAAAAATCAAAGATACTAGATAATATACTTGTTAATTGTAGGAAACAAAAAATGACTATCTATTGTGATTTTTGTAAAAAAAATCCGCATACTACTGATAATTTTAGCTGCCGGGATATCATCTCGTATTTTTAGCCTTTATATATTTTTTAAATAGAGGATAAGTAATATAAGTGAATATGGATGTAAGTTCTGGTATATAGAATACTATTAAAGTTGTTTCTCTGATCACGAAATACTTTTTGTTTCCGTTTTTGTACCAAGCCGTATTGATGAAGAATGTGATGTGATCAAATGTTCATTTAGATTAAAGTGGGTTGGTTCCTTCTGTAAAATATTTAGCATGCCTTCGGAATTTTAACACTACCACTCTAGGTTGAAAAAAACTTCCGTACAAAACATACTCATCGCTTTTAACGTATACGTATACTGTTCTTCATTATTTTGAAATAAAAACGATTCTGTAAGGTGTTGTTTATGTGAAACTGGGATGTTATATGGAAAGAAAGTTAATTTTTACCAGATAACTTTCAAACGGCCAATAACCCATGGTGAAAATCAATTGAACAATTATATCAATTATAGAAGATAGAAAAAACAATTATTTAATTATATAGCATTAGAAATATAAATACAAGTACTCAACTTCTTACGCATGAAAAATAAAAGATCTACTATCTATTGTGACTTAGTGTGGACAAATAATAACAAAGTATATCTGCCCACATGTACCGTAGCTATAAAATTGTTTTAATTATGACTTTCCAATAGTATTGGTTATTACTAAAGTGAGATGTGGGGCATATGTCAATGAGATAGAAGCCCAAAAAAAAATAGAAATAGATGAAATAAATATAAAAAAACTTTAATGATTTATAAATGGTCATATTGTAAGATATGAACAGACGAAATAACATGTAGGAAAATATATACCAGTATTAAGATATTAAAAACGACCAGAGTCTAGTTCATTTCAATGATTGACAAAAATTACGACAAAAACTATAATACTGGTAACATACGAATTAAAAAAAATCTTTGTGAGTCGTAATGTCTATCTGTTTTAATTTCAAAAAAAAAAAAGTATATATTATGTATTTATCGTTAGTATTTTGAATATCTCACTGATAGAACTCGAACTGAGCTCGTTCGAAGAATAATTTTAATTCACTTAATTCCAGACAGCAATGATATCACATTTTGCAAATGAAGAAAAATATCAATGAATTACAGTAATAATATTTTTTAGCCAAATGCACTTTATAATATATTAATAATGCAAAATCAATCACACAGAAGTACAAAATGTACTTTCTTTAAATGAAATTAATCTGAGCGTATCTTCTTATACATTTTGAGAACTGTGATCAGTAAGCAATTTTAGAAAATGACCATATCCTGTTTTCACCCTAGCATCTGCGGAAGTTTCGCCTACGTTAAGTTGATGTCAAATTCCATATTTTGATGTGGCAACCCAATATAATTAAACCTTTCAAGCCTTTGTTGGTACGCTGATAACTTTAAATTAACAGCAAAATACATTTCATTGATTTGACTTCGCATAAAATCAATTAAGTTCTCTTATAACAGAGGAATGTCTATTTCCATGCATATTAAAATGACCAAATAAGCTTTCGATTTCATTTAGGACAGAAGCATTTCCAGCATCTCCGATTAATGAATATTCAGTAGGGCGGAGATAAAAACAAAATCGTCACAATCCAAATGAGGGATTGATTGTTAATCTTTTGCGTCAAAGAACTTTCGCTTGGGTTGGACAACTTAGTATAAATAGGTGTTTTCAAATTGTCACTTCCATTTGGAACAAAGTAGAAGCGAAAAGAACATTTCGGACATACAATTTTGTTAGTAACAGGACAACTCTAATATATGGTTTCAGAGGAACAAACTTAACAACTTTATACATTTTTTCTAGCAAACAACGGAACTTACCAAGCTTTTCAAAAAAGACTTAGAATGAAATACAGCTTTACATTATTAGTAGTTTTGTATTCTTATGTTGTAGCAGGTGAGTAAATATATTTTTGTAAACTGATAGCATTTTCTATCATTATTTTGATGAAATTATAATGGATATTTGCATAAAAGTATGTTAATTCATGAAATTCCGATAGTTATATTACTACAAGCATGCTAAATTCACGAAGGCTAAAAAGGTACATTCTTATTTTGATCAAAGTTTTCTTTAAACGTTCTTAAATACAAAGATAACGAATATTGAAAGTGAAATAAAAAATCGACAAAACATGCATGTGCTCACTTGTTAATGAAAATAGTGAAAGAGAAGTATGGTAATTCTAATTGGAAGGTTACTATAAGCTGTATGTATTCGAATTTTCAACTTTTTGAAAACTTTAACTTGAATTATTTTCCTACCATCTACATGTAGTTATTATTATTTTAAAACTTCAGACATTTTTTAGCACTTAAGTTTTAGTGATGTCTTAGAACGTGTTTAGTATATTAAACTAGTAAAGGGAAAGCAGGATAGAAAAGTGTAATAATAAAATAATTTTAAAAAGTTTAAATATAAAGAATTTTCCTTGAATGTGCCGAATTATCATCACCTTCTCTGGTGGACATGCTATTTACGTTCATTTTGTAAAATGTGTAGGTAAGCGGGATTAAAAAGGAACGTAAGAATGGCAAATCTCTGAGCTCACCGATAAACTTCCGATGATTTTTCCGCTATGACAAGTCAACATACGGGCATATTCAAAATTTGATATAACATTAAGGAATTTTCCTTGATCTGTAGAGAGTTATCTGTTTTCGCTATTAAATCATTTTTCAAACGTCGATTTAGTAAGAATACATATGTAACTACTTTAACTATAGATATTAATCGTATCGTGGATTAAGTGTTTCTCTCATTTTTATATTCAGCTTAGAGCAAAATACCAGACACAGATTGTAATAGATTTTCCATTTATCTTCATATTTTGTCATATTAAGCCGTAATATAAATTAAACATGAGCTTCTTTATACTTTACTGTCATAACTTATTCAATGACAATGCATATTATATTTCATTTTCTCTAAGTTTATACATTTTTTGCTTTTTGATAATCTCTAAAAATTTGAATGTTTGATATTTAAGGAAAAGATCTTTTTTTGCTTCTTGATTGTCTATAAAATGGTGTTTTTTAACATAAGTTTCTTTCACAAACATTCTGCGTAAGTCGAAAAAGAATTAAAAGAACGATATACTATACATATACGCAATAGTTAGATTCAACTTATCATTTGAGAGGTTAACTTCATTAAACTTCATAGATTTGGGTCGAGGTAACTTCTTTCTACTGAAGGGTTAAAAATGCGCATCAGAAGGCGTTTTTGAAACTGCAATTTTCACGTTGTTCTTAAATTAATTTGTCAAATCACCTATCCAGTCATGATTCGAGGCTCCTGCCAACAAATTGTTTTAATCCGATTCCAAATGAAAACCTTATCCATAAGGTAATTTTGGACACATATTGCAGTGAGGAAATTATGGGTTTCCCTTGCAACTTATTAAAAATCAACCGAAATTAATGTTTTGTTTTCATCTGGTATTTTATCTTTTCATAGTCAAATGTTTATCAGCTAAATTAAACCAACGGACTCGTATGATTAATACCCGATTTTCTGAATTAAACCCTGAAGACCTGTTAATTTGTAAAATTACAATAGAATAATCAAATTCAGAGTCCTGTGCACCCACATTTTTCTTTCATCGGCGACTTTGTATTTGTTCAAGAGTGCAAACTAAAATTACGTCTTCTCAACTATGATGAAGAGCACAATTTCAACGTTTTGTGTTCCATTAGAAGCATAATCAGAAATTCGTTGTATCATTCAGAATAAAATTAAACAATTGATTGTCTTTGTCTTTCCATCTCCAGGAGGAAATATGTTGCTTTTGTACTTTCAGTTTGTGTGTTTGATCAACAAACATGTTTGCAAAAAGTTATTTTATAATACTTGTTTCCCTTTACTGATATTAAGTATGTGGTTCATCGGAATAACTATTATTATTATCACAAAAATAAGGTTTTAAATTAAAGTTAAGGGGGAAATTAGAGGCAACAATAGTTTACTGATGTTTAAACATCATAAATTCTTTAAGAAGTAATTTGGCATTGGTATATATACGGGGATGTGATTTGTTTGCCAATGAGACACAATCCACCTAAGACCAAAGGGGAGGAGGTAAACAACGACCTTCCCTTGGTGTTTACGCCTCTTTGATCATTTATCTCATCATGCAAATAAATATTCTTTAGATATGCTAACTTTGATCTGTAAATATAACTGATATAGAATGATTCACTTATGAACATCGAACGCACGAAGTGCGACAGAACCAACTCTTACTCTGTGATCAGTGAAAACGTATTTATACATTTACAATCTTCTACATGTCTTGTTTAGCCAAAGATTTGTTATATGAGAACGATTACTGATAGTCTATAAATATTAATGATCTATAATAATCTAAATGTATATGCAAAAGCAAAAGTATGTCTTAAAGTGAAAAGCTTATTCATTGAATGTTCGTAAAGTGACGAGAAGTGTTACATTTTAAATATAACAGTTAAACTCAAGAGAAACATATAAGATTATAAAATTGAAAATCCATTACTTCTCGAGATAAATTATTAGAATATGTCTGTCAAGAGACAAGAAAGCTTTTGCATGCAAAGTTAACGCTAGTCTTGTCAATAATTTTTTCTTCCGTTCTATATTTTGCAACTGCAGCGAATAGCATCGTAAACTGGAGTACATATTAAATAAGATTTTAACCTTTAAAGTAAATACTGTTGATTTAATAATCTGTTCGTGTTGATCGATTTCGTGGGTCGCATCTGATAACTCATATTCAATAATAAAATATTATTTACAAAGTAAATAAAAATACACAATGTCATTATAAAACTGAAGATTTTTATACCATAATCACATTCTTCGATTGATTAAAATTACATCAAATATTTGTCTAAGACAATTAAATAACATCTAAAGAAAATCTGGCCAAAGCTGCAGATGCAAACAAGCCATCGACAAGTTTAAAAGAATGATCACCAATGATCTCATTAAGAGGTAAACCATGAAAAACTACAGAAAAACAGGAGAAAACGTCCGCAAAATTAACAGATAAACCTGCAGAAATTGCATAAGATGTTTTATTCAATATAACAGAATATAATCCAATTAAGTTTGGATTCCGTTATTAAATGATTTCTTCTCTGTTTATGAAACAGTAAATAAGTTCAACAATTTAGAAAGTAAATACAACTATCTGTTTCAATCAAGAGAGATATAAAAGGGATTCGAACAGGAAAATACACGTTTTCATTCTTGCAACTTCTTAATCACAAAATTCCATAGATAAAGTAAAATCTTTGAAGTTAGTTCAGACCATTAAGTCAGTGTTTATTGGAATGATACATTTTATGGTAAAAGTTTAGTTTATAAATTATTCAATTGCATTGTAAAAAGGTGGAAACTTCCTCAAGCAAACTTTAGACGGCTTTGATCATTCTATTCGTATATATACTTTTCGATGGGAATTTGGGGATGGTTGATGTTCAATAACATTTCAAGTATTCGGATCCCAAACTCTTGGTTTCGGGTGTACATGAAAAAGGTTATTCCAGGGACATGTGTCACGCATACTGAAATTCTTATCATTTGCTTGCCACATAATTTTGAAAGAAATGAAGTCAGTTTTTCTCATAATCAAATCTTGTAGATTTATATTTTGGTCTGAATTTATTATGCAATTATAAACAAGGGACTAAATCATATCAAAGGATTTAATAAAAAAAAAAAAAAGGAGGAACACAAGTATTGCTAAAGGAGGCACTTATCCAGTGGTTCCTTTACCAGATATGTAATGTTATACAAAATTGGAAAAAAAAACATTTGAGATGAGTTCTGGTACACAGTAAGCCAGAACTGTATTGGCCATAAGTGTTTAAAAGTATTCTGTATGAACAAATGAACACACAAAACTGGAAGTGTTTTAGGCAACATGTCTTGTTACATATTTTTAGTAAAAATGGCTTTAAGATTTGAATATACAAAGTAGTTGGACGTTTATTGGATGAAGATTGGGAACAACTATGTCTAACACGCTGAATTGTATATGTATATTTTTATGCAAGTCGTAAACTGTAGATAGCTAAGATTACCCAATATAATACCTCCGAACGCGAATAAATAAAACAATGATGCAAGCGTCAACAAAGCAGAACATTAACACAGCAAATTATTTGCAATAAACATCAAGAGTTTACCATTTGGTCCTTCAATAATTGGTAAACGCCAACACAATCATACCAAATTGAACTTTAATTGATGAAAGACTATAATTCCATGTGAGTATCAACAAAACAACGCTTCCAACTCACTCATGTACATTTGATTAAACCGGCTTTTGGTATTCCAGTTAGGTTTATGTTGGGTGTTTGGCTCCCAATGTGTGTGTAGTTTATTGAACAGTCAAACTTAATAAGTTTGTTCATTTTTGGTTTAAAAAAAACCTGAATGCGACAATTATTATTGTTCATTCAATAGTGAACTACGATTTAAGCGAAACGCTTTTTGAGACTGTCATCATTTATATGCCAGGTTTTATTTTTATTAATATATAAAAAGAAGATGTGGTATGATTGCTATTGATACAACTAACCGGTTCATTACGTTTGGTACAGTCGGAATTACTTCGAAACCGATTATGCTCCTCTTCTAGCCAACTTTTTTCTGTATTCGTATCAAGATATACTTCATACATGGGGTTTTCAAGAATTACAAAAAGAAGCTAAAAGACTGTCAAAGATCTGCAATACATAGTCAAAGTTCCTTAAATGATTTAAACAAACTCATTTAGTTATAACAAAAGACAATCACTAACGAGCTTCCCGAAACAGGCAGATGAACTTGTTTTTTTTTTTAACTCAATCTTTTTGCCTAACAATAATGAAATAACAAAAGGTACAAAATGTCTATTTATTTGATTGCTATTTTGTCTTTTCGAGGTTGTTTTTATGGAGGATGTGTTTTGTAGAATATGTTTTAACTATTTTAAAAATCGCTTCTTGTAGTAACAAAAATGCGCACACAAACCCTTCGTTCCTACTTATATTTTACATTATGTTGCAATTAAGACAATTATTAAGAACCATATTAGTCTTTTAAATAAAGTGCACCCTCGTCAGTACTTGATTGAATTCCCCATTAAGGAGTAAAGATTGAAGCAACATCCAGCTTAAAGATTTCCGGTTTTTTTCATTCCAATAGAAAGATGAAAAACCTTTGTCTAGCAGAAGTAAAGAGAATCACGTAATATATACAAAATTCAATAAAAATTTAATCCTTTTCTTTTTTGTGTCTTTTCATTTGAAATATTTTTGATAATAAAAGCGGAAATGACTTGTCATTTTAAATGTTTATCTATCCAACAGTGTTCAAATGAAAAGAATTAAAGCTACTATAGGCCACCGCACGGCTCAACAATGATCAAAACCCATATCGTATAGTCAGTTTTAAAAGGCCCCGTCACGACAAAATGTAAAATCAAAGTTGTTTTCCGTAAGTGGCGGTCTCATTTACTTACACCACAATAGCATTTCTATAGAAACAATGGGATGGTGTTATTTGTTTCTTACTGTGACTCAGGCACACAAGTTTTCTTGTTATTTGGTTGACAATTTTGACGGATTCATTTTATGCAATGTGACATACGATGCTAGTTAATTTCATTATCAACAAATTATTGGACAATTTAGAATATTAATCGTAAATAAACCTTTTATAATTAATTGATATTTTCCCCGTTAGTGACAGAACTTGTTTACAAATCTAAATCGTATTTTTCTAACTTCAGATCAGATAATTTCAACAGGTTTGTGGTATTACCTTAATTATACCGACCATTGCGTTGTCATTATTCTGGAAGTTTGTGGTATTTCTTTATAACGATCATGGCATTCTCAGTTATTCTATATGTTTGTGCTATTACCTTTTAACGACCATGGCATTCTCACTTATTCTGAACTGATAATAGCAAGAGGTATTATAATACATCAGACAGATCACAACACAGTTTACATGAATATCTCTGCGATTGTTTTCAATATTATGATAGCAAAATTTAGAAAAAAATGGATTGGATTTAGGGATTGTGTTCGTGTTGCTCATTCTTTAGGGGTTTATTTTGTAAGTTTTATAACCAGTTGTTTTAAAAATCACAAATCCGTACTACTCTCCTTTGGTATTAACAAACCATAAGAACGATGAAAATTTCCCATCTTTATACTGGATAACTAAACTAAGGACGATATATGGTCAAGTCGTCAAGATGCTCGTCTAAACATTTTCTAAAGTTTTTATCACAATTCTTTTGACAGTAAAAGATACCCGTCAGAAATATTGTTATGAGGTTTATTCTAAAAGAGATGTCAATCGGATAGAATTGAAGATATACTCCAAATTCTTCAATCAGAATTTTTAGAATTTCGTAGTACTATCAAAACCTTTGATTTTTTTCTTCGCTTTACACTACATTGACCCATGCGCAATTGAAAAATCGACTACATTGTCTCATTGAACAGAACTATTTCCTACAAAAATGAGAAACGTAGATATCAATTCCTTGTTTTAGGTCTTGCCAAATCTTACTTTGTGAAGTACCACACTGATTCCCACAGCAAATACACCAAAGATGATACCACTAAAATCATGAATTTTTTGATCGACAACATACTTTTTGACTTAGGGTGACTGATATTTCAGCAAACAATCCATATTCCAATGGGTATTTATTGTGCACCACTACTTGTTGACTTGTTTTTGTACTCAAGCAGAATTCATACTGAACCTCAAGAACAAAAAGAAAAAAGCATCTTGCAAAGTTCTTTAAATTCCCTCAATAAACCACATTTTAATAAGTACTTACATCTCATATATCCCAGTATACTTGAAATTAAGGATACTACCGAAACTAGAAGGTCTGTTTCATATCTTGATATAAACCTTGATATTGACACATTTCTATCTAAAATATATGACAAACGTGATGATTTCACCTTTCGAATTATCAACCTCCGCTTTCTCAGCAGAAACATACCATCTGCTCCATTGTGTGTCGTTTACATATCACAGGTAATACGTTACGCTCGCGCCTACTCAAACTATACGGATTTTATTAATAAGGGTGTGCACCTTACACAAACAATGCTGCCCAGTAACGAGGAATAACTACTGAAATCGACACTACATGATGAGTTTTATGATTACCATCACGAATTGATTGACCGATACGATGTATCGGTGTCTCAACTCACTAGCGACATGTTTTTGCAGTCTTATGTCTTCAGCTACTAGTAAATTCGCCCCTGATCTATTACTTTACCGATTGTGTCCTATTTTCAAATATGACATTTTTACTATGAGTGAATTCCCATGTCAGATGATGCATGTATAGCAGGAATCGCTTACCCTGCCGATGCACCCGCTGTCGGTCCTTTTTGAGTTCATGCGATTCACTCAGTTTTTGTTTTTTACCTTAATGTGTCTCTTCTTCATCGATTGACGAGATTTGAACATAGGTTAACTACTGACGCTTTACTTTATCTTTTCATCGTTACTTTTTTGTCATGATTTTCATTGGTTTCTTTTTGACTTTTTAGTTCTGAATTTTCCCTTTGGAATCTTCCGCCTTTCTGATGTTTTTTGTTTGTATGCAATAAATTGAAGCACAGATTTTTTTGTATACATGTAAAGCATTGTATTATGTTGTTCATATATTTCTTATAACATATGTTTTAAGCTAAAAACTTGTTTCTATAATTGCCCTTTCCTTCCCTTTTTGATTACTTAAGTAAGACGACATGGAAGAAATAGAATCAATCTTTAGATTATATTTCGTTTAATTCAAGCCCATCTACCATATAAAGACATATTATCAGTATGTTATAATGTGTAAAATGTTAAATCAAAATACCAACATCAATAGCTTAAGTTTCACAAATATTGATATTTCAATAGTTCGGACTTCTCAAAGCTCGTCCCACTCTCTGAAGCATCATCGGACTTATTCTCACTTCATTTCATTTCTGAGATACCCTTTTCACATCAAAGACTACATAAAAGCTGTCTATAAGCATGCCTTCAAAGAATAAATTCAATATCCTTATCAGTAATTTAACAGTTCTTTGATATGCTTCACATTTAGAAAATATCTTGATTACCTCGTTATGATTGCTTGAAAATTGTAATTAAGTATTTCAGTACAAAATAATTGCAACTGTATATTGTTTGACGGTCACAAGAATGGATATTAAACTGCAAAACAACAGAACCTACGTTTATTTTATTTCCCTCCAATTTTGTGACAGCGTTTTGGAATTATACATAGTGTTAAATGCTACAAATAAAAAAAACTTAAATACAATAAAAAAATAATTTACAAAAATTCTGTGTGTTCTTATTAATACATGATATTTGTTTAAATGACCACAATAAGGAAATGCAATTTTCAACACATATTGCAAATATGATGCAGCTGAAAAGTTTTACTTGCCTTTCCATATTACTGCTCAGAAATAAGAGGCGAAAAAGTGGCAATCAGAATTCATAAATTAAAGGGAAACTCACAAAACCACGTATATTGAAAGAGTTTAAAGTAAAAATTATATTGTCACAATTTTTTTTGAAAACATAAAAAAGATTAAGAAAAGAACTTTTGATTTCAGATTCAACAAACCAAAAGAAAATCTGCATCGCTACATACAGAAATGTAGTTACATGATCAAAATTTAATATATTTGATAATTCAAGCTTTTATAAGAGACACTCTTCATCATGTAACGTGTTTTTAAAAGAAAACTGCTGAAAGGGTTTAAGCATGTTTCGAAGTTTGACGTAATAAATATTTGAAATAATTGCTCCTGGAACTTTCGATTTATCATTTGCAATGGTTCCGTGATTTTACATGACTCTTCCCACTTATAAATTGTACAACGACCATTTTTCTATTTTTCTCTTATTGGCCGATTACAGTTAAGTGGTTTCTATCAATTAAGAGGCATTTGAAGAAAATTTCACCCACAAAGATTAATGCATAACTTTCATATAATTTCAAAGAGTTCATCGTTTTCCTCACATCGGAAAATGTCCACATTTGTAAAGCCATAATAAAATTATCATAATGACAAATTACGCGTACTTCTAAAAATTAGCTTTTTTATGTTGTCAATAATATTATTATCAAGCTGAGATACTCCTCCACTTTTGCTGTGAATAATTTAAAAGGTCTTATCGAATAAATCTATTCAATACTTAATTGTTCCAATTAAAAGATAGGCATTGTCCGAGAGATAAAAGACTAATTATCATAATATTAATTATGATTTGAGTGATTTTATTATCCTAGATGTTCAAGATAGAAAACTGGAATACGGCGATTTGATCTGTTTACTCATGTTGACGATGATCTTTATTTAGATGACTAGAACATGTCATAATCTAAAGGTCAATCGTTGGCTATAACATGAATTAAACAAGCCAAATTATCATTATTTAAGCGAATATGTACAATCATAAAATGAAAAAAACAAATTTAGTTTTCTCAATTGAATTATTTCATATTTTATGTGTCGGGCCCTTTTATAGCCGACTATATGGTATGTGTTTCTCATTGTTGAAGGCCGTACGGTTGCCTATAATTGCTTACATCCACTTCATTTGAGGTTTGGTGGATATTTGTCTCATTGGCAATCATACCACATATCCTTATTTTTACAAAGAAGATATTTAGCTAGTATTTTTGTATCCTTAATTCAGTAAGTTTTGTGTTAAAAGTGTATGAATATTAAAAAAATCATCTACTCATTAAAATTTCACACGTCAAAAAGTCTGCGACAATTTTAAGTCTATTTCATGTTCCAATAGATTTCCAACAAATGACGAAGAACGTGATTTTCTTTCACTTTATAAGTGTTATTGCAAACAACATCAAATTAATTGGTTTGCAAATTGCTTCATGAAATCAATTTGATAATTTTTAACATCAATTTTTCAGCGATCCAAGCTTCAGCGTTTTGACGCGTAAAGCTGATGATACGTGAATAGCAAGAGCGTGTCTCGGTGTTTTGTACATCCAACATTAATGGATTTATTTTGATGTTTCTGTTATGGTTTCGGTTGGATAATCTGTTGTGTATTGTCGTTTGTAGTCCAAAAAATTATAAAATTGCCTTTCCGTACCATCATTGTCATGAAAATTGTTTGGACGAATATTGTGACTATAATTGTATAAAGTTCGAGATTGCATGTTAGTTACGTAAGCGCGTCACTGTTTTTGTGATGTTTTTCGTTGATGGAATATGTTCGTTGATTTAACATTGTCATAAAGCGGTAGGTTTGACATGCCATGAAACCAGATTTAACCCACCATTTTTTCTTAAAATGTCCTGTACTAAGTCAGGAATATGGCAGTTGTTATCAAATAGTTCGTTTCTATGTGCGTTGGCGTTTGTTTTTGTTGCATTTCGGTGTCCCTGTTTTCCTCGTATAGTTGATGTGTTTCCCTCGGTTTTGGTTTGTAACCCGAATTTGTTTTCTCAATCGATTTATGACTTTTGAATACAAGTATACTACTTTTGCCTTTATTTACCCTGTCGATGCTACCGGTCACGCTTCTTTTGGAGTTCATGCAATTCCCTCAGTTTTTTTTTCTACATCACTCTGTCTCCTTAATTCAATCAGATGTTAATATCGGTAAACTACTGTCGCCTTAATTACCAAACTGCTCCTTAGGGGAGTGAATCAAGTGTCGATTCCGAAACATTCGAAGGTTAAGACATGATCGGATAAAAAATAACGATTCCTTCTCTTATATTACATTGAAACAGTGAACTTTTATGTTGACTATACAAATTAGACCTGAATATAAACTAAAAGACTAATCAAATTAAAAAAATTGTTCAACTTTGAAAAAATTAAAATTTTCCAACATCGGTGTATATCTTGTTTGAAGAATGAAAAAAACATTATATAACAAAAACTGCACAGATTCTATATAAGTGACTGGTATTATGACATTAACACTTTATCTTTTATCAAGTTTTATGTATCGTGTACAAATTCATGAAAAGTGGGACAAATTTCCTGCATCAAAAGTGAAACTTGAATGACTATTTCTTAAATTCACACAACCACTAAACCATATCACTAAATAGTCGAATCCTTAAGTTTCTTAAATTATCATGTTCAGTAACAATTTAAGCAATTAAAACATATATTTTCATTCAGCACGTGTATTATTTCTAAACAAATAGGTATACCTAGCTGTAATAAATATGCAAAAGTGACAATCATGAGATTATCTATTTTGTCCATTATTACGAAAAAAGCTATCTTGGAACATGTACATGTATCATGTAATATATAAAGAACGGACAAAGTCCTTTAGTTCTGTAAGAGAATACATTTCAAAAACAATTTGAATGTATTTTAGGCATATATTTCATTATAAGGGAACAAATCTATTAATTCATTTATCCTTGTCGTTGGTATGCCTCATAAATGATGTTTATCATCATCATCATCATTATTATTAGTAGTATAATTATTATTATTATTATTGTTCTAAAACCAAGATTCTTTAGGCACGTTTATTAATTTTGAAATGTGAACACATCTTAAATCTATACCGATCTTTAAAAGTATTTAGAAATTGAATACTTTAACCGTAGAATGAAACAATAAAAAGAATCAATTTGAGGTCAATGCACAGTTTTAAGTTTTTAAATGATTCTAATGTAAAGACATTGTCGAAAATAGCGCACTTAATCACTTCACACTTCCTTTTACAAAGCCAGTTTCTTATCAAATTCGATGATGCGGTGATTCCCTTGCACTTCGACATTAACTAACTAATCCATTTCCCACCAGTAAGAGCAATAGACACTAACATTGTATCTATTAGCAATAAAATCGCCATTAAGAAAGAAACCACTGAACAAAAACAATGGCTGAACGTACCAATTAAAGCAATAAAATAGCGCCAAGTCTGATATTTTTTCAAAGCACCTGATCCAATGGCAATAAATATCGCAGGATTTTTTTGTGGGTGGACGTTGTCCATTTCCTTAATTATGTCAAAGTTCAGTATTTTATGCAAAAGAATGCATTTAAAAAATATGTTCTTATACTAATGTTTTCATTCTAACTCAGACATTGCACAAACCATGTAGGAACTTGTGGACGGTTTTTTGTTCTTGTTTTGTTTCCTTTTCTTAATTGATTTATTCATTTCTTTTGATTTAATCTTAATATATTTTCACTTTTAAAAAACAGTTTATTCCTGAAAACTTTATTCTGAAACTGTTTATAACTTACTGAATAAATAAGAAAATAATTTCTTTTATAATAAGGTTATTTGAAAAGTATGTGTTAGCCTAACATGACCAATCATGCATGCTTCGGGATTACTATTGCTCATTCTTGACATTGTGGGTTTTCTCCTATTTTTATTGTTCATTAATTGTCTTCTACCTTTTTTTTGCAAATAATTTGTAAATAAATATATTGACGGTGACCAACCTTGTCAGCAGACTTTACCATATTGCTTACCCTTTGTCATACTAAGTGTCTTCATTGAAATGTATAAAGACATTTGAAGGTTTAGTACCACTTGATTTGGTTCTTCTTCTTATTGTGATTCGTTTTCTTTTTCATTTTTCGTCCGATGTATTGCAGTTCTTTAAATAGTGTTCATAAAAGATAAAACTCAGAAGGATCGAGTAAAATGCTATAAAAGATGTGAAACACTGAGGGAATGTCTACAATCATTTGTTAAATACTCACTTGATAGAATCATCCAATTCGAGATGGCAACCATACAACCTTGTTAATGCTTATGACAGTTTATCAGTAACAAAGCAGTGACTTTGCATTGCAAAAGTAACAGTGATTTATCATGGAACTCACGATGGTGGACTCAAAGTCTTCATGAACAAATGATCTCAAGGTGGTGGAAACAGGTTCTTTACCATATGACGGTATCTTGCTACTTCACTAAAAGCTTTTTGGTCAAAAATTGGATTTTGTCATGGAGCCTCTTTGTGTATCTTCTGATAGGTCTACATTTAGGTAAAACATATTGTTATTTTTCAGCGTTGCTCTTTGCCTTCAATTTGCGGGTTTGGAAAAAGCCCTGATGCAGGTAAATTCAGGAAAACGCATTGAATGTACAAAATTTACAAAGTGTTATTTACAGCTACCGCTGCTGCCTGAAGGAATCATCAACTCATTAGCCAGAACTTCGGTACTTAAATGATTCACAACAAACATTTTTTATTTAAAATTCAACGTTGATAAATTAAGAAATTATTAAGAAACTAAGGTTTGAGTTCTCTCAGGCAATGTTGACCTTAGATGAAATTGGCTATACTTTTGGAGTCTTTTTTGGTCATAAAGCTCCTGACGAATTTAGGTATTTATTATCCTCGTCTTTCGGATGTTTCGTTTTGAAAGTTCCTGCTTGAAGGTAAATCCAGAAAAGCGCTTCGGACACACGAAAATTATGAAATGCTATTTTCGTTGTATAATACCTTTAAAACGGTTTTTATTGAAAGAAAGTGCACTTTTCATTGGGAGGTGGTTAAACTAAAGGGACTGGTTTTTGTATTCCTGTAAAATAAAGCTGACTGAATTCTGCTTAATTCGATAAAGCAATATTTGTGAATGGATTTGGGATAAAACCAAAATTGAATAAAAGTAAGACCGGACCCGGACAAGCATGAAATTAATACATTCCTTAATTTTTAATTATTTCAAAATTTTCAAAGAGCAATTTTCAATAGAATAATATCCATTCTTCTTGCCAGGACTGAACAACTGGCGGGCGATACTCCTCAGAAACGTAACAGTCCACCAGCAGAGGTATCGACCCGTTGGTTATGGTAACATTAGCGGTACCAATTAAAGCAATTTATTGCACATGTTGCGCATTTTGACAATCAATGTCTCTCAGTGATGCTAGAGGCAAAAATATTTAAAAGTCAACAACAAAATGACAGAAAATCCAAATCACATATAGAAATCAATGAGCTTCTTTTAGAATTTTTCTTTTTTTCCCCTAAAACCAAATATGTGTCCTTATTTTCGCAATATGTATTTGTATTTGAAAAGAAAACACATCTGTATTTACGTGTTAGGTTATCTTTTGTTAATCAAAGGTATGCATTTGAGTTAATTTTTATCTAGTTTTAATATGAAATGTGACCACGCCCCAATGTCCGTTTTGGTATAGGTTTCCCAAAATGAGGAACAAAACTTGTCTAAACAATAAAACAAAGCTGTATATGACAGGGTAGAAATTAGGCCAATATAAACAATGCTTTAATTTTCTAGTCATGACATAGTCATCCATTAACGCTAGCCTATTGGAGAATACTTGGTACGTTTCCAATCACATCAGTCATAAACATCAAGCTGTGAATTACAGTGCGAAATGCACAGTTAAATTTGAGTATTATGGCATTACTTAATTAAGATTAAGTAAATCGAATTCATTCAACTTCATTTGAAATAATTATACCAGTTAAGCCGACTATTGATATATCTTTAGGAAGATATTTTCGATTTTAAACTATATTTAGTTAAACGTGAAATAAGATATACTTCTGGAATTAGACCAACATATGATTAATGTTACTGTATCGACCTAATAATGTTGCAGGTTTAAATTAGGGTTTAGAAAACCATTCTAGTTGTCAAATAATGGAAGATTTAGAGACTTAATCTACAGACAGAAGATAGTGTTTCAACCTTAATCAACTAAAAATTATTATGAATATTAATACAGTACTCATAAACAAAATTAGTTACTTAGAAAATAGTCGAACCGTTTATTTCCTGTAAGAAATTAGTGTTTGTATTGATATATCCGGTCAGTTATAACTAAAATTCTCATTTGAGAGTATTGTATGTGTTGTTCATGCCTTAACAGTAAAAATAAATTTTCAAATTATCAAAGACATAATGTTAACATTTATGATGTTCAATCAAGATGAGTTTAAGAAAGCAACACATGTTAATGCTTAACTGAAAATGTTTTTCGTAGCATGACTTGTTGACCGTTTAGTAATATCTGTGTCACACGTACATGACGACTGAAATGATCTGTTTTATAATTCGAACTTTTTTGTTCGGGCGCAGTATTAAGTATAAATTAGACGAAACGCGCGTTTGACGTACAGAATAATAAGCCTGGTATCTTACATCTCAGTTGAGTTAGTTCCATCTTCGCTAGCCAAGGGTTACGATCTACTTCCCTCCTCTCCACCCTTGGCAGATTAAGCCAACATTTGTGATAGCAATGTTGCGCCATCTATCGGTAGATTAAAGTCACGCCCATTCCTAATACATTATTCTTGACCAATGGTAGCACTTGAACTCTTCAATTCGGAAGTAAAAACACGGTAGCGTCTAGATTCTACACACTTGGTAAAGCAGGAAACGAAAATATACGTTGACATTAATGCATTTGTACAAGAAACATAAACAGGAACTTCTATTAGTTGATTAAAAACATTCAAATTGTCACAAAATATAGTCGTATGTTTAGGGATGTAAAGACTTGTTGCACAATAAGCACGTGGCAATTGTTTACATACACTTTCTACATTTACACGTGATCATGTTATAGGCGCTTTTTGGTGGGATGCAGTGAGTTTCGTCTGCAACCAATGAAAATCATTACCTTGTGTCTCCGAAATTCTATCTCAATCCGCCAAGGTGGAGAGGAGGGAAGTGGCTCGTAACCCTTGGCTAGCGAAGATGAGTTAGTTCAGTTTACGATAATTTGTCCAGGTCATGAAACGGTTTGACTTTTGTTGTCGGGTAATATGGTCTGGTATAGATCGTTTACGACATCTTTTTTTATCTGTACCTATCTTTTCTTTGATTTGGTACTGTATAATCTGATGAGAAAAATGGTAAAAACAACTAAACTAATGTATTTGTCCAGGTCTTTGCTTCGCCGATAACTAAAATAGGAAGGTCATAATACTCAAAATATCTAAAATATTAATGCTCATATAATCTGAGGTTTCGCCATTATTTTGTACAATCATTTCAGTGATCCAAATGTTGCAACATAAATTGAAAATATGTTCAATATGTTCAACGAATAGTTAATCAAAATTTTCTCTTTGAGATATTCAACATTTTAGGAGGCATAATTATATTTAATGCTGATCTTAACAAAAAATAAAATACTTATAATAAGATTTTGAAATCTCCGATTGAAAACTTTTAAATCAAGTCTACATTTGATTTTGGAAATTATTAGAATATAACATCCGGTCAAGCAGTCACTAGTTGTTTTTTTTTTTTTTTAACCCGAACACATTATGTATTAAAATACAGTATTTGTATTTCATTTATTTGAATCTTCGATTGAAGTCCATACATATACTTGCTTTTTACTTTCTAATCAGTATTCTAAAAAGTGGATACGACCTCAAGTGCTCTCTCTTACTTCGAAAATCAACAGACTTAATTCGTTATTACATATATATAAGGTACATACTGAGCAAATTAAAACCTATAAAGAGAATATCATAGACCTCAATTGATATGTTGTTATTATTTATACTGATAGTTTCTACATCATTTAATATAATATCAATTTTTACACTTCAAACTGTGAGTTAACATTTCTAATTTATATTTACCAGAATTACCACTACTGGTGATAAAACCTGACTTTCATTCAGCCTAACAATCAATTTTAGATCCATTATAATGCCAGACCATTATCTAATGTATACAATCAAAGTGTTATAATCTGTCAGGGCCTGCTGAAACAGTCATATTTACCTGCCATCAGATTATTTACTATGCTTGAGTAACATTGCGTAATTTTTATTATTTTAAACGTTTTATTGATAATCTGATCAGATTTAAAGCAAGGTGTATGTCCCACCTTTCCCAATTAATTTCCAATTTTTATACATTTTACCAGTAAATGCTAACGGTCCATGGGACACTCTATCAGATAAAATTAAATCGTAATTGATCGTGAAGAGTCCAATCGAATATTCTTTATTAATGAAGAGTGTGACAAGATAAAGACTACATAGGAACTGCTTTAATTTCTCATTTTGTATTTCCGATTCATTCCATTTGCTCTTATAGTATCATTAGTGTTAAAAGGTCTTTTCCAAATTGAACAACACCCTTTACAATAGATTACTCGAATACTTAAAGAGGTTTTAGAGGTTCTTTGTGAAAGTGATAACCCTTTTACAATGTTACAAATTTGTAAATAACGCTTGTTAGAACATATCATACTATAAAAATATAATCGACAAAATGTCTATTATCACACTGTTTAGATGTCAATATTTAGAATTCTATATACTGAGGAGTTAAATAAATGAGTGAAACGCGTGACACTAAATAGAAGTGATAGCCGCATTCCCTAGCACGTTTTCAAAGGAAGCATTATGACCGGTTGTTCTTATTCGGAAGCACGTTCATAGTTAAATGTCTGCTGCAACACGAAGCCATTTGTTTCGTAATCAATCAATGTAATTCCTTTACTCGCTCTTAAATGCTTTTTTGTATGTCTAAATAATTCTCGAGTAATTTAAATTCATTTTTAAATTGAAAAATTTATCATTCAAATTCAAGCTTTTAAAACGAACAAATATATTAATTTCAATTTAATATTTGAAGTCTCCCTGTTGTATAAGCAACACGAAAGACTAGGAATGTATGCATTGTATACAGATATATAGTGCAACTCTGTTAAATCTAAACAATCAGATCTAATTGTGTCCAATCTGATAGCAAAATTTCTTTAAAAGAGAGGTTACCAAAAGGGATATTCAAACTCATAAGTCTAAAACGAAATGACAATTCCATGACAAAAATCAAAAACAAAAATACCGACCAAAAAGACAAACAGCAGTACTAGTATATAAGAGGGGCGTAAAGGGGGGGGGGGGGGGGGGTATCTGCACGGAAGAACGCGAAATAAAATTGCCATTTCACGATGAACGAACAATTAAAAATTTCTTGCACGTTGATCTTTTTACCGATTTCACGAAACACGGTGAATAACGAACCGTTTTCACGGCTGCACGTGAAATAAAAATGGCAAAACACGTTGCACGAAATTAACCCTTTACCACCCTCATATAAAACACAATGCAGCATAGAAAGAAAACTAAAGACTGAACAACACGAACCCCACCAAAAACTAGGGGTGATCGCACGTGCTCTAAAAGGGTAAGCAGATCCTGCTCGACACGTGACACCCATAGTGTTGCTCGTATTATTATAAACCCGGTGATCTATCTAAATCGGTGGGTCACATTCGAGGAAAAGTGGAAAAAGTTGGGGAGCATATCTGTCGTCATCTGTGAAACAGATATTCCATAACGGTCAACCAACTCGTGATGGCGTTCGTTTAATTTTCGAAGGGTTGGTTAATTTAACTGTTATTGGCAATGCATATCCAGTAAAGAAACGTTTTTCAAAGCAATATTGAGTTGTAAAATATACAAAGAAAGAAAAAAAGAAATTTTATTTTGTGATACTAATCAAACTATAAATAAAGACAAAAAAGGGAATAATAACAAGATGCATATTGATGATCTTAGTTCTAAACAAATTATTTCCTTTAACGAGCATTCATGTTAAAATAATTTAATTTGTGATCTTTTAGAAAGTTATAAAGTGCTATTAATTTAACAAATGTTTTGTTTTTCATTTCTAATTATACAAATTTGGTGCAAACATTTGATCAATTATGATATTTGATATGTTTCCAACCGGAACTATTTTATTACTTTCCTTTTATGAAAATTATGCGATTTTTCATGGTGCGTGTTCATGGCATTAAAAAAAAGCCGCTGTGCAAGATTAAAATCTAATCTCATTCTAAGCAAGACAAGATATTGCAGTGAATGAATCTGGTTTTTCTTTCTTTCTGTACTTTTGAAAGTAGATAAAATAAAGGTTTACTGCTAACGTAATTGCATCCAAATAGTTAAAAATCAAATAAAAACTTTTTTGTTAATTCAAAGGACAATATGTGCTCTCTACCATGTCTACTGATAGACAAATGTTTATACCATATGTTTAGCATTAAATCTCCAATTGCATGCACTTATAGTGAAACAAATATAATAAAATTAATCATCTAATTCCAATATTAATATTAGGTTTGTTTAAGCATATTATATCAACAAGAATAGGAAAAGGAATATATGAAAATATTACAACGTTCACATTAGAGACGTTCTCTCCCAATACTATAATATAAACAAACAACCACACCGATGGTTTCGATAAATCGTGCTCGCCTCGAGATCGGGAGGGGTGATGGTTTATCTCCTGTCGTGTCAAACCAATGACTTTAAGTTGATATCAACTGCTACTCGGCCAAGTATGCGACATTTGGAGGGAAAGCAAAGACTTGTCGACTCGATGTCAGAATGATGTGTCCGGGTAGGTGACATGACTTCCTGTGGACCGTTACCTTAATTGTGAACTAGCACGTTCGGCGTCATATTGCATATTCTTGTCCTGATACATGTAATATTTACCACTGGAAGTTTAACCCCACCCATCATCATCATCATCATCATCAGCATAAACCTAAACACAAAAACATTTAAAAAAACAAAATTATGATAAGAATGTATATACTACAATAAAGCAAAAACAAATTTCAAAGAAAAAAAGTTCAATATAATATGAAATAAGACATATATATATATGAAGAAACAAATACAATAACTAACAAGTTGTCGATTTGGGACAGGCACATTATCATTAATATAGATTTCTGAGTACTAAATCCTGTTAAATGTTACGTTCAGTTCCTCCTTTCATTTTCAGACATTTCTACAATGTTAAATTCAGTACTTGCTCATGCACTTTGCTCGTGATCAATCATGTATGTTCAGTTTATTTCCAGAATGTTCAGTAGCTCATAGTTGTCTGTATTTGACAATTATACGTGCATGAATAGGTCTGGATATAATATAAATGAAACGTCTGACTAACACAAAATGAAACACAAGGAAATATTTTAAAATCGCTTGAAGTTTGAAAATTTAGTGTTAACAGATATTTTTATTTACATAGTTCAAAAATCACAGTTGCTTCTTAATGATCGTTTCAATTTAAAATCCAATTGTATGGTTGCATAATAGAGAAGTTAAATAGCTTGTCAGGATAAACCCTAATGGAGACATTCCAAATCGAAATATAAGCCCTATGTTTTTTTGGCGGGTTTTCAATTTTTTTTCTTATTAGGCATACATATATTTCGGACGCTTTTAAAAAAAAATGTTCATTTTCATCATGTAGACACTCCATAAATACCAGATTCGATACGTTTTCAGTGCGAACGCATGATTTAGTTTCGTGATTTGAAATAAAGATTCATTCTGTAAGAATTGAAAAAGCTGATTTATCATCATGTGTTATGTGAAATACGGTTTAAAAAACATCAACAATTTGATATTTTGTCTCGTGTTTACTACATGTATTGTATGCCTACTTGTATACAGTGCAGTTTTGTTATTTCCAATTCAGTTTTGCAAGAAATTGAAATACTTCTTAATCAAGAAGCTATAAACTAATGCCTAACAAATTCGGCGCCTTTAATTATTATGTTTATGTGTATAAAACTAGAAGTGATTGGTGTTTTAGACATTTACGATCTTTCTTCTGAATGATTAATTAGCTTAGCAAGTAAGGCGGTCTTTTTGAAGCATTCGTAAACTATTTACTTGATAACAATCAGAATTATTTTCGATTAACGAATGAATTTATGAGTTTGATAAGGTTTTCGATATGGCAAAACGACTTTTCCCGATTTTATCGTGTCATGTTCTCTCTTAATAATAACAAAACGATTTTTTATTACTTTTCATACAAATCAATAAACCTGCCATATGCATTTATTGACATTGTTCGGGAAATGGTGCACTAATTTTGTACGTATCTATGAATGCAATTAATTTCAATTGTTTTATAAATCAAATGTTTTATCAATATAATAAAATTTTCCATATAAAAAGTGTCATTGAAAATCAAGACAGCAAAAATAACTTTAATGCAGGCGTTTCTTTTCGGTGTATCTGATCTAGTCAAATGTCGCTCAGTTTCTAAATCACATACAGTATAAGTAAGGATATAGTGATTTCTATTGGTTTTAAAAAATATCATGATCAGTAACTAAAAACCGATAGAATTACTGACAGTCTCTGTTCAGGAAAAGTCGTAAAAACAAACTTATGTTGGGAAATACAGTAGCCGAAATTAGATATGTTGCATGTAAAAAACACGTGGTGTCTTTATCGCTATGTTACATTTACTCTCAATAACTGCAATCATTCTGTATTCTTTTAGTTGTATCTGTGTTTATGTTGTCTGTTATAGCGATATTTTTATTTAAATGTTTCCCTGAACTAATTTAACTGTGTGATATTCAACTTGTCTAACTTCGGGTTGATTTAAAGCTTGATATATGGCATAGGCACTCTATTGTTGAAGACCATTTTCTGTATTCTGTATAACTATATTTTCAGTTTTTGTGTTGATGAGAACCAAATCTCCTTTCATCCACTGTTTGGTCATTATTTCAACAAGAAGTAAAAGCAATTTTCATATTTTTTTTATTCTAATTTAAAAATGTTGACATAAAAAGAACAAAGCTATATATCAATATAAATTCACAAAAAATCAATTAAGTTACGGTGATTTTTCAGTAATGAACTGAAACATTTTGTCCAAATAAGTATATTTTCAATACAATTGTTCTGACTTTGTTGAGAACTAAATGATTAACCTGCAATTTTTCCTCATTTTTATAAATGTCTAATATCATGTACGTGCAAATACATGATATTCCTAGATTACAACGTGTGACTTTCAAAGATATAACTTTTCCTACAATACGCTAGGTTAACTGGACACAAACCATAAAAGAAGACGTATTCTGTAACTGTCATGACCAAAATAGCGATAAACATAATTAAATAAGTCTTCATAATGTCTGAGGCATACAGTATTGTCTTCTGTCGTGTTATAGATTTGCAGTTTTGATATCTGTTCATAACAATTACCCCCTAACAAAGCAGCATGGCCTGAATCAGACAATAATATCATATAAAAACTACATTATTGGGAGATCAGACAGAGATTTTTGCTTCACTTTGATCAATGTATTATCATTTAACGTGTAAAGACAACCAGACTGAAAAATTAAGTTATGTTTTTTTTTCTTTCATTCCCCTTAATGCACTAATTCTTTCCAATACAAGATTGAAGCACTCGTTTAAGTTAAATTATAGGTGTCGTCTGAACTATAAGATAATGAATTTCTGATGAGAATTGTTTATAAAAAGCGATTGCGATCACTTTGGACACAGAACTTACGTCTTTTATCTTAACTAATACATTTCAATGATATGATCTTCTCTCGGTCCATTATATAGCATCCTTCAAATTGGTATTGCCATCTTGGTCTATTTCTGAAAAATGCATGAAGTATTTGACACTGGACGTTAAGCAACCAATAATCAAGAAATATCGGTTCATCAAAAGTTTTGGAAGTATTTATTTTCTTGTCACTATTCTTGTTTATACTGCGTTGGAGCTTTGTGTACGCAGATCATTGTGACACTTAAGATCTATTATCAGTGTTTTTACAACTTCTAGCTATCTCTCTAATGCAACTTGTTCATACAAACGGAACATACGCACAAACTAGCCACACTCTTGCTAAGTTTAGAGAAATTATGAAATATATTCTTACCTCGAAAGGGAAGTAATTTCGATAAAGTTATTTAACTAAATTTATAACGTTACTGTAATGCAAAAAGGGAGTTGAATTTAGTTTTATTTGCACATTCCCTAACAATAACTGATTTTTATTAAGCATGATACTTTTGAGGCATGAACTGAATGAATAATTAAACAAGAACTATTTATACCTTGGTCCGCCTGTTCATGCAAATGGATTTCAAATCAAATAATTTACTCTTTAAACTCAAGGTTTAATTACTTTCAATGTACTTTTAGACAGCTAGGAGGAATATCGAAGCTTTGAAATTTGTATTTTGTTAGTATAAAATTACCGTAGTACTCAGTGGTGTCCTCATTCAGATATCATAGCCGTCACACGTATGACTATTTGTTGTATGGTTTATAGTTAGGGTAATGATCTTACTGTTTGAGTTATTAGAATATAACGGAAACTGTCGGCGTCATTATTGACATTTCTCATGGCTATCAATTCATTACAAAAACCAAACAGCAATAAAAAATCAGTTTGTGACCACAGTCGTAATCTTATTTAATCCATAGCGGTTATAAAGTGTTTAACTTGCATTGTTTTCCATCCAATTTATTCGTACTTTTTTTAATCAAATAAAGTATATAACGACTACAGCTTGTCCTCGCCTGTTGCTAGATATCGCTAGAAAACTAATCCGTTCTTGAATAATTAAATTAAATACGATGTGAATTAAAACTCTATTTGGTAACTTAATTCGTTATTACTTGACGATTTACGAGACTGTTCATTTCAAAAGTATAATTTTTTGACCGAATGTAAAACAAAATATGTAATTAATTTTATTGGATTAACAAACCACTAATATCAGATTTATATAATATTCTATCATCCCTTAAATGACACATAGGTTCATAGCAATGTGATCAAGGATAGACAAAAGTTAGATTATTGTTTGTCAGTAATGGGACCGAAAATCTTTCTTTTTTTATTGATTTGCTTTTATTAATTACACATATGATAGCCTTTTTGTCAGCTGGGTCTGTATATTCAATTACTTAAATCAGATTGAAAGACATCAAGGGTCGGTAGCCTTGAAAATATCTATCATATCTATCATCTATCGTGAGTTAAACGTCAACCAGACAGGAACACAACGGACAAAAGACATAATGTAGAAAAGTGTTTATACACTATATCAAGCTCTTAATCGTCTAGAGTTTAAAAAAAATTGTGAATAAATCTAATAGAGACTCTAAAAAATCTGATATTAATACCTAATTTCCTTAATGACAAAAGAGCCTAAGAAATAACTAAAGACAAACACTGACGAGATTTTTGTCATGTCCCAAAAGAACAAGTTGCGTTATTAAGTTATTTTTTTCCATCTCCACTGATAACATTGGTCACAAAAAAGAATGTAATATAAAACATTAGTACCTGAAACAACGGTATAATAGATAACACGAGTACGAGCTCAACAATTATAAACAATACCATATCACAGAATACTCGCAGTTACTGAATGCAAGCTTATATCGCCCCATAACGCAATATCACTGGTTGTACTTAGGAGTGGATTTCATACATCAGCGCCAAAAAAAACAAAAACAAAAACAAAAAACAGAAAGTCAAGATCTTTTGCAACACCTACAGTAAATCTGTACAAAATCTCTATGAAAAAAAACCAACAAACAAACAAACTAAACAATTACTGTATTTTATCTTGTTCGAACTATTACAGATCAGCGAATTATTATTAATCCCATGTATTTACAAAGTTTTCATCTCCTCATGCAGTAAGTAGATTAAGTCATCATGGCAAGCTTTAAAGGTGAAAAAAAGATCGGTCGTTGTATCCTCATTTGTGTTTTTTCTTGGTGTCACTGAAAGTTCAATAAAACATTTGAATACGTTTATGCGAAGAACATTAATTAATTAAGATTGGAATTCCTTTGATTTTTTTTCCATCTAAAATACTGCTTAAAGAATCAAATAGCACAATATTAACAACCCAGTTAAAGCTTTTGGACATAAAGTAGCATTTCCGGAAGCAATTAAACTAATTTAATTCTTGTTTCCTTGTTCTTCAGGTTCTTCAAAAGTAACAGAGTCCAGTCACGACGATGGTCAACTTAACAGAGTCAGACGAGGTGGGTTAAGTATGTTGCGATTGGGTAGAGGATTACAAATGTTAAGATTAGGAAAACGTGCCATGCCTATGCTTCGACTTGGACGAGGTGCAGAATCATATACACCAGAAGAAATTCGTGTGATTATTAACACATTAATAGGGGAAGAGAGAGGTGACAGGCAGGTGCCTTTACCAAGATATGGAAAGGACGTTGAAGTACAAATGCTTTTACAGCGACTTTTAGGAGATCCACAATTTCAAGAACGCCGATCAATGAGTTTGTATGACGCAGGTGATGATTCACCTCGTCTGATTAACCCAGGACCTCGTCCAGGAAAATACCGTTACCGTCGTTCTATTCCAGACGTTCCACCTCAAACTGTTTATGATGAAGAGAAATTTGAAGATATTAAAGAAAAAATTGCAGATATTAAGGACGAAGTCAAAGACAGTGAAGAAAGGACTGTTCCACTTCCACGATTTGGTAGATACCTCACAGAAGATGACTATGTTAATGATCTTGACGAAGAAAAACGCGCAATGCCCATGTTAAGATTAGGAAGAGCTATGGCTATGCTTAGATTAGGTAAACGAGCAATGCATATGCTTAGACTAGGCAAACGACCAATGAATATGCTTAGATTAGGCCGATCCGATGGATCACTGGACGATGAGGAAGAGAAACGAGCAATGCCCATGCTGAGACTAGGAAAACGACCATTTAAGATGTTAAGATTAGGTAAAAGATATGACAATACTGCTGATGATGCTGAAATAAAAAGAAATTTACGAATGATGCGATTAGGACGAGGTGATAAACGTGCCATGCCAATGCTTAGACTAGGCAGAAGTCAGCAATAAATATCATTATTCAATTTCATTGGTTTAAATCGTATTCATAACGAATTTAATGCAAATTATTGAAATATTGGTGATGCTAAGATAAAGAAGTTATTCTGGGAGCCATTCACGGGACAAGTCAACCGCTACGACTATGTAAAATATTTCAATAAATATTCATCTGATAACAAAATTATAAATGAAGGATGTTATTTTTGTACAAAATGCTCATGTGTATATGTCATTTCTGTGATCTATTTAATAAATCAGATAGGAGTTTATTAAAGTTTCTGTAGTAGTTACAATATTGAGTACATATATACAATACTTAAGGATTCCAAAATAGTCTTGATATTTTGGGTAATAGATAAACCAATACGCTAGCATTTTACATCTAAAAGTGTTCTTCATAACTAACATCAATCACTGTAACTCATATGATGGTAGAACCGAAAGGCGCTGAACTGTGACATAGATTATCTAAATGCTTAAATTTTCTTCAAACTTTGGTAATTACCTATAAGCGACTTCTTGTATTGACATCTTCTTTGCACATTCGAATCAATTTTCTCAACTCCAATTTGAAATATATTTATAAGGTTCCTTTGGTCCTTTTATACTCTTTGGTCTTGATTTCATCAAATCACTTTCATGGTATACACTTATGCGCATACCGCATTCACAAATTGTTACCAATAAACTTGTTTCTGTTTGTTCAACCAACCAAACTACACCTAACCATTTGAATAAATACATTTGTTTGCAGTAAAGTAATTCGCCTAAAGAGGCGTGCAGTGCCCATTGTATCCGTCTAAAGAATCCTATAAAGTCCATTTACATCTGTCTGTCCATTTTTAAAGTTGACTTATTTATATTGAATTTTGGAAGGCAAAAAGGGTGAGGCAAGCACCTTTTAGGAAAATTTTTCATTGAAAACAAATCATAGGTTGTTATGTTCCTGTTAAATCATCGTGAAAAAATGAAGACAAATAAACAAGTTTTGGTATTTTAAGGTTTTATTTTCGGATGCGTTATGCCTTGTTGCATATGCTATTTTGTTCATAAAAACACATGGCGCTTCGATTCTAAAAGACTTGAAATAGGTAATTTTAAATAATTTTAGGTTGCATATCAATTTCGTGAAAAGCATTTGTTTCCCATTCGTTTGATGTATTTCATCTTTTGATTTTGCCATTTGATAAGGGACTTTCTGTTTTAAATTTTCCTTGGAGTTCGGTCTTTTTGTTATTTTACTTTTTGATATGCTTAAGTATTATCTTTTATATATTTATCCAATTATATGTGACCGTAAGATTTTCTGTTGGAAGAAAGACCTTGTCCAGGATAAATCACTATCAAGTTGTCAAGTAACCGACTTACTACATGCCAATTCGTAAAAGAGAGGCGAAAGATACAAAAGGGACATTCAAACTCATACGTCGAAAATAAACTGACAACGCCATAGCAAAAAAGAAAACGACCAAGAGACAAACAACTGTACACAAAACATATCATAGAAAAATAAAGACTGGATGAGCAACACTTAGATTGCATTTTGACAAACAGACAAACAACTGAGTGAGTCACTAGTGGTTCCTATTGTAACGGACCAATTGATATCCCACCGAATTATATACACAAACTATCCCCTCAGCTAGAAAATGCCTTTTTGATATCAGGAATATATTTGTATATACCATTACATTATCAACGTCGAAACATTTATGACGTGTATACATATATTTTAGTGAAATTGTTAAATCTCAGGACAATATAAGGACTTTTAAAAATAACTAGCAGTTTTAATAATTTTGTGAAATCTCTGAAATTGTAAAGTATTTTATGAAATCTCTCAAATTATTAGTAGGAATTTTGTAAACATGTACCAAAAAAAAAAAATTTTTCTAATATAGTGAAACATTTAAACTAAAAAATGTCAACGACATTTCCAATTAAAACTGTTTGACAGTGATCATGAGTAAAAGAAGATGTGTTAACAAATTACAGTACTTAGTTTTGCGTGATCAACTTGCATGATTTCGACTGCTGACTAGTGGCCCTGCCTTGCATAAAGATCACATCTAAATTTAAAAAAAAATATTCTTTTCAGAACATCAACTTATTAGAATTTAAATAAATCACGACTAAAACCAAATGTGGGATTATTTAACTGATTGACAAAATAATATGATTTGTTTATCGTTTAATGCTAGTCATAGTTTTAACGAGAACAGATTTACAATAAATGTATAAGGTAGGTTTCAAAAGAGGCTTGACCTGGTTGAAGGGTGAGTAATTTAGACTCACATTGAAAACAATTGTTGTTAAACGTGGACAGAACTTATACCATGTAACAGGCCATCTACATATTATTCAAAGGTTCTATAACGTTCCGAAAACGTGGCACTCTTCCTACACTAGGTATCAGATTTCTCGCCCACATGAATATCGAACGTAACTGCGTATTTGTCCATCTCGCATATCGAAACAGACGCCTTTCTTTATCTTAAGCTTTACTGCCGGCGTTCCACCACTGCCGAAAGGGAGAATTCAATTTCTCTAGGAGTCTTTATCCCAATCATTTGGAAAAAGATAAAAATTATATAAACCAATCTGCCCTCGGGTATTAAACATTAGCTTAACGAAATGTTTTATCAGAACTTCTATGTTATTTTTTAAAGTGCAAAGGCTTCTGAAGAAACTTTTGCCTTCTTATTTTCGCCTCCTTGACTTGAACATTTTTACCTATACATTGACCTTTTGAAATTCGTGTTTTCTTTCTATGATCTGAGGAGCTGTACATGTCTACAAAATATCTATTATTTACAATATATAATATATAAACAAACTCACACAATAGGTAAAATGTCACAAATAGGGGTACAACAGCAACACGAACCCCACCGAAAACTGGGGGTGATCTCGATTGAGAGAAAACAAATCCGGGTTACAAACTAAAACCGAGGGAAACACTATAAGAGGAAAACAAAACATTCTCTTTAACTGACATCATCACGATGTTTAATTTGTTATTGACAACATATTTGTAACGTTTAGAGGACGTGTTTTTCAACAAACAGTCGTCATTCCTATGTTCCTCTTCTTTCTGACTTGTTCCTTTATTGTTATGAGGCAGAAGCTTATCAAGAAAAATTAAAAGAGCTGGCATTGGACCTTTAACTTCACATTCCACTACATGATTGACGACCTTTCACTTTTTCGCTGAATAATTCAAGTTAAGTGACTATGTTAATAGCATCTATCCCTTTGAACTTGATATAAAGAATACCACAGATACAGGTAAATCTGCTTTATATCTTGACTTGCATCTTAAAATGTACATATCAGCCAGTCGATACGACTTTCGAGGGCCTGTGTTTCCTACAATGATTTCCTTGATAGAACGTAACAGCTTACAAGAAAGCTATTTCTAAATGATGAAGTTGAAGTCATCCCTTCGAAAGTTTCTCAGACGTCTTCAGAATTTAGTTGTCCGATATAGAGTATCGGTTTCAAAAATGTTTGACATGTCGTAGCCACAACCCCATCCTGTTTTCACCAAATGCGACTTAGCGTTGAATTTCTACTTGCAATGATTAACACGACATGTGCCACCAGTAGAGTCCAGTCTTAGAAAGTTGTTTAGTGGCTTGTGTTGCTTTTGCTTTGTTTTTCAGTGTTGTATTTTTGTGCTTTTTTATTTTTCTGTGTTGTTTTACCGGTTATTCTCCTTTGCCATGGAAACAATGCAATCATTCCAAATTTTTGCTTTCGATCAATTTTTAGGATAAGATATTTTACAAGACCAATAGTTGTGTAAGTCGTTAATGTCTTAGGATTAGACACGAGACATTTATATTACCAATTCGCAATTATAAAATCACTTAAACAGGAGTAACACGGTGGTTGTCACAAATGGAGCATAAACTACCAACACTTCCAGAGCACATGAGCTCACGACCGGATTTTGGAAGAATACGCGTTCCTCAATCTTAAGTTTTAAGTGTAGTGTTTTGTTGTGCTTTTTTGTGGTGTTTTGTGGACAGTTGTTTGTGTTTTTGTCGTTCTTCTGTTGTGCTATGATGTCTGTTTTTATTCGATTTATGGCCTTCGATTGCCCAATGGTGTATTGTTGCTCTTTTTAACGAAATGTAATGAAGTAACCATTTTAAAAAGTAAATATCATGTATGCCATTATTAACTTGTCACTAATTAATCATCTTAATAAAAATTCGGTCATTTTCCGTAAACCCAAATTGCTTTGTTGTAACAAATAAAATATATACAACCCATTACCCTAATAAAAAAAAGAACTGACATAGGATTTGATGTACAGCAATTTTTAGACATTTTTTTTCAAATGCCTATGACGAAAAGGCAGGTATATTGGTTTTTCTTTTTATCTCTATTTAACACTGACTCTGTACATACAATGGCCCAGCAGCATTGCCAATATGAAATACAGCCGACAGAATACATACTTTTATTTGTTAATTACCCACGGATCCAAGTTAATTACGATCATTGCCACCACATTCATTTTATTCCTTCAATCGTTTATACATTGAAGCTGCAAAGCATGATAAGTCAATATTGCGCACAAACTTGTTGATGCAAACCACTTCAATGTAACGACGTTGTAAGAAAGGGAATTATGTACACTTGTTTAGTAATGTCATTGCACGGGGCTGTCTTCTGTTTTGTTTCTTTTCTTCTCTGTTTGTGTTTGTTTTTTTTTTTATTTGTTTGCTCTTGTTTTGTTTTGGCTTTCATGTTTTAAACTGGCAATTACGAAGCTGTATAGAATTCTAAATGCAGCGATATAAGAGTTTGAGAAGGCATGACTACTACAGCAGCAGATTTCGTACTTTGGGCTTGTTTTCAGTAACAGCTGAGTATTCTTTGATATAGTATTATTGATATTTTGTATGTGTAGTGTTTTTGTCCCCTGTATTTTATAGAGGTAAATACAGTTTTTCCGAACTACCTTTTTCGATTGATTCTCTGTACCTTTTGTTACTCAACTAATTAACGACTAGTCCAACCGCGCTACTTATGTTTGTTCAAACTATAGATATATACGACATTTCAGAGCTATTATTTCCTATCATGATTCCTTGATAGAGGGTTGATGCTTATAAGGAAATTAAACCAAGAGCTGAAGTTGAAATCATCCCTTCGAAAATTTTACGAATGCCATCACCAGTTGGTTGACCATTATGGAATATCTGTTTCACATATCACGACTTATACGTTGCAATTGTCGTCACAAGAATCCCGTCCTCTTTTCCTTGTATTTTACTTACATGAGCAGCACGACGGATACCTCCTGTGGATCAGGATCTGCTAACTCTTTCTTGGCACCTGAGATCACCACCAGGTGGTGATGGGGTTTGTGTTGCTCAGTCTTTAGATTTCAATGTTGTGTTTTGATCGTTTTTCATTTTTGACGTAGCATTTGTCAGTTTGTTTTCGCCTTATGAGTTAGAAAATTCCTTTGGTATCTTTCGCCTATCTTTTAACGGTTGTTGTACATTTTCCCTAAAGAAATTTGGCGTTGAGGACAAATTTGGTAGTCTAGATTCTGTGCAATTTTTAGCTTTACATGTATAAATACTGAACTATATTTTTCTGCTATTACATTGACGCATACCTACATGTTTCATGTTTCACAGAATATTGACACAGATGGACGACTCCCCAGTATCTATGAGAAACGTGACGACTTTAGCTTTCCAACTTTAACTTCCTATTTGTAAGTAGTAAGTTCCCTTTACACAACCATATTGCGTTTACATATATCAATTGATACGGTACGCGATTGTATGTTGACATTATATGGAATTCATTGACAGGGTGTGGCTATGACGCAAAAACTAATCGCGCAGGGTTATTTGGAACCATCGTTGAATGCCACAAGAATTCGTCATGACTTTGATGGCCCCAACGTGATGAAATCGACACTACATAAGTCTGACGGTGACCATCACAAATTGAATGACCGATACGATGTAACAAAAAAGACATGTTTTTGATGTTTAAGATCGTTATATCTCAGAAAAGTCTTTTGATATGTAAATTAACCGGTTGCTTTCTCTTCCCTATTTTGACATTCAATTGAATGTAGATTCGCATGGCGGGTGATACATATACATCAAGAGACATACACGGTATTTGTATATTTCTATATATCAGATTTGTATATTCTAAATGAATTGACGAGACCTGAACATCAGTCAACTGTTGTTGTCTATAATTTATATGGATAATTAATGTAAAAAAAATAAAACATGTAAATATGTGTTTCGTTTTTCTTTATCTTTTTATATCGTTTATGTATTCTAACATAACAGGTTTTTATTTTGTTATCGGTTAGGTAAATAATCAAAAGCTGGTTTCTTAGTGTCGTGTCAAATTGTCAATATTTTAGGGAGGACACAATTGTTTTTCATCCAAAAACTATAGTGAAATAAAATGAGTTATATCAATTAATTGTTAATCTAGAATACTAAAGGAACCAGTTTGCCGATTTTTTAGGTAGACGTGTGGCTCAAACTGAAAGCTTGTAGGGATTTTCTCCTTGTAGGCATTCGCTTTCAAAGCGTTTATTTGCAAATGCATGGTGTGTGCACTTGAAAACATTATTTCTGTAATTTTATGATGTCGCAAATGTGCATTATATCTTCATTCACTTTGGGATAACTCCATATGGAGAATGTAATTGGCGGTTTATTTCCCATCGTATAACATTGTCGTTTAATAACAACATATTTACATTAACTCTAACAAATACTGTCATAACATATATCACATTTTCACTGCAAAATACAGAAATAATTCAAACATTGAGACTACTAAGGTGCACATCGACATACTGTTAGACACCTTGACAGGGAATAATGTATGAATAAGACAAGCTATTCATATGGTCTACATTCCAATTTCGACAAATACAGTTATACATTAGAAAAGTTAGCTCAAAGTAAATACAACCTAATTGTAAGAAAATAAAACAATGCACCATTATGAATACACTTGCGCAGATAGATATGTAGGCTACGCAAAAGGATGACATAATTACAAAAAAAATATTAAACAGTTCAACTGACCACTCTTACCATCGATTTATAACTATTTCCCGCTAATACATGTCTATGTCTGTCCTCTTGTATTTGGTACATGTTTAAGCAGGGGGAAGTTGATATAGAGTGTAATAGTTTTGTCTTTCTAGACTAACTTGGTGGCTATACAACATTTACCTGAATCAGCTCTTTCAAGAAAAAAGTAATTTGAATCTTAAAGTTAATGAAACATGAACTTATATTAATTATTATTTGCTTTTCAAGTAATATATCAATCACACATATTAATGTGATACCTTTGTAACATTCAGTATACCCTAGGCTGCACAACATTTGATACAACATCAATGATATTGTATATCGTATCTCGAAGGACAAATCAAGCCTTACAAATATATCTATAATAAAAACTTACAAAACACCATACCATTTTGTAAAAATTTCATTCAACCTGTTTTATTAACATCATCATTGATATTCTGATTCTTATATTTACATAAGCTCTCTCTCTCTCTCTCTCTCTCTCTCTCTCTCTCTCTCTCTCTCGTGTCTTTTTATAATATTTCTTAGCTCAACAACATACTATTTAAGTCTCTTTGACAGCATATTTATCTAAGTTTTTTTCACCGGAATTCTTTTAATCATAATTGCCAGGAAACCATTGTAAGCGGAAAACGGTATCCAACAAAAATCCATATTGAATTGTATCTCAATTTTCCTCGCAGGAGATGCACATTATATTAAAAAATATCATTTTACTATACTTATTTGACAAAAATAAAGATATCGAACTGCGACAGTTGTCCTTTTATTTCTTCTCACAATAACAATTGCTAAATGGAGGTTTCCTACTTTCCTTTGACGATAAATATTTATGTTTCTATATGTTATGGTAAATAATAAGTAGAAGATACTTATAAACTGTATTTGATGAAAAATCAAAGGACAAAACATACAGAAAACAAAAGAACATGGAAGGAAAACGACTCAGATTAAATGATACGAAAGCTTCAATTATATGCTTTCCTTGCATCTCATCTAGTGTATTTTATTCACTTTGGCTTACTTTCCTTTTTTCTAAAATTATTTTGTATTCATTAATCTTACTATTTAACAATTGACAAAGCATGCTCCAAGAAATTTATTTTTATTCATAATTTTAAATATAGTTATTTTGGGGAAGGCATATTAAAATAAGCAATATTTGTTTATACTGTATTATCTCATATTGAACGATTTTATTCATTGAATGGTCTGTTATTTAAACCAAATGGTTGGGTATAACTAACTTCCTTAAAAAATTGGCAGTGAAATAAGATGTTCTTGAGAGGTAAGCATAAAAGTATTAACAAAAATACCGAACTCCAAGGTAAATCAATAAACCATAAAACTTGACAAGATCAAACGCTCAACCAACGGAACGAATGGAAAATATTTGCTTGGTACAGGCATGTGGAGCAGGATCTGCTTACCCTTCCGGAGCACCTGAGATCACCCCCAGTTTTTGATGGGGTTCGTGTTGCTTAGTCTTTAGTTTTCTATGTTGTGTCATCTGTACTATTATTTGTCTGTTTGTCTTTTTATTTTTGGCCATGGCGTTGTCAGTTTGTTTTCGATCTATGAGATTGACTGTCCCTCTGGTATCTTTCGTCCCTCTTTTCTGAAGAAAATGTTGGGTTCAACATCGTTCTTCGAATGCAACACTCAAGACAGACAGTCTTAGGTCAAATTTGTCAGAGAGAGTTACAAACGTATGTACATTTCAGTAAAACATGCACTTTAAAAGCTGATAAGTATACAAAAGCTGTTAATGTAGTGTATAATCCACAGTGAAACTGTTAATGCTATGGCACCAAACACATTATAAATCTTTATTTTTCTACTGTGTACACACTATTGCGCATGCAATATTAAACTTCGCGTTAAAATGGACTGGTATTCATTCGCAGGTTTTTTTTCAACATTTAACAGTCATTAAATATTTGTCAGCTAACCCGATATTAAAGTAGTATTCTAGCGATGTCAGTTAAAAATCAAATCGTCTTAACTGATAACAAAAAAAAAGAAATATAAATGTGAAAGCTATGCTTTTAGTTTTACATTCAGATATTTTGCTGAGTTGTAACTTTTACATTCTCATGTGTTTATGACGTTCCATTTTCACATATCTTGATTATGCTCTCTCTGACATTTAGATATTGTGACGATGGTGTCCCTTACATTTAGATATTTTTATGATGTTCTCTCTAATATTCAGAAATGTTGATGATGTTCTCTCTAATATTAAGATATTGTGTCGATCTTCTCTCTTTAATTCAGATCTTTTGATGTTCTCTTGTACGTTAAGATATTTTGATGATGTTCTTTCTAACGTTAAGATATTCTGACGATATTCCCTCTTGGATTTGGATATTGTTACGATAATAGAAAAGAAAGGATATGGGGTATCCATTCATGACACTAAATTAGTACATGTACATCAAAGAACACAACAAACAAAGGAACATCTGTTTTATTGCTGTTTTCATCTTAAAGTCACAGCGAGACCTTCAACACGGAGCAAAAGAATCTTACCTCACTGCAAGTTTAAGACGGCCCCTAGCACCGGTTGGAGCGGTATGCTTAGCTAGCTGACGATCTGAATTGGAGAACAAAGCCATGGAGTAATATCAATAAAAATTAATATGACAAAAGAATCCAAAATGTACTATCATAAAAGAGGGACGAAAGATACCAGAGGGACAGTCAAACTCACAGATCGAAAACCAACTGACAACGCCATGGCCAAAAATAAAGAGACAAACAGACAAATAATAGTACAGATGACACAACATAGAAAACTAAAGACTAAGCAACACAAACCCCAGCAGAAACTGGGGGTGATCTCAGGTGCTCCGGGAGGGTAAGCAGATCCTGCTCCACATATGGCACCCGTCGTGTTGCTTATGTTAGTACACATCCGGTAAATAGTCTAATTCGGTAGGTCACATTCGTGAAAAAGGAAGGGTATTGTAGTTACGACATAAGGAACATATCCGATATCATCTGTTAAACGGTTAATCCATAACGGTCAACCAACTCGTGATGGCGTCCGTAAAATTTAGGAAGGGATGATTTCAACTTCACCATTTGGAACTATTGGTTTAATAGCTTCCTTGTGAGCAGCCATCCTCTATCAAGGAAAGCATGATGGGAAAAACAAGCCCTGGAATATCGTATCAATTGGGAGATATATACTCCGTATGCAGGCGCTGCTGGAATGTTGCTACATAGAAATGGAAAATTCACAATTGGGAAGCTGAAATCATCTCTTTTGTCGTAAAGTTTTGTTTTCAACCGACCCTCATTGTCAATTTCTAGATGTAAGTCAAGATATGAGGCAGACTTAACTGTATCTGTAGTATCCTTTATCTCTAGTTCGATGGGATAGATTCGTTCAACATAGTCACCAAATTTTGTATTATTTAGTGAGAGAACATCATCTATATAGCGGAACGTAAAGTTAAAGGATATTGCCAACTTCTTATCTTTCTTCCTAAGAGGTTCCTGTATGAAGTCAGTCTCATAATAATAAAGAAACAAGTCGGCAAGAAGAGGGGCACAATTGATTCCCATTGGAATTTCGACAGTCTGTTGAAAAACACGTCCTCCAAACGTAACAAATATGTTGTAAATCAAGAAATCAAGCATCTTGATAATGTCAGTTTCAGAGAATTTTTTGATTGAATCAGAGTGTATAATTTAGCCCTACAATCACATTAAAGCGTGCAAAAAATGTTTTTACTTGCATTCGAATATTGTGACGATTTTCTCACTTGCATTCATTCAGATATTTTGATGATATATTGATCTTGATATTGATAACAATCCATACTTCTGCCACTGGATCCATTCATATATCCATTCGGTTTGGGGATTAAAAATACAACGTTGACGATGTCCGTTTTAGACACTTACTTAAAATTTGGTCCAATACTTTCAAACATCATTTTATTTTATTTTCTGTTTTTTATGTACCACGCCAACGACGAAATAGGTCTAGTTTATAAATAGTACATAGATGAGAGGTGATAGAGCAAATTTTAACCCCGAATAAACATTGTCAACCGAGGCAAAGCAGAGGTTGAAAATGTTTTTTTTAGGGGTACCAATCCAGTAATTGGATCAACATAGTCTCTAAAAGGAAGCATGTGAGGACATCTTTCTACAGGATATATTTAACATTAACATTCACTCATTCTTTCGTATGTAATCGTTTCCTCGTACCTTTCGTCGATTTAGCACAAACAAATGACTAGATTTTTTTTTAAACTAACATTTAAAGACAGCAAATAAATGATAATGTGCATACACACATGAATATCTAAACGTCAATAAATATTCTGTTACCATATTTTCAACCATACCATATATGTGCAATGGCTAATAAACTCATCATAGATGTCATGCTTAAATTTTGTACCGTACAAAAAGCTCATCAGAGACGCTTGAACAAAAAATATTAAAAAAGCCTAATAATGTACGACGTTGGAGAGCATAGAGGACCCAAAATTCCGTAAGGTTTTGCTTGACAATTACAGCTTTGGTAATCTATTCAGAAATATTATAGTCGAAAAATATTTAAAAATTAGAGATAACCATTGATATGCATACTAGCAAAATATGGAGACATGTATAACTAATGACATTGGTTAATGACAGCGTTACTGCATACTTGGATTGTATGAATAATAGAACATGTGTGGTATACGTCAAAAAGACAAAAAATCAACAACAACAAACAACCAACAGACATCAAAAGGTCATTATTCAACAAATAGCTTGTTGTTTGTTTCTTGTCTAGATAGATTAGCCTTATCATTTGAGATAAGATTGCGTTTTGTTTTTGCATATCATAGGTATAGATTTTTGATAGCAAAGTACATGGAGATTTTGAATCACAATAATGTAATAGGTACGTAATTGGGCAATCTCACGGATTTTTATGAAATTTTTGCAAGCAATTTAAGAATATGGAACTGCATTTGAATATCGAAAAAATATAAAAGTAACTTTTATACTTTCGGAATTACAGCAAATTGAATATTCTGTAAAAAGAAGTACAAATGTACAGTATGCACGTAAATATCGAAAAAGATATTGATTTTCTTTACTTTAAATTGCCTTGTCTCAAAAACGTGTCCGACAAATTTCTGTAAAATTGATATGTTATTGCCATTAACATTTCTGTTTTATTGATATAAATGTTTTAGGAGGTCACCGAATTCGTTTTTCTTGTATAAATTATGCAAGTGTCTCTATGATATCTAAAAACGTCGAAAAATAAGATCTCTAGCCACGACGTCACGATTATTTTTGCCTTTTTGGCGTTTTTTCCACGCTATACAAAAGATTCAATTATTCATACCCAAAAAACGAATTCGGTGACCCCTGTAAATTGTATATCAATAAAACGGAAATGTCAGTAGCAATACCATATTATTTTTAAAGAAAATTCGTAGGACAAGATTTCGGGAAATATTAATTTTAAGTAAAAATTGCTGAACATTTTAACGATATTTACATGTATTCTATACATTCTCACTACTATTTTCCGGATATTTTATTTGCTATATCTCAGAATATATAAAAGTTAAATATATAATTTTTGGATTAGTATTGCCAAATTTCATTAAATTCCGCGAGATTGTCCATTTACTCACTTATTACCTTAAATTAGATAACAGTCCCTCGGTAATGATTATCGTCCCTTTTATTTGGTTATGTTTTAGACATGCCTAAATCAAGTCATTCTCCTGGGGTTTTTGTCTAACAAGGGAACAGGTACCAATGTGTACGTTGTATTACGTAATATGAAAATATTCTTTGAAAATGTTGTTTAAGCATATTCCTACAGTATTTTGTTAATTTCTTTGAAGTTTTTTTAATGGATAAATACATGAAATGTATACTAAATGTATATCTAAACTCATTTAAAGTTGTATTGATGGAACACCTCGATAAGCTTCAAATTGCCGTACATACACAGATATAAAAGCTATCCGGTTGTAATTGTTTCCCGTTATTACGCCTGGAAAATCGTACTATTGCAAAATAATTTCTGAAGAACAGGAAATCACCATAACGCTTGACAGAACTTCAAAGCAAACCTTATATAAAAAAAAAATAATACTTTTCTAAGACTTTAAAAGGTGAAGTGTCAGGTAATGTGTGTATAGCGACAATGCAACCTTGAACGACTATTATATTGTTCTTTTTTTTTTTACATTTGTACATATTTGATAATAGAGGCGAGAGATAACAAAGGGACATTCAAACTCAAAAGTCGAAAATAAATTGAAAACGTCATGGCAAAAAAATAAGAAAAAGACAAATGACAAACAACAGTAAACAAAACACAACATAGAATACTAAAGATTGAGCAATACGAACCCCACCTGTTCCTAGCTTTGCACTCGATTGGTTTCAAGTATCTTACCAAATCACTTGTTTAAGTGTCTTACGTTATCTATAGAAAGAATTGTACAATGCAAAGAATGCTAACTGGTTAGTACTGTTGCAAATCATATAGAATGTATGTATAGTAAATATAATTAGATAAATATGGACATCATGGTAGTGGCCGCCACAATACGCTGAAGTTTATATCTCTAGTTTTGGCTACTTGTGATGTGCATGGCTTAGTGGAAGCGTATCATATGTGAAAAACCACATTGATCCCAACAACAAATAGATCAAAGATGATATTGACGTTTTGGCCTCCATAGTATCACCAGATCAGTAGAAGCACTTGTTTAGATTGCCTTATTAGTATTTGGCCCTCACAGAAACTTTTCAAATACAAAAAGCATCGTGCTAAGTTTTTCAATATCACTTTAAGATATATTTATGATGTCCTACCACTCAATAAACCACATGTCTATGGAATATATGACGAACATGATGATTTCTACTTTACATTTTTCTACTTCCCATTTCTCAGCAGTAACATACCCTCTGTCCTATCGTATGATGTTTACATATCTTAATTAAGTAGCCTTCCACACATCAATCATACAATTTATGAGAAAGTAAAACTCACAAAAAAAAAGCTACCCTCTTTTAATTCTTATGTTTTACTTACTATATACGTTACGTAATAGAAAATAGTCCTTCCCATACTGCCTGATCATGAATGAAAACTGACTTGATATGTTCAATGGAATGTACTGCAGATTGTGCATTTATTTCTCTTTTTAGACTTTTCATAGGGCATTATATATACTTTATATATCCATTGACCGTGGGTTAAAGTAGAAGTTATGTGTACAATGTAGCTTTAAATTAAACATGCCATTATGAACAAAATGAAAAAAAAATGGTTAGCTTTCTACCAGTGAATGACCTATTGCATGATTTTTAGGTATATTGGTGCTTAATAAGTTACTCCCGTGCATGTACTGACTTCATTAACAGAGGTGTGCTCCTTTCCCCAAAACTCATCCATCAGAGTAAAGTGGAAGACCGACTGAAATCGACACCAAATAAGATTATTAGTCACCATCACAAATTAATTGACCGACATGATGTGTCTATGTGTCTCAATTTACTAGAGTTTTCGAGGTCTTATATCTTTTGATACAAAAAAAAAGTCGTCAGATTTGAAATTTCACCAATTGCTCTTTTCCTAACATGTTGATTGGATGCAGATTCGAAAGCAGGTAGTGAGTGTATTGCTGGAGACGTTTACCCTATGTACGCACTTAGTCTCACTCACTTTGGCATGCATGTGGTTTGATCCTTCATTGAACATTAAGAGCCCAGGCCATATTAACAGACTGTTCACTCAGCTATATATCTTGAAAACCGGTTGGAGTCAATGATCAGTAGTTGTCATTGGTTCTATTAACTATATTGATTCAGTTTTAAAAAATGCATGATAACAAGATCGGTACCAATTTTACTGCACTGGATGACCAAAAGTAAAGCAAAACCCGGACAAACAAATTATGTCTGCTCTCAGTCTATTATACAATCCAAACCGTTCTACTTACTTGCCTTCCTTGTCTTCCTTAACAAATTCACAAAATTGTATGGTCTTCTTTTTTCGCTTTCTTCAATATCATACTGATAATTACGAAAACAATAGTTTTCCAGGGTATCTATTTGCTGGGAGGCTTCTATCAAATTTAATCTATTTTTTAAATATATAAGCAAGTGTTATATACAAAAATATCTTATTCAAGCAAGAATTGAAGGAAAATTCCATATCAAAGCTATGTTAATCAATCACAGAAACATCAAATATTTTTTTTGATTCGTTATCTCGTTGTGAAACGTCAAAGAACTCGATGATACTTATGCTTACGTCGTCATAAATTACTTATTATTAACATCTTTCTTGCGTGTACACACAGATACATTTCATAATGACAAACTTGACAAGGAGATTTCTGTCACTCCACACTAAAAACTTGTACAATGGCGTCTAAATAGCAATAAAACATGTCGATCATTCTCTTCCATATTCATGAGTTAGTAATGATTAAATTTGAGTCACATCTGCATCAATAAATTGTCGATTGTAACTACCAAAATATCTCAATTGCTTAAGAGTGCAACATACCTAATAATATGCTTTAGTGCAAATATTTCTAAAGAATATAATAAAGTGTTTTGGAGGTTACGAAATTTTACCAGATACTGGAAGCTATATAAAGCGGCAAAACATAATGCCAAGTTAAAGAAAAGCAACGTGTTTTTTTTTTTTAACAGACAGTCAACATTCGTATAGGAACGACTTATGATCATCTTCTCACAGACTAATTTGAAAAATTAACAAAATCCAGCGTACAGTTATTTTAAGTTGAAATTAAAGAACGTAGAACGTTTTTTTTTCTTTTATTCTTTTATAAAAAATGTTTGGTCTTTGGAACAACTAGGAATAACATTTTGTGGAAGAACGGGTAATGTGTTGATTGAAAAATCAAGTTTGGAAGTTACGAATTTAAAATGCTTCAACTTAAAGTTTGTAAGTACAAAGTGACAAATAAGTAGCTAACACTAGAGTAAGTTTGAATGGCCGCATGTCTTCAAGACTTATCACCTGAATTATGTAAAATGTACTACTTTTCATATTGTCTTTTATTAGAGACAATAATACTGACGATAAGAACAAACCTATGTGTTGATGGGGTAGAAAATCCTTAGTATTTCAAAAAATTCAAAGTTGTATAAGCAGTAAATTGCTCAGTCTTTAGTTTTCTATGTTGTGTTTTGTGTACTATTGTTTGTCTGTTTGTCTGTTGGTCTTTTTCTGTTTTAGTCATGGGGTTATCAGTTTATTTTCGACTTATGACTTTGAATGTCCCTCTGGAATCTTTTGCCTCTCTCTTATAAATAAACATTAATCATAATTCATGTAAATACAGAAAGCTTGGTGTACTGGGCTGCTAATACCCTCAGGAAGGAAACTTTCACCAGCTGTTGAATCAACGCAGTGGTTGTAAAAAAAACTCATCAAATATACCAGGCTATAATTGTGAACGCCAGACACGCATTTTGTCTAATAAAGACTCATCAAACATAAATTTATAAATATGACACTATCAATGGTAATTCATGTCAACACAGAAGTGCTGACTACTGGCGAGACAAAACCACTTCGTAAATGGTGATTACTTGAACTTATGATTAACAATTTTGATGGTAGGATTAATTATTGTTATAAAAATTATTTACTGTCTGGAATCAAATAATAACATAACTAGGAAATAAGATTAATTTCTTGAAGTTTATATCAACGTAGAATTTAATCCTTCGGTAAGGGATTTCTAAAATAAAAGCCTAATTTGTTTGACGAATTATGAATGATTTCAAAGCATTTTTTTTAGGTTGAAATTAATTTAAGAGTTTACCGACATTTTGTCTAGTCAACAAGGTGTGATAATTTGGACAAATGAACAAATTGAAAGTTTTAATTTTACTAAATACATATGACTCGTAAAGCGTAAAAGAGAAACAGACATATATGTGAAAAAAATAATGAGAAAAACGTTTTTTTTTCTTGACATGTCTAAACTATTCATGAGTTGTCGGAGTATGTAATGACTGATACATTTTCAATTAAAATTTTAATCTGTAAACTTCCGATAAATTACATTATTATAAATGAATTTCAACTAAGTTTGACAAACAAATTCCATGATCAAATGACCGCAGATAATAAAGATAAAATCACTTCTTTTGAAACATCTCTGCAGATGAGAAAATTTATTTTCGAGCACAAAATGTCAAACGAAAATTGAAAATATTTATGCAAATAACATTCTAAAAAAATGAGGTGAGTTTTATGTGAGCTCTATAAGCGAAATATATTGTTGGACTTTATCCTGTTTGTAGATTCTTGAGCACTTGTTTATTAATTTTTTAAGATACTAAACAAACTTTTTTAAGACGTTTTGATTATTAGCTGTGATTTCTAAATGCATCGAATACAGGGTTGAACACAGATGCTATGGAAGGATCAGCAGTTCCTGATCTCTTAGAGATACGCGTCAAGTTCCATCTGTTCAAATACGTTGACACATCATATCAGGTGATATGGCAACGTATATATAGCGTATTGGTAAATAATTTAATTTTGGATGTAACGCGTCTTCTGATTGGCTGACGTTGTTTTGTTTATCAGCTCATAGACATAATTTTGTCATGTGACCGTGACGTCATCAACGTTTTTGCATGGTTTACTACGGTTTAAAATGGAATTTAGAATTAAATTATAAGAAATGACTGTAATATATTTTCTGTCTATTCGAAATAACATAAAAAATGTGGTGCACACTTTGAAATAACCCTCTACGCGGGTTATTTAGTGTGCACCACATTTTTTCTGTTATTTCTTCATAGACAGAAAAAAATATTACAGTCATTCCTTAAATGTTTCTTGTGTAACGAAATTCCAATATTTATAAACCACCAATACAGGTTATTTTTGACCAAATGTGAAGGTTTGAAATGAAAGCAAGGTTTTTCAGAACGGATGGAATATTACCAGTAGAATCAAAACTGACAATGAAAACTAAACTAGCACAAAATATAACACTGTAAAATAATACAAAAACAACACTAATCATTTTCATAAAAGACAAGACGTGACCCGAAGTGCTACAGAAGGGTATGCAGTTCTTATTCCACTTGTGGCACCCGTCGTTCAATTTTAGTCGCATTTGGTGATGTCGTAAAGGAGGAAAGAGGACTGGATTGTGGTAATGACATATGAAAGATGTCTACAACATAGATATTCCGTAACCAATAATCCTGATAGCTGAGCAAATATTTGTATGTAACTATTTATTTTTTATGAGTTTATTGTATATTGTTTGTAGCGTATTCACCAGACCACTAGTTAGCACTTCTGTGTTGACATGCATAATCATTGATATGGTCAAATAATTAATTAACTATTTCTTTGCATTTCATTTGTGTTTGCTGTGCATGTACTGATTATGTGCAATGGATGGATACCCCCTATCCTTTGTTTTTGTATTATTTACTAAACTTTGAATTTTTCGAAATACTATTGATTTTCTACCCCAGGAATAGATGACCTAAGCTGTATTGGAAAACCTTTCGAAATTTTGGGTCCTCAATACTCTTCATCTTTGTACTTTAGTTGACCTTTTCAACTTTTTTATTCGAGCGTCACTGATGAGTCTCTTGTAGACGAAACTCGCATTTAGCGTACAAATTTCAATCCTGTTATCTATGATGAGTTATTCAGGCTCTATATTTAATACCTGTAATATCTGAAAAACTAAAATTACCTCTTTTATATCACATAAATTTACAAAAGCTCAGCGGAAATTTGTTTTTAATCAGTACTATACTACTTTTACTTTTGAAATTGATGTTGAAGCCATCATTTACTGTGATCATTTGAGGTGTATATATGTAAATAAAAACAAGGGAATGTGGTATGGTTGCCAATGAGTCAACTGTTACTAAATCCTTGCACACGTCTTTTATTTTCACTCTACACACATTATCTAATCCTTACAGCAGCCTGTTGTTTCCTCGCTGCGTACGTCTTGTTATTTCCTCTCTTTACACATCCCTTTATCCTTACACCAGCCTGAAATTTACTCTCTACAAACATGTCTTGTTATTTCCTCTCTTCTCACATTCATCAATCCTTACACCAGCCTGCTATTTCCTCTCTACGCACATTCCTTAATTCTTACACCAGCCTGTTATTTTCTCTCTACAAACGTCTTGCTATTTTCTCTCTACACACATTCCGCAATCCTTACACCAGCCTGTCATTTCCCCTCTACAACAAATATTGTTATTTCCTCTCTACACACATTCCTTAATCCTTACCCCAGCCTGTCATTTCCTCTACACAATGCTTGTTATTTCCTCTATACACACATTCCTAAATCCTTACACCAGCCTGTTAATTCCTCTCTACAAACATTCTGCAATCCTTACACCAGCCTGTAATTTCCCCTCTACAACTAATCTTGTTATTTCATCTCTAGACACATTCCTTAATCCTTACACTAGCCTGTTATTTCCTCTCTACACAAGTCTTGTTATTTCCTCCATACACACATTCGTTAATCCGTACATCACCCTGTAATTTCCCATCTACACACACGTCTTGATATTTCCTCTCTACACACTTTCCTTAATCTTTACACTAGCCTGTTATTTCCTCTCTAAACACATCTTTTTATTTCCTCTCTACACACATTACTTTATTCTTTCACCAGCCTATTAATTTCTCTCTACACATATTCCTTAATCCTTACATCAGCTTGTCATTTTCCTCTACTCACGTCTTGTTATTTCATTTTTATTTCAAAACACCATTTAGAAAGTTTTTCACTTATTCATTTATCAATTCTCAGTGTTTATGGTGTAACTAAAATCACTCTTTATCTTTTTTAGTTCTACCATCAGTACCCTTTAAGTCGAGTTGACATAAAACATTACGGCATATCAGATTATCTGTTTACCTTTAACAATTTGGAATTAGTAACTTTATTTGTATTAGATTTGTCCCTGACAGATTTTTTAATTAAAGATTAATTCTAAATCACCACAAATTGATGTTTATTGAACAAAATGCACTTAATGATAATGGGCGTGGGTGTATAAAAAATAAAATGACATTAAGGTAAATGGGGTGCTAGTTCTTATCAGAAAATGAATGTAGTTTCTTTTATCTAGTGGATTTGCTTCAAACAATTTAAAAAGAAATAACTCAATGTTGAAAATTACAGCCAATAATATTATTATACGTACTCCCATTCTTTTTTCTCTTTATCATACAAAAACTTATAAAAACTTTCAATCCTTAAATCAAATTAAAAGAAAAGTTGAACTTGACCAATGAAAATACAAACTTTCGTTATAACGAACTTGAAGAGATGTTGAAATTGTATGTAACACAAAATTTTTACATTATTACAAGAGCGTTCCTCTAATAAACTAGTTCTTCAAATTAAAAAAAGAAAGAAGACATAATACATGAATAAAGATAAAAAAACAAAAACATCTCTATATAATTAACCTTAGTCTTCGTAAAATTATGATTATGCAGAATCTTACTTGCAACGAAGAAATTAACTCTTTTAATGCAAATTACATTTAAATTGCCCATAAAACTTAGTTTTCTTCCGGGTTAAAAGCAATTCAGATGTTACAGTAACAGTGTTTAACCACACAAATTTACGTTAACAATTAATTATTTGAAAAACATAATTTCATTCTTCAAAATTAGTTCCTTCCAAAAATGAGTTCACATGAATAAAATTGAAACTATCTAGACATCTTCATTGTGTTACTTATCCCATTACTGGACTATCGCTATGTCATGTAATGATTTTAAACGTTTTTTGTTGAAACCAGTTTGATAGTCTTGTCATTTTATAAGAATTGAACTTGGACAAACTTTACCGTTTTTCTGTATTCAATTTCGATTACCTGATCCATAATTGTTTTCTGGGGATGGGCTTTGTGCGTGTGTGTGTTTGTGTGTTATATTGGTACGACATTCCATACATCTTCCATCTAGAGTTGAACATATAACTTCGGTTTATACAAACACTGAAAAGAATTAGACATTAAGCAATATTGTGATAATTTCGAGAATATTAAGTATAAGAATATGATTGATTCAATGATAGTAAGAAAGTCAGTTTGTCTCACAGTTTCAGTGCTAAAGGGTTTTTCTTGTTCGCCTCTATATCTTAGATTAATGTTCAAATGTTTACCTTGAGCATCAGGTGAATTCACCTTTGGTTTGTGGGGTTCATGTTGCTCAATCGTAAGTTTTCTGTGAAATGTTTTGTTGCCTTGTTTGTGTTTTTTGTTCTTGGCTATGGTATTGTCTGTTGTGTTTTTTGTTCTTGGCTATGGTATTGTCTGTTGTGTTTTTTGTTCTTGGCTATGGTATTGTCTGTTGTGTTTTTTCGTCTTGGCTACGGTATTGTCTGTTATGTTTTTTCTTCTTGGCTATGGTATGGTCTGTTGTGTTTTTTCTTCTTAGCTATGGTATTGTCTGTTGTGTTTTTTCTTCTTGGCTATGGTATTGTCTGTTGTATTTTTTCTTCTTGGTTATGGTATTGTCTGTTTTCTCCTAACTGATTGTTTTCTATTGCCTTCTTGGTAGCATTTCCCACCCACTGTATTCGGACAAAGGAGAATTAAAGTAGTTTCCTCAGTATGCACAAAAATTAATCGATGATATCAGGATAATAATTTGGAACGAAAGACGCGCGTTTGAAATAGAGGCGAAGGATACCAAAGGGCCATTCAAACTCATAAGTCGAAGATAAACTGGCAACGCCATGGCTATAAAAGGAAAGATAAACAATAGTACACAAAACAACATAGAAAACCAAAGACTGAGCAACACGAACCTTTTAAACTTCATTAACACATTATGAGTTATAGCCATTACTAATAAAGGGTTATCCTCAGTGATATATGCACGCTCAAAAATTTGAAAACTATCTCTTCAAATACTGCCTGAAAAAGAAAATTGGTTGTAAAATGCATGTAGTACCTCTTCGATATAATTTGAAAAACAAAACAAACATAGTTGTTTCAAGCTTTTTTTTGGTCTTATTTATTTGATCAATTTTTTTAACGAAAAACAAATGTTGTCAGGATTCACAAATTTGAGAAAAATAGTGAATTCTCTTTTATAGGAAAAGATTACCTTAGCTGTATTTGACAAAACCTTTCTAAATTTTGGATCCTCAATGCTCTTCAACTTTTTACTTTATTTGACCTTTTTAACTTTTTTTATTCAAGCGCCACGGATGGGTCTTTTGTAGACGAAACACGCGTCTGGCGTACAAAATCTTATTCCTGGTATCTATGATGAGTTTATTTAGTCCTTCAGTAAATGTTACTTTTGAAAAATGTGAATATGTAGATTAAGTAAGGCTAAACAAAACCGTATGGTTGGTTGACTTTAGTAAAAGAATATTGTTAATAAGATAAAATCTATCCACAAAACAGATTATAAATGCGAAACGGGAATGCTTGTTTCCCTGTTTGGACAGAAATTATATAAGGAATAATATTTTTATTCCATATCGTGATGATCATTCCTGTATGTAAAATATAATTGTCGCAAGGTTTCTTTCGAATGAAATATGTTTTCCTGTCGGCGGAAACAACATGATTATATCTGCCATTGTTGCAATATTCATTGATCATATCATAGTTTCGGAGAAAAATTACAAATTTAACGTCACCTTTTGAATTGTAAGTGGAAAATATTTGCCTCGCCGTATGGTTCAAAATTACTGTTATTTAATCATTTGAATGAAATATCATTAAATAATTTCATCGATCGACTTTGACAGATTCAACCAGGTATAATTGGCCAATCATAGTACTGTGTAATGTCATCTACTTCCGGTTAAAGGAAATTCTCTTGAGGCATTTCTTTTTGCTTTTTTATGCTGTACTCTGTACCCACTAACTGTGGGTATACAATAACAAGGAAACAAGAACTGTTTTAACACATTTACTACATGTCGTATCAAGCAAGGACTTTATCATTTTCTTGTTTAATTAACTGTGCAATACACGACTTTTCTTGAAAGGATTGGAAGTTCTTGGATGATAATACATACATGTATTTGTCACTGTCCTATTGATATTTTGTAAGATCTAGAATTCTCCAAGTACAATTTAGAATTTTGAGTTATACTACAAGAAATTGGAATTCTGATTTATAATAAATAAAATCCTTCACAAATAAGAATTCCTCCAAAATATAGGTACCGACAGATTGTAATTCCGTGATTGTTCAAATGTGTTTAACTATAATATTTAGTTATTTACTGATAACAAAATCAATGTTTATACAAATAAAACAATATTCAAAGATCTAACTACAGTGTTGAATTGGTTACCTTTTAGAAAAAGTTTATCTAAAAGATTTATAAGTTTATCCGAATCGTATCTAAATTTCCTGGCTCGGGTAAACAACATCACCATAAAATTTGGGATGTGCTATCCCGTTTGAAATAAGAAGATTTCTAGATAGTTTCAATTTCATTCATGTGAAATCTACAGGTACAGCCATACTTGCAAACCAAATCTTTGTATTTATGGACGAATTCAGTTTTCAAGTAATTTGTGGTAACGAAATACCTTCCTTAATAATTTACCAGTAATACATAGACTACGCTCATTGAAATCCAAAACGTAATTACAGACATAGGCATCAGTTGGTTTCAACTTATGAGTTTGAGTGTCCCTTTGGTATCTTTCGCCTCTCTTTTGAAATAAGTAAATCAGTTTGGAAGATACCCAAGAAAATATATGTCGAATATAAAAATGCATTTTAATAGATTTAGTTTGTTATAAAGTATTGATCATTACGAACTTTGTCCGTACTCTTTCAAGTGTCTTAGATCACTCGACTGAATAGGCTTTTTGTTAGTAAATTACTGTGTTCCCTCTTCGGCTTCGTCTAGGGTTGTAAGTTGTAACATACTATATGATAAATGCAGGCATGAGGATAGACTACCTTGCAAATTAGCTGTTTATGTTAATCGTAATTGATAATAATACTTATCATGCAGTCATGTCAATTTGAATATACTATATACGTCGAAATGTGTGACCAAACAATGTTAGAGCAGTGAATATTTTTCTTTTTTCGGCGGGATTTGAACAATTACTTCTATGATGATGGGACAAACCTCGCATGTACTGTGTCCAGTGACCTAAACCACTCTTTGCAAATGTACAATTCCTATATATAATCTGTAAAATTAACATTTGTTTAACCGATTGAAAGTTTTATCTAAGCAGATGAAGTGTCAAATATGTGTACTTTGTTCTCCTGCCATGACTCTTTTTATACAAATTAAAGTATTATTTGAAGGGCTGTATATTCTTTCTTGGAATGAAAAAAAATATCACTATTTATATTTGACTGCTTTAAAAATTAAGAAAAATTAAGGAGACTATGAAATAAGTCTTGGAGAATAAAATTTGAAGCGGCAATCTTGTATTGAAAATTATTGCTATATATATTTAAACTGGTATAAAAAAAACTTTATTATATCATTTAAAGTTTTTACACGAAATTTCGCTAAAACGTTCTCAATAATATTAGTTCATGTTGTGGTAATTACATTTTCTCAACATAAGCCAAAATCTTTTGATTTGTTAAAAATTATTTGATTTGTGAGGGATATAACTTTGATGCACTTGTTTTTAAATTCAATTATAGATAATATTGCAAAACTGTCTTATAGTAATGTTTTAAACAGCTGCATCTAGAACACGTATCATTTGACCACTTGCATAAATTGCTTAAAAACAGCTATCTTAACACATTCAATCTATTTTTGTATCTTAATAAACTACACATTTTATCTTTAAAAATCCGTCGGTGATTGTCTTTTGTGTAACTAAATATTTTTGTCATTTAGGAAATTTAGTGTTGCTTAATGTTTTGGTGAAGTTGTTCAGGATATTGGAATGAATGCACCGTTTCATTGATCATGTCTATTATGAACAGATTTGCTTCTTTTCATCTTTTTGTGTGTTTTTCAGTGATAGTTGAGTGTATTCTCTCATTTATTTACTTTTTATCCTTTTTGTCATCTTCTTGCTTTTCAGCACAATTGTACAGGTAGTGTAATGTAATGTAATGTGCATCAAATCCTAAAGAAACTTGTTTGCTTCAATAACGTTATAATGTTGACGACTGACTCTATTGGTGGCTGGAAAACCTGTCAAACCTCACCAAATGAATTAAATCAGGATATATAATTATTTGCTTTGTGATTATAAAATCATTACATTCTCCGTTCCTCTTGATCTTTCTTGGCTTATCAGCGTCATTAACTTGCTTGAGAAACATGACGAGTATCTCTAATAATGCAGGAACTGGTTAAACTAGCTTCTGATGCAACTAATTTAAGAAAGTCTGTTTTTTCTGTAAATTATGTTTGTCTTTAAGTATTTCTGTCTCTTTAAACTGTTGTATATTCTCTTAGTTATGGTCTTTTATTATCATCTATCTACTTTTCGAGGTTGTACAATATAAATTTGGAGACGGAGGTGACGAAGTGCCAAACCATAAAATTGTGTATATCTAAAAACAAACCAAAGAATATGTAGATGTACTTAGTAAACATACACGTGCCATTCATTCTAATTGGGAATCTTCCTAATGTTCCTCAAACTTGTATAGGTACCTATATTTTGCAGACGTGAACGACCTTTATAAAATATCTTGTTTAAGAACAGGACAAATTATACATTGAAAAAGATATACCCTGATTAAAAGAAAACGTTCCTCGAATCGACATCATCAAGTTCTTTTCTGTTGACAATATCTTCGTTATGTTTAGTGATCGTGTTTTCAATAGACATCCATTATATAAAGGGACCAAGCCATGATCTTCCACTCTTCGTTCCATTATTCCATTATAAGACATGCTTCATGGTCGTCGAGAGACATAAAGCCAAGCATCGGTGTTTAAAACAGTTGCAACACATGAAATCTAAACATAGTACGATCAGGTGTGTCGATATGGCAATCATTTAAAAGTTGTGCACGCTTCATTTTCCACGGTATTTTGTTCGAAGCCACACCCATTAAAAATGTTACCTCCAGGAACATAACATAATGTCAGAAAGACGATGGTGAACTAAATTTCAAAAACAGTGGTAATTCCCTTTTTGCGAAGCGACTGTTGCAACCATAGCACCGCAACGTTACCGCTGTAACAAGAGTTTGACCGAAAAGAGCACAAGTAAGATATATGAGAACTATGACATGGTAACATGGCTTTGGTAAGTTAACATATGGAGAGGAAGTAACTATCCGACACTTCGCGATGGCGTCGAAGAAGCATGTGCAGTAATGCTTTATGTAATTTTTTTCAAACACTGTTGCATTCTAGTGATCTTGTTTTAATCGGAGTTGGTGAGTTGTGGTTACTTATAATAATGTATGCAACGACTATCATTTATTGATGTCCCTTTTATGTTGTAAGCTTGAACTCTTTTAAACTTTAAATAAATGGATGATTATTGCTACATTCCTATTAAACTTTTGTGTTATGTTTCCTTTCAAAGATTTCGTGCTAAAAAAAATCTTTTATGTTTGTTTGTAATTTTGGCCGTTTCAGACCAATTGCGACTTTGACAAACAGCTGTGTTCCCCATTATTAAATATAGAATAAGAATTATTTGCAAAATTAATTACTATGATATATTTCTATTAACATTTGCACTCAATTGCATATAAAAGCGTGTAAAAAGCAAAAGAAGATCATCATTTATTTCTCCAACTCAAATATCTCCAATTGTAATGTCAAATCTCTGATATTACATTTGTTCACTGTTTTATATTACCCAAAGTCAATAACTTCGGCATGCAACGTGACTAAAATATAAAAATCGCGCCCTTGCACTTCAGCAAACCAAACCTTAAGAATATAATTGGTAATATCGAAGCAAGTATAATTTCTAATCGTTTAATTAGTACAAAAACATGACCAACGGTGATTATTGTGTCACTATTTCATTCCAATGATTAGATAAGTGTCTGCTGCTTAAAAATTACTTCATTACTTAAGGTTACATGTTAATCTCAGTTGAATCAACTATCATTTATTTGCGAAAGTGCATGCTACCATATAAACAGTAACATTGATACACATTGTGTATTCATAAACTGTCTATAGTGCAAACATTTTTCATTGAAAATCAGAAAGTTTATAAAATTATGCATGCAGGTAAATCTTCAATTTAGGAAACCTATGCAAGGTTAAATATAATGATATTTTTATTTTTGTTTGTAGACGATCATACTGTATGATTTTAAAACGGTGGATGTTAGGAAAACTTTCAATATACTCTTATGTAGCTATACTTAAAAAAGAATATCAGGAGGCACCTTTTAAACATAATCAATATTGCAAGTTAAAACATGTTAAGGCAAGTTCATTTTAGAGTGTTTTACGTTTTCATAATGGATTTAAAGGCATAATAAAATGACAAGAATGTCTATATAATGCACGTTACATACAAGTCTCAGTACATGGAAATCAAAAGATACGGTATTATTGTAGTTAAAAGTGAATGTTTAAGGGGAAAACCAAAGCATAAAAAATATTGGAAATTAAAACGGACAGGAGATGACAAGGGGGTAATAACAAACCATCGGTTGAAGAAAAACGGATAACCAACACCATGACCAAAAGAAAAAGGAAAAGACAAAAAAGTAAACAAAAAACTGAAAGCTTGAGCAACACAAACCCCAAAATTACCGGAGTTAACTCAGTTGCTCATAAAAAATTGACTTTTGTAACCTCTAGGTTTTTAATAAGATGCGGTTCAGTCATTCCTAATAAAAACATAATGCACTGTGCCTGGTAAAGATGGAATACAAGACCGATTTTTAATCTGATACCTGCAAAAGTGTTATTGACAGACAAATGGTTGTGTTTCTAGATCTCTCCTGGAACTACGTATTCAGCAAAGGATAAAGGTCGCAAGCCAAACGCACTCAAATAGAAGTAAGAATGATGTATAATAAGTGTGATTGTTTTATATGTGTATAAATCCAGTGGTCACAAAATGCCACAGAAATAAAATTATTCCCAGTCATAATTACCATATAAGTATATCAAATCACAAGTACACTTTACCAAAACTAATTATATTCAAAGCGGAACGGAAATATAGCACAAATGAAACAAACCGAAAGTCACGAGACAGGCGAAAGACGAACAATTGAAGAGGTATACAATTAGCGTGCAATTTGAAGTTCAATATTGACCATAAGAACTGGGTCAGATCTTTTAATAATAGCTAATTATATAATACGCATTTATTATGCAATTTAACAAAGTATCATAATCGAACAGTATTTTATCGTTATTATTATCATCATTATTATCAAAATTTATTATTATAATCTTTTTTTATGTCATTAAATTTACCAAACAACCGTAATTAGCTATATAAAGCTAACTGACTGAATTCGGGGAAATAGTATGAATATATCAGCAATAGGCACTATTTTTCCTTCTAAAAGTACAAAAAGACAACAAAGGCGATACAAAAGGTAATGTTACACTTATCACAGGGTTTGTACATACTTGAGCAACACGACGGGTGCCACATATGGAGCAGGATCTGCATAACCTTCCGGAGCACCTGAGATCCCTCTCAGTCTTTAGTTTTCTATGGTATGTTTTGTGTACTGTTGTTTGTCTGTTGGATGTTTTCTTTTTTTGGCATGACGTTGTCAGTTTATGTTCGACTTATGAGTTTGAATGTCCCTTTGGTATCATTCGCCTCTCTTGTAATGCCAATGGCGAAAGACATTACGACAAATAATAAGCCATTCTAGTTGCAGTAAATACTTGTCTAAGAGGCAACAATCTTTACTTTTCAAATTTAAATGTACGTGTTTACCGAAAACAGACTTTTTCAGCTTCTTTATATACTTTTAAATTGTTATTCAAATAGCATGTAAGCTTTAAACATTCTTATATACTACATAGCATTCAATGTTAGACTACAACAATTGCTATCTAACCGATTTTATTACTTCAATTTTAAAACGATTTGACATATTTTACTTTTTATAAAAATATCTCGCTTTACATCTAACCTGGCTCTTAGCCTTGTTTATCTGCAGTTAAAAAGTACATTAGTGCATTTCAATTAAGATTAATTTCTTTTGACATAGATTTTTGTTGCTTAGAAAAGAATCCTGATATCCTTATTTCCTAAAACACTCCTTCACAAAATAAAGTTAATCAAATCACCAATAACTGAGAGATAAAATAAATGATAAGCGTGTTGTAGTTCCGATGGAAGAAAGCAAATGGAAAACATTTACTTAGAGATTAACGCGATACGCCGAGATCGGGAGATAACGAGTTTGTCCGATCATGTCCGTATAACAGCCATACTAATAAAACCATCCGCTACATCATTGATATTGATTTTATGGTTTATTAAAATCGATTTTTAACCTCTCAAATTTCTCTATTTATACATCCATCAAAACCTTTCACAGATACGTGCGTTTTCTTAATCAATCAAATATGAAATTGAAAAAAACTCTCTCAGTTCGATAATTGCGAAGTGTTTTTTCACATGGTTGAGTAGATAGTTGAAATAAGCGCCAATTGTCGATAAGGTAATAAGTTAGAGAATGAAACTATTTGTACTTTAACAGTTTTCACTGCAATTAAAATCACATTTTCTTAGTCTTTGATGTCTTTTGGTCATTCCTCGCTATCTGATTGCAACGAAATTAGCCGTATATTTCAATATGAGGTTCCGAATGGGTAACCTTTTTAAATATGCCTAATTGATGGTGTTTATAAAAATGCAAATTAAATTATTTGAAAAGTATATAAGCTAGCAAATTTACCAAAAAATTAAAAGAAGATTTTGGGTTTTTTTCATTGATTTGACAATTGTTCCATTGATGTATTTTTACAATGAATCTGTTATCTGTTAACAATTATCGAAATTATTTCATTAGATAGGGAACATTCATATAAATGATAATTGCTTTACATTTTTCAAGTATCACTAATGTTTTTTAATTGTAATTTTGAATTTCACTTTTGGTAGCAAAAAGATCGACTGGAAAAAGGAATAGAAAAATAAACATCCGCTAGTACTGACCAATGAAGCAGGACTTATTGATAAATATTCTTGTATCATCAATGTTGATAAGAGATTTACCCATTAATGTTTAATTTTGTTCAAACATTCCTAGAATAAAACATAACCAAATATGATTTTCAACACGTATTCACCTTTGCCACACAATTAACGACAGCTATTATAAGACAGCATATATAAACGATTAACGGAAACTAATTGAAATGAAAATTATCTCTAAAACCTTGAAGGTTAATTGAAGTCAACATTTTAATATTTATGTTTTGTTTAGTATAACTATATTCAACATGATTTTCTTTCTAAGGTTACACTTATCTAGTTTTTCTTCTTTTAACTTGTGCGTGTACAAATGACGATAAAAGAGCATTTACATTATCTGCATTGAGGATTGTGAACCTAGAGCTATACTGTTATGAAATTCCACCAAACATAACATATAGTTTGACAATAAAAAGTTAAGCATCTTCATGGTGTCAGTTTATGACCTTTTTAAAAATAATTAAAAGTGTTCATTTCCTTAAACAAAAGATTGTATTTCTTAACTGAAAAAATTGACATTTTTTTGCTCAAAACATTGGATACTTATACAAAACCACCAGTTAAGAATAGAGTAACTTTAAAATGATATTTATTTAATTTTTTTATCATAAATTAAACAAATACATACATATGTCCTTTGATTGAGTTAAGCTATTTCAGTTGATATTTTATAGTGTGTCTTTCTATGTTGTGATGTTACACTATTGTTTCAGAAAAAAAGGGTGAAGGTTTGGTACCATTAAAACGTTTAAACCCGCTGCATTTGTTTGCACCTGTCCTAAGTCAGGAATCTGATGTTCAGTAGTTGTCGTTTGTTGATGTGGTTCATAAGTGTTTCTCGTTTCTTGTTTTTTGTATAGATTAGACCGTTGGTTTTCCCGTTTGAATGGTTTTGCACTAGTAATTTTTTGGGGCCCTTTATAGCTTACTGTTCGGTGTGAGCCAAGGCTCCGTGTTGAAGACCGTACTGTGACCTATAATGGTTTACTTTTATAAATTTTGACTTGGATGGAGAGTTGTCTCATTGGCACTCATACCACATCTTCTTATATCTACACACTGGTGTATAAATATTGCAATGTTACTACAAGAAAAAAAAATCAAATATGGATCACTTCAGTTGTATCAATGGTATCTTTGATAAGATTATTCAACTGAGTAGGATAATTTATGATCCGCTCACGTTTTGCGAAAACATGACTTCCGCGATCTGATATACAAGCATAATTATCGTATTCAACTAATTCATGCATTTATGATAGGGTCATTCTTTTTGGTTATCTTTTTATTTTCGACAATCAAAAGATTTGTTAAGTCTTCCGAACAACACATTTCATATATTCGCGTGGTATTATTCTGTCATATACTGGTATTTATATTCTATTGATATTATCTAACATGCTTCAAACTTCTTATACTTATGGAAAAACTGAACAAACTGTCAAAAAAGCTTTAACTTGAGATGATGTCATGATGTCATTCATATCTACAGCCTTTACAGTACTAATTTGTAGACATAAAAATAATTTTGCTTCCAGATGTTGATGTGATCAAACACAGTAATGATGGGGCTTGTTGCTTAAATTTAATTGTATACACAAAAAATAGTCTAAAATTACAATTGTATGTCTAAGATCTTATCTTTTTTTCTAATATATCAATGAAGACCTGTTTCATGACGTCACGGTGACATATCGAAAAAAACTGTTTCCTTTAATTACTCTGATTAAATCATCCTCTTCATTTATATGTTCTAAAACCATTGAAGAAAATAAATCAATTTACTTTTTGCAAATTATTTTATTTTCAAACTCTGTCTTGCTAAAAAAATGGTTTTATGGTAATGAATATGTACAGTTACCTCCCTATTTTAAAGAGCAGTCTGTATTTATCATTTCTTATGCCTATACCAAACTAATTGCAACTAAAATTTTCAATTACAAACACGCGTTCCAGGATCTCAATATTGACGACTTTAAGTCTAAACCTCCTGATTGCACCTGTTTTATGTCCCTATTCATCTATAATCCGGCTGGCAACGTTATTACTGGGGACCTAAACATTGTCAATAAAACTGTTCTGCGAAATATGTTAACCAAAGGCCCGAATTATCGCGAGCCTAAAACCATCAATTGGAAATACAACTTCAAAATACTGGTGGATTCAGTCGAGGATTATGCCAGGTAATGGGTTGAACGCAAGAAAGAAGTCGAAGATACTCTTTCCGAATCAGAATCTATGAATATCAGAATCTATGAATACCTATGCTACATCAATCTTTAAAGACCCAAATGTTGCAAAACACTTGTCCTACCTCCCTGACAAATATGTTGTTGTCCCCGCAGATAAAGCCCCAAACAGCATCGGGTTTGTGTGCAAATCACATTACATAAACTGCTTGATCAATGAATTAGGCATTGACAATTCAGTTGGAAACTGAACATATACCCCCACGACAATTACCATGGATGAAATCCTGGATAATCATAGGTCTGTTCTAAATGTTCCTTTGGAGTTTCAATCAAAGATGAAGAACTGGATCTCCCTTCATCTTATTTGATACCTAAACTACATAAGTGTCCGTACAAACACGTTATATTACTGGGTCTTACAAGTGCTTCACGAAACCTCTTTCTCAATTATTAACATCAATTTTATCAGCAATCAAAGCCGGGCTTCAAAATTATTGTGAAACTACCTATTCTAGAAGCGTCGTGAATCAGATGTGGATACTTAAAAATTCCAAAAGATCTGTTAGAGTACATACAATCTAAGACTCTTTCATCTTGCAATAGTATTAAAACATTTGACTTTTCTACACTTTACACAAGTATTCCACATTCCAAACTAAAAGACAAATTAAAAGAGTTAGTCCTGCTTTGTTTCATAAAAAAGATTGGCCTTCGTAGATACAAGTTTCTTGTCTTAGTGAGGGATAAATCGTATTTTGTAAAAAATCACTCTGGTTCTAACAAAAACTTCTCTTAAACTGACATTATCAAGATGCTTGATTTCTTGGTTAACAAAGAGAATCGAAAGATACCAAAGGGACATTCAAAAGTAGAAAAAAAAACTAACAACGCCATGACTAAAAAAAAAAGAAAAAGACAAACAGACAAACAACAGTTCACAAAACACAACACAGAAAACTAAGGATTGAGCAACAAGAACTCCGCCAAAAACTGGGTGTGATCTCAGGTGCTCCGGAAGGGTAAGCAGATCTTGTTCCACATTTGGCAGCCGTCGTGTTGCTCATGTTAGTACAAACCCAGTTATAAGTCTAATTCTGTAGGTCACATTCGGGGAAAAGGGGCCGGGGTTGTAGTTACGACAATTAGAACATATTTGTTACGGTTGGAGGACGTGTTTTTCAACAAACAATCGGCATTCCCATGTGAACCAACTGTGCTCCTCTTCTTGCCGACATTTTCTTTCAGGCTGACTTCATACAGGATCTTCTTAGGAAGAAAAAAAAGAAGTTAGCAGTATCCTTTAATTTGACTTTCCGCTATAAAGATGATGTTCTCTCACTAAGTAATTCAAAATTTGGTGAATTAAAGTGTCTCTTGCTAACTGAGACGCTGACACATCGTATCGATCAACTTATTTATGATATTTAATGACCAAAATACAATCGTAGCGTCGACTTCATTCATTTTTCCACATAACCCTATTGATATGCTTTTGCGTTAGGAACACAACTCCTTATTGCGTTTCATGTCTGATTACGTACATGATTATAATTGAACATGTTAAACATTTTAAGAATTCGAGCGGTTGGCTCACTCGAAATAAAATTTGTGGATTAACCGTAAACCGTGGCCAATGTGAAAACGTGTTAACGAAAAAGGCATGAAGTAGATTGTTACACTTTACATTCCACTTTCAAATTTCAAAACTTTCAAAAGTCACCACAAAAAGGGTAGATGTCATTGTCTGTCGTCTGAAAGTGCTATTGTTTATTTACTTCTGTGAAAACGAATGATTTAGTAAATAAATGATATTCATTTGAACATTTAGAACACAAAACATTTAAGATTCAAATTATATGATAAAGTAAAACCATTATTATATATAACTATTTGCATGATAAAAATCAAAGGATTATAAATATTCTTGTTTAAAGAAGAAAGTTTTAGTACAGTATAAAACCTGCACAAAATTTGCGATCGGTAAAACGAACACGAAAACACGTTATAACACCTGTGTGAATTTTTCTAGTACACCAACTGGATTACAAAGCGTTTTTATGTGTGTGTCTGTTTTAGATTTAAGCTATCTCATGTTTAGTTAAATATTTTGAAGAAGCTTTTGCTGTAAAATTAATTGCTAATAAAACCTGTTATTGTTATTTCTTCATGCTTTTATATGGATGTCAAATAACAAGAAAGATAACTTTGAGAGCTTTAAATGCATTTATAAATGTTACTGATATTTTATGTTGTATACTTCATGAGGAAGATTTGCCAAAAGCGTTGACCTTTTGGTTATGAAATCAGTTTGATGAAACGGAATCTACTTGTCACCTTATTCAAATTTCCTTTAATCTTCTTACATAAATAAAATGAAAACAGCACTTTATCAAATACATGCACTATGCATCCAATGCACTTTTCTTGATTTATCTTCAGGAACACTCAAAGCCGAATATTTGAGAGCCAAGGATGTATAAGAACCGAAAAATTCATTGCTGACGGCATCAAGTTACCTGAAAATAAGCTTTTCGATTCGTCTGTCTAATTTTGTTGAGATATTTGTTTGTTTTTATAGTGATTAAGATTGTAACACAATGTTGACTGGTGTACCCATATTTTTGACATTTTTACCTATTATGTCTGTTTGTTTTGTTCACACATTGCTGTCAATATAATGGAATTTTATGAGACTGTCATACAAGTGAGAGGTTTAGCTAGCTTTAAAACCAGGTTTAATCAACCATTTTCTACATAAGGAAATGCCTGTACCAAGTCAGGAATATGACAGTTTGTCCCATTCGTTTGACGTGTTTGAGCTTTTGATTTTGCCATTTGATAAGGGAAATCCCCCCCCCCCCCCCCCAAAAAAAAAAATAACGTCACGTCATTGGTTGAATTGCAATTGTTTAGGACGTTTTTAACCAAACCACGACGCTTTGGTGTACACTTTTGAAAATATTACCAAGAATGCATTAATTTAGATTCTAAAACGGCGAAATTAGGTAAAACGTTTTACAAAAAGTAACCTTTTATGTATCATTTAAACTCTTTTATCATCGGAGTGAAACAAGTAGGTTCGTTGTTTTAAGAGAAAAAACTCCTACAAAATTATTTTACCTGAAATATTAGACTAATGTGTTCACTTACCCCATATGTCCACTTACCCCATATGTCCACTTACCCCAAATGCCCCTACAAATGAAATTTAACAATTTTTAAATGATACGAACGCAGCTTTTTCAAATAAGAAAAGAACCGATCCATCACTTTTGTAACTGAATATGATGTAATTACAAAGTACAATACACCTTATCCCTAGCTGTCCGCCATTACTGAACATCACAAAGGTTCCCGTAAAATTTTGACATCATAATGGAAAATGTCGGACGCCACAAAGGAAAAGTGAGTGTTATATGACGTAAATAGTTCAAGTGGCGCAGATTCTCGGGTCAAGAGGCGCATGTTATGGGCATCTCAAATGGAGTTTGATTTTGAGTTCCCTGTAATTGTTTGACAAATATGGATTTAACAAAATGATTTAGTGGAAGCGTTTGCACTTACTTTTAGCGTTGGAAAAGAAGATGAAAAAAAAAAAAGAATAAGATAGCAAACGGTATTTTTTTGGCTGCTAAATCCGAAAATTAAACAAATATTATCAATATAATTAAAAGGAGTCATTATTTGATTACAGATAAGACAACTATCCATCATTGTCTATAGGACGTGGATGTACGGCCTTCAACAAAGAGCAAAAACCATAACATCTAGTAAGTAAATGCCCCTGCATGACGAAATCTGACACAATTCATACTAGAAAACAAACAGCCAGATTTATTGTAAAAGAAATGAACGGTAAAATAGATGACAAACAGCAACCAACGACAAAAAATGAATTACAGGCTACAGACATGGGACAGACACATAAGAAGGAAGCAGAGGTAAACATTTGTGAACGCTCAATCATTTCCCTATCCCGGGACAGTGGTGTAACAGCACAACATAAGAGCAAACTGTAAAACTCATTTAGAAAGGGCTTGACTCAACATATCGGCATGAAGCACTGAAAACAACTTCAAAACACATTCTATTAAATTACATCTTGAGGTGTTTCAAAACATCATATTTTTTATTTGGTACATGCATTTTTCGAAGAAAATGGTGGGTTAAACCTGGTTTTATAGCTAGCTTAACTTTCCACTTGTATGACAGCTGTTTTTAATTCTCTATTTGTATGACGTCACAGTGATATAACAAATGACATTACGGACCAATATGCATCAACACAAGGAATAGTGTTTTCAAAGGATTATAGAATTTCACCAATTTTTTTTAAATTGGGGCCAAATAATAACGCGTGTCGTGCCATTTTATTCCCCTCTTAAGAATTTCCCACAGAGACACTTCGTCATTTTCTCTTTTTAAAAACTAAAAATAAAATTATTGTAGTTAACATGGAAGAACAATTACTCCATTCAAAAACAAACATATGTTCACGCCTCCTACAGTTTTACAATATCATCATGATGTCGTTTAATGTAAGAAATAAATTATTCACAATATCAGGAGCCACGATCACACTAGTATATATTTTATTACAAATCTTAACTGAAAAACTGAATTATCCTACACATTTAAATAAACGACAACTGTGACAAATTACAAGCACCGGAAGCCAAGACATACAGACAGAAACCATTATTAACCATAAATCATCAGCAAATGTTTATAGCAAATATACTTCTGAAAGTAAAACAATCACTTAGACGGTCAAAAAGCAATTCATTTCCCTTTTGGAGATCATTTGTAGACGCCTGTTGCATGATCGTCACCATAAAACGACGGTCGGTGGCCTAAAAAAGCTATTAATAATTGCAAGATGAATTTATTACAACCTGAACAACAATTAAAGAGTAATCATTGTTCATTTTCATTTATTGCCTTGTATTGATCATAAGATTTTTTTCTAAATTGTGAGAATTAAAGTACATTAAATAATACCATGATCGTGATTGGTTGAAGAAAATTAAGGAGTTTGTTTTTTTTCAGTAGCTTGCAGTTCAGATGCTAATACCTCCAAAGTTTCTACTTCTTAATGTCGTTATAACGTCCTAAACAAGGCATGTAGCATCCGTGGTAGAAATATTTTGAAAATCACAATATTTCCATTTGTAGCCTTGATTTAAACCTAAATATGTCTATCAACTTCTTAAATGCTCATTGGGTTTTATCATATTAAGTTATCAAATAGAGAATGAAGTGGTGTTAGTATTCCTGTATTATTAGTTTTATTCATTTTGACTTTGAATGCTGATTGGTTTTATTTAGTATAGTATCTTTTCCACGGTACTTCCGGTCTTCGGTTTCTTAATTGTCTCCGTCTCATATTCTGACTTTAACTATATTTTCCATTGAAAAGTGTTTCATCTATTAGAACTGTAATTGTTCATATCACTTATGAATACCATTGTTATTCTCCTATAACACTGTATAAGAACCACACTAAAAACAAAAGCATCGACCGACATCAACTATTTGTCCTAATTGTCAGATTGATATATCCACAGACAATCTGTATTTTCATGTCATCCGACTTGTTTTCATACTCATGTGACGCAAAACATAATGCCAAGATGTCTTAAAGACAAGAGGAAAACATGAAGCATGTCGTTCCTTCTTAGATAAATCGGATAACGTCCGTATACTTTAGAATAATTTCAGGAAGTCCTTGTTCATCATATTTCAAACTGAATTTGGGATAGCACAGACAAAAGAAGGTCTGTTTTATATCTAGACCAAATTACCAAAATTGTCTCTGGTGGACTCTTCAAACATTGGATCTGTAATATTTGGACTGATTTTAGTTTTCTCATTGTCAACTTTAGATTCTTGAGTATAATTTACATACCATCTGCCTCTGCATACGGTGTGTACGCATCTCTATTGATACGCGATGCAAAAGTTAGCTTGAAAAGGTAATACTTTTTATTTGAAATACTCCAGAAAGGCTACTACTTCACATGTTCTACTGTCACCATCATTAATCATTTGATCGTTACAGTGTCTCAACTTACTAAAGACAGGAAATAGATCCCACATTTATTTGTACATTTACTGATTATTTACTATTCCCGATTGTCACATCTTGACTGAGGGTGGACTTGCATGCTGGACGATGCATTCATAGCAGGAGACGATTACCTTGTATTCGAACCCGGTCTCGTTCTTGTTGCAGTTTATACGATTCTCTCAGTTCGTTTGCCTTGAGTTGTAGCTTATAGATAAAGTGATGAGATTTGAACATTAGTAAACTAATGTTGCCTCTCATGTATGGCTTTTAAATCGTGTGACGGGTGAGGCATGCACAGTGTGAGAAGCTTACATTGCAAAAACACCTGATGTCACTTTGTTTGGAGTTTATGTGATTTGTTTTCATCATGTTTTCTTCTTCTGCTTATGCCACGATTGATTTTTCAACTGACGTGTGTAAATCCCCTTCATATTTTATCGTAAAATAATTTGCCAACTTGCTATCTAGTGTAAAAATTGAGTGGCACATATTGGTCTTAATGGCATTAGGTGACCATTTATGTATTGAGGGCTCAATATATACATTACTTGTGTTACCTAAATCAAAACGCAAAATACCTGGCTTTGTTAAATAGAAACATTGTGTCACGCCGGGACCTTAAAGTATATAGTTTACTATCATGTATAGTTTTGCTCATTGTTGAATGCCGTACGGTGACCTATATTTGCTTAAATGAAATCGATAGATTTTTTAATAATCGGCAGAAATGTAGTTTATATCATGCGTTTTTAACTTTTTTTTCAAATAAAATGTGTGGTTCAAGGATCTTTTTTTCAAACTACGTGTTCTACAGATTTTGTATGGATTATGCTTGGAAAAATCAATTTTGTGTATAGAGCAAAAACATGTTAAGATAAAATATGAGACGATAGGTCTTCTAATGTGCTTTCAGAAAATAAATAGTAAATAAAATGCTCCGCGAAGCGCAGCTTAATACGACCGCAGAGGTCGAACTCTAAACAGTTGGGGCAAGTATGGACACCACATTCAAGCTTGATACAGCTCTGAATTTGGATTGTGATTAAATTTTTTACACAACATAGGTTTCTGACACAGAATTAATGTGCTCAAAGAACTGAAAAATTTGAAATGAGACTTTTACCTATCATAGTCCAATATCCAAAATCTAAATACACGGTTAGATTCAGCATATCAAAGTATACCAAGAATTTAATTTATTTATGGGTTAGCTACATCAAATATATATATATATATATATATATATATATCATTCTAAAAAATAATTTATACAGGATAACAAACAAACCTACCATGAAGTTCTTAAAACGATTTACAAAACAAATGAAAAAAAACAATTTCTAAAATATCTTTACATCATTAATTATTTTTTAAAATATCTAATAATGAACTGTAAATTTCTAACTATATTTATACATAATTTCTTCTCTAAAATTAGAATTTGATGCTGTATCTATTATTAACTATGACTCTACTTACAATTTCTATTAATTGTACAATACAGCTCTGAATTTGGATTGTGATTCAATATTTGACATAGCATAGGTTTCTGATATAGAATGAATGTGGTCTAAGAACTTAAAAAATTGATAGTGGACATTTACCTATTATTATCAATGAGTATGGTCCAATATCCAAAATCAAAATACACGGTTAGATTCAGCATACCAAAAAAAAAACAAGAATTTAATTTTTGGTGAAATCAAAGTTTAATTTTGGACCCTTTGGACCTCAATGTGGACCAATTTGATAACGGGGCCCAAAATCCAAAATATAAATTCACGTTTAGATTCAGCATATCAAAGAACTCCATATATTCAATTTTTATTAAAATCAAACAAAGTTCAATTTTTGACCCTTTGGACCTCAATGTGGACCAATTTGAAAACGGGGTCCAAAATTAATATTCTAAATACACGGAGAGATTCAGCATATTAAAGAACTCCAAGAATTTAAGACTTTGAATTAAACCCCATTTAAATTGGTCAAGAAATAACCAATTTATACAAAGTATTAGAAAAGTATTGTTTTTTACCCCTTTTTTTCCTAAACGGTTTGTGCCATAACCCTAAAAATCAATTAAAACCTTCCTTTTTTATATGAAACCTAGTGGTACAATTTCATAGAGATCCATAAGACTTATACTCAAGTTATTGGCCGGAAAGTCCTAGTTTTTTTTTTGCCCCTTTTTGGCAACTTACTCCTAAACGGTTTGTGCCATAACCCCCAAAATCAATCCCAACCTTGCTTTTAAGGTATGGAGCCTCGTGGTACAATTTCACAGAGATCTATACACTTATACACAAGTTATTGCCCTGAAACAAGAACAATGCTTGTTGTCGACTCCTTTTTTGCACCTAATTCCTAAACAGTTAGGACTATTACCCACAGAATCAATCCCAACCTCTTTTTGTGGTATGAAACCTTGTGGTACAATTTCATAAACGAATACTCAAGTTATTGTCTGGAAACCAAATGTCTTCGGACGACGACGATGACGACGACGGCGCCGACAACGTCATAACATTATACGTTGCGGTCGTATAAAAATAGGCCATGGGAATCGTTTGCTTGCTACAAAACAAAATAGGTAAATAACAACACATTTCTTTAAAAAAGTTGGGTTATTTCTTAAATAGGAAAGTTAAAAAAAACTAATCATACAAAAATGGTCTGTGGTTTTTTTAAAAGAGTAAAAATTATTAAATAAATGACATGAATTTGGTATTTGTAATAAAACAAATAAATTACATATCTTTCTTTCTCTCAAAATTTGCATATTTTATTAAATATCTTGAACGATTGTGTTCTACTATTTTGTAATCCAAGATGGCTGAAGACCCACGACCTACCTCAATTAAGTTAATGTGTTGATTTCTGCTGTGTGGGTGTGCTTCAAATCTAATGTCCATATGGTGTGGTGTTCAGACTATTGTAAATAAACATCTATAAACCCTTTATACATGTTATATTACTTTAAAGAAATAATAAAATTTTATTAGCTCTTGATATATACTCTTTCATTTGTACAGTGGGGATGGTAATGATATTGGAATGACTTGTTTACAGTTTGTGTAGATCTCTGTTCTCAATTAACCAAAATACATAGGTATAGAGTAAAGCCAAACCAGAACAAGGAATCAGAGCTATGCATATAGAGAATTTTTTAGGTTTCTATTTTGGGCAGTGTTAACTTTTTCCAGTTATTATCAGACCAGAATATTTATTTCCAAAATCCTCAGGGCCCCCTCTAGAGCATCAAAAGGTCTTTTCCTATCTGTTGAGTTGACTTATTCTAATTTACATTAAGTTTGTTGTACATTATGTTTGTTCACCCAAGGTTATTGATTATGAAAAACCGGTAGACATGTGGTCATTGCTGGACTTCTTGATTCAAGCAGTAAAACACATGTTCAAGAGGGGCGTCCATTTGGCTATGGATGACTATTTGATTTTCTGGTGGGCAAGAATAATTTTGAAATGAATATCCTGACCTGGTAAGAACTGAAAATAAATAATCCTACCCAAGACATGGATGAAAATTATTATTCTTCAACACAAAATGCAGTACATTAGAAAAAAGAAGCATATGTGTTGCAACTGATGAAAATAAATATTCAATCCCCAAAAAGTCATCCTACCCACCTCTCCATGAATATCAAATGGTTATCTATATACGCAGCTAGATACAGTCGGAATGGGAAGATTACATCTGATGCCTCGTGTAGGGAGATTGCCATGCTCCTTGTACGTCAAAGAATCATAGCAACAACTCTCTGAGGGGTCTAAAGGTTGCCTCTTTGCCAGGCAAAATGTCTGCACCTATCCAACATATATTCACTTTGCAGTGGCAGTAACTTCACCTTGCATCCTGGTCGTCCCACTTTGCAATGTTGTAAATTTGTTCTCGTCCTGTATATGCATGAAATATTTGCCACTGGAAGTGAGGTAAACACCAATCAAATTATCAATCTTATGTTTGTTCAAAGACAGGAAGCTTAAGAGATGTTTCTTTAATTATTTTGTAAAATTACTTGTTTTGCTTAAATCATTGCCACATGTGGAGCATTACCTGCTTACCCTTCAGTAGCACCTGAGATCACCCCAATGTTTTGGTGGAGTTCGTGTTGCTCAGTCTTTAGTTTTCTATGTTGTGTTTGTGTACTGTTGTTTGTCTTTTTCTTTTTATGCCATGGCGTTGTAATGTTATGTTCGACTTATGAGTTTGAATGTCCCTTTGATATCTTTCGCCTCTCTTTTGATGATAATTGAAAAATATAAAGTTATTTAGAAGAACCTAGAATTTCACATTACTTGATGGATGCATACTTTCTACCTGTACCTGGCAAAGTTGGTTTATTAATGCTTCATAAAGGATTTGGAAAAAAGTAAAATAAAAAAAAATACAGAACTCCAAGGAAAATTTATAACGGGAAGTCCATTATCAAATGGCAAATTCAAAAGCTCAAACACATCAAATGATTAGAAACAACTGTCATCTTCCTGACTTGGTACAGGCATTTCCTTATGTAGAAAATGGTGGATTAAACTTGGTTTTATAGGTAGCTAAACCTCTCACTTGTATGACAGTGGCATAGAATTCGCACAGACACACATGAAAATAGAATGTCTGAGAACGAGATTGAGGTTGCTGTATTTTGTTTTTCATTTGTTCTATAGCTCTGAGTGATGTAATAGTGTATTTTTTTTATCAATTGGAAATATTATTGGATTGAATGAATGAATCAGATACAGTATTCAGGGCCGACTACTTATGTTTGCAAAATTGAACTGTGAATTTGTAAAATGAATACTAGTAAACATGTGTCCATATGACACCTTGAACCACTTGCACCATCACATAGATATAAGAAGATGCAAGTCAAAATTTATAAAAGTAAACCATTATAGGTCACAGTACGGTCTTCAACACAGAGCCTTGGCTCACACCGAACAGTAAGCTATAAAGGGCCCCAAAAATTACTAGTGTAAAACCATTCAAACGGGAAAACCAACGGTCTAATCTATATAAAAAAATGAGAAACGAGAAACACTTATGAACCACATCAACAAACGATAACTACTGAACATCAGATTCCTGTATACTGTATCTGATTCATTCATTCACATGTTCATATTTAGTGAACTATAAAATCAGGGACAACTCGAAATTGGTGAAAGTCACGCTACCCAAATTCGAACTTGAGCTGTGTTTGGTGGTTAAAATTATTGTGTATAAGTTTCATAACATTTGGTTGAGACAAACTAAAGTTAGAAAATGGAAAATGGCAAATTCATCAATTTTTCCATTTATAAAGGGATATAATTCAAGAACAGTGAAAGTGATGCCACCCAAATTCGAACTTTATCTGTGTTTGGGGGTAATAAGCATTGTGTATAAGTTTCATAGCATTTGGTTGAGGCAAACTAAAGTTAGAGAACAGTAACCAATTTCAGGACGGACATACTGATTGATTGGATGAACAAGGGTAAATTAATACTGGTGGCCGAGGCATAAAAAGTCATTAAAACTATATTTGCTTTTAACAGTTATATTTTAACATACCAACATAGTATTTTAACAATAGATATGTATATACATTACTTAGTAAAAAACACATAAAATTAAACATTGATCCACATATAAATATGAGAAACAAAATAATAAAATAATTGCCATCTGTCATGGTTACAATTTTGCAAACATTAACATGATAAAAACATGTTTTATATTTTGTTTGCTTTCTTCGGAAGTGCTTTCTTAACATGATGATAATTTACGTAGAGTAACTTGATTCAAACATTTGTTGTCAAATGCCTCAAAAGAGAAATTATTTTAATAAAAATAATAATTAAACTACTTGATAACTATCAAGGTAGTATTTAAATCAGTTAAGATTTTAAGGAAAACAATTTAGAACTGTTTGTCATGTTGCCTTTAAAAGGCCCTTAATTTGAAAAATATTTTAAATTGTATTCCTAATCTTTTTATAAATAAGTCTAAGTTTTTCTTGATAACAAAAAAAAACATTTTGATTTTTAAACAATATACTAAGAATGATAACTCTTTTCTTTCTTCATATTAGTTTGGTCTGCTCTGCTACTGGGAAACAATAATTTTATAATTGTAAAGTAAGATTTTATAATCACAATAACAAAGAATATGGGAATGTAACATCTGGTCATTTTGTAATTATTCGTATAAAAAATATGATTATATAAAAAAAAATGTACAGCCTCATATTGAAAGCATCATAAAATAGCAATAGTAAATGTCAGGAATTTAGACAGATGTTTAATGCATTAAAAAACTGATTTCATAAAAAAATTTATTGCATTTAAGCCATAAGTCGAATGCCTCCTTTCAATTGAAATTAAACTCTATGGGTTTGTTCCATGTGTGGATTATAAGTAAAATGACTACATGTTTATCATGAATTGGAATAGTTATAGTAAATCTTTTATCCACATTGTCACATATATTGTTTGACAATAGAATATGTTATTTATGTGTTAGTAGTTAAAAATAATAATCATTCTTGTACGTTTGTTTCCAGGATATAATTTGCCATTGGTATAAGTATATTATCCAGCATATACTATTTCGAGAATCAAACTGTCAAAAGAATTGTATGGTTTGAAAACTGAAGAATATTTCTGCATTGCTGCCTAGGTCTTATCTTCTTGTCCATATACATGATCACTTATAAGCATAAAAATAACACAAGTAATACCCTTGACAATTAAAAATAACACAAGTAATACCCTTGACAATTAATTAATCAAAACACAGAAAACATAATGCCAAAAATATAAATGATAAACATAGATGCCAACCTTCCTTTATTGCAATCAGTAAAAATGTATTAAGATGTCCGTAATTTATGATCTTTTTTCAGTAATAATATTTTTTCCATTAATTTTATAATAATAATACAGACAACTAGGCACACAGTGACAAATGACTTCCTTTATTTATAACAACTACGACCCAAAGTTGATGAGCAAGTGAGGAACACTGACCATCGCACTAAATGGAACTCTTCTTTACAAAATATTTGCAAAAGGCATATTATCCCACTTTCTGATTTCTTTCCTTACTGCAGAAATTCCATTGTTCCGTCATACATCATACTTGCCACGTTCATTAATTATTCGGAATACACAAGAAATGGACAGATCACTTTCTACTACAGATAGTCTCGAGAAACCCCGATAGAATTTAATAATCTGAATCTTTCAAGTGCTTATTGTTTCAAAATTATAACCAAAAATGAAAGGTCACAATGATCAAAATGCTATCTAAACAGGGAACTGTTCCGAGCAGGTAAGGAACAAAAATCTGTTACAAGTAGATTGTTAATCGTAACACCATAATTTTGGTTCAAAATTCGTAACAATTACTGAAAATGGTAATTGTTGGCATCTATGGATAAATTATTAAACCACTAGGGTATTATGATGTGTCAATTAAACTGAAATGATTGATCTAAAACCATTACAGAATTTTAACCAGAACTGCCAAAAAAATAAACCCAGCAATAATATATTAATTGTTAATTAAGAAAAAATCAACTAATATCATGGTCTAGTAAAAAATATATTTACAGACAAATATATGTAACCAATAACTAAACAACAAAAAACACTATAGAAATATTTCTACTAAAAGCCTCTTAAACCTAACTGACATCATTGTAAAATGCTCATTTCACGCCTGTCCAATACATTTTTAATATATTTTCAAATTACTTCATTTACTATACAAAATTTTTTGCTTTAAATGTTTCATTAGAACGTGATACTTCAACTAATTATCCTTTATAATTTTCATAAAATACATTGATAAAATTTCTTCAATGGATTGAAATAAAATAAAACTTCAGTGTTTTCTTAAGGTACAATATTGAAATTTGTGATAATATTTACATTGTTGAACATAACTAAAGCAGAGAGATTCAAACATTTAGGGCATGTTTAGACCTGCAAATTTACCCAAAAAAAATCAAACAATATAATTCCAAGGAAATAATGCATATCATGCATGTGGTATAACAAGATAAATATAAAAAATATTTTGCCTCTTCTTGTTAAGTAGAAAAGTATCCCTAAAAAGATTACCATAAATTAAAATTTTTAATAAAATACTTATGTAAGAGAGGTATAAAACATTACCCGGAAATTTTCATAAAATTAATATACATGTATCAAATAAATACTAAATCATATCTTTTATAAAAAAAATGTCCACAGGTTTAAAAAATGAATAACAGATCTGACAAGTAAAAGCTTCGCTTTGTTTGTTAAAACTATGTTGCACATTCAAAATATTTCACAACCACATTAGGCATGTACATTAAATAAACTTTATTTGACATAATTTAATAAGACACAGTTTTTCAACAATTTGTTTACATATCAGTATCATGTATTCCTTACATGCATTTATAAATTGTTAAGTCTGTCACATGACTTTAAAAGATTAAAAATATCTCTTATTATGATATGTATTAATCAATATAATTAAAAAATATAAGTCGATCCAAATATTTTATACATATAACACTTCAAAAGGGTTAGCTATAAAATTGAGATATCATCAATTGTTTCTTGTCGATTTCTTCAATTGTTTAACCAAATCTAGAAGAACTAAAAATCAGGCCAAAGTACACACCCATGATAATTACTAAGATGACCACGGAGACAACACCAGCAGCAATACCAATGTTGGATAGCTGTTTTGCTGATCTGGAGTTTTCTTTGGCACCAGCAAGATCACCCCTAGCATATGCTGACTTACTCTGAAAAACATTGGACATCAATATATTATCTAAAGAGTTAGTATGCAACATTTCATGAACTGGCAATGAAATCTGGTAGTAAAAAAGTAGCATTGCGTAATTAATTAATTGCTGGTTTCTTAATATCCAGTGGTCAATATTTCATTCATATTAATGATGATTTGATCTGCAGTACTATTTTTGGGCTCATTAAAACTTATAACAATACCTTCAAGTTTAGTTCAAAATAGTATTCATCACTGTAAAAGTTCTATATATCAATCACCCATGCCTACTGTTCAAATATCAATTACCCATGCTTACTGTTCAAATATCAATTACCCATACTTTCTGTTCAAAAATCAATTACCCATGCCTACTGTTCAAATATCAATGTAAAATAAACCTCACTATCTAATCACTATAAAATCATTTCATAACTCTATCTCTTTCTCTGTAGTATTGTTTTTGAGATAATAAGCAAAATTAAAATAGAATTTATTTTAAGGAAACTACCTTGTATATATAAGCATGGTAAGGAGGAAATTGACGGTGTGGTTAGCTGACTAAATTGTAGATCATGTATGCTGGTACCAGTTCTTTTTACGTATTAAAGTTTTCAAGTTGATTGCCAATCCAAAAAAAAATGGGTAAAAATCGTCATTCAAAGGCAATACCTCCTATAAGGATCCCTTTTTAGTAACAACTTTTTGTTGATCAGTTGTACTTCAAACAGCGAATATAATTTTAAAAATGAGACCCTACGGTTGATTGTGCCTAAATTAAGTTTCAATTGGCCCCATGGTTTCAGAGAAGATTTATTTTAGGTTTCTACTAAGATGTATCTGACAAAAGTAAAACAGACAATAAACAGATGTTTAAAAGCGATGAGAAAAGCTCACTATGACTTTTGGGCCAGGTGAGCTGGAAATACCATGCTTCATGATAAATGTACTTAAAATGCTTTTTAACAACCTTCAAATTTTCCGTAATCATAGAAATACAAACCTCACTGGCTTTCATGATAGCAAAAATACCAATAGGCCAAAAACAACACACAGTCACCATTATGGCCCTTGTCATATAATCTGGGGGTGGAGGTTCTGCCATTGTAACCATTCCTGGTGCCACCTAAAAAATAAAAGAACAAATCCTCTTATTTTTCTATTTGCATCCAATTAAAGTATTTGTAAATATTTCATCTATACCCAACTTTTGTGATGAAAAGACCATAAATAGATTTGATACATACATATAGAATAATTAATTTAAGTGAAAAATCATAACTAATACTTACGTTCAAAATAATGAAGAATTCATTGCAGGACTAGTATACAAGAATATCTGCATAAACAGGAAGTCAAACAATAATTTGAATAAAAAAATTGATAAAGAGCTACTCTGAGGGCATGATGATACAACTGAAACCTGTTTACATGTCAAAGTTAAACAAGTGTGTATCAAAAAGCAATGTGGACATTTACTTGCTTGAAAAATTAATGTGCTGGATTACAGTAATTTAATTCTTTATACATATATTTTCGTGTAAGATGTAAAAAGTGTGATTTAGGCCCCTTTCACCCATTAGAGCTTGCATTGGAATCTATGAGCTGTGGAAAATATGTTGCTCTCATCAAGAGGAACATAAGTAAAAACATTTCCAAAATTTACAACTCATTTTCATTCCAAAATAAAAAAAATTCAACATATTTTTTCCACTTGACACACCATATGCATGTATCTGGTTACTTACACATCTGTTTTTTTCATAGTTTAGGCCTTAGAAGGAACAGTTAAAAGTTCAATGTGTTTTCAGGATTAAAAAGATTTAATGGATACTGTAGTAAAATATTCATCATGTTCATATTGGGTAAATAAATTGGTAAAATGTCTACCTTGAAAAATAGGGAAAAATTAAGACACCTGCTAAAATCAATTATCACCATATAAGGTATATCATATGTACAGGAATCTGTCTGTGCTTACTCCGTTTTCTTTGTACTTACCAGGATATGACTACAAATGATTACAGATACATGTACAGTATACATGGTATACTGGTATAATAACTAAATATTTATCATCAAATACTACCACTTACAACTCTGTATTGTGTTTCATAGCCTGTAGGTGGTGCAGGAGGAAAGCCTGGGTGATCCTGTGGTTGTGGTGCATAGCTTTGTCCATGCCAACTGTATTGAGGAGTGGACTGATTATAGGCTGGAGGGGCTTCTTGAGGGGGGTATTCCTGGTCAGGATAACCTGCAAATAAAAATAATCACTTACATTTTTATAATTTCATACCGGTACTCAAGAATTTGGGCAAGATAGGAACGTGTTTTTCATGTCCTTATTTAGTGAAACAAGATGAGTTTAATTGCAATTTAAAAAGAGTAATAATTCATTATAGTTTTTCGGGGGGGGGGGGGGGGGGGGGGGGGGGGGGGGAATATTTTTTGTTTCAATCTTATCCCACACAAAAATGTATCAATTCAGAAATTTTGTTATTTTTTTAATATTGTGGAAATAATAAGACGGGATAGGTTTTGCAAAAATTAAAAATTGCATTTTAAATTTGGTAAGTTTTTGTCTGGAGCGATTCTGGAATAGATCTATAGCTCTCATTGCCATTCAGCAAGGAAAAAGAATATCAAGCTTAAATATTCATTTCTGCAAAACCATTGAAACAAAACAGGAGGATAATGAATTACAAAAGGGTGTATATATATGTCAAGCATGTCATGTATGTATTCTGTATGAAAGTGCCATACATGTAATTCTGTACTAAGTACATAAAGAAGATATCATGGAATTATCTTGCACTTAAGGTTCTTATATAAAAGTTAAATGAATTTTGTGTTTGAGAAAGAGAAAACTTTTTTGGAAATTTGAATGGCATTTTTTTTTTTAATTCCTGCAGAAGGTCTAAGACCCCGTTCACACTAGCATTTTTTTTTATCGATCTAATTTGAATCGATCTAAATAAATCCAGTTAGCGTTCACATTATCTTTAACCATATCGATTTCTATCGGTCTAATCTGAACCACTGCGTTCACACTACAATTAAAAATGCTATCGACATATGAAGTTATTGTTTCTCTTGAATCACAAGTTCAAATTTTGATACTGGTGTTCATGTAGTTTTCATTAATTTTGAAACAAAAAACTGTAGCAAGGAAGAAATGCTCCGGTTTTGAAAAAAAAAACAACAAAAAAAAGGTCAACAAAAACAACAGAAGAAAAGAAGACACACAAATTTATGGTACGGCTAAGACAACTTTTTTTCCGTTTGTTTTTACTTGCATGTACACAAAGGTCTGTTTTCAAAAAGAGAAATATTGGTTAAACAACGAACCACCGATATATACTGGGTACGTGTTATGTTATTACACTTGTAGTTTTGTCGCTATACATGCGCATAGATTATTTTCGATTCAATCGTACTAGTTTAAACCGATCTTTGCGTTCACATTTAAAGTTAGATCAGTTCACTTTAGATCGATTCAAACTAAACTACCTCTTTTGGTGTTTTTGTTTAGACCGATTGAAGATCGATTCAAAGCGTTCACATTAGCCCTTAAACCGATCTAAAGTGAACCGATCTAGTTTAAATCGATATAAATGTCCTAGTGTGAACGGGGTCTAAGTCAGGTAAAATCTTTGAGATTCCCCCTCTCAGGTAAAGTTGTATTGGATTGATATGGACAATATGACACTAGATATCTACAAAACAATAGATGTAAACATTGTTACTGAGTGTACAGTATCTGTGTTTGTCCATTTGTTAAGACGAACTTTAAAAAACTCTGAAATATGAATCAAAATATTTTTGCAAGTACATGTATACCTGATGAAATATTCTGCTCCTTTTATTCTATAAACTTTACTTATAGTGTTGAGACCAGTTTTAGATTTTAAAGAATAGTATTGAGTGACCCTTGGGTCGTGTATACATGTACATATTTCTCTGAGAGGACCTATGGAGAACCTGTAAATAGTGTATATACGTTTATTGTTACAAGAAATTCTTGGTGTTCCTAAATGGAAGGATAATACTAACAAAAGAAGAAGAAGCTAGAAGACAAACCCTTTTATTTTCGAAATTGATCTTACATCTTTTTTTAGGTATTTTTTTACAGAAAAGGTTACATTTACGGACACAAATTATATGTTTACCTCTTTTTTCATACGACATAGTTCTTGCTTGGCTTGTTGACAAAACGTGAGTAAAGAAAGACAACTCCTAAATTAATATAACCAATCACCAAACGACGCCAGGAAGAAGATAATAAACAGAAACGAAAATAAATGTATTCCAAGTAAAGACAGAGACATATATGTCTCTGGTAAAGACAACCCATGCGCCTAGAAAAGGCATGCCCGGTAGGAACTGGATCATTAACTGATTTTAAGGGACTTATCATTTTTTACCTGGGAAGGGGGGGGCTGGTCAAAATGTCGGGGGGGGGGGGGGGGGGGTCAAGTTTTTTTTATATAAATTCAAAGTTGGGGATCAATTTTATCTCTAATGAAACATTTGTGAACTTTTGAATCTTCAAGTATATCCTATATTTCATGTGTGTCAAAGCATAGATATGGTCAAAGGTAAGCATGGTAAGTGTTTTGCATGTAAAAATTTTGGCATGTGTAATAGAAGGGGTCACATTTTTTTAAAAATTATTTTAAGGGGGAGATGAAATAAAAATAGTGAAATATTATGAGGGGATCAAGAAAATTTTATATCTTTGATTTCAAAACGACTAGCACCCCTCCCAGGTAAAAAATGATAAGTCCCTAAATGCATTAATTTTAGAAAATTAAAAAAAAATCTAGGATTTTGATATTCTTTCTTTTTAAACCAGCAGCTGTTGTTATTATTGCCAGAGACTACTATATAAAGAAGTCTCAGTTATTGTTTTTTTCTTCTTCTAAGTTTGTAGTCATGGTAGTGGTAAGAATATTTATATTGTTCCAAATTAAGGACCCTTGATGAGCGGCATGACATTTATCGTGTTTATACCAGAGACGTATGTGTATATGTTACAGGCATTTTCTAAATTTAGGCATGTTGTAAAATGCCTTAAAACTTTGGACATTTTCCTGCAAGATTCAGTCATTTTATATAATGACTGGAAAAATTGAAAGGCATTTAACAAAATGCCTGAAACTATTTTATAGAATAAATTTAAAAAAAAAAACAATTGTAAGCTTTGAACACAAGAGAAGTTTTATTTATGATTATTACTGAATGTTAAAGCTTGCAATCTAAGACTTTTAATAATCAAAAATTAGTTTTACCATGGAAGTATTATAATATAATACTTCCATGGTTTTACTGAATTATTCCAAATTCACACAAGCACTGATCATGAACTCGACAATTATTATTTTGTTATTTCTTAAAATGATTGGATGACAGAACTGTTACACAATATTTGTCCTGATTTTTTGCAAATACATTGTTTGGCGTAAAATCTGGTTTTAGCACTTCGACCACATTTGGCCGGAGAACCTGGATAATGACACATTTAATTCACATTTAATTAGCTCTTTCATTACCTTATCTGCTAAAACAATTAAGGGCATACAGTTGTTATCCATTCGTTTGATGTGTTTGAGCTTTTGAATTTGCCATTTACTTAGGGACTTTCCGTTTAGAATTTTCCTCGGATTTCGGATTTTTTGTAATTTTACTTTATACAATACAGTTACATGGGAGGTAATGACGTTGCTAATGTAAAATGTTATTTTCGCGACGTCAAACTGTGACAAATCGGGAAAAGATGTATTTTTCGACTGATTTTTTTAATTCAGACTGATTTACTTGAAAACGAGTTCATGGACCCCTCTTTTTTTAAAATAACGTTAGATTTGATTACGTATGAAGATTATTTGTACCAATTTCAATGAAAAAGTCACCGATGAATTCTTTTTAAAATTTTTAAATATACAGCAAAAAATGCCGGTTTTTTTTCTAAAATCATGAAACTTTGATAAAAATTAATTATTTCCAAAGAATTGTTATACAAATTTAGAGCATACTCATGTAATTTAAAAAAAGAACATTTTCCAAATGTTTTTACAAAAATCTGCTTTTGTTTATGATCTTTTGAAACAAAAAAGTTAGGTATGTTTATCCAAAGGATAGAAATGTCAAAAAAAAAAACGAAATTTTGAGTAAATGTCTAAAATTTCGACCCCATTTATCTCTTAAAGTAGCACACGAAGGTATATTTTTTTTATTACATATTTGAATTGACTAGGTGAAAAATAGCTTGTATGCAAATTTTCGTAAAAAAATCACCGTGGGTTCAAAACTGTATCGTATGCCCTTAACGTTCGACAACATTGGGTTTCGCGATAAGCACACAGGTCACACATGAATATCTTCTTTTTCATATTTACCCAAAAAATTCAAAATACATTATCATGCTTAGTTTGACTTGAATCATTTGGCTTATAGCTTTTAACGGACTAAAGCAGATCTGCCCACGACGGGTGATGCATCTATAACAGGAGACGCTTTCCTGTTAATGCACCGTTATTTGTCTCTTTTTGGTCGATTTTCGAGATTTTAACCAAAGTTAACTACTGTCTCATTAATTCATCAGATTGCAAAGACCCAGGAATTTCCTTGAGGCAGTGAAGATGAAGATACTCATATCTTTGCATCACAACCAAACACGACCTTGTTTGGCGAAACCCATGCTATAGAGGGGAATTTGTTTGGATGTGGATGTAAAAATTCTCATTCTTTCTGAATGGGGACATTGAATATATTGCCGCATGTTAGTAAAGTGCAATACTCTCTGCACGTTAAAAACTCTTTGAACGTTCTGCAGGTGGCATTTTCTGTTCCTATCCAAAATACCTTCATTTCAAGCGGCAGTCGAAATTCCTATCCTTTATCCAGATTAATCCAATGCAGAAATAACCCATATGAATTATAACCAAATTGTTCTCGTCTTAAAATGCATGAAATATTTGCTACTGTTTAATTAAAAACAAATTTCTTTTTCTCTGCTTCATATGTTTCACTTCACTGTTTTGAATCTGGATTTTCTAAAATTTCGTTTGTAAATTTTGTCCTATTGAAAGACAAATTTGTCCTTCTGCCATTTTGACAAAATAATCATAAATTTACCATCTGAAATACAGAGTAAGTACATACTAAACGTAGTTTCACTAAAAACAACATATCATGATTTTATAAAAAAAAATGCATGATTTTTTATTATTAATTGTTATTGGCTTTTAACTAGCTTTCAGTAACTGCGAGTACTTTCAAATCGTACTTTCGTGTTTATTTGACCTGTTGACACAATTTGTAATGCATTTTTGTTATTCAATGTTTACTAATTTTGTGTTATATCTCGTCTCACTATTTTTAATATGTACCACCTTTGAGTATTAATTAGCTCTTTCATTACCTTTTCAAAGTATTTAGTATGAAAATAACTTTCCACTGCTGTTCTCGTACTATGAACAACAAATTTATTTATTTTTTAAAAAATATCTCCGTACTCCTAACAACAAAATTGTTATATTTAAATTTACCTGTGTACGTTATTTCATTTAACGCCATTTTGACCAAGGTTGTATAAAGTTGTCTTTTTGACACTGTTTTACATTTTTATTTAATATTGTATTTATATTGTGTAATCATGGATCAAATTTATTTGCTCAGTATATGTTTACTTGTTTTTGTTAATATGTCTTTTTGATTGAGTTAAGCCATTTCAATTGATATTTTATAGTTTGCTTTCTCAATACTATTTCATGTTAGGGTGAAGGTTGGCGCCTGTTAAAACGTTTAAACCCACTGCATTTGTTTGCACCTGTGCTAAGTCAGGAATACTTTGACCTATAATTGTTTACTTTTTACACGTTGTGACTTGGATGGAGAGTTGTCTCATTGGCACTCATACCACATCTTCTTATTTCTATATTATATGACATACAAACTTTCCCTGGTGGTTTTTGAAGAATGAATTCATTCTACCGAACCATTAGTTATTTTCTTTGCAAGATGTTGTGTTTTTGTCCACTTTTTGGCATAAGCATCTCAATGATATCCTTTTTCTACAACTTGGCTGAAACTTAACAGGCAATTTGTTGAATTTTGTTTCAAAATTTCAGTCATTTTACAAAATGACTAGGTATTTTTAGTCATTTTATATATATGCCTGTCAAGGTTAGGCATTTAATAAAAATTGCCTGAAAATTCAGTCATTTTACAAAATGCCTAAATTTAGCAAATGCCTGTAACATATATATGTCTCTGTATATATGTCTCTGGTTTATATATACCGAAAACAGTACATTTAAATGAAATATTAAATGTTCATAAGGCAATAAACCTACATATTTATCATCATTCAGTAGTTCACAGTAAAGGAGTGCTTAATGAGGGGCCTGATGGGTTATTTTCGTTCTTCGTGATCGGCGCATTTTCGCTATCGTGATCCGTTTTTCTACAGATTTTTTTTTTATATTTTTGTGATCCGTGATCATGGAAATTTATTTTCTGTGAATCGTGATTGACAAAAAAATCAACTCGTGATTCGTGATGAGACCCCCCCCCCCCCCATCAGGCCCCTCCTTAATTATAAAGAAGATAAAGAAGAAGACGTATTAAGAGCTAACGATTAATTTTTGCCCCAGAATATACCAACTCACTTTTTCTGAATTTCTTTTGCGAAACAATACTAATAAAAATATATATCCGAATGGTATAAAACAATATCGTAATAAAATATTTCGTCAGTGTCTATATTAGCTGGGACTTTTAGTATGATAGTCCCAGCTATTAGTTTCAAAATGAAAGTATACAATCTGAAAATCTGTCCCTGAAAGGAACTTAATATCCTTCACCATGCAGCATTAAATTAAAAGGTATGCTAATTAGATTGATGCATCGCGTCTGGGAATTAGTGAGAAATCGTTTGCGCCAAAAATGCGTCGATTTGCGCCACTAGTTTTCAAAATCACCTAATTACATTAGTAGGCCCCAAAAAAATATACGATTGCGAAAATAAAAAAAAAAATCTTTCCTCCTTCTTTATCATGGCTTGCCATTGGGAACGATAGTTTACATTGCCGGGTTTGAAGTAATTTAATAGCACATTTTAAGACAAAACAATTTACAATCCAACAGCATAATTCATGACACAAACATAATCTCTTCGGCTGAGTTCTCCTCTTGTGGAATTCTAGTATCTTACAACGGGAACTGTGTCTTTTAATTGAATTGCTGCATCAGTACTACACATTTTATAATGACTTGAACTTAAATCGCAATATTGTCCATAAATGAAAAAAAAAAATGGATGGATGCGATGAATAAAACAGCTCATTGTTGAGCGTATGCAATGCCTCTGGTCCAGACGCTAAGTGATGATATTTCTTTTTCGTACCTTATAATCCGAATACATGTATAGTATACCGAACAGCAGACGTACTTTAAATAAGACTCAACATACTTCTTTTTTTTTAATTTGTTTTCCACAAAACAAATTTTGCTCTGCATATTTTGTGATAGCTTTTTTCTTTTTTCTTTTAATTTTTGATGTAATGTATATCATTTCAAATAGAATGAATAACAGAATGTCATACATGAATTATCCTCTTAAAATCAAAATTCAATTATCTTCACTAAGACATTTAAATACACTTTCCCCGTAAATGTATCTTAAATTTCCACTTACTGCATTGAATAAACAAGTAATCATCACGTTTACGGCATAATAAAACACGTTTTTATATAATAGTACAAGTCCACACATAAAATGGTTTAAACGAATCAACAAAGTACGTTAGATTGATGTTGGTGTGATTCCATAAAAGCTCACGAGATCGGCTGTTTGTACTTATTTGGATTATCTTTAGAATAGAACTGAGGTCCTCTCACTATTTATCTTTGCCAAGAACTAAGGTTTCAAGGTAAGAAAGATAAGTTACAATTCATACTTTGTACTTTATAATTATACTAAGTAGTAAACATGCACTGGATATTCCATCTAACCATATAATTTCAAATTATTAGTTTTGTCCTCGGGTTTCTTTTTTTATCCTTTTTGGTTAACACCAAAAGATAACTTTGGTCGCAAATTTGCTGATGAGACTATGTATATATATATATTACATCATTATTGCTTCACCAAAATGCCCTTTTCCTGGCTGATCGTGTTTTGAGTTGAATTACAAGTTACCATTTTTGTCTTGTACAGTACAAATCAGTATTAACTAGTATAAAAAATTATAACAAAAATACCAAACCCCAAGGTAAATTCAAAAAGGAGATATCCATAAAAACTGAAAAAATCAAACGCTATCAACCAATGGAACAAGTGAAAAACAACTGTCATATTCCTGACTTGGTACAGGCATTTTCCGAAGACAATGATGGATTAAACTGGTTATATAGCTAGCTAAACCTCCCACTTGTATGACAGTTGTTTAGAACAGCCGAACAGATTGATAATGAATATATACTAGACTGATAATAACGAATAAGTGTATGTGTTGCTTTAGGTGTCTGACCATCAATTCTTAATCCCTATCTATTCAACCAAATTTTGCAATCTTCACAGCTTTCCTAGTATTTTGTCTTAAGTTTAACTTCATAGAAACCAGTTATATCCTGCGACTCTTTTCACAAAAATTCTTACGATTAGAATTGATCGTAAGTTATACTGAAATGTGTATAACTTACGAGTATTTTTACTCAAGTTTTTTTTTGTGAAAAGATCGAGCCGCTGAATTGTACATGTATCAACTTTCTAAATGCCAATTTCAACCCATGTTTAAATTCTTTTAAATAAAGAACTGCCTTTCGTAAGCCAAGTACTACTAAAATAACCCCTGGTTTTCTGAAAATCTTAAATTAGTATACTATGGAGAGCATTATTCCTCAATTTTTAATGCAAACTCATAGACAAGTAAGTTTTGGCTCAAAATGGTCTAAATATATTTCTCTTTCACCAAAAGTTTCATTTCTGCAAATGTGTTGGTTAGTTTAAGTAAACAATGACATCAAAAGCACTATTTTGTGTCAGAGTAGGGCTACTTTTACATACGTTCTTAATTGGAGGGAGTGAATTGGTGGTCTGACACCTTTATAACTGTTTTATCGCTGAACTAAAGCGAGAACAAGGTTGCAAATCTATATCAAATCAGTCGTACTACCTGATGAGTTCCAGAATGCTATTGGTTTTAAACAAGTTGATTTTGCATGTTTGTTTTACTTGTCATACTAATATTTCCAATTCAGATATACAAATTTACGGGAAATCGTATGCTATTTTCTGGTGTAGTCAGATATAGTCATACCCCTTTATGATGATTAACTAGAAAATCCAGTTAAAAACTAAAACCGTGAAGAACAAACTCCATACACCTTTTTTGTGCGGATCATACTTACCTTTTTAGGCAGATCGATTTGAAAAATTGTTCTGATCGCCCATCCATTTCTTATCACTTGAAAGATTTTTTGCACGATTATTGATTTCAACCGATACCTTCATTTGATCGGTCGACTAGTTTGTTTAATCGATATTCAGAGACAAAAAGGTAGATGCATAAGTACAAATATATACATTTTATTTCGTTTGAAATTGGGTTTTTCCCGTCTGCTGGTTGTATGACTTATATATATAGATAGGAGCTAGTGTATTAACTAGTTCTGCAACAGTACTTACTATCTATTCATAAAGTTTGATATATAAGGTGCATGGGAAAAAAGGGTTTGGTGCTTTATACGAGTGTGGTTTTATGTACCTATATAAAGTTTAGAATTTAGATGTATTAGTATCGAAGATGCTCGCAGTTACATCAAAGATAATTGGTAGCTATGTTTTTTTACATATATTACATGCATCAATACATATATGAATGATACAAATCAATTTAAAACATTACTAAATTTTTCAATGGATACAAAGATTTGGTTTGGAAGTTTGGCTGTACCTGCAGAAAAATTATTTCAATCGGGATAGCACATCCTAATTTTTACGGTAATGTTGTTTACCGAGCACGGAGATTTAGATGCGATCCGGGTAAACTTACCAAACTAAATATCATTGTTATATACATATGCACATTCACGGTTCTATAATCTGTCGATACCTGTATCTTGGCATTGCACAAGGTCATGTTTTTCTCTTACTGTTAATGACGTCTTTAAACTAAATCCATTGGATGTATGATGTGTACTGATTGATATTTTAGTATTAGATATATAATTTCTTTATAAGTTGTTATTTGCTTTGAACTAACTGTCAGTAACTGAGAGTACTCTCAGATCTGTAGTTAGTGTCTTTTTTTTTTGTTTGTTGTTGAGATGTATAGATATCCTGCCATGTCCGGTCTGTGTTTTTGTTAATTATTTTTCTGCTTCGTATTGATCTGATGAATTAAGCCCTTTTCAACTGATTTTTATAGTTTGTTCTTATGTTGTACTGTTACACCACTGTCCCAGGTTAAGGGGAAGGTTTGGCGCCAGCAAACTGTTCAAACCCGCTACATTCCGTATTCGCCGTGGTTGTCGTTTGTTGCTGTTTATCGTATTTGTTTTTCGTTCTTTGTATTGTACATAAATCAGGCCGTTATTTTTCTCGTTTATTTTGTTTTACATTTGTCATTTCGGGGCTTTTTATAGCTGACTGTGCGTTATGAGTTTTGCTCACTGTTGAAGGCCGTAGGTTGACCTATAGTTGTTAACTTCTATGTCATTTGGTGTCTGGAGGATAGTTGTTTCATTGACAATCATACCACTTCTTCTTATTTTTATTTTTATTTTTTTTTAATGGTAGAATTCTGTACAATTATTTAGAATAAAAATCGCTAAAGAAAATAATAAGTTACTGTGAGCTACTATCCCTATTTCTGTGTATAACTTGTGTATAGCCAATTGAATTTATAGTAGAAGTACTTTAAATTTGGACGAGCAGGGCGAGAGAAAATTTAGAAGATAAATATAAGTCACTTATAATTAACTGATTAGAGAATCATTATAGTGAAATTATTATAATAAAATATATAAACAGGATACCCTATGTATGCCAAACACCGATATTAAAATATTCATGAGTTAAATTCTAAGAGGTATCATAAAATAAGTTGCTTTTATAACAACTAAATGACCAAAATTTACGACTGTAAATATGTACATGTATATTTGGTTTAACTATATACACATCTTATATTATATAATAATACAGTGAATAAACACAGTTTAAATGTTCTGCTGTTCGAAATCAACTTTCTATTGGGTTATTATTGACTTCGTCATTTGTTTGATATAGTGAATAAAATCATAACTTCCTGCATGTTAAGACTGAAACAAATCAGGTAGATTGTATAAGGATGGAAAAGTAAAGGTCAAATCCGGAATAAAATATACGTAAATGCAAATTTAAATGATTTGCAATTATATAAGTTTATATTATAATATATTTGTATTTGTAATTAGCTAACAATTATAAAGTAAAACTTATCTTTAAGACACCCTGTTCTTAAAGATATTAATATATCAGGGTACCTTGTTTGTGAAAGCTGTAGCAATAAGGTTATTGTAACAGCTTTAGAACAATAAATCAATTATCATAGTCTAAAAAAAAAAAAAAGAAAAAAGACTGAAACAATGTCGAAATGACACATTTGTCCTCCTTTGTTTGAGGAGTATCTTACTTTTTTCATTATATGAGAGGTATTTTCCTACAAGAAGAAAAAAAAAAGAAAGAAAAAAGAGGTAATTTTTCATGAAGATCTTTTCTGTATTTTGAAGAAAAATAGTATCACTATATAGGAGTCAGTTTTGAAAGCTTTATCTTTTAAGTCAGTAGTTTTCTATGTAGTGTTTTGTTAACTTGTTTGTCATGGCGTTGTCAGTTTCTCTCGACTTATGAGTTTTGGATATCCCCTTGGTATTTACTGCCTCTTTTTATGTAATAAAACTTTGAAATTATTCATGATCTAAATTTAAAGTCGCAAAATATGAGGTTGTTCATGTCGTTGGGATATGAGCATAGATTTAGAGAATTCTGCATAATTCATAGGGTGTAATTTTTAAAAATGACAAAAGTATAAATGTCATGTAGTAATTCCAATGATGTTCTTAAGCTTGAATTTCATTGGTCAATGTCATGAAAACCGAAACTTTACACATATCATTTAATAATAATGTAACGAGATTCAGCTGTGTAAATATCCATTATTTTTGAAAATAAATCGTTTAGATCCTTTTATTTGAAATATAAGTAATAAAGATAATTTTGTTTTACAAAATTTATTGACTTATAAAGTAGGCCTTCATCTCATAGAACAAAGGACTTAATTCTTGTCAATTTTAATATTATTAACCATAATTAGGAAGTCCGCGCTTCATACTAAAATGTGCTTCGGTCAATGTTTTTACATCCTATTACAACAATAAACAAGTATTCAATTGCTATAATGCTAAAACACTGAAAATACGAGTTAAATCAAGCTTTCGTTCGTTTTGTTTTATCAATTCTTACGTATTTGTAACGTTTGAATGTCCCTTTGGTATCTTTTGCCTCTCTTTTGCCATGGAGTGCACGTGCAAGCAGTGTGTTGCATTTTATTAAGAATTAAAAAAAACTTCAGAACACCATATCGTTATTGCCGAGTTGTCTACCAATCAAACTGATGGATTTAAAGAAACATCTAAGTAATGTAATTATTTTATTATAATACATATTCTCCATACTGTCATCCTTACAACAACAACTGTTTTAGATGATTCAATTGACGAAGCACGAGATGACCGAAAGTAATGCACTTAAAAGATTCATAGTGATATCGGTAATTAAATTTAAAACCAATACTAGTATATCTTTGGTGCACTTAATACCATTGCATTGTAATTTCTTATACTATCAGAAATTTTAGTTTGTTGAGCTAACCAAATTAAGCTTCAGATCTGCTTTATTTTTATTATTTTGTTCTATTTCAAATAGAGATATGTCAGTGGTTGAATAAGATACAAAACTATGGTAACTCGTCTCCCGTCCAGCAGTTAGGTCCATATTCAACAGGCGTAAGTTTGGTTGTGCAGCCACCAGACGCCTAGTCTGAATTGGGGCGTCAAATCTGGTGCCTAGTGTTGGATAAGTGCCACGCTCTCTCTCTCTCTGAACGTGTAAAAATCCTTGCAGCAAATCAGTAAATGGCCTCTTGCAAGGATTTGGTCCTGTTCCTCATATCATTTTTTTCAAGTGGCAGCTCGAATTCCCTCATTTCATTATTTATTTATCAAATGTATAATTAAATTTGCTCTCGTGCTGAATATGCATGAAATGTTTGCCATTGGACGTTCAGCAAACAACAATTAATTATTCAATAGAGGTTTCAAGAAAATCGTCTGAATCAACCTTTGACTTTGACAGTGATGACTTAATGAAAATAATAGGCCAACAATCCAGCAACCTAACTGAATTAAAAAAAAGAAAGAAAAGCAACGTTCAACTTCTTGGTAAATGAAAAACAGATCATATGCGACTGCAAAAAAGTGACACGTTAAGTTTGCTTTTATGTATCATTACTTAACTTCAATCTGGAATAGTTCAACATTACATTTGCTTAATCAAACAAATTAATTCATTACCTAAAGATAAAACACGTTTTATAAATTTGCTCTTATCTTACAATTCACAACATTCTGTCGTTAGATTTTAGTTTTTGTCACTCCAGTATGAAAAGTTTTTAAAGCTAACTTTTCATTTGAAAACTCATTTATAGTTTTAACCAAATTACGCTAGGTTCTTTTTATCTTTCTCCAAAATGTGTTTGTTTTAGATACTATTTAGAAAATCAATAATTCCAGGAAACAATTACTGCAGATAAACCTGATTACTGGCATTAAATACACGACAATATATTATTTATCACAAATATTGAATGTTTCACATCACTTCCCACGTAAAACATTTCAATTATCATGCTGAACAATACACAACGGCAAACAAGTTCTAAATCATTTATTAACCTGCACTGGTTAGAAGTTGAAATATTCCATGATATCAACACTTTTAACTTATTTCTTTTTGGTAAGTTTTTTTGATATGAGAAGATTGTTTGATTGTTACTTGCTCTATAATACATGACATTAGTATTTACTGCTTCTCCAAAAAGCATGCAGCATTTAGGAGTAAGCGAAAAAAAGTATTCGGCCCGGAGTCCGAATTAAGGGTGACATGTCTAAATGAGGATTGTAAATGTAGTGAGATGTACATTAAAAACCGGCTAAACGTGTCGGTCTAGTACAAATTAGGGTTCATATAAATATTACAATAGCATGTTCTCGTCGTGATTATGCATTTAACTTGCCACTGGACGTTAAACAGCAAACAACTCTCCCGTCCACATTCTCAAAATCACAAAATATCTCGTTAAAATAATTAATGACGCACAAACAGAACTGTCCATTTATATGTTCAGCATCCAATACTATATTCTTTGTATTATTTCCACATACAAGTTCTTGTTCATTTGTAAGTGTTTGCGCACATCACTCATCGCTTGTTTATGCGTTCATCCCTCACTGCTGACTTGTCACGTATAAGTCTAACAGTACAGTGTATTTATATTTCATTATACACTTTCTAAATCAAGAGCCTGATATTTTTGATGAGTTTTTACAACGCGCTAATACTTCTTTTGAATTCTAGCAATACACAAATGATACATAAAAAGAATAGCAGGAACCAACAACATTGCACATTACAACAGACCACATTAACATTAAAACCCAACTCCTACTAATAAATAATATCACATTTAGCAGTTAAAATTTAACCAGTGGCACTTAAAAGATTAAACATGTATATAATATCCAAATTGAGTAAAAAAAAAACTCATCATAGATACCAGGATATTTAGTACGACAGACACGAGTTTCGTCTACATAAGACTCGTCAGTGACGCCGAAAAAGGTTAAAAAGGTCAAAGATAGAAGTTGAAGGGCATTGAGGGCCAAATTCTGAAAGGTTTTGCCAAATACTAGTACATCTAAGGTAATCTATTCCTAAGAATTTCAAAAAATTCAAAGATTTGAAATCAGTTAATTTATAATTATAACCATATCAGTAATACAGCAGAGTTTTCAACTACCGCGACATTTAATCATTAAGATAATGAAGTAAGGAAGACATTTCGATTTAGAAGTTGCATTGTTCCTTCATTATTACCAAGTTTTTGAATTTTGACCAACTATATATTTCCTGAAAAGTTATGTACGTTGTGACTAAAATGGACTTTTTAACTTTAGATAAGAGAAACAATGTAACCACCTTTGATAATTAACGCCAGTTAATTAATCAAAATAGAATGCTCAAGATCGAGTAAATTTGAATAAACGTAACGACTCTCTCCCTTCTTATCAAGCTTAAAAATCGATGAGTTGTCACATATTCATTGATATCTAAAAACAAACAAAAATATATTATAAGCACTCTACTGGGAATGTATAGGTTTAAAAAACTTTAAATGAATTATGATATTTCTTTTTATCAATTGAAAGATTCGAGCTTGATCGCCGTGCCAATGAAGAGGTTCGTCGGGAATGATAGAACGATAAATATTTTAGAATCAGAGTTTGAATCTTACAACCGATAAAAAAGGATATGTTTAGTACACGATATATTTTGTTACAATCACAGAAAGAACAATGTATATTTTTTTCCACCAATGATCTTTAATATCGATTCAGTTTAATGTTGACGTGATGTTTAATGCTAAAACGACTGACATAATCTTGACTTCCAAAGTAAGACATAAATGTTTTACTACTACGTCTATATACTCTAATATTTGAATTGTTTAAAATGCATCAACTCGAAATCGGTAGAGCAGATAAGGTTTAACATTTAATTAAAGCACATTTGTCAACATTCCTTCCCTAGAAAATTTAAATGAATTCAGCTATGTATGTAGTAGTGAATTTATGAGAAGCAGGGGATTCGAAAAGGATTCTACGAGGGAAGAAAGTCGTGAGTTGATTATCGTTTACGAATTCAGTAATTTTATTTTTGTCTATCTATTCTTGAATGTTAGAACATGATTGTATCGATACGATTCACATAAATACTTGGGCATCCGAGAATTTTAAGAAATTTAAATAAAACTCAAAAATTAATACATATTATTTCTGCCATTGATTGGATAGTATATTAAATCAAAACTTTAAGCCGTATTGTAAAAACAAGATTTAGGCCATAATTGGCTGAAAGAGAACAAATAATCGTGCTTAAGCTTTTGAATGTTTAGATATGTTAATTGTTCCATCAGTGATAAGTTAGTTCTTTTTGACAAATAAAAAGTAAGCTAAGATTGTAGATGGAAAGTTCTACTTCAATTAAAATCGTTTAAGCTTACAATTGACATGATGTTTGTTTAGACGACTTATGATCAATCAAAATAACACCGATTTATAACATGAATATCAAAATTAAAATTTTGTTTAAGCTGATAAAGATAATTGAAAGCACTTGCACATTACATGTGACCTCATTCCCAAATCTTAAGGCATCCCTGCACTTCAATGTTAATCCTTCACGAGTATCGATTATACTCAAAGGTATGTTGTTTTTTTTATGGTGCGTTTTGTTTAATTCTGCTGTTAAGAGAGAGGCTAAAGTGGTTGCGTATCATAGATATATGTATATTTATTTTACACTTTTGTAATTGAGGTTAAATAGTCACAATTGTATAACGGCCCAGCGGAATACAGCAAACAAGAATGTACTAAATCAATTTATGCCCAAATCTGACATCAAGAATAAAAGTTTCGAAATGTTATTATTGAAAGTTTTGTATCCATGTTTTCCTCTCGTTCGAACAGTTTTGTCATCAAATATATTTGTATTGCTTTATGATCATACTATTGTAGTTTTAAAGTCAATCTGTAATAATGATAATAGATACTCATTTAAAAAATTCGAATGTCGAACTTTACATTCCTAAAAAAAAACAAATAATGCTCTTGATAAAATGAATAACACGCACATATAGAAATAAAATAAAATAAAAAATGAGCCGTTAAATATATTGGATAAACATGAAAAAGTTCAATGACACATCAAAAGAATTGGGGTGCTTGTATTGACAAGAATTAACCATTAAGTGCTTAACATTATCATTATTCAATAGCTGTGGTGGAGGGGTATCGTACACGAACCGAATACTACAATGGTTATTAAAGAAACGCGCGCATATGACATTTGACGTTTTTTAGAAGAAAAAAAATCGTACTGGTAAATCAAATCTAGAGTTTAACTCCAACGTTTTATATGTTTTGCTATGTTAATTTATGGTCTTTAGCATATTTGATGAAGGTTATTCTAAAACATCTGTTCTGTTGTGCGCTCGGAAATCATATCAAACATTTTTTAACAACACTAAATTGTTACTGCTTCATGTAGACTATCAGTAATTGAGGATATCGTCTACCCAGTACTTATGGCTTCTGTATTGGCATGCATTAAATGCTGCATTTTGTCTAAAAAATTCCAGTACAAAGAATTAATTCATTATAATAAAACTAAACTTTGTGACTTCCTCAGGCAAAGTTGACCTGAAAGGTTTCATATGTTCTAATTACTAAAAGTTCCTTTGTTTTTCTTTTTTGTATTTCAATGTAATATATCTTTAGCTTTCAAAACCTTTGATTTAAAGCGTACCCAATGAAGATTATTCCATGTCATACGGTTTTTTTAAATCCCAGCCAGTAGTGTCAAGCATAATACACTTCCTTGTAATTATTCTTATTTTTACTATTAACCGCAGTTGCCATATTTGTCATATGAGAACCAACATAGCACCGAGGCATATCTATTGAAATGAAATAGCTGTAACACGTCATATGTAGGCAACGAATATTACTATATCAGGAAATACCCTGTCATTGAAAACAAAAGAAATTTTGTTTTCTTGTCTTTCATTTTTGCTTATGTATTTTGTCTATAGAGTGTCTTTATGCCCATTTGTTTTTAATTGTTGAAATAGTTATTTGTTTTTATAGTGATTAATTATATAAGATAACAATGTTGACTGCTGTACCCCTATTTTTGACATTTTTACCTATTTTGTCTGTATGTTTTTCTCACACATTGTTGTCAATGTAATGGAATTATATGCGACTGTCATACAAGTGAGAGGTTTAGCTAGCTATAAAACCATGTTGAATCCCCCATTTTCTACATAAGGAAATGCCTGTACCAAGTCAGGAATATGAGATTTGTTTCCATTCTTTGACTGTGCTTGAGCATTTGAATTTGCCATTTGATAAAGGACTTTCCGTTTTGAATTTTCCTTTGAGTCTTTCCATTACTTTGATCACGATACCATTTACCTTAAAGTTTTATTCACTGTTTACTACGATAATGATTTCCACGTTAAAATTTATCAATCAGAGTAATAAACGGGAAAAAAATCAGCCCTTCTGGTTAATGAATACCTATAAATAATTTATATATGTATCTTCATTTTATTTTTGTATTGTTTATTATGTATAGATTAAATTTCTTCCGTTCCATGTATGTACCATCCTCAGCATTTCATTGTTAAATATAATAATATATTAACTTCTGTGTACCTTTGTTAATTGGTTTTAAAGAAGAAATTATCTGTGTCTTTCTGTTTCTTTATGAGCGCACCTCAAAATAATCTGTTATGGTAACATACATCAGAACATTTACCGAACACTTTTTTCTTTGAATTCAGAACCTTATTAGACACAGAATAAGAAATTATACGAAAGTCGTAACGTTTGCTCATTTAATTATGTCAGTGTTAATTGATCAATTTAACAGTGACATATCTTTTTAATTTGAAATGCTACCTTCAAAGGGACTTTAAACGCATGTTCAATATTTTAGTTGATGTTAAATGCTTTATTCTTTTTTGAAACGGCCTTTTAGTAATAAACATATTCTCTCAACTGATGAAAAAGCGAGTAAATGTTGTTCGCTCAAATGTTTGCAAATACAAAGTCATTGATTTGAGTAGCAATTTAGATTAACAAATTATCATGTTTCCCTTCAGTAGTGCACTCAATGTTTTCTTGCTATGACGCTTTATCTTTATTTGAGACATTTTATTGCCATTAATGGTAGTCAGCATTTAACCACAATATAGTCGGCAAGCAAATATCATCACAAACTATCACAAAACCTGTGTATTGACGTACTCAATCGCAATATAATACAAGACAGTTTAAGTATTTTTTTTGCATACTTTAGAATATAAATAATTCCTTAGATGAACCCGATTTCCGGCTAGACAGATCTGTTATTCGCAACGATATGCTCAAAGTTAAATTTGCTTAACTATTTTATCCGGGTGGGTTAAAATTTCATAAATCGAATAAAAAAACAAATTAAGACAACAAGCAAACACTGAGGTATCACATGAACCACAAAAAGGAGCGAGACCAGACGCGCCGAAAGGGTACAAAAAATATCACCAAAGATACCAGGCTTATAGTTTTGTACGCCAGATGCGCGTTTCGTCTAAAAGGACGAAATAGAAGAGCATTGCAAACCAAAACTTCCGAAAGGTTTTGTCAAATACAGATAAGCATTTTCTGCTATGAATGCCCGCCTTGCGAATTCACAATTTTGAAAGTGACCCAACAATTTATATAGTGTCGATTACAGTCGTTCTTTTTCATAACTCTGTTGGAGCAATTTTTGTGTCAGAAGCATACCCCTGCTAATGCAGTTTTTATAGTATGAACATGCACAATGCAACGTATCAATTAAGATATGCAAACATCATACGCAGGAACGGAGGGTTTGTTACTACTGAGAAATGGGAAGTTAACAATTGGAAAGTTGAAATCATCACGTTTTGTCATTGATTCTACGTTAAAAGTCATTCATCTGTATCGATATTGAGGAAAAGATCAAGATACGAAGCAGACCTTGTAGCTTCGGTAGTATCTTAAATCTCAAGTTCACTTTAATATATGAGATGCAAGCAATCACTCAAATGTGGGTAATTGAGTGAAAGGACATTACCAATATATATGAAAGTAAAATTAAAGAATTTTGTCTTTTTGTTTTTGAGAAGATTTAGTAGAAATTCTGCCTCATATGAATACAAAACCTAGTTGGTCAGTTGGGATGCACAGTTAGTACCCATTGAAATTTGTATTTTAAAGTTTGTTTTATGGATGATAAATAAAAGAAATGTTTCATAAAACTGATGTAAATTTTCATTACGTGTAGACAACTAAACGCAAGTTTATTTTGATTTAAGCATTTTCGCTTTTGCCGTTCCATAGTTATGGTCGTAAATCGTTGGGTCAATTCAAGACTTTGTGCTTTTGGGATGATGAATTATAGAGAACCACAACACAATATGAAATATTAATTGTGCATATGGCAAAATCCTAGGTACTATATGAATATGATTTGCACCACGTGACTTCGACCCTTTTAGGTAAATTACTTCCCTTAGTTTGAAAAATTGAAAACTAGAAATTATATGAAATTTGCGGATAATCTAGTCTTTTTCTGTCTTGGCTCTAAAACTAACGTGTCTTTGAAAACTTCTTTTGGCGGATATTTACAAATAAATTCTAAGGAAAAATTATTACAATTTGACTACATACGAAAAGGGAAGGTTGAAATCATCATGTTTTAAAAGAATTTGGCCGAAAACTCAAGAAAACAGATGAGATAAAAGTTATTTACCCTGAAAACTCAACCTGCAAGGTGTTTCCCTCTATGCGGACAAATCTTTAACAGCCTCGTCTTGTATCTTTAATTGTACTCCGAATCTTACTTTTTTACAACTTTTCTTTATTTCATGCAGAAATTTACTACGGTTATGCTTCCGATTTTCATACTGAAAAGGCCGAAAGTTTTCAAAGTAGACAATGTTCATTTGTACACGAACAGAAAGCAAAACACATGTACAATTCACCTATACGCGGACAAATTGTTGATGTGACTTAGGAATTGTCATATTGTCAAATTTATGTTTGGGGCATGTTTAATCCTATTGTTATGGCTGTCGTCATGAAAAGTCAATATGAACGCTATGCATAAGGTGTTTCGTACTACCAAATACATGGCGTATATGTTGAATATCCATTTTGTATCTCCCACCTCTCTTTTTATGTTCGATTTCCGTATTTTTAGCAATTTTAAACATTCCAGAGTTATGTTCGGTGATTGCGTTGCAACCTTGAAAAAACCTTTGAAATAAAAAAGGGATTAACAAGCATTGGAATTCTAAAGGAATGTATTGGACTACTGACCAGAGATTTAATTTTGATAAATGTCATTTTTGCTTTCAAAGTTTAGTTATGGTCATTGATTGTTTAAACAATTGAAATTTTGTGGTTTTCCGTATGATAATTGGAAAACCATCTGGCTAAATGCTTTTCTTTGATCTTGTGACATCATACCCTGTAAATCATTACATGCGAATTGGTCTGAACATACGAATAAATTGTAAAAAGTGAAAGTAAAATAAAATAAGTCATATTTTTATCTTTATAAAGCAGAAATATATACATTGTATCACTACAAAGTAAGTTGCTGTCAATATCATAAAATGGCTCTGCAAATACAACTCTTCGGTCAGAAAATTTATTTTGTGTTAATCTTTTCAACAATTCCATTTAAGATTACGCCAGAGCATGGGCTAAACAAGGAGTTGAACTGGACACTTTGTCAGAATGGGTCAAAACAATAAGGTTAAAACGTCGAATTCATAAGTTGAAAAACTGTGTGAATGATCGACCGAAGTCCGTTTTCAGAGACAAAGCAGCTGTGAAATGTCTTCAAATAATATTGTTTTTGTATGTATGTAAATCGTACTACTACGAGTGTCTTAAACAAAGATGTTGTGTGAATAAATGAGCACTCAGGTAATCCCACATATAAAAACATATCATTTGACAAGGATGAGATTTTGGCGAATCATAAGGCCCTCATGGCTTCAATGAACATTACATTGAACAGCAAATTTGCCGGCTCATCTGCATGTTCCACAAAGGAACTGTCCATTAGATTGACAAAAATTTTGTCCACAGTGACAGAATGTCTTCAGAAATACTATGAAACTGCTTACTCGCGTAGTGGTATTAATAATATGTGGATTCTAAAAAATCTTGATCTTTCTCTGAAATTAATTCTATCAAAACTTGTTTTGATTTTTCAACCCTTTATTATTGTCCGTTTAAAAATTTAAAAATTATTTAGAAACTAAGGTTTCAACATCCTCAGGCAAAGTTGACCTTAGATGGATTTGACTATTTTTTCTTAGATCCTTTTGGATCGTATAGCTCTTCAACTGTTTCGGTTCTTATACGTCCTTGGCTTTCAAATATTTGGCATTGAGAGTTCCTGATGAAGGTAAATCCAGAAAAGTGCTTCGGACGCATGAAATTTATAACGTGTTGTTTTCAGTTTTTATATCACCATTCCCCGTGTGAAATTGAAAATCGTCTAAAAGAAATAATCCACAATGCTTTTCAATATAACAATAGTAGCATACGCTATAAATTTATTGTTTTTGGGATACCATACGGCATATTTTGTTAATAGTGAGTTTGTTGAATTATGAGGTAGACTTTTTTCAACAATTGTCGGAATTCCTATTGGAACGAACTGTACGCCTCTCCTTGCCGACCTCTTTTTATTTGCATATGAGTAGGAGTTCCTTCAGACACTTGTCAAAAACAAGAAGATCAAAGAAGCCAGATTATCTAATTTCACATTCAGATATATTGATGATGTTCTTTTCATTAAAAATACAAACTTTACTGATTGGGTTCTATTGATATATCCTCCATAACTAGAAGTTAAAGAAACAACAAACACGGCTTCCTCCGTCTCCTTTTTAGACTTATACCTCAAATTTGAAATAAGCGATCATCTCAGTACCAGAATCTATGACAAACGAGACGATTGTAATTTTGAAATTATAAATTTCCCCCACCTTACGAGCAACATATCAACTTCACCTGCATATGGGATATACATTTCCCAACTCAGTCGGTATTCAATAGCTTGCTGCTGCTACTCAAATTGTATAAAACGTCACCAGTGTCTGAGCAGAAAGTTGATGAACCATGGTTATGTCAAAGAACGTCTCGTTCTTTTTCTAAAAAAAATCATCGGAAGATACCTAGACCTTGTTTATATATATTCCGATTCAACTTCACAAATAATGCATGATGGTCTTGAAGTATAGATTCTAGATACTGACCTTGTTTATTATCTTTATTACGTGTTATAGTGTTCTTTTTATCTGTTTTTCTATATTTTTAACCTTTATTGTTTAGCCCATATTTTAACAATATACTTTTTGAGTGGCTCGGTATTTATACATCCCGCCATTGTGTTATTGTGACATGGTCACTTTTTGTATTCTTGTCTTTCCTTTTCGCTGATGTACTTTGTCTATATATTGTCTATATGCTATTTTGTTTTTTCTTTGTTGAAATAGTTATTTGTTTTACAGTGATTAAGATTACAACACAATGTTGACTGCTGTACTCCAATTTTTGACATTTTTGCCTACTGTGTCGTTTTGTTTTGCTCACACATTGTTGTCATTATAATGGAATTCTATGCGCCTGTCGAACAAGTGAGAGGTTTAGCTGGCTATAAAGCAAGGTCTAATACACCATTTTCTAAAGAAGTGCCAAGTCAGGAATATGACAGTTGTTTTCCGTTTGTTTGATGTGTGGGCTTTTGATTTTGCCATTTGCTAAAGGACTTTTAGTTTTGAATTTTCCTCGGAGTTCAGTATTTTTGTTATTTTGCTCTTCATACAGTCCAACTTAGCATTAACATTTCAAACTTGAAATATTTGATCAAATAGGGCCATTGTAAAAATAATTTTGGTAAAGTAAATATGAGCAATATACTCACATTAAAATATATTTCATTCGCATCAACATCTTTGTATAAGACTCCTTCTAGTTTCTAGCTATACGGGAAGTTTGAAAGCTGAAAGCAAATATGTAAGGCAAAATTCACAAATATCAATATTGAGATCTGACAAAAAAATGTCTTGTGAAAATCTGAAAGATGTCATTTGCTAGATGTGTGATATTTTTCCATTTTCAAATTCAATGTGCCAAAATAGTGGCATTGCCACAACTTTCTTGTAATAAAAAAAGAAAAATTAAAATGCATTAGAACAATTCAAGTATAAACTATCAACTCTTTTGATGCGAACAAAATATTAAACCAAAAAGTTTTGATTTCAGATCTTATACAATATGGCATTTATAAATTGTAATATTAATAATCATGATTACGAGAACACTTTAAGACAAGAATAAAAATACATCAATAATTATATTTATTATATCAAAGAATGCTTAATGAATACATCATCAAGGTACAATAGATAGCAATATTAACTTTGTTTTATGCAGTAAACAATTCATTGTCGTTGTGTTAATGGAAAATTGAGCTGGGGGACTTTTAAAGACACACGGTTGAACTAAACGTAAGGAAATCATTCTAAATTAAAAATATCGTATTCACGTCTAAGATGTAATAATTAAATATAATCAAATCAAAACTAGATTTATGTATATTTATGTCAAATGTAGATTTCCGAATAGTTGTATATTGCAAACTTATGAACACTTGTATGTAATATGATATTCCTTATTTCTGCTCTCTACACATTACATATAAGAAATTTGTTTTATTAGTTGGAGTTATTGAAATCGGTGGACAAAAACATGGTTGCTTTGTTTATAACTCAGTGCTTATGCAGTTATACGCCTGATATCTTTGATGTGTTTTACAACTACTATGTCAATACCACTGATGATGGACGTCTCATTTTCGAGGGTATATCCACCACTTTTGTGTTGACATTAGTTATCACTGATACGTTTATATTTAAGAATATACTGTTTATGAAATGTTGAATCCTTCGATACGCTAAGATGTTTATACCTCAAGCATAGATTACCTCAGCTGTGTTTTGCACAACTTTTCACGATTTTTTGTTCTCAATGCTTTTCAACTTCGTATTTGATTTAACTTTCCAACTGCCATATGTAGACGAATAAACTCATCATAAATACCAGAATTAAATTTTGTACGCCAGACGCTAGTTTCGTCTACAAAAGGTTGCAGTCTTGTAATTGACTGCTCCATAGGCTTACATGCAAAACAGCTCATTTTTGAAAATAAAAAAATAAAAAATCCTACATAGAAAAAAATTTGTATGTTCATATCATGTATGTACTAATGTGAAATTGTGATTTAATCGAAAGAAAAGTGGGTCATGCCACGAAGAATAAAAAGTTAGGTAACCCTGAAGTCAAAACAATTTTTTTCTACTTTCTGTTTGCTGTTTTTACTAGGCCGCACCACTTCCAGTAAACATGATATCCTTCCACTTTCTTGGATTGATATCCCCAAAAAGATGCAAGATTTTTTTTGAATCTATATATATGTTTCAATTCAGCATAAACTTTTAATCAAACAGAAAAAATTGAGTCCAGAAAAAAAAATCAGAAAAAAAACTATTTTTACCTCCATGTTTTGACATGCACCGGAAACTGGAGTTGTAATACAAGACTGGTACCTATAACTATAATGACATGTCTTAAAAAAATAAATCATTTACTTAGTTTCATTAAGTAGCCATATTTGAACATAAAAAATGCCATTAAAAGAATTGTTTTGTTGTAATAATAAATATAATCCCACTATTAAAGGAGTACCCCTTTCTGAACAAAGGCAAAATTTGGAAATAAGTCATGCCTATCAAATGATCTGTAAATCTCATTCTAGTCTATCTTTATGAATGTTTTCTTATTATGTGGATACTGTGAAGCTAGAAGAGAATTCTTATCTATTATTTTTATTTTTTTCCTTCTATTTGATTGAACCACATTCAATAGTTTACCCCTGCCCCTTTTTTCATGAAATCTACCCAAGTGGGCCTCTTGTTTAAGTCAAATTGAAAAACTACCTTAAACTTTTTCATATTGAAGAATTTGTTGCAATTCAACTATCTATAGACAAGAATGACCATACCTTTCTCTTTTTTGACTATACATGTCTTTATACATGCCTACTATATGATGGTTTTTAGGCTGTACTTGTCACCCCAATGCATATAAAATTTGCAATAACATTCAAGAAAAAACAAAATGAATACTGAAATTGGTGTTTTTGGTAAGAATATTGATTACTTGTCACACCTAATCACAAAAATCCTTGTCATGATGGATAGTTTTTGAAAAATGCTACTTTTTAAACAAATTTTTAACCCAAATATGGAATTTTCAATTAACCATACAGTACCGCAGACAGGAAAAGAAGTCATAGACTCTTGTAAAGTAAACATTTTGTGAAAATCTTTTCACCAAAAGTTCATTTTATACATATTCTACCTATATGTCAACAATTGAGCCATAAAAATAATAACCCTAAAGAAAAAAATTACTTTTGTATGTAGCTGTCCCTTCAACTTTACACTGATTTTCAATGAAACTGCGCAACTAGAATTTCCATCACAAGAAGAAGATTTTATGAAGGAAAAAATCTTTCTATGTTCTTTTTTATTAAAAATCATGTATGTAATACTACCAGAATCTCAATTTACCTCAAACTGATGTGCTTTATATCTATTTATACTTTTGAATGGTGTCTTGTATAAAAAATCATAATTATTACATAATTTCAGTTTTTTCATTGTAACTTGATACCCCATGATTTTGTTTTCTTAAAAAGTCCTTAAATCATAATGTTTTATCATTCTGGGCACACAAAAGTCCACATGAGCTACTTCCTTGCAGTGAAGATAGGAAAAAATTACCCTATGCAGGTTGCATTTAATTGACTGCTCCATAGGCTTACATGCAAAACAGCTCATCTTTGAAAATAAAAAAATAAAAAATGCTACATAGAAAACAATTTTCATGTTCATATCATGTATGAACTAATGTGAAATTGTGATTTAATCGAAAGAAAAGTGGGTCATGCCACGAAGAATAAAAAGTAGGTAACCCTGAAGTCAAAACAATTTTTTTCTACTTTCTGTTTGCTGTTTTCACCAGTCCGCACCACTTCCAGTAGACATGATATCCTTCCACTTTCTTGGATTGATATCCCCAAAAAGATGCAAGATTTTTTTCAAATCTATATATATGTTTCAATTCAGCATAAACTTTTAATCAAAGAGAAAAAATTGAGTCCAGAAAAAAATTCAAAAAGAAATGGACTATTTTATTTACCTCCATGTTTTGACATGCACCGGAAACTGGAGTTGTAATACAAGACTGGTACCAAAAGACTCATAAGTGAAGATCGAATCAAAAAATTTAAACAGGCCAAAAAAGTACAAAGTTGATGAGCATTGAGGACCAAACGTGCGTCTGGCATACCAAATTATAAGCCTGAATCTTTGGTTAGTTTAATTATGTATGTGATTAAGCAGTTGTGTTACGGAAGAATATTGGTAATGTCTGGTAATGGTTAGTTAAATTTATATACAATCTACCGTTGCTCGTGACGATTTCAGTTATTTTATGGACACCTGCCTACTGTTAAATACAACGTATAAATATGAGGAGATATATAGTATAATTGTTAGCGAGATTACTATCCACCAGAGACCAAAGGACGTAGATGTAAGCTGTAAAATGACCTCTTTTTGGCTGATTTAATTTTTGCAGAAGTATATTTATTTCTCTTAGTTTTCGAGTGATAGCATTTGATAAAAATTAATATCAAAAAGCTCTGTAATAACATAAACGGTACCAATTTTTCTGCACCAGATGCGCATTTCGACAATCAATGTCTCTTCAGTGATACTCGAGGCCAAAATATTTGAAAATCTAAAGCTTATTAAGAGTATGAAGAGCTATAAACCAGTCCGACATCTTGGAAGTGACGCCCTTCTCTTTATAAAAATTCCGTTTTAACATTGTTAGAGCTTAGAACTGTGTAAGCGGTGTTGTCGTTGATATATCCAACCGCTTACTTTCGAATCCTGCTGATGAAACGATATCAATTTGTTTGTGCATAAATGCAGTTTTAACATTGATGGTCTAATTGAATGACGAGTTTTCAGCTGATGATAGAGAAAATAAATCGTAAATCGTGGGATCTTAGGATCAACGTAAAACTCATCAAAGATACCAGACTTAATATAATTTAGAGCAATTCTCTGTAACCACCAACCATTTCATATGGGGGGGGGGGGGGGGGGGGGGGGGGGGGGGGGGGGTCGGCATGCATGGTCACTGAAACTTAGCCTGACCATTTAATTAGGTGAACAAGTCAGAAAAATGCCTCCCAAAGTGTTGCTAGGCCACGATTGGCATGGCAATCATGTCAATGAGTTTAACTGTATATTTTAGGGAATTATATTTTGAAAAAACAACTATTTTGCAGGCATTCTGAAGCAAAGCCAGATTTTATTTAATGATATTTGTTAATATTTTTCAGAAACTTGATACTAACCAAACATAACAGCAATGTCATATTTAAAAACAAATATTAGGCTGAATATTTTCAGAACCGCAGAAGCAGAGGTCATTTGTTATTGTATTTGTAAAGGCAAATTAAACACATTTAGCATGAACAAAATATACAGTTTTGCATCCACCTCCATTAAAGTTGTGGTTATAAATATAAAGTATCAATGTTTCTAGTCAATAATTTATAACAAAATATTTTGGATTCAGGGTGCTAGGATGGTTGCTATGGACACCAAAATGTGTCATTTCTAGCTCACCTGGCCTAAAAGGCCAAATGAGCTTTTCTCATCACTTGGCGTCCGTCGTCCGTCGTCGTCGTTAACTTTTACAAAAATCTTTTCCTCTGAAACTACTGGCCCAAATTTAACCAAACGAGGTCACAGTCATCATTGGAGTATCTAGTCCGATGACCCTGCCTGCCAACCAAGATGGCTGACATGTCTGAAAATAGAACATAGGGGTAAAATGCAAGTTTTGTCTATTATTTTGAAAACCGTTATAAATAGAGAAAATCTGACGTGGGCAAAAATGTTCAGAGTGATGATCTCTACCAATTGTCCATATACGTCAAAACTATCAGACGACTTCTTATAGGAGTTATTTCCCTTAAATGACAAATTTTACCATTTTTGTTCATTTTTGCCTATTATCTTGAAAACTATAATAGATAGAGAGAATCTTGTGCAAAAATGATCAGCAGGACAAGTTCTACAAATTAGTTTGATGGTCGAAATTGTCAGTCGATTTCTCATTAGAGGGTTGTAGCCCTTTGATGGCGATTTTTACCAATTTTTTGCGTTTTTGCCTGATATCTTAAGAATTATAATAGATAGATAGATAGAAATTTAAATAAGCAAAATTGATCAGCAAGACAAGATCTATAATTAAGACAATATGGAGGAAATCGTTCAACGATTCCTTATTGGAATTATTGCTCTTTGATGACGATTTGAATATTTTTTTTGCGTTTTGCCTTATATGTTAAAAATTATAATAGATAAATAGACACTTAAATCACAAAAATGATCAAAAAGGCAAATAATACTTGCAAGTCAAATTTTGCCGATATAGTTAGTAGACTGTCACTCTTTGTGGGAGTGATTGCCCTTAAATTAGGATTTTTTTTTTATCCTCTTTTGTGTTTTGAGCAAAAACTAAAGAAGAAAAAAAGGACACTAAACAGACTAAATGATCAGCAATACCAGATCAACAAAACAGGAATTTTTGTCATAAAATCTGTTCTCGTCTACAATGTTGGAGAGTGTCCTTTGTTGAATATGCACATAGACCAGGTAGGGGAGTAACTGTTTTCCGATGTCGTGTATAGAAAAGATAAAACAGTTAATTTCCCCCCCCCCCCCCTAAATTGTTCCGATTGTAAGTTTGGTGTAACTTCTTTAAGTTGCTCTTACTTGACTAGATACCAGGATGTCCTACCGTAGAGTACTGTAAATTCAGAAATTATTGCGTGCATTTATAATTTCGATTTTTTTTAAAATAAACAAGAATGCGAGTTTAATAATTGCGATGTTAAGAAAAGCTGCATACAGATATATGTACCAGATATCAGAATGCGAGTTCTTATTATTGCGATATTATATTATTATAGGAGGCATTTTTCGCATTATTAAAAACCTCACAATAATTTCTGAATTTACACTAGGTTACCTGTCGAAAAAATATAAACTTTGGAGTCAAAAGTCGGTAATATGAAAATAGTCTAATCAGTTATCTATTTTTACCTGTACCAGCCATTATTTTTATCAGGTGGCAACAGAATATGGGCTTTTTACAGAAGATATGCTATTCATTATTAATTACTGTTAAGTTTAATAACATTTGATTATGCAATTTCAAAGGGAAATATTTAAGACGGACAATGGAAAAAAGTTATGACAATGGCGAACGCTCAGTGTCTGTATAACCTCAGTAAGCTCTTAAGAGCCAGGTGAAATTAAAGGAAAGATCTTTGAATCATAATCAGAAAGATTTGTTTTACATTTTGTCATTTTGTCATTTTCCACGATATGAGAATGGATACTTAAGACTACTGTGACGATATTGACCACTTAGCCCCTTGTTGTAAACCTAAATATATGCCTGAGAAAACAGCCTTAGTACTTATTTTAAATGATTTAAAGTTTCCTGAACACACAAACATATCTATGATGTTTTAAGTCAGGACAGGAGACAACGTGGCTGATGTTTAACTGAAATACACATAGGTTCAGACATTCTAATTGAAAGAAAGAACTACATTTTAGTTTAAAAATTTCGGAATTTTTTCACAAGGGACCAAAACATTGATGATTGCTAGGCAGTTTCCAACTATATGAAAATGAATACTGAAATCTTTGATAACGATATTGACCCCTAACCTTCCAATAAGCATCTATATAACAGTTCATATTAGTCTGAACCCAAATATGTATGGTTGCTAGGTACTTTTATATCAAGTAAGGGTCGTTGCTAAGAACTTTTGACATGACCTTGACCTCTGGCATTTAACCTTGTTACCAAATAAAATCAATAATCATTCTGAACATTTTTTTTCTATTCAAGGTATGGGTATATTTGTAACCATTTCTGACAAAATATAATAAAAAAGAATCAAGGTCAAAGGTCAAGGTCATCAGTAACCTTATATCTTTTGATCAAACTTAAGGTTTTTTCAATTTATTTTTAACCTTAATCTGTCATAGTTTATGAGATATTTTAATAACAAGGTCAAAATTATTTTACAAAATAACAAAAATTTCACTTTTAGGTTCCCTTAGCAACCACCCTAGCAACATGAATCCCAAACCTTTAGTTATAAATAAAACTAGGCAACAGTGTTGGTACACATTGATAACTTCAATGTTAATGGGTGTGGATACAAAAGTTTGTAATTAGTTCATGCAAAATGCTTTTAATTTGCCTTCTTGGATACAATGAAAACTCCCTTATTTTAATCAGTGTTGCAACCGTCTCCCCTTTTCATTAGAATTATGTTTTATCTTTTATCTAACTAATTTAATGTTATATTTTAAGGCCACGCCAAATTATTACCTCGTTCGTCGGAATACCCGCGTGTTGTGAAAGGTGGACCAGAAAAAGGTACTTTTTTTTAAACCCCGTCCGTCTCTAAATTTATGAAACAAAACTTTTAATCAGTTGTGCGTTTGAAAGTAACATCATACAGACACGGAAATTGACATTAAAAACGATCCAGATCTAACATTCACAACGTTGTTGTTACAATATTATTGCCAAATTTAGTATGATAAGCATTCTTAACGTAAGACATGAGTGGACTATCTTTAGTTACAGTGGTAAAGCAGGAAAACACATCAGTAGAATATGATTTGGGCAATTATTTTACCGATTTGTTGGAAGTGCTCCGTGCAAGACCACAACATGCACAAACGTTCATAACATCAAACTACAATTACGACACAGAATAATATGACAGCAATTTTTAGACCAGCTGCAACTACCATCCCTAAAAGATCGTCGAACCCGAAACAGATAATATCCTCTTCTACAAAGTCAGACACGGTGAAGCCAAACTGAAAAAAAAACATCTAGGACAACCAAGAACATGCATTATGGTCAACATTTCCTGAGACTGCAAACAAAACCAGACAAATTAAAAATCTGCTTCATACCAAACACAATTAAAGATTGGAACCTACTAACACCGGATATTTTCACCAAGATTCAAACAGCAGAAGAACCAGCCAAAACTTTCAGTGATATTGTAAGGGGAGTCCCACTTAAGTGAGTTACTTGACTCACGCGCATTGTAGTAATATCCTTGAATGATTCACCGTATATCTATCAAGATCAAATGACAAAGCAACGACGCCACCGAATTGAAAGATTTAAATTATGACAGTATAACATGCATAAGAATAAAAGAGAATCCCAAAGCTGATAGAACCTGAATTGAAATGGCATCGTAAATGAAACTATTATATTGTTTACTTTTTTTTATCTGTTTTATAATAAACGTTATTCCTTGAATTTTTGTAATCTTTTATTTATATTTGCTAGTATCATTTCAAAGTTATATTAAAATAAATTTGAGAATGGAAATGGGGAATGTGTCAAAGAGACAGCAATCCAACCAAATAGCAGAAAACAGCCCAATGCCACCAATGGGTCTTAAAACAGCAAGAAAATCCCGCACCCAGAGGCAGACTTCCTCTGACCCCTAAACAATTATGTATGCTAGTTAAAAGCATGGAACTTGACAAGAATGTTTATGTGGTAATTGAGTTCAATCCATATTTACAATTTACAAAATATACATGTATATAGCATCTGACTGGTTCATTTGAATGGTATAAATTAGTGTGGTTTTTGAAGGACAGTCCTTTATTAACTGTCAGCTTGTTGTATACACAAATATTTATGGTTGTATATACAAGCTTTATACATGCATTTATGCTTTGCATATGTTCATTTAAAACAACATACTATGCATCAATTATGACTTACATTAAACAAGGATGCATGCCTGTTCAGAGCTGTTGCACTTTTTCATGTTCAGCATGATCATATTTATTTGATCAGACTACACAAAGTTGTAGGTTTTGCTACAAGTTAACCATTCTATACCTGGAAATGTTGTGAAAAGACTGAACTAGGTGTCAGAGAACAAATTGAAAGCAAAGTAGGGTTATATAAGAACTAGGATATGAGATATATGAAATATCAAGCACCAAAACTATGTAATTTGTAATCGCTCGCTTGCTTAAAATTCTTTTCATAGATTTTTAAAAAAAATATTTCAAAAATAATATCGCTCGCTAGTAAGAAAATTATTTCGCCTGCCAAAATTTGCTCTCTCGCTACCCTTTTTCAAAGGAAAGAGTCCAAAGAACTAGATATTAATTTGCTGTTGCCTAATGAACATTGAGTAATGAACCGTGAAAATGAGGTCAAGGTCAAATTAAACCTACCAGACTGACATGTACATCGTAAAATATTTTCATACACCAAATATAGTTGACCTACTGCATACAGTATTAGAAAAACAGACATTGAAATGTGTGCATGATAACTGCCTAAAAATGGCAATTTTGAGCCAAAATCCAAAGGGACCCGTAACCATGGCAACGGGGACATAAAAAAAAATGTTTGTTAATAACTACCAACAAACAAAATTTAAAAAAATTCTGAGACTATGCGTGCCGCAACTTGGTTGGTGGCTACAGAGAATGGCTATTAAGTACACAACACGCATGTCTTAATGCATACATTATTTGATAGAAAGAGGTCAGTACAATCGTAAAAACAAATCAATCTACTATTTCCATTTCATGAATGATTAATAAAATGTATTATATGATTACATTGCAAATTGAAACTAAAGCGGGAAACATCTGTCGTTCAAAAAGTGATGAAAGATTTGTATATAACGTTAGTAACACTATCATGGATTTAGAAATATAATCGAGAATCTAATCAATGTTATATCATTCTTTTGTTTTATCTTACAATAATATAAATAACAATAATACAATTATATACATAATTCAATAATAGATCACATGAAATAGGACATTTGAAGACTTCATCTCAAATTTTGTGTTTGCATGTTTACAGTTGTAGTTTAATTCCAAATTGCATATCTGATTTCAATACAAGAGTCTGCTCTGGAAATATGGATTTTCAATATTTTGATGATTTAACTTCGATATGCAAAATAATGTTAAAAAAGGTATATATATATATATAAAATACCGAACATCAAGGTAAATTCAAAAAGCGAAAATCTCTAAATACTGACAAAATCGAAGTTGGACTTTATCAACCACCGGGGAGGAGTCTTTTGTAGACGAAACGCTGGCGTGCAAAACTTCAATCCTGTCGTTTATGATGAGTTTATTTATACTTTTTTGTTAGATTATTGCACCCTTAATTTGTATTCAAGCACGACTACAGTGTTTCGTTCGTTTTCTTTGTGTATAGGATCGTGTGAATCTACATATAATATATGAAGTACAGAGGTCGGTATTTATTAAAGTGTGAAAATACATAATTGTTTTATTTTTAAGTAGGTAACGTAGTTTTAGGTTACTTTCAGTAATAATAAGCATTTTATCAAGACGTTATAATTGATGTACTTACTACTGTCTATTTCTTAACTGCAGTACGGACATTTTTGAATTAAGTTTTTTTTCTAAGCTTGACTATTACCGTTTGGCAACCGTAATACGTTGATAAAATTGTGGTCATGTACCGTCGTATGCTTGCATGTTCTTTTACAATTATTCTAAACGTAAAGTCAAGAGTCTTTCGTTTAGTTCTTTTTCTTTTCATTTGTTCTTTTCATTGGTACCGCTATCATTTTATAACGTGTCTGATTTTCGTGGTCATTTATTATGTATTATCTTCTTATGTCCAACGTTATAAGAGGTTACTTGAGAACTCAATAAACTATGTTGTCCAGTTCAATTTTTTATGCAATGACTGGGGCTGTTCCGGTTGCTACGGCATCATTGTGTTGTGTTTTTTTTTTTCTAACCTTCGACTGTTACTGTTTACTCGATGGCGTGTCAATTGCATATCTTTTTTACAATATTTTTTCACTCATGATAGTTTATCCATAGCTTCGAATATGAACGAATTGCTTCGGGAATTTCTATATAATCAATGTCTTTATTGATGATTTTTTGCTATTTACGCCATGATATATAACATAAACTCTATATGTGATTCAAACGTTGGAAGCTGGGTATTTAACACCAATTCCAATCTTACAGTCATTATATAATGATGATCCAAATTCATTGATATTGTGTTCAACAGAGATACTATTTAGTAATTAGTTATCAACATGGATTGAAAGTAAGGATACTATGCATATCGTCACCATGTAATCTTTTGGTAAGTTTTTTTTGTACTTGTAAAAATGTATTATTCCTATACTTGCTAGATACAATAAATTACAACAGTAAAGCCGTATTTTCTTTATTCATTTAACGATTGGCTATCAATAATTAAGGATTCGATGCTCACTGTAGAAACTGGTACAAACTTTACCTGTTAGGTGAGAAAAGCCGTTGAAGATAGATTTCCATAACCAGCTGACGGAATGACCGATGTTACTTTGCTAGGAGTTTAGGGAGTAGGATGGTTTTTCTTGTTGTTTTACGATTATTGTTTTTATTTAATAATCAATGATGAAACTTAAAATATCACAGCTTGTTAAATATAGAAGTTCAAATGATGCATTGAAATTGCACTACAATTGGAATCCATAATTATCCTTCTTGCAGGGCATATGTCAAGATCCATATCCCTATAAATATCTTAATTACGAACGAATGTCAAAGTTTTGTTTTTATATGGGGATTAAGTGAAATGTAAAGAATATCCTTTTAACATATAAAACAAGTGAGTCTTTATTTACTAATTCAAAGAGGTTTTAGAAGATTTAAATGTAAGCATATCGTTACATTTGATAAGTAGCCTATAGTTTGAAGTGAAGATTTCCTGTCAGTGAAAACATTGATTTGCATTTACTGGTATAACTAAAACAGACCAATTTAACAGATAGGTTAAAGACAACAGTTCATGCAGATTAAGAATTCCATATGTAAATATTGCTTGTTTTTCTTTTTAACCCAATTTTAAAAAAATTAAAGATAAGTTGAGTTAGAAAAGAACGCAAGACAAGTTATTTATTAAAGGCTTGTCAATATCTATGATTATAATAAATGTATTTTGAAAAGTCCAATAAAAAAGGGTTTTTAAACCCAAGTCCCTGAACTTAGTATACCAATTACAGGAACTATGATAAAATGATACGTATTCCTTTTAGGGACTTTTTTACTTAGCCAATTTATTTGTTCTGGAATAAGGTTATTTAAAGTCTGTTGTTTTTAAACCAAGTGAGAGGGTCTAAATGTGCCATGTAATCATGAATTCCTCAAGAAACAAAATAATAAAGACTGTAACTAATAACAACAAGCATATGCCCTTTCGTTTTAAGAGCGCTTTTTATATAGGACTTAAAACTCATACTTTTGGTAGTGGCTTTGTCCTTTCTTGAGAAGGGCATTTACTCGATAAAAAAGAAAGATTGTGGTTTGATGTCTCAAATATTTCTCAAAATTTACGTTTCGTCTATTTGTAACATTTTGTAGTTGAAACGGTAATAATGTACAACGCAAATCAGCCACGAGATCTTGACCTCTTATCTTGGTCAAGGTTACAAATATAGATTATCACTGACGACACTCAGTCCCATGACTTATAATTTCCTGCATAATGGTTATCCTTGTCATTTATGGAACATATTGTACGGAAAACCGTTTTGATGGAAGGGTCGTAGCCAACAAAGTTGTTGCTTGATGTCTATCATATCATAACTTTTTTCTATTATGGTTTCTTAGTTCTGGGTGACCAATGCCTGATCTTTTGAACATTGTCAAAATTGAATGTCAGAGAGACCAATGATGGATCCCATATGTCACTATAACAAACTGTTTCCGTAATTTTGAAGCTTGGTGGAGTCATCTCTAGGTTTTTTGTATGATTTTCCTAATTGTTTTGATCCAAAATGAAAATATTATCGGTATAATCCATTAACTATTCTACCCTCTGTTTTATCCTTTATCTTTGTTGTTCCTTAGATGTCATATGAAATGAAAGAACAAGTGATTCTGATGGATGGAGTATTAAAAAACCGAGCTCAACTTTAAAAATCGTACATATTGAATCGAACTTTCAATCTTCTCTGTGAAATTACAATTATGTCATAAAACAACAAGAATGACAAATGATGTGGACAATATCGTCTGAAATGTATTTGTCAAAGAATTTTAAATATCAACTCATCAATGGAATTTCATTAACAGTTTCGTTAATGTTTACATATACCATTACGCGTGTGTTTGTGTTGATTTATTTTTGTAATTACATCCGTTTTGTTTAGTCCTGCAGATTTTCTATAGTCGTAGTATCAGTTGATTCAGTTGTCTTCCAGTATTTGCCATACTCCCACGTTCTTAAACAAATTAATACAATGTCAAAGTTTCTGAAGTAAAGCCTGGTGTGTATGTTTCTCAAATTCATTAAGTTTAATTTCCTGAATAATTTTTGTCTTTTCTTGTGATTTATTTATAATATTATTTTTTTTTTTGATATTGTACATCTTTTATTCAAAAAGTAATAACGATACTGTTGTTGTGGAATTATTGCGATTCGTAATTGCTTCAATCTGCACTTTGAGAACTTTTTGACGTACCTTTGTTTTGGAATAAAGACAATGAAAGTTAGTTGTGTAACTGTTAAGTAAAAGGGTTTAAAGATGTCGTGCTATCATGAATCATAATCAAGAAACACAATAATGAAGACCATAACTACTAATGACAAACAGAAATGTGGACTTTTGTTTTAAGAGTTTTAGTCGAATAGGGTTTATAACCTACTTTTGGCAGCGTTTTTATCCCTTCTTGAGGAGGGTAGTCGTATTTCTTCGGGAAAAAAAGAAAGAAAAACCTGTGGTTTGGTGTCTCAAATATTTCTCAAAACTGACTTTTTGTCTATCCGTAACATTTTGTAGTTGAAACAGTAACAATGCATAATGCGAAACTTCCAAGGGCTTATATTGGTAAAAAAAGCAAATATAGGTCACTGCTGACGACATTTATAGTCCCATAACTTATAATATCAATATAATGGCTAACCACGACATTTTTGGAATATATGGTACCAATTACCGTTTTAATGGATGAGTTGTATCCTTCCGGACAAAGACAAAAAGTTGCTGCATAATGTCTATCATATAAATTAACTTTTTATTCTATTATGGTTTCTTTGTTCTGGGTGCCCAATGGCTGATCTTTGAACATTGTCAAAGAAACCAATGAGGAATTTGCTAGGTCACTAGAACTTAGAACTTATTTCCGTATGTTTGAAGCTTGATGGAATCACCTCTCAGATTTCTGTATGGTTTTCCGAATTGTTGTGATCCAAATTGAACATAAAACAGGTATAGTCCATGAAATATTCCATTCCTTCTGTTTTATCCGTAATCTTTGTTGTTCGTAAGATGTAATATGAAATAAATTGACAAATGGATCTGAGTGATCCTGTATAGAAAATCACATTTCTGGATGAATTTACAATAGATTTAGTTGAGTCATAATAATAACAACAATGATAAATGATGGTTTCAAATTGAACATATAGTAAAACAAATTCGTCTGCAATGCATTTTGATAATAAAATATCAATTACATCAATCGAATTTTATTAACAGTTTTGTTAATGTTTATATATATAGTTACACACTTGTTTAATCGTCTTTGTGTTGATTTGTTTTTGTAATTACATCCATTAAGTATTGGTCACAGATTTGTATATCTCGATTTTCATTCGCAGTTTCAGTCGATTCGGTTGTCGTCCAGTATTTGCAACAAGCTATAAAAGGCACCGAAATGACACATATAAAACAATCTAGTGAATACTTGTCTTTTTGGCAAACTTCTTATTTCTATACCGGTATGCATTTCATAAACTAGAGGTACTGTTAGCAAAGCTCACACATTGATATCCACCTCCAAATATAGGAATGGCATAATCTATAATTTGCTTAGAGATACCCACAAAAAAAAATCGGATAAAAAACAAAGAAGGATGTGCAAAGTTGCATTGTATGGTGAACATTCCGAGAAGGTTTCATTAAATTTTAACAAGGTGTTTAAGAGGAAAGAACGTATACAAATTTGTACAGTTTTTTTTTCTTTTTCTTTTTTTTGGGGGGGGGGGGGGGGGGGGTATGACAAACTCCAAGTCATGCCCAAGTAAACCCTTAAAATTATTCCGATAAGGAAATAAACAGGAGTTTCAAAGTACATCAAGTATGTAGATTATGTTATCTTTAAAAATATTTCGCAAGACGGTTCAGAATAGTGGGACAGAAGGATGAACGAATGAACGGACGAACACTTCCATCACTATATACCTCCCGCTTCTGGGATAATTAATAGTTTAGTAATATTATGTATACAGCTCGTAAACTACTATAAATATAATGTTACCAATTTAACATTGCAGTAAAATCTTTGAATGTTATCTTTATCAGTTACTGTACTAACATTGATTTTATTTTTTCATATTTTAAAATGCATAACTTAACATGTATTTCTAGCTATTAAGTAAACACTAGGTCGATACTATGTTTGGCATTGCACAATGTCATGGGCTTTTTCTGGCCACTTATAATGTCCTTATAATCAATCTTTTGGAGGTGTACTAATTTATATTTCAGTCTTTGAAAACATAGTTTATAAATGTTGAAATTGGATTCTGAACAATCTTTCAGAAACAAGGAATATTCTTTGGTCTCGGTATTTGTGTAGTTTTTCATTCTGTTATTTTTTTTAACACAAATAAAATTGAGAATGGAAATGGGGAATGTGTCAAAGAGACAACAACCCGACCATAGAACAGACAACAGCAGAAGGTCACCAACAGGTCTTCAATGCAGCAAGAAATTCCCGCACCCGGAGGCGTCCTTCAGCTGGCCCCTAAACAAATATATATACTAGTTCAGTGATAATGAACGCCATACTAACATGTTTAACCCCGCCACAGAATGTTCCTTTCTTAAGCAAATCTTACTATACAGTATGAATTTTGCTCGTGGTTGAAGGCCCGCCCTAGAGTGTCCTGTATTCGACTACATCCCTGTCCTTCAGTCTTGGTGATACATGTATCATTTGCAGTCATACATTTCACATTTCCTTTTCATAACATAAGCCAAAGTTTGTTTAAATAATCCCAGTAAGGAGAAAAACACAATTTTAAGTGTATTTGAACAGTTAAAAAAAGTATCAATATAAAGTTAGCAAGTAAGAATAGTGTTGTTGTTTTTTTTTTTTGTTTTTTTTTTTGGAGGAAAACAAATTCATTTCAAGCATTTTTCTTAAATATTACTGTACTTTAAAATGTTGGACATTTGAATTCTAGTATACTAAACAGAGAATAGTTATCTGGAGAATTCTAGTATACTAAACAGAGATTAGTTATCTGGATAATTCTAGTATACTAAACAGAGAATAGTTATCTAGAGAATTCGTCTTCAGTTTTTCTTCTGGATTTTTTTTAATGAAGAAAATACCAAAGGGCAATTTAAAACCACAAGTATCAGAACAGATATCATCATGGTAAATATATAAAACAGACAAACAGCGTTCTTTGAACCTTGACATAGAAAACCAAAGATTAAGCAACATGAACCCCGTTATAAACGGGAGGGTGAACCCTGATATTTCTGAAGGGTAAGCAGTTTATGCTCCACTAGAGGCGTCCGTCGTCTTGTTCGTGGCAATTAAAAAATCCGGTGAATTCTGTCACTTTCTGGCAGTATATTATTTGCAATGATATTTCACAGTTTTTATCTTTAAATGTAATAATTTTATGTATCTACAAATTTTTGCTTATACATGCTACTTATTTAAACTTAAAAGTCATACAAAATGGACAAACAACCTTATTACGGTGATAAGCTGTCATACTCAACATTACGTTGGTATCTCTTTTAAAAATACTTTTAAAGTTCCGTTGAGTTAAAATGTCTAACTCCATTAGCAGAAAGGCTTAGATTTAAAGCCATTTTTTATTCAGGTTTCTCTTCAAACCACTGATCACTTTATAGAAATTTCAGATTCAGAACTGAAACCGGAAATTTGTGATCATATAGTTTTTCATTGTTTATGAGATCGATGAAGCTTATCTAATTATATCAACGTTTAGTCACACTTAAAAGACTTGTTGTTTGATAATCAATAATACTAAGGAAGATGCAACAGTATCGATCGCTTGCGGTAAGTACCATTTGCTTAATGAATAAATATTTTGATAAATACAAAACTGTATAATTGTAAATACTTAAATCGAAGAAAGATAATATTGCTTTAGTTGGATTGATCTCTATTATTTAATTGATAAAACCTTTAAATTTAATAGATGAAAAAGTAGCATTCTCAGAAGTTTTTATCAATCGTGAATACTTTTTTTATAATTGATTACTATAATTCTATTATAATACACGTAGTTATAGACCATCTATGACACAAGGCCGTGGTGGTAAATGTATACACGCTTATAAAAGTGTCACTGTGCGGTATTCTAATTGGGAAAAGGTCCGTGCTTTTATTTGTGTTTTGTTATCTATTATACCGTAATTAAATGTCAAATGATTTTATTGTACGTTATATTATGTAACTTTTGTTATTGCAATGACCGAGATTTAAAAGGGGATGCAGTCTTAAACAACCTAATTAAAACTTGCAACATATTCATGTGCATGTCCATAGTCAGGAAGCTAATCAGTGATTGTTCCCAAGTCATATCTTAGGTTTTTAGTCATTTTGATAATCGGAGATTGAAGACCAGTGGCGGATCCAAAAAGGGGGGGGGGGGGGGGGGGGTCCGGGGGTTGGAGCTCCCTTTTTTTGACGATCAATGTATTTGAATGGAGACATATATTTGGAACCCCCTTTTGAAAAAGGCTGGATCCGCCCCTGAAGACAGATATCTTCATTACTTAACTCACTACTTTTCTATACTCGGGACGATTTCGAGCTAGACATATTGTACTGACACTTGTTTATAATTGTTGAATACTATTTATTGACCATAAGGTATATCGATGTGTTTTTGTGTCGTAGGTCATTGATGTATACCCTTCGTCTAATTTTATTCATATGTAAAGGGGAATGAAATAAAGGGAAGAAAAAAATAAAAGCAACAAGTCAACGCTCAGTTTGAATTATTAACTAAAATATGTAACAGAAAATAATAAAAGAGACGGTGGAAACCACTAGATAACAGACACCGAGCATTGAAGGGATAGTGTGAGTCGGCGTGAGCCATCAATCAAATACCTTGAGACAAGGTATAACAGCAAAATAAAAAAAACCCTGAACACTGTTAGAACTGTATGAAGAAATACTGAAACTGGTTTACAAATGCACTTTTAGTATAAAAATTAGGAGATGTTGTATGATTGCCAATGAGACAAACAACCACCAAGGTTCAAATAAAGTGGATGTAATCAATCATAGGCAATCGTACGACCTTCAGCAATGAGAAAAACCCATACCATATAGTCGGCTTTAAAAGGCCCAACATGAAAAATATGAAACAATTCAATTGAGAAAACTAACGGCTAAACGTATAACTAAACAATTTACGAAAAACAAATATGACAGACATGAGCCAACGATAACCACTGAACTACAGGCCCGACTTGTGAAAGGCACACATTGGACTTGGTGGTGCCAAACATGTTTGAAGGCGCCAACCTTCACCTAAATTGGGACAGTGGTGTAACAGTACAATATAAGAACAAACTATAAAAATCATTTGAAAAGGGCTTAACTCATCAGATCGATACAAAGCAGAAAAACATCTAACAAAAACACAGACCGGACGTGCCAGTGAATTTATACATGATCCCTCACAACAAAAGACACAAAGTTCAGACCTGAGAGTACTCGCAGTTACTGACAGCTAGTTAATAACAACTAATAAATAAATCATTTTAATTATGACTGAATTTTAGATATATGATTTAGGTCTATCGAAAAAAAAAATTAAAAGTCAAAAACAAGTAGAACACAATGAGTGCACTTTCTTAAACAATCGAATATTCCAACTGAAAGTAACTGAAGATGCATTGATGCGGTAAGCTAACCATGGAATCACCTGTGCCATTTACGTACAAAATGTATGTCATATTTGTCCCCAGTGAATTGTATCTAGGATAAATATATATAGCTGCTAGTATAAATGACAATATTTTTATATCAATAAATCTATCGACTGCTTTGTGAGCAAGTCATTGGTTTTGAAAGCTGTTTCTCTGTTTTATCTACTTAATTAATGATACATCTCTAATTAAGTTTCGATTAAATCGTGGACAATTATAATACGGCAGTTTATTGTGATTGCGGGTTTTACAGATTTTGAAGAATATAATGACTAAGTCTTGGTAATATTTCTATTTGTGAAAGGAGACATGCAGGCATATGTTAATTGAAGGGATATTTCCTGACATTTTATATAATGCCGGTTAATAGAAACTTGATAATCATCATTGTCTCGAGAAAAAAGTTATACTCAACGAAAAACGCTTCTTTGAATATTCTATATAATCAAGACCGACGACCTATAGCTATTTCCCCTCATGCCAATTTATCCGCGCGGGGGGGGGGGGGGGGGGGGTGGATGGATTAGCATGATTCCACTTCTCCCCTCAGCGTGATGGAGAGGGGAGCCAGGATCAGGCCTATTCCTCCTTTAGTAGCACAAGAAGCTCATCCCTCCCTTGTAGTGACTTCGGCGACGTCAGTTGGAAATAAATTATCCATTAAAAGACCATAGTAACCTTCTTTTAATTAGATTAGCGTTACCACACTATCATCGCATAATTATACATTCAATATCAGATAATTCATATATCTACATATTGAGAAGTAAACAGTACAGGTTCCAGTCCCACTCAGGGAGGAAGTAAAAAATCAGATTTACTCTAACATTGTTTGGTTGATTTTCTAGGCACTTTATAAATATTCTAACGCCTGGTATTTCTTTAATTTTAATTATAAAAAGAAATCCGATGGACACGGTATAATTTGCAGTTGTCACTACACATAGGCAGATATATATATTATATATATATATATATATATTAATTTACAGTGATTGTATGCTTCTAAAAATAAAATAGCATCCTGTAATTATACACAAGAGATGGGTAGGTGATCATTCGATATCCTGTACACTTAAAAGCACTTCGTATATTGTGTTAGGCGTCCTTGTTTAATTTCTAAGAGAATTTAAGGTAACACCTCCAGAAACGAAAACTGATTTTCATTAGCTATAGTTAGAGGAGGGGATAAGGCGTCTGCGCAATATAATGCTAGGCAGTGTTGTTGTAGAAGTGAGAACTAAAAAACACAGGTTCCAGCCCCGCTCGGGGAGGAAGTAAAGAATCAGATCTACTCTAACATTGCTTGGTTGATTTTCTAGGGACTTATTCTATATATATATATATACATGTAGGACTCTGAACTGCGATGGTCACGCAGAGGTGCGATGGTCACGCTGAAGTGCGATGGTCCGCGCTGAAGTGCGTTGGTTAACACGCTGAAGTGCGATGGTGACATTGTGACGCTAACTTGTTGATAGCTACGCTGAAGTGCGTTGATGGTTACACTGAAATGCGATGATGGTTACGCTGAAGTGCGATGGTCTTACTGTGACGTTGACGTTGATTTTTACGATGAAGTGCGATGGTGTATACTAGCTAAAATACAATAATTTGAAGTAAGAACCACATTAAATGTGGTGGTGTAGTGGTTAGCGTGCTAGCCTCGCATTTGGAATCTGGTCAGGTGAACCAAAGACTTTAAAACTTAAACTTTCTAATTCTCCGCCTAGCCTGCAGCAATGGAACCAGAGATGGCTCAGATTAAGTATAATGGATTCGAGTGGGAGGACATGTCTTTACATGGAGTGTTCAAGTGCGATATAAAAAACATTTAAGCGTGTCGGTCTATAGTTCTAAGCAGGATCCATCTCATTTTATGAAATGTAACGTGTTCCGCCAAAAACTTTAGAATGGATTTATCTCAGGAATAAAACAAAATTACATCATCTTGATATATAAAAAAACATTGCTGATAATTAATTTTATTAGTTAATTGTCCACATAAAATCATGTGAAGCATACTTGAAAAGAAGTCAAAATTACAAAAAAGTTATCGGCATACTTCCGAACACTGGTTAGCCCATCTGCAGACCAGGTTCCATCGTTCAGCCGCTTTGCTCCCCCACAATTTGTTGCCTGGCTTGGTTTTAGATATGTTTATAACCTCCACCTACACTGCTCAAACACTGTTCGGGACTTGAATCGTTCGTTACTTTCTTTTTCCTTTCCTTTCCTTTCCTTTGTTAGCATGAAACCTTCATTTACAAAATCTTATTCGCCTGCCTGCGAATTTCTGTTGTATTTAAAGTAACGTTGTATTTAAAAACGTCACAATATTTAAGCGTCATGCCAAACCATCGCACTTCAGCGAAAGGACCATCGCACTTCAGCGTGACCATCGAACTTCAGCGTCCCCATCGCACCTCCGAGTCCTACATATATATAAAGCATAGTCTGATGTGATGATCACATCCATTCTCCTCAGTGAACCCTAGATATGTGTTACGTGTCCTACTGTAGTAGGTCGCCTATTGGCCCAATGGTCAAACCCATATTCTAGTTGAAGAGTACATAAAGAATTTAGGCAGATGGTAACAGTTGTTGTAGGAATGCTTGAAACATATGATAGTTAATAACCTCTCACTTGTTTATCAAATTTGATGACATTTGAAATATATTCAGCTCTACTTGTTTGTTTTAACATATATAAACATAGCCGGTTATGCAGGCTTGAAAAAACCTTCTAGATCAGTCAACGGAATGATTCTTCCTGTTTTCATTTTTCAATGTTGACATTCTTTTTTTTTAATAACTGAACACGCTTAGCACATGCATAACCCATATCTCCATCTAAAGGTCAAATTAAAGGTTGCATGAAGACTGATTCAAATGAGGTTATATTACTGACTTGCAAGCCGATAATACATCACCAATGATTTTGAGCATGTTATGACAAAATTGAAACAAACTGACTGCTAATAGTTACATATTATTTCAATATTTCGCTTTGGTGAATGTTTGAAACAAACAAAATTTATATTTCAATTTGTATCTAAATCGTAGCTAATGTCCTTTTAACAAAAAGACATATGAAATTATGTTCAAGGGGTATACAATGAACTGTAAAAATGAAATTGTATATTATATTGATCCCACATTGACTAAATGTAACACTGCATATCAAATAACATACGATTTAAGTTAAGTCATTATTTATAGCCTTCTCACATTGACTTCAACAACGATACTTGTGTTTGTTCAAAACTTCAAAGTTTGTTTTTATCATGTTACACAATTATAAAGAACAGAAATTTGCCGCAGAAAAAAGAAAAGCGTGAAAGATGTATTGCAATTGTAAGAGTTAAATGCAAATTTAATTTATTCGAAAAAGTTAATAACCGTTCATCTTAAACTTTGGCTACATATACCGGATTTATGTATTTTTTAAATAAATAATTTATATCACAATCATTGACTAAATGTAACATTGCATATCAAATAACATACGATTTACGTTAAGTCATTAATTATAGCCTTCTCACATTGACTTCAACAACGATACTTTTGTTTGTTGAAAACTTCAAAGTTTGTTTTTATCATGTTACACAATTATAAAGTTCAGAAATATGCCGCAGAAAAAAGAAAAGCGTAAAAGATGTATTGCAATTGTAAGAGTTAAATGCAAATTTAATTTATTCGAAAAAGTTAATGACCGTTCATCTTAAACTTTGGCTACATATACCGGATTTACGTATTTTTTAAATAAATAATTTATATCACAAAATTTGTAAAGTGTCTCCATTAAATTACTGATTAATGCATGGAAGTGTACATGCATGTAACCGAGGATGGATTAAAAGTGAATACAAACTGACTGACTTGGTAGCGTGGTATCATTATTATAATGACTGGTAAGTTAAATTGTTTCACTATATTTACAAAAATATATATAAGATGTAAGTACGAAAGGCCGGTAGGGTCGACATTCAGCTGTTAAACACATCATTTTTATAGAAGTTTTATCTATCACGACAAATAGCTTTTTTTCTTCTAATGTATCGAATTCTTTAATATTTAAGGACAGTTTTAACTCACAACATAGGTAGATCGGGAACAAGATGTGAATGATCTCAACCTTAAGGTTACATGTACGACTGACTGATTTTGGCGTTAATCGAAGGAGATCTCAATTAAACTAGTACCCGACCGTTACTTGACAAGTTTGACAATACTCCGTATATTCCGAAGGCATACTGAATATTTTACGGAGGGAACCAACCTATATCTTAGTAGAGTTAGAAAATGGGTGTCGATCAATTTTTGCGGCAGTTATACTCTTAATATAAAATACTTGAAAAAACTGTTTTGTTAGTGCACTCACGCCTTTTTTTCTTGGCGGACCTTGACAAAATTTCTATGAATAGGTTCTCTAAGTATACATTTTTAAATGTATACTTAGAGAGCCGATCCGTTGAAATTTTGATAACTTTGGCTGCATATACCGGATTTCCGTATTTAAAAAAATTTATCGAAAACTGCTTCATAGTCTTGAAGTATGGTTACCTGGGGGTGAGTTGGGGCAATTGGCTTTACGAAAAATCTGCATTATGTTAAAAACTTTGTTTATTAATTTTATATCCTTGTTGAAATATAAAGATAAAGAAATAAAACTTGGACATCAGACTATTACAATGTATGTAAAATGGCCACTCACAATCAAGAATTCACCATGGTTTAAAAAAAATCGAACGTTGTAAAAAACTAACTAGGAACATGCATTGTATATAGTCTTGCATATTATTTTGTACCCCCTTTTACATGTATTACAATAGTGTTAGTCCCTTATATATACCGTTTTTTTAATTCAATTGACATTCAAAATATAAGTTACATTTTAATATGAGTTACATTTTAAAATCTACATCTGAATGTTTTAAAAAGTTTATACTTTATTGTAACAGGTCGATATTAAAATCATCATGTAGCCTATATTAAGGAAATTTATTCATGATATGTGACAGTTAAGATGTATCTGTCTTATGGACCATACCCACTGTAGAATAAACGGGTTTAAATCTGTTTTATGTACATATTTATGTGTAAGCATGGACAGAAACTGTAAGAAAAGACGATACTATGTACATGACGAAACAATTCGTCTATTTGAAACAAAAGATAAATAAAGGTCTTGTTTTATTCAGAACATAACAAAATTCTTATAACAACTAGAAAATATCAAAACTACTATGATAGAATATAATATTTAAACTAAATGATAATTCTAGCTTCATTTGGATAACTCAAAACCTTAACGACAAACACCACTGTTCTTATAACTGCCATAGACTACTGACAGATACACATAGCAGGTCAGATGAACAAAAAGTACCTAATTCACATTGTAATGTATGCAAGTACATCTATTTTAACAAACAGTTGTTCTACAAAAATCAGTTAGTTTTCCCAACCATGGACATTTTTTAATCCAAAAAATTATATTAGTAAAATGACTGCTAGAGCATTCCTGGTGAAACAAATACATGTCAAAATAACTCCAACATGCTCTTATAGCTTTGTAAAATATTTAAACACAATTTCCCCTCCCCTTCTTATGTTTCGAGTAATGTGCCAGAGTATATTTTCATGCACATTGTTTATTTGTTATAAACTCCGTCTAAAATCTATTTTCCTAGTTAATAATAAAGACAGAAGAGACAAAAAGGATTTAGATAAAATATTCAACTTGCATTGTTGAATTTTTGTTTAACGCTGTCCTTTTATTATCTCACCTGGCCCAAAGGGCCAAGTGAGCTTTTCTTATCACTTGGCGTCCGTTGTCGTCCGTTAACTTTTACAAAAATCTTCTCCTCTGAAACTACTGGGGCAATTGGAACAAAATTTTGCCACAATCATCATTAGGGTATCTAGTTTGAAAAATGCAGTGGCGAATCCAGGGAGGGTGGATTCCGGGGGTTGGAACCCCACTTTTTTGACGATCAATGCTTTTGAATGGGGACATATGGTTGGAACCCCCTCTTTATCCTGGGTTGGACCCCCTTTTAAAAATGGCCCCTGAAATATGTCCGATGACCTCACCTGCCAACCAACATGGCCGACACGGTTAAAAATAGACCAAAGGGGTAAAATGCAGTATTTGGCTATTATCTTGAAAACCGTTAAAGATAAAGAAAATCTGACATGCAGAAATGTTTAGAATGATGAGATCTACCCAATGTCTGTTGACGTCAAAACTGTCAGACGATTTTTTTATAGGAGTTATAGCCCTTAAACGACGAATTATCTTAATACCAAAATAGATAGAAACTTTAAATAGCAAAAATGATCAGCAAGACAAGATAGATACAAATAAGTTAGTACGACCGAAATCGTTGGTCGACTCCTTATTGAAGTTATTGCCCTTTAGTGATGATTTTTACCAATTTTTCACTTTTGCCTATTATCTTGAAAACTATAATAGATAAAGAGAAACTTTAAAAGCAAAAATGATCAGCAAGAGAAGATTTACAAATAAATCATCATGGTTTAAATCTTCAGTTGACTCTTTATTGGAGTTATTGCCCTTTAATGATAATTTTTACCATTTTTGGGACGTTTTTTGCCTATTATCATGAAAACAATAACAGATAAATAGAAACTTCAAAATAGAAAAATGATCAGCAGGATAAGATCTACAAATACGTCAACATGGCTGAAATTGTCAGTTTATTCTTAATACTGTTATTCCCCTTTAATGATATTTTGTACAAAAAAGTGGCAATTGTTAAAGATGCAGGTGAGCGACAAAGGCTCTTTAGAGCCTCTTTTAGTTGAAAATATCGAACATTAAAATAATATCTATTGGGTGATTAAAACTGACATCTGTTAAATTAGTTTTAGATTTCTTTTAGCTTAGAACATTCGAAATGCAAAGTACGAGTCATGATGTAAATGTTATAATTTGCTCTTCCACTGACCCAACAAACACAATCATCATGTTTGTTAAATAGTTACTGTAGTCCAAACAGAATTACAAATTGACACCCTTTTAATGCAAACTTTTCTTTGCAAGTATTGCAAATAATTAAATCTGTTTGTGAATTGCTGAACACTTGGTGTATCTGAAAACTTGGTGTATATTGAGGACAAACACATACATTTCAGTCCGTCGGCACTGATTTCGCCGCACTGATAAAAAAAGTAATTGGAAATTGAATTATATACTCAATATATTATGTCTAACAAAATGGGTAATCACAGTTGATAAATAAACTTTTAATTCATTCTAAAATATCATATTAAATAACATCTTGAAAAGCAGTTATCTGTGATAATCTATAATAATTTATCTATTCACACTTAATATATCTTATTATTCTGAATCTTTGCCGAGTCTTTTTTCATATTTTATGCCTATTTTGCTTTTGTAACATATCATTGAAATATGACAACACGTGTGTCATGTTTTATTTTTTATTTTCATATTCATTCATCAGTTAATTTTGTTCAACTAATAACACATGCTTCACAATTCTTTTTTTTTTGTCCAATCAAAGTCAAACGTTCAGGTAAGACTATTATTCTAGAATTTTATTGTAAAGCAACGCTCAGACACATATAACATGAGGTAAATATACAATAATAAACATGATTTATAATACAATGGTAACATTTAAAAACAAAAACAAATAAAAATTCATACAAATCAATATACATATCACAATAAGTTAGTTAGCTTTCTAATAAAAGATGACACCTGTCTATATAAATTAACATTGCAATAAGATAACATAACAGATAATTTCTGCTTGCTTGGATGCTTTGTATAATAACTACAATATTCTATAACTTATAAAATTTCTAAATGTTGCTTATTTTCGTCGCGGTGCCAATTTTGATATTTTTCCGTTTTGTATGACAGTTATTTTAAAGTAGTTATCTACGACATAGTTTATTGTGGGAAATCATGCACTCTTGTAGTTTCATGTAAATTGAATATATTAATCAAAGATTAAAAGAGGTAGGGCCACTTTCCCCTGGATTTATTTTACTCACGGGGTCAAAATCAAGAACTAGTTAAAACAAACTGGAATTTAAATATTAGAGGGCCTAAAAATATCCTTAAACATTTAACAATAAATTTACACATATCAATCAAATCAAAATACAATTCATCGCTAATCATAGTTATTGAAGACAGGTTTTGATACAAGTTCAATATTGCAAATTTAACATGTTTTTTTGTCAACTTTTGTCTCGAATGACATTCTAAAAGGATAAATTAATTTGTATTTGAAAGAAAAAAAACCCAGCTTGACTACCAATTGAATCTTGGTTTTGGGTAAGATTGCCATTCTTTATCATTTTTGCGGTCACCGGTATTACTCAAAAGAGGTAGTACCAATTTGTTCTGTATTAGTTTGTCTCAGAAGGTCAAAATAAACAGTCGCATATCCTACTAGAATTTGATTATGAAAGGGTCTATATCATACACTTGAAACGATTTCCAACACATTTTGATTTGTCAAAATTGCTATCTTCAGGCAGTTGTGAGTTGGTCATCTGCTTAGAAGTAATCCATGCTATTGTTAAAACCTCAAAGTATACCCAGTGATCTGTGCTACTGTAGAATTTTGTTAAAGTTGCAAGACATTTTGAAAATGGTCCATTATTTGAAATAAATGCCTGTGAAATTGGCATACCTCTTTGCCAAAATCTACTAAAATTTTAGCTTCATCTTTAGGCAATTAAAATTTGTTACATGTTCAGAAATACGTCACAATATAGAACTTCAAAGAAATCACATGAAGCTGTTATACTGTGAATTTAAGTAAAGATTGAAAGACATTTTGTAAATGTCCATTCTATGAAACAAATTCAGGCTCATTGGCCCTACTTGTTATCACAAAATAAACTTTAATTTAAAGTATCATGTAATTTAAGATTGGAGCTATTTTGAAAACCTTAATGGACAAACATTACCATACAAACTATTTTTTAATATTATACACCTATTAGAGAGATGGATGCATGTAACTGTTATAAAACTTGCCACATGCAAAAGAAATAAACGGGCCTAAATGTAGGTGTAGATGTAGAACAAATAAAAAAAAACAATATCTCATCAAAAATGACAAAATGACGAAAGATATTTTCTTCTTCCCCGAATGGTCAACCGGCTCTGTTATTCAAAAAATCCAGAAATGTTAATACGTTAACAGATTATCGGATTTTCTGCGTATAGATATCGTTTATTATTCCACTGTTTAACCATATTGATAGTTTAATCAATATTTGATTGGTTGAGACTATCCCACGTGTCATTGAACAAATCTTCATATTCCATTCCGAGGATCATATTCCCCTCTGAAATGTCGGGATTACTTCGTGCGACGTTACGCGTGGTTAATGTACATAACGTTTTGAACTTCTTATTCTTCTTAAATATAGCGATAGCAAAAATCATTATCATGTTCAAATTATTTCAGACGATAAAACAAAAAGACTTATAATTAAATTTTGATCCTTACTGTTTATAAATGGGTATGTCGTGTTTAGTTTGACTTACAAAAACAAGCGGATAAGAAAGAAAAACTTATGCAAAATAATATTTAATGTATTGATAGTAAACAAAGCATAGGCAGTGGAATAAAACATTCATTTCCCTTTGCCTCGGGAGATATGAAGATTTGCTCACCCTCGAAAAATCATATTTCCCTCGGGCAGAGCCCTCGTGAAATATGAATATTCTTGGGTGAACAAATCTTCATATCTCCTTCCGGCACGGGAAATAAATGTATAATATCTACCGCTCGACATAGTGTGAAACTTTAAAGCTCGCTCAGATGTGCAGAAAATCAAATTACTTATACGTTTAGTAAAGATTTTGAGTTTTTGAAAATAGCCCTTGTGTGTGATAAATTCGGAAGATATTGGCCATTCCTCTTTCCATAGAAATTTCAAAAGGAAAGTACAATCTTCTTGTAGAAAGTTGTTCTCCATGGTTATATTATTAGACATAGTTGAGAAAATACATGTGGCCCTTTACTGGACAAATGATACAAACGTTAATATGGAGATATCTTTTTTTGCGCCAATATGTGGCTGTCTCATTGACGTATACACCACTTCATCTTTTACCCATAATGCAACGGATAACTTAACTACCATTGTATCTATATCTCTTCCACGAGTTGAATAATTTACTGTAAGTATATATAGGTACTTCATACCCTTTAAATTCTCCCTCGCCCTGCTCGTCCGAATTTAAAGTATTTCTACTCTAAATTCAATAGGCTTTAAACAAAACAAACACAGAAATAGGATTAGTTGCTCGCAGTAACATATTATCTTCTCTTGCGATACATTATTTTATTAAACTTTACAATACAGGTATCTTTGATACAACCAACATATAAAAATACATGTAATAAACATAGCAGCCACTGTATATATACTAATGTGACTAACTTGGTGACGATTCGACGTAACTGCGAGCACCTTCGATACTAATACATTTAAATGCCAAACTTTATATAGTACCATAAAACCCTACCCGTAGAAACCGCCAAAACTTTTCTCGTGCCTTGTACACGTAACATCAAATTTTATAAATAGTACATACTCTTGCAGAACTAGTTTCAGAACTAGTTACACTAGTTCCCATCTTTATATAATTAATACAAATACCAAACGGGAAAACCCAATTTCAAACGAAATGAAATATATAAATAATCAAACGTGAAATATTATCATAAAAGTGAAGTTTTAAAATAAGAAATATACAAATTTTTACTTAATCAATAACAAACATGTGATGCCAGATGTTGCTTAATGGAGCTATAAAATTTCATTCAAACATCGGGACTTTATTACTGAAACTAAAACATTCAATAATTCTCGTTTTCTACAAAATGTTTGAAATTAAATATGATGCCATTGGTTGAAGACATAAATATACAAGTCAGAAATACATTAATTGACACGAACCTTAAAGGTTCATAATCAATATTGTCGTAAAATTGCCTTGTAAAAGAAGTTTCCTGACCATACTAAATATAAAAAATACGAAATACATGAACACGCATAAAACACAGACTATGAATCTGTTAGATAATGAGACATAACTTCCTGTATCTGAAAAAAAAAATGTTAATTTCATTAGTAATTCAAAAGCATGAATATTACATGTCTCTCGATAACAGTATTTAAATGATTAATTTCTATACTCCTCACATTTCAATTCATTATTTTAACAACAACAAAATATATGTCAATGGGTAACAAAAGGTATGCAATATTTTTTGTTTTATGGAGAGAAAATCATAACTATATGGGAAAAAAAGAAATCAGTGTGATTCAAATAGAAAGTCTCTGTCACAGATATTCGTAGTTTTTGATTTTTTTCTAATAAATCATGTTTTGGTAGAGACTAATAGGTAGGTCGCTTAGTAGACGAGTGCATTTATTTACTGTTAGACATTTGTTTGGGGATTTAATTGCGTATTTATAGGAGTAAAAGAAATATCCTTTCCTTTCTAGGAAAGGATAAATACAAATAAGCCTGATGCTGCAATGTCTGCTTCAAATGCTAAAAAATATATACTGTCTCTAATTAATACTTTTATGTTACTTTATCTCGCCCTTCTGAGCTTCAAAGATACAACTAAGACTACATAATACTTGTATATATTGATAAAAGCAAGGATTCGACACAAAACGTTAGACAAACGTGATTGTTTGCATTATCTAAATAAATGAATTAAATAAGGCGTTCAACTGAAGCATCTTTTTTTAAAGTCAATCCTGTTTATTATTGATATGTGTATTTGCTCAACTGCGATGGTGTTTCGTAATATGTTAAAACACTTGACAGCTACATTTTGTATACTCCTAATTTTGATAGTTCTTCTTTAATTTAAAGGTACATTATTGACACTAACCCTTAAGAAGTAAGGATACCCAACAATAACACTAAAGAAGTAAGGATACCCAACAATAACACTAAAGAAGAAAGGATACCCAACAATAACACTAAAGAAGAAAGGATACCCAACAATAACACTAAAGAAGAAAGGATACACATCAATAACACTAAAGAAGTAAGGATACCCAACAATAACACTAAAGAAGTAAGGATACCCAACAATAACACTAAAGAAGTAAAGATACTAAAAAAATCAAACTAAAGAAGTAAGAATACCTGACAATAACACCAACTGAGTATAGATACCTAACAAAAAATCTAAATGAGTAAGGATACTTAACATTTACTCGAATGAATGAGGAAACCTAACAATAGCTCTACATTGTAACTGAGTAAGAATACCTGAAAAGGATTCTTACTAAGAAAGGATACCTACCTATAATTGTAACAAAGAAAAGGTTCCTAATAACAGTCCTAAGTAACGAATCCCAACAGTAGCCATAGTTAAACTAGTTAAACCCCATCACATGAGCATGTACCTGTACCCAGTCAGAAACTTCTATAGTTTTATATTGTGTGGGGTTTGTTTGTTGTTTTTTTTTGTCCTTCAGGGAAATTGATGTAAAAGGTATATGTTTGATTCTCTTTTAAATTTATTCATTAATATTATAAGCACAAATTTTCTAGACTCGGGACGATAACGATCTTGACAAACTAAATTAAATGAACACGTGTCTATTGATGCAGAAATTAAATTGACCCTAAGATGTCTTTGGATTTGTTGAGTTACTGCCTCATTGACACATGCACTGTATTTCTTTTAATTATCACTAAGTAAGGATTCTAAACAAAATCCAGTGTTTAAGAAGATTCCAAATAGTAAAAAATTCTTGAGACAGATTAACGTGCGCATGAGCCTTGTAGCTGACATCGGATACGCTTTGAGACCGACTGTTCGGAAAGCTAAAACGTGTACTAGTATCTAAAATTGGATATGCTTAAGAATAAATGTTCGGAAAGCAAAAACCGTGCATCTGACGTCGGATACGCTTGAGACCAAATGTTCAGAAAGCTGAAACCGTGTATCTGACATCAGATACGCTTGAGACCAAATATTCGGAAAGCCAGCGGCTCTTTTCATAAAAAAATCTTAAGAGTAAAAATACTCGTAAGTCATACACATTTCAGTATAACTTACGATCAATTTTAATCGTAAGATTTTTTGTGAAAAGAGTCACAGGATCGCTTACCTGACGTCGGTTACCGTTTAGACCAAATTTTTGGAAAGCTAAAGCCGTATTTCTGACATCGGATACGCTTGAAACCAAATGTTTGGAAAGCTAAAACCGTGTATCTGACATCGGATACTGTTTAGGCGAAATGTTCGGAAAGCCAAAGCCGTGTATCTCTCTCGGATACGCTTCAGACAAAATGTTTGGAAAACCAAAGCCGTGTTTCTGACATCGGATATGCTTGAGACCTAACGGAAAGACATAATTGTAGTTCATTTGTTCGCTTTTTTTATTCAAGTTCATTTAAAAATCTAGCACCATTTTCTAAAAATTTGTTGATCATTAAAGCATATTGTTCAAGACATAATAGGGGCGTCGGTTTACCGAGTGGTCTAAGTAGTCCAACTACTGTATCACTAGCTTGTCAACGCTAAAGTTGTGAGTTCGAATCCCGCACGTTGCCGGTGCATTCAATTCTAATCTTAATTGACTAGGATTTGTCAGTTTTCTTACCGAAGGGCGGTGGTTCTCTCCGGACACTCCAGCTTCCCCACGAATAAAAACTGACCGCCAAGAAATAGCCAATAGTGCTGAAGTGGCGTTAATCCACCAATCAAGACATAATAGGTGACTGTTGTACCCATGTCCGTATATAGTAACTAAATGCACACATAGTCACGACGAGAATCTCTTCTTGTAGCAGTAGCGTGGTCAATAGCTCTCTGTTCTCCACTTTTCTGTTTTGGTTTCTGTTTTGATTTTGCTTTTCCGCAATTGTAAATTGTTTGTTTTTATTTTGTCTACAGTCTTTTCAATATTCTTATGATTAGATAGTTAGATGTTTTTGTAATACGGAATACACAACGGCGACAAAACAGCAACACCGTGCATACCTGTACACCAGATATTGGTGTTTACTGGCAACCAATACACCATGCAGTCTCTCCAAAAAAATTATAACATCGCAAGCATTCAGTAGTTATCATGGTACACAACAGCAGTCAACCAAATGTGACACTGTTTTGCAATTCTACTTCCGCAGTGAACAATTCAAAGTATATATCTTAAAAGAGATATTGTGTGTACGAGGATACACAACGAGTAATTTATCATCATGTCGACACAAAACCATGTTGAATTTTTGTATTTATTTATTTTCGAACAAAGATATTGATATGTGAACTGGCCAATTGGTCCGGGGACACAGTTATTGTCCTTTGACAAATATAATCCCTAGTGGGGACAGTGTATTACTTGCAAATGTTTTTCATACCGAATTTATTTCCTCATGTTTTATGTCTCAAATAGCAAGTAGGGGGATGAAATTACACTGTAAAACAATTTTGGTCATGAATTTTAGAGTAAAGTAGGGATTTGGTCCATGGCCAGTTGAAAAGGGTAAAAAATTAGTATGTCCGAAGCTGTCAAAATGAATTCAAGAACCCCTTAACATCAAATTGTCCATAGTTTGAGTTAGAGCTGGTAGACTTTTCTATAATATTGATATAATTTGTCCCAAAAGTAGTACACTACACTGTCTTAAATCTTTTTGAGATATCGCTGATTTGAATGTATTGTCTAAAAGAAATGCACTACGAAATAACTCTGTTCTTGGGCCAGTATGTTACTTAACAATTATAGGTTTTAACAGTTCAGATTAAACGATCGTTGATATAATATGTCGATTGATTGGTATTTGCTAACGCCTAGTAGTAACTATTATCTAGAAGATTCTGAACGAGAAAAAAAAAGATTAATTACGTAAGTGGGTCAACAGGGATAAAGGACAGGAACGAGGAAGGGGCATTCATATTTCATTTTGGCCCAAGAAAAGGGAAATTTTTGAGAACTTCTCAAAATTTTAAAATAATATAGTGGAACGTGTGAAAGTTAGAAATATAAATGAATAAGCCAATATTTTTAATGTTGTGGCGTCCAAAGTGCATGGGCTCATTTCATGCAAATGAGAAAACCCGCTGATTTCACAGTTTTTCATCCATTATATTTTGTTTGCGAAAGCATGATGCACAGCCTTTCTTACACATTATAGTTTTATATGTACCAATGTTAAAGTTGTTTCATGTGTGTCTACATAATTTTCCAATCCAAAATGTATTCTAAAGTTGATATACAACAAGAAAATTAGGACACTTTACAAAATATATAATTTCGTCTCGTTCTGGTTTGATGCCATGGTAAAACGTGAAACATGAAAAAAGTAAAATCACAAAAATACTGAACTGCGATGAAAATTCAAAAAGGAAAGTCCCTAACCCCTAATTAAAATTGTGTTTCTTTTCTGAAAACCTTTTACATTAGATATGTTCGAGCAAATTCAAGACCATGTGTGCAAACTTTGGAAATTGCAATACACTTTAGGCTAACTAAATATTTGCCATATGGGACTGCCTCTGAAAGGGGGTCTATACTGAGTAAGGTCTGAATATTTTTCCTTCTTAAGGTCTTCTGCTGGTCTGTTAAACGTTATTGCGAGTGTTTTTCACGTTTAAAGTCGAATTTGTCGAAAATTGAGCAACTGATTTAACTTTCCACGTCCGACCACATGTGGCTACGGCAAATAGATACCCCTCTTCTTCAACACGGGTCTTTCTTGTAATTCCGGACGGGGGATGTCAACGCGATCGAAATTTTATACCACAGTCAACATTTTCATTCTAAATAATGAATATTGAAAACAGTTCCACAACAAATTAAATCGAGACACAAGGACAGCATGCTAAAAGAAGTGCACAGTATGATATACCACTAAAGTTAATATCATTGACTTCCTTTTTTTTTTTTTTTTTTTTTTGTATGCTTATTTTTCCATCCTCTGGGAGAACATATTACAGTAAATAAACATCGAAGAATCGTACACGTTAACTATAAATACACACAGCATATTTGATAAAGTTTATTTTACCTCAATTTTGAACCGGAACGAAACAGGTCATCAGTTTTTCAAGGTTTTTAAAATTCATACAAAGAGACTAAATTTACAACGACTGGCTGACTTATTGTTATTGAGGAAGAAATTAACAAATTCGTGTGAACTGATAATGTTTTGACTTAAAAAAGACCTAGAGTATTACATAATACATTCAGACAAATAATGTCGTGGCTAGCAAAGAATGTATCAATTATGAATGGTTTTTACGGAAGAATTTTGGATAATCCACGTTTCTTGCCAAAGGTAAATACCGTCAGACAAATTTAACTGATAAGTTATATATTTAATGTATTATACTTTGGTCATTGTTCATTTATACGCATTGGGACGTTTGTGTAAACGAACATAAAATAATTTGTTTCTTTTCTTTCGTTATTTAGACATTAGCAAACAGCCCACTAAATTCGCTAATCATACTCCTCCTTACCCACGATTAAATTAGAGAAGTATGTTCTGATCCATTCCAGAGTTACAATCGTAATCTAATTTTGACCGCATGGGTTGACTATGGGTAACACATATGGTGACATGAGCTCTCCCATACTTCCTTAAAGCGCATGCTTACGAGAAGCGTTCGTTTGGCTGTGTGGGATGTATAAATACGAAACCACGTCCAATCAGAATAAAAAACCGATGTCTCGTGTAAAGAGTGCCACGCTCTCTGTACATTAAAACATATTTGCAACAATTTTTAGGAGTACGTAGGTGGTCCGTTGCAAGGTAATATTTCTACCCTATCTAGCATACTCCTTATCTCCAGTGGCTGTCTAAACTTCACACCCTTCATTTCGGTCGACATCCTTTACAGAACGTACCAAATGCATCAATTATATTTTGTTCTCGTCCTGAATAAGTATGAAATATTTGCCACTGAACGTTAAGCAAACAAATCAATCTAAAACCAAATCAATAATTTTAATTACGATAGTAATTTCATATATATATTCTTGTTAGCCTTAATTTGAAAGAAAACATATCATCATAAACAGTTCAAGAAAACAAACATATTGATTGATATGTAGTAGTATAGTACATAATTTATAATATACTGCTCAAAGTTACTAGTAATATTTTATTAGGCAATACTTTCTTAGATACGTTTCATGGTTTAAGAAATCGATATTGATGGTCCTGTCCATTATTATCAAAAAGACGATTAAGGGCTTAACTGATATTCTTTTGGCTTTAAATATTGCTTATCATAATATGAACTAACGTGTTCGAGCAGTTTGATAAGGATTATCTATGCATAACAGCAGTTTTTTAACATTCTCAAAGTCTGCAATCTTTACCTTTTTAAAATACTTATGTGAGGTATATGTCTATGAGAGTGTAACATAACGCGGCAAAAAGACATATTAAGAAGATAATATATGTTATTTAACAAAAGACAGATGTCTAAATAATATGTCAAGCTCCAAATTGCACCGAGTCTTGAAAAGTTGCAAATAAATTAAAGAGAGTCCATAAAAATATGCCATCAACACCAAGTTCCCTAAAGAACTAAAACAGTAAGAGTAAACTAAGAAAAACCACTAACGCATTATCTGACTTGGGACATTCATATTCATATGTGATGTGGTGAATCTACTTTAGGTTTTTTTTTTGCGATCTCAGCTCCATCAGTTGAAATTCACAATAACAAATTATAAAGACTGTTCATAAAATAAAGTACCATAAAAATCACTTAAGGATGTAGTCATGCCAGGTTTAGGACTTTTTGTCATGTGATCGTACTCCTTGGATTTTTTACTACGATACAGGGTAAAATATTTACCACTATATTACCCACTTTTCTTTTCATAGAAGACTTCAAGAGCTCATAAAATATCATTACCAAAATTGAAGCAGATTCTAGATTTCTTTTCTTATGATTTGAGACCCAAATAATGCCAATGCTAAATATAAGCGAGTCAGCCTTTCCCCGCCTTTTTTTTTAATCAAATATTTCGAATAGGAGTTCCATTACATATCAGTATTTTTAGCTTATTTGTTCCCTAACTAATGCTCTTCTGATTTACAGTATCAATTGTAAATTCCAGTTTTTTTTAAATTTTACCTGACTACATCCTTAAATATATAATACTGGTATTATAGACAACAAAAAATCAGGTCCATACAAAACAGGATAATACCGTATCAAAGAATCCTAGTGGTCACAGCAAGCAAGCTCAAGATACTAAATCTACTGATATAGAAATCATGCTGCCCTACAGTTTATTATCGACATTCTATTGACATAATGTCTTCCTGTTAATTCGAGAAAATGCTACATCAAATTAAACAGATTATGATCAAGGAAGTTACATGTAAAGCTTTTACAAGAATATTCTTACCAATAATCATTGTCATATTTAACTTTAAAAATCTGATGTGGTATTTAAAACAGTTATGGTGTGTAAGGTATAACAGAAACTTTACACTTCCATCGACGAATTTAGTATTTTAATTCGACTTGAACTTCCATTTTGATGTTTATGATGAAAACGCGAAAGGTGCACACAGATTATGTATGTTTACATAACTGCATCGATTCACTGAAGTTTATTTTCACTTCTCTTTGACATAGTCCGCTCATGCAGATTTGAATTTTATTTATAAATTGTATACATAAATCGCAAAGCGACATGTGCTTATATTACAATGATGCTATTCCCTACAATAGCACCACATATTATACTCGATAAACTTAAACGTGTGGTAAGTTGCTTTAAGTTTCGGAGTATTTCCATCCATCTATGCACAATAAATTTGTAGGGAATTAGCATTTTTGGCATATCTTCATGAGTGTATCTGAAAACAATTCGACTTGATACAAAATTTTAAGGGTCTATCTTTTTCAACAGGTGATACTTGCAGTAAGTTCGTACAGCTGTGAAAGTAAATTCTTACTGTGCTGTGACAGTAAATTCTTACTGCTGTGCTTTAGTTCTAGTTGCTAACTGACTAGTTTGCACTGCTTTAGTGTTATTAGTTTGTTAAGCCTTGAAATGTTAATTATACTTTATGTGTCTATAAAATAATGTGAAAGCTGTTACTTATGGTTATTGTGCTGGTAATGTAATTCTGATTGGAATATTGTTTAAAAAATTCCATAGATAAAAATATTGGATATAAATATTTATTTCAAACTCTATAGGATTCAGACTGTCCAAATAATATTTTGAATTTTAATCCAAGATGTTTGTTTTTTTCTGAGGAATTATATCAAATATTGTGACTCAGGGTTTGGTATACTTGTTAGCTCTGAGTAGTTCAGGCACCAGCATTTCGAAATCAACACCGACTTCTCTGACTTGCTATCAGCTACCCAACAACAACCAGGTCAGGAAAACGGGAAAAAACTTTTTACGAGATTTTCTAGATGTGAATAAGTCTAGAAAAGTTAGGAATTGCTTGGTTCATTTCTATATAAAATACAAAATAAAACACAGTCACCTCTTAAAAATAGAAAATATAATGGATGAATATTTTAAAAACAAACAGTTATCATCAATCGTAACCATTGCTTTGACTTAAGAGTATTTTTAAACAGTGAGTTTAATAGATGAACGTTTGCAAAAAATAAAGGCAAGTAAAGCAGTGATGGGCATCAATCAATCTGTGTAATTTGGCTCATCGTCTACTTCCTCAAGTTTTGTAATTATTAATGGATATTCATAAAACAATCTTATATGTCTTGTGTCGCTTTTGTCCTAAAGAGATGTATCTTTTAGTGAAGTGGACTTGAATTCGATGCGTGTATAAAAATACATGTAATTAAACATGATACTAACATGGGAATCATTAGTGACGTCATTCACACCGACTTTAACATGTACTTTTTAATTAGATGATATTAGTTTAATAGTACTGGTAAGAAATAAGTGCTCTTAAATAACTTAAAATGTCGCATTGTTTAAATTATATTTATTTTGCAAACACATATTACATTGGCGAATTTCTGGGCGGTAAATATTACAGAAATGCATGTAAACTTAAAGGTTTTAATTAAATACTTAGAACAAGAGAAACGCCTCGAAATACAACTGCTGATGTCTCCCAAGGGGTACAAGACAAAATATCTTCTGATTTAAAAATATTTATACATGTTTTTATAAATTTCATCCCACGCTCTTCTCGTATCACGAACCTACTTATAATAGCTCATTGTGAAATGGAATCAGTTGTTTTTTTTTCAACTGCTTCAAAAACTTTCCTTACGCAAATTATCTTCCCGCCTCAAACACTGCTTCTCATGTTTCTGTATCATGATTGGGTGCTTGGGCCATTCCTGTCTCTGCATCACGATTGGTGTTTAGGCCATTCATGTTTCTGTAACACGATTGGTGCTCGGGCCATTCATGTTTCTGTATCACGATTGGTGCTCGGGCCATTCGTGTTTCTGTAGTACGATTGGGGCTCAGGCCATTTATGTTTCTGTATTACGATTGGGTGCTCGGGCCATAGATCTTTCTGTATCACAATTGGGTGCTTGGCCAATTCATGTTTCTGTATCACAATTGGGTGCTCGGGCAATACATCTTTCTGTATCACGATTGGGTGCTCGGCCATTCATGTTTCTTTATCACGATTGAGTGCTCGGGCCATTCATGTTTCTGTATCACGATTGAGTGTTCGGGCCATTTATGTTTCTGTATCACGATTGGGTGCTTGGGCAATTCATGTTTCTGTATCACGATTGGGTGCTCGGGCTATACATCTTTCTGTATCAATATTGGGTGTTCGGGCCATTCATGGTTTTGTTTATCACGGTTGGGTGCTTGGGCCATTTATGCTTTATGAATTATGCATGTAAGTTGATATCATTACACATTTTGTCATCTGTAACCATGAAAGTTAATGTAGATAGTCACAGGTACAAATACATCATCCTGGTAATATCATTATAAAAGTGAAACTATGTCGTATGATTCTCAATGAAACAACTATCCAACAGAGAACGGCAGACGGATTTATATAATTTATCAAAACTTGTTTCCGAATCCCATATTTGACTGCTGTGTAAAAATTGTATTGTTCAATTGTTATAATTTTCGATAATAAATACTGTTTAAACTAACAGAAACCGAAAAATTGAGATACAAACAACTGCATGTTACCGTAAGGCTTTCAACAATGAGCAAAACCCATACTGTATATTAGGCTATAAAATATTCAGGCTTGACAAAATATTAAACAATTAAAAAAACAACGTACTGATGTATGCTAAAATATTAATCGCAGACAGCAACCAACGAAACCCATAGGATTACAGGCTTCCGACTTATACTTTTACATTAAGAATGATGCAGGAATAAAGATTTTTGCGAATGGTCAAGCCTCCCTTAACCTAGGAGAGTGGTGTAACATCACATCATAAACCTTTACTAATCAGATCGGTACTAAGCAAAAAAACAACACACAGGAACAATAAGGGCGAATAACATTAATGGCACCAATTTTTCTGCACCAGATCCGCATTTCGACTCTTTCTTCAGTGATGCTCGAGGCCAAAATACTTGAAAATCCAATAACATATTTAAAAACATGAAGAGCTTATAAACCTAAAAGGACAAACATCATAGGCAAAGCTGGGCAAGGAATCAGAGATTTGCACGAGATATTTATTCCTTAATTTCAAATAATTTCCAATTTTTAATAACACAATATCCATATTTTCATGCCAGTGCCGAAATACTGGCTTCTGTGTTGGTGATACCCTCGGGTACTAACAGTCTATTGGCAGAGGTATCGATCCAATGGCAGTAATAACATTAACGGTACTAATTTATTTGCATCAGATGCGCATTTCGACAATTATGTCTCTTCAGTGATAATCGAGGCCAAAATGTTTGAAAACCCAATAACATATTTTAAAAAATGAAGAAATTGCAAACCTAAAAGGATAAAAAGTATAGCCATAGCCGGGAAAGGAATCAGAGATTTGCATGAGTGAGATAAAGTCCTTTATTTAAAACAATTTCCAAAATTTCATAACAGCAAGTTTTAATAACACAATATCCGTATTTTCTTGCCTGTACCGAAGTACTGTCTACTAGGCTAGAGATACCTTCGGGAGCAAACAGTCCACCAGCAAAGGTATCGACCGAAAAGTACCGATCTAAAAGTACTCGTTATTACTGAAAGCTAGTTCAAATCCCAGTTTCAATTAATGAATAAATCATGTTTTTCAAGACTATGTATGTTTCATTAGCACTAGTGTTTCGTGAGACATGTGATGAATTATTAACATCATGAGAGATGATATGATGCAATATATTGTAATAACGCAATAATCACTGCGATGTTGATATATATTCAATATCTGATTATGTGGATGCATAACGATAATTAAATTGTTGAACATTTATTATATTTACACATCAATAAGTTAATGAGCATTTTGTATTGTTTTCGGTCCTCATTTGTATCATTTAGATATACATGGATATTTCATGTTTAATGATGAATAGAAGATATCGTGCAGTCTATAGAGAAAACCTCAATCTTGTTATTGATATTTAATATAAGCTTCCACAAATCTAATGGATCACCGATTTTGAAGAACAAAAGAAAACATTAAACTAATTGTCTTTATTTCAAACCATGGCTATGTATTTCATCATGTTTTCAATATTCGTTAATTGAACATGTGAAATAATGCAGAGTATGTTTTGACGCCTTTAAATGCAGATAGGACCCTTTGCAGAATACAGAAAACACGATTACTAACATTTTTTTATCATGTTATTGAATTTCCAAAACCTGTTGTATCGTGATGCTAATACATTACACAAGTCATGTTGGTTAATGTATCATGTATGGAAATTCAAATTGTGTATTATACTTATTTGTCGACAGAATAATGATACCGAGGTCAAGTGTCAAACAAAAATTTACAAAACAGCTGTTGACCGATCAAATGCAAGCTGCTAGTCCTAAAAGAATTTCTCTTTTTTTTGTAATACATTACAATAAAAATTAGAAATATTACCATAAATTATTAAATACCTTAGACTTAGGTTTTTACTTTACGTGGTTACAGTAAGTACTACATAAATGTCATGCAGTAATGTTAACTAAAGAGATGTGGCAGGGTCCAAATGACATGGATTTAAAGAAATAAAAGTAACCATATGGCCTTCAATAATGAACAAAACCCATATCGCATAGTAAGCCCTAAAAGGCCTCAACATGACCTTGTGTGAATTTAAAAGAGAGGTGAAAGATAACAGAGGGACATTCAAACTCATAAGTCGAAAATAAACTAACAACGCCATGGCAAAAAGAGAAAAAGACCAAAAGACAAACAACAGTATATAAAATACAACATTGAAAACTAGACTGAGGAACACGGACCCCACCAAAAACCGGGGATAATCTCATGTGTTCCTGAAGAGTAAGCAGATTCTGCTCCACATGTGACACCCGTCGTGTTGCTCATAAATGTACAAACCCGGTGATAAGTCTAATTCGGTGTGTAACATTCGGAGAAAAGGAGGACGGGATTGTGGTTACGACAATTTGAACATAAGTATCATATGTAGTATACTCGACACTCAGTCGTGTTGGCCCTATATTTAATTAAATAAAAAAAAAAACTTAATTTTCTTAACTTTGACTTATATTTTTAGGAATCAATGTAAAGAAAAACAGATACTGTTCTTGAGTTCATCATCAATAAGATTGGTTGTGATTACGCTACTTATAAGGTGGTAAGTATTTCGAATAAAAGACGTCAGAATCTACATCCCAACACGTTCAATGATTAAATCTCATGGTAACATGCAAGTTTACTTGAATAAAAAATACCGTCCATCAATACATTGTATATCTTGATTAAGAGCTACTTTTATCTGAACTGAAAAAACCTTGAGCAACCGGACTATGGGCAGTATTTTCACTTTGTTTCAGTTTATTTGAAGTTTTGGACAGAAAAGAAATGATATAGTGAATACATCCATGACACAAAACCAGTATGTGCACAGCAAAAAACACAAAAAGCAAAAGAACAGCGCTATTATATCATCTCAAAGTCACAATGAGGCCTTCAACACGGAGCAAAAAAAAACTCTCACCTTACTGCAAGTTTAAGGCGGCCTCTAGCATCGGTTTGAGCGAAATTCTTTGCAAACTGACGATCAATGTGAATTGAAGAACAAAGCCATGGAGTGATATCAATAAAATAAAGCTGGCAGTACTGTTATTATTTAGTCCGACAAATACACTTAAGCGTTCAAAAACAGTTCAAGTTTGTTTTGCATATGGCCAAACATTGAAAAATGCAATAGTATCATAATATAAAAATAAGAAGATGTGGTATAATTGCCAATGAGACATCTCTCTACCAAAGACCAAATGACATAGAAGTTAACAGCTATAGGTCACCGTACGGTCTTCAATAATGCAAAACCCATACCGCATAGTCAACTGTATAGGAGACATTGTTTTTGTACTGTCCGCCCGCCTGCGAGTCCGTCGCAAGATTCTTTACTTTCAAAATTGTCTTGAATATTGGTTGACCGAAGTTGTGCTTTTTACTAAAATCAACGATTAATTTGAGGTAAAAATTTAAATAAAATATTCTTTTTTTCCAATATTATTATCAATGCTTCTAGCTATAGTCAATAGTAGAAAAATAATAACAAAGATACTGGAATTCGTTGATATTTTAGTCAGTGTCTCTAAATCTTGCTTGTCTCTACAAAATCATTTGCCTTTTGTTTATTGATCTAGACCATTTTGTTCCTATATCGAATCATTACCTTTTAAGCTTATTCAACGATTATTTAAGTTTTGTAGTATTTTGCGGATCAGAATTTGTAATTTTTGTGTTAAAATTTATTTAGATAAGATACTCAACATTGCCGTGAGGGAAAACGTTACGTTCTATAAAGTATATACAATTGATAAGCGTCGGTTCGTTAAAAAGATACCACGAACCCGGAGCGTTTTATCCATTGTGTCTATTATTTAAACTATTGCTGAGACATCTTTTCAAAATAACAGTTCTTTCATTAATTAGGTCCTATTACATGTATCAGTGAGTTCAAACTTAATTATCTTGAATGATTCACAAGAAACAACCAATAACCAGAAGTATGCAGGTAGTGGGTTTTAAATCTTCAAATAATATTTAAAAACAAATCCCATGCACTTTCAGTAACCTGTACTGAAATTTCCATTGAATTATTATTAACCTGAATATTATCCGTAATTTACAAAATAAGGCATACTCGAACTAATTTCTAAGTATATATAATATGTATGTTACCAAATTTCTAGCAAGAAACATAATTCTAGGCATTTCAAAATTTCCTCTCATGATGATTTGTCAATAGGCAAATTTAAAGATAGTATTACGTATTAAAACAGATGAAATCACTCTATACCTATATCCATTATAAAAATGGACAAGTTAAATGTTATCATTTTCTTTTGCTATACGCGAAATAGCTAATAATAAAACAAAAATAAACGGGAAAATCCCCGTTCTTGTTGCAAACATATCACAAAAAATAAAAATATAATAAAAAATGGAAAAACTAATTTAAAGAAAAGGGACAAAAAGAGAAAACAGGGATTCGAACCTTAACCGACAAATCTCAACTTTTGTTTGATTCTACAACTTATTCATCTTTTTTTCTTGATAGAATTTTATTCAAATATGTACAATAAATATTCACCAAACAGTACCTGGTGTCACAAACAAACAGTTACATGCAGTCAATTAAAACAATATCAAAAGCAATTCAACAAATTTTAAAGTTTAAATATGTTAATTCTTTTACATATCAACTAGTATAGTTTCGAATTAATATGATATGTTTGCATGGTTAATATCTGTGACTTTAATAACAGGATTGTCTGATATAAAATAGTTCTCTAATAATAAATGTTCTTTTCTCAGATTTAAAAGATAAAAAAATGCAACTCCTCCATCTAAACCTAAATTGATTGTTTGTAATACTATATAAGATAAGATAAGATTTATTTTATTAAAGTGTCACCATCCATTACAATATCTATGTATATATACACATAAAATCATAAGAACCAAACATTTAGTAAAAGGATGCCAGCCGAAAACGACTTACGAGACACTATCATTAAAACAAACATCTAATACATACATAAAAGGACAACTTTTTTTACATTTAAAAAGTATTTCGTAAATAAAACAAAAAAAAAATACATATATAATTTCTAGATGACATATATGTATAGATATTTAAATGTGCAAGATGCAGTAGAATGTGACCCCGTGCTTGTGGTGTATACCCTTATATTTTACAATCGTGGGTTGTTTGCCTGTGGGAGAGCTTTCACATGTTTATTATATCTTTATAGCTTGCTGTTCGGTGAGAGCCAAGGCTCCGTGTTGAAGGCCGAACTTTGACCTATAATTGTTAACTTTTTATACATTGTGACTTGGATAGAGAGTTGTCTCATTAGCACTCATACCACATCTTCTTATTTATATAAGCCATATGTGTCCATTGTACCGGTATGATTGTTTGTACTACTATATAAATGTATAGATATTTAAACGTGAAAGCCCTGTGTGTTCATTGTACCGGTATGATTACTTTCATGTTGCTCAATCTTTTAGTTTTCTTTGTAGCGTTTTGTGGGCTTGCTCTTCAACTTCGTATTTGGGAGGCCAATTAATATTTTTGATTCGAGCGTTACTGATGAGTCTGTTGTAGACGAAACGCGCGTCTTTCATACAAACTTGTAAGCCTTAGATGTAGGAAGATGTGGTATGAGTGCCAATGAGACAACTTTCCATCCAAGTTACAATTTATAAAAGTAAACCATTATAGGTCAAGGTACGGCCTTCAACACGGAGCATTGGCTCACACCGAACAGCAAGCTATAAAGGGCCCCAAAAAATTACTAGTGTAAAACCATTCAAACGGAAAAACCAACGGTCTAATCTATATAAAAACGAGAAACAAGAAACACGTATGAACTACATAAACAGACGACAACTACTGTAATCAGATTCCTGACTTAGGACAGGTGCAAACATTTGCAGCGGGATTAAACGTTTTAATGGTACCAAACCTTCTCCCTTTTCTGAAACAATAGTATTACATCACAACATAGAAAAACACACCATAAAATATCAATTGGAAGGCTTAACTCAATCAAAAAACGTAAATTAACACACAATGAACGAATAAATTTGACCTGTGACACCTGAATGCAAATACACAGTTAATAAAAAATTACAAGGGATAAATAATTAAAGTCAAAAGTAAATAAACAGGTTTAAACAAAGTTAAAGTATGATATCACTGTGAAATTTCAAACAATTTATAGAAAATCATCACTTTTGAAGAAGCCTGCGTCATATTATACACAGGTAAATGAAAACAATTGTATCTTTGATATGTTTTGTTTGTTCGTCTTTCAGTAGTTTGTTTTTGCCATAGCGCTGTCAGATTTCTTTCGGCTTATGAGTTTTGAATGCCCCCTTTGTATCTTCCGCCTCTTGTTTTTAAACATAAATCCTTTATTTAGAGTACAGATAAATTTTAATAAACAAGAGTTGTGATTAGCTTCATATGTAGAAGGCTTTTTTCATCGCCCAGTTTTAATTTCATATAATCAGAATAAGCTACAATGATTTAAAAAGAAGTCTTGTTTAACTGTAGCTGCTTTAGCTTGCTGAATGTATTCATGAATGCAAGTTTTATATATTTTGAAATCATTCACATTTAAATATGTATGACATATTTGCCTTCAATTGTAAATCAGCCTTTATTTATTTTGGGTTTTAGTGCAATTCAGTTAAATGGTATATTGTTGGACGCGTCTTGGTAACATTTCTACCGTTTACCACTTTTCATCACAATCTTGACTACAAAATTGATGTTTGAATTGTGGAAATATAATCAATTTAAAGACCAGCACAATGATTTCCTGGCAGACAGAATACATTGCAACATGATTGAAATCTGGTATTTGATAACTACATCGATGCTGAACAAATTATTCCCAACAGATTCCAAATGATACATACTCATGGTTTGTGACATTGTCGATTAATGAAGAATGAACAGGATGAAATTTAAATATTAATACAATCATAGTATATAATCGGTGTAGTAACGACTAACGCATCTTTTTCAGTGTGACTTCTCATCAGGTAGGATTTTATTTATTTCAAAAATCGTTTGATCCCTCCTCCCGTTAAAAACATTTTAGCTGAATGTTGTAGATCTATTAAAAGAAAAACATAAAGAAAATGTTTAGTTTTAAGATAGTCACTTTTTACAAAAATGACATATATTGTTACTTATTTTTTTCTGGATTCATTTTAATCTACAACTCTCATGTATAAAGTCAATTTGACCTAGCTGTTGATGTTTTAGTGAAAACAAAATGTATTGCTTGAAATTTTTTTTATCAAAATGTATAACTTTAAAGAAATCAAATATTATGATAATTATTGATAAGTTTTAATTATATGTACATGTAAAACATTAAAGTTATAATACTTTATAAATGTTATGCGTTTGAAGCTTGAGAAGGGGGAGGGTTAGGTCAAAAAAATTATTTAACTCCGCCATATATCCTTGTGCCTGTACCAAGTCAGGAATCTTGTCAGTGGTCATCTAATATCATATCTTAATGATATTATGTGGTGTATGACAGATCTATGATACTTTCTATTTAATTTATTCACAACTTTAATGGACTTGGGATAATTAACTGCTTGACTTAATGAATATACTCCTGTCTATTGCATGTTGGAGACTTGTGTTGTCCTTTGATGTCTTTTAGTTGTTGGTTTGTTGTCTCATTAACGCGGTTTGCATGTTTCCATTCATTTGTAAATAGCCCGACATTGTTTTCACTTTTTAACAGATTTAACCTGTTGTAGCATGCTTTTAATTTTTTTGGTTGTATAGCCAATTCAAATGTCCCCAGCACACATCTCAATATCGGAACGTCTGGAAGATTTCGGGTAAAGCAACTTTCATCCAGAGGGTATATACAAAAAGAAACAGTTGTTTGTTAGATGTATTCATCAATGCATGTATTCATACTTGAATGTACAATTACATTAACATTTTGACATTTTTGAATATTTAAGTACAGTCACAAGCGTTCAGTATTGGGTTTTGCTTGCTCTATGCAGTTCAAATCCACGGATTAAAATTCAAAATTACCGGATGCATATATGAATATTGGCGCTAAATAAACGAATGATTTTCAGACTGAATTAGTTTATTCTGAAGAAAAAACAAGTTGCTTTCTTTAAAAAAAAGAAAAGCAATACGTGAACCTAAGACCGCTGACTGGTCACCAAACGATCGTTGCTGAATTTTTGTTTGCATTTGAATTGAAATAATTGACTGTGAATAGAAGGAGATAATGATGAAGTTAAACTGCCTTTATTAAAAATATGATATGTAATAGTGTGTACATTCTTGCAAAAGTCAACTGAAAGTAATTTTGGATAGGTGTGAATAGAAAAGTGTATATACAGCTACTATTTGAATATAATTTTAAAGCTCGACTATTTCATTTATTACTTGGAATTGTACATCATTTTTTTTATAATCCTATTGCAAATCCCAGTTTCTACAAACCGGATGTATAATGCAAATTGCACAAACCAATTGCGAGCAGTGCCACTCAATTTGCTTTATAATCTGGATGCATTTATTTTATCTATCATATCTTTATATTTTGTTTCCTGCATGGATGCCTTCATATTCTCAACTCGTTATTTAAGTTGTCTGTACTCATGGTAGATGTTGTACGGATAAATTTAAAGTCAATTTTCCATGTGAAGTGAAACCCTGTGGCATGCAACTTATAAGAAGATTTTATAATTTTTTCCTGAGAGTAACACACCAGCTTCATTTGGACCTCTTATATAGAGACTAACTTTGGTCTCATAAAACATCTCAAATTTTAAGGATTTCCTGATTTTACTTAAATCAATCCAAATATTTTACAGGGAAACTTGGTTTTGAAGAATATCTTATTTTCAGAAGTTTTATGAGTACCTGAATATACTCTCAAAAGAACCAATTTATATAAAAAGACATGTAGATATAAAAAAAAATACCAGGATTAACATGTTGTACGCCAGACGCGAGTTAAGTCTACAAAGAATCATCAGTGACGCTCGAATAAAAATAGTTAAAAAGGCCAAATAAAGTACGAAGTTAAGTAATCAATTCCTTGGGTAGAAAATCCTTTGCATTTCTAAAATGTCAAAATTTATAAAAGGATAGTGACTCCAAAAAGAAAACAAAAGAGAAACAGCTAGAGGTCAGAATACCGTAAGCAATGATGACCGTGTTTGAAAGTCACATGGTAAGCTCTTATTGCCGTTTCCTGAATTTAGATAAGAAAAACGAAAATTCGCATTCGCGAGTGAAATTAATATTTATACATGGACGTGGTATTTTTGCGCAAGAAATAGTTAATAGAAAGCATACGCACTGATACTCTGGATAAGAATACGCATTACATATATTAATCTAATAGTTGAATTCGGATGTCAAACTACCTACCTCAAGTGTTTTGACTCCGGATTCATTGACATTTTATCCGGAATTTTTGTGAACGTAAACCGATAGTGTGCGTGTGAACAGGGTGATGTATAATGTAAATGAATCAAGACGTGTTTAGGATAGCTGACCAACACAATGAATACAATTTTCAAAACCGTACCATAGTACAAATATCTAGATGCTATAAGGTTGAACTAATAAAAGAAAAAAAAAAGAAAAAAAAATAATTAACATTATGATCATAGTAATTAAATTTTGTTATGATTATTGTAAAATATTAATTACGTTTTTTGTGAGATGCAAGGATTTAAAATCCTTGTGAATTGAAACCACGCAAGTATTTTTTTCATTTACGATCGTTTAAAATTTAGACATTTAGTTAACTTTGGGTACGCATCCCTGCTCATTGGTGCTCATACGTTACATATAATTTTCATAAATGTAATGACTGATCAAACCTGTGAGATATAATGCACGTATACATTACAATCTTAATTATATTCTATAATCATGAATATTCTCTTAGTCTGGTAGTATCTTTTAATGAAATTAGATGTTTTTTTACAGAAAAATCCTTTTGTTTGATTATCATTCTGCTTTCCGACCACTGTGTTTCCGACCTTAGATAAATATTTTTAACAGAAATATCGTTTTCTTAATTTTCTTCATTCTTTCCGACATTTTCTCATGCTATGATTGAAATACTAAATATCAAATGATAAACATTCAGAAATAATCAGTTTATTCTGGGTCATTGTACATCAATAAACTATTCCCAGGTTTATCAAATACAACACACACAACGCGTAGAATTACCATCTCAAAGCATGAATTATATAATTGCGTTATCATTATACTTGATATTTAATAAACATTCACATTATTAAAAACATATATGTTTTGTCAAAAGGCAAATAGGTTCTAATATTTAAACGATTTTTTGACTGCAACTAAGTCTTTGTTGAAAAATACAATGACACGTGGTAGCCTAGCCATAGAGGAACCGTATCAAAGACGTAGATAACTACCTTTATAAATGATCGAAAACTTTCGCAATTATATAATTCATGCTTTGAGACTGTCCCTGTACTCGTTGTGTGTGTAGTATTAATAAACCTGGGAATACGGTAGTTTATTGACATACAATACCCAGAATAAACTGATTATTTCTGAACGTTTAACATTTGATGTTTAGTTTTTCAATCATAGCATGAGAAAATGTCGGAAAGCATGAAGAAAATTAGGAAAACGATATTTCTGTTAAAAATAATTATATAAGGTCGGATACCCAGTGGTCGGAGATCAGAAAGATAATCAAACAAAAAAAATATATATAATTTCATTAATAAATACTACCAAACTAAGAGAATATTCATTGTTATATTAAACTGAGACTGAATTTATACCTAATAATTGTAGAATATAATCAAAATTGTAATTGTATACGTGCATTATCTCCCACATGTTTAATCAGTCATTAATAAAGGCACATTTATGAAAATTATTTGCAAAGTATGAGCACCAATGAGCAGGGATGCGTACTCAAAATTAGCTAAATATCTAAATTTTAAATGGTCGTGAATGAAAAAATACTTGCGTGTTTTCAATTCACAAGGATTTTAAATCCTTGCATCTCATAAAAAACGTAATTAATGTTTTACAAAATAAATCATAACAAAATTAATTACTATCATAATGTCAATTATTTTATACTGTTTTAGTAGGGATTTATAAGTCACTGCTTATATTTTGTATAGCAACATATGCATAATCTTTAAAAAGAGATTCATTTGATAAATAAAATGTCCATCCGTAAATACTTGACATTTGTGTTTATTAATATTATATTTAAGCTATTTTCGGAAAAAAAGTTCACAAACAGGAATGTATGTTTATTATAAAATTTCAATTCTTTTTTTTTTCTTTTTCTTTTTCTTTCTTTTATTAGATCAACCTTATAACATCTAAATTATTTTTATGATACGGTTTTGAAAATTGTATTCAGTGTGTGTTGACCAGCTATACTACACGTCTTGATTCATTCACATTATACACCCTGTTCATACGCACTATATCGGTTTGCGTTCAAAAAAATTCCAGATAAAATGTCAATGAATCCGGAGTCAAAACACTTGAGGTAGGTAGTTTGACATCCGAATTCAACATGTTCAACTATAAGTTTAATATATGTGATGACGCAAACGTGTTAGGGTCTACTCGAATGGTGTGATAATTTAATTGTTTTGGTTTCTGTAGTACCACCAATGTTTTCGATCAATTTTTTTTATTGAAAAAACACATCTGTTATGTGATATGATCAATTTATTAAAGTTGTTTTCCTCGAAAAAGACACGCCAAATATCAATTTACTCATACATTTTCGCAATGTCTTTATGTAAATACAATTTTTGTTTATGTTTGTTTGTTTTGTTCCTTTTTTTTCATTGTCGAGTACAAATTTGATTAATTATAGAATCGTGTATATATGGTGTATTATTACACATACTTGTTCATTTACATGTCATCAAATATGGCTATTACCTTTTAAAGATCCTACATACAAATCAATAGAAGATGTGCTTATCATAGACAATGGGTAATGATTTAATTCAATACATGATCTCAATAGGCACATTTTATTATAAGTGTTATTCAGTTCTGAAAAAGACAATGTTGTATTATATGAAAACATATTCGCTGTTTTCACAGTTTGTTCAATTTGTTTTATATAGTGTTAAAATAAGTTTAGGTTATCTCTATAAGTTTGCTTTTTGTAATTTTTGCGTAGATATTAGTTTTACCTTTATCATGTTAGTTTTGAAACTGCTTTGTAATGATGTAGCTTAAAATCCCGGACCCTATGAAAACGAAATTTCGATATTTCATTTGAATGCCAGAAGTGTCCGAACAAAACTTGAATACATTGAAACTCTAGCCTTAGGCTCTTCCATAGTTTGTATCACAGAAGGTCATCTTGATGAAAATATTTTTAGTCAAGATATACATATAGATGGGTACCATCAGGAATTATATAGAAATGATCGGAACTGCTTTGGCGGAGGTGTTTTGGTTTATGTATCTGAAATACTAAAAACTAAGAGACGATTCGATTTAGAATTTGAAAATGGTGAACTAATATGGCTAGAAATTGATTTTCCTCAACACAAAATTTTACTTTATCGATCACCAGGTTCAAGTCATCCCTTCTGGCAAAATTTTAAACATTCAATAGAACAAGCATATAATTATACAACTAAAATTGTAATTACAGGTGATTTGAATGTTTATTTATTTACTGAACACAATCATGTTTTAAATGATCTAATGAATATTTTTTGTTTAAAAAATGTTGTAAAAGAAGCGACCAGATTTGATCAAAGATCTGGAAGAGCTACTTTATTGGATCCAATTTTAATTTCTGAAGATTGTTGTGCTACCTTTACTGACGTTATTGATATAAATAGAGAAATGAGTGATCATAATGCTACCAATGTATATTTAAAAAATCCGAATTTTAGCGAAAAAATTTTTACACGAACTATTTGGTTATATAAACATGCATATTTTACTAGATTTAATAATGATATTCAGAATTTTGATTGGCAAACTTCTTTGACTGCTTTTGAGGACGACGTAGACAGAATGGCAGTTTTTTCACAGAAAAGTATATAGAAATGGCTAAAAATTCTATACCTACTAAAACCGTCACTATTCGATCATCAGATAAACCGTGGTTTAACTCGGAAATTCGAAAAGAGATTAGACTACGTGATAGACTTCATAAAAAATTACGAAAATTGAGAACTGTGCAAAATACTAAAAAATTCAAAGTTCAACGTAACAAAGTAAATAACATGATTATTTATGCAAAGGAACAGTTCTATTTAAACGCTAATGGTCTTTTATATGAAAAGTCAAACACAAACCCGAAAGCATTCTGGTCTCTCGTTAAAAAAGGTATGGGTAATTGTCGTTCCACGTCGATTCCTCCATCATTAAATCCAAATAGTAATGAAATTTCTGTTGGTGAAAAAGAAAAAGCAGATTTGCTTAACTCATATTTTTGTAATATTTCTTCATCTTCGGATGATGGAGTTTAACCTCCAGATTTACCACTTCGTACCCAACATAGCTTAGATATTAATGAAATAACGGAGGATGAGATTAAAGACGTACTCAAATCTTTGGAAATTGGTAAAGCATCCGGTGAATATTGTATTAGTCATCAAATGCTAAAATATACTGCTAATAGTGTATGTGTACCTTTATCATATATATTTGAGTGTTCAATGAGAACTTCAAAATTTCAAAGTTGCTAATGTTTTAGCTTTTTTCAAAAAAGGGGATAAATCGATGGTTTCAAACTATCGTCCTATTGCATTGTTAAGCTGTGTGGGTAAAGTTTTTGAAAGGATAGTTTATAAACATATTTTTAATTTCATTTTTGAACACAAGCTATTGTACAAATTCCTGTCAGGTTTCGTTTCTGGTTATTCAACATTTCATCAAATGATTGAGATTTATCACAGAATTTGTTTAGCTATGGAAGCTAAAGAAATCATTTGTATGATTTTTTGTGATATCTCGAAGGCTTTTGACCGACTTTGGCATAATGGTCTATTAGCAAAAATAAAAACTTATGGCATACTGGGCAAATTATTGCGTTGGATTGAAAGTTATTTAAGTAATATGAAACAGAAAGTGCTTCTTAAAAATTCAGAATCCACATTTGGAACATTAAAAGCAGGTGTGCCCCAAGGCTCAGTACTTGAGCCCTTATTATTTCTTATGTTTATAAATGACATAGCAGATGAAATTCAATGTTTAGTTAGACTTTTTGCCGATGATAGTTCACTTATGTATTCTTCGAATAATGCTATAGATATAGAAGGGAGATTAAATACGGATCTAGAAACATAAAATAATTAGTCAAAACAATGGCTTGTAGATTTTAATCCTCAAAAAACAGAATATATGGTTTTTAATTTCCGTAAGGATTTCCAGCCTATTAATTTGAAATTCAATGGACCATTATTAAAAAAGTTGATGACCACAAACATTTGGGTGTTACTTTTTCTAATTATTGCAAGTGGTCAGTACATATAGATAATATTTGCTATAGTGCCACTAAACAGATTTTTGTTCTCAGAAAATTGAAATATATTTTTAACAGAAACAATCTTAATAAGATATATCTTGCATAATTACTTCCACTTTTAGAAAATGCATTCGAGCTATGGGATGGATGCTGTGTTAGAGATTCTGAAAAAATTGAGCGCTTGCAGTTTGAGGCAGCCAGAATTATTACTGGACTTCCGCAATTTGCAAGTAAAGAGTCCCTACTTTTTGAAACTGGATGGGAAACTTTGAATTCTAGAAGAAATAGACGTAAATTATGTTTATTTCATAAAATACACAACAATAATGTTCCAGAATACCTTATGGATTGTATCTCGGATTATACAGATGATAATTATTATAATACTAAAAACCGTTCTCACTATAGAGAACCGAGATGTAGATTGGACATATTTTTTAAATCTTTTTTCCCTTCTTTAATTCGAGCATGGAATTTATTTCCGTTAGATATTAAATCCATTCAATCATCTCCAAATTTCAAAAACACAATCCGGCGAAATGATATTTCATTTTTAGTACCTAAATATTATTTCATTAGAAACAGGATGGAAAATATACTGCATACAAAATTACGACACAGATGTAGTCCGTTAAAAGCTGATTTATACAGAGTTTATTTAGTAAATGACCCAAGTTGTGAATGTGGGTGTCCATTAAAAGATTCGATTCTTTTTTTCTTAGAATGTCCACTCTACATACATTTAAGAAATCAGCTCTTTGAAAACATTCAACACTTAGTTGCTATTTCCATAGAACATATTTTATTTGGAACAGAAGAAATTAGTGTTGAACAAAACACAATCCTTTTCAGAAATATACATAGTTATATACGCCATACAAAAAGATTCTTTGATTAATATTGCTATATCTTAAAGTGTACTCGTATCCAACTGTTACTGTTTAAACATACCATATTTATTGTATATATTTTTCATATTGTACTGAAATATATAATTGCTGTCATCTTGAAATTTTGTATATTGTACTTATTTGGAAAGGATTATTTTAAGTTGTTATAACTTGTATCCAATCCTATTGTATATTTAGACAATAAAATATGTTTAAACTAGACGCAAATGCGTATTCTTATCCAGACGCGGTAGTAAGAGCTTGACATGTGATTTTCAAGCACGATCATCATTGCTTACGGTATTCTGACCTCTAGCTGTTTCTCTTTTGTTTTCTTTTTTGAAGTAACTGTCCTTTTATCAATTTTGACATTTTCGAAATGCCAAGGATTTTCTACCTAAGGAATAGATTACTTAACTTCGTACTTTATTTGGCTTTTATTAAACTATTTTCATTCGCGCGTCACTGGTGATTCTTTGTGGACTTAACTCCCGCTGGCGTACAACATATTAATCCTGGTATCTTTTCATATCTACATGTCTTTTTATATAAATTGGTTCTTTTGAAAGTATGTTTATGTATTCATAAAACTTCTGAAAATAAGATATTCTTCAAAACCAAGTTTCCCTGTAGAATATTTGGATTGATTTAAGAAAATCAGGAAATCCTTAAAATTTGAGATGTTTTATGAGACAAAAATAAGTCTCTATATAAGAGGTCCAAATGAAGCTGGTGTGTTACTTTCAAGAAATATATATACGAAACATTCTTTAAAGTTGCAAGCCACAGGGTTTCACTTCACATGGAAAATTTATCTATACAATATCTACCATGAGTACAGACAAATTCAATAACGAGTTTACAATATGAAGGAAGCTCAATATAAAGATATGATAGATAAAGTAAATGCATCCAGATTATAAAGCAAACTCAGTGCTTAAATTTATATTGTAATTGGTTTGTGCAATTTGCATTATACATCCGGTTTGTACAAACTGGGATTTGCAATAGGTTTATGAGTACAATCCCAAGTAACAAATGAAATAGTCGATTTTTAAAATGTATATTCAAATAGTAGCTGTATATATACACATTTCTATTCACAACTATCCAACATCAATTTCAACTGACTTGTGCAAGAATGTACATACTAATACAGATTTTTAATAAAGGTAGTTTAACTTCATCATTATATTCTTCTATTCACATTCAATTATTTCAATTCAAATGGAAACACAAATTCAGCAACAATCTTTTGGTGACCAGTCAGCGGTCTTAGGTTCACGTATTGCCTTTCTTTTTTTAAAGAAAGAAACTTGTTTTATCACGGGTGGATTGATCAGTATGAGGTATTTGTCCGCTACGTAACTATGATATCTTCGTGTTCATTTTTGATTTTTTTTGTATTCTTCATGGGTGCCATTATGTTGTGAAAAACTCTACATATGACGAACGCCTACATTAATCGGGGTATCTATAAGTGGTGCTTTCTACTAGAATAAACTTGACCGTTCAGAAAATTTACTGGTAACTGCATGCACGGTTGCCTATAATTGCTTACATCCACTTCATTTGAATTTTTGTGGATAGTTGTCTCATTGGCAATCATACCAAATCTCCTGATTTTTATATGTATGTTAAACGATGACACATGACTATATCGAATCAATTTTCTGGTATACAAAGTACATCATATTCAGTTTAACAATCGTACTAGGTGAATTCTCTCAGTGAACTCATAATTAATTCATTCATTGTTCAGCTCTGGTAAATATATAAGCAATTATGAAAAGTATATTCAATCGTCTGAACACAATCAACACGGTCCACTTATCAATTATTTAATCATAAAAATGCAACTATTTTGCTTCTTTTTTTGTCCACAGAAGTAATATAATAAATGTATTATAGAGATAAGAATGTGAAAGCATTTAGTAGTTTAAATAAAAAAAATGCCGATTCAATAACATCGGTGGTGCCTGTTATTTTTCTTATCAACATTTTGCTGTCACTTAATTCTTGAAACTACATATATGTTATATAAGTAAACTAACTAAAATGATTGAATTTTTTTTTAATTTAAAGATTCTGGATATCTATAAAATCTCTCAACTAATATTGTTAAAAGCAAAGCAACTTAAATACACAAAAGGGGTGATTAATAAACAAAAAACGGTTGTATAAAGAAGGGAGAAATTTTTAACAAAACGAATTTCCATCGAACCGGTATTGATATAAAGTACTCCAGAAGGATGAGCAGACTGAGTATGCTTTACATCTGACACACGTCGTTTTCCTCAGTGGTCAAATGTAACAATGGGTCAATCTGTGATGGTCAGTATCGGCAGGAATGCGTGAATCCCTCTGTAATAATTGTCGACAAATTTACCTAATGCCTATCGACCAACACGTGCTAATTTCAAAGATACGATTTGATTGGTTTATTTATTCAATAGTGCCAAAAGCCTATACATGTGTGACTGTAAAATGAAACACAAATAATAATATAAATTCATATAACAACCCGAGAACATATTTAAGAATTGAATGCTTTTTTGTCATTTTATTGGGGTGTAAAAATGTTGACCGAAGCACATTTTTATGAAGCGCCTAAAAATTTATAAAAAGAAGCATTCAATTCTTTTAATTTCATTTTTCTGCTACAACCATGAAATTAAGAGTTATATCAAGCTTTCCGTAAGTTTTTCTATGCCTTGTTTTAACATTGTCGTGGATAACACGTGCAGTCATAGCCATTGTATTTATTGATATGGAAATAAAATTTGATGTTCGAGTGCCTCGCGATTGTTGTCAGTCAATCAATATGAATTATAATGAAACATATAATTTAATTATACACGTATAAAACCTAGTTTAGTGCGTTGAATACAGGTTTTAGAATAACCTTCACCAAGTTATCTCGAGACAAAAAGGTACAGACCCAAAACACATCGACTGTATGGGATCAAATACAGTCTCGCTATTACAGTCGTGGGTTTTGTTATGAATTCTTTTCAGGCGATTACTATCTCTTCTGTTTTTAATCAAAATGTCAAGTTCGGTGTCCCAAAACTTACGATACCGATTTGATTTGTTTACTCTTTCGATAGAAAATTCAGCAGCATCAAGTACGGACTTTTCCCCAGTGATCTCAAATTGTATTGATATTCGAAGGCATTCTCATAGTGTGCTCAGGTGCCCTAAATTTAGTTTTTAAGGTTGTTTGAAAAGTATTCCAATTAGTATTTTCATTTATTTTTCAAATAAAAGCCGATTTTTTAGGTTCGTTTTTTATTTTCCGCGTGTTTGTATTTATTTCGGTTCGTATTATGACATGATCACTATGTAGATCAAACAAACCTGTTAGTTTGCGGATAAGGGCCTCAGAAAGAAGGACGCAGTCGATTGTGGACCTTTGATTATTTAGAATACTTGTATAATGTCCTTCAAAAACAGAGAGGCAATTTAGAGCATTTAAGTCACTCGCATCTATGATGATAATTCACACATGATATTAAAGTTTGTAGCGTGACACTTTTCAAAACATTTTCCCGTTAAAGTCACCTTAAGTAAAATTTCATAACCAGAATGGATTTTCAAGTAGTTTATACATGATCATATCGGTTGGTTACCGATCGATTCCATCATTTGGAAAATATGCAATTCCAATAGCTGTTTTTGTAGTCTAGATAGAACCCGCAAACGTTCATGTTTATCAAGAAGTTTACCAAGTTAAGAAGGACAGGAAGTTCTGGTTTTAAACAAAGACCCATACCCCCTTTATCTTAACCTGATGACCTGCATTTTCCGAACCATGTATACTCATGGTCAAGGTTAGCGGGTCTATCATTTGATTTTAAAAAGGTTTCGATCATGCCAAATATACTTACGATATGATTAAGACACTGCGGATGTTTAAAAATCTATTTTAGAAATAGATTAAACTTTGGACCTACCATTTTGTCAACGTTTAGGTTTACGTTTTCCTTTTTACAGACATTTGCTTCACTAGAGCTATCGCCATTTACGGCGCTCGCTTCTTGGCCGAGAACCTAATGCATATTACAGGACTTAGCCTTATGGCTTTTACCATTACACTTGTGACAAGTGACAGGTGCCCCATGACGACATACAGCGGAAGTATGATTCCGCTCACCACAATACAAACATAATGTACCGTTGTTGAACATGTTGTAAACGCTATTTTTTCAATTTATTGCAGACACAAAATGCGAATACTGCCTCGTGGTAGACGAAAAGAAACTGTAATCCTATTTTTGGGTACATGTAGTGTATTGGGATTTATGAAACTAAACAGTGTTATAGATGCATACCCACGTACATCAATACACATTGAAGGTCAGTATATTATTCATAAAATAAAAAAGTCGGTGCTAATGATATAATTTGTATATGTTTAAACAGTCTTTAATTGTTGTTTATGTTTGTCATTCCTCTTTAACTGCTGGCTAATCCTCGTGAGCTGTTTATTATTCATCTGTTGGTTATTCCTCTTTATCTGTTGATTATATCTCGTTAGTTGTTGATTATTCCTCTTTAGCTGTTGATTATTCCTTTTTAGCTGTTGTTTATTCCTCTTTATCTGTTGGTTATTCCTCTTTAGCTGTTGATTATTCCTTTTTAGCTTTTGGTTATTCCTCTTTAACTATTGGTTATTCCTCTTTAGCTGTTGATTATTCCTTTTTAGCTGTTGATTATTCCTTTTTAGCTGTTGATTATTCCTATTTAACTGTTAGCTATTCTTCTTTAACTGTTGTTTATTCTTCTTTAGTTGTTGTTCATTCCTCTTTATCTGTTGATTATTCCTCTTTAGCTGTTGATTATTCCTTTTTAGCTGTTGATTATTCCTCTTTAACTATTTGTTATTCCTCTTTAACTGCTGATTATTCCTTTTTAACTACTGGTTATTCCTCTTTAGCAGAAAGTTGATGAACCAGGGTTATATCAAAGAACGTCTCTTCTTTTTTCTTAAAAAAAGTTCAATGGTAGATACTAAGACCTTGTTCGGTAGATACCAATACCTTGTTGATAAATATTCCGTATCAACTTCACAAATAATACATGAAGTATAGATTCTAGGTAATGACGTTGTTTATCATCTTAATTACGTTTTTTATTGTTCTCTTATTTGTCTTTGTAAATGATTAACCTTTCTGTTTAGTCCATTTTTGGTAATATTCTTTTGTATTTTTGTCTTTCATTTTTGTCTATATGCCATTTTGTTTTTCTTTGTTGACATATTTGTGTGTTTTATAGTGATTATTATATATAAAGATTATAACAATGTTGACTGCTGTACTCCTATTTTTGACATTTTTACCTATTATGTCTGTTTGTTTTGTTCACATATTGTTGTCAATATAATGGAATTGTATGCGACTGTCATACCAGTGAGAGGTTCAGCTAGCTATTAAACCAGGTTTAATCCACCATTTCCTTCATAAGGAAAGGCCTGTACCAAGTCAGGAATATGTCAGCTGTTTTCCATTCGTTTGATGTGTTTGAGTTTTTGATTTTGCCATTTAATAAAGGGCTTACCGTTTTGAATTTTCCCTGGAGTTCGGTATTTTTTCAATTTTACTTTTCTCTTTAAAACCCATCGTATTTGATACGTAGAAATACACCGCATACAATTCTAAAAATTAACCCCTATCTCCAATACCATTAACTAAAAATTATATGTTTAAACTTGTTCTTTTCAGGTGCAGGTAATGCAGTCTTATTGAATAAGGTACAAATTAAATCACAAAATTTAGAAAACTTCTATATTCACCATAATTATGTAATAAACACCTAAATTTTTGCTTCTATATTCTTGTTTCGGGGAAATACTTCTGATTCGTGTCAAGTTTGAACTTGACGTGGAACCCAGCATTGTCTGTAAACATCAAATGATTTAATTGATACATGTAATGTATTAAGACATTGAGAAGAACCATCAGTTGAATTTATTTTCTTTATTATTAAGGGGCATTTACTGAAAATATTATAATATAAAAAATCAAATCCGAAATAGATCAACCATTACATGATAACATGACTGATATGACGAGAAAGCTTAACTAATCAGTGGCATACAGACGTATAAATATACGGATGAACAAGCTTAGGGGAAAACTTTATGTCTTACACCACTCGGCAACAGCTTCAAAAAGATAAATATTTCAAACTATTTACTTTGAAATAAATATGAAATGTGTCGAATGTTAAAATGATATTGTTTTGTTTCAGAATTACACAGCTATAATGATTCAAAACAGTACTAAAAGAATAAAAACAAGTGTAAATGTAACCAGTGAAAGTACATCAAGCAATTCACTGTTACAATTGGTTACAAAATCGGCTCATTCTGAAACATTGGTAATGTATACAAGTTTTGAACATAATTGTCACATTTCCTTAATTTGATAAGTTGCAAATTACACTTTAATGTATAACTTCGCCATACTTTGAATGAGCCAAATGCATATTTTCATCTTCATTAATTTCTAATCATATATTCTAACTATCTATTAATTTCTAGTCATATATTCCAACTATCTATTATTAATGTATTGAATTAATTATATCACAAATAATTCTTATTGTAATATGTCATGTTTTACAAGAATGAACTAATGCATCAGCTTGCATAAAATAGTAATATACTGACGGACTTTAAAAACGCAACACACATTTTGATGATTTGATTTTGTTTAACCAAATCATGATTACTCTTTATATAATTGCTATGCATGCTTACCACACATCTTTTTGTTTAGAAAATTCACATTACTGGATTATTGAACATACCGGATTATTGATGGCGCACGAATTTCTAAAAGCGAAATTTGAAACCCATGCATGATTTTTTATAGTTTTTTTTCTTTGTGAATAAACTCATCATAGATACCAGAATTTAAATTTTGTATTTACGCCAGACGCGCGTTTCGTCTACAAAAGACTCATCAGTGAACCATTTCTTTGAATCCATACCACACTTAAATCAGTAAAAACATGTTTCATTTCCATATTGCGGGGACTCAGCAATGAAAATCTAAATCATGCCATTACAATGTTGCGGACAGGAATAAGGCAACTTGCCGTTGCTAGACAATGTCACGTCAGAACCTCCTCTTACAGTCTTCACACCAACGGTACAGACAGACGGGATATGTTAATGACCAGCCATGATCAGATCAACCTGAAGTGACAACGCCACGTCATTAGTTCATTACGCAGCTCCATTTGCGAGACAGGTTTACTACTGCAACGTAAATACAATTAAAGCCTACAGTTTAAACCACATAATTGCCAAATCTGACTGTAATTGGTGGGACAGGGGCAAAATCAAAAGTGACAAAACAAAACTTAAAACATGCCCAATAGAACTGGTTGACTTTTCTGTCAATCATTTAGGTGTTGGTACCAAGCAGTCATTGGCTTCGACGAGGCCACATCCATTAATAAGGAGAAACCCAGAGTTCGAGTGCATACTATATGATTTGAACATTAAACGTGACGTAATCAATCAAACTTTCGAACTGCAAACTTTATTTAAACAATGAAGTAATGAATGAAGTTTATGTTAGTATATTTATTTTATAAGTTTTACTTTTTTCAAAAAGAAAATAAAAAAATAATCTAGTCTTGCGTTTTTAAAGTCCGTTAGTATAAGAGAAATAAGAGAAGATAGTACAAGACACGTTGTTTTATTTTTCATATCATTTAAAATCTTGACAGAAATCAAGTATAAAGTCTCCGGGATCCACAGAGTTCACATTAAATTTCAGTGTAAGTGCAGCATTGCAGTATGGTCATTTCAGACCACAAAAAGGTATGTAATTAAGTTTTGTATTCTTAGGCGTCCTGAATATGATCTGACTATTTGTTCAAACAACTTTTCATTTCAAAGAATAATGTTTATTAATCGAGTTTTGTTAATCTTTTTCTATATCCTTTTGAAAGAAACTAGATACTATATTTTAAAATGACACACTGAAAAGATTACATAATTTATGACATTCTTCCCAATGTATATAAAAACCATCAAATTATAAGCCATGATGCAAATAACATATCCTATTGTGTCGGAACAATAATTTTGAATATTACAGTATGGCAGTCTATACAAAATAACGACAAAAAAGAACACGGCAATTTCGTATCGTACTCCATTAAGGGAAATAATTATCATATGATTTAAAATTATGACTGAACATGCTCGTTAGGACCCAACCTTCATTTAACATTAGAAAAAGACAGAAGAACATGAATAGAACAAATTAAGGACTGGTTGGCACTTTTGACAACTTCTAAAGAAATAAAAAAAAAATGAATGTTCCTACCTAAGAGAACTTGCAGTTTATAAAAGCTTGTTCAAAATCCCTATTTCAGCTGATAAATGGACCAATCGAGCATTTTTAAAGATAAAATTATTTTACCTCTGAAAGCTTTGATTAATCCATTTTGACCGCTACCTAATCATTGCTTGGTCTTTGGTTTTCTATGTTGTGTTTTGTGTTTTGTGTTCTGTTGTTTGTCTCTTGGTCTTTTTCGTTTTTAGCCATGAGGTTGTCAGAATGCTTTCGACTTATGAGTTTGAATATCTTTTGGTATTTTTCGCCTCTCTTTTTTAATGATATATAATATCTTTCTTATGCTTGTATTGAGTGTTCAATGTGAATCAATATTTAAACATTATCGGAGTAATCAGTATCAATACAATTGATGAATGGAAAGTTATTTGCTAAGCTCAACCATTATTTAATACTACCATGGTTCAACCTAAATTTCTAGTTTTTATCTGACCCCCTTCATAGATTATTATTAGTTTGTGGCATGAAACCATTGATCATTTGAACTCTTTTGTAGGTTTTCTAACGATTGGGATCCCATCGATAAAACGAGAGAGGTTTAACTACATCCATAAAACAATCGACTCATTATTAGCAAACTCGTCACCTGAGGATAAGGAAACGGTTACTATAGTGATAATGTTTAACGATGATGATGCTGACTGGAACAATGAACGAGCATTAAACGTTTCAGAAACGTATGACGAATATATACAATCTGGACATATTCAAGTAATAACTTTACCGCCACAATTATATCCGGATTTCAATCTTATCCCAAGGACGTATAACGATAGTGTCGAACGATTAACGTGGAGAAGTAAACAAAATATTCACTATGCATTTTTATTCAAATATTGTCATAATATCTCAGACTTTTATATGCATTTAGAAGATGATGTTGTTGCAGCTAAAAATTATATTCAAGACGTTAGGAAATATAAACGAATTTTTATGAACAATTGGTTTTTAATTCGATTTTCAAATATGGGATTTATTGGAGTATTTTTTAAATCATCTAACTTATTGACAATTTCTGATTTCTTTCTGTTGTTTTATGCCGTACAACCTTGTGACTTTTTAATGAACATTATTGCAAAAATAAAACTACAGGAAAAAGAAATACGATTTCGTCCAAGTTTGTTTCAACATCATGGTATAATCTCATCTCTAAAGAATAAAAAACAGCTCATAGTAGACCGTTATTTCAAAGGAACAAAAATTATACGACGCAAAAAATATTACAATCTGAATCCACCAGCGGAGGTGGACACGACTATGGTTGTATACGAAGAATACACAGCCGATCAAGCTTATTTTATAAATGATAAATACTTTTGGGCAATAAGCCCTCAAAAAGGACAAACATATACAGTTGTATTGAAGGAGCAACAAACTTTAAAAGCTCTCGTTATCGTTGGAGCCTTTCCAACAAAAAAGACAGACTATATTGAAAATGGGGAAGTGCAAATATCCTCATCCCAACATTGCTCCGATTGGATAAAACTTGGAGAGTTAACTAAAGGCTCGTTTGATACTGCAAAAGTCAAGAATCCAGACATTGCAATTTTATTGAGAAACATAACTTGTATTCAAATCGAGGTAACAAAATCACAGAGTAATTGGGCCATTATTAGTGAATTAGTCTTGAAACTAGATGAAGAAAAGACTTAGTTATCAATAAAAAAAAAACATTGTTTTCATTTTTTAGAACATTTTAGATGTCAATATTTCAGTTTTATGAAAATGCATACCCCAATTTAAATATAGAAATAAAAAGATGTGGTATGATTGCCAAATGAGACAACTATCCACCAGAGACCAATTAGCTAAACCAATATTGTAGAGCAAGCTATAAAAGGCCCCGAAATGACAAAATGTGTTTTAGTCATATAGTTCATAAGAGGTCTGCAAAATTATGCTTTAGAGATGTATGCTTTTGGGAATGTTGCATTATTGTGGAAGAGAAGAAATTGCTTTAAGCAGTTTTATGTTACATGTTTCCGCAGTTAATGGTACTTATCGACCCGAACTTTCTTTGCAAAGCTTTATTTATATATTGTTTATCGCTTACATAGTCGAATTTTTGTTGGTATTGCAAAAGTAAAAAATCCTCTTGATTTTATCCATTTTTATTGTTTTTATAAAATAAAATGTGGGATGATTACAAATGAAACAACTTACCACCAGAGACCAGTAATGTTTTGCTACCATGTATAAGCTTATGCTAGTGATTTCTGATTATGTTATGAATTTTTAATTTACTGTTACCTAAGGACATTATTCTCATCTTACGTATGTATGTGCTTACGTGGCATTTCATTGTGCTGTATATATTTTAATCAATGGATCGTTTTATTTGATGTTTATGTGTGCTTATTTTTTTTTTACCTTTGCTGGTTTGATGTTTTGTATATATGTTTTAATCGGTGCTTAAAGCTTTCTTAAGCATGGAATAACTTGACGGGTGATGCTTTCTTAGCAAGAATGATAAACGGTTTCAACCGTTTTAACTTTTTTTTATTCGAGCGTGACTGATGAGTCTTTTGTAAACGAAACGCGCGTCTAGCGCAAATACAAAATTTCAATCCTGGTATCTATTATGGGTTTATTCACTTATTTATGAAATCATGCGATTGTTGACTGCTGTATCCTTTTTTTTTTGACATTCTTACCTTTTATAAAATTGAGAATGGAAATGGGGAATATGTCAAAGAGACAACAACCCGACCAAAGAGCAGACAACAGCCGAAGGCCACCAATGGGTCTTCAATGCAGCGACAAATCCCGCACCCGGAGGTGGTCCTCAGCTGGCCCTTGAATAGAATTGTGTGCTAGTTCAGTGAAAATGGACGTCACACTAAACTCCAAAACATATAAATGAACTAAAATTAAAAAAAACCATACAAGATTAACAATGGCCAGAGGCTCCTGACTTGGGACAGGCGCAAAAATATGGCGGGGTTAAACATGTTTTGTGAGATCTCAACCCTCCCCCTATACCTCTAGCCAATGTAGAATAAAGAAACTGTTTGTTTTGTTCACATATTGTTGTCAATATAATGGAATTGTATGCGACTGTCATACAAGTGAGAGGTTTAGCTAGCTATACAACCAGGTTTAATCCACCATTTTCTACATAAGGAAATGCCTGTACCAAGTCAGGAATATGACAGTTGTTTTCCATTCGTTTGATGTGTTTGAGCTTTTGATTTTGCCATCTGATAAGGACTTTTCTATTTGAATTTTCCTTGGAGTTCGGTACTTTTTAAAACGGTTTTTGTTTGTTACCTTGATAAGCATGTTAAATGCAAATCACTGGTTGCATTCTGTATGTTGTAGTGTTGTCACGGAAATGAAGTTCCAAATGTAAGAAATATTCTTTAATGTTATTTTTCACTAGATGCAATATTACAATATTGTTTCTGACGGAATAAAGGTATATACTATGTGTTCCAACAGGAACATTCATAAAAGCATTGTTTATACATTGTGTAACAAAGTGTCTAGAGGAACTTCTGTTAGGATGAACACATATACAGGACTCTATACGTTGACGGTATTTCCCTGCAACGTTTGAATTAATTTGAAATAAAATGACTTCCATATAAGGAAGAGGTTTGATGCACTGAAAAACTGATTGAAACAATAAAGTCAAATCGTTCCATTTAGTTTGCCCTTTTTATACTTTATGTGCCTCCCACAGTTTTAACTTTTACAAATGTGTTTTGGTATGTGGACTTTTGATGTTTGAACTCACATATATTCAAAATTTAATGATATAGAACTTAACAAGTAACAGTTACTTTTTTCTTCGTAATAGAGAAAACATCTATCTAAAGGTAACCTACATATAAATTAACAACACAATCCTATTAAAATTTTATACTTAGAATTTACTAAGTATAATGTGTATTTATTTTCAAAGACTACATTTTCTGTTCTTAATAAAACATATGAGGCCAAAGGTCAAAGATAAAAAGATTAAACATGAAACTAAAGTGATTGTCATTTACTTATTTAACATGGAGTTTTGCATACCTGCATTTTTGAAACCTTGTACATATTTTACACATTATATATAGGGACATTTGTGAATAAATAGTGGCAGTTTTCAACATACTTCTATTCTAAGCGGTTTTGTATGTCAATTCATTGTAAATGAAATCTGATTGATTTTTTTACACATTAACAGCCCAAGAAAGCTAAACTGTGGATTGAAAGAAGACGTTTTGTCTCTGATGGATAGTTGTCTCATTGTTTTGTCATACAAAAACTCCTTACTTATTGTTATTTTTTTTTCAATAAATGAAATGAAATTGAATGCAATGGACTGGGATCAGAAAGGGGACCACGGGAAATATAGTATATGGATAGTCTTGTAGGTTCGGAAAATTTAGCCTCAGGGTCGACCAAAATGATCCACACTCACATCGCAGATTTTGCGTTTGATAAGTCCTCCATAACTGTAGGCCATTCTTGTGCTGAGGGGGATCGGGTCACCCTGAGAGAAACACATTTTGGTTTTATTAACCGGATTTCCGAAGGAAAAATCGGTAATTGATTTGGTGATGTACGGCGGGCGGGCGGGCATCCGGGCGGGCGACTGCCAAACAGTGTCCGTGCATTTACTCACGAACCGTTCAACCAAAGCTTTTCAAATTTTAATATGTTGCTACTGATGACAAAATGGAGGTCAAGTTCAATATTGACGATTTTCACTTTTACCGTTCAGGAGTTATGGTTCTTGAAAGATTGAAAAATGGAGTTTCCAGTCGTGTCCGTGCTATAACTCATGAACCTTTTAACCAAAGCTTTTCAAATTTTAATATGTTGTTACTGATGACAAAATGGAGGTCAAGTTCAATATTGACGATTTTCACTTTTACCGTTCAGGAGTTATGGTCCTTGTGATATTGAAAAATGCCAAGACACAAATAAATATTAAAAAATCCGGTTTGCTGTCACTCTGATAGTCTCTTGTTTCTATTACTTCAGGGTTTTTCCGCGTTTCATCCGTCTTAATAACACATGTCATTGAGAATCAAAGTAAAAAAATTTTAAACGTAGCCTCTGGCTGTTGGCAATCTTTTTTAAATAAATACAGAATTAAATTAACACATGTCTAGAAGTATATATCTAGCTGAAAATTTAAAGGACAATTATAGTTGTGTTTAGTAAATTTGTAATCTCAAATAAACTGTATTTAAGTAGGTTATTTTTTGGGGGATTTGTATCGAGTTTTGCTTTGTCCGTCTGTGCATCAACATCAATTGTAAGCGCAAAAACTCCAAAAGTTTACATAAGGCGTGGATTTTGTACAGTTGTGCATAACATGTACACAATGTAGATATGCATACAAAATTTTGTGAAAATTGGAAATTTAATTCAGGTCAAAACTAATTATCTTTAAAAAGAATCAAAAGTATAATGTTTGTCAACACAAAATCTGTAAAAGTATGAATAAAAAGCAAAAAATCACAAAAACACCGAACTCCGAGGAAAATTCAAAACGGAAAATCACTAATCAAATGGCAAAATCAAAAGCTCAAACACACCAAACGAATGGACAACAACTGTCATATTCCTGACCTGGTACAGGCATCTTCCCATGTAGAAAATGGTGGATTTAACCCGGCCCTATAGCTAGCCAAACCTCTCACCTGCATGACAGTCGCACAAAATTCCACCACATTGACAACGATGTGCGAACAAAACAAACAGACACAATAGGCAAAAATGTCAAAATAGGGGCACAACAGTCAACACTGTTATAATCCTAATCACTAAAAAACAAACAAATATGTAACAAAGAAACACAAAAAGGCATACGGACAAAGCACACAAACAAAAATGAAAGACAAGAATACAAAAATTTACCATAGCGCAATTACGGGATGTATAAGTACCGAGCCACGTCAAATAGATATCACCAAAAATAGACTAAACAGTAAATGTAATATTCAAAAAGACAATTAAAAGAATACTATAACACGTTATTTAGATGATAAACAACGTTAGTACCCAGAATCTATACTTCAAGACCATCGTGTCTTGAATACCGAATAAGTTGGGAAATGTATATACGCAGGTGAAGTTGGTATATTGCTACTAAGGTGGAGGAAATTGATAATTTCAAAATTAAAATCGTCTTGTTTGTCATAGATTCTGGTACTGAGATGACCGTGTATGTCAAATTCGAGGTATAAGTCTAAAAATGAGGCGGAGGAAGCCGTGTCTGTTGTTTCTTAAATTTCTAGTTCTGGGGGATATATTAATGGAACCCAATCAGAAAAGATTGGATTGTTAATGGAAAGAACATCATCAATATATCTGAATGTGAAATTAAATGACCTGGCTTCTTTGATCTTCTTGTTTTTGACAAGTGTCTGAAGGAACTCCGACTCATATGAAAATAAGAAGAGGTCGACAAGGAGAGGCGCACAGTTCGTTCCCATAGGAATGCCGACAATTTGTTGAAAAAGTCTACCTCCAAATTCAACAAATATGTTGTCAATAAGAAACTCCCGCTTGCTGATCACTTATTCCTCTGTGTAGCATGTTTTTCTTTTTTGTTCACTATTAACAAAATATGCCGTATGGTATCCCAAAGTAATAATTTATAGCGTTTGCTACCATTTTTATGTTGAAAAGCATTGTGATTATTTCTTTTATACGATTTTTCAATTTCACATGGGGAATGGTGGTATACAGGGTTGAAAAATCAAAAGGTTTGATAGAACTAATTTTAGAAAAAGATCGAGATTTACAATTATCCAGAAGTTCTTTAGAGTTTTTTAGAATCCACATATGGTTAATACCACTACGCGAGTAAACAGTTTCACAGTATTTCTGAAGACCCTCTTTCACTGCGGACAGAATTTTGGTCAAACTTATGGACAATTCTTTAGTCGAACATGCAGATGAGCCGGCAATGTACCGTTGTTTGTTCGGAACTTTTTGAAGCTTAGGTATCCAATACAAATAAGGTAAGTCCTCCGATTTTTGTTCAATGTAATGTTCATTGAAACCATGAAGGACTTTTGATTCGCCAAAATCTCATCCTTGTCAAATGATATGTTTTTGTATGTGGGATTACCTGAGTGCTCATTTATTCCTAATTCTTTTATAAGACACTCGTAGTAGTACGATTTACATACAAAGTCAATATCATTTGAAGCTTTGTCCGCAGGAACAGCAACATACTTATCGTGAAGACATGATTGACATTTCACAGCCACTTTGTCTCTGAAAACGGACTTTGGTCGATCATTCACACAGTTTTTCAACTTATGAATGTGACGTTTTAACAGAGACCTGATTGTTTTGACCCATTCTGAAAAAGGGTCCAGTTCAACATCTTCTCGTCTCAATAAGACTGAAACGCAATTGTGTACAATTATTTACTTTTATCATGTTTATTATTATTAATTATTTTTTTAGTAAGTGATTTTATTTTAAAACTGGGGCGCGGGCTTGGTTTTAGTTTAAAATCGCTTATATTTTGATTAACTATTTCATTCTGTGTTAAGATTTCAACGAAATGGAGATATAGATACATGTTTGATTTCAGTGTGTCAACAAAATATCCGTCGGCTGCCTTTCTCAAAATGGCTGCTACTTAACTTAAAAAGCATAAAAAATGTACAATTTGATATCCTAAACTTATCTCTATTAACTTCAAAGTGATCGGATTTAAAAAAAAAAAGCTGATATGTAGGTGAAATATGATATCGTGAACTGATTTCTTGTGTCAAAACTATACTTCGCTTTTTTGAAATCTAAGAAAATTGATATGTCAGGAACTATAGGTCACAGTACAGTCTTTAATGACGAGAAAATCCCCATACCATGGGTTAAAGTCCACTGAAAAGAAAAAAGAGAAATAACTCAACTGGGTCTGAAATGTATCCTAATATATTGCCTGTTATAGTAGTACATGATGTGGTTTCAATTCTATAGGTTTCAAAATACTGTATATATTTATACTTCCATGACATTTTCTGAGCGTTGTTTTGTTTTTCGTGGCAAATAATTCATATGAATAATTTTTCAAGGTGCCAAACCAAGTAGAATATTTGTAAGAGTACGCCAGGATGTTTCTGTTTTGAGTTTGTTGTAATTATTTTTGTCTTGCAAAAGGTGTGCGAATGATACTATAGAAAGGTACCGTTTTCTCGTTCAACCTATTCATTAATTGTCTTGGCTACAACCAAGATTTTAACTGGTGGAAATGGGTACTTTCAATGGAAAATCGGTGCATTAAATCCTTTTTCACGGTTGCACATCTGCTTCTTCTTTGAGAACTTTTGCAACGTCTGGATATTTTTCTAGAAGTTTTTGATTTCCGACTTTTAAAATCTCATAGGGCTAATAGTACAGTACATATGCTAAAAAGTAAAATCACAAAAATACTGAACTCCAAGGAAAATTCAAAAAGGAAAGTCCCTAATCAAATGGCAAAATCAAAAGCTCAAACACATCATTACTTCATGTTTTAAGACCAGGCTGAAGCTAGCGAACAATAACTAGCGAACAATAAGCCAGCGAACAATAAGGCGATATATCTAACAACCGAAAAAATGAATAAGACAGCAACGGCCGTTAAATGAAAAATATTTAAAAAGTCAGACATTCCGTCCAAATATTGCAATTTCAACTCTATCATGAAATGGTATTTATCCCATCCATTGATGAAACAAGTCACAACTCTATTTAGGCTAATATTCAGTACCACAGTAAATCTGCATCTGTCAACGGATTATTTGTAGTTGTAAAACCACCTATGCACCCACTTCCATTTAGAACGTATGTAAAAGTAGTCCTTCCCTGTAAAATACAACACCTTTGATGTCATTGTTTAATTGAACTAAGATACACATTTGCAGAAATGGGGGTTGGCCTATTCCATGGCTTCTACAGAAAAATAATGAGGGGTGTCACGGGGTATGACTATATAGGTCTTGTAAAAGAGAAACAGGCGCATCTTTTGCGCAAGGTATCGAAAAGCGCTATGTCCAAAAATCTGAAACTAGAGCTCAAAATTTGAAAAAAATTGTTAAAAAAAGGGGGGTTGACCTATTCCATGGCTTCTAGAGAAAATAAATGAGGGGTGTCACGGGGTATGACTATATAGGTCTTGTAGAAGAGAAACAGGCGCATCTTTTGCGCAAGGTATCGAAGGGCGCTATGTTCAAAAATCTGAAACTAGAGCTCAAAATTTAAAAAAAAAATTGTTAAAAACAGGGGGTTTGGTCTATTCCATGGCTTCTAGAGAAAAATAATGAGGGGTGTCACGGAGTATGACTATATTGGTCTTGTAGAGGAGAAACAGGCGCATCTTTTGCGCAAGGTATCGAAGGGCGATATGTTCAAAAATCTGAAACTAGAGCTCAAAATTAAAAAAAAAATTTGTTAAAAACAGGGGGTTTGGTCTATTCCATGGCTTCTAGAGAAAAATAATGAGGGGTGTCACGGGGTATAACTATATAGGTCTTGTAGAGGAGAAACAGGCGCATCTTTTGCGCAAGGTATCGAAGGGCACTATGTTCAAAAATCTGAGCTCAAAATTTTGAAAAAAAATGTTAAAAACAGGGGGGTTGGCCTATTCCATGGCTTCTAGAGAAAAATAATGAGGGGTGTTACGGGGTATGACTATATAGGTCTTGTAGAGGAGAAACAGGTGCATCTTTAGCGCAAGGTATCGAAGGGCGCTATGTTCAAAAATCTGAAACTAGAGCTCAAATTTAAAAAAAAAAATTGTTAAAAACAGGGGGGTTGGCCTATTCCATGGCTTCTAGAGAAAAATAATGAGGGGTGTCACGGGGTATGACTATATAGGTCTTGTAGAAGAGAAACAGGCGCATCTTTTGCGCAAGGTATCGAAGGGCGCTATGTTCAAAAATTTGAAACTAGAGCGATAATTTGAAAAAAAAAAAAGTAAAAACGAAGGATTGGCCTATTCCATGGCTTCTACAGAAAAATAATGAGGGGTGTCACGGGATATGACTATATAGGTCTTGTTGAGAAGAAACAGGCGCATCTTACGCGCAAGGTATCGAAGGGCGCTATGTTCAAAAATCTGAAACTAGAGCTCAAAATTTAAAAAAAAATTGTTAAAAGCAGGGGGGGTTGGTCTATTCCATGTCTTTTAGAGAAAAATAATGATGGGTGTCACGGGGTATGACTATATAGGTCTTGTAGAGGAGAAACAGGCGCATCTTTTGCGCAAGGTATCGAAGGGCGCTACGTTCAAAAATCTGAAACTAGAGCTCTAAATTTAAAAAAAAATTGTTAAAAACAGGGGGGTTGGTCTATTCCATGGCTTCTAGAGAAAAATAATGAGGGGTGTCACGGGGTATGACTATATAGGTCTTGTAGAAGAGAAACAGGCGCATCTTTTGCGCAAGGTATTGAAGGGCGCTATGTTCAAAAATCTGAAACTAGAGCTCTAATTTAAAAAAAAAATTGTGAAAAATAGGGGGGGTTGGTCTATTCCATGGCTTCTAGAGAAAAATAATGAGGGTTGTCACGGGGTATGACTATATAGGTCTTGTAGAAGAGAAACAGGCGCATCTTTTGCGCAAGGTATGGAAGGTGCTTTGTTTAAAAATCTGAAACTAGAGCTCAAAATTCTGAAAAAAAAATTGTTAAAAACAGGATGGTTGGTCTATTCAATGGCTCCTAGAGAAAAATAATAAGGGGTGTCACGGGGTATGACTATATAGGTCTTGTAGAGGAGAAACAGGCGCATCTTTTGCGCTAGGTATCGGAGGGCGCTATGTTCAAAAATCTGTAACTAGAGCTCAAAATTTGAAAAAAAAATGTTAAAAACAGGGAGGTTGGCCTATTCCATGGCTTCTAGAGAAAAATAATGAGGGTTGTCACGGGGTATAACTATATAGGTCTTGTAGAGAAGAAACAGGCGCATCTTTTGCGCAAGGTATCGAAAGGCGCTTTGTTCAAAAATCTGAAACTAGAGCTCAAAATTTTGAAAAAAAATGTTAAAAACAGGGGGTTTGCCTATTCCATGGCTTCTAGAGAAAAATAATGAGGGGTGTTACGGGGTGTGACTATATAGGTCTTGTAGAGGAGAAGCAGGTGCATCTTTTGCGCAAGGTATCGAAGGACGCTATGTTCAAAAATCTGAAACTAGAGCTCAAAATTAAAAAAAAAAAATTGTTAAAAACAGGGGGTTTGGTCTATTCCCTGGCTTCTAGAGAAAAATAATGAGGGGTGTCACGGGATATGACTATATAGGTCTTGTAGAGGAGAAACAGGCGCATCTTTTGCGCAAGGTATCGAAGGGCGCTATGTTGAAAAATCTGAAACTAGAGCTAAAAATTAAAAAAAAAAATTGTTAAAAACAGGGGGGTTTGTCTATTCCATGGCTTCTGGAGAAAAATAATGAGGGGTGTCACGGGGTATGACTACATAGGTCTTGTAGAAGAGAAACAGGCGCATCTTTTGCGCAAGGTATCGATGGGAGCTATGTTCAAAAATCTGAAACTAGAGCTCAAAATTTGAAAAAAAAATGTTAAAAACAGGGGGGTTGGCCTATTCCATGGCTTCTAGAGAAAAATAATGAGGGGTGTCACGGGGTATGACTATATAGGTCTTGTAGAGGAGAAACAGGCGCATCTTTTACGCAAGGTATCGAAGGGCGCTATGTTCAAAAATCTGAAACTAGAGCGATAATTTGAAAAAAAAATGTAAAAACAGGGGGATTGGCCTATTCCATGGCTTCTACAGAAAAATAATGAGGGGTGTCACGGGGTATGACTATATAGGTCTTGTAGAGAAGAAACAGGCGCATCTTTTGCGCAAGGTATCGAAGGGCGCTATGTTCAAAAATCTGAAACTAGAGCTCAAAATTAAAAAAAAAATTGTTAAAATCAGGGTTGGTTGGTCTATTCCATGTCTTTTAGAGAAAAATAATGAGGAGTGTCACGGGTTATGACTATATAGGTCTTGTAGAGGAGAAACAGGCGCATCTTTTGCGCAAGGTATCGAAGGGCGCTATGTTCAAAAATCTGAAACTAGAGCTCAAAATTAAAAAAAAAATTGTTAAAATCAGGGGGGGTTGGTCTATTCAATGTCTTTTAGAGAAAAATAATGAGGGGTGTCACGGGTTATGACTATATAGGTCTTGTAGAGGAGAAACAGGCGCATCTTTTGCGCAAGGTATCGAAGGCGCTATGTTCAAAAATCTGAAACTAGAGCTCTAAATTTAAGAAAAAAAATTGTTAAAAACAGGGGGGTTGGTCTATTCCATGGCTTCTAGAGAAAAATAATGAGGGGTGTCACGGGGTATGACTATATAGGTCTTGTAGAAAAGAAACAGGCGCATCTTTTGCGCAAGGTATGGAAGGTGCTTTGTTTAAAAATCTGAAACTAGAGCTCAAAATTCTGAAAAAAAATGTTAAAAACAGGGGGGTTGGTCTATTCCATGGCTTCTACAGAAAAATAATGAGGGGTGTCACGGGGTATGACTATATAGGTCTTGTAGAGGAGAAACAGGCACATCTTTTGCGCAAGGTATCGAAGGGCGCTATGTTCAAAAATCTGAAACTAGAGCTCAAAATTAACAAAAAAAATTGTTAAAAACAGGGGGTTTGGTCTATTCCATGGCTTCTAGAGAAAAATAATGAGGGGTGTCACGGAGTATGACTATATTGGTCTTGTAGAGGAGAAACAGGCGCATCTTTTGCGCAAGGTATCGAAGGGCGATATGTTCAAAAATCTGAAACTAGAGCTCAAAATTAAAAAAAAAATTTGTTAAAAACAGGGGGTTTGGTCTGTTCCATGGCTTCTAGAGAAAAATAACGAAGGGTGTCACGGGGAATAACTATATAGGTCTTGTAGAGGAGAAACAGGCGCATCTTTTGCGCAAGGTATCGAAGGGCGCTATGTTCAAAAATCTGAAACTATAGCTCAAAATTTAAAAAAAAAATTGTTAAAAACAGGGGGGTTGGCCTATAAATGGCTTCTAGAGAAAAATAATGATGGGTGTCACGGGGTATGACTATATAGGTCTTGTAGAAAAGAAACAGGCGCATCTTTTGCGCAAGGTATCGAAGGGCACTATGTTCAAAAATCTGAGCTCAAAATTTTGAAAAAAAATGTTAAAAACAGGGCGGTTGGCCTATTCCATGGCTTCTAGAGAAAAATAATGAGGGGTGTTACGGGGTATGACTATATAGGTCTTGTAGAGGAGAAACAGGTGCATCTTTAGCGCAAGGTATCGAAGGGCGCTATGTTCAAAAATCTGAAACTAGAGCTCAAATTTAAAAAAAAAAATTGTTAAAAACAGGGGGGTTGGCCTATTCCATGGCTTCTAGAGAAAAATAATGAGGGGTGTCACGGGGTATGACTATATAGGTCTTGTAGAAGAGAAACAGGCGCATCTTTTGCGCAAGGTATCGAAGGGCGCTATGTTCAAAAATTTGAAACTAGAGCGATAATTTGAAAAAAAAAAGTAAAAACAGGAGGTTTGGCCTATTCCATGGCTTCTACAGAAAAATAATGAGGGGTGTCACGGGGTATGACTATATAGGTCTTGTTGAGAAGAAACAGGCGCATCTTACGCGCAAGGTATCGAAGGGCGCTATGTTCAAAAATCTGAAACTAGAGCTCAAAATTTAAAAAAAAATTGTTAAAAGCAGGGGGGGTTGGTCTATTCCATGTCTTTTAGAGAAAAATAATGATGGGTGTCACGGGGTATGACTATATAGGTCTTGTAGAGGAGAAACAGGCGCATCTTTTGCGCAAGGTATCGAAGGGCGCTATGTTCAAAAATCTGAAACTAGAGCTCTAAATTTAAAAAAAAAATTGTTAAAAACAGGGGGGTTGGTCTATTCCATGGCTTCTAGAGAAAAATAATGAGGGGTGTCACGGGGTATGACTATATAGGTCTTGTAGAAGAGAAACAGGCGCATCTTTTGCGCAAGGTATTGAAGGGCGCTATGTTCAAAAATCTGAAACTAGAGCTCTAATTTAAAAAAAAAATTGTGAAAAATAGGGGGGGGTTGGTCTATTCCATGGCTTCTAGAGAAAAATAATGAGGGTTGTCACGGGGTATGACTATATAGGTCTTGTAGAAGAGAAACAGGGGCCTCTTTTGCGCAAGGTATGGAAGGTGCTTTGTTTAAAAATCTGAAACTAGAGCTCAAAATTCTGAAAAAAAAATTGTTAAAAACAGGATGGTTGGTCTATTCAATGGCTTCTAGAGAAAAATAATAAGGGGTGTCACGGGGTATGACTATATAGGTCTTGTAGAGGAGAAACAGGCGCATCTTTTGCGCTAGGTATCGGAGGGCGCTATGTTCAAAAATCTGTAACTAGAGCTCAAAATTTGAAAAAAAAATGTTAAAAACAGGGAGGTTGGCCTATTCCATGGCTTCTAGAGAAAAATAATGAGGGTTGTCACGGGGTATAACTATATAGGTCTTGTAGAGAAGAAACAGGCGCATCTTTTGCGCAAGGTATCGAAGGACGCTATGTTCAAAAATCTGAAACTAGAGCTCAAAATTAAAAAAAAAAAATTGTTAAAAACAGGGGGTTTGGTCTATTCCCTGGCTTCTAGAGAAAAATAATGAGGGGTGTCACGGGATATGACTATATAGGTCTTGTAGAGGAGAAACAGGTGCATCTCTTGCGCAAGGTATCGAAGGGCGCTATGTTAAAAAATTTGAAACTAGAGCGATAATTTGAAAAAAAAATGTAAAAACAGGGGGATTGGCCTATTCCATGGCTTCTACAGAAAAATAATGAGGGGTGTCACGGGGTATGACTATATAGGTCTTGTAGAGGAGAAACAGGCGCATCTTTTGCGCAAGGTATCGAAGGGCGCTATGTTCAAAAATCTGAAACTAGAGCTCAAAATTTTGAAAAAAAATGTAAAAAACAGGGGGGTTGGCCTATTCCATGGCTTCTAGAGAAAAATAATGAGGGGTGTCACGAGGTATGACTATATAGGTCTTGTAGAGGAGAAACAGGCTCATCTCTTGCGCAAGGTATCGAAGGGCGCTATGTTCAAAAATCTGAAACTAGGGCTCAAATTTTGAAAAAAAAAGAAAAAACATAGGGGGTTGGCCTATTGGTGTAATACCTTCATTGTTTGTTTTTTTTTTTTTAAATTTGCAGTTTTCAAAAAAATGTGGAGAATTTATCTTTGTTTCAAATTAAAAAATTAACATAACATTTCATTGCATATAAGAAAATAACTATCACTGTCAGTTAACCAATCAAATTTCCCCCTTATATAACCTGTGTACAAGCTTTAGTAACCATGCAACCTCAAGTTTCCAAAATATTCTACAGAAACCCAAAATAAAAAAAAAATGATGCTTTGAAATACCCAAGATACATGTATATGTTTATGACCCAGAAATATTTTACTGCAATAAAATGATGTATTAATTACCTACAACTGTCAAATTCAAGGGAATATTTTTTCGACATATTTTCGTATGCAACCGGATGTGACGTACCATGCATTGGTGGTATTACACCTATTCAATTGCTTCTAGAGAAAAAAATAATGTGGAGTTTCACGGGGTATAGCTATATAGGTCTTGTAGAGGTGAAACAGGCGCCTGGTTTGCGCAAGGTTTCGAGTTGCGCTTTGTCCAAAAACTGAAACTAGGGCTCGGAATTTCAAAAAAATCTGGGAAAAACAACAGGAATTTGCCTATTCCATGGCCTCTGGAAAAATAATGAGGGATGTCGCGGGGTAAGACTATAAAGGTCTTGTAGAGGGCGCACAGGTGCATAGTTTGCGTAAAGCTTCAAGAGGTGTTATGTTTAATTATGTCGAAAGGAACTAAAATTTAGTGAGGAACAAAGTCAACTCAAATGTAAAACAAGAACGTGAAAATCGTGAAAAAGACATATTAGAGTCAGCAAAGAAGAATTTCTTGTCATATGAAGTCGAAATGAAAATCCAAATTCCCCCATCCGAATTATATCATGAAAGAGATTGTAAAATGTGTTATGTAAGTACTGATAAAGAGAAGCTGAACACTGGCTGAATTTTTTTCAATGGTATTTCGAAAAAGAAAACGATGAAGATGAAAGAACTTTAGTGCGAAGGCCAGCTGGTATACAACCTTAAAATCTATATACTATTACAGACTTAATAGACAGTCTACTTTGTCTATTTATATCAGAGGTTTTGTACCAGAATAAAACAAAATCGTCAAAGAGTACTGAGTTGTTAAAAAGATATGATAGTAAAACTACATACAGACCAGTTAACTTTATCATTGACAATCCAAGCACCACATTCTTAAAGACGGTATAAGTACCCTCGTCCACGTGCGTGCATTGTCTGATATAAATAAATGTTTACTAGGCAAAAAAAGAAACGTTACCCTTGTTTTTAATAAAAAGAAATTGCATATATTAATTTCGATATATTTTCAAGATTAAAACTAGTGACCTGAATGATTTATCTATCATTTACTATTTTGCTAAAAATTCGAAGACGACGTTACGTCATTTTCTGATTTTAAACAAATAAGCATTTTTTCAAACATTTACCTGTATCGAGATGGAATTGAGTTGTCCTTTTGGTCATTAAATGTGTCGAGCATTATTGTTAACAAAAGGTTGCATTAAAAAATTGAAAAAGTTACACGTAAGTCAATGCCACGTCTAAGTCATAATGAGAGAGAACGAGCTATTGTGTTGTTGGCAGCAAAAATGATTCTAATACAGGTTGCAAATCATCCCAATGTCTCTAGAATGAATATTGAAAGGTTTAAGACTCGTCTTAGAGATACTGGCACGACAAATAATCGTCCCCGAGGTGGCAGGCAACGTGAAACGAAGTTACGTCAAGACAGTCACATCCGCATTATTCATCTCCGGAATCGATTTGTAAACTTGTCACAAACAGTACGACAAACTCATGGAAGAAACAACAACAGGCTTTATTCCCAAACAGTTTGTAACCGACTGCATCAAGTTTGCCTAAGAGCTTATCGTCCGTTGAAGGGACCTATCCTTACGCAGCGTTGCAGGATTTCGCGACTTGAATGGACTCGGGTACGGATTCGATGGTATAGGCTAACAGGGAGATAAGTCTTTTTTACCGATGAATAGAAATTCAACTTGACATTTAGCGACAGCAAAGCCAGTGTCTACCGGAGGTGCAATGCATGATTTTCTGATGCGTGCATACAGGAAACAGATCTGTTTGAGGGTGGCGGAATTATGGTATGGGACGGAATAACCTACCAGGAACGCACCGATCTGACAATTATTGAAGGTAACCTAAATGCAAAAAGGTATAGGAACGAAATTCTGGCTCCACTCGTTCTCCCGTTTCTCCGAAGGCATCGTTTTGACCACGTTTTTCAGCAGGACAACGCCCGTTGTCACGTGTCACACATTTCAATGATTTTTTGGAGAATAATCACATTCGTGTGTTGCCGTGGCCAGCAATGTCTCCAGATTATCGCCAATGGAACATTTTTGGGACGAACTTGGACGACCCATCAGAAAGAACCAAAATCCATTGGAAACGCTCGCCAATCTCCGAATACTAGTAGCATTTTTCAGGGAATGGAACAACACAAAGGGCCATTGATAAAGAGGGATGATCATGGGTAGTTCCTACAAATACTGGAACATGAACGACAACCATATCACCATTCTGAAAGCTCCGAGGGCCAGTTCGGATGCTGTAATGAAATGATGGGTTATTAAAAAAGTAAAAGACAGCACGTATGAAACCTAGTGCGACCAGATTTAAACGGATATACAATAAATGAAGATAGAATATGATGCAGCAATCAAAGAAAATGAGAAAAAATAATGGACAAGCTGGACAAGTGTGACCACAAACTCAAACATGCAGAACCATTTGATTAGTTAACTTCACGAAAATAACATGGCAGAGGACAAGGTGATGAATGTTTGGTATGCAAGGAAATAGTAAGAACAAGAAAGAGAAATTCAATAGATTGACGGAGTGAGATGTGTTAAAATAAACTAGAGTAGATATCTAGACCTTAAAAATTGAGGGTAATACGTTGCATCATAATCATACCTCTCGTAAATACCACACACATGACGTTTACTATGTGCCGCACTTAATGTAATGTCACGTCACTTTGACATGTTGCTATGACTAGTACATCTATCACATAGTCAAGAAGTCTCTTATTTCTATCTTAAGAAGGGAACATGGATACAAAGCTGAAAGCCATTCGTTTCGGACATAAACGAGCACTTACAAGACTGTGGAAGAATTTTGGAGACATAACTGCAAAGATAGTTTCGATATAGAAATTGAGGAAGTCACAGCTATTTTAGATTCCGTGTCACAGAAAAGTGATATTCAGAAAGGTCTTAATGATAGAAGCTTGCTCGGATGAAGACGTGGTGGAAGAAATTCAGCAAACAGATCAGAACATGTTCGTTTAGATTAAAAAAACCGTCAAATTAAAAACTCATTCAATCCTCACAATCAACTAGTCATTATTTACCCGTCAATACTACCGTTTTTCAAGCTAGTCATTTTACTCCCTCTGATACACCCATACATATCATGATTTCACCTACAGGCAATAGTGTACCCGCAAGCGACTCCTCTCAATAAAACCCGCACGCCAATTGATTCAGGTCGACACCTCTTGTACAATAAAATGCAGCATAGTTTTATACTAGTAACCCTGCTATATCAGAGAAAACCGGTAAACCCATTGGTTACTAGTAACCTTTACATTCTCATAACCTTTACAGTCTTGGAGAATCATCAAGAATATAGACCTTCTAGAGAGGTTAGTTTAAACATAGTTATTTTTAGTGGATTTGGAAACAAGTTATCGTAACTTATATTAATGATATCCCTCTCTACTTTGCTGGTGCGAGTGCTGCCTTGTAGCGGCATTAGCCTGGTCTCTTTCGAAATCTACAAGGTTTTTTTACGTGCAGTGATATGGATCTCTCTTAATGCGAGTCAGTCGTTTATCGTACCCTTCCGACAGACTATCATCGTTCCTGAAGACAATACTCGCAAATGGTGTCAAGGCAGAGCCGAAAATTTGGTCCCTGTAATTTTCTCCCAGGAACAGAGATCGAACCACGAACCTTTGTGTTTGAAAAGAGAGGTTGTGACTCCATGTCTAATTGTTTGATCCAAGAAATAAATGACTGAGATTACCTATCCATTTCTCAAAGAGATCATTGACATCACCCCGATTTCGCCTCCGCAATACCTTATCGATGTAGTACGAGGTATTCAGAAGTTCGGGAACCCTGTATTTCCTCATCGTTGAAATCGTGGGGATTGGTAAACACGCGGATCCGACCATGCTGTATAGTAAGCATGTCTGCATACAAGTTACAGTACACCTTATTTTCTTTCATATTTCTTATGACTTGCTGCCAAATGTCTTAAGTCGATCTCTGTTTGGTGGGTTTTTTGTTGGTGAACGAGATCATCTAAAGTACCAATCGCTCATGTGCGCGTAGATTTGGCTTTAAAGTATTTGATCATCTTCCCATCATGGTGTGGTTCCAGTGGTCGAGAAAACCCGGCTTTCCTCCATTCTGGCGGGATAAACGTCGTGTTTTCGGCATAGCACTTTGACCTCTTTGTTGTGGAATTCAGTAACTTTTTCCGTCCATAGTTTTATGAAAATGCTTAACTTAAATACGGTATAAAAAAACAACCTTCATCGTCATACCTTCTTGGTCTTTTGCGGCACTAAACAGTCGTATTTGACAAGGAAAACTTTGATGATGCTAAGAATAAACGTGAATTCTTCGTTCTGTTGAGACAGAACTGTAATCCAAGTTTCACCTAAACGAACAGCGATCAGGCATCGTTTCTCGAATTTACGTCGAATTGTTTTATCCGTCCAACGAATTTTTCTATTGAGACGCCCAGTCCAATTGAACTTTGGTGAATATGAGGTGTCAAACGGTGTCGCGTTCCATCTTCTTTCTCATTGCTGGATTATATACAGTGCAAAGTTAACAATGCATGTTCCTGTCACTCACATAGTTGCGAGTTGTTGTTTTCTTATGTTGAGCATCGACAGCTCATTTAGACGGCTTGGTTCCACTTGGATTGCAAGGTTCGAATCACAAAGAATTTAGGTACATTTGATAAGGAATACACACCTTCCGTTGGACCAAAGGAGTGTACCAAAAGCAGAGATCAAGACGATACACAGCTTCAGCGACTCATGGACCAAGGTGTTTGGGGTTCTTACTGTATGTAATCGTTATTCAGCTAAGTACCAGGTCCGGTGAAGTTGTGCAACAAACGATCGGGGCGGTTTTTTTTAGCTTGTTCATGAAACATCCACTGGTTGTACTCATAAAGTGGAATATCCTCGATCCACCCCTCCGTCGTCGCCCCTTGCTATTCGTTAATTCGAAGCGGCTGTTTGTCTTTGTATTCTACTTACACTTCAGACTGCCGTAAGTCGTTATAAGCCGACGCTGCTAAAAAATCAGTCAGGTATTTATGTTACGATAGTTTGGAAAATCTCTTCATCAACCTATCTATCTACTCCTGCAAAACGCACTGGGAAAGAGGTTCTTACAAATGACATAAGCGACCTGATTTCCGATATAGGTAAATGTCCCACATCACCCATCAATGTCATTGTTCGTCTTTGAAACAGACCATCGGGAATTGACACAAACAGTAAGATCTTGGTGGTTTTTGATGAATAGTGCGAAGACTTCTACGTCCGAGTAGGACTCAACAACGCTGATTGATTCTATCTCTGTGAAAACTGCTTGAAACTCCCACGCAAGACGATCCAACTTTGTCAAGATCTCTTTCAACAATACAATCAGAGTTTCCAGACATTCACCGTTCGGCCCTGGTCAAAACATCATGCTGGTCTGAGCCTTACGGCTTTGTCACCATTAAACGCTATTTTTTTACGGTATTAAACACTAGATAATGTTTTTCTAAAACGCTTTCAAACGCTTAAGGGAGTTTTTGCAAACGCTTTACATAAAATGACGTTTGTTATACTAATTATTGCCTATTCAAAGCAGCATGAAACACTTCACATGAAGTTCCAGGATTCCAGGATGAAAAGCATACCATCAAATCTAGTAACTTACAATAACTACTTGACAAACTTGTTAGCTATTATTCGTATGTATCTCTGTCCTATATGTTCTCCCATTTATTTGTATTGTAGTCCTGTCATGTAATGTTGTCATTTTAATGTTATATTTAACATTGCCATAAAAGCGGGAGGTTTGGTTAGCCACAAAACCAGGTTCAACCCTCCATTTTTTCTTAAAATGTCCTGTACCAAGTCAGGAAAATGACCATTGTTATATTATAGTTCGTTTCTGTGTGTGTTACATTTTAATGTTGTGTCGTAGTTCTCTTATATTTGATGTGTTTCCCTAAGTTTTAGTTTGTAACCCGGTTTTGTTTTTTTTCTCAATCGATTTATGAATTTCGATGAGCGGTATACTACTGTTGCCTTTATTTATTCGTGATCTAAACGAGTCTTTAAACAAGTCTTAAAAGGGCAAGAGAAAAAACTGCTTCTTAGTCAACCAAGTCGAATGTAGACCTCCTTGTAGTCTTACCATTATCTGCACTGCCTCCTCCATCTCCTAATTTGCAGATACATTACCTATCGATGCAGCTAAACGTTCTACCCTCGGACATCGTACACAGGAGTACCCAAATCTCAGCATTGGAGTTTGCGAAACATCCACGTAACCGTCAACGTTCAACGCTACCCAGTCATTTACTTCAACGCTACATTTACCCAGTGCAAAAAATATTGGTTGTACAAAAATGCAGCATAGCGCCACTCGATACCTTGCGCAACAGATGCGCCTGTTTCTCCTCTACAAGACCTATATAGTCATATACCGTGACACCCACAGTAGTGTCAAAAGGGGGATTCTGCCGCACTTGCCATTTTTAAGCACAAATCCTGCATAGGGACCCCAACCTCAAACATAAAATGCAAATTCATTGTGTTTCAACTAGTCTAAAGATAGAAACAAGAATATGGCTTTTTGTAAACAATGGTAGAGACACCTTAAAGGGACGTAATCCTAGGGTAAATACAAGTATGTCTTTCACACAAAACATCAGAGATACCCCAGCCCCAAACACCTTAGAAGGAAGCACCCCTTCAATTGATACAAATAAAGGGATGGCATCCAATAGTGTTGATATGAATATGGATCAGTTCAAAGATTTCTTTCTTGAGAATGAAGAACCAAAAACTTGCGGCGCTTTACTGAAGAGGAAGAAGGGACAGTTCTGCAACAGTAAACCGGGAAAAGATGGGCTCTGTTGGAGACACAGCAAAGAACCACGCCAGCAGGAGGAGGAAGAGGATACCCCAGTTGGAGAGAAAATCGTGGTGAAAGCCAGCATGAAAGAACTCCGAGAAATCGCAAAGAAGGAGGGACTTAAGGGATACAGTAGGAAACCCAAGGGGGGATTGGTAAAGTTAATCGAGGACAAAACCGCACACAAATTTTCTCGCGAAGAGGTTTTCACCAAAAAGGAACTGAAGACCATTGCCAAAAGACTGGAATCACCAACTGTTCCCGACTAGCGAGAGCTGCTCTGACTGAGCTGGTGAAACATAATACTAGTATCGAAAATGCACCCATCGAAGAGGAAATCAAAATTGTCGACCGACGCAATGCATTGAAAGGTGTATTTGGTACAGTCACCATTGAACCACTCAAGCAGCATAATTTGGAAACGTTTTTCCAGATCAGCCGAGGAACCTTTTCCAATGAAATCAAAAGTACCCTCACCAAAAAGAAAGCATTGAAGGTGCAAATAGCATTAACAGTAGAGTTGGTGAAATCAAACCCTGCAACCGGAGAGAATATCTACGTATATCCCACCTTCAGATCATGTCAGGTTACGATCACCCAATCATCAGACCTCGATTTCGAGATTTCCCTTGTGGCAGAGAAGGTTAAGGAAAATATGGCCAAGTATATGCGCGATGGTAGTGGATGGACATTTGAAAAGATCGATAAGCTAGAAATCCACTTGAACAAATTCAAACCACTCGCCGGGAAGTCTTACATCCCACTCCCACAGAAGCTCACCCAAAAGAAAGCTATCATCAATGTGAGAAATGAAGATGATCATTGCTTCAAGTGGGCAGTGTTATCAGCACTTTACAATCCGGAAGTAGACAGGAAATCAGCAAACCGAGTCACACAGTACAAACAGTGGGCAGGCGAGCTTAACTTTGATGGGATTGAATTCCCAGTTTCCCTCAAGGCAAATAACAATTCGAGCGGCAAAATCCAAACCTCAACATTAACGTTTTTGGCTACGATGGTGTTAAGAAAGGTGAAGATGAAGAGGAGGATCTCTAAGTATATCCCCTGAGAATATTGGAGAACACCGGAGAGAAACACATAGACCTCATGTGTTTGACCCATAATGACAAGCAGCACTACTGCTGGATTAAGAGCCTTTCACGCCTTCTGACCTCTCAAGTGACAGGACACAAAGAATCAGTATACTTCTGCCGTAGGTGTTTGTGTCACTTTTCCAGACAGGACATCCTAGACGAACACATAGAATATTGCAGTCAGAAGAAGCCGGTCAGAATCTAGATGCCGGAAGAAGGAACCTTCATCAGTTTCCAAAACCACCAACGCCAGATGAGGTACCATTCTTAATCTATGCGGATTTTGAGTGCTTTACGGAAAAAATGGACACCTGCCAGCCAGATCCATCACGAGCCTACACCAAGGCATATCAACTGCATCAGCCATCTGGATTCTGTTACCGCATAAAATATGTCCACGGTGACTACAAAGATTCAGTCGTTTACTGTGGAGAAGATGCAGCCAAGACATTTGTGGAGTGTATGAAAAAGGAAATCGGAGAAATTGCCAAAACCTATGAAACCAAAATTGCGATGGTAATGACGGATGAAGATAATGAAAATTTCGCGGCGAGCACACTCTGTCACATTTGTGGTAACACTTTGGGTGGGGATAAGGTTCGGGATCACAATCATCTTACTGGCAAATATCGAGGTGCAGCACACAATGAGTGTAATTTAGCGTTTCAGCTACCCAAATTTGTCCCAATCGTATTTCATAATTTGAGTGGGTATGATGCCCATTTATTTGTGAGGGAATTAGGATTCGGAGAAGGAAAGATTAACTGTAACCCCAATACCGATGGAAAATATATAAGCTTCTCCAAGAAGGTTGGAGATATCGAGATGAGGTTTATTGACTCCATGCGATTCCCACTCTCCTCCATTGAAAACTTGGCAAAGAATCTGACCAAGGATAAATTCAAGGCAACGCAGAAGTGTTTCGGTGATCACACCAAACTGATGATTAGGAAGGGAGTATATCCATACGATTATGTAGATAGTCCCATCAAGCTGGAGGAAACACAGCTACCACCAAACTGCGCGGTGAACATATTTCCAATGAAGATTACGCCCACGCCCACGCCCAGCTTGTGTTCAATGAATTTAGTTGCCGGACGATGCAAGAGTATCACAATCTTTACTTGGAAAGTGATGTGGCCTTACTAGAAGATATTTTCGAGAATTTCAGGGATAACTGTATGAAAACTCACAAGCTCGATCCCGCACACTATTTCACATCCCCAGGGCTATCGTACGGAGCGATGCTAAAATACAGCAGGATCCGCTTGGAACTTCTGGCCGATCCGGATATGCTGTTGATGTTCGAAAATGCGACTAGGGGAGGTGTGCCCATGATATCTCACCGACTCGGAAAGGCCAATAATCCATATATGAGCAATTACGATCCATTGCAGCCAACCAAGTTTATGACCTACCTAGATGCAAACAATTATGGTGGGGCTATGGCACAACCCCTTCCCACAGGAGTGTTTGAATAGGTAGATCCAGAGGAGATCGACGAGATGTTAAAATATTCAGAAGATCATAAAAATGGGGCGTTAGTAGAAAGTGATCTAGAATATCCTCAACACCTTTACGATAGTCATAACGACTACCCTCTCGCGCCGGAAGCCATGGAAATCGACGGAGTTTGTAAATTGGTACCTCATCTAGGCAAATTCATCGGATCATCAGATTTGAACAATCCCCATGGCTTAAACCGTATATCGACCTGAATACCGAACTCAGAGCTCAGGCTACAAGCGATGCTGAGAAGGGTTTTTACAAACTCATGAATAACTCAGTGTTTGGAAAAACGATGGAGAATATTCGAAAGAGGGTCGATGTTCGACTGGTGAACAGTGAGAACAAGCCCTAAAACTGGTGTCTAAGCCTAATTTTGATCGCCGGTTCGTATTCAATGAAAATCTGGCAGCCGTTCACATGAAAAGAACTAAGCTGAAATTCGACAAGCCAGTCTACTTAGGAGCATGTATCCTGGACATCTCAAAGCTCCTGATGTATAAATTCCATTACGGTTTCATACAGGAGACGTATGGTGATAACGCCCGGCTACTGTTTACCGATACAGATAGCTTGGCCTATGAAATTCAGACCGAGGATTTTTACAAAAATGTTACCCCCCATGTTCAGGAAAAATTCGATACCTCGAACTATCCAGCTGACCACCCTTCAGGAATTCCATCCGGCGTCAACAAGAAGATAATTGGAATGTTGAAGGACGAATGTGGTGGTAAAAGTATGACTGGCTTCGTGGGACTTCGACCAAAATTATATGCGTACAAAATGGATGATGGAGACACTACCAAGAAAGCAAAGGGAGTTACAAGGGCTGTCATCAAGCAGCATATAACCTTTGACAACTATAAGAGATGTTTTGACACCCAGCAGGAAATATACCGACCGATGAACATTTTCCGAAGTTACCGCCATCAGATCTACACTCAGGAGATCAACAAGGTTGCACTTTCGGCTAAAGATACCAAGCGACACATTCTTCCCGACGGAATTAGCACCCTTGCTCACGAACATTATAAGATTGAGGAGCAACACCGCCTGCAATAAATAAAGTATGGGTAAAACTCAGAAAAGAATGAAATACCTCGAGGTGCACAATGTAGTTCTTCCCCACAAGCCTCTGTCGAATAAGGAATTGGAGAACGCCGTCACAGCCCTAGGAATCTCAAGTTTTAGAGGGGTGTTTATGCGAGATACCCTACCACCCAGTCCGCGCCGCATAGAATGTGGAATCTTGAATCATGATAGCTGGGAGGGTCCTGGAACGCATTGGACTTGCTGGTATAAACGTGGACCGGTAAAGTATTACTTTGACTCTTATGGATTGCCACCGCCTGCAGAGATGGTGAACTACTTACAGCCTGAAATTCGATATATCACCGATAAATTACAGCAACGAGGCTCGGTGGTGTGTGGTCGCTTTTGCCTTTTCGTGTTGAAAGTGTTGGTGACTGGAAAATCGCTGGAAGATACAATCTTCTTACTCTATAAATAAATGGATAAGTTTGGATCTCATGCAAGAAAGCGCGCATCCCTTTGGCGAATGCTACAGGATTTGGATATGAACGACAATCGCATTACTAGCCTAGGATATCCCAAGGACAGCTCGGATGCCGTGACAAAACGGTGGGAGACCCAACAGTTGAAAGATGGTATAAAAGACATCACATCAATGATCTAGAGGCTGCGCTCGAAGCAATCTCGAAAGAGCTTGAGGTGGAGAAGAAACGTTTAAACGGCACCGAGAAAAGAGGTGGCGAAGTGCTTGCCTTCGATCGGAGGAAGGGTAAATGGTGAAATAGATATGCTGTGACACCCAATCACCAATCTCCCAACTCCAAAATCGGCCAATGAACCTGTGACTAAAAGCTGGTATGCAAAGAACTGGCAGGAACTTGTCATGAGCCTCACCGGCAAGATAAACGATCTCGGAAAGAAGATTAAGAGAGGAAGGTCACGGCGCGAGCTTGGTGTTGCCTCTGAAGAGGATAAACACATTAATAGGATTAAGGAACTCTTGGGGTAACCTCAACAACCTTTCCCGTCCTGATTGAAAGGATGGGAAAGCTTGAAAGCTTGAATTACTGTACATCTGACTTTTTGATCCAAGAGTTAAACCTTGCAGGATAACCCTTCCACTTCACAAACACCTCATTAATCCTGTTCTTGCGGAGGATCTTTCCTATGCGGTAGACGTCCTGATCAGTCTTCTGAAGTTCGGGCTCATAGAAGGATCCCTGAAGTTCCTCCCCATTTAAATCCTTGAGATGATAAGTGGGTAGCTGGGTGGAAAGAACTTGAGACACCTCGAAAACTTCCTTGGTCCAGCGCGGTGTGCAACCCTTCTCAAATGTGCCTTTCTTCTTGGTAATTCGAACCTTATCACCTATACGAAACCGTGCCTGCTGCATGGGAGGGAGGTCTCCATACAAATTCCAATACACCTTGTTTTCATGTTTCTTGAGGCTTGCAATCACAGGAGTCATTTTAATGGATCTATGTTTGGCGGTATTGTACTGGTGAACAAGATCATCCAACATATTGATGTAGGTGCGTGTAGAGTTGGCTGAGAAATATTTGAACATCTTCTCTCTCATGGTGCGATTCAAGCGCTCGACAACACTCGACTTCTCCTCATTCTCAGTGGAGTAGAGCTCAATATCATGCTTTTGGAGCAGCTGCTTTACATCCTTGTTGTAAAACTCAGTACCTGTATCTGTCCACAATTTCTCAGGAACGCGCTCCTTGAACACCGCTTGAAAGGCATCCCGCACCGTCACCCCCTTCTTATTTTTGAGTGGTATCAACCAGACATATTTGGAGAAGACATCGATGATGCTTAGGATAAACTTATTTCCCTTGTTGTCCCTGGAAAAGGCACTCATATCAACAAGGTCGGCCGCCCAGGTCTCATCCACACCACCCACTACCACACGGCGTTTCTGAAACTTGCGTCGAACAGGTTTGTGTAACTCCTCAGCTAAATCATCGGTCCATCGAACTTTTTTTTTAATACCCAGACCAAATCGAGCTTTGGTACCGATGATGGGTCCGACGATGCTGCGGTCCATGCGTTCTCGTGTGGTAGGATTGGGAATGGTGTTAAGCGAGGCTAGCATAGCTTTGTCACATATGGAGTTGCGTGCGGCTGTATCCTTGTGCTGGGCATAACAGAGATCGTGGTGATATGCAGCATGGTCAACTCGATTAATGGGTTTTAACTAAGCCTTCGGGGTGCCATCGGGGAGTAGCCGCTTGCTAAGTTTAGTCCCTGGTCCGGTGAAGTTGTGTCCGGGCAGATGCATTTCCATGGGAAATCGGTTGATTAGATTGTTCATGAACCCTGCACTGGTTGTAGCAACAAACTGAGACTTTTTGGCACCACACACCTTGCAGTTGCCAAACTTCCTCCATCGCCCGTTGCTGGTAATTGTCTCGCCAGGGTTAACTGTGTCTGTCTTCCTACGACATTTCACGCAGAAGATCATCGCTATTTTATTCAAATAAATGAAAGTCGAAGACATTTCCTACAGTGCAAACGCCCCCAAAAGGATCAATCACTACCTCCTACCGCAGCGGTCGATCAGAGGGTTGATCATTGGGAAGTCGGACTGTGGTAAGACAACGCTGTTGAACAACCTACTCCTGCGCGATGGATGGCTCGACTACGATCGATTGTACGTTTTCGGAAAATCGCTTCACCAGCCCATCTACCAGCTGTTGCAGCAAGCGCTGGAAAAAGGCTTCCCTAAGGAAGATATCCGAGACCTCCTACAGTGCAAGGGCAAGTCACCCTACTCGTTGATCGATGTGGTCAACGCCTTACCACAACCACGACACCCAAATGGTATCGACACTTTTTTCTTCCAGCAAAGGAGCGATGTACCAGACCCCCGGGAACTTGACCCCAGCCGCAAGAACCTCATGGTGTTCGACGACTTGATGATGAGCAAACATAACACGTGTGAAGACTACTACGTGCGCGGTCGCCATAACATCGTCGATTGTTTCTACCTGTGCCAGAACTACTTCAAACTGCCCCGACAATCGATCCGAGAAAATGCAAACTGTATCCGTCTCTTTCAGCAAGATGCTAAGAATCTCGATCATATCCGGCTTACCAAGTAACAATTTGACGCTCTGTGTAAGCATTGCTGGTCCCAACCCTATGGATTTGTAACCATCGATTTCACGAGCCCCAAGTCAGTAGGGAAATACCGATACAAATTAGATGAGTTCTATGATGTATAAGATAAAGAATTGATCAGTTTGAAGATTTCTTCCTGGAACTGGAGTATGAAGACACAGAGGAACCCCAGCCCTACAAGTTTTAGTGGCCCTGCAAATGTAAGTTCGAGTGGGACCCAGTCGATATGAGGAGTATGTGTTGGAAGTGTGGTCGCGCGATCCCCCGCCCGATCGATAGCGGTGTAGGTGATTTCGACGCATGAAACTCTGGCCGCCAGTACGATAAGGTGAGCGTCAACCCCAATGCCCTACCAAGACGATTCTAGGCCACCAGTGTACACACCCATGCCAACCGCGTAAAGACCTATGCCTACGACACTTGAAGCTTTCGAAGAGAATACAACCATACTCGTTACCCCCATTCTTTCAACAACTTTTTAAACGCTAAATGAGAGATATTTTTTCAAACGCTATAAGGTGTTTTGAAAAATGTCTATAAACGCTATGGGGCGTTCACACCAACGCTTAGGGGCGTTCACACCAACGCAATGGGGCGATTAACAGCGTTCGCTCCTATAAATAAATGACGTTTATCAAGATTACCAACCCTAAGCAGCGTGAGGCGCTTGCCAGGGAGTTGCAAGACACCGAGCGGAAAATTCAAGCCAGTAATATGCAGCATCGCCTCGACAAGATTGGACTTAGCCGAGACCTTTCCAAGGTGTTTAAGCCTGTGGTTGAGGCTCAGCGAGAGGTAGCTTCACAGATCACCAAACGATCGCAGACCTTCCTGCAGCAGTGCCAGCAATTCCTCCTCCACCGCCCGAGTTTGCCGACCCACTACCCATCGCACCACCTACATACACCGTCCTTGGACCCCGAGCACGGCAGTATTTGCAGCTCAGTATGACTCCTTCCGCCGACCACACCTTTGTATTGCGATCTGAAAACGATAGTATCTTTATCGGAAGCTCACCAGTTACTTTTGACGGTGGTGATATTTTCGTGGATGGTGTGAGGTACAAAGGAACCCTTATTCTCTGGGAACTCAAGGTGAAAAAAAATCCAGAATCGTTCGAGCCCGAAGACCTAGAGGAGTATGCACAGATTCTAAAAAGTTCCGGTGCCATGTATCAAGGCAATTCCACCCTCTCGAGAACCCCGAAGGCGAATAAGGTTTACAAGTGGAAGGAAATCGTGTCCCACATCTACCAAAAGAATAAGTTTGGCAGTGGGCTGCAAACCGTGTTTTTACCTTCAAACTTCAAGCAGCTTCTCGATCGCTTGGAACTTTGCGGCATACCGAGCAGGAAATAATGGTGTGCGCAACGAAATTGTGTTGATTATCGATGCTATGAGAAAGGGTAGACATATCAGCATCGAGGAATATAAGGCGCTTCATCGTAGCATCCTATAAATAAATGTTGCAAATCAAGAAAGGTTACGCTCGAAAGTACGCCTACGGTGTTTGGGACTGTTTGACACAATCGCCAGTTTGGCTGGACGCATGTTTACTTCCTCTGCCGCCAAAACCCTAGGAAGTATGGCCGTGAGTGCTGCCACCAGTGCAGCCTTGAAAGGTGTTGAAAAGGGGGCCTCCAAAGCTGTCGACCATGTGGTTGATAAAGTGACCCGCCCCAGGAAACGTAATAAAACCCCCCAACAGTCAAGTGTTCAGCGCAAGAAGCCAGAGGAAGTTCGGTTCTGGTATCAAAACCATCCACGACTTCGTCCACCGCTATAAATAAATACATTATGTCTGACATCCTTACAATCACCGAAGGGTTGACCTTCCACGAAAGTCTCCAGGAATATCAGGTTCGAGAATACGAACCACAAGCCGGTGCCCAGCTGAACAGTGCCAGTTCTGAAATCCGAATCAACATTTAAATCCAGGATTTGTTCTTACAACCCGCCCAGAGTTATCTCTTGGTAGAAGGACGGCTCCTAAAGAACGACGGCACTGCATATGCCGACGCTGATCTCGTGTCCCTCGTCCATAATGGTATCATGTATCTCTTCAGAACCATCAGCTATCGACTCTCCGGCCAGCAAATCGAGCACATCAACGACCCCGGCGTCGCCACCACCATGATGGGAATGTTAACCTACCCCGACGACTTTTCCAAATTACAAGGTCTCAACCAACTGTGGTTCAAGGATTCCTCCATCGACGCCCATGCAAACAACACCGGCTTTGTAGCGCGCCGTGGCTACATCATTGTCAAGCCGGCGAACAAAGGGTCGTTTTCATTCGCCATCCCCCTGAAGCACATTTTTGGGTTCGCTGATGACTACGACAAGATCGTGTACGGGTTCAGGCATGAAATCACACTCGTGCGCGATTCAGATACAAATGCCATCCTGAGGGACCACGCCGTCGACGTGGGAAAAGTTGTCCTGCGTAAGATCTCATGCTTTGTCCCCCACGTCACTCCTTTAGACGAAAACAAGATGCAGCTATACAAAACCATTTAGAGTAAAGCGAAGATCAACTGTGGGTTTCGAATGAAGCAGTGCGATTCCATAGCCGTCCCCAAAGCCCCACAGTTCAGCTGGCGCTTATCTGCCAAGAGCGATCGCGAGAAGCCCAGGAACATCATCGTTGCCTTCCAAACCGAGAGAAGTGGGAACCAGGAGCGCAAAGTTGCCGTGTTCGATTTCTGTCGATTGCAAAACATCCATGTCACTCTCAACGCTGAACGCTACCCGGCCGTCGACTACAATGCCGTTCTCACCGAAAACAGGGTAGCCAGAGTGTTCAAAGAGGCTGCTGACTTCAGGAAGAAATTCCACAACATGGACACCCTCCTCAGCAACGGTGGCATCAACCCCTCTGACTTCATCGATCTGTACCCCTTGTTTGTCATTGACGTGAGTCACCAGTCCGAGCGGCTGAAGGAGTCCACGGTGGACATTCAGAACCGGGCCCAGTTCGAGCGTAACGTGGAGGCCAACACCAGAGCATTTGCACTTATCATTTCCGACAGAATCCTAGTTTGAATCCGATGGGCAGAAGATGAACGTTGTGTTCTAAAAGTAAAAAATGGATAAAATTTACCTACAACTCCACTTTGAAGCCGCCCTGTCGAAGTCTATGCGATCGTGGTGAAGGCTGGTAGACAACTCAAGGAGCAGTATGACGGTATCGAAGAGTGGAAGCAAACATATGTGACAATGGTGTACCATAAATAAATGGATAACACATTTTTGCGACGAATTCCAAACAACACTGACCCCAAACGGGGGTACTCGTTCATCGTCTCTGGAAACGATAGTAAAATCCTTACCTGGTTCAACCCCCACTGGAACTCAAGGAATCCAAGGAATCCAAGACCTATGAGATGGCATTAGTGAACCTGGAAACATATAACTCCATTCCCAACATTCATAAAGGTAACAATTCCTTACGCTACTCCCCGACGATGGTGCCAACTGGTTTCCCAACGCACTGAGCACAGGCTCCTATGACATCGAAGACATCAATAATGAGATCCAGCGGCGGCTACGGCTCAACAAACACAAAACAAAGATCATCATCGATGTCAACCGGGCGACCCTAAGAGCAACGCTAACCCTCACCAGACACTATCAAGTAGACTTCAACGTTGTCAATAGCATCAACACCGTCTTGGGATTCAAGCGGCAGATTTACACATTCGATATGATCACAGATGGCTATACAGAAGAGGAACACATTGTAAATATCATCAGCATCAACAGTATTCTGGTGAATAGTGAATCATCCATGGAAGTTATGTGAATGGTACACAGCAGTTTACCATATACATCTTCTTTCCCGCAGACGGTCCTGGTATGAAGATAATTCAAACCCCCAAGAATCTAGTATACTTGCCGAACCATCAATCGCATGCAAACGTATCTCACCGATCAAGATGGTAGGCCCATCGATTTCAGGGGTGAACATCTCACCATCCGCTTTCATCTTCGTGAGGTATAAATAAATGACTTATCACGAACATGGTTTGAACTTGACAAAAGGTCAAGCTGATAAACTACAACGGGCTGTCAAGCAAGGTTGTCCGGTCTCCATTCGTTTGTCCCACGCAAACCTGCAAGGTGAACACAAGATGTGGCTCACCTCTCGGCAGGTTCAAAAGATTATTAACCTTCTCCAGAAAGGTACTGGTGGTATGAATCTGTAGGTGAGTGCCGCCCAAATGACGGAAAACATGCAAAAAGTAGGTGAATTACTACCCATGTTGGCAGGGCTGGTAATGAGGGCACTTCCCATGGTAGGTAAGACAATTCTACCTGCCTTGGGTGTTGGAGCCTTGAGCGGTCTGGGTGGTGTAGCCATCAACAAGGCTTTAGGGTCTGGATTGTACCTGAAACGTGGTGGGTGTGTATTTACCGTGAAACCTAGTGACAGGTTGGGAGTTCCTTCCATTTTAGGGTTACCAGGCTCTGGTCCTTTGCCTTCCTCGAAAACATTATCATTGATAAAATCGTCGTCTACGATTTTTGAACTTCTGAGTTCCTCCATTTTTTGTACGAAAGCCATATTTTTGTATCTACCCCTAGGATTACATCCCTTTAAGGTGTTTCTACCATTGTTTACAAAAAGCCATATTCTTGTTTCTACCCTTAGACTATTTGAAACACAATGCATTTGCATATTATGTTTGAGGTTGGGTTCCCTATGCAGGATTTGTGCTTAAAAATGGCAAGTGCGGCATAATACTCCTTTTTACACTACTACCCACCATTACTTTTCTGTAGAAGCCATGGAATAGGCCAACCCCCTTTTTCTAACAATTTTTTTTCAAATTTTGAGCTCTAGTTTCAGATTTTTGAACATAGCGCCCTTCGATACTTTGCGCAAAAGATGCGCCTGTTTCTCTTCTACAAGACCTATATAGTCATACCCTGTGACACCCCTCATTATTTTTCTCTAGAAGCCATGGAATAGACCAACCCCCCTGTTTTTAACAATTTTTTTTTTAATTTTGAGCTCTAGTTTCAGATTTTTGAACATAGCGCCCTTCGATACCTTGCGCAAACGATGCGCCTGTTTCTCTTCTACAAGACCTATATAGTCATACCCCGTGACACCCCTCATTATTTTTCTGTAGAAGCCATGGAATAGGCCAATCCCCCTGTTTTAACATTTTTTTTTCAAATTTTGAGCTCTAGTTTCAAATTTTTGAACATAGCGCCCTTCGATACCTTGCGCAAAAGATGCGCCTGTTTCTCTTCTACAAGACCTATATAGTCATACCCTGTGACACCCCTCATTATTTTTCTCTAGAAGCCATGGAATAGACCAACCCCCCTGTTTTTAACAATTTTTTTTTTAATTTTGAGCTCTAGTTTCAGATTTTTGAACATAGCGCCCTTCGATACCTTGCGCAAAAGATGCGCTTGTTTCTCTTCTACAAGACCTATATAGTCATACCCCGTGACACCCCTCATTATTTTTCTCTAGAAGCCATGGAATAGGCCAACCCCCCTGTTTTTAACAGTTTTTTTTTCAATTTTTGAGCTCTAGTTTCAGATTTTTGAACATATCGCCCTTCGATACCTTGCGCAAAAGATGCGCCTGTTTCTCTTCTACAAGACCTATATAGTCATACCCTGTGACACCCCTCATTATTTTTTTCTAGAAGCCATGGAATAGACCAACCCCCCTGTTTTTAACAATTTTTTTTTTAATTTTGAGCTCTAGTTTCAGATTTTTGAACATAGCGCCCTTCGATACCTTGCGCAAAAGATGCGCCTGTTTCTCGTCTACAAGACCTATATAGTCATACCCCGTGACACCCCTCATTATTTTTCTCTAGAAGCCATGGATTAGGCCAACCCCCCTGTTTTTAACAGTTTTTTTTTCAATTTTTGAGCTCTAGTTTCAGATTTTTTAACATAGCGCCCTTCGATACCTTGCTCAAAAGACGCGCCTGTTTCTCCTCTACAAGACCAATATAGTCATACCCCGTGACACCCCTCATTATTTTTCTCTAGAAGCCATGGAATAGGCTAACCCCCCTGTTTTAAACATTTTTTTTTTTCAAATTTTGAGCTCTAGTTTCAGATTTTTGAACATAGCGCCCTTCGATACCTTGCGCAAAAGATGCGCCTGTTTCTCCTCTACAAGACCTATATAGTCATATTCCGTGACACCCCTCATTATTTTTCTCTAGAAGCCATGGAATAGGCCAACCCCCCTGTTTTCAACATTTTTTTTTTTAAATTTTGAGCTCTAGTTTCAGATTTTTGAACATAGCGCCCTTCGATACCTTGCGCAAAAGATGCGCCTGTTTCTCCTCTACAAGACCTATATAGTCATACCCCGTGACACCCCTCATTATTTTTCTGTAGAAGCCATGGAATAGGCCAACCCCCCTGTTTTCAACATCTTTTTTTTCAAATTTTGAGCTCTAGTTTCAGATTTTTGAACATAGCGCCCTTCGATACCTTGCGCAAGAGATGCGCCTGTTTCTCCTCTACAAGACCTATATAGTCATATCCCGTGACACCCCTCATTATTTTTCTGTAGAAGCCATGGAATAGGCCAATCCCCCTGTTTTAACATTTTTTTTTCAAATTTTGAGCTCTAGTTTCAAATTTTTGAACATAGCGCCCTTCGATACCTTGCGCAAAAGATGCGCCTGTTTCTCTTCTACAAGACCTATATAGTCATACCCCGTGACACCCCTCATTATTTTTCTCCAGAAGCCATGGAATAGGCCAATCCCCTGTTTTTAACATTTTTTTTTCAAATTTTGAACTCTAGTTTCAGATTTTTGAACAAAGCGCCCTTCAATACCTTGCGCAAAAGATGCGCCTGTTTCTCCTCTACAAGACCTATATAGTCATACCCCGTGACACCCCTCATTATCTTTCTCTAGAAGCCATGGAATAGACCAACCCCCCTGTTTTAACATTTTTTTTTTAAATTTTGAGCTCTAGTTTCAGATTTTTGAACATAGCGCCCTTCGATACCTTGCGCAAAAGATGCGCCTGTTTCTCTTCTACAAGACCTATATAGTCATACCCTGTGACACCCCTCATTATTTTTCTCTAGAAGCCATGGAATAGACCAACCCCCCCCTGTTTTTAACAATTTTTTTTTTAATTTTGAGCTCTAGTTTCAGATTTTTGAACATAGCGCCCTTCGATACCTTGCGCAAAAGATGCGCTTGTTTCTCTTCTACAAGACCTATATAGTCATACCCCGTGACACCCCTCATTATTTTTCTCTAGAAGCCATGGAATAGGCCAACCCCCCTGTTTTTAACAGTTTTTTTTTCAATTTTTGAGCTCTAGTTTCAGATTTTTGAACATATCGCCCTTCGATACCTTGCGCAAAAGATGCACCTGTTTCTCTTCTACAAGACCTATATAGTCATACCCTGTGACACCCCTCATTATTTTTCTCTAGAAGCCATGGAATAGACCAACCCCCCTGTTTTTAACAATTTTTTTTTTTAATTTTGAGCTCTAGTTTCAGATTTTTGAACATAGCGCCCTTCGATACCTTGCGCAAAAGATGCGCCTGTTTCTCTTCTACAAGACCTATATAGTCATACCCCGTGACACCCCTCATTATTTTTCTCTAGAAGCCATGGAATAGGCCAACCCCCCTGTTTTTAACAGTTTTTTTTTCAATTTTTGAGCTCTAGTTTCAGATTTTTTAACATAGCGCCCTTCGATACCTTGCTCAAAAGACGCGCCTGTTTCTCCTCTACAAGACCAATATAGTCATACCCCGTGACACCCCTCATTATTTTTCTCTAGAAGCCGTGGAATAGGCTAACCCCCCTGTTTTAAACATTTTTTTTTTCAAATTTTGAGCTCTAGTTTCAGATTTTTGAACATAGCGCCCTTCGATACCTTGCGCAAAAGATGCGCCTGTTTCTCCTCTACAAGACCTATATAGTCATACCCCGTGACACCCCTCATTATTTTTCTCTAGAAGCCATGGAATAGGCCAACCCCCCTGTTTTCAACATTTTTTTTTTCAAATTTTGAGCTCTAGTTTCAGATTTTTGAACATAGCGCCCTTCGATACCTTGCGCAAAAGATGCGCCTGTTTCTCCTCTACAAGACCTATATAGTCATACCCCGTGACACCCCTCATTATTTTTCTGTAGAAGCCATGGAATAGGCCAACCCCCCTGTTTTCAACATCTTTTTTTTCAAATTTTGAGCTCTAGTTTCAGATTTTTGAACATAGCGCCCTTCGATACCTTGCGCAAGAGATGCGCCTGTTTCTCCTCTACAAGACCTATATAGTCATATCCCGTGACACCCCTCATTATTTTTCTCTAGAAGCCATGGAATAGGCTAACCCCCCTGTTTTAAACATTTTTTTTTTCAAATTTTGAGCTCTAGTTTCAGATTTTTGAACATAGCGCCCTTCGATACCTTGCGCAAAAGATGCGCCTGTTTCTCCTCTACAAGACCTATATAGTCATACCCCGTGACACCCCTCATTATTTTTCTCTAGAAGCCATGGAATAGGCCAACCCCCCTGTTTTCAACATTTTTTTTTTTAAATTTTGAGCTCTAGTTTCAAATTTTTGAACATAGCGCCCTTCGATACCTTGCGCAAAAGATGCGCCTGTTTCTCCTCTACAAGACCTATATAGTCATACCCCGTGACACCCCTCATTATTTTTCTGTAGAAGCCATGGAATAGGCCAACCCCCCTGTTTTCAACATCTTTTTTTTCAAATTTTGAGCTCTAGTTTCAGATTTTTGAACATAGCGCCCTTCGATACCTTGCGCAAGAGATGCGCCTGTTTCTCCTCTACAAGACCTATATAGTCATATCCCGTGACACCCCTCATTATTTTTCTGTAGAAGCCATGGAATAGGCCAATCCCCCTGTTTTAACATTTTTTTTTCAAATTTTGAGCTCTAGTTTCAAATTTTTGAACATAGCGCCCTTCGATACCTTGCGCAAAAGATGCGCCTGTTTCTCTTCTACAAGACCTATATAGTCATACCCCGTGACACCCCTCATTATTTTTCTCCAGAAGCCATGGAATAGGCCAATCCCCTGTTTTTAACATTTTTTTTTCAAATTTTGAACTCTAGTTTCAGATTTTTGAACAAAGCGCCCTTCAATACCTTGCGCAAAAGATGCGCCTGTTTCTCCTCTACAAGACCTATATAGTCATACCCCGTGACACCCCTCATTATCTTTCTCTAGAAGCCATGGAATAGACCAACCCCCCTGTTTTAACATTTTTTTTTTAAATTTTGAGCTCTAGTTTCAAATTTTTGAACATAGCGCCCTTCGATACCTTGCGCAAAAGATGCGCCTGTTTCTCTTCTACAAGACCTATATAGTCATACCCTGTGACACCCCTCATTATTTTTCTCTAGAAGCCATGGAATAGACCAAGCCCCCCTGTTTTTAACAATTTTTTTTTTAATTTTGAGCTCTAGTTTCAGATTTTTGAACATAGCGCCCTTCGATACCTTGCGCAAAAGATGCGCTTGTTTCTCTTCTACAAGACCTATATAGTCATACCCCGTGACACCCCTCATTATTTTTCTCTAGAAGCCATGGAATAGGCCAACCCCCCTGTTTTTAACAGTTTTTTTTTCAATTTTTGAGCTCTAGTTTCAGATTTTTGAACATATCGCCCTTCGATACCTTGCGCAAAAGATGCGCCTGTTTCTCTTCTACAAGACCTATATAGTCATACCCTGTGACACCCCTCATTATTTTTCTCTAGAAGCCATGGAATAGACCAACCCCCCTGTTTTTAACAATTTTTTTTTTAATTTTGAGCTCTAGTTTCAGATTTTTGAACATAGCGCCCTTCGATACCTTGCGCAAAAGATGCGCCTGTTTCTCTTCTACAAGACCTATATAGTCATACCCCGTGACACCCCTCATTATTTTTCTCCAGAAGCCATGGAATAGGCCAACCCCCTGTTTTTAACATTTTTTTTTCAAATTTTGAACTCTAGTTTCAGATTTTTTAACAAAGCGCCCTTCAATACCTTGCGCAAAAGATGCGCCTGTTTCTCCTCTACAAGACCTATATAGTCATACCCCGTGACACCCCTCATTATCTTTCTCTAGAAGCCATGGAATAGACCAACCCCCCTGTTTTAACATTTTTTTTTTAAATTTTGAGCTCTAGTTTCAAATTTTTGAACATAGCGCCCTTCGATACCTTGCGCAAAAGATGCGCCTGTTTCTCTTCTACAAGACCTATATAGTCACACCCCGTGACACCCCTCATTATTTTTCTCTAGAAGCCATGGAATAGGCCAACCCCCCTGTTTTTAACAGTTTTTTTTTTCAATTTTTGAGCTCTAGTTTCAGATTTTTTAACATAGCGCCCTTCGATACCTTGCTCAAAAGACGCGCCTGTTTCTCCTCTACAAGACCAATATAGTCATACCCCGTGACACCCCTCATTATTTTTCTCTAGAAGCCGTGGAATAGGCTAACCCCCCTGTTTTAAACATTTTTTTTTTCAAATTTTGAGCTCTAGTTTCAGATTTTTGAACATAGCGCCCTTCGATACCTTGCGCAAAAGATGCGCCTGTTTCTCCTCTACAAGACCTATATAGTCATACCCCGTGACACCCCTCATTATTTTTCTCTAGAAGCCATGGAATAGGCCAACCCCCCTGTTTTCAACATTTTTTTTTTCAAATTTTGAGCTCTAGTTTCAGATTTTTGAACATAGCGCCCTTCGATACCTTGCGCAAAAGATGCGCCTGTTTCTCCTCTACAAGACCTATATAGTCATACCCCGTGACACCCCTCATTATTTTTCTGTAGAAGCCATGGAATAGGCCAACCCCCCTGTTTTCAACATCTTTTTTTTCAAATTTTGAGCTCTAGTTTCAGATTTTTGAACATAGCGCCCTTCGATACCTTGCGCAAGAGATGCGCCTGTTTCTCCTCTACAAGACCTATATAGTCATACCCCGTGACACCCCTCATTATTTTTCTGTAGAAGCCATGGAATAGGCCAATCCCCCTGTTTTAACATTTTTTTTTCAAATTTTGAGCTCTAGTTTCAAATTTTTGAACATAGCGCCCTTCGATACCTTGCGCAAAAGATGCGCCTGTTTCTCTTCTACAAGACCTATATAGTCATACCCCGTGACACCCCTCATTATTTTTCTCCAGAAGCCATGGAATAGGCCAACCCCCTGTTTTTAACATTTTTTTTTCAAATTTTGAACTCTAGTTTCAGATTTTTGAACAAAGCGCCCTTCAATACCTTGCGCAAAAGATGCGCCTGTTTCTCCTCTACAAGACCTATATAGTCATACCCCGTGACACCCCTCATTATCTTTCTCTAGAAGCCATGGAATAGACCAACCCCCCTGTTTTAACATTTTTTTTTTAAATTTTGAGCTCTAGTTTCAGATTTTTGAACATAGCGCCCTTCGATACCTTGCGCAAACGATGCGCCTGTTTCTCTTCTACAAGAATGTTATAGTCATACCCCGTGACACCCTCATTATTTTTCTCTAGAAGCCATGGAATAGACCAACCACCCTGTTTTTAACATTTTTTTTTTTTATTTTGAGCTCTAGTTTTAGATTTTTGAACAGAGCGCCCTTCGATACCTTGCGCAAAAGATGCGCCTGTTTCTCTTCTACAAGACCTATATAGTCATACCCCGTGACACCCCTCATTATTTTTCTCTAGAAGCCATGGGACTGACTGACCCCCCTGATTTTAACAATTTTTTTTTAAATTTTGAGCTCTAGTTTCAGATTTTTTAACAGAGCACTCTTCGATACCTTGCGCAAAAGATGCGCCTGTTTCTCCTCTACAAGACCTATATAGTCATACCCCGTGACACCCATCATTATTTTTCTCTAGAAGCCATGGAATAGGCCAACCCCCCTGTTTTCAACATTTTTTTTTCAAATTTTGAGCTCTAGTTTCAGATTTTTGAACATAGCGCCCTTCGATACCTTGCGCCATAAATGCGCCTGTTTCTCCTCTACAAGACCTATATAGTCATACCCCGTAACACCCATCATTATTTTTCTCTAGAAGCCATGGAATAGGCCAACCCCCCTGTTTTCAACATTTTTTTTTTTAAATTTTGAGCTCTAGTTTCAGATTTTTGAACATAGCGCCCTTCGATACCTTGCGCAAGAGATGCGCCTGTTTCTCCTCTACAAGACCTATATAGTCATACCCCGTGATACCCCTCATTATTTTTCTCCAGAAGCCATGGAGTAGACCAACCCCCTTGTTTTTAAACTTTTTTTTTTAAATTTTGAGCTCTAGTTTCAGATTTTTGAACATAGCGCCCTTCGATACCTTGCGCAAAAGATGCGCCTGTTTCTCTTCTACAAGACCTATATAGTCATACCCCGTGACACCCCTCATTATTTTTCTCCAGAAGCCATGGAATAGACCAACCCCCCTGTTTTAACATTTTTTTTTTAAATTTTGAGCTCTAGTTTCAGATTTTTTAACATAGCGCCCTTCGATACCTTGCGCAAAAGATGCGCCTGTTTCTCTTCTACAAGACCTATATAGTCATACCCTGTGACACCCCTCATTATTTTTCTCTAGAAGCAGTGGAATAGACCAACCCCCCTGTTTTTAACAATTTATTTTTTTAATTTTGAGCTCTAGTTTCAGATTTTTGAACATAGCGCCCTTCAATTTTATTGCGCAAAAGATGCGGCTGTTTCTCTTCTAGAAGACCTATATAGTCATACCCCGTGGTACCCCTCATTATTTTTCTCTAGAAGCCATGGAATAGACCAACCCCCCTGTTTTAACATTTTTTTTTCAAATTTTGAGCTCTAGTTTCAGATTTTTGACAAAGCGCCCTTCAATACCTTGCGCAAAAGATGCGCCTGTTTCTCCTCTACAAGACCTATATAGTCATACCCCGTGACACCCCTCATTATTTTTCTCCAGAGGCCATGGAATAGGCCAACCCCCCTGTTTTCAACATCTTTTTTTTCAAATTTTGAGCTCTAGTTTCAGATTTTTGAACATAGCGCCCTTCGATACCTTGCGCAAGAGATGCGCCTCTTTCTCCTCTACAAGACCTATATAGTCATACCCCGTGACACCCCTCATTATTTTTCTGTAGAAGCCATGGAATAGGCCAATCCCCCTGTTTTAACATTTTTTTTTCAAATTTTGAGCTCTAGTTTCAAATTTTTGAACATAGCGCCCTTCGATACCTTGCGCAAAAGATGCGCCTGTTTCTCTTCTACAAGACATATATAGTCATACCCTGTGACACCCCTCATTATTTTTCTCTAGAAGCCATGGAATAGACCAACCCCCCTGTTTTTAACAATTTTTTTTTTAATTTTGAGCTCTAGTTTCAGATTTTTGAACATAGCGCCCTTCGATACCTTGCGCAAAAGATGCGCTTGTTTCTCTTCTACAAGACCTATATAGTCATACCCCGTGACACCCCTCATTATTTTTCTCTAGAAGCCATGGAATAGGCCAACCCCCCTGTTTTTAACAGTTTTTGTTTCAATTTTTGAGCTCTAGTTTCAGATTTTTGAACATATCGCCCTTCGATACCTTGCGCAAAAGATGCGCCTGTTTCTCTTCTACAAGACCTATATAGTCATACCCTGTGACACCCCTCATTATTTTTCTCTAGAAGCCATGGAATAGACCAACCCCCCTGTTTTTAACAATTTTTTTTTTAATTTTGAGCTCTAGTTTCAGATTTTTGAACATAGCGCCCTTCGATACCTTGCGCAAAAGATGCGCCTGTTTCTCTTCTACAAGACCTATATAGTCATACCCCGTGACACCCCTCATTATTTTTCTCTAGAAGCCATGGATTAGGCCAACCCCCCTGTTTTTAACAGTTTTTTTTTCAATTTTTGAGCTCTAGTTTCAGATTTTTTAACATAGCGCCCTTCGATACCTTGCGCAAAAGATGCGCCTGTTTCTCCTCTACAAGACCTATATAGTCATACCCCGTGACACCCCTCATTATTTTTCTCTAGAAGCCATGGAATAGGCCAACCCCCCTGTTTTCAACATTTTTTTTTTCAAATTTTGAGCTCAAGTTTCAGATTTTTGAACATAGCGCCCTTCGATACCTTGCGCAAAAGATGCGCCTGTTTCTCCTCTACAAGACCTATATAGTCATACCCCGTGACACCCCTCATTATTTTTCTGTAGAAGCCATGGAATAGGCCAACCCCCCTGTTTTCAACATCTTTTTTTTCAAATTTTGAGCTCTAGTTTCAGATTTTTGAACATAGCGCCCTTCGATACCTTGCGCAAGAGATGCGCCTGTTTCTCCTCTACAAGACCTATATAGTCATACCCCGTGACACCCCTCATTATTTTTCTGTAGAAGCCATGGAATAGGCCAATCCCCCTGTTTTAACATTTTTTTTTCAAATTTTGAGCTCTAGTTTCAAATTTTTGAACATAGCGCCCTTCGATACCTTGCGCAAAAGATGCGCCTGTTTCTCTTCTACAAGACCTATATAGTCATACCCCGTGACACCCCTCATTATTTTTCTCTAGAAGCCATGGAATAGGCCAACCCCCCTGTTTTTAACAGTTTTTTTTTCAATTTTTGAGCTCTAGTTTCAGATTTTTGAACATATCGCCCTTCGATACCTTGCGCAAAAGATGCGCCTGTTTCTCTTCTACAAGACCTATATAGTCATACCCTGTGACACCCCTCATTATTTTTCTCTAGAAGCCATGGAATAGACCAACCCCCCTGTTTTTAACAATTTTTTTTTTAATTTTGAGCTCTAGTTTCAGATTTTTGAACATAGCGCCCTTCGATACCTTGCGCAAAAGATGCGCCTGTTTCTCTTCTACAAGACCTATATAGTCATACCCCGTGACACCCCTCATTATTTTTCTCCAGAAGCCATGGAATAGGCCAACCCCCTGTTTTTAACATTTTTTTTTCAAATTTTGAACTCTAGTTTCAGATTTTTGAACAAAGCGCCCTTCAATACCTTGCGCAAAAGATGCGCCTGTTTCTCCTCTACAAGACCTATATAGTCATACCCCGTGACACCCCTCATTATTTTTCTCTAGAAGCCATGGAATAGGCCAACCCCCCTGTTTTTAACAGTTTTTTTTTCAATTTTTGAGCTCTAGTTTCAGATTTTTGAACATATCGCCCTTCGATACCTTGCGCAAAAGATGCGCCTGTTTCTCTTCTACAAGACCTATATAGTCATACCCTGTGACACCCCTCATTATTTTTCTCTAGAAGCCATGGAATAGACCAACCCCCCTGTTTTTAACAATTTTTTTTTTAATTTTGAGCTCTAGTTTCAGATTTTTGAACATAGCGCCCTTCGATACCTTGCGCAAAAGATGCGCCTGTTTCTCTTCTACAAGACCTATATAGTCATACCCCGTGACACCCCTCATTATTTTTCTCTAGAAGCCATGGATTAGGCCAACCCCCCTGTTTTTAACAGTTTTTTTTTCAATTTTTGAGCTCTAGTTTCAGATTTTTTAACATAGCGCCCTTCGATACCTTGCGCAAAAGATGCGCCTGTTTCTCCTCTACAAGACCTATATAGTCATACCCCGTGACACCCCTCATTATTTTTCTCTAGAAGCCATGGAATAGGCCAACCCCCCTGTTTTCAACATTTTTTTTTTCAAATTTTGAGCTCAAGTTTCAGATTTTTGAACATAGCGCCCTTCGATACCTTGCGCAAAAGATGCGCCTGTTTCTCCTCTACAAGACCTATATAGTCATACCCCGTGACACCCCTCATTATTTTTCTGTAGAAGCCATGGAATAGGCCAACCCCCCTGTTTTCAACATCTTTTTTTTCAAATTTTGAGCTCTAGTTTCAGATTTTTGAACATAGCGCCCTTCGATACCTTGCGCAAGAGATGCGCCTGTTTCTCCTCTACAAGACCTATATAGTCATACCCCGTGACACCCCTCATTATTTTTCTGTAGAAGCCATGGAATAGGCCAATCCCCCTGTTTTAACATTTTTTTTTCAAATTTTGAGCTCTAGTTTCAAATTTTTGAACATAGCGCCCTTCGATACCTTGCGCAAAAGATGCGCCTGTTTCTCTTCTACAAGACCTATATAGTCATACCCCGTGACACCCCTCATTATTTTTCTCTAGAAGCCATGGAATAGGCCAACCCCCCTGTTTTTAACAGTTTTTTTTTCAATTTTTGAGCTCTAGTTTCAGATTTTTGAACATATCGCCCTTCGATACCTTGCGCAAAAGATGCGCCTGTTTCTCTTCTACAAGACCTATATAGTCATACCCTGTGACACCCCTCATTATTTTTCTCTAGAAGCCATGGAATAGACCAACCCCCCTGTTTTTAACAATTTTTTTTTTAATTTTGAGCTCTAGTTTCAGATTTTTGAACATAGCGCCCTTCGATACCTTGCGCAAAAGATGCGCCTGTTTCTCTTCTACAAGACCTATATAGTCATACCCCGTGACACCCCTCATTATTTTTCTCCAGAAGCCATGGAATAGGCCAACCCCCTGTTTTTAACATTTTTTTTTCAAATTTTGAACTCTAGTTTCAGATTTTTAAACAAAGCGCCCTTCAATACCTTGCGCAAAAGATGCGCCTGTTTCTCCTCTACAAGACCTATATAGTCATACCCCGTGACACCCCTCATTATCTTTCTCTAGAAGCCATGGAATAGACCAACCCCCCTGTTTTAACATTTTTTTTTTAAATTTTGAGCTCTAGTTTCAAATTTTTGAACATAGCGCCCTTCGATACCTTGCGCAAAAGATGCGCCTGTTTCTCCTCTACAAGACCTATATAGTCATACCCTGTGACACCCCTCATTATTTTTCTCTAGAAGCCATGGAATAGACCAACCCCCCTGTTTTTAACAATTTTTTTTTTAATTTTGAGCTCTAGTTTCAGATTTTTGAACATAGCGCCCTTCGATACCTTGCGCAAAAGATGCGCTTGTTTCTATTCTACAAGACCTATATAGTCATACCCCGTGACACCCCTCATTATTTTTCTCTAGAAGCCATGGAATAGACCAACCCCCCTATTTTTAACAATTTTTTTTTTAATTTTGAGCTCTAGTTTCAGATTTTTGAACATAGCGCCCTTCGATACCTTGCGCAAAAGATGCGCCTGTTTCTCTTCTACAAGACCTATATAGTCATACCCCGTGACACCCCTCATTATTTTTCTCTAGAAGCCATGGAATAGGCCAACCCCCCTGTTTTTAACAGTTTTTTTTTCAATTTTTGAGCTCTAGTTTCAGATTTTTTAACATAGCGCCCTTCGATTACTTGCTCAAAAGACGCGCCTGTTTCTCCTCTACAAGACCAATATAGTCATACCCCGTGACACCCCTCATTATTTTTCTCTAGAAGCCATGGAATAGGCAAACCCCCCTGTTTTAAACATTTTTTTTTTCAAATTTTGAGCTCTAGTTTCAGATTTTTGAACATAGCGCCCTTCGATACCTTGCGCAAAAGATGCGCCTGTTTCTCCTCTACAAGACCTATATAGTCATACCCCGTGACACCCCTCATTATTTTTCTCTAGAAGCCATGGAATAGGCCAACCCCCCTGTTTTCAACATTTTTTTTTTCAAATTTTGAGCTCTAGTTTCAGATTTTTGAACATAGCGCCCTTCGATACCTTGCGCAAAAGATGCGCCTGTTTCTCCTCTACAAGACCTATATAGTCATACCCCGTGACACCCCTCATTATTTTTCTGTAGAAGCCATGGAATAGGCCAACCCCCCTGTTTTCAACATCTTTTTTTTCAAATTTTGAGCTCTAGTTTCAGATTTTTGAACATAGCGCCCTTCGATACCTTGCGCAAGAGATGCGCCTGTTTCTCCTCTACAAGACCTATATAGTCATACCCCGTGACACCCCTCATTATTTTTCTGTAGAAGCCATGGAATAGGCCAATCCCCCTGTTTTAGCATTTTTTTTTCAAATTTTGAGCTCTAGTTTCAAATTTTTGAACATAGCGCCCTTCGATACCTTGCGCAAAAGATGAGCCTGTTTCTCTTCTACAAGACCTATATAGTCATACCCCGTGACACCCCTCATTATTTTTCTCTAGAAGCCATAGAACTGACTGACCCCCCTGATTTTAACATTTTTTTTTAAAATTTTGAGCTCTAGTTTCAGATTTTTTAACAGAGCACTCTTCGATACCTTGCGCAAAAGATGCGCCTGTTTCTCCTCTACAAGACCTATATAGTCATACCCCGTGACACCCATCATTATTTTTCTCTAGAAGCCATGGAATAGGCCAACCTCCCTGTTTTCAACATTTTTTTTTCAAATTTTGAGCTCTAGTTTCAGATTTTTGAACATAGCGCCCTTCGATACCTTGCGCCAGAAATGCGCCTGTTTCTCCTCTACAAGACCTATATAGTCATACCCCGTAACACCCATCATTATTTTTCTCTAGAAGCCATGGAATAGGCCAACCCCCCTGTTTTCAACATTTTTTTTTTAAATTTTGAGCTCTAGTTTCAGATTTTTGAACATAGCGCCCTTCGATACCTTACGCAAAAGATGTGCCTGTTTCTCCTCTACAAGACCTATATAGTCATACCCCGTAACACCCATCATTATTTTTCTCTAGAAGCCATGGAATAGGCCAACCCCCCTGTTTTCAACATTTTTTTTTTAAATTTTGAGCTCTAGTTTCAGATTTTTGAACAAAGCACCTTCCATACCTTGCGCAAAAGATGCGCCTGTTTCTCCTCTACAAGACCTATATAGTCATACCCCGTGATACCCCTCATTATTTTTCTCTAGAAGCCATGGAATAGACCAACCCCCCTGTTTTTAACAATTTTTTTTTTTAAATTAGAGCTCTAGTTTCAGATTTTTGAACATAGCGCCCTTCAATACCTTGCGCAAAAGATGCGGCTGTTTCTCTTCTAGAAGACCTATATAGTCATACCCCGTGACACCCCTCATTATTTTTCTCTAGAAGCCATGGAATAGACCAACCCCCCTGTTTTTAACAATTTTTTTTTTTAAATTTAGAGCTCTACTTTCAGATTTTTGAACATAGCGCCCTTCGATACCTTGCGCAAAAGATGCGCCTGTTTCTCTTCTACAAGACCTATATAGTCATACCCCGTTACACCCCTCATTATTTTTCTCTAGAAGCCATGGAATAGGCCAACCCCCCTGTTTTTAACAATTTTTTTTTTAATTTTGAGCTCTAGTTTCAGATTTTTGAACATAGCGCCCTTTGATACCTTGCGCAAAAGATGCACTTGTTTCTCCTTTACAAGTCCTATATAGTCATACCCCGTAACACCCTTCATTATTTTTCTCTAGAAACCATGGAATAGGCCAACCCCCCTGTTTTTAACATTTTTTTTCAAAATTTTGAGCTCTAGTTTCAGATTTTTGAACATAGCGCCCTTCGATACCTTGCGCAAAAGATGCGCCTGTTTCTCCTCTACAAGACCTATATAGTTATACCCCGTGACAACCCTCATTATTTTTCTCTAGAAGCCATGTAATTGACCAAACCCCCTGTTTTTAACAAATTTTTTTTTTAATTTTGAGCTCTAGTTTCAGATTTTTGAACATAGCGCCCTTCGATACCTTGCGCAAAAGATGCGCCTGTTTCTCCTCTACAAGACCTATATAGTCATACCCCGTGACACCTCTCATTATTTTTCTCTAGAAGCCATGGAATAGGCCAACCCCCCCTGTTTTTAACATTCTATTTTCAAATTTTGAGCTCTAGTTTCAGATTTTTGAACATAGCGCCCTTCGATACCTTGCACAAAAGATGCGCCTGTTTCTCCTCTACAAGACCTATATAGTCATACCCCGTGACACCCCTCATTATTTTTCTCCAGAAGCCATGGAATAGACCAACCCCTCAGTTTTTAACAATTTTTTTTTTAATTTTGAGCTCTAGTTTCAGATTTTTGAACATAGCGCCCTTCGATACCTTGCGCAAAAGATGCGCCTGTTTCTTTTCTACAAGACCTATATAGTCATACCCCGTAACACCCATCATTATTTTTCTCTAGAAGCCATGGAATAGACCAACTCCCTGTTTTTTACAATTTTTTTTTTAAATTTTGAGCTCTAGTTTCAGATTTTTGAACATAGAGCCCTTCGATACCTTGCGCAAAAGATGCGCCTGTTTCTCTTCTACAAGACCTATATAGTTATACCCGGTGACACCCCTCATTTATTTTCTCTAGAAACCATGGAATAGGCAAACCCCCTGTTTTTAACAATTTTTTTCAAATTTTGAGCTCTAGTTTCAGATTTTTGAACATAGCGCCCTTCGATACCTTGCGCAAGAGATGCGCCTGTTTCTCTTCTACAAGACCTATATAGTCATACCCCGTGAAACCCCTCATTATTTTTCTGTAGAAGCCATGGAATAGGCCAACCCCCCTGTTTTTTTATTTTTTTTTCAAATTTTGAGCTCTAGTTTCAGATTTTTGAACATAGCGCCCTTCGATACCTTGCGCAAAAGATGCGCCTGTTTCTCCTCTACAAGACCTATATCGTCATACCCCGTGACACTTCTCATTATTTTTCTGTAGAAACCATGGAATAGGCCAACCCCCCTGTTTTTAACAGTTTTTTTCTCAAATTTTGAGCTCTAGTTTCAGATTTTTGAACAAAGCGCCCTTCGATACCTTGCGCAAAAGATGCGCCTGTTTCTCCTCTACAAGACCTATATAGTCATACCCCGTGACACCCCTCATTATTTTTCTGTAGAAGCCATGGAATAGGCCAACCCCATTTCTGCAAATGTGTATCTTATTTCAATTAAACAATGACATCAAAGGTGCTGTATTTTATTATTTTATTAATCCGTTGACAGATGCAGATTTACTGTGGTACTGAATATTAGCCTAAATAGAGTTGTGACTTGTTTTATCAATGGATGGGATAAATACCATTTCATGATAGAGTTGAAATTGCAATATTTGGACGGAATGTCTGCCTTTTTAAATATTTTTCATTTAACGGCCGTTGCTGTCTTATTCATTTTTTCGGTTGTTAGATATATCGCCTTATTGTTCGCTGGCTTATTGTTCGCTAGTTATTGTTCGCTAGCTTCAGCTTGGTTGTTTTAAGATCATGCAACCATTGTCGATATGGAAAAAAGAATTCAGAATCAAATGGATGTAGTTAGTGGAGAACGGCTGTCATATTTCTGGTTAACTACAGGAAAATAATTTCAGAAAGGAAAGGACATATTTTAATATGTTATAGCGGCTCATAAACACCCTTATATAACTACCTCTTCATGGTTTCATGCAGTTTAAAGCTTTAAGGCGAAATTAGAAATAACAAATGTAACATTACTTAAAGGTAATTTAACAAAACCTAAGCATACAATCAATTGTAAAAACAAAAACAAAAAATTAATATCACTGGAACAGACAATTACTTTCCAATTCCGGTTTTGGTGCAGTAGGATTCCAAGGAACCATGGCTGATCACATTTATACTTTTATAGCAACACACCAATTGCTTACATACAAACCAAAATGAAGATATTAACACTCATTTTATAATTACGATCATCTGACCTACATTCTCAAAAACATACTGAAAAGGAGAGAAAACTGCTATAAATTTAAAACCGAAATCCATTAAAGAGGATTTACATATCAACATTAACGGTACCATTTTCTTTCTGGACCAGATTCGCATTTCGACAACTAATATCTCTGTAGTGATGCTACAACCTTAATCAGGTACACTCGAGACAAAAACCTGTAGGTAAACCAAACATGTATAAAACAATGAGAATATAAAACAAAAAGGCTGAAATAGAAAGAAAAAAAACTTTCAAAATAAATTGCTTCTTGGTGGCGTTGCAACTTAAGCTATGATAGTACCAGCCAAGTAGCCAGTATTTTTATAATCTTAATTATGTGTTATAGTGTTCTTTGCCTTTGTATAGTTTTAACCTTTACTGTTTAGTCCAATTTTGGTAATATCCTTTTGGCGTGGCTAGGTATTTATACATCCCGCCATTGTGTTATTGTGCTATGGTCATGTTTTGTATTAATATCTTTCATTTTTGCGTATGTGTTTTAACTATATAGTGTCTATATATATATGACATTGGTTTTTCTTTGTTGACATAGTTTTTTGCTTTTATAGTGATTAAGATTATAACTAAATGTTCACTGCTGTACCCCCATTTTTGACATTTTTACTTATTATATCTGTTTGTTTTGACACATTGTTGTCAATATGATGGAATTCACAGGTGAGAGGTTTAGCTAGCTATAAAACCAGGTTTAATCCACCATTTTCTAAATACAGGAATGCTGGTATCAAATCAGGAATATGACAGTTGTTTTCCATCCGTTTGATGTGTTTGAGCTTTTGATTTTGCCATTTGATAAGGGACTTTCCGTTTTGAATTTTCCTTGGAGTTCGGTATTTTTGTTATTTTATTTTTTTCCAACATTTTTATTAGGTTTTGGATTTTTAAATATGTCGGCCTCGAGCACCACTGAAGAGGCGCTAGTTGTCGAAATGCGCATCTGGTGTATAAAACTTGGTACCGTTATTATTATTACTACCACAGGGTTGATACCTCTACTGATGGACTGTCGCCGATGGTATCATCAGCCCAGTAGCCAGTACATCGGTATTGGTATAAAAATACAGATATTATTATATTGCAATTTGCTGTTATAAATTTTTAAAATCATTTTAATTTAGGAATATATCTTCCTCGTTCAAAGCTCTGATTCCTCGTCCGAATTTGACTATACTATAGGTGCTTCTTATTTTGATCAGCTCTTCCAACGTTTTTTAAAAGTTTTGGATTTTGGCCTCGAGCACCATTTAAGAGACATTTATTATCGAAATGCATCTGTTGCCTAAAATTAGTTCATTTGCTAGATAATTCATAAGCTGAAAAATGGCAGCGTGCACGTAGTTGTAAAGAAAATTTGATAAGATTTCCGTGCCACATGTGTTTCCTGAACAATTTTCATCATGTTTGGTTGAAACCACGAGTTTGAAAAGTCAGAAACATAAAACATTGGAGAGTACAACAAAAGCGTCTAAAAAGAACAGTAAAGGTAAACTTTTAGTGAAACACTTGCAACCTTAGTTTTACAATTGTATAATTCATGAACTATAAAATTTAAGCCATTTGCAAATGAATCATTTAAAACCCGCCAGTATAGTAACAGTAGCCTCGTTAACTGAACAATGTTTCAGTCGGACCACATTCCTACATACAACTGATACAGATAACGTGGATTTCAGGAATACAAATTTTGAAATTTCATACAATTCAGTTTATAAATATCACTTGAGATCAGAGGATAACTATTACCTTCTGATATAACTATCAAAAATGGAAGTTTTAAGTGTGTTATTAACAACCTTGTGAAATATTGAGGACGGTATATATTTTCGTATCAATCTGTTGTACAAACGTGAAAACAAACACTTATTAATCATACAAAAATCTCAAGCAATTTTATACATTTATTTCTTCAAACTTTGTTTTGAACCCTTTTTTGTTTTATTTTATTTGCATCATTAGAAATGGAAATTTCCCGTTTAGTAAAAATAGATATTTCGTGAATGATCATCCATATCGATTGTGTTCTAGTCACTTCTATTGTCACACATTGTACGTAACGTGGCCAATTCGAATAAACTCCATCCAGATTTATGACTCTTTGATGTATATTTTTAATGTATTTCCAGTCTAAACAATTCTGTGAAATTTTAAGCTTACCTTTTGATAAAATATCATCCGGTTGCTCTGGCAATCCAAATTTTATATATATTCCAGTTACTTGTTCAGGTTTAAGAAATTTTATGTTAAATTTTTCACCCTGCTTTGGGGAAATCCCCCAGAAATATTCGTCGGAGAGACCATAAGGATTCTCAGGAAAATGGTTTTCGAAGGTTTCAATCGTTGTTTCAATATTTGCTGGAGGGTTGTCATTATAAAATCGTTTTTTAGAAGATTTCTTTTTCAATGTTCCATCTTGCAAAAACTGCTTTTTACCTCTGAGTGATGATATAACACCGACATGTTGAAATAATGACGGTTTGTGTCTTATATCTTTAAACTGTGTTTTTATGTGCTTAAGATATCCCAGTAAGTTGTCACCTGGTTGTTCGTTATAAAACATTAACAGAAACTTTGCCAAAACTAATAGTTCATCATTACGTACTAGTTTTCCAACAAATCCAAGATTACAGAAATCTAGACAAAACCATTTGACGCGTTTTTTATTCATCGTTGAAATAAAACTTTTTATTTTATTAAAATAATTTGGGGTGGCTTGTATATCATCTTCCAACTGAATATAATACTCAGAAATATTGTGGCTGTACATAAACATGTACGCATAATCTATATTTTGCTTGCTTCTCCAAGTAACTCGCTCGGTCGCATCATTAAATGTGCGGGATAAACTATTAAAGTCGGGAAATGTTTGTTCGTGATAGTGAAATATGTGTAAAAATCCTGAATCCAAATACTTTTGGTATTTTTTGTGAATATCATTTGCTGTAAAGTCTACATATGTTTGATTTTCATCTGCCATGTATAAAGCAATCACGATTTCCAGTCGTTCCTGATCGCTTGTAAACATTATTAAAGATTCTAAAGTTTTCTCTAAATAACTAATTCCAGGTCTTTGCATTGTTGGGATGCCAATAGTAAGAAAACCTTTATAAAGATAAAAAGATAAAAATATAAAATCACAAAAGCAGATGTTCATCAGGTTTTAATGGTTTTGTAGTTATTGTTCAAATCTATAAAATCTCCTATGTAATATTTTTGTATATGTTTTAAATTAAAGCATGATTCTTTTTTACTCTTGAATCCCCGTCTGGTGTCAGTTTTCGTTCATACTGAAATCCACGTGGTAACTTGTGTTGGTTTATGTGAAGAAAACACAATTGATGAGCTTTGATTTGTTAAAAAGAAAACATGAGCCTATCCATTATGTCTCTTATTTAAAATTTTTGTGTTGACGTCTTTTCAAAATTACAGTTCTTTTCGAAACAATAACCCTGTTGTTTGTGGGATCATGTAACCACCTACTAACAATTAATTAGAAATTGTATATATAAAATTGAGAATGGAAATGGGGAATGTGTCAAAGAGACAACGACCCGACCATAGAGCAGACAACAGCCGAAGGTCACCAATGGGTCTTCAATGCAGCGAGAAACTCCCGCACCCGGAGGCGTCCTTCAGCTGGCCCCTAAAAAAATATGTATACTAGTTCAGTGATAATGGACGTCATACTAAACTCCAAATGATATACAGGAAACTAAAATTAAAAACGATACAAGACTAACAAAGGCCAGAGGCTCCTGACTTGGGACAGGCGCAAAAATGCGGCGGGTTAAACATGTTTTTTGAGATCTCAACCCTCCCCCTATACCTCTAGCCAATGTAGAAAAAACAAACGCACAACAGTACGCACAGTAAAACTCAGTATAAGAGAAGTCCGAGTCCGTTGTCAGAATAGGAAACAAAAGAAAATAAACAAAATGACAATAATACATAAATAACAACAGACTACTAGCAGTTACTGACATGCCAGCTCCAGACCTCAATTAAACTGATTGAAAGATTATGTCTTCATCATATGAATATCAGGCACAATCCCTCCTGTTAGGGGTTTAGTATTATACCGTCATAAAATATATGAGAAGAACATAACCGGTGTCATGCCAACAACTGGTTTTAGAACAAATGTGTTTAATTCCGATGCAAAGACCCTATAAGTGAATCAATATTAAAGCCAAAATATGCAATCTTTAATGACCTGACAACAGTATCGTAACTATATCCCTTCTTAATATGTCTGTTTAAAGGTTTTGTTAGCTTTTGAGGTGAATACTGACATTTTTGTGCTTTGTAAAGATATTACCATAAAAGATTGGATGTGAAATACCCGAACGTATAAGATGTCTGCATGTTGAGTTATATTTACGAATGATGTCCTTGTACCGATGATAAAATTTAGTAAATGTTTTGACTAGTTTATGATATCGAAAACCCTGGTGTAATAATTTTTCAGTAATACATAAATTTCTCTCGCTAAAATCTAATACGTTGTTACATACACGAGCGAATCGTACAAGTTGAGATATATAAACAACATAAGATGGTGACAAGGGAACGTCATCATCTAAAAATGGATAATTAACGATAGGAAATGAAAAATCATCTCTTTTATCATAAATTTTTGTATTAAGGTTCCCGTTAATGATATAGATATCAAGATCGAGGAAAGGACAGTGGTCATTGTTAGTATTAGCTTTATTTAAAGTAAGTTCAACAGGATAAATTTCTTTAGTATACATACTGAAGTCGTCATTATTGAGAGCCAATATATCATCCAAATATCTAAAAGTATTGTTAAATTTTTGTATCAGATGTTGTTTCGATGGGTCTTTGCTGATTTTAGTCATAAATTGTAACTCATAACAATACAAAAACAGGTCCGCAATAAGTGGTGCACAGTTAGTCCCCATTGGAATTCCGATAACTTGACGATATACGGAATCTCCAAAGCGAACAAAAATGTTATCAAGTAAAAATTCAAGGGCAGATATAGTATCAAAGCATGTCCAATTGACATAGTTCTTTTGTTTGTTGCTACTAAAAAATGACCTAAAAGAGTTTGAACATATGTATTCGCATTCCGACTTTTTAAATGCCCATTTAATTAGGTGTGTGAATTTTTTCTTAATATTAATATGAGGCAAAGTGGTATATAGGGTAGAAAAATCAAAACTTTGAACAGATTCAAAATCACCAATATATGCATGTAATTTATCAAGTACTTCCAATGAGTTTTTGACACTCCAAAAGTAATTAATTCCACTATTTTCAAAGGCCTTATTTGAACAATTTATTATCAGGTTTTTGATTGTACCAAGTGTACTAGTAAGTAGAATAGACAATTTAGTAGTGGAACAATGACTTGATACCATGTATACTGAGATTTCCGTTAAATAGAAATTGTATTTTACAAAAAAGGCCATATTCAAAATAAATTTCAAATATAGATATATATTGTCTGGGAGAACATGATTTTTTATTAGCTGTTATTCTCTTTTAGCTAGCATTGAGTAACTGTAAGTACTCTTAGATCGGAACTTTGTGTCTTTTGTCTTTCTTAATGTAAGTTGTATTTGTGATTCGTGTCGATCTGATGAGTCAAGCCATTTCCAACTGATTTTAGAATTTCTCATTTTGTGCTGTTACACGACTGTCCCAGGTTAGATGAGGGTTTAGCGCTCACAAACATGTTTTTTTTCGTTTGAATTGTTACAGAGTTTTTCATGTCGGGGCCTTTTATAGATGAAAATGCGGTGTTGGATTTGCTAATCGTTGAAGGCCGTGCGGTGACATACAATGTATAGTTGCATAAGTCTGCTTTATATTGACTCTGAATTTCAAGTAGGAAATAATTTATTCCACATCTTGGTTCACCCTTGTAATGATATGTATTGAAACAAACACAATAGAATGGGCTATGTAAAGCTTTTTTATAAGGTTAAGTGTTTGATAATTATAATCAAATAACAAGAATGTGTCCATAGTACACGGATGCGCCACTCGCACTATCATTTTCTATGTTCAGTGGACCGTGGAATTGGGGTCAAAAATCTAATTTGGCATTAAAATTAGAAAGATCATATCATAGGGAACATATGTACTAAGTTTCAAGTTGATTGGATTTCAACTTCATCTAAAACTACCTTGACCAAAAACTTTAACCAGAAGCGGGACAGACGGACGAACGGACGCACAGACCGAAAAAACATAATGCCCCTCTACTACCGTAGGTGGGGCATAAAAATAACGATCCATTCTCATTGCAAACATTTCAATTATTTCACACAAAATAAGAAATTCAAAAGAATAAGCAAATACAAAAAAGACCATCGAATCGAACTTAATACATTCTCATTTTTTCACTCAGTGTTTTCTCCACAATTTGTCTGAAGTGACTTGCGGGTGCATGTACCAACTAACTGTTCTAGTATATAAACGTTATTTTGATCCACAAGGATGTGCATTGGACCATCGTTTGTTTATTCTTTACTATTAATTTCTGTTTGCAATAATGTTGGTTGACGAGATAAATTAGAATTCATATTTTTTTGTTCAAATTGTTAGAAATTAAAACTATGATAATATTATTCCCCATATATAAAATTGCATTCGAAAGTAATCGAACAACGTGAACAACTTTAATGTAATATTATTTAGAGAATCTATTACAGCGACCGATTAACAAGCGTTGCCGGGTTCTTTGAAAAAGGAAACACGGTTAATGAATAGGCTGATGTCAGAGCAATGGTTTAATTATATTTACTCCTAAAATATGAGATCGTGTCTTATGTTCATTCACCGATATCATATTTTTTTCTTATTCATCAATAAATATGTTAGTCAAAATAATTTCTTATATATTTCGTGCGTCCAAAGCTCTTTTCTTACACAAGGAACGCTCAAACCTTAATATTTGAAAGTGAGGGATGTATAAGTACGCAGAAACGTTATTAGTTACATTGTGCCATGCACAGTCTTATAACACTATAACTATGTCTCTGGATATAAGAAACGTAAGTATCATGCAAGGCCTACAAGCGCAATAGCTTTCTCTGTTCCAGCATCCTTAACTAATGTTAACCAGTCTTTTTTTATAAATGTATTGGTTATGCATATTTAACACGTTTGTCATTAACATCAATTAATCACAATAAACAATTGCGGAAAGAAATTCAGAGATATAAAGCAATTTCATTTTCATAAAGGACATAGAAATCATGAGTTATTTGTATATATTAGTAGACTTTTGCTGAATAATTAGGATAATTTGTTTTATAATTATTTCACCAGCAGGGTAAATTTGGACAAGTCCGTATATAATTTAAATGACTAAAATCCACGGTTTACAAGTTTGTGTGTGAGCTTTAAAGATCGGCCGATATTATTTCTTAAGGTTGAATAAATAACGAATAATTAATAAAACAAATGTAATAATAATGAATAAGTAAAATTCAATGTTGAGCGATACTGGCAAACTTTGAATATTTACCTCCAAATGAATATTAAAGGACATTACACACAAAAAAACAAAAGAAGTATTATTCTACTTGCATTTTTTCTTAAATGGTTTTCATTCCAAACATGTTTTGGTAATATTGTCAATAAAGCAAACAAAAGTAAAAAATACTCTTGATATTTCGTTTTGGCTAAATGGATACATTATTGAAAAAAAATATTACTTTTGTTTTCACATCTTTTGGAGGAAATATCAATTCCCTTATTTATACTTTTAAAGACTAAATTTATATAGTATTTTTTCTCTTTCGTGAACTTATTCTCTTTGTGCATGACACAGGCCACTTTTGGTTTTTCTGTTCTTTTCAAGACTGTTAGAATGACTTGTACTGAGAGATAATTCAGCCGTTATTAAAGTGTGACAAGCATTGATTTCAAAGTATTTCGTTGTAAGAAGGCGCCATCATTCTTTGTTACGATATCATGTATTAATGTTTTTCTACTTATTTAACTTGATTAACATCTCACATATTAGCTCTGATGATATTTGACTTTTGTCATTTGCATATTGTAATATAATTTTTTTTAGAATGGAACGAAATTCATTGTGTTTTTTCTTTCTTTGTTTTTTTTTTCATCCCCTGAACGTGTCAATAGGGGATGTTTGAGTACCCGCAACGCGAATCCCACCACATAATACTATGCCTTGCCTTATTCAAAAGATTAGTGGCTATCTTTGTTTTAATTAACATTTAAATTTACAGACGTTTAAAGTACTTTTGAATTGATTTTCATCCACATGCTCTTATTTTAGCAACAGCAAATATCTATTTTGTCCGACAGGTCAAAGGGCATATTATTTTTTTTCTTTATTTGGCGTCAGTAGCCCAAAACCAGGCACACACAAAAAGAATCTATACGTACGTTTTTTAATATTAAGTAGTTCAAGGTCTAAATCTCCCCTATAATAGAAAGATGTACTGTGGATTCATTATTATTCATGGAGTTCCAATTTTCTGGATTTCGTGGACATAATTTAACCATGAATACAAATGCTCCACGAAGTACACATTTTCTACAGGCTTGTATGCAGACTTTTGTAAGACCATGAAATCAAATATCCACGATTGAAAATTGTACATGTATATGTCATTACGTTTTAATTTATTTTCACATTCAATCGTCCTTTTTTGTACCTTTGTGACGCTGACCTTGGTTTATTATAAAGATCAGTGAAGCGATGAAATGTAGATTATACTCAAACCGATGTAAAGAAAATTCAAAGGAAAAATTAACTTCGTGTTCTTTATTTTGTTATATTTCGTGAACTCTAATAGTTCCCGACGCAAAGAAAATTCAATGAAAAGATTAACTCCGTGTTCTTTATTTTGTAACATTTCATGAACTCTAATAGTTCCCCGTTCATTATTACAAAAGTGTATAGACTTACAACGTTATAGTTATAAATATAAATACGTTCAACTTGATAATCTATTGAATGTCATACCACTTCATTTAGTCAATTCATATATTCGTTTAAACAAATTTAACCCTTAATAGCGAATAAAAAATATGGGTGAAAGATTCAATTAGCTTCTAGTAAAACGCTTTTAAAATAGATTATTAATTCAAAGCATTCGTTAACAGATATATAATATTTTTTTAAACTGGTGCAATAAAATTAAAATACTAGAAAATTCCTATGCAGACTAGTCATTGAGATTGCCCTAAGTGTTTTACAAATTATTCAAATCGTTATTAAACATTTAAATGAAATATCAAATTTTTGCAATTAATCCAGGGGAAGTCGTAAAATTCCAAATAGTTAATTAAATGCATGTTATAAATATTATAATTTGTTAAAAAAACATTCAAAATAGAAAATTATACAGATTAGTTATTGAGATTACCGTAATTGTTTTACAAATTATTCAAATCGTTATTAAACATTTAAATGATATATAAAATTTTTGCAATTAATCCAGGGGAAGTCGTAAAATTCGAAATAGTTAACTAAATGCATGTTATGAATAGTATAATTTGTAAAAAAAACATTCAAAATATATTTCTGATAACTCCTACTGGGGCTTCCGTTTTTTTTTTTAGCTCACCGGGGCCCGAAGGGCCCCATGTGAGCTTATGCCATCACTTGGCGTCCGTCGTCTGTCGGCGTCGTCTGTCGTCGTAAACTATTTCAAAAATCTTCTCCTCTGAAACTACTGGGCCAAATACCTTCAAACTTTAACTAAATGTTCCTTAGGATATCTAGTTTATAAATTGTATCCGATTTCGATCCAACGACAAACATGGCTGCCATGGCTAAAAATAGAACATAGGGGTCAAATGCAGTTTTTGGCTTATATCTCAAAAACTAAAGCTTTTAGAGCAAATCTGACATGGGGTAAAATTGTTCATTTGGTCAAGATCTATCAGCTCTGAAATTTTCAGACGAATCGAACATCCCATTGTTGGGTTGCTGCCACCGAATTGGTAATTTTAACAAAATTTGGCAGTTTTTTGTTATTGTTTTGAATATTATTATAGATATATATAAACTGTAAGCAGCAATAATGTTCAGCAAAGTAAGATCTACAAAAAAGTTAATATGACCATAATTGTCAATTGACCCCTTAAGGAGTTATTTAAAGACAATTTTACACAATTTGTTCATCAAGTTTGCTAACATTTAAAAATCTTCTCCTCTGAAATACAGGTGAGCGATTCAGGCTCTTGAGAGCCTCTTGTATAGTAATTTTATAATTAGCTTTACAAACTATTTATTTTATTAGATATAAACAAACTCATAATTATGCATGCAATATTTAGGAAATTTGGTGTTGATTGCATATTTTTTATAGTCCCGGCTCTGTTAATTATTTAAAGCCTTATTTATATCCAGGGCGATTTATCGCTTGACATACTATGTAGACACCAAATAAAACTGTTTACCGACATCGAAATGTGTTATGGTTTTTGTGTCGCTGAATTATCTTGTTGATGTTTACCCACCATCTCTTTATATTTATATCAATCATATGAATAAAAGGAAACTTGACTTCGACTTACTTTTAGTTTTTCTAAAGTGACCGTAGATTAATGCAGCATCTCTGTTAACTTTAAGCTGGAATCCAACTGCAGCATCAGACTGTGTTTTAGCTTCACCCAAACACTCTATTTTTGTTTCATCAGACTGTGTTTTAGCTGCACCCAAACACTCTAGTTTTGTTTCATTAGACTGTGATATTAAAAACAGATAAATAGGTATATAGGAAACGATTGTTTAAAAATCGATGTAAACTTAGATTAAGTATTCAAAGTTGAATTTGACTCAATCTGATTCCACTACAGATCATGTGTCCATGCTTCGCTTACTTAACCAGAGGATCACAAAAGGTCTTTAAAATAGAAAGTTGAACGGAGCGTCAGATCCTTGTAGGCGAAACGTGGACAGGATAAGTGTTTTAATCAGATTGAATTTGACAGATTTATAAAAACAAAAACCACATGAATTTAAAAATAGAACAATGATGAAAGCAAACGTCATATTGTTTTACTAGTCGTGATATACAAAAATCCAGATTTTTTGGTCATGTGTTTCTTTATTTGTTGACTGAAATTGCATGTTTAAGGTGGTACCCAACACCTTGACTAATATTAATTTGGCTCGTTTAATTTTCATAAAATTTTGACAAAATGTTTACTTTGACCCTTTGACAAAAATATAAAAATTTCAAAAAAATGGAACCAACCACTTTATCAGAAAAATTTCACTGGTTATATAGCAGTTTGACAAACACTAATTTTGATCATTGAAAAGCTTAATATTTCCTTAACAATACAACGTAATCAAAACGTTTAGCTGATTTTTACAGAGTTATCTCCCTGCAGTGTTAGGTACCACCTTAACTTTAAAGGTAAGACGACTTACCAGTGGCACATTCTGGGGTAGTTTGTAATAATTTCCATCTTGAAAAACTGAAGCAAAAAACATAATTATCATTAGCATGAAGAGTATTTTTTCGAAACTTAACAGTTATTTAATAAGTAGATTTCTAAAATTAATAATTTAAGAAATTAAGATAATTAAGTCTGAAATCATGTATAGGACATAAGTTTTAAATGTTTTACGGTAATTTGCTAGTAGTTTGATTTTTTAAATAACAAGTCTTGTTAATAGTATTTTACAATTGACATGAATTTGAAGTTTAACTGAATTGTTCAAGATAGAAACCAACGGCTTTTCTGAAAAGATGATCTGGCTACAGGAGGGTAAAAATTAATTCCCAATTGATAGCATTTCTTGTTTTACTTGTTCTCGCCAAATGTTTTAAATAAAAAGTCATTGATTACAACAAATGAATAAGTATTTTTCTCGATATCATAAATTTATTGATATGATTGCCTATATGTTTCTGACCTCTATTTGACTTTTTAGGGGGTTCAGTAAATTCACCTACCTTTTGTTGAATTAACAGTCAAATACAAGTAGGTGAAAATAACCGTAATCTGCAGCATCAGGAATATGATAGCTCCTTTAATCAGCGTTTCACCGCAAATATGACAATATTTTCGCTTTGAACATTTCATTCTCAATTATTATACACAAGACATTTATAATACTACGATCCCAGATCAACAGGGGAAACAGCTAATTTATTTTAGTATGGTACAACGATTTTCATATCGGCTGGGTTGATAAATATTTCATTCAATACAGATCATATTTGTATCACAAATGATTCACTTTTTTTGTGTCATTCATTTTAAAGTTCACGGTCAATATTAGTTAACTACTGTATTACAGGTAAAACACATAATTCATTAGGCGAATTAAACCATTGCACAAATCCAACAGCGAGTTAATTTTTTTTTTTTAATTTATTTATCATATTACATCCATTAAATCATAATTATCATTACATATACATTTCGTCTCCTGTCGTAAATTTGTCTAGACATATATATATATATATATATATATATGTTTTAAATGGGTTTCTGATACTGGCTAATTGAAAAGTCTACTCTATAGTATTGTAATTGGAAACTTGAAGTGCAGTGTTTTTGCATGCATTAAAAATCAAATTGGTTTAAAATCTTTTAGATAAATCCTACATGTTATTGCACACTTATTGCAACCAATATGTTTAACTACAAACAAGTGTTGCAAGATGTAAAAAAAATGACGAATTCAAGTATAAAATTCATGACCGCAACTGCGAATGTTCCGTTCATATTTAATCCGACCTCGTTATACATGTAACTGGTAACATACACAACTCTCGTCTACGAAAGGAGTTGACCAAAGGTTCGCAGCCAATGTTTTGGAAACATAAGTTAATAAATGTATTCTGTCATTAGAATATACGCATAGGAACCCTTTATGAATGGATTAACGCTGTGACGACGTGTTACAAAATAAAATTTAAACACTTAACGGGTCTATGAGACCCAAATGTTGCTAAACACCTTTCATACCTCAATGACAAATATATTGTACTCGTAGACAGAGTCCTGAACACATTGAATAAACTGCTTAATGAAGGAATTAGGTATATTAATTGACAATTTACTCGGAAACCAAACATTTATCCTAACGACAATTGCAAGAAAAAACCCATGTCGATCAAACAAAAGTATGTTGGTTTTTTTTTTAATTTCACCCACTCTGTTATCTTCATGATTTGCTTGTGATATTTTCCACTGGACATATGCAAACAACAATTTATGCATTCTTATTCATAGGTGACATTTGACAAATCAACCGTTTCAGTAAATGTTTTGTTTCATATCAACTCAACAACCACTCTGTTATCTTCATGATTGTGTTTGGGATATTTGCCACTGGACATAAAACAAACAACATTTTATCCTGTCTTATTCATAGGTGACATTTGACAAACCAATCTTTTCAGGAAATATTTGTTTCAGATCCACTCAGTCATAGTTTACGCATGTGCTTGAAGGTAATTTGATCACCTGTATTTAAAAATGACTTCAACTTAATGATTCCATGAATAATGTTATTTATAAATTGTCTTCCTGATTAATGTATAACTTTGGTCACACCATCTTGTTTTTCTAAAATGAAATATCACAAATGCAGTAAACAATATTATGGTTTTGTAATCTGAAAGATGAACAAGTGATATGTAAAAAGAATAAATTTGTCCTTCAAAATAGGTTTAAATTCTTTGGAAATTATTCTATTGATTATAAAACTTATTATAGAATTGGGTGTCCATGCAGATACTCCATTGTACAAATAAAAGAATAACTCTCGACTTTTAAGATTTTGAAAACGTTTCATCTGTCAAGCTAGAAGAAGTCCCATTAGATTTGCCGCATCATTTTCAAATTTAACGTATTCGTTAAAGTCATGATCGCTTCAAATTTACAACTTAAGGATGTACATCTGTGAGGAGCCAAACATTACTAGAATTAAAACTTTTTTCTTAACCTGATTTTTTGGGTTTATATGACTGTAATAAAGTAATTGATGAAGAAAATAATCATATGGCGGTGCATTTATTTTTTTGCTACGGCCATTTGAAAGTACCCAATTTTAATGATTTTCCCATTTTTCATCAATTTTTGCCCATTTTTGGGCTATTATCATGAAAAAAATCACAGTTTCATAATTAAACCTTTTTTTATACTTTCACTTAAGATGAAGTGGACCCATCTGAATAAATTTAACTTAAAAAAAAAACTATAGGTTGGTGTTAATATTAGAAAGTTTTATGAAATTTTGTTGCTTTTTCTTGTCAATTTGACCATGCTGTCAATTTTGAAAATTTGGGATTTTTCTCTTCTTTTTTTAAGAACAAAAAGCATATTATTTCAACTTGTTTGTTATAAATGATTGCAAAATACATATCTAAGAATTTTGAAAAGAAAACATTGATATGGGATGTACATATTTTTGGTAAAATCATACCTTGTACCCCTCACCCATTTTCTCAACATTTTGGCTGATAAGACTGACTTGATTTGTTATAAAATTTGAAAATTTGATTACTCAAAACTACCAATTGTAAATACACATTTTTTACAGAGTTTAGTTTGATTATATTTTTTAAAAAATTCCTTGATATTTTCCACATGTATCACATGTTTTGGAAATAATTCCCGCGATTTCAACGAGACTGAAACATCAGAAGAATACATCCTTAATTCAAATGGTGTTTTAGCAGAATTATCTATCGGACATAAATTGTGTGTGTGTTTTTTTTTTGCATGTCGCTTCTTTTCAATTATTTCACTTTTATTTTCGTTTATTGTACTAAGTTGTAATGCATTAATTTTATGATTGTTGTAATCAGGCGGGTTTTTTTCGGCACGTGCAAATATGACCGTTGGTTTTCCCATTTAAATGGTTTTGCACTAGTAATTTTTGGGGCCATTTATAGCTTACTGTTCGGTGTGAGCCAAGGCTCCGTGTTGAAGACCGTACTGTGACCTATAATGGTTTACTTTAATAAATTTTGATTTGGATGGAGAGTTGTCTCATTGGCACTCATACCACATCTTCTTATATCTATATTATGACGAAGTTTACGTACAATCTTTGAAATCATTTTATTTTATATGATGGACCACGTAATATTTTAATTCCGACATACGTGTATACATATTTTGAAAAGTAGATAAAGCAAACCAATGCAACTTTGAAAAATTTATTCCCGATTTTGTATTAAATAGGTTTCCGAAATGCATTTTTAACAATAATTGTCCGGGCCCTCTTGTTCAATAGGAGATATAAAACAATTTTTTGATTTGAGCAACATGTTTTTAAGTTTAAATTATCTTTTAATGGTACTTTTTCTTTTTAGATTGTATGTTCATCATTCTATTACGGGGTATTCGATTAAAATTTCTCCTGAATTGATCTGCAAACTGATTCGCTTGTCTGAAATTGTTTGCAGCAGGAAATCTCTGTTGAACTGCGGGCATTCCTTGAAATGGTTTGTTTTTCCGACCACCTGTTTTCCGAAAAATTTCTTCTTGAAATTGCATTGCATTAAAATGCATTTTTTGCATCTGCTGAGCATAAATCGGATTATGTTGCATGCGGTTTCTTAATTCTTGAGCTACAAACTGTACTTTGTCGAAATTTTTGTTTGAAGAATGTGACGGGTTTTCGATCACAATGTCTCCTTTTCTGAAAACAGAGATTTCTCTTATGACAACCCAATTACTTTGATTGGCTGTTATATTCAAAATAATACATTTGACATTGGTTGGAAGATGTATCTTTTGGTCGTCTGTGTCAAACGAATTCCCATTTGCCTTCCCAATTATAGACCAATCTCTGCAGTTTTGGGATATTTTGACATCGCAATTATAAAATATATCATTTGGTCGTTGAGGAAGACCAAATCCTATATATAGTCGAGTGATATTTTCTTGATTTATAAAATTAATTAAATATTGGTCTCCCATCTTTGGAGACATTCCCCAAAAGTAATCATCAGAAAGATCGTAAGCTTTCTCTGGAGTATGATCTTCAAATGTTTCTATATTGGTTGAGACATCGGCTTGAGGATTTAGATTGTAGAATCGTTTCCTAGAAAATGAACGCCTGGCAGAGGAATCCTGTAAAAACTGGTGTTTACCAGCGAGGGATGATATCACACCTTTGTGTTGGAAAAGAGACGGTCTTCGCTTAATATCAGTAAATTGTGTTTTTATTTGTTTTAGATAATTGAACAAATTGTCGGCAGGTTGGTCCCAGTAAAACATCAATAAGAAATTTGCTATTTCCTGTAGGTCGCTGCTTCGGACTAATTTACCAAGAAATCCTAGATTTGAAAATTCCAAACAAAACCATTCTTTTTGTAAGTTTGCATTTGAAACGAAAAATTTCATATTTGCAAAATAATCAGGAGTAGCTTCAACATCATCTTCCAACTGCATATAATAATATGATATATTTTTACAATACATGAACATAAACGCATAGTCTATATTCTGCTTGCTCCGCCATTCAACTCTGTCTTGTGTGTCGTTAAATGTTCTAGGCAGAGACTTAAAATCTGGAAAAAGGTTTTCACGATAATGAAATACTTGCATAAAGCCTGATTTCAAATGATTTGAATACTTGTGCTTTAAACGGTAAGCTGTTTTTCTTATCCATGTTTGGTTTTGATCTGCCAAATATATAGCTAATACAATTTCTTCTCGTTCATTTTCATGGGTGTTCTTAATTAGTGACGACAACGTTCCATCTAAGTAACTGACGCCATGCCTCCAAACAGTTGGTATCCCGATTGTTAAATAACCTGCAAAATAGAAAAAAAAAATATATACGTAAGATCCGATGTACATGTATGTAGTTATATCTAGCATATTCTTATCATTTAGTCATCAAGGTCTTTCTTTTTTTACTGCATGTACTGGAATGTGTTTCACTTGACTACTGTATTTTTAATGCATGAGTATGACCATAACGAACACATTTTCTTGTTTGTATGTCCGTTTTTAAAGTAAAAAAGTGGTTATTATACAAACAAAAACCTCAAAACCAAGAGGGTACATGTACAAATAGAAAAGCATACAAAACGTCTTAGGTCATCTTTGCCCTATATATTAGGTTAAATGAAAATTTAGATACAAATGTATCATTCAAAGTACTGTCTTGTGAGCGGATAGTACTTTCGGAAACTGACAGTCAACCAGCAGTGTTAGTAATATAAACCTTGATAGCAGTTTTACAATGCAAAAATGTGCTTTTGGGGAATCCATATGAGAGTTTGAACGAATGACTCTGGTTGTGTGTGTGTGTGTGTGTGTGAGGGTGTGTGTGTGTGTGTGTGTGTGTGTTTGGGGTTTTTTTTTTTGGGGGGGGGGGGGGAGGGGTCATATCATTTGCTTATTAGCATTTTACATAATATTCTCCTACAAAGTTTTTTCAATTGATGGACATTTAGTATTATATAACACTAAGTAAGTTTTGACAGGTATTACACCTACCGACCCTTCTCCGTGTGGTCTGGAGGTCAATGGCCAAACCATACTGTTTAAAACGAGATCAGTATGTCAGTATGTTTACCATTTCTGTTTATCCTGTCTTGGGCCTAAAGCTACACAAAATTCCCCTTTGGAAATATATTCAGCCTTATTGATACAGCTCTCCTTCTATCTAATCTGTTGGATTTTGGTCCAAAAGAAGCAACGAAGAATTTGAATTATTTTGAATTTAATTTATATGCATTTCATGTCATCACATAATCTGTTGATAAGTCATGAAGTTTAGAACAAAATAGGAAGGAATTGTGAATACATGGTCATATTTGAAATATATAGCGTAACGGTTAATCAATTCAAAAGTTGTAGAATGTTTTATACGGATAAAGTTATATGCAGATGATCTGGCCATTAACCCGTAAAGTCCAAGTTAAAGATCCCACATCGATAATTATATACAAGACCTAACATGCAGCTGTAGGACAGATAGCGCCATGACCAACAAAAAAGTACAAATGATAAGCAACAATCTACAATATAAAAATTTGGCGACTTGAACCCCATCAAAAACTATTATCAAAATGTTGAAAAAAATTAGTTCAGTCGTTTTAAAGCTATTGTTCTTCAGTGTTTAACCCTAGAAAAATGTGTTATCGGAGATATTGCCCAAATTATTTCAGTTTTTTTTAAAACAATTAGTCTAAGATCTTCAATGGTTATCCACTAAAATGAAAATCAACGTACATTGTAGGTTCCATCTCAATCGGCACCAATGTTTGGTATACATCTTATTTGACTAGACCACATGATGCGTAGAAAACCAACATATTTGAGCTTCGTCAGATAGAAATCGACCGTATGCAAATAAAAACATATACATGTAGCCAAGGCTCCGTGTTGAAGACCGTACTTTGACCTATACTGATTTACTTTTACAAATTGTGACTTGGATGGAGAGTTGTCTCATTGGCACTCATACCTCATCTTCTTATATCTAAGTACGTTATATTCCACGGAGAAATTTGCATGCAAATGCTTGAGCCGTTTCTGATTTGAATATTTTGTAAGAATCTTAAAATTCAGACAATCACTGACCTTAAATGTCAGAATTGTATTTCCAAATCAACCATAGTGTAATGCATGTATAGGTAACTATCGCCATTTGCATAAGGTCGATTTCTATCCGACGCAGCTCATATCTTAAGTCTTTTAATGACACTAATATCAATATCCGCAAAAAACATCAGCAAAATCCGTTGTCTAACATTGCTATAAAAAATTGTAACCGTCTACTGTTAATTAATGCGGGAGTTGTCTGTTGAATTGGAACATCTTCCTGTGCGGATGTTCTATCCTCCGAATCGACAGTGTGATTGTGTAAATTGTAACCGTCTTCTGTTAATTAATGCGGGAGTTGTCGGTTGAATTGGAACATCTACCTGAGCGGATGTTCTATCCTCCGAATCGACAGTGTGATTGTGTTCATTTCAGACAATGACATCCGATATTTTGAGTGGGGGAAAACATGTCACGTTTCAAAAATATGTGAGCTTTTAGAATGATAGCAAATCACACAACACTTCGCAGAAAGTATAGCAAACTGGCAAATTGTAATATATAGACCAAAAAGAATGGATTTTATATGATGTATAATACATATAAGGTCTTACTTTTGTTCTGTCTGAAATGGCCGAGTATCAAAGCCGTTTTTCTGTTGACTTGTAGTTGAAAGTAATTGACACTTTCCAAATTAGTGTTGTTCACCTGAAATGAAACAAAGACGAAGCTTTTGCTTATCGTGCTTTCTTTTAATACTTAAGGCATATAGTAACAAGTGAGTGAAGGAAGATAACGTAGTTTGATTTTATTCAATAATTGCAAACATTTGTCTAGTGTTTATTGTATTGCGGTCTCTTTCTCTATTACAATTTCTTGTGAGTGAAGGAAGATAACGTACTTTGATTTTATTCAATAATTCCAAATATTCGTCTAGTGTTTCTTTTGTAATGCGGTCTCTTTCTCTTTTAAAGTTACTTCTGTTTCTATAGTTTATATTTTTCTGTGTGAAATATTTTCGAAATTGGTCCAGTCTCACAGCAATCAAGATTTGTTACACGTCTTTGACGCCTATTGCAGACGAAAAATATGTTTCTAATTTTTTGGCTACCTTTTCCTTTTTTGTTGAAATTTATCCTTTTTCATTTTTATTTATTTTCTACCATGTACGGCGGTTGTGTCTATTACTTTTATTGATTCCCATACTTCATTTCTTTTGGTGTCCATTTAATAATATATAAAACCTACATCATTGTCTTCTTCATATACATGACCATATCCTTTGCATAGTACCACTAAAAGACAATAAAAGCACATCAGTCATAAACTACTTTAAATTAAAATTTCAATGAAGAATTTGCTTTAAAATTTTAATAATGTTCCCGTTATTATAAAATGGAACAGTATATAAACTTTTGTCTATAGACACGGTTGGACAATAGATACTATTATATTAAATATCATAATTGAAATTCATGTAGTCTAATTTTCATCCCTATATTGTTTGATTATGACCACCCCTATACTGTATAGAAATCTGTTATTTCGTAATTGAGACACATTGGTAGTGGTCATGCTGCAAATCCTGAGAAAAAAGAATTATCTGACATTTGTGAAGAAATATTTTTCATTATGAAGAGCAATGCGTATATAAGTTTCTTTTCACATTATACATGTTACAAAGCAATTATCTAATTACATGGTTTATCATAAAAGTTTGCTTAACATAATAGTTCATAAAATTCATTGTCTTACGTAACAAATGGAAATGTATTAAGAATTGTTTTCCCATAATGAGTGTTGTTCTAATTTTTTTTATGTGATGTCGGTTTAACGAACGTTTTGCACGCGTACCCAAAGATCTTAGACAGTAACAGACGTCCGTGTACATGTACATGTATTTACATACATTGAAACAGTTGTTAAGCAAGTTACTACAATTTAGAATTTACATTATATGAACAAAAACCAGAATTTAACCTGAGGTTTAATAAGTTGAACAATAATGTGTGTTATTGAATATGAATATAATTTCGTTCTTGTTTGTCCAGATTTTAGATCTGTGCGACTACCATTTTTATCAAAGTATAATTGTTCTTGGCCTAATAATCATAAACATTTTGTATTTACTTCAAGCGTCTAGTAAGTCTCTCATTGTCAAATTATGTAATTATAAAAACTGCATGGAATACCGGTATTAGATCTCAAATAGTCTCATAACTTTATATTTGTCACAGTATTTTACTTTTGTTCTCTGCTGTCTATCTATCTTTTATATTATGTAATTTATGTGGTTAATTTTGCCATAGCCTATTTATGTTTTTTCAATAAAGATTCATTCATTCATTCATTCACTCACTCCTTCAACTGGGTCCTGATTGATAACTGTGTGAGTTTATACAATTCGCACATTGATATTGAAGTATGTATTGTGACAATTTAGGTTAAACTCACCTTTACTGGATGTTTCAAGTAAATATACGTATAGCAAAGAGTTTAAAATCTGTAGTACGAAAAAAATAACAGCAACAGTTATTATCCCTTGTCGGCATTTTTTGAATGGCTGCCATTTCGAACTTCTCATTTTATTCTTTCCTTTTCACGGAATCCTTCAAATGGAAATAACATTTTTGAAGAAAATATATTAATAATATATATATGAATAAATAATAATTATGATTAAATAGAAATACGATATCTCAATAAGTTTGTTCATTTAGTTATGCGGTGCTAATGACAAAATTTTGTATGCATTCACATCTTGTGTAGGGCTATGAAGATTTATAGATTCACAGGCATACTTTATGCCCGTTTGATTATGACTGAAACCCTCAAGATCATTTGTTGGTAAGACTTTATTATAGGGTTGTTGGATAGCTGTCCTATGTTTATTACGCATGTTTGATGCACGTTTCATTAATAATTCACTAGTTTGAGTTTAATTGCTCTTTGCTTTCAGATGAAGTGTTGTCCAGTCTCGCCAATGTTTCCATTGAGTTGCACATATATTTACAACCATCGGTATTAAAGTGAAATGAAAATTACGGGCGTCACTATCGTCCCAAATAGCTAACGCTATACACTGATATTTTTCCCTTTACAAAAATGTATGAATTATCATTTCCAAGATCATGTTGGCAGAAAAATATATATTTTAATTCGATACAATTTGTGAACATTATTACTTATTGAAACCCGAAAACGGATATATGGTGATAACAGATAATAGATGACGGAACTCAGAACTTGTGATTTAAAACTTCATAGCTTGATTATTTGCTATGTAATTGTGATTTTGTGGAATGTTATGAATACAAGAGAAAAGACTTATACCGATGCTAAATTTAAAAGAATACGAGACATGTATTCGAGGAAGTGGCGAATCGAGAGTAGAGGGCTGTAAGAAGTCGGGACTCTTACTCTTTTTTGAGATTTTTAATCAAGTAAATAATGAGATTAATGAGACCCCCTCTTTTCGTGTTTTTCTTAGTCATGCTTCGCGAGAAAAGAGCCCTATAAAAGCCATAAATATTTTATTGATTGATTGCTTGTTGGCAGCTTAACATCCAGCGGCAAATATTTCATACATATTCAGGTTGAGAGAAAAAAATAACAAATTGAATACATCATGTGTCATATATTTCCATGAATACAGACGTTAAAAAAACAATTAATGACGAAGGACGAACACTTCGACTGCTACTGGAAAATGAGGGCATGTTGAACAGGAGCAGAAATTGTTTTTTGCATCAGGCCAACTAACGACCTATCAATGAGTAGTCGGAAGGGCCCTTTATTTAACTATCGCTATACGAGGAATCGGACGTTACGACCCAATTAATAAATGAATAAACGTGTATTGCACACAGTTGTCATAATACCGGATCGTCACTTCGAGAAGAATGTAGCAGATTTTTCATTTATTGTGTAGCAAGAAGTTGTTTTAAATGCACCCAGACCATTAATTGTTAATGTGTGTCACACTTAATTAATTAGTGTTAACTGTCAAGGCACAAATTAGTTTAAAGCCTCAAGTGATCACCCAGTAAAAAGGATGGAGGTCTCGAAAGTGAAAATAAATGAGTTATACATATTTTACAAGTAAGATTATTGGAATTTATCACAATGGAAATTTCATATAAATCACCATGCATCCTCTATATAATTAAATGAATTATTAATTTCAATGTCCAATTTAAAATGTACTTTGAATTGAATACATGTCGATAAACTTTTATCAAAGGACATATTCGTCACGCAACAACAAAAATAGCTAATATTTAGAGAACAGCACAGTTTTTACAGTCTTTAACAATAGACATGTATCTATACAATACATCAAACTCTGAATCCTCCCTTTTTATACAAAGAACGAAAAGTATTTCTATGAAATAGAACAATTACCACGTGGGGTCTCTTCCTATATGAAGGTATACACAGACGTGCTGCTGATATGGGTCCATTTTTGATACTTCAAATGATATCAATGGGTTGCAAATTTACCAAAGTAAAATGTAAATAGGTCAGTAATTTTCATCTTTCGATTAGATTTTTGTATAAATGCGCTGTTTTATCGTTTTTAACCAAATTAAGATGTCAAAAACTGTATGTGATAACTGAGAAATATATGAATGGTTTATGATTTTGCGATGAAGTATATATGGGTCGTGATGTTCACACGACTTTAATATATGAAAGGGGGTGTCATCCCAGCTGCAGTCTGTACCCGACAGTTCATGTTGAGACCCCCTTCCGTAGCAATTCCTGAAGAGGCTCCCGACCGTGGGTTCATGTTGAGACCTCCAATCTTTTTAAAAGAGGTTTTGCTACTTTTAAAGATATGTTCAGACATCAGCCTTTTATAAATGGTATTATGCCATCTTAACATTTATTCTGTCCTGCTTTGGTTTTCCTAGTATGCACTATATTAAAGAAATATACCAAGATAATATATTGAAACAGTACATGAAGTTGGTCTCTGTCATCTTGAGATGATAGTAATTAGTTGAACACCAGTGAACACCCCTGAAAGTTATAATAACAAAATGTCAATCGACAAAAAGAAACCTCATCTTGCTGTGTTATTTATGAAAATAAGATGATGTGTTATGATTGCCAATTAGACACCTCTCCACCAGAGACCAAATGACATAGAATTTTACAACTATAGGTCACTGTACGGCCTTCGGCAATGAGCAAAACCCATACCGCATAGTCATCTATAAAAGACACCGAAATGACAAATGTAAAACAATTCAAACGAGAAAACTAACGGCCTGACTTAGGTACAAAATCAATGAACGAAAAACAAATATAAAATACAGCAACAAAAGACAACCCACTAAATTACAGGCTCCTAACTTGAGACAGGCACATACAGAATGTGGCAGGGTTGAACTAGTTTGTTATAGCGCCAAACCCACTCTCTAACCTTTGACAGTGGTGTAACAGTACAACATAAGAACAAATTGTCAATCAGTTGAAAAGGGTTCAACTCATCAGTTCGATTCAAAGCAGAAAAAAATCGTACAAAAACACAGACCGGGCGTGGCACGGTATTCATACATCCCCACAACTAAAAAGACACTAAATACAGATCTGAGCATACTCGCAGTTACTGACAGCTTTTATTGTATAACTATGTGAAAAATGTCAACCATTTTCTAGACGAGTATAAAATTTCAGTATGTAGTTCAATTGTTTATTGTCTTTTCCGTTGAATATTATTTAAATACTTTAAGTAAGTCACGCATAGTTTACTTACTTTACTTATTTAGGTAAATAAATAATGACGTATACTAATAGTTTGTACATAGTATGGTATTGGAAATAATAACCTCCAATAGTTCATGAAATTAAAAATTAAATTACCACCCAACAAATATCTAGAAAAACAGAAGGACGACATGTTACTTTACGCGGTCGATATACGAGACATAATCGTTACATGTAACTACATGTAGTGAATTGGTCATTTGCATATGTCGTGAAAAAAATGGAAAGTATTTTAGGATTTAATTTTGTTATTTCTGCTTTAAAAAGTAAAATTACACAGAGGTTTCTTAATCACGTACTTTATACATACCTAAACAACTCAACTTCACTCCATTAAAGATATTCGATACCATCCATTTCTGATGTATAATAAACGAAATAATTATTTTCTAACAGTTATTTAGTACTACTAAGGGGTTTTAACGACCTTGACCACCCATTGTCTCGCACGATCGACCAGTTATCCAGTTGTTTGTAAGTTGACGTGATATGCTCCAATTCAGATATCATCTAAAAATACACTTAACGTTTATTTTTAAAAGTCAAGGGAACACCCTTATTTAAATTGTGAAACAGGTCTCCTTTAAAAGTCTGTTGTTGATATTTCCTAAAGGCTAAATATACTACATGTTGTAATTCAAAGTAAACTGTCAAAATTTCTAATTTCAAATATAATGTCTTTTATTATACGTCAAATGATTTTCATAGCTTTCCAACTATAGTAAAGAAAAGACGGGAAATAATCTATATATTATTACAAATATCATAAAATGTATTAACAAAGATACCGAAGTCCAAGGTAAATTCAAAAAGTAGGAAGTCCATTAAACCTGACAAACTCAAATGTTAAGACTATATCAACCAACGGGGCCTCGGTGGCCGAGTGGTCTAAGTAGTTACTTACTACTACTGTAATCACTAGCCAGTCAACACTGAGATTGTGAGTTCGAACCCCGCTCGTGCGGGTGCAGTCGACTTCAATCTTAATTGACTAGGGTTGTCAGTTTTCCTATCAAAGTTCGGTGGTTTTCTCCGGGCACTCCGACTTTCTCCACCAATAAAAACTGGCCGCCACGAAATAGCCCAAAAGCGGTGCTTAAAAGTGGCGTTAAAACACAAAAAATCAAAATCAAATATATCAACCAACGGAACGAATAACAACCGCCATATTCCTAACTTTGTAAAGGCATTTTATCCAAAAAGAATGATGGCTTTAAACCTGATATCTTGTCAAAATCTTTAAATGTTACTATAACTGCTCATTTCTGTACTTTCAAAATTTTCGTTCAGAAAAAGTATTCGAACTTTTTTTGAGGCTCTCTTAATGTACATTTGAAAACAATTTGCTCAAATAGATGGCCTCTTTCATATTTTAACTCCGCACTTTTTAAATAAAAATTAGAACACCACATGCACAGTCTGCCAGATCATGGAAGTATTATAGTATTCATTTTACTTCCATGGCCTGATTGACTATAAAAATAAGAAGATGCGGTCTGATTTCCAATGAACAAATGGCGAAGAGGTAAACAACAAATACAGTGAGTCATCGTAGGGCATCCTTGACGACGAACAAAACCATTTCCTTACCTCAAAGCGGCGGTATACTAGTTAGTACACATCCAACGGATTAAGTGTCGTAAAGTATTAATAAGCATGTCTATGTGCAATGTAAAACATAAGTATAATCAGAATGTAGTTAATTTAAGAATTGAATGCTTCTTTTTGCATTTCATTGGGATGTATACGCGTTGACCGAAGCACATTTCGTATGAAGCGCTTCATATTAATAGTGTGCGCATGATCAACGCTTTTACAACCCTATAACATTATAAATTGAAGCATTCAATTCTTATAATTATATGTTTCTATCCTACAGCCATAAGAGTTATATCAAACTTTTCGTTCGTTTTTCGATGCATTATGTTAACATTGTCAAAACTAGCACGTGCAGTTAGAGCTGATAAATAGTATTTTATACGAAAATAAAATATGATATTAGATCAGTGCATTGCGATTGTTGTCAACCAATCAAAATTACAAATTCTAATAAAACATACATGTAATGTTATCATAAATGTTCAGAAATGAAAAATTTAGTTCTTTTATAATTTATTAAAAACAAAATCAATGTTAGTTCCGATACAAACAATATTCAAGGGAGGAGGTCAGTAAATTAACACGGGTCGTATTTTATTTAACGGATGTAAACAACATCACTGTGTCGTGAGTACAGCAAAACTCACAAGATTTCTACAAAAGAGCCTAGGGACTGGTCTTTTGATACCTGAAAGGGGGAGGAAATTAAGGCATTGATGACAATTTATCGGAATGGAAAGGGGGATATTCTTATTTTCAATACTTCAGATGGGGGCACCGAAATTTGTTTACAAGGTTTCAGAAGTTCTGTATTTCAAACATGCAAACATTATAGCTAATTTGATGATGATACTCTCAATCAATATCTGATTATTCAGCAGAAGTATGTTGAACAATTGATGCAGATGATATATCTATATCTCTTGTGTCATAATTATTGTTATTCATGTGTGTCATTACCATCTTTTGTTGGTTTGTTGGACACGAAGAATGACACCAAAAGGGAATAATGGTTTGATGTTTTTGCAGGTTTTCAGAAGGTTTTCTTAATGTTATACTCATTTTCATATAATAAAAACACTAATAACATTTAATTTAATATTTTTTTACTTACATTATTAATCGTAAAACTCGTGGTCATTGAGTATTTATTTCAATTTTAATGGTTCATGATATCAAGGAGTCAAGTGTGGAATTTTTAATATGTCTTTATATGAATAATTTTCCTTTATGACCTGGGCGACCCATACCCAATGCTTCCCCTTACAATAATAAAATATATATATTTTTGACAGGAAAGACATTAATTTTTTTCCCCTCGCTCTGCTCGGCTAATAATCCCAAGTTTCAATATGTTCTTTCAGGAACGTGTCGATGATAATTTACTTACTTCTTAAATAATGTAAGGAACAATGTTCTGAAATTGAACGAAGATGTGATAAATGTCGATGAAACCATAACAGGCATATTTAGATAAAGTTCCATGAAGTCACAAACAAATTCCCCTCTTTAAGCTTTATTTCCACTACTGATACACTATTTTTTTTAATAATATATGTATATAAATTGTTAATGATATCCACACTGTAAATCAAATAAAAATCAAGTGATTTACAGCATGTTTTTCCTTCGTTTTAAAAGCTAAAAGATGTCTGTCGTTTTTATTCCTTAAGTTTGATGGACGTCTTTTCAATCTTCTCTTATGATCAGTTAATAAATATGTTATTTGTAGATATTCCTTTAAAATTAATACAGAATGTTTCAGAATTTCATTGAAACATTTGATATGCCTGGTAGAATTTAAATGTTACACACTCACGGTGCGTTCTGATGAAGATTATCCAAGAAAACCGCTTCGAAAATAATAAACCATTATACTGTATCAGTTTTTTTTTTATTGTAGCAAGCTTAAAATTTATTAATAGGACTTTTATTTAACCGTAAAGGCGAAGCCGTTTCTGAACAGCTTTTATGTGACTTTTTCATGTATTCATTTCATTATTTTTTAGTTCCAACTAAATATATAAATCATATATTTACAAAAAAGGTAATTTTTTTAGTGTTAAAGTAAAGGTGTATTTTTCACATCAACTTATGAAATTTCACAATAAAATGTTCTCTATAGCAACATATTGTCATCACTGGTAATTTCATCATCCAATAATTCTTGAGTTTCTTCAATCTCTATGAGACGAGAGTTCTGTTCGTCGGCCCCCCTAAATCTGTTAGTTGCAACACCCGACTCATGCAAAACGAGACGTGAATCGTTTCCAGGAACATCCCTATCAGAACCAGGAAAATCGACGGTACATTTAAAATTGGCTTTGTAAAATTCAGGTATGAACGTCAGAGGATAAAGTGTCACTAGAAATACAAAAATCCACTCCATGATAGCTGCATTTTTCCTCATAGTCATATCCTGCAACAACAAATCTTATTTAAACTAGAATCTTTTTTTCAATTGTCCGTCATTTTATGGTTGTAAGTGTTATTTCGGTGTAAAAGCTGAATTTTGCAGAACTTTAAAAAAAAAAATTGATTTCTAATTCTTATATTATAAGTAGTTTATTCAGCTTGCCAAATTTTTACATTCCAGTACCCTTTTTAGTCTTTTAAAGACGAAAATACGACGAAACGGCGCGAATTGCTTACTACTAGGATCGATACTTTGTGTCTCTTGTCTTTTGTCTTTTTGTCAGTTGTGTTTGTGCTTCGTGTTAATCTGATGAATAAAACCATCTCCAAAAGATTTTTTATAGTTGATTCTTATGTTTCGCTGTTACATCGCTGTACCAGGCTAGGCGAGGGACGCTGCCTGTCATATTTGGTTTTCGTTTGTTCTTTGTTCTTTTCTTTTTCCTTATTGTATGTTAATTTCGTTTGAATAGTTTCACAACTTGACATTTTGGGACATTTCATAGCTATATTCGGTTTTGGTTTTAATCATTATCGAAAGCCGTATGGTGACCTATGATGGGCTAAATCTACTTTATTTATTCTCTGTTTGCGGTATTTGTCTCATTGCCAATCATACCACATCTCCTTATTCACATAAAAATATATAAATAAGTTTGCATTGGTGCCTTTGATGAATTTGACTATACTATTATATATTATTTAACACCGATAACTAGGAATCTGAAATGTATCACGTGTGTCGTATATGCATGCTTATTGTTAGATGTTCGCAAACTTAAGATGGAAAAACACAAAGTGGACTACTTACATATGTGTTCATATAGTTCTGCAACAGGACCATGACTGCATGACATTAAGGAACATATTGCTTTGAATCAGGTACTCCATTAAATTCAATAATTATGTCAGTGTGCTAGAACTTACGTTACAACTTCCTTTGCCAAAATTGACCTTAGACGTTTTTAGCTTCGGTGTGCTTTACAGAAAACGTAAGAATGATATCATAGTTAGGTAAAATCAGTCAATTCTATTTTTTATTCTGATTTTGTTATTGCAACATTACATAAAATCAACGTTGCTTGAATGATTCAATTTCAAATACGATTAATTTGGATCTATGTCTGTTGGGCGAATAATACATTCACTGTATAGACTGGAATATTTTGGTAAACCGAGATACCTTTATAACTTTAAAAAATAATTTTGGTTACTAGTATATATGATATACGTATGGAATGTCAGATAAGCATGTTTTCAAAGACTACTTTTGTCTTTGTGAAAAAAAATACCTAATTCCTCTCACAATAGCGACAACATGGCATAGCACTGCATATTATTTTTCCTCCCAACAATAACATAATATATCAATGTTGTATATGAAAACTATCAAATCAAACAACTACCTTGAAATACAACTTTCTGTACTTAATACAATTAAAGGATACATGCGGCTAAAAATGCAAAATGCAGACTCGAGAATATTCCTCTGCAAATGTTGATAACAAGTGTTCTACCGGGAACCTCCTTCCAGAAAAATGAGAATATTGTCTGTAGCAAAAAGTATATTGTTCCCAATGCAAATCCTATCACCGAACCTGCATTATGTACTTTCATGAGTTCTTCTGGTGCAGTTTTCTATGGACAAATTTTTTGACAGGAAAATGAAATATTATACTTCGTACAGAGATCAGGATTGTATAGTTATAATAACAAATATTTACACATTAAATATGAGCATTAAAATGTAGTGAAAAAGAATCATGAATTAATTACGTAGCCGCGCCTTGTATGAATGGGAACGTTAATTCCGATACCTCGGGTAAAGGGAATACCTCACTCCTCTCTGCACTCAATACAACCCTTGAAGTAACATTGCATGGGTTCAATAGTTTTATACATACATGTAACTGTAAGGGTTAACTTACGCCATAAGCCAACATTTTCTTTTTTTGAAGTGGCAGTATAAATTTCCAGCACCCCTATACATATCTATCGGAACTTCTAATATTGATTTATTTCCTACCTTAATATGTACGTAATATTTGCCACTGGGCATTAAGAAAAGCCAATCAATTATTATTGTACAGATGACATTAAGCACATTTTGACTATTCGATAAAAAAATAAAAAATATATAGGGTATCCATCCATGACACAAGATCAGTACATGCATAGCATAACGTGAGATGTTCCTCATCTCAATATCACAATTAGGCCTCAAAACGGAGAAGAAGAAAAAACCAACAAAAAACTCTCACCTTACTGCAAGTTGAGCATATTCAGTTCAGTTTCAATACAAATTAAGACAATTTAAATAAAGTTTAGAATTTTTCAAAGTGATTTCGTAGAATTTTAAACAATTACATGTATGTATAAAACTGGTGTATTCTGGGTCTTTATTGTTTCAAGCCTTTTTATTAAATGAACAACAGACAACAAAGGTTAAAAATATTCGGGAGTCAAGTGAGTTTTTGTGTTACCCAATACTTTATCTTGTGTGTGGTAATGTGATTGTTGTTTGTTCTAACAATAGCAACTTGTTGGCCCTGGTTGTCGTGTTTTGTTCGATGGATGCCAAAGTTTGATTTACCAGAAAACAGTTAAAAGCTTAAGAAACTTCAAAAAGACAAAAGACGAAAAGACAAGCAACTCTTAACAGTAAAATAAATATTGAGAATCATGAACCACAATAGAGACTTGCTATTGTAGTATACCTTTTAAAAAGATTTTTTATGTCGTTCGGTTGCTGTCTCGTTGAAGCTAACTATATACGCTCGCCTTGTATTCGTATGTACAATTCTTATCTGTGAATAACAAGTGCACTTGTTTGTATTACTGTTGTATTATGACGGGCCTCTAGGGTTTGTCCCCCTTTTTCCATTCATATATTGAAGCTTTGCAAAAATCCTGACTCATACATTGAACATATCCGATGCATGTATTTCTCAGCTACCATAAATACCGTGATGTTAAAGGATCATTGATTAAATTATACACCAAGCATGTTTTGCATTAGGTTCGATCCAACATTTTATATTTTGATGTTAGTATAATATTCAGTTTAAACAATTAAAACTCAGTCGTGTTAGGAAACTTTAAAGACCTACAATACATTTTCCATCCAAACTTGACCAGAACTATCTTTTGGATAGTTGGTTAAGAATAGGCATGTTTTCTACGTCATCATTTATTAGAGCTATATATGTATGCATATAAACCAGGCAAGACTTATATACCCATTTCATCATCTCATATAACGTGTGTATTCGGTTTCAAAACAAATAAACTTACTGTTAAACTTTTATCATAAAAACCTTTCATATGATAAATTAATTAAATCGATTGCTAATCAATTACCTCTCTAAAGTTTGTTAGCAACCAAACGCCACCACACGCCAGCAATCCAATACAGTATGTTACTGTGTTCACAGCATGTAAACATTTATGACTCCTGTTACTGTATACTGCCTTAATCTGCTCAAATCTCAGTGTTAAAATTATGAAAACTAGAAAAGTTAAAAGAACACAAAAATGCAAGATATTAGTGATTATCAACAATAAAATTTAACTATTATAAATATGACTAACTAAAATGCTGTTTTTAGTCGCGATGTAGATGATATACGAGGAAAGGTTACTTTACAAAATATATTCTTGTCCTGTTTTCGTCCACATCGCGATATCCATTTTAAATGAAACAACTATCTACCAGAGTCCAAATGAAGTGCATGGATGCAAGCAACTATACGTCACCATACGGCTTCAACAATAAGCGAACACAGTATTTTAAAGGAGGTTCAAAGTTCGAAATACATGTAACACCTAACGACCGCGACAAATTAAAGAAAACTAGTTCAAAGAAAATAAGGTGCATATGAAAAGTAATCAAACAATGCAAAAGCTCGACTCCCTTTGGGCCGGGAGCGAAATCGGGTGCTCCGAAAGAATGTAAACGTACCTTTATCGAAAATCTTTGTATTTGTCAGTGGTCAAATTTGGTACAAGAATATAAAGTATCCAAGGAAAACCGTATGCTTTCAATCGAAGCAAATTGTGATAGCGACCGGAAAACCCTTAGTCACTGGGGTAAAGGTGATGACACCAATTATGATTATATTGACTGGGCGCTTTATGTGAAAGTAATTATAATTATGTTCTTTCGTGAAATTCTCTGAAATAGACGAAAGGTCTTCAGATGAGAACCAATGGGATATGTATGCTCTATACGCAAATACATAAATTATACAAACCAAATGATACGTATTTGTTACCTAATTGTTTACGTCAACGTAATACCAGTCACAGGCCTTATGGGTCATTTTCAAAATTAGTGGCAAACATTATGTGCATACAAAGTTAGATATAATTTTCAGAAAACTTTAGTGTGACAAAAAAATGTTGTTTTATGTTATCATGTAAATATGAGGTAAAAATCTTACAAATGAATGCATAAAGTGTGAAAAACAAGCTGAACAAGGCTGCAGCGACTCCTTGTCGTCCACTGTCACTGAAATACAACATCAATAATTAAAGAATTTAGAAATATTTTTAGATTTTTTGTGATAACCAAGAACATATTTTAATGTGTACCCCTATAGAACGAAATTAGAAATCATATTATATTAAAACCGTTAATATTGTACACGTGGTAGAGATGAAAAATTCAGAAATATTATGCATGCAGTGAGTTTATCTTATTTTAGAGCGACAATGTTTTCTCATCTGTGTTCCATCAGCTTTTCGACCAGAACATACACAAAATGTAGTGAAGCAGAAAAAATAGTTTTATTTATTCAATACTCAGTTATTTGCAAGTTTTGAAAATAGATGAATTTCAATGTTACAATATTTATCCATTTGCATAAAATATTATATGTATATTATATGAAATTCACACGCAATGAACTGATCTTTATCTAAACAAAGAAATTACCATATGCATGAGAAATTTTTGTATCGTCTCTTCGGCTGATGCCAGAAAGTAGCTAAAAATTATCATTTATCGCAGCCCCGATATTCCGACACCCCATTGGTCCGACACTCCATTATTCCGACACCCCAATGATCCGACACCCTATTGGTCCGACGACCTAATATTCCGACACCAAATAATTGAACAATACTTTAAGTTTTTATATTAGAAAGTCTGATGACGACGTCGTGTTTATTTAATAATAAAACCGAACGTCTTGTCCATCGACTGATCGAAGTTATCAAGGTAGATTGGTTGACATGTCCTATAGAATGTTCGAGACGGGGGTCGCTTTGTCTCGCTATGACGACATAAATGCCGCAGGCTGCACAAAAACGAGTTCTATCTCTTTACTACTGTACACATTTTGTCAAACAAGAATGTAATTTGCGAATAACTTGCATGCAAATACGCAACTGTGTATCTATCCCAAAAACAGGAAATTGAAAAGTTAAGGCTAGCTATACTGCCTTCCAAATAAAACTCTGTAAAATTTGACGCGTTCTCCGTAAGGAATCTGTTTTGACTAGTACGAAGAGTTCACAAAGACAATTAACAAGCTGGTAAATAGTAATAATGAAAACAACAATTAAACTGGCTAATGAAAATAATAATTTCATCATTTAGTAAACATCTAATAAATGGGGGGATTATATGGTTATGGAGTTTTGTACGAAATCCGTATGCTCTATGCAATAAAGCACTTCTGATCCCAGCGGACCAACCTCTATGTATTTTGCTAGTAACTGTATTTGTCATATGAACATGTCGGTATGCCACAAATTTTAAGCTATATGTATATAGGTACATTTTTGTTCAGAGACAAGTGCCTGTGTATGCATCAGTTATAGGGACATGTCATGATCTGACACAGAAACACTCCTTTTGTCAAGAAATGAAAAAAAAGTTCCCGATACGCATATGCAAAACCTGTAAGGTTCTCGATTGCTTTATATGCATACGGTCTTTCTTAAATTGTGTGGTGTGGTATTTTATGTTTCTTTGACATACTTATAAGAATAAGAAAAAGTAGTTCAAATACCACGGCAACAACGATTCTATGAATACATTTTCTTTTACGTCAGTAATGTACCATACATTTGTCGGACTATTGGGGTGTCGGTCTATTGGGTCGTCGGACCAATGGGGCGTCGGACTATTGGGGTGTCGGAATATCGGGGCGATTCCTAGAAAACACTACCAAGAACGCTTTACAACAAAACATCAGAATTTGCATTTTACCATAAAGTCACCTATGTTGCACATAAATGGATTCATCTAACATCGAAATTACCTTATGAATGGGAAATCTTTGTGTATTGTCTCTTTAGCTGATGCCAGAAAGTAGCTAAAAATAAGAAGATAAAAATTGAGAACTTTCACTTGTTCGCAAAATTAACAAACAGTTATCTCGACCTGTCTAGAATCCATGGCACCATAAAATAAGTTCAAATAGTATGTTCACAAAAATTGTCTCCCGGAAATATGCTTCTATAATGGGCTATCGTAATAGTCAAACTAAATTTCGCTCTCTAAGTTCATCTATGAGTCATCATTGCGGTCCGCTCCTAAGCAATGTTGATTCATGTCTGTATATATAAAAAATAATACAACTGCGATTTTAATTTTTTGTCTGTTGCTAAAGTTCGTACCAATAAGTTATATACAAATGCATAAATTATATATTGTTTCGTGTATATTTCTTTGTAAAATAAAAATGTAATATTTGTCGATATGTTTACTGGACTATCTTTACATTTTTTGTACGTAAATATACCTAACAGTAAAGCATTTCCGACGAAAATTAATGTATTTGAAATCTATAAAATAACACATGGCTATTAGTAAGACCTAACATTAATTTTCAAATTCAGATGGCTTTATCATGACCTTACAATAGAACTTTTGATGCATATATAGTTCATTAACCCCTTTTTCCAAAATATATGCATTTATATCAAATACTCTTAAACTGATTTTGATAGCTTTAATTGTTAAATGAAATATGCAGACAAATACGTACGGAACTGTACAGGCAACAATTGCTATGAAATTCAACAGCATGGGATATATGACAGGCTTTATAAAGAAAATCATCTTTTCTACCTGCAATATAAAAATACTATTATAATTATGGTTAGGCATTCTGTTTTACTCCTTCATATGGAGTATAAACATTACAAGACGTTCCTTTGTATATAAACATTCTCTTTATAAAACATATACACTTAATATATTCAAGGTGGAACTCCTTACTATGCATGTTCCTAACACAAACCAAATGGTACATAACTGTACGTTTTACACCGAATACAACACTATGACATTTTTAATGCGGTAAAGCAGCCAATGACATGTGTTCTTCACATGAAAGTGTGGTGTCCCTTTGGTTGTGTGGGATTTACCTTTGTGAGCACGCTAAAATATAACACG